>NC_091060.1:89381981-90739285 GCF_000393655.2 Nicotiana sylvestris
ACTTCAATGACGATTGTGTCTTTATCAGGTAGTTCGTCAGCTAGCTCCCAATCATCAGGTATAGGGTGATCTACCAAGAAGTCCGCTAATGCTTGTCCTTTTATAGTTTTTTGAGGGATGTACACAATTTCAAATTGTTGAAACTGGAGGTACCACATTGCTAGTCGATCACTAAGTACAGGTTTTGACATCACGAACTTGGTGGGATTTGCTCTAGAAATAAGATGAACGACATGAGCTTGAAAGTAGTGCTTTTTGGATTGAGAAGACTAGCACCAAACATAACTTTTCGATTGGTGAATAATTCAGCTTATTTGGTATCATCATCCTTCTCAAGTAGTAAAGGGAGTTTTCTTTCCCTTTATTATTTTCTTGGGCCAACAACGCTCCAACAAACCTTTCTTGTCCTAAAATATATAGTATCAACGGCTTTCCAAGTATAGGGGCTGCCAAAACTGGAGGCTTCATCAAGTAAGTTTTAATACTTTCAAAGGCATTGCTACAAGCTTGGTCCTACTTAAAAGGAACGCCTTTCTTCATGAGGTGACTGAATGGTTGGCACCTCCCAACTAGGTTTGAGATGAATCTCCGAAGGTATGCTAGCTTTCCTTACAGACTTTTCAATTCATGAATATCCCGAGGCTTAGGCATTTTTAAAATGGCATCCACTTTGGCTTGATCACTTTCGATCCCTCGATTTTGGAAAATGAAACAGGAACTTTCTAGAAGTAACTCCAAAGGCACATTTCAATAGATTCATCCTAAGTTGGTACTTCCGGATCAACTCAAACACCATTCTCAAGTCTTTCAAATGGTCGCTCATCTTTCTTGATTTTACCATCAAGTCATCAACATAGCATTCGACATTCTTGTGGAGAAGGTCATCAAAAATATTATGCATAGCCCTTTGGTAAGCAGCACCAGCGTTCGTCAAGCCAAAAGGCATTACCTTGTAGCAATAAATACCCTTGGGGGTGTCGAATGCAGTAAGTTATTCATCTTTTGGTGCCATGTGAATTTGTTTATATCCCGATGAACCATTTATGAAAGACATTGCCTCATAACCAACAGTAGGATCGATCATCAGCTCTAGGATAGGAAGTGGAAATTCATCTTTGGGACACGCATTTGAGATTCCTGAAGTCAACACACACTCGAATCTAGCCATTCTTCTTCCTTACAGGGACAATACTTGAGACCCATGTTGGGTATTTAACTTTACGAATAAAGACATCGTCGATGAATTTGTTAACTTCGGGTTCAATCAGAGGAACCAAGTCCTGCCTAAAATGCCTTTGAGCTTGTTTAATAAGACGAGCACCATTCCTAACTGCAAGGTGATGGACTGCTACTTTGGGATCCAAGCCAGGCATCTCTTTATAACTCCAAGCAAATACATCCCTATTCTCCTTGAATAACTCAATATAAGCAATTTCTTCATCAACTTCTAGTAAAGTACTTAGATAAGTAGGCCTTGGTTCTTTGTCTACTTCTTTCAAATCATCAACTGTTGCCTTTACCCCTTCGTCAAGTTCAGGTAGAGCATCTTTTGCATATTCATCTTCTTTAGGGTCCCCATCATTGAAGGATATGTGATAACATAGTGAAATATCCTCCAATTTTTCGTCATCCTTCATTAGAGATGAAACACCATGCTCGCCTTGTGAAATAACATGATACGAAGAACCCACTCTTTCTTAGTCTTCATCACATTCTTTAGTGTAGACCATAATGTATGGATTTACCTTCAGTACCTCAACACATGAAACCATGATTTTTGTTTGTCGCCTCATTCTAGAAGGAACTAGACTTTAGAAATCCTTAGATATCTTCTAGATCCTACACAAAATGGGTGTTCTTGTATTTTGATAATTTCTCCAGAACTTGTTCCCCTTATTTAATGGACCTAATCATTCAAATATGGAAGTCCTCATAGTTGATTTTCCAAGTCGATCAAAGACAGAAGGTGTGTTAGAAGCAGTAGATTCATCTTCTACAATGATAAAATTATTGCTTGCCCTTCTTATGGAGATGCACACTAGTGAGGGTTGTTTATATCCCAAACCTTCACGTGTTTTCCTTGTAGCAGCTTCTGATGGGAGCTTTCCTAACTTTGACAGATCATTGGGATTGTATCCATCCTTTGCAAATAACTTGTAAGCATTGGGATCAAAACCATCATCTGTACGCTTCGTAGGAAGTGCTACATTTTGTGGTGAATTCTGGGACACAGACTTTCTAAGTAGCTTCTAGGACAACTTTATCGCCTCAATCGATTTGATTGGAAGAGTTAACCCCTTTGGAATGTTTATTTGGATATTAGATGATTCACATTCATCTTTCTTCCTTCTAGGCACATATTAGAGCGCAGAAGTTACTTTCTTGCCGTGAGACACAATGTTCCCTTTATAAGATCTATTTGGGTTGAGGTGTACCTACTCAACAACAGCTTTGGTCTTGTCGACAACCACCTTAGCTCTCTTAGTCGTGGAATCATCATTCTTTCCATTCATGACATCATTAGCTTTTAGCTCTTTCACAATGCGGTCCTTCAAGTAGAACTTTGCATCGGCGAAGTGTGACTCAGCCTCGGTGAATGGCTTATCGTCAACAACTATCTTCTTCTCGACTTCACCCTCGTAGTACTTCAAACATTGATGGTAGGTAGATGGAACCACTTTATTCTGATGTATTTAAGGCCTTCCAAGCAAGACGTTGTATGAAGTCTTTACATCGTCACATGCATCCATGCACTTGATTGCATATATTCAGTGGTGGTCCTCAACTTGATCGTGCCTATGGCTCTATGCCCCCTTGATTGAATCCTTGGATCATCACAGGACTTTCCGAGAGTTCGTTCATGAGAATGCCAAGTTCTTTCACAGTGCGAATTGGCAAGATATTCACTGAGGATCCTCCATCAACCAAAATTTGATTTACTCTTTCATCGCGTATATAGCCAACCAGGTATAATGGATGGTTATGAGGAGTGTCACCTAGTAGAAGATCATCATTCGTAAACATAACCTTTTTTTCACAAGCATTAACTTCTTGAGGAATGAACTCGATGAGCTTTTCCAAAGATGGTGCCAATAGTAGGCCATCACTCTTTTCTTACCATTTGTCAATGTGGCAACAAGAGGCATCAATACCCTTATGGGAAATCTTCTTGTGGAACCAACTTGGTAAGAACTCCTCCAAGGTCACTAGATGTCGTGGCTTTTGAGGGTAGTGTACCTCCATTTTTGCTTTCTTCAATTGCTTAGCTGGATTCCACCTCCTTGGTCTTTTCACCATCATTTTCCTTGTTGGTTGTTCTATTGATTTTTTTGTGGGCTCTTTTCGTGGTGCCTACGACGAGTCACCGATGTCCAACCTTCATCATCATTATGGTGATCTACTTTGACTTTGTTATTCTCCAGTAATTATTCATCTCTGATTTCTTTTAAACTAAATAGCTCATCTAGATTGAATGCGCCAAAGGTGATAAAGACTTGGTTTGCACTTGCCTTATCATCTTCAAGCACGATCTTCTTTTTACGGGCCAAGCCTATAACTTTGTCCTTAAAGACACAGCACTACTCAAGAAGATGACTTACAAGTCGATGATATTTGCAGTAATTTAGGCCATCAGTTTTCCCAGCTTCATTTGGCCGCTTCATCTCTGGAAGCTCAATGAGCTTTAACTCGAGAAGCTCTTCAAAAATTGCAGGCACATCAGAATCCAGAAATGGGCCCTCTTTCTCTTTCATTTCTTTTAGAGTCAACTTTCCGCTTGGCTTATCTTGAAAAGAAGTGGATTTCATACTCTGCTTCTTGCTCACCTTTGTCGTGAACTTCACAGGTGATGTGTTAACATTCATAGCTTCTTTGTTTTCAGACTTGGGTACAAACTTGCTCTATTTCCTCACTTCTTGCTTGTTGTTCCCTTTGCGAGGTTCATAAATGGGCAACCTTTCATTTCCAGCGGAGGCCATGCTCAATTCCATGTCATGGGCACGAGTTGCAAGTTCTTCAAATGTGCTAGTTTGATACCTTGCAAGATATATCCCAGTCCCCAATGCATGCCTTGGATGCACATCTCTATGTCAGAAGCTTTACCAAGCCTGTCTTTGCAGTTGAGGCTTGCATTTCTCCAATAATTGATAAAGTCAATAATTGGTTCACCCTTCCGTTGACGAGTATTTGTAAGTTCCACCATGCTCACCGTGCGCCTTGTGCTATAAAATCAATTGAAGAACTCTTGCTCTAGTTGATCCCAACTACCAATAGATCCCTCCTCGAGGTCTATATACCAATCAAAAGCACTTCCTTTTAGCGAGCGAACAAACTATTTGACGAGGTTATCTCCATAAGTTCCAGTGTTGTCGCATGTCTCAATAAAGTGTGCCACATGTTGCTTTGGATTGCCTTTACCATCAAACTGTTTGAACTTTGGAGGTTGATAGCCAGCAGTCATATTCAATATGTCGATTGTTGTAGTGTACAGCTATACCTATGTAAGGGAGGACTTGGAACTAGCTTCATACTTATTTTTTATAGTCTCTTCAACGAAATCCTTTAGTTGATCGATTGGAATCATCCCTTTAGATGAGACCGGCATACCCTTGGCGGATGCAAATTGTCTTGGGGGAGAATTACTCTCTAGAACTTCTGAGAATTTGCTAGGAGCATGGGTGGATTCTTCTTCCATCAAGATTCCTACCCTATATATTAGCTTGTCAATTCTAGCATCTTGGTTTTGCATGCACTTGGTCAGGCTAGAAATTGCTTCTGTCAAGTTTGCTAGTTGCTCCTCCACGGATGAAGCATTCGTCACTATTGCTTGCATGATTGTTGTGGATGATGGAAAGTAGCATGGATTGTCACATATATTGATCCTCGGTTAGCTCATGCTATCCGGTGTAAGTGGTAAGGATCCTTCACTTGAAGTATCATCATCTTCCTTTACAATAGAATTCTTGGATCTGGAGACTTGAAGCAGAGAAAGAGTTTTCTTAATCTTTTCAACAACATTGCTTCCTCCATCGGGTGCATTTATAGAAGATCTTGCTCCTTTTGAGGATGAAGATCCGAAAATAGGGGTTTATGCGGATTGCACTTCGGGTGCTTGTTGTCCAAAATAGCTTTCTTTGCTCCTCCTAACTAGTCCAAAGTTTCCAAAGGTAACATCGAGGATGATTTCCACATCAACATAGAACCTGGAATTAGCAGTCGTGGTGGAAGTTGACATGGGGTTGATTTTCTTTGGAGCCATTTCGATGTTCTTGAATTTTGGTAATTGAAAAGTTGAGATAAGAGGTAGAGATTTTCCCACATGGTGTGCTAGAATTCATAGACAATAAATTTGCGTCAAGAAAATAATCGAGATCGAAAATTATTGCAACAATCATAGTATTTTATTTTAAACAATATGATTATTACAATCTATATGAATCCTTTGATTCTTCTTTCCAACAATAAATAAAAAGCCTTCGAGCTTAATCTCGAATTTCATTTTATTTTAACCCGAGTACTTGAGGTCTGATCTTGATCTTGAAGTATTTTTAATTCAAGGGCTTGCAGCTTGTTCTTGAATCTTCGCCTTGATCTTTTATTCCTTAGAACAATTGAATGCTTGTAGCTTTTAGAGAAATTTGCAGTGTTTGATCCACGAGCTCTCTCTTGATTCTTGTTATAACTTTTGGTCCTCTTTCTGGGTTTTAAAGACCCTATTTATAGTTGTGGGAGGGGCTAGTTATGATGAGAACAAACTCTCTCCGACCAATCAGATTGAAGCATGACAAGGCCGCATTTGATTGGCCAGAACATGTTACTTTCACATGTGACGCGGTTTCATTAGCCTTTTAATTAGACTTGGCATGCCTTGTCATTTTGACACGTGGCATGATTCTATTGGCTCTTCTGTTTGAATTGGCGTGCCACGTCATTTGACACGTGGCACCAAATTGAGCCTATAGAAAGATGACATCTTGGACCTAATGAAGTGGATTCATCACTTGTAACCCAATTAAATGGGCTAGCCCAATGGATTCCGGCTCATTTATTTAATCCATATATATTAGACTTATATAATTAATTCAATTATATTATCCCAATAAATTTATTTGAACTAATACATCTTGAATTCAAAATATAGTCTAAATTATTTTACGGATTTAATTTCAATAAAATTTATGTGCCTACAGTTTGATTAGAAGGACGATATATTTATAGATATATGTTGGTCAAGTGACTAAGTGAAAGAAATGATAAAGATCTAAAAAATGCCAAACACCCTTTAATGCAACAAATATTCACGTAAAAGTTATTCCACAAAAGATAGGAGTTGGCTATTTGCATAAAGATCCCTAAAAAATAGCTTGTAATTGAAGTAGCTCAAGAGGGAATAGTTTTTGGAAAAAGATCACTTTTATCCCCCACTGAGATTATTTATATCCGGTAGTCCAAAAAGTGTAAGTAATTTGTACAATATATTATTTGTATATAAAATAATATATTTTGTGTACAATATATATATACAGAAAAAAAATACACTTTTGGGTTATTATTTTGAGAACGGCTATAAAATATCAATTTCAATTTAGCCTTTTTGCTTTTTCAGTCTTTAACATTTTGAGATAAATAAAATTAGCGTATACGGGTAAAAGTGGGGATAATGCATACCCCGATTTCCCAATGAAGAAAATGGAAGAAAGGCAAGTACACACGAGGTGGAAATCGAGGTCGGTAGCCCTTCGTATCGAGATCCATGAAAGGTAACGATATGTTCATCATCGGGTGTGATAAAGCAATGCTCCCCAGACCCAGAACGAGTTCTAAGACCTCGGAAAACATGTTAAACAGTTAATCATGACGGATAAAGGGTCGTGATATCTGTACCTAACCAGATATCACGATGTAGATCTCGCTCGATTTTGGTTACAGATCAATAAATAACGAGAAAGGAAGATTTTTACCTTTTTTAGACTTGTACTAGGGGTGAAACTCTTCTACTATATAAAGGGAAAGTTTTCTTATGCAACACACATAGTGACATGCGAATCAAAGCAAGACAAATTCATTCTCTACTTTCTAGCTACTGCTAAAGTTCTTAATTAATTGTTCTGCTCTTGATTCACAACTGGGCTCGAAGCAAGGGTCCAATCGAGGGCAAAGTCAACCTAGGCTCGGGCTAGGCCATGACATTACAACTAGTTTGGTCATTTATTTTGTCTTTAACTCGTGTATCTAATATTCTTGGTTATTTGTGTTGAATTAGTCCACGTATCCTTAAAATCACGTACAAATTTAATTGTTATCCGATTTAAGGGTAAACAGTTTGGCGCTCATCGTGGGGCTAAGGATAATAGTGGTGATTTGATACGAATCCATAACACACCATATTTTATGCTTGTTCCTTAAAGTCTTAATTTCCGGTTAGCCCAAAAATGTCGAACTCTCAGTCTGCTTACTTGAACGTTGACGCTGAGTGTGGCCATCATGACGAAAATAACAATTTGGTGCCCAGCAACTAGGTGCCTCCACTGATCCCAGCGGTGACTTAGTTGCTAATCCGATTGATGTTAACTCGTAGGTGCCATCGACGTTAATTTTCCAACTAACCCTGAAAATAGTGTTCGCAGAGGACCCCGACCAACAGCTCGAGAAGCGCCCGGAGGCGAAGGGGATGGGGTAAGCCTGCGGCTGATCTTCTAAATATTACAGGCTCAACATGCCGCAATAGCGCTGCAACAGAATCAATTCCATGCCCCCAGCAAGGTCGAGCCCGAAAAATCCAGGGAAAGCACCCGAAAATACAAACAAATCACTGAGAGACCAGGTGAAGTCGAGCCCGGGGTCAACCGCGAGATAGTGAAAATGCTTAAAGCATTAATGAAGCAGGTGGAGTTAGGTGAGAAGAAAATTGAGGCTAATGACAAGAAGGTGGAAACATACAATTATAGGGTCGATCAAATCCCTGGAGCACCCCAGATATTGAAGGGTCCGGATTCCAAGAAATTTATCTAGAAACCTTTTCCTCTGAGCGCGACACCGAAGACAATCCCAAAAAATTTTGCATGCCTGATATCCCCAAGTATAACGGAACGATGGATCCAAACGAGCATGTGAACTCCTACATGTGCGCAATCAAGCGGAATGACTTTAAAGACGATGAAATTGAGTCGATGTTATTGAAGAAGTTCGGGGAGACTTTATCCAAGAAAGAAATGATATGGGATCACAACTTACTCCCAAATTTTGTTGACTCATTTGCTATGCTTGCGGATGCTTTCGGAAAAGCCTATGGAGAGGCCATCAAGGTCGAGACTAAAAAGTCAGACCTTTTAAAGGTTAAACAAAGAGACAACGAGATGCTCTGGGAGATCATGTCAAGGTTCCAGATGGAACAGATGGACCTGCCTCCAATTGCAGATGATTGGGCCATCCAGGCATTCACTCAGGGGCTTAACCCTCGAAGTTCCTTGGCCTCTCAACAACTAAAACAAAATTTGGTCGAGTACTCGGCGGTGACTTGGGTCGACATCCACAATAGGTACCAGTCAAAGATCAGGGTTGAGAATAACCAACTCGGAGCTCCTTCAGTGTCTGTTTACCACCATCAGGGCCAATGAAAGGTCTAAGAAGGCTGTTGATCATGATATAAGACCAATTCGAGATCGGTACCAACCGTACAACACTAATCGAAGGGCAAATGGGTCTGGTGTCACCCCACAAGGAACGAGAAGAGAAGCGATCGAGGACCCAGTAGCCAAGGTTTGATGAGCAAAAATGGTTTCGACATGCCTCTCGTGGGTAGGGAAGCACCGAGATTATCGGAGTATAACTTTAACGTTGATGTTGCTAGCATTCTGTCAGCCATCGGGCGCACCAAAAAGACCAAGTGGCCCTGACCATTGTAGTCCGACACTACCCAAAGAGATCATAAATCGATGTGTAAGTATCATGGCACTCATGGTCACAGGATCGAGGATTGCCGACAATTGAGAGAAGATGTTGACCAGTTGTTCAACAACGGGCACCTCCAAGAATTTCTGAGTGATTGAGCCAAAACCACTTCGGGGATAGGGACGCCAACAAGCAGGTCGAACAAGAGGAGCCTCAGCACGTCATCAACATGATGATCGGAGGAGTCGATGTCCCCCAAGGACCAATGATAAAGCGCGCTAAAGTATCTATCACAAGGGAAAAATACACCCGGGATTATGTCCCGGAGGGAGCCATTTGTTCAACGACGAGGATAACTAGAGCATCGTGCAACCTTACAATGATGAGCTAGTAATTACCGTACTTATCAATAAGTCTAGAGTTAAATATGTGTTGATTGATCCAGGTAGTTCGACCAACATCATTAGATCAAGGGTCGTAGGTCAATTGGGGTTACAGGACCAGATCGTGCCGAAAATCTGAGTGTTGAACGAATTTAACATGGCATGAGAAACTACTAAAGGGGAGATACCCCCTTCTAGTAATCACCACCGGGACAACCTAAGAAATAAAATTCTACGTGATCGAAGGGGACATGAGACATAACGCTCTATTTGTAAGGGCATGGGTTCTCAACATGAGGGCGGTGCCCTCGACCTTGCACCAGGATTTGAAATTCCCTACACCAGGAGGAGTCAAAACGATCTACAAAGAGTAGTGGACCGCAAAGGAGATGTTCGTAGTCGATGAGGTAATCCTGGTGCTTGTGGCTTCGACATCAAGGAACATGGAGCTGATCAAAAAGGAAGAAATTAAATAGCAATCACTGATTCCAGCCTTGGCCGAATCGGAGGAACGAGGCACATACAAGGAGGACGATTATGGTGTCCCCAAATCATTCATAGCCCCTAACGACACCAACAACACCAAATCAACGGTCAAAGAGTTAGAGCAAGTCATATTAATCGAACACCTACCAGATCGAAAGGAATACCTAGGCACGGGGTTAACCCCCGAGCTCAGGAAAAAACTTATTGATTTTCTTAAAGCTAACATAGATTATTTTGCTTGGTCCCATCTTGACATGAAAGGGATCTACCGGAGGTAACCAATAATAAGCTAAGTTTGGCCCCAAAGTTCCACCCGATTAAGCAAAATGGGAGGCCACAGTCTGAGATCAAACATGCTTTCATCAAGGACGATGTATCCAAACTTTCAAGAATAGGATCTACTCGGGAAGTCAAATACCCGGACTGGTTAGCTAATGTAGTTGTAGTACCTAAAAAGGGGAATAAACTAAGAACATGTGTAGATTACAAAGACCTAAACAAGTCATACCCCAAAGATTCTTTCCCTTTTCCTAACATCAATCAAATGGTCGACGCAACGGCCGGGCACGAGATACTCAGCTTTCTCGATGCCTACTCTGGGTACAACCAAATTTGGATGGACCTGTACGATCAAGAAAAGACTTCTTTCATCACTAAATTCGGTACCTACTATTATAGCGTAATCCCGTTTGGAATAAAGAACGCTGGTGCCACCTACCAACGCCTAGTAAACCGGATATTCAAAGAACATATAGGAAAATCAATGGAAGTTTATATTGATGATATGTTGGTCAAGTCCCTACAAGTAGATGACTATTTGAAACATTTGTAGGAGACCTTCGGCATACTAAAGAAATACAACATGAAGCTAAACCCAGAGAAGTGCGCATTCGGGGTCAGATCGGGCAAATTCCTCGGGTTCATGGTGTCCAATCGAGGAATTAAGTTCAACCCCTACAAAATAAAGTCCATAAAGGACATCGCCATGGTGAACAATTTCAAGGCCATTCAAATACCGACCGGGCGTATAATCACCTTAGGATCGTTCATCTCGAGGTCCTCGAACAAAAACCATCGATTCTTCTCACTGTTAAAGAAGAAGAATAAGTTTTTCTAGACCCCAGAATGCCAACAAACTTTGGAAGAACTCAAATGGTACCTATTGAGTCCACCCCTGCTATACACTCCGAAGGAAGACAAATAGTTGTACCTCTACTTGGCAATTTCCGATGTGGCGGTAAGTGGAGTCTTAGTCCGAGACGAAGAAGGTACGCAATTTCCTATTTACTATATTAGTAGAACTCTAGGCGAGGCCGAATCAAGGTATCCTCACTTGTAAAAATTGGCGCTCGCTTTGCTAAGCTTCTCTAGGAAGCTAAAGTCGTACTTTAAATGCCACCCATATGGGTCATGAACTCTTACCCGCTAAGCAACATCATGCACAAGCCCGAGCTCTCGGGCCAATTGGCCAAATGGGCCATGGAAATTAGCAGGTACAATATCAAGTATCGACCCCAAACAACCATAAAATCTCATACTTTGGAAGACTTCGTGGTCGACTTTATGCTAGCCTTAATATCTGAAGTCGAAAGAGAATTATTCTTAACCTCGGGGACCATATTGGGAATCTGGACCCTTTTTAAGGACGGTGCCTCGAACACGAAGGGGTTTGGGATCGGTATCGTAATAAAACCGCCTACGGGAAATGTGACTAGGCATTCTATTAGAACTATGAAATTGACTAACAATGAGGCCGAGTATGAGGCCATGATTGCAGGTCTAGAACTAGCTAAAAGCCTTGGGGCCGAGGTGATCAAAGCTAAGTGCGACTCCCTCCTCGTGGTAAATCAAGTTAACGGGATGTTCAAAGTAAAAGAAGATCGGATGCGAAGGTACTTGGATAAATTACAGGTAACCCTACATCAATTTAGGGAATGAACCCTGCAGCATGTACCCCTAGATCAAAAACATTGAGGCCGATGCACTGGCTAACTTGGGGCCGTCAGTCGATTATGATAAATTCAGTTCGGGATGAGTAGTGCAGCTAATGAACTCGGTGATAGAAGAAGGCCACGCCGAAATGAACTCAATAAGTTTAACTTGGGATTGGAGAAACAAATATATAGACTACTTGAAGACAGAAAAACTACTTTTAGATCCCAAATAATCAAGAGCCCTGCGCACTAAAGCTGCCAGATTTAGCTTGGTCAAAGGGGTATTGTTCAGGAGAACCTTCTTTGGCCCACTAGCTAGATTCTTAGGACCAGGAGAGACTGAATACGCCACGAGATAAGTTCATGAAGGCATTTGCAGGAATCATTTAGGGGTAGAATACTTGGTTCAAAAACTGATTAGGGTAGGCTACTACTAGACCGATATGGAGAAGGATGCAAAGGACATGATACGAAAATGCGATGAGTGCCAAAGACACACCTCGATTATCCATCAACTGGTGGAAATACTCCACACGGTCCTGTCCCCATGGCCATTTATAAAGTGGGGAATAGACACTGTCGGTCCCTTGCCATGGGCACCCGGTAAAGCTCTATTCATACTATTCATGACCGATTATTTTTTCAAATGCGTTGAGGCCCAAACGTTCGAAAAGGTCTGAGAGAAAGAAGTAATTGACTTCATATGGACCACATAATATGTCGATTTGGGATACTGACCGAGATTGTTTGCGACAATGAAAAATAGTTCATCGACAGCAAGGTGAGTAAGTTTTTCGAAGACCACAAGATCAAGAAGATACTATCGTCTCCTTATCATCCTAGTGGAAATAGAATCAACGAACAAGACTATACTTCAAAACCTGAAAAAGAGGTTGACTAGTTCGAAAAGGAAAAGGAAGGAGGTCCTGCCCGAAGTCCTATGGGCATACTATACGACTTTGAAATCGAGCACCGGGGCCACCTTATTTTCTATGGTTTGTGGAGCCGAAACCTTAATACCAGTCGAGGTGGGAGAAACGAGCCTCAGGTTCCAGTACGCGATTGAAGAGCCAAAAGGTGAGGCCATAATCACGGGCCTAAAACTATTGGATGAAAGGCGAGAGGCCGCCCTGGTTTGGTTGGCCGCCCAAAAGTAGCGAATAGAAAGGTATTACAACCGAAGAGCCAGCCTCCGAAAATTTTAAGTTGGGGACTTGGTGTTGAGAAAAGTAACACTAAACACCAGAACCCCAAACGAAGGGAAAGTGGCCCCAAAGTGGGAAGGACCATATCGAATCATCGGAATAACCGGCAAAGGCTCATATAAACTAGAAGTGGGAAATGACGTGCAACTACCAAACAACTAGAACGAGACACACTTAAATCGGTACAACTGATAAGGTACGAACTCAGTTACTTTTTAATTATGTTATAACTTGGACTAACGTATGCAGGTAATCAGCCAATGATGGATGTGGCTATTAGGTCTGAAATTACGTGTTCCACTCTTTTTCTTTGAACCGTTTTTTTCCCGAAGTGGGTTTTCCGGCAAGGTTTTTAATGAGGCAACAGTAAAACATGCTACCTTAGATTTGAAGACCGGTTTCAAACCAGAATCAATGATCGCTTGCTTCAGGTCAACAGTATTCGAGCCCTTACGAGTTCGACCTTGAATACTAGAGGCCATTACCCTCGAATTAAGATCTTTAGCAAGGGAAAAATAAACTTTTATGTGCTAAAATCTAAGGCTTGGTGGTTAGGATTCATTGAAAGGTCCAAACAGTCGTATGAACCGTGCCCACATAGTCCATTCTAGCCATGGCTCAAGTTTTATGCGCCTTCGATCGTATACCTTGCATACTAAGCAATGAAAGAAATTTTTACTTCCCTTACACTTTGTTGCTGTGCATTTTGCTTCTTTGATCCTGGATCCTAAAGCCCACGAGCTACCCCAACTCGGGGACTGTCAAGCCCAGGGGCTACCCCTACTCGGGGACTATCGCCCGAAAATAATTCGGACGACCCGGGCTACCGAATCTCGAAGGCACTAAACCTATTAGGCGGTGCCCAAATATAAAAGGCTATGGCAACCCTAAAAATGGCTCGGAGATATCCAAAATCCGTAACGAGAAAGTAAGGCCCTTACAAGAATTCAAAACCTACTAAATGGCTACCCTCGGCAAAAACATTGTCTAAAAATACTTAAGCATCTTAAAAACCTTTAGTCTCACCGAGGATTCAAAGCCACAAGTAAACCAAAGTTGCATCGAAGTCGGGCTCTGTTCGAACCTCCGAAAAATGGATGATTCAGAACTACATCTGATTTTATGCTAAGACATCAAAACAATACACAAATAGAAATTACAAGAAGATGCTAGAAAAGTAAAGACACAGTATTGCCAGAAAGGAAAAAAAGTTATATACTCCAAAATATATTTACAAAGGCCCGATAGAACGGCCTCAAAACAAACAAAAAAATACATAAGGAAAAACTAGAAAAATACTAAGGCATCTACGCCTAGTCTGCACTGGGGCCCGACTCATCGCCAGAAACGTCGGAGCCCTCGGAACCCTCAGGCTCGTAGAGCTCCTTTGCCTTGGCCTCGAGCCTCCTAGCTTCTTCAATCTCGGCCGATATGCCAAAACCTCGAGCATGGATCTCTTCTAGGGTCTCTCTTCGGGATAGCCGCTTTATGTACTCAGTCTTTGTCTTTAAGTGGGTCTTGGCTGCCTCTACATCAGCTTACTCATTCCTCAACTCACCACTCTGCCCCATAATCACACTTAAATCTATATATCCCTACAAAAATTAGTTAGTTAGTTCCACAAAAACTCTTTAATTTGTTAATGTTTTCGGCGTTCGCTAATCTTAGTGGAAATGATGGATCCTGTACAACAATTGACACATTGGAACTAAGAAGGAGCTGCATAAAAACATAACTACCGTGTCATGAATAGACATATTAAACAAGTATTTTTTTTTCTTAACCTGTCCGGGGAATATAGGATAGTTTAGGTACTTGAACTCTGGAGAGATCACACTATCACTATAACAATTATGGTCTAACGCAACACTAGTTTTAGACAATGCCTAAAAAGTGTGCCCAAAAATATATTTGGGCACACTTTTTAAGGGGTGGCCTTTGTATGGAGCTTTTGGATACGGAAAATTTGGCTACGCTTGTAAAATATGCTCTTTAATTTATTAGGCCACACTTATTAAACGTTGCTAAATCATAAAATAATTGGCAACATTTACTTGAGTATGTGGCACTCTTTTTAAGCGTGCTCTTATTATAATTCGAAAAGCAACACTTTATAAATGTGCTCTAAAAGTCCAACAAAATATTTGGCTAAAATATAATATTCCCTCCAAAAAAATGTAATGTTCCCTCCAACGATATTACTCTAGGTGAAATATTATTTTTTCAATTTCAAAGGGCAAAAGATCTCTCTCCTCGCTAAAATCTCTATGGATACATTAGTTTAGGGTTTCTGGCTTCAATACTACGTACTGACGAATCTCCGATCCGGATTAAGTACTGTTTCTGCACCTTCTTACCCTACTTTGGGTAGTGTTTTTGTTTTCAAACTATTGTCTCAAAAGAAGAATTCTCGTTTCCCCTTTCTCTTAGGTACTGTTTTGCACCTTCTCACCCTCCTCGTTCCGGCTGATTGAAGAAATTATTAAAGCTAGAGAAACGGGAATTCTTCCAATCTCAGGTTGGTGCTCTTCTATTTCAATATTTTACCATCTTATGGTCTCTGATTGTTGTAGGTGACACTGTTGTTGTTACAAGAAAATTAGTGCCGACAAGGTGGTAATGTCTATTGGGAATATATTGTTCCTGCAACTTCTCAGCAGTCTTATAAATGGCCTGAAACTGGATTCATTTCACAAAATGCATTGATGAGTTCTGTAGTTTTGCGCAGGTACTGACCCTGAAACATCAACTATAAATTAAATGTCATCTAAACAATGTACGATAGAGAAGCTCTTGTTTTGAATAGCACAAAAGTCTTGTAGAGTAGCACATTGCTTGTGCCCTTGATCTGCTAACTTCTTTTTTTTTTCCTAAACAGAAGAGAAATTAAAATGTGTTAAGTGCGACACAGGTTAGCAGAGAATTTATATCTTCCTTTATTGTGATAAGTCAGATGATTTATCATCAATAATTAGGTGGTCCCCGAGGTTATATTTGTATATTTTGCCTTTACATTCCAGAACTGTTCATCATTATTGTTCAATCCAGTATTATGGCATGACTTGAGATAACTGTTACTGGAACAGTAAAGCATGGTTCCAATACTGAGAAAGTTCAGTAGACTTCAAGCTTCAAATATAATAAGCTAAACTAGTGAATATCATAGGTTCTTTCTTACCTCACAACTGCATGAGTGAGCTCTGAAATGCCAATGTTAATTCATCACAGAAGTTTCTTAGCGTGTAACGTGTTCAATAGATTGTTCATTGGACCTGTCATGTCTTCAATAGATTGAACTGGCTCTTTCATTCAATTGATGGTTAGCTTTTAGTTTCAAATTCAGTTTTCTTTTAATTTATTGTTGCTATTATCCTGCAGTGATGCTTATCTCCAAAGTATTAAAACAACCTTAGATTTTCCAAATATGCAGTATTGTTTAACTGATAATAACCAATACATATTGCTGGCATGCATCAAACGTTGCAAATGATTCCTTCAAACATAATAAGAATATGATCCTTTAAGTTTACAACAAGGGATCAATCTGGTAATTCTAATGAGTATTGGTAAATTTGCAGCCAACATATATGAAAAGAACTTTTAGTTGTACCGTTTTGATCAAAGTATCAATTTAACAACCTTGAGTGAACTACACTAATTTGGTATTGGATTGTCAACCAAAGTTTTCACTTTTTGTTGACTTGGTTGATATAATTCCGCATCAAGAAAATCCGGGATATCAATGTGGACCAAAAATAATGACATCAAGAAAAGAGAAACAAAATGTAATCAAATTATTAGATACTACACAACTAGCATAACAGATTCTTTGATCTGACATTTTGAACCAAAAATGTAAAACCAGTTGTGAAGCTTATTCTTTGCTAATTGTTCTGTCAAAATGTAATGTGGTAAATTGTTCCATCAAAGTTACCTTTTAGTAATTTTAAAATATGACTAGTTCTGGAGTTTCTTCTTTTGAGTTGAAGAAATCAAAAATAGCTAGTTAGATTTTTATATCTTAACTTCTTTTAATTATATAATATTTGTATGAACAAAACACCTTTTAGGTGTCACTATACTTGCCAAAGTGCACATGAAACTTTTTGGTGCGGAGAACTATTATATTATCTTCATGAAAAACTTGGTTTAGAATTTTATTACTTTCTGTCTTTGTTTTGTGGATCCTAATTTTACTTTTTTTATCCAAGAAGATAAGTCACGCTCTGGAAGATTTGTGGTGGACTTAAAGTTGTATTTGGCTTAGCTTAAGTGTCATGACTAGGTAAGAAAGTCCTATCATTGTACAACACATGATTTTACAGATTTATTCTTGACATTTATGATTTAGTTTTACCATATAATTAATGCTTAAATGATTATATATTTGAAGATCTAATAAATTTTATTTTTAGGAATTCAAATGTTCCATCCAAGGAATGGATGGATTTACCAAGGTATAGCAAAGAGTATATCGAGGGTGTTCAATCTTTCTTAGATTTTGCTTACTCTTATGGAGATCCTCAAGGCGAAGAAATTCAATGCCCATGTGCAAAGTGTTGTAATATTCGTTGGACTCGAAGGAATGTAGTATATGATCATCTAATATGTTATGGGTTTGTTCAAGGTTATATAAGATGGATTAATCATGGGGAATGGGAAATTTCGATGAATGCTAATTGTGACATGGATGATAATGTTTACTCGTACGATGATATTGATGGGTTGTTGAATGATCAATTTAGAAATGTTGCATATGCTGGAGGAGTGTATGAAGGCCCAAATGAAGATGCCAATAAATTCTATAACTTAGTTGACGAGGCAAGCCAAGAACTATATCCTGGTTGTAAAGGATTCTCTAGATTATCTTTTACAATCCGTCTGTATTTGTTGAAGTGTCTACATGGATGGAGCAATGTGTCTTTCACTTCTCTTTTAGAGCTATTAAAAGAGGCGATGCCTGACTTGAACATTCCTATATCCTACAATAAAGCCAAATCTATGGTAAAAGATCTCGGTCTTGATTATGAAAAGATTGATGCATGTCCCAATGATTGCATGCTATTTAGGAATGATCATAAGGATGATGAATATTGTCATGTTTGAGGATCATCTCGATATATTAAATATCCTGAAGTAGATAGCGATGAAGTAGATAGCGATCTTGAGGCTTCCAAAAAAGGTTATCGCGTTCCAGCAAAAATTTTGAGATACTTTCCATTAATTCCTAGACTTAAAAGGCTATTTATGTGCTCAAAGACAGCAGATACATTGAGGTGACATGACGAGGAACGTTCTAAAGATGGAAAGTTAAGGCATCCTATTGATGGGCAAGCATGGAAAGACTTTGATAGATTGTATTCATAATTTGCAAAGGATTCTTGCAATTTGAGACTTGGCTTAGCAAGTGATGGGTTCAATCCATTTCGGACCATGAGCATATCTCATAGCACATGGCCAGTTATTTTAATGGTGTATAATTTGCCTCCTTGGATGTGCATGAAGCCAGAGTACTGTATGCTTTCTTTGCTTATACCTGGGCCACGATCACCTGGAAATGACATTGACGTTTATTTACAACCATTAATAGAAGAGTTAAATGTTTTGTGGGAGTCCGGGGTAGAAACATATGATGCTTCAAGAGATCAAACCTTTCAAATGCGAGCAGCTCTTTTATGGACAATCAGTGACTTTCCTGCATATGCTATGTTATCCGGTTGGAGTACAAAGGGAAAGTTGGCTTGCCCTTGTTGTAATTATGGCACTAATTCTCGTTATCTTAAACATAGTCGAAAAATGTGTTATATGGATCATCGTGTTTTTCTGCCTATGGATCATCCTTGGAGATCTAATAAAAGGTCTTTCAATGGAAAAACAAAATTTAGGCCTCCTCCGCCTTTGTTAAAGGGAACTGATGTGCTTAATAGCTTACAGAATTTTAACAATGTGTTTGGGAAGAAGCGAAAGAGAACAAATGATGGCCCTTGGAAAAAAGGTCAATTTTTTTGAATTACCTTATTGGCAGCACAACTCGTTACGTCATAACCTTGACGTAATGCATATAGAGAAAAATATAGTAGATAATATAATTGGAACTCTTTTGGACATTCCTGGCAAGACAAAGGATCATGCAAATGCTCGTTATGATCTGAAAGAGATGGGCATTAGGAAGAACCTTCAACCAAAGGATACAAAGGATGGCAAGAGAACAAAGTTTACAAAAGCATGTTTCTCAATGACTAGTGGTGAGAAATCCGTTTTCTGTGGTGTTTTAAAGACCGCAAAGCTACCTGATGGTAGTGCTTCCAACATATCTAGGTGTGTGCAGCTAGATGAAAGAAAATTATCCGGTTATAAAACCCATGATGCCCACTTCATGTTACATTACTTGTTGCCAATACCAGTTAAAAGCATACTTCCTGATCATGTTGCTATCCCTTTGATTCGTCTAAGTTCTTTATTTCGCCGTTTATGTCAAAAAGTTATCACAATGGAAGAGCTAGATTGCTTGGAAGTAGAGATTAGAGAAACAACGAATCAATTGGAAAGAATTTTTCCTCCAACTTTTTTTGATATAATGATTCATTTGCCTATTCATTTGGCAAATGAGGTAAGGTTGGGAGGTCCAGTTCAAAATCGATGGATGTATCCTCTTGAAAGGTATAAGTGTACATTAAAATCATATGTTCGCAATAGAAATTATCCAGAAGGATCTATTGCTGAGGCATATTTGGTTGAAGAGTGGTTGACTTTATGCTCTAGATACTTACATGGAGGTGTAAAGACTTGATTTAATCGAAAACCCCGAAATAATGATGAATATGATTCAATTAATGCACAAGCTTCTAGTTTGTTCCCTAATACAGGTTATTCTTTAGGAGCGAAAAAGAGTGATCCAATTGTTTTAGATGACTTGTCACTAAATCAAGCACATATATACTTATTGAACAATTGTTATGAAGTTCAAGAATATATAAGGTAATTTAATCACTTATAGCATTTATTTATGTAGATTGTTATTAAATTACTTTATTGATCATTTTACTAACAAATAAAAATACTTGTTGTGTAGAGAATATTAGGTTGAGGTTAGTAATCAGAGACGAGGATCTAAATGGAGCAAGGCGAAGAAGCATAGTTAAAACTTCTCTCAATGGTTTGAAACTCGTTCTTTGAAAGAGGATGTGCCCGATCTTATAAAGCAATTATCCTTTGAACCAAATTCAATTGCTAAAAGATATTCTGGGTATCTCATTAATGGATATAGATTCCATACAAGGCAGCGTGATGCAAGACGTAAAACACAAAATAGTGGTGTTACATTAGTCGCCCAAACTACAAGTTTTGCAAGCTCAAAAGATAAAAATTCGGTTGACGCAAATTTGACTTATTATGGTAGAATAGTTGATATAGTTGAGTTAGACTATTATGGCCATTTTAGGATTGTCTTATTTAAGTGCGACTGGTATGAGGTTGAAGAAGATATTTATGGCCTTACTTATGTCTACTTCAATAAGAAATGTTATTAGAACGAGCCTTTTGTCCTAGCATCTCACGTACACCAATACTTCTATGTGCAAGATCCATATGATCAAGATAAATATTATGTCATGAAGACTGTCCCGAGAGATTTGTTTAGCATAAGTGATGAACTTGAATCTAATGCCCCACAGTGTTATGAAAATGAGCCATCTGAATATTTGGCTGGCCCATCTATACCGGAGGATAATGGTGAAGTTGCCTTAGTAAGGAGTGATGTTCCAGCAACCATTCTTGATGTACCTCCAGAAGGATTTCAAGCACAACAACTTGAAATTGAATCGGATGAAGAGTTTGATTTTGAAGACACATCATGAGTTTTTTTTTCTAATTCAAATAGAAAATAGCTTAGCCATTTTTTGATTAATAGCTAGAGACACATTAAAGACTGTTGTTTTAGATTTAAATTGATGTTGTCTATTTCGTCAAGTTCAATATTGAATATTTTCTTGCTGATCGATTTCTTTGATGTGCACATATATTTTCTACTCATGTATTTTCAATGTGTCCCTTTTGGTATCACTAGAAATTACATGATTGGTTATTCAATGTGTCCTTCTGAGGAACCATATTGTTAATATGTGGATCGAGAATTTCCTCTGGTTTTGAATAGAGAAGTGAACGTGAGTAAGTAGAAATTATGCTTCGGAATTTGTATTGTCCTATTACCTGGAGTATTGGAGCAAGTTTTAACGTATATACATATCTGTTTTTTATTATTATCAGGTGGTGCACATAGAAGATATTGGACTAACCAATTTTAAGGAACCAAGAGATATTGAACAGGTATCATTGTTCCATTTTATGTTGATGTTTGAGATAACAACAGGCTTAGTGATTTGAACCTTTGTCAAAAGGATGTTTAATAAGGTCAAATAGATACTTTCTGTTGAATGTCTGTTGGTAGAAGAGGATAAAGAGGATTCTATGATCTGGAAAGCGAACAATGAATTGAAGTTCTCTATTAAAAGCTGTTATAACCTTCTTCTGAACAATCTGAACATCTCTAGAGTCAGGAACCTTTGTATGCAAAATCTATTTTTTTGGTGTTAAAGGAGTATTCTAGAGAGTATTGATCAGTATATGGAATTTTTAGACTCACTTGGAAATATGTAACCAGAGATTGCTGTAGGGTCTGTCTTGTTTTGTTGTAATTTGAGTACCTTCTTGGTACCTTTATTAATAAATTTTATCTTATCAAAAAAAGAAAAGAAAATATGCTACACATTTTTTTAAAAGAGAGGAATGATGCCATTTCATTTAGAAGGACAATTTGGAGTTTTGAGTGTGATTTCTATACTGTGCAAGTAATTGAAATTTAGTATAGTAGTACTGGCTATCTTTAGAGTTAATTGTATTCAAGATATGTCCATGTTAATTTTGTTTAGCTACTTGCTTCGTTAGTGGAGAAGAAACTTCATTCCGTTTGGGGTAAAGGTGATGTTGAGCAGCTATATTATCTCTGTTAATGTGATACATTTTGCTTCTCCTGTATGAGCAGCTATTGTCTCTGCTAATATAATAAATACATCTTGCTTCTGCTTAATTTCGTTTAGCTACTTACTTGATTAGTAGAGAAGGAACTTCGTTCTTTTGGAGTAAAGTCGATGTTTGAGTAGCTATATATTTTCTGCTAATGTGATATGTTTCACTCTCCTATTTGAGCAGCTATTATCTCTGCTAATGTGATACATTTTGTTTCTGTTAAATTTTCTTAGCTACTTGCTTGATTAGTAGAGAAGGAACTTTATTCTTTTTGGGGTAAAGTTGATATTTCAGTAGCTATATAATCTCTGCTAATTTAATACATCTTGCTTTTGCTTAATTTTGTTTATCTACTTACTTGATTAGTGGAGAATAAACTTCGTTCTTTTTGGGGTAACTATTCCTTTCACACTGCTGGCAAATTCAACCATTTCCCAGCTTGAATCTCGTTCAATCCATAAACACGTGCAATTCCATCGACCTTCTAATAGACTTGTTGATGTTTGAGCGGCTACATTTTTTTTGCTAATGCGATACATTTCACTCTCCTGTTTGAAAATCTATTATCTCTGCTAATGTGAGCAGCTATATTTTCTGATACATTTCGCTCTCCTATTTGAGCAGCTATTATCTCTGCTAATGTGATATATTTTTTGCTTCTGCTTTATTTTGTTTAACTGCTTGCTTGATTAGTGGAGAAGAAACTTCGTTCTTTTTGTGGGTAAAGTTGATGTTTGAGCATAATGTGATACATTTCGTTCTCCTATTTGAGCAGCTGTTATCTCTGCTAATGTGATTTTGTTTAGCTACTTTTTGATTAGTGGAAAAGGAACGCCATTCTTTTTGGGTTACAGTTGATGTTTGAGCTGCTATTTTTTCTGCTAAATTGGACTGTTGTTTTTCTGCACTGTTTCTCCATAGTTTCAGCTACATTTTTTGCATCTTTGAGCAGTATTTTGCGTGCAAATTCGGCACTGTTTCAGCTGCTTAGATGAAATAGTCCTGCTGCTGAAAGTTTGAGAAGGATTTTTGTTAAGTTGTGAGTCTCTTTTGGGCTGAAATTCATCTAGATTTTTGCTGCAGTCTTGGGTTGAATTTGGAGGGTGTTGACTGAGGAATTGACTAGTGTTTGAGCTTAATTTATGCTGGTTCAACTGCAATTTACTGGACTGTTCAGCTGCAATTTCCAGCTTCAGTCCATCAGTTTCATTCTAGTGAAAACTGCTCAAATACTTTCAGTGAGGGTCCTCCATCTTTGAGCCATATTTGCTATGGTCATAGACTTAATTTATTACATATACCTGAAAAGCAGTGAATTTGAATGGAGATGCATTTTGGAAAACTCCATCTTTGAGCCATCTCTCAGGATTGAATAAATTTGAATGGAGATGCATTGTTGCAGTTGTATATATTCTTAAATATGTCTAATTTCTAGAATATTTACTTTCTCACATACTGTTATATATTCTTACTAGTTGTTAGGCTAAAGTAATTTAATATTTTTTGTATGTAGGATGAATCAAGCAGCAGCTCTTAAGAGAAAAGTTCCGAATCCAAACAAAGCTCAAAGTCCAATAAAGAATATAGGTTTCGATTTCCAATACCGATCAAGTACTGAACTAGCCAAAAAGTTTCAAATTAAGAGAGAAAAGCTTGCAAGTGATCGCAACGATAAAGCTGCTAAAGAGCATGCATTACTTGGAGTTAAAAGGAAAAATTGTATGCTTGCAACATTAGAAGGACAAAGTAGACAGAGGTTAACTCAATCCGATGTGTCAGTTCAAAAGTTAGGAAGGAATAGATTACTGGTGTACGAATCAATCCAATCATCTTCAAGGGAAGATCTGAACACTTCACATAATATTGCAAGTAAATGACAAATTAAACAAAGGTCAATTCAATTGGAGGAGCCCACTCAAAAGCAAGGAATGAGTAAATTACCTGTGCCCACATCCATGATCCAATCATCTGCAAAGGTAGATCCTAACACTTTACATATGCTCAGAAGAATACAAGGTGAAGGAGAGAAACAATTTGATATTCAGGAGGTACAAAATTGCAAAACGGTAAAAGACAAACTCAGTCCTACCGTCGACGAGTGTTAATCAATTTCTAAAAAAATATGGGATACAAGTTGGTGGTGAAAAAAATCCTGATAATCACCTAGAAAATGAAGTCAGATTTATGTCCTCTCCTATTATTGATGAGCGTGAAATAGAATTGGATAATTTTGCTGCACAAGATGAAGTTGGTGATGATGAATTTATTGGAGATGAGGACATGAACATCGATGGTGCTGCCGGTGGTATGTCTTAAACCTTATAATTATTCTACATATTTTGATTTTTTTCTTCTTATGTCTTGCTTGTTATATCAATCTAGGGACATCAGAGAAGAAAAGAGTTTGAGGGCAAACAACATGTAAGAATATTCATGCAAGAAGTTTTGAAGAAAGAGAGGAGGTGACATTTGATAAAGGACAAGCAGTTGGACCAACTAACAAGAGAGTGTCTGATTTGACCAACTTTTTAGGAACAATTGCAAGGAATCCAAGATTTATCCCCTTGTTGCATACTAGTTGGCATGCTGTGTCAAAGGATATTAAGCAACGAATGTGGGAATATGTCAATGTAAGAATAATTAATTTTTCAATTATATATTTTTTGTATTTTTCCTACTAAGAAAAGATATATATATATATATATGTGTGTGTGTGTGTATGTATATGTATATGTATATGTATATGTATATATATATATATATATATGTGTATATGTATATGTATATATATATGTGTATATGTATATGTATATGTATATGTATATATATATATATATATGTGTATATGTATATATGTTTGTGTGTTGTTTTGCAATCCAAGTTCTTAATTCCAGCTGAAGGAGAGAAGAGGGTAATGTCTGGTCTTCGTGATGCTTGGAAGCGACACAAGAGAAATATTAAGAAGAAATATCTTGATAAAAATGCTACTATTGACGAAATGCTACAAAATCGTCCCAATGAGATACCCGAAGTTCATTTCCGTCAATTGATTGAGTATTGGGATGACGAAGATGTCCAAGTAAGATTAAACCGTGCATTTCTACATTTTCTACCTATTGGTGCAGTATATATTGTTTCCTTTTTTATTTAATTATTAATATGCTTCTTTTGTTGTTAGGCTATGTGCCAATTAAATTCTGAAAATAGGAAAAAACAAAAGTGGAGGCATCAAATGGGACCTATTAATTTTGCAAGAGTGCGTGTGGCATTGGTAATATTTAGTCGACACTTTGTAATCTGACTTTCATTTCTTTTTGTACTTTATCGGAACACAGTGATGTTTTTTTATATCTTCTTTGATGTAATTTGTAGCGGGCAACCAAAGAGAACAACGAGGAACCATCAAAGTCTGAAATGTTTATTACAACTCGTACAAAGAAAGGGAAGGAAGTTCATACGGATACTCAAGTTGCAATAGTAAGTCATGCTGCAAGTTAAGTCTTGTTATTGTATTTTCTCTCTTTAACTGAATGCGTTTCTTTAATATGGTTTTATTTGTACAAGATGTTAGATATTTGTCAACCCTTCTCAAATAATATGATTATACCTGCACAAGATTTTTAATATGATGTTGCCTGCACAGAATTCTCCATTCTGTATCTGTGAGTCATAAATGTGGAAAGAAAATAAATATTCAGAAGTAGATGATATTATTTGTTTCAAAAGTAGCCATTTGGAGCAGATACTTGTTGATTTGTAGTAGATTTCAAAAGCGCGTCAAAGGAATTCGAGCAGAATTCTTTTGAGACAGTAATTCGACCACCTGTAACACTTACTGTTTACTGCTGTTTTGCCGACATGGAGATGTATTTTGTCTAGTAGAAGCTCGAACCACCATTGCCCAGTATTCCCCAGTTGATTTCCTTGCTATTCCATCGTCCTTAGATTTAACATCCTTTGATCCAGTAACATATCCAGCAGTTTCCCCATTACTGCTGAAATTTTCAGCTTGCAAAGCAATCTCACGATCCTCCTTGTCACTTTTAGGTTCAGCAGCTGCTTGTGAATCTTCCTTTTGCACAACCTGCTCGCTTCCATCCTTCAAAAGAGCTATTTGTGCACCAGTAGTAGATTGATTAGCAATTAGCTGAGTAACATCCTACTGATTTATCAGTTGTTTTACCCAATGTAACAGTAGGACGATCACCATCTGTTGCACCAGCTTTTGCCTTCTCATGTGCAAACTGTTGTACATTAGTTTGCCCCTGTCTTTTTGTCCAGCACCTGGACCTGTAGCAACACCAGCCTGCTCGTTAACCTCCACTTGTCGCTGCACCTCGACTTTATATTTCTAAAGATTTTGCACAGCCTCCGACTTCTTTTGATTATTCCTCATAAGCACAACATTGTCCATAGCGACTAGACATGAGTTACTCTGCCCAGCAACAGCTACATCCTATGAAAATCTAGCAAAAACTGTTTCAATAGGAACTATAGCAGTATTAGCGACAGCTGCTACATGTGATGTCTTAAACGGATTTTCAGCATACTCATGATCCCCCTGATGTGATTTTGAAGCCTGTGTAGCAGCTGTAGGATTAATCTGCTCTCCAACCCTTCCATAACCTTCTTTCAAAGCCCTCTTCTCCTTCAAAAATAGACGCAAATCACCACTGTATTTTTTCCCAACAGCCTATTCATGACAGCGTTGTATATGTTGATGTTGAATTGTTGTTTTTAATCATCTCTCCCACAGCTTGAAGCTGGAGAGAGGGATGTGCATCTTAGAAATTCCTCTTTCTTTTGTGATGCATCAGGATGAAGAATTTTGATGGCAACAGGGGTATGATCAAGGTTGCCTTTGTAAACTTTCCCATAGCCCCCTTCGCCAATCATCTTTGAGTCAGAAAAGAAATCAATAGCCACCTCAATCTCTTCTTTGCTTTAGCTGCTGTTTTCCTTAGGCTTTCTTCTCTTTTCTGGGCTGCATTCACTCTTCTTGCTTCTTCAAGGCATTCAGAAGAAGTAGTTGGACCTGAAAGATAGCTAGAGGGTTACGTTCAGATATGGTTGATGGTAACCGGGGAAGTGTTCAGATGGTTCAAAAAAGATCTTGATTATAAATGTAGGATACAACTATTTTTTTCTTTGTTGACTTTTATGGAACTTTTCATTTGGTGAAAGCTTTTTCCAACTATGGGGCTAATATTTCTCTTCTGGATACTTGTTATCCCATCAGTTGCTTTATTCTTTATTTTTGGAGGCTTGAGGGGGTAAGAAATTCCCTTGTCCTTGTGATTATAAAATAATTTTTAGAGCCTATAAAGGAAGTTTTTGCAAATATGCTTCGGTGAATTCAGTTGTGGTTGTCCCAAGGTGTAAATTTATCCACCGGTTTGTAGAGGAAAACATGATAATATGCAGAAGTTTGGCAACAAAATAATGTGGGTACTTGGAAAAAAAATCAGTTCTGTTTATTGGAAACTTCATATAAAAATGGTTATGATCATTGTCACTGAAAAATCTATTGACATTCTTGGCTAAATTTTGAGGTATGTTAAACTTTTATTTAATCTTACTTGACTTGTTAAAACTTATTTTAGTGTTCGATCTATCTTGACTTGTAAGTGATGTGTAATAATATTTTTTTGACAGTCTGAACTTCAGAATCGCCAAAGTTCTGGAGAAACAGCAGATGATGCATTTAGGGTTGTATTTGGAAAGGAGCAACCTGGTCGGGTTAGATGCTATGGTAGATCGGTGACGACAAGCTCTCAGAAAAAAGATGAAGAAATTACCAAGCTTAAACAAAAGCATGCCAATGAAATAAGTTCTCTGAAGGAAGAAATGAAGGAAATGATGAGGGAAGAAATGCGATGTTTTTTTAGTCAATTGGTGAAAAACAACCCTGGACTAGATTTTCATGATATACAAGGGTGTGTTGGATCTAATATTCCTTCACCGGTTGATGCAAGTAGTGCACGAGCTATGAGGCAAAAATCTACAACATTCTTCTGGCTCAACTCATGCCCCGAGTATTGAAAAGGTATTTATATTTTACAATTCCATTAAAACTACCTCAATCTTAAGTAACTTACACAATCATGCTTTCTATAAATGTGTGATAGGAAACTGAATTATTGCCATGACTAAGATTCTAGGGGTCATAATATTTGAAAGTAGACTATAGAAAAAATATTTGCAGAGTTGGTTATTGGTATCTCAATAGATATTTTATTTCTTTGAGGAGATCATTTTGGAACAGTGTTATCTATAAATATTTTAAGTTCATGTATAATGATTTTTTAATAAGCACACAAGGTTTAATGCAATGATTTGAGGCACAAAAAGAAAATATCAAGATTGTTAAGCATGTAAAATTGACTTGTAACAGACACTGAACAATAGGCTATAAAATAAGACATTGTAAACTTAGTTACCATCACCAAATTTAAACTGAAAAATGTGCTCTAAAGAGAAAAAAGAAAACACTATAGAATAAAAATGGTAAAACTGTAGTAACAGAGATTATGTTTAAGCAAAGGCTTTGAGCTTCTTAGCGATAGGAAGTAGTCAAAGATTTGTGTTTGACAAGAGTATTCCAATCCTTGTGAAGGGTCTGTAAATTGTCCTTCTAATTTTTATACTATTTCGTGAGAAGCGATCGTAGAAAAGCTTTAAACATTAAATTTGGAGCAGTGACATCCTTCCCAAATAGGGAAATGTGGAAAATTAATGGATAAGTGATATTTGAGATCTTGTACTAGTTCTAGTACTTGTGCCATGAAAATCAATCTCTGTAATATATCTACTCACTCTTACTCTATGCAGATAACTAGTCAGAGAGGTCTTTTGAACAAGATGTTTATTTCATTTTGAATGTGTAGGAAAATACGGGTGATGCAATTGGAAATGGTGGCCACAAATCAATTTGAATCATTAAAGTGAATGGTGAAGGCCTTTTGAACAAGATATTTATTTTTGTCGACACTATAAATATGAGTACATTTGGTTTTGTAGAGGTCTTTGCTAGTGAACTTCTTGAACCAACACTGCTTTATTACTATAGATAGTACACAAAGTGTGTTTCTTTTGTTGAGATTTATTTCAAGTATATGCATTTGAATTATTTTTATTCTATTACTTATCATTTAAATTAATGCTTCATATATGTGTGTGTGTGTGTGAGAGAGAGAGAGAGAGAGAGAGAGAGAGAGAGAGAGAGAGAGAGAGAGAGAGAGAGAGAGAGAGAACTTGATGCAAACAAATATAGTTTTTTAACCACAAAATTGTGGCTAATATAAGTATTTGAAAAATAACTTTGTAGTGTAGACAAAATTGTCACGCTTAGAAAGTGTGGCCATAGGGATTGTCAATATGGCATTGGTAATGATACATGTTGCTCTAGAAGCCACACTTTGTAAACGTAGCCTATAATGTGACAAAGACCATGCTTTATAAGTGTAGCCTTATGTCATAAAAGCATGGCTATATGAGAAAATATAAGTGTGGCCTTTGTACCGTATCGGCCACACTTTTAAAGCGTGGCTTCTAAGGCAACATCTACAAAGCGTGGCCAATAGTCAAAGGTTACGGTACTTTAGGCCACCCCCTAAAAAGCGTGGCCTAAAGTCGTAAAGTGTTGCCTTTGCCCAAATGCTACACTTCTTGGCATTTTAGGCCACACTTCTCAGGGGTGGTTGTAGGCCTAAAATGCTGTAGTGTATGCACCATCAGATACAAAAACCTATGTTTCTTCTACTGTAAGATCTTTATAGAATGTTTCTACAATTTCTCTTCGTAGTTCCTTTGAAATTAAATGGGAAATTATTATTTGGACCGAAAAAGTTAGGTGTCATACGGAAGCTAGCAAACCTTGAATGACATAAATCAGATAACAAAGGAGAAATCTACCAAAAGAGACACAAACATATAACGTGGTTCGGTCAACTGACCTACATCCATGGCAGAGATGAGCAATCTACTAAATAAAAGAGAGCAAAATATTGAGAGAAAAATCTCACGAAGAGGCAAACACAAGTAATACACTAACACTTGTCCGGTAAAGTTCTCCTCCTAAATACGACTCTCAAATCCCATATGGCTACATTGTGGATGCTACTGAATGAGAATGAAGGATTCTCAATATATATAAGTCCAGACCTTTTCCTACAATAAAAGGGACTAGTCAGATATGGAAGAATTATATTTTCCTTCTAGAAAAAGAAAAATTCAATTATGGTAAATATGTTGTCCTTTCCTTCATGAGATAGGAAAACCAATTGTGGTAAGAAAATCTGGACAAACACTTAACAATTCTCCCCCTTGGCCTGAATTTTCTGACAAAATAAACTTGATCCACCTTCTTCACATAGCCTTCAATAGGTCGCATCTTCAAATCTCCACCAAAAGGTTTGTCTCAACGTGCGTAGCACACCGGTCAAATTTCTCTGTCAAAAATTATGATTATCGTCAAATATGTTGTGGCTAGAACTGAACCCGTCAAGATAAACTTGTCTTGAACCTTTCTCTGATACCACTTGTTTGGACTGAAAAAAGTCAGGTGTCATGCGGAAGCTAGCAAAACAAACCTTGAACGACGATAAATCAGGCAACAAAGGAGAAATCTACCAAAAGAGACATAAACATATAACGTGGTTCGGTCAACTGACCTACATCCACGGAGGAGATGAGCAATCCACTAAATAAAAGAGAGTACAAAATATTGAGAGAACAACCTCACGAAGAGGCAAACACAAGTAACACACTAACACTTGTCCCATAAAGTTCTCCCCCTAAACACGACTCTCAAACCTCATATGGCTACATTGTGGATGCTACTGAATGAGAAGGAAGGATTCTCATTATATATAAGTTCAGACCTTTTTCTACAAGAAGAGGGACTAGCCAAATATGGAAGAACTATATTTTTCTTCTAGAAAAAGAAAAACCCAATTATGATAAATATGTTGTCCTTTCCTTCATGAAATAAAAAAAACAAATTATGGTAAGAAAATCTGGACAAACACTTAACAAATATATTACTTTTGTGCGTAAGTTTTGCTATGCAATAGTTTGCATGTTAGGGCAATAAGTAACACAAAGTATTGCTGTTACTTTGTTTTTTATGGTATTTATGTTATGTTATGGATTTTATGATACTTTATGTTGTTTTATTATGAGTCTATTGATAGTACTAATATAGTGTCTCTTGTTGCCTCTTTGAGCCGAGGGTCTCCTGGAAACAACCTCTCTGCCCCTCGGGGTAGAGGTAAGGTCTGCGTACATATTACCCTCCCCAGACCCCTCTTGTGGGATTACACTGGGTTGTTGTTGTTGTTGTTGTTGTTGTTGTTGTTCCCCTGTCCCAGTCCGTAGCCTGTATAACCTTGATGTGTTGAAAGAGCACGCGCTTACTGCAAATAAAAACGACAAATCATTCATATAAAAAAATTATACGTTTGATTTGATTTAAAATATTTATGTCACTTGGCTTAATGAGATTACTTTTTCTTCTACTTTTAATTATAGATAGATGGATCACCAATCTCTTCCGGAAGACTGCCCAAGATGACCACCCGAATAACCCTTCTACTGCTCGAGCAAGTATACAGGGACAAACACTATTCACACTATCCATAATACTAGGAGTATTTACGTGCTTCTTGTTTACACTTTACAGTGTCCGAAATTTGTTATTTTCTTTATTGACTTAGGCTATTTTTTTTTTGGAAAAATACTCATTTGAACATCAACCTGAATTCGATTCCAACTAAGCTGATGATACGTCAGAGGCAAGCTGGCAACGAGTCGTAGACAATTATGGAATCCGTTGATGAGTTTGTTCTGTTGGCGGCCAATAGATGGAAATGGAAAGAGATACTTTAGTCTTACCGAAGAGGAAGAAATGGTAACTTATTCTAACAAAAATTTGGATATCCATCTTCTCGCGGGAATTAGCTTATGAGATTAAGCAGTCTTAATTTCACAATAAGTTTTGCGAATGAATGTCGGGCTAAGACACCTCGAATGGCATAAGCCGCTTGTCGAGAGATTGCACGTAAGATTGTTTGGGCTCGATTAGAGTGATTGAGAAATTAATTAAATACAAAACTTATTTTCAAACTTTTTCTTATTTTTAACTAGTTAAATGGTTCGCGCTTCGCGCGATGGTAAAAGAATTTAGTTAACTTACAAAATAACTTTTTAAATTATAAATTGAGACATGATAAAGGAAAATATATGAGTAACACTCTAATACTTGTTGCCCTATTTTTCTTTGTATTGATAGAATCTCATAGTCCAATCATCTCTCCTGCTATCCAACTCCAAAAGGAAAAAGATATTATTCTTACAAAGAATAGAAACATGTTAATGCAAAAAAAATTATTTTGACAAATGTAATTGCATACGTATTCCCGTTCTAAAGTAATAAATACTTAAACCAAAGAAATAAAGTTAAATGTATTTTTGGTAATTGTCATTATATTCTTTCTTCAAAAAATCTGGTTAAAATCATAGCTATTCCTGCCAAAATTCTAAAAAAAATAATTTTTAATCAGCATGAGCCATAGTTGATGCTTGACGTCATTATTTTCTTTAAATGAACATTCATTGTGTTTTAAAGCAGAAGAACGGGAAGCATACTGCATACACACCACTTACAAAGTTGCATCGATCTTGCTTCGCTAAACAAAAGGAGGAATATAGCAGATAGTCATTTTCCATTCACATTTTATGAACTTTTATAAATTACTTAAAGGATATTGATAATCTCACCAGGACAAATAAATTGATGAATTTGACCAAGCTCATTGAAAAGCAATTTAACAGCATGAGAAAGGATATCAGAAATTGTAGTTGTGGTATTATAATTATTTCCCTGCTATAGATATGAAGACACTTAAGAATTGATTTCAATCTTTCTTTAACCCGCTCAAAGTAAGCAAAGCCATGATCCTCCATGCCTTCTCCAGCATAGGTATACTTTATGAACTAAAATATCTGATGGAGCTAATAATCTATAAATTAAATAATGAACCATACCAGTGATTCCATCTTGCCAAATTGGGAATATTGTTTATATATCCACACAACAAAGTACAAAGTCTCATAATCATATCATTATGCAGATTTATTCAAACCGATCAACAGCAAAATCTCTATAAGCAGATTTGCAATCTCTATAAGCAGATTTGCTGTCCATCTCTCTATCCTTGTATTGTCGCTGCATTCTTTTCCTTTCTTTGTCAATACACCTCCGACGTTTTCTTTGTCAATATATCCCCTAAACCAACCGGGAAGTTCGCTACAGATTTAGCACCGACTTACGTATTGTCGGAAAACTTCAAGTTGATTAAAAATATAACAATAAAGTATAAAAGAAACTCAAATAAAATGAATACAATATGCAGTCAAAAGAGATCACATGAAACTTCTTTATGGAGGCAGGGAATATAAGAAAAAGATGAAGAATACTCCTCTCCATTGCCACCGCATTCAAGGGTACTTTATGGACATTGATTGGCTTCAGATGCATAAGAATCTATCCGTTTTGTTCAATTTATTCATTTTGAAATTAATCGTCGCCTCATTATGGTCAGCCGTTGTAACTCTTAACTGCTTAACTGCCCTAACATAAGAGACGTGACTTTTGCATCTCTTTAACATGGAAATAAAAAAAATCAAAAAAGGATAAAAAGAATAAATAGTTTTGTTGAACAAAGAATGGTGCCACATCACCTCTCTTATGCCCCTCAATTATATTTATATATGTCACGACCCAAACCCCTCTCCGGTCGTGATGGCGCCTCTCGTGAAGACAAGGCCAGCCAACAAACCCATATCGCCTTTTCAAAAATAGTTAAACATTAATAAACAGTTTAAATATGATTTAATGATATAATTAACGGAAGCACAACCCGACACAGCCCTAACCGGGGTGTCACAAGTCACGAGCATCTACTAGGGTATAAATACAACTGAAAGCCTGGAGTGTACAAATACAGACTAATGAAATGAGGAGAGAGAAAAGCAGTGCTGCGAACGCCGGCAGCTACCTTGCTAAACCCTGATGACTCTGCCTTCGATCGGCTAAAACATACCTGAATCTGGACACAAGGTGCAGGGAGTAATGTGAGTACTCCAAATCAGTGAGTAATAATAATAAATAAAGACTGAAGGCAAGAAATCATGCAAAAACACAAGGAATTCCATACTGAAGCAGAAAAATCACTTTAAACAGTAAAGTAGTGAGAAATCAAGTGAAAATCCCTTTTTTTCCAACAAGTAAAGCAAGTAGTTTACAAGTGAGTAACAAAAATGATAGAAATGTAAACAGTCCCTCGGGCAAAACATGTACAACAAACCGCCCCTCGGGCATAATATCAACAGAACCAGCCCCTCGGGCTCAATATCAGAACAGTGTCAGCCCCTCGAGCTCAATATTAGAACAGTAACAACCCCTCGGGCTCACTCTCAGAATAGTATCAGCCTCTCGGGCTACCTCACAATCACTCATATCAGCCCCTCGAGCATAGTATCAATCACTCAGAACAATGGGTACCCGCGCTCACTATGGGTGTGCAGACTCCGGAGGGGCCCCTTACGGCCCAAGCGCTATATCAAGCCACCTCGTGGCATCATCACTCAGTATATCCTCACATCACTCAAGCCACCGCGTGGCATATAAAGTATCTCAGGCCCTTGGCCTCATATCACTCGGCCTCACATCACTCAAGCCACCACGTGGCATAAATAGTAACTCAAGCCCTCGGCCTCATATCACTCAACACATCCTCACATATGTCCCTCGGCCTCGTCCGAAAATCATCACAAGCCCCTTGGGCATTTGTAAAACAGTAGTTCTCAGCCCAAAATATCATTTAGAAATATCATTTGAGTTTCAAATCTGTATAAAAGTGGCTGAGTTTGTAAAACAATAATCATCAACAGGACTGAGTTTAAATATAAGTCAAAACAGTGAGGAAATAGTGATAAAAATCCCCGAAGGGTTCAAATAGTTGGCACGAAGCCCAAATACGACAATCAACCCAAATCATGATGATAACAAATCAGTTTCAATCAAATATGCAGTAAAATCATCAATACGGGATGGACCAAGTCACAATCCCCAGTAGTAAAGGACCCCGCTCATCATCCAGCGCGTGTTTCACCTCAATATAGCACTACAATGTGCAATCCAGGGTTTCAAACCCTCAGGACATCATTTACAATCATTACTCACCTCGAACCGGCTAATCCTCTAGCTCGCGATGCCTTTGTCTCTCAAATTGACCTCCGATTTCCTCGAATCTAGCCACAATAATTCGATTCAGTTAATAAAAATTATAGGAATTAATTCCATATGAAATTCTACATTTTCCATTAAAAATCAGAAATCACACTTAAAATTCGCCCGTGGGGTCCATATCTTGGAACCCGACAAAAGTTACGAAATATGAAACCTCATCCTACCACGAGTCCAACCATATAAATTTTACTAAAATCCGACATCAACTCGACCCTCAAATATTCAAATTAAACCAAGAGGGTTTTCAAGATTTTCCCAACTAAAATCACCAATTAAATGCCAAAACTAGTAATAGATTCGGGTAATCTAACCAAAATTAAGTTAAGAACACTTACCCTGTTGTTTTCTCTAAAAATCTCCCGAAAATCGCCTCTCCCCGAGCTCCAATTTGGTAAAAATGAAAAATGGGACGAGTCCATTTTCAGAGCTTGAATCTGTCCAGAAATGTCGTGGGCACTGTTCACGGGGCTACTGTACACGGTACTGTTCATCGGGGACTGTTCACGATACTGTTCACGGGGTACTGTACACGGTACTATTCATGGGGTACTGTACATGGTACTGTTTCTGCAATTTTCTGCATTTTTTCCTAAGTCCGAAATCACTCCGAGACACCTCCGAAACACTCCCGAGCCCTCGGGACTCCTAACCAAACACATACACTAACTCAACAACATCTTACGAACTTAACCGTGCGATCAAATCGCCAAAATAACGTCATATACCATGAATTAAGCTTTAAAATCCAAGAATTCTTTCAAATTTCATAAAACCTCAATTTTTCATTTTGAGTCCGAAACACATCAAACGACGTCCATTTCAACCAAACTTTACAGAAAGTGCTTAAACCATATATAAGACCTGTACCGGGTGCCGGAACCAAAATACGGGCCCGATATCATCACTTTCTAATCAAATTTCATTTCCATTTTCCTTAAAAATTTTCAGAAAATTTTTTTACTCAAAAATTCATTTCTCGGACCTGGTACCTCAGAATTCGATGATTCTTGTTCCTATGAGTCACAATAATGATACGAACATAGCGCTTCAGTCGAAACTCAATTCGGAGCTCATTTGCTTAATTCAATACCCATTTCACTCGTTAAACAATTAACTCATGTTTCGTGTCAAAAACCCAATCGCGACTTGATGAAATTAGACCAAACTTTCCAGATCAGTCCTATAATTCATTATCAAAATTCTGGAAGTCTCGAAATCAAATTTCGATCTCTAGAACTAAAAATGGACCTTTGGATCATTACATGCTTATGCTCAAAACGGCAAAATCTTCCAAAAACTCTTCCAAAACTTATCCGAGCCTCATGGGACCCCGACCAAAAATGCCAACATAATTCATAACATCATTCAAACCTGCTCAAATCATCAAAACACCTCAAACAACATCAAATTACCCAAAACTCATCGAATTCAAGCCTAAGTTTCCAAAAACTTCCGAAATACTCTTTCGATCAAAAACCCAACCAAACGATGTCCGAATAACCCGAAATTTCGCACACACATCACAAATGACATAATGAAGCTACAAAAACTCTCGAAATTCCATTCTGACTACTATATCAAAATCTCGCCTATCAACCGGAATTCGCCGAAATACTAACTTAGCCAATTCAAGCCTAATTCTACACCGGACCTCCAAAACCAATTCCGATCACACTCCTAAGTCACAAATTACCTAACGAAGATAACCAAATCATAAAAGTTCCAATCCGAGATCAAATACACATAAGTCAAATTTTGGTCAAACCTTTCAAATTTCAAGCTTCAACTGAGAACTGTTCTTCCAAATTCATTCTGATTAACCTGAAACCCAACACCAATGATTTACATAAGTCATAATACACCACATGGGGAAAGTAATGCCCAAGAATTGGCAAGCGAAGTGCAAAAGCTCAAAACGACTGGTCGGGTCGTTACATCCTCCCCCACTTAAACACACGTTCATCCTCGAACGTACTCAGAGTTGTTCTAAAAGCCAACCAATAGCTGAATAACTTTACCATGCATATACCCGGGGGTGATCCTACATCACCCTATCTCATATAGGTCCGATAACACAATGTAACTGAACTTTCACAATCCAACCTAGCACATAAACCTTAGAACCACATTTCCACTTCTGAAATCATCTATAAGATCAGAATCTCACATCTATACTTTGAATAAGTCCGAAGAAGCAGTATTCACCCATACCTGCATCGTTAGGTGCAATTATATGACATACCACATAACTCAAACATATGTAGAGATAAATTCCATTCATAGCAGTTGTATGCAACAACCGAATACAGGTAGAAAACCTTTTATCAACTAAAGTCTCATTCCAGCACTTTCATATACTGCCAATGATAATGAAACACGCAATAAGCCATAACCACTTCCCAGATCAACCATTCATGAAGCCATTTTTTTTGGCAAATACCAAAGCAAATTTCTGAGCCGAACCTCGATATTATCCTTCCAACATGCTGAAATCGAATCCGTTGTATTCATTGATGATCCCAACGATCTCATCTAATCCAACACAATTACTCTTCCCACTCGACTTCCATTATGAAACTCCGATAGAACCGCACTATAGGTACCTATAACCAACAGATAGTAATGTCTCACAACACTGAAAGGTAACGCATAGATCCCCATAATTGCTAATAGCTCAAAACAACCAAAGCAACACATCCTTCGCCAACAACAACTTGAAGTCAACAAAACCGTCTTGATGCCGGACACATATCCCATATAGGTCTACCAATGGACCATACATCAACTCCAGTTACACACAACAGATAAATAATCCTTCGAAAGTCCACAATGACTGAATCATAGCACATACTAATATCTGAACTAACTTACCCACATTTTGCCATCCACAACCACAATCTAACCTGTATATGAGAACTCCTAATCTCCAAGTCCATAAAACACATGAATTACCATATCTGATCCCAATTCCGCCACTCTCATATATAACTCACCTCTAGTACCCAATCACCCCATGGGAGATACTCTAAGATTCTTTAGTGCTGCCAAGCAAACCCGAATATCAACAGCTAACTTGACGAGAAGTGTTGCAATACTACCGAAGTACCATCAACTCAATCACATTGACTCTTTCTGGAACATACACCCTCGTCAAATCACCTCAATTAGCATTACCATTTCCTTAATCATCTGGAGATCCATTCTCAAATCATCTGAAGTTCATTTCTCTAATTATCTGAAACTGCCCGTGTTGCCTAAGAATTTATGACCTTCCATTCAAATCTGAACTGTGGCCTTACACATGCAAATCTCAGTCTTACCCAACATACCGTATAAACTGTACCACTCTAGGATAACCTTGAGAAATTCATATCCTTTCCGAGCCACAAACATCTACATACTCAATCAGCCAAGAACTTTACATTGGTCCCATCTAGAAGAAAATCACTATACATCCCATGCTACGCATGCCCATAGAAAATATACATCTCCAAACCGCAGAAAAACCATTAAGAACTCTTTGAATTCCCTTTGCACAAATCAGACCTGTCAGGACTGAATCCTCCTAACTCAATCAAGCTAAGCAAGATCAAAACCTAAGAGCATCGCCGCAAAATACCTGAAAGAACTTATTACCTCGAACACATACCAGGAATTAATCATATCCTTACCATACCGATTCGGTCTACTATCAAGCTACCCTATCTGTCTAAATTTCCTTCTGATTCATCTTCAACTTGATATTCTCTCTTAAATATTCCCAAAAGCACCACATTCGAAATAATTCGCTCTGAAAAACTTCCTGGGGATCTAAATCCATTACCTCCTGATACTGATACATAGAATCCCACAATTAATATGGAAAACACCACAAGTCTTGACATCTTCCAAGGAAAACTCAGTTTCTATCCATAAGTACAACTTGAAAGCCTCCAATTATTGCATGTAAAATTTTGAACACAATAGGACCATTCTCTATAGGCATCCACTCTACTCAAATCGCAGTTAGATTGATTAAACGAACCGAACAACCTATGCTTCATTTGCACTCCGACACTGCAGAATGTGACCTCATTCCAATATAACCAAGCAACTTCCTGCTCTATGCACCGGGCATTCGTTACCAACCACAACTCAAGTCATTCTCCGATTCTCATACACCCATAAAACATAACATAGACTTTATTGAAATTTCCTTTACTCGAGCCACAACTGATTTACAAATACGCCTCGAACTGGGACCATTAGAGCACATAACCATGCAATCAACTATTCAATAGCGGACTCCCCCACTTGGCTCAAAGACATAGGTCAAACACGCACCATAACTCATAACACATACGCTTTATTGCTTCCATAATACCATAGTGAGATTAACTCAATCCTTCATAAGCTCGTGGAACACAGACCATCTGGTACTTCATATCTTCTACAAATCTCGTATTTACTCTCATAACAATTAAACCCACTCTCTTAAGCGACCCAAATTAAATTCACATATATATTTCACTTGTAAATGGGATCTTCTAACAGACAACATAAAGATCACACAACTCTAGAACACTTTGCAGGAGATAACCCACCTGCTTCCCCTTAACTAACATTTATGTATACCTTTCACCATCATAAACTATACGCAATCACTTAGTCTTCCTGAGTCTGAACTCATACCGCAACATGAATTTATTATTATTTTTTAATTCACTCACAACTGGGAAACATGAAAAGATTCTTCACACGCCTATAACTCGGGGCTATACCTCGAATCAAGATGGAATTCAAGCACCTAATAGTTCTTCTATCCTCCAACAGACCCTTCTTGTCGTTTCCAAATCATATGAATACATCTTGCAGTACTAACATACTCATCACATAGTTACTCAACCGTCACTTCCACTAATAGGGATAATACCAAACATATAAGTTCAAAACACTTGCTCACACAATCAGCACCTCGGTGCTCAATCCATAGGAAAAGATCCAGCCTCAAGTCCTTCAGACTGGCCCAACATCGACTTACAGAGATCACACCTCGCCCCTCGATCGGGAAATCACAAATCATCAAGTCACATCTGATACTAAGCGCTCATGCGCGCATACGAACGTGTGGAATGATTTCAAAAAGTTACATTTCAAGCTGAATCAAAGGACACACGATAAGAATTCAAGAATGTGAAGTTTTCCTAAAGGTTCTACAGCCTCTCGAGGATAAATACAGACGTCTCTGTACCGATCCGCGAGACTCTACTAAACCTGCTCATGACTCGTGAGACCTATGTAACCTAGGCTCTGATACCAAATTGTCACGACCCAAATCCCACTCCGGTCGTGATGGCGCCTCTCGTGAAGACAAGGCCAGCCAACAAACCCATAACGCCTTTTCAAAAATAGTTAAACATTAATAAACAGTTTAAATATGATTTAATGATATAATTAACGGAAGCATAACCTGACACAGCCCTAACCGGGGTGTCACAAGTCACGAGCATCTACTAGGGTATAAATACAACTGAAAGCCTGGAGTGTACAAATACAGACTAATGAAATGAAAAGAGAGAAAAGCAGTGCTGCGAACGCCGGCAGCTACCTTGTTAAACCCTGATGACTCTGCCTTCGATCAACCAAAACATACCTGAATCTGCACACAAGGTGCAGGGAGTAATGTGAGTACTCCGACTCAGTGAGTAATAATAATAACACAAGACTGAAGGCAAGAAATCACGCAAAAACACAAGGTATTCCATACTGAAGCAGAAAAATCACTTTAAACAGTAAAGTAGTGAGAAATCAAGTGAAAATCCCTTTTTTTTCCAACAAGTAAAGCAAGTAGTTTACAAGTGAGTAACAAAAATGATAGAAATGTAAACAGCCCCTCGGGCAAAACATGTACAACAAACCGCGCCTCGGGCTCAATATCAGAACAGTAACAGCCCTTCGGGCTCAATATTAGAACAGTAACAGCCCCTCAGGCTCAATATCAGAACAGTAACAGCCCCTCGGGCTACCTCACAATCACTCATATCAGCCCCTCGGGCATAGTATCAATCACTCAGAACAATGGGTACCCGCGCTCACTGTGGGTGTGCAGACTCCGGAGGGGCCCCTTACGGCCCAAGCACTATATCAAGCCACCTCGTGGCATCATCACTCAGCATATCCTCACATCACTCAAGCCACCGCGTGGCATATAAAGTATCTCAGGTCCTCGGCCTCATATCACTCGGCCTCACATCACTCAAGCCACCGCGTGACATAAATAGTAACTCAGGCCCTCAGCCTCATATCACTCAGCATATCCTCACATATGGCCCTCGGCCTCACTCAGTCTGAAAATCATCACAAGCCCCTTGGACATTTGTAAAACAGTAGTTCTCAGCCCAAAATATCATTTAGACATATCATTTGAGTTTCAAATCTGTATAAAAGTGGCTGAGTTTGTAAAACAATAATCATCAACAGGACTGAGTTTAAATATAAGTCAAAACAGTAAGGAAATAGTGATAAAAATCCCCGAAGGGTTCAAATAATTGGCTCTAAGCCCAAATACGGCAATCAGCCCAAATCATGATGATAACAAATCAGTTTCAATCAAATATGCAGTAAAATCATCAATACGGGATGGACCAAGTCACAATCCCCAGTAGTAAAGGACCTCGCGCTCATCATCCAGCGCGTGTTTCACCTCAATATAGCACTACGATGTGCAATCCAGGGTTTCAAACCCTCAGGACATCATTTACAATCATTACTCACCTCGAACCGGCTAATCCTCTAGCTCGCGATGCCTTTGTCTCTCAAATTGACCTCCGATTGCCTCGAATCTAGCCACAATAATTCGATTCAGTTAATAAAAATTATAGGAATTAATTCCATATGAAATTCTACATTTTCCATTAAAAATCAGAAATCGCACTTAAAATTCGCCTGTGGGGTCCATATCTTGGAACCCGACAAAAGTTACGAAATATGAAACCTCATCCTACCACGAGTCCAACCATACAAATTTTACTAAAATCTGACATCAACTCGACCCTCAAATATTCAAATTAAACCAAGAGGGTTTTCAAGATTTTCCCAACTAAAATCACCAATTAAATGCCAAAACTAGTAATAGATTCGGGTAATCTAACCAAAATTAAGTTAAGAACACTTACCCCGTTGTTTTCTCTGAAAATCTCCCGAAAATCGCCTCCCCGAGCTCCAATTTGGTAAAAATGAAAAATGGGACGAGTCCATTTTCAGAGCTTGAATCTGTCCAGAAATGTCGTGGGCACTGTTCACGGGGTACTGTATACGATACTGTTCACGGGGTACTGTACACGGTACTGTATACGGTACTATTCATGGGGTACTGTACACGGTACTGTTTCTGCAATTTTCTGCAATTTTTCCTAAGTCCGAAATCACTCCGAGACACCTCCGAAACACTCCCGAGCCCTCGGGGCTCCTAACCAAACACATACACTAACTCAACAACATCTTACGAACTTAACCGTGCGATCAAATCGCCAAAATAACGTCATATATCATGAATTAAGCTTTAAAATCCAAGAATTCTTTAAAATTTCATAAAACATCAATATTTCCATTTTGAGTCCGAAACACATCAAACGACGTCCGTTTTCAACCAAACTTTACAGAAAGTGCTTAAACCATATGTAAGACCTGTACCGGACACCGGAACCAAAATACGAGCCCGATATCATCACTTTCTAATCAAATTTCATTTCCATTTTTCTTAAATATTTTCAGAAAATAATTTTACTCAAAAATTTATTTCTCGGGCCTGGGACCTCAGAATTCGATGATTCTTATTCCTATGAGTCACAAATAGTGATACAAACATAGCCCTTCAGTCAAAACTCAATTCGGAGCTCATTTGCTCAGTTCAATACCCATTTCACTCGTTAAATAATTAACTCATGTTTCTTGTCAAAAACCCAATCGCGACTTGATGAAATTAGACCAAACTTTCCAGATCAGTCCTATAATTCATTATCAAAATTCTGGAAGTCTCGAAATCAAATTTCGATCACTAGAATTAAAAATGGACCTTTGGATCAGTACATGCTTATGCTCAAAACGGTAAAATCTTCCAAAAACTCTTCCAAAACTTATCCGAGCCTCATGGGACCCCGACCAAAAATGCCAACATAATTCATAACATCATTCAAACCTGCTCAAATCATCAAAACACCTCAAACAACATCAAATTACCCAAAACTCATCGAATTCAAGCCTAAGTTTCCAAAAACTTCCGAAATACTCTTTCGATCAAAAACCCAACCAAACGATGTCCGAATAACCCGAAATTTCGCACACACATCACAAATGACATAATGAAGCTACAACAACTCTCGAAATTCCATTCTGACTACTATATCAAAATCTCGCCTATCAACCGGAATTCGCCGAAATACTAACTTAGCCAATTCAAGCCTAATTCTACACCGGACCTCCAAAACCAATTCCGATCACACTCCTAAGTCACAAATCACCTAACGGAGCTAACCAAATCATAAAAGTTCCAATCCGAGATCAAATACACATAAGTCAAATTTTGGTCAAACCTTTCAAATTTCAAGCTTCAACTGAGAACTGTTCTTCCAAATTCATTCTGATTAACCCGAAACCCAACACCAATGATTTACATAAGTCATAATACACTACATGGGGTAAGTAATGCCCAAGAACTGGCGAGCGAAGTGAAAAAGCTCAAAACGACCGGTCGGATCGTTACAATATATAGATTGTTAGGGTGATTGCGAGTTCACTGAATGGAATCCTTCGTTTCTTACGGTTACGGAAATGCCATTCCGCAGCGAAACAAGAAAGTCCAAGTAACATATGGAATATGGAGCTGGTTAACGTTTCCTTCTTCTCTCACAAGCTGTGTTATTCATTTGCCTTAAATGAAAAAAAAACAACTGGGGATAATCTCTCGTTGACTCCAAATTTCAATACTAAAAGTCTAAAAATGTCAATTTTTATACGGACTCAAATTAATCTGAACAAAACTACAGTTGCATAAGTTTATCTTAATTTTGCAATTACATCTTTTTCTTAATTAACATTTACTTAAAAAATATTGAATTTAATAGTAAAAACTTTTGGCGAATGACAAACCGAAGCATCCACTGGTGCCGATAGTGTATCAAGGAGCTGAAGTGGTCAAGTTGTAGGTAAATATGAAGGTTAATTATGAAAATTTCCCCAAAAAGAAATAAGGCAAACGAAAGAAACTCATTATTGTTATAAATAGAATTGTGTTTAAGGTGAATGTCGATATTTTAGAGAGATTTTAGGATTTGTTACTTTGTGGCTAAGTCACTTTTTCCCTATAAATAGAAGAGTTCTATTTCATTGTAAATCATTCCAAATCGATAAGAATTGTCTCTCTATACTTTTCTCTGCAATACTCTTCTTCTTCTCTTATTGTTTTATTACATGTTATCAGCACGAGACTTTAACTATTGAGTAGAGGCATCTGCTTTGGTCACCAGGCTTTGGGATACGTGCGCGGTGCTCAATTTGTTCATAATATTGAGTATCATGAGTGTCAATTGATCCATGAACTTCCTTGAGTAATAAGTTTTGGATTTAAGGTAAGTAGTTTACCTTATTTTTCTCTTTTAAATTCTTGAAATTTTATAAATTGATTTTACAAGCAAAGATAATAAATTTTGATTATAACTCTAATAAAGTTGGTAAGAAATTATAACCACCCCAAGTGGTAAAACTTTATATGTCTTGCCATGATTAAATTCATGTATGATTGTGAGCACAAGAAGTGAAAATCCACCCCATGAAATTTGCTTCATTCTCGTTCCCTAAAGAGAATGTAGTAGTAATATGTGATAAGTCTGAAAGAGGACAAAATTATTACTGTGAAGGTATCAATTGATGTGGACGTGACAATAGACGAAATTATAATCGTCATCATTGTGGTAATGAGAATAATAAGGATTCTCAAATAATCCTTCACTCTGTGAAAGTAATGTTTGTCATCGATTGACATGAGATTTCGTAAAGCATATATAGATGACCATGATCCAGTCATGATGTGAATGTGATACCATGTGATTTTATGAATACATATTTATTCTTGAAAAAATATGAACGTGCTAGTGGCAGTGAATATGCCACACTCACCTCCAGAAAGAGGTTTGAGATGAAATAAGAAAATAAATTTCATTATTATGGCATGAATGGTCATTGATCACATACCTATTATGATTATGTCAAAATATTGTGGCAATGTGATTATTATAGGGCAAAAGTAATAGAAACAACATATCTTGCTTATAATGATTTTCACCATGACCATAATGGTATAACTTTCTCCTTGAAAGAGATATTCATCATATGGATGTTGATGAATTGTGATAGTATAAAATTAATTGAAAGCTCTAGAAGAGCCAATTATACTATTTTGGAGAAATAAAATTGATTATCAATAAGGTATTGAGTCGTTGTAAGTCTCAAGAAACTTATTGAGTTTCTAAAGTATTCGCGAAAGCCGTTGGTTATATTGAAACTATAAATAAAGCAAAGATTTAATATTTTCTATTACTACAACTTGTAGTGGGGTATGTATATAAAAGCTACCCACTTTATTCTTCAGTTTGTACTATACAAATAAAAGTATGCAACAATAAAATAAAAATTTGTTGATATAAAAACCCATATCATATTAAACTTGGAGTTAATTGATAATTGCACACGTTATGATGTAAACAATATTGATAATTTATTCAGTTGATATAATTGGCTTAGGAATGTTAATTTAAGTATGATATGCAAAAAATAAATGAGAATTCATATGAGTAAATGTTGAAGAAGATTCTTCGTGAATTTTCTTGTGATGGTTGTTCTCGCGATTATTATACCAACTAAAATTGGGATTGAATCCATGAATGTTGGAAATATCAAAGGTGAATGTGGGCCCATTCACCTGCCATGTATTCCACATAAGATGCATCTATGAGATGGTTACATATGCGATTATTATTAACCCGTAACCTGGTGCTTGCGAGGTAATTTGCTCAATAATTTAATTTCGAGCATAATTTTCAGATTTTTTATTCAAGACCGTTCATCTTGATAAGTTGGTTTACATCACAGCCAGTTTAGCTAAATAATTTATTGAGTGCCTCCATGATGATAGGCTATAATTACGTATTTTAGTCGCTTATTACACTCAAATTTACTGCACTTTAATTGATTTTGAGCTTTAATCGCTAGTGTCTTGCACTAATTGTGTGTTTTATGCCTTGTATGAGTGATTCCGAGCTATGTAGATGTTATGGAATGAATTCAAGTGATTTGGAGATTTGAAGTCTGAGTAAAAGCCCAAGGAATTAAGTCGGGATCGTATTCGGGGATCAATGGATGATAGAGCAACAAAACGAATAATCGAGTAGGCATATTGCGCACTGTCTAGTAAAATGCACATAACCTTTTGCTCAGAACTTCATTTGGGCTCCACAATAAATAGTTATAAAGCTAACTCAAAGGGCTACAACTTTCTTGTTTAACATTTTTTTAAATTCCAAATAGAACAGGGTGAAAAATGCGGTCGAAAATATGACCGCGAACCTGAGGTGGGCTGAGGCAGTACACTAGGAAAGTACCGCGCCCGGGCCGCGGCCGCGGACGTACAGGCCTGGAAATTTGTCCTTTTTCGCGTAGGAGAAGGTATAATAGTTTGGGCCCGACCCTACTTGGTATATATACATGCGAAAACGGTATTTTGAGGAGAGAAGACCAATTTTTTGACACAGATTCGACCTAAGGAGGCAGAGACACAATAGGAGCAAGGCGGAGAATTCTTCTACGAGTTTTTCCTTCCTCTTCCTATTTTTTCATTGTGGTTATGACTTTTAGTATTGTTATTTTACATACTATTATGAATAACTAATTTGTTATCTAGGGTTTTGATAGAACCTTTTGTAGGATAAATTCTTGTTATGTTTTTATATAATTGAGCCGTTGGATTTCTCTACTTGTTCAACTACGTATTGTTGTTGTTGATTGAATGGCCATGAATTGACTGTGCCTATTTAGTGTGTAGTGCTGGATAGAGAGTACATATTTAGGTAGTTGTTGGACAACGTCACTCCTAACGTATGTGAGAAATCAATACAGTGGGTTTAAAGGCAGGTTAAATTACAACGCCTTGACGTGGTCATAATGAGCGATTAGATAAAGCCAACTAGCGTAGTTCGAGAGATTATGTCTAGTAAATATTTGTAGTTGCTCGAGAGAGAATTACGACATCTAAAGTGCTCACGATCAGTAGAGAATACATTGGCAAAATTGTATAAAATATAGCTAGAAGGATTCCGACAATTGGGAAAATCATAACTCTAGACCTCCTTAATTTAGTCTCTAACCCTTTGTCTCGTTAGTTGATAATTTTACCGTTTTCTAGTATTTACTACTTAATTAGTTAGAAATATAAATTTCAATCTTTATAATTTAGAAAATTGTTCAAACTTGTCTTTTTAGTGATATTAAACAGATATAGTTAAGCCTTAGTTCTCCGTGGGATTCGACTCCAGACTTTTAGACCGGATTATATTTGCAGCGACCGCTTATCCTTTTTAGGACTAGAGTTGGGCGTGATCAAATTTTGGCGCCGTTGCTGGGGAACTAACGGTGTAGTTGTAGCTGTATATATTGGTAGGTTGCGAGTTTGAACTTTTATTTTGTTTTGTTTTGTTTTTTTTGTATTTTTTATTTTATTATAACCGTTGATTTGAGAAACATGACATCATGGAATTATGGGAATTTAGGTGTAGATAATTCTACTATTGATCCTCATACATATTGTGAAAGAAACCACCCATATCAAAATTATCAAAATATTTCCGAGAGCGAGTTATGTGCACCAACTCAATCTTATTTGTGGAATGTGTGTGATGTGTGTGGTGGTAAAAATGGTCACTTTAATGGTTGTTCTTATATTTCTTATCTTCCCCCAACCCCTTACTATTATGGTTCTACCTTTTCTTGTGAAGTTAATAGGAATGAAGAACTTGGGAATGCGGACCTGAATGAGATCAAGGATATGCTAAAGTGTCTTCTGGAACAAAATAATAAAAAACAATTGCAGATAGAAAGGCAAGAGGCAACTATTCGCAAGTTGAAGGCTCAATTGAGTCAAGTGGTTAATGCTCAACAAGCCAATATTGAGGATAGTAGCCAAGAAGAGCATGAATTTGAGATGTTAATTGGGGAGGTAAGAGTAGAACATCAACAACCTAGCCAACTACAATTTGAGGATGTCAATGTTGAAGAAGTGAGACTAGAGCCAGCCAAGGACTTTGAGGATATAAATTTTGTTGATTCTAGTATCATTGATGTTGAGGATGTTGAAAGTCCTGAAGTTCATGTGTTTGAGCACATTGATCCACACTCCAAGCATTTTTTCACATTATGTTTGGATGATGGTATGGAAATAGAGTCATCCGAAATAATTGAAGAGTCAAGGAATGAGGAACAAGGTGCATATATTCTAGAATTTTTCTTGTTAGAAAGTCAGGATTACATACCTCATACAAAGGCCAAGGAGTGCAGAATACTACATTATTTTCTTGGGCCAGTTAGATTCATTCCACCGCCCATGACCATAATCATAAGCTTGAATCAAAACTTGGGGTTCAATTCATAAGCTCTAGGTGAAGACAAAAAGTGATTCATGTCGTGCCGCGACATTAAATCAAGCGTTTGTTGGGAGGCAACCCAACTTTACTGTTTTTTTTTAATTTTATTTTTTTAATTGTATTATTTTTATAGTGTCAATTTTTGATCTTCTAGGAACATGGAAAGCAAAGTTATTGGAAAGAGGCAACAACAAACCAAATGGTTGGAACTAAGTGTGAGGTACTTGCACGAAGGACCAAGCTTGGGAGAAGTCTGAGTACCTCATGAGCTGTTAGTGCTTCGGTCTTTGGCCTACCAGGGAGTCTCTTTTACCCTTTTATTACTTATGGTGTGCATTGGGGACAATGCATAATTTTAAGTGTGGGGTGAGGAGGAAGTCTGTGTGACTTTTCATGCTACTTTAGCTGTGTTAATTTAACTAAATAATATTTTTTTTAAAATTGGACTTTTCCCGATGATGGATCTATCAGACAATTTTTTTGATGGATTTAAGTCTAAAGAAAAAAATGATTTTCTTCTATTAGGTAGTGTATCAACTCCCCTTGGTTTTTCTTTGTGACGCAGTTCTTTTCCAAGGGTTTTATTTGAACCGGGTGTAGTTATTTTTTTTAGAAATAGGAGTAATTGTGTTGTGTTTTGAATTGAAGCAATATCTCTTGACTTTGTTATGCCTTGAGAATAGTGAGTACTTTGGTTGTGACGCTTAGGCTCAGTTTTTGACTCTTGTATAAGTACCTTAAATTGTATGATTTTAAATTTGCTTAACTGCTTTGACTAGAGTGTTTTGATAAATCCAATCCTGAGTGAGTTATGTGCCATGTGTGTGTGAGGTTTGGGTGTTATTTTGTGCATTGCATTTGATGCCTAGAACTTGCCCCGTGTGTTTGCAAAGCGAAATAGTAGTTTTATTCAGTCTAGGAAGTGATATAGGCATTTCTTTGTTGAGCCAGATATGTATATTTTACCTGCCTAATTATTATGTATCGTAGTTAACCCTTTTGAGCATGTAATCTTGTTTCTTTGGCAACCACATTACAAGCCTTACCCATTTGTTTGAATTAACCATCTATTTGAACCACTGTAACCTCTTATGAGCACTTGAATTGTTTATGAACTTTGTAAAGGTTAAAGTGTGGGGGTGGTTGGTTTGGATTTTGAGTGGAACTAATCAAATAAGGAGAAAGGTGCACTGTTAGTAAGAGCCACTTGGATTGAAAAAAAAAACAAAAAATAGTTGGATTGTTGCGAAAAAATAGTTCCTTGATAAGTGGTGGATCTTGATGTAAGCATGCTTAAAGAAGAATGGGGTAATATATATAGATGTGAAGGTGGAGTTTTGGTTTGACATAAGTATGAGGTTTGAATGTTAAAGTATATATATTAAAGTGCTTAGGGAGGTGTAGTCACTCTTATATTTCAATGTATTATACCTATCCCGTAGCCTACATTACAACCAAATAAAGTCCTAATTGATCCTAGATTGAATGAGCTCGATTAGTGGAGTAGTACACTACGGGCAAGCTTATGGTGCATCTTTTGTGGCATATGAATATTATTTCTGAGAGTGAGAGAATTCTTTCTATCTTGAGTTCCTAAGTGTTCTTAAATTTTATTGTGTGGAACTACTCGCTTTTGTTGTGTGAGGGCACTTGATTCATGAAGGAAAGGTAATGTCAGTGACCTCTATGTTAGAGTAAGTGGGTGATTTGTGAATAATGCGTGGTACTTGTGAGTCAAATCTTGAGGTGAAGATGTTACGCTTTTGTGCTTAGTCTATTTTAAATATTCTCGGTGTGATGAGTTAGGAGAATTGTTTAAAAAGGCCGTGTCTATAAAAAAGTGTAGTTTGATTGATCGAGGACGAGCTAAGTGTGGGGTGTTGATGATAGGCTATAATTACGTATTTTAGTCGCTTATTATACTCAAATTTACTGCACTTTAATTGATTTTGAGCTTTAATCGCTAGTGTCTTGCACTAATTGTGTGTTTTATGCGTTGTAGGAGTGATTCCGAGCTATGTAGATGTTATGGAATGAATTAAAGTGATTTGGAGCTTTGAAGTCTGAGTAAAAGCCCAAGAAATTAAGCCGGGATCGTATTCGGGGATCAACGGATGATAGAGCAAAAAAAACAAATAATCGAGTAGGCATATTGCGCACTGTTTTGTAAAATACACATAAAGTTTTGCACAAAACTCCATTTCGGCTCCACAATATATGGTTGAAAATCTAACTCAAAAGGATACAACTTTAATGTTTTACATTTTTTAAAATTCTAAACAGAACATGGTGAAAAATGCGGTCGAAACCGTGACCACGGACTTGAGGCGGGCTGAGGCAGTACACTAGGAAAGTACCGTGCCCGGACCGCGGCCACGGATGTCCAGGCCTGGAAATTTATCTTTTTCGCGTAGGAGAAGGTATAATAGATTGGGCCCGAGCCCTACTTGGTATATATACATGGAAAAAGAGTATTTTGAGGAGAGGAGACCAATTTTTGACACAGATTCGACCTAAGGAGGCAGAGACACAATAGAAGCAAGGCGGAGAATTCTTCTACGAGTTTTTCCTTTCTCTTCCTATTTTTTCATTGCGGTTATGACTTTTAGTATTGTAGTTTTACATACTATTATGAATAACTAATTTGTTATCTAGGGTTTTGATATAACCTTTTGTAGGATAAATTCTTGTTATGTTTTTATATAATTGAGCCGTTAGATTTCTCTACTTGTTCAATTACGTGTTGTTGTTGTTGATTGAATGGCCATCAATTGACTGTGCCTATTTATTATGTAGTGATCAATAGACATATTTAGGTAGTTGTTGAACAACGTCACTCCTAACGTATGTGAGAAATCAATATAGTGGGTTTAAAGGCAGGTTTAGAAATAGCAACACCTTGACGTGGTCATAATGAACGGTTAGATAAAGCCAACTAGCGTAGTTCGAGAGAATATGTCTAGTAAATTGTTGTAGTTGCTCGAGAGAGAATTACGACATCTAAAGTGCTCACGATCAGCAGAGAATACATTGTCAAAATTGTAGGGAACATAGCTAGAAGGATTCCGACAATTGAGGAAATCATAACTCTAGACCTCCTTAATTTAGACTCCAACCCTTTGTCTCGTTAATTAATAATTTTATCATTTTCTAGTATTTGCTAGTTAATTAGTTAAAAATATAAATCTCAATCTTTATAATTTAGAAAATTGTTCAAACTTGTCTTTTTAGTGATATTAAACAGATATAGTTAAGCCTTAGTTATCCGTGGGATTCGACTTTAGACAGGATTATATTTGCAGCGACCGTTTATTCTTTTTAGGACTAGAGTTGGGCGTGATCACTCCACTTAATAGTTAAACTATTGGTTATGAGAAAAAAGTTATCTATATCAATTTTATATACGTTATATACGAAAGTATATTACATTCTCCCCTCACAAGTGGTTCAGAGTCATGAACCAAATAATTTCATCATTATTGATGTGCGGTGTATATTTTGATTAATCCCATAACGCACAAAGGTGTGTTTCCAAAATTTGAGGAAGCAAGTTAGTTTTACTAACATGAGGGAGAGACAAGATAAACAATTGAGAAAAAGTTACATGGAATGAATTACCATTTGTACATCTAAATCCCCGAAGGATTTCAATTGCTTAAAGCATACACAATTCTTGATCTTGAAGTACCACTTTCTCAGTGCAATTTATGCACAAATGTATCTTACTATAACTATAAGCAAGGCAATATGACAGAAAAAGTTCTCACCCCTATGAAAATATTGAAATGATGATTCCAACAAGATCATATGAAGACAATACATCTATCAGGGATGATGATTTCAAGGTGAAACAAATTCGTTCAAGTTAATATGGCTAATTTGTTTATCAAATCTCTACCAACGATCATGGTACACAAGATTGGAATGCATAGGTTCAAACATGTGAGTTGATGCTCTCATCAGATCCCGGTAGCCCCCCCGATATTGAAGGGACGGACTCCAAAGAATTTATCTAGAAGCCCTTTCCTCCTAGCGCGACACCAAAGTTGATCCCAGAGAGGTTTCGTATGCCCGACATCCCTAAATATAATGGGACCACAGATCCAAATGAGCATGTGACCTCCTATACATGTGCAATCAAGGGGAACTATTTGGAAGACAATGAGACCGAGTCAGTGTTACTGAAGAAGTTTAGAGAGACTTTGTCCAAAGGAGTAATAATATGGTATCACAACTTGCCACCGAATTCCATTAACTCGTTTGTTATACTTGCAGATGCTTTGATAGAGGCCCATGTCGGGGCCATCAAGATCGAGACCAGAAATTCAGACCTTTTCAAAGTCAAACAAAGGGATAACGAGATGCCTATAGAGTTCGTGTCAAGATTCCAGATGGAACGAATGGACCTACCATCGGCAGATGATGGGGCCGTTCAGGCATTCACTCAGGGGCTCAACCCCGAAGTTCCTTGGCCTCTCAATATCTAAAACAAAAATTGGTGGAGTACCCTACAGTAACCTAGGCCGACGTCCACAATAGGTACCGATTGAAGATCAGGGTCGAGGACAACCAACTCGGGGCCCCTTCTGGGCCTGTTTATCCTATTAGGGTTGATGATAGATCTAAGAGAGCCATTGATCAAGAGCCAAGATTGGTCCGATATCGGTATCAACAATTCAACATGGATCGAAGGGGAAATAGATATGAGTGTCACCCCTCAAGGAATAAGAAGAGAAGCGATCGACGGCCTAGTGGTCGAGGTTTGATGAGCAAGAATGGGTTTGACAGGAAGCTGGGGAGTAGGGAAGAACCAAGATTATCATAGTACAACTTCAACGTGGATGCTGCCGGCATTATGTCAGCCATAGGGCACATCAAAGAGACCAAGTGGCCCCAACCATTGCAGTCTGACCCTACCCAGAGAGATCCTAACTTGATGGGTAAGTATCACGACACTTATGGTCATAGGATTGAAGATTGCCCACCGCTAAGAGAAGAAATTGCTTGACTATTCAACAATGGGCACCTCTAAGAATTCCTAAGTGAACGAGCCCAAAACCACTTCAGAAATAGGGACACCAACAAACAGGTCGAACAAGGGGAGCCTCAACATGTGATCAACATGATCATTAGGGGAGTGGAAGTCCCCCAAGGGCCAATGATAAAACACACTAAAGTGTCTATTACGAGGTAAAAATGCACCCTGGATTTTATTTCGGAGGGAGCCATTTCATTCGACGATGAGGTTGTCGAGGGCATTGTACATCCTCACAATGATGCAGTGGTAATATCCGTACTTATCAATAAATCTCGTGTTAAATATGTATTGATTGGTCCAGGTAGCTCGACCAACATCATCAGATCAAGGGTTGTAAAGCAATTGGGGTTACAATACCAAATCCTACAAGCAGTCCATGTATTGAACGGATTTAACATGGCATGTGAGACCACGAAAGGGGAGATAACCTTGCTAGTAAACACCAGCGGGACAATCCAATAAATGAAGTTTTATGTGATCAAAGGGGACATGAGGTACAATGCTCTATTCGGAAGGCCATAGGTTCACAACATAAGGGCAGTACCCTCGACCTTACACATGGCGTTAAAATTTCCCACACCAGGGAGAGTCAAAATGGTCTACGGAGAACAGTCAGCTGCAAGGGAGATATTTGTTGTCAAAAGGTAATCTCGGTGCCCACGATTTCAACCTCAAGAAATATTGAACTGACAAAAAAGGAAGAGATTAAATAGCAATCACTAATACCGGCCTCAGCCGAATCGGAGAAACAGAGAGAACGAGGAGGATGCTTACGGCGTCCCAATATCATTCATAGCTCCTGATGACACCAACGCCACCAAATCAACAGTTAAAGAATTGGAGCAAGTCATATTAATCAAGCATCTGCCATATGGAAAGGTATACTTGGGCACGGGGTTAACCCCCGAGCTCAGGAAGAAACCTATTGATTTTATCAAAGCTAACACCGATTATTTTGCTTGGTCTCATCTTGACATAATAGGGATCACACCGGATGTAACCACTCACAAGTTGAGTTTGGACTCGAAGTTCCATCCAGTTAAGCATAAGAGGAGACCACAGTCCGACATCAAATATGCGTTCATCTAGGATGAGGTATCCAAACTTCTAAAAATAGGATCCACGCGGGAAGTTAAATACCCGGATTGTTAGCTAACGTAGTGGTAGTACCTAAAAAAGAAAATAAACTAAGGGTGTGTGTGGATTATAAAGACCTAAACAAAGCATGCCCAAAGGATTCTATCCCTTTGCCTAACATCAATCGATTGATCGACGCGCGGCTAGGCACGAGATACTTAGTTTTCTCGACGCCTACTCCGAGTACAACCAAATTCAGATGGACCCCGACAATCAAGAAAAGACTTATTTCATAACCAAATTCGACGCCTACTGCTATAACGTAATGTCATTTGGATTAAAGAACCCTGGTGCCACCTACCAACGCCTGGTAAACTGGATGTTCAAAAAACAAATAGGGAAATCAATGGAAGTCTACATTGACGATATGTTGGTCCAGTCCCTGCGAGTAGAAAACCATTTGAAACAATTGCAGGAAACCTTCGATATACTAAGGAAATACAACATGAAGTTAAACCCGGAGAAGTGCGCACTCGGGGTCAGTTCGGATAAATTTCTTGGATTCATGTATCCAATCGGGGGATAGAGATCAACCCCACCAAAATAAAGGCCATAGAGGGCATCACTGTAGTGGACAACATCAAGGTGGTTCAAAGACTGACCGAGCATATAGTCGTATTGGGTTGGTTCATCTTGACGTCCTCGGACAAGAGCCATCTATTCTTCTCACTATTAAAGAAGAAAAATAATTTTTCCTGGACTTCGGAATGCCAACAAGCTTTGGAAGAACTCAAACGGTACCTGTCGAGCCCCTCTCTGATGCACACTCCAAAGGCAGACGAACAAAAGTACCTATGCTTGGAGTTTTCGAGGTGGCGGTAAGTGGTATCCTGGTACGGGAGTAAGAATGTACGCAATTTCCTATTTACTATGTTAGTAGAACTCTAGGCGATGCCAAATCGAGGTATCCTCACCTGGAAAAGTTAGCACTCGCTTTGCTAAGCGCTTCAAAAAACCTAAAATCGTACTTTCAGTGCCACCCTATATGTGTCGTAACCTCTTACCCGCTGAGGAATATCATGCATAAGCCGGAGCTCTCGGGCCGGTTGGCTAAATGGGCCGTGGAGATTAGCGGGTACGATTTCGAGTACCGACCCCGAACTACCATAAAATCTCAGATTTTGGCAAACGTCGTGGCCGACTTTACGCTGTTCTTAATACCTGAAGTCCTTAATTCGAAAATCTGGACCATATTCACAGACGGTGCCTCCAACGCGAAGGGGTACGGCCTTTGCATCATATTAAAACCACCTACAGGAAGCGTAATTAGACAATCTATTAGAACTGTAAAATAAACTAATAATGAAGCTGAGTATGAGGCCATGATTGCATGTCTAGAACTGGCTAAGAGCCTTGTGACCGAAGTGATCGAAGCCAAATGCGACTCCCTCCTCGTGGTAAATCAAGTCAACAAAATGTTCAAAGTAAAAGAAGAACGGATGTAGAGATACTTGGACAAAGTGCAGGTGACCCTGCACTAATTCAAGGAATAAACTCTGCCACATGTTCCCCGAGATCAAAACAGCAAGGCCGATGCACTAGCCAACTTGGGGTCGGTTGTTGACTCCGATGAATTTAGCTCGGGGGTAGTTGTACAACTGATGAACTCGGTGGTAGAAGAAGGTCACGCCAAAGTAAACTCGACAAGTTTGACTTGGGATTGGAGGAACAAATACATAGATTATTGAAGACATGAAAATTGCCTTCGGATCCCAAGGAATCGAGAGCCTTGCGCACCAAGGCTGCCAGATTTTGCTTAGTCAAAGGGGCATTATTGAGGAGGTCCTTCTTCGGCCCATCGGCCAGATGCTTAGGGCTAGGAGAAATCGAATATGCCATGAGAGAAGTTCACAAGGGCAATTGCGGGAACCATTCGTGGGCAGAATCCTTAGTTCTGAAACTACTCAGAGCTGACTACTACTGGAATGAAATGGAGAAGGATGCGAAAGACTTCGTGCAAAAATGCAACGAGTGCCAAAGACACGCCTCGATGATTCACCAACCGGAGAGATGATCCAACCAGTCCTGTTGCCATGGCCATTTATGAAATTAGCGAATGGACATCATCGGCTCCCTGCTATGGGCACCCGGTAAGGTTCAATTTATACTATTCATGACCAATTATTTTTTCAAATTGGTTGAGGCTCAGGCATTCGAGAAGGTGTGAGAGAAAGGGTCATCGACTTCATCTGAAATCACATAATATGTCGATTTGGGATACTAGCGGAGATCGTTTGCGACAATGGGAAATAATTCTTCGACAACAAGGTAAGTAAGTTTTTCGAAGATCACAAGATCAAGAAGATATTATCAATGCCTTATCACCCTAGTGGAAACGAGCAAGTCGAATCAACGAACAAAATTATACTCTAAAACATGAAAAAGAGGTTGACCAGTTCAAAAGGAAAGTGGAAGGAAATCTTGCCCGAAGTCTTATGGGCATACCGCACGACGTCAAAGTCGAGCGCTGAGGCGACCCTGTTATATCTAGTCTACGGAGTTGAAGCCTTAATACCAGTAGAGGTAGGGGAATCGAGCCTCAGGTTCCAGTATGCTATAGAAAAGTTAAACGGCAATACCATGACCACGATCATGGAACTGTTAGACGAAAGGCGGGAAGCTGCCCTGGTCCGGTTGGCCGCTCAAAAGCGACAAGTGAGGAGGTACTACAATCGAAGATCCAACCTCTGACATTTTCAAATCAGGGACTTGGTATTGAGAAAGGTAACACTACACACCAAGAACCCAAACAAAGGGAAACTAGGCCCGAATTGGGAAGGACCGTATTGAGTCGTCGGAATAACCGACAAAGGCTCGTATACACTCGAATCGGAAAACAATGTACAACTACTGAGCAACTGGAACGTGGCACACTTAAAGCGGTACTACTTCTAAGGTACAAACTTAATTCACTTTTAATTAAGTTATATTACGGACTAATGTATGCAGGTACTCGACCAGGTACGAACAAGATTATTAGGCCTGAAAGCACGTGTTGTACACTTTTTCCCTTGAACCAATTTTGTCCCGAAGTGTGTTTTTCGGCAAGGTTTTTAACGAGGTAACAGTAAAACATGCCACCTTAATTTTGAAGACCGGCCTTAAGATGAAATTGATGATCATTTGCACCGAATCAATGATATCCGAGCCCTTATGAGCTCGGCCTCAAATACCGGGGGCCATCACCCCTAGGCTAGGATTCTTCAAAAAGGAAAATAATATATGTCAAAAGCCAAGGCTTGGTGATTATGATTCATTTGTAAGGGTTAAACGATCATGCGAACAGTGCCTGCATAGTTCACTCTAGCCACGGCATAAAGCTTATGTGCCTCCGATCATGTATCTTACACAATAAACAATGAAAGAACTCTCCATTTTCCTTACACTTTATTACTGTGCATTTCAATTCTTCGATCTTGGATCCTAAAGCCCACGGGCTACCCCTACTCGGGGACTATCGACCAATAAAAATTTGGACAACCGGGGCTACCGAATCCCGGAGGCACCAAGCCTATTAGGTAGTGCCCGAATACAATAGTCTACGACCGCTCTAAAAACAGCTCGAAGACATTCGAAGTCCGTACTCAGAAAGTAAGGCCCTTACATAAAATCAAAACCTATTAAAAGGTTACCCTCGGCAAAAATATTGTCTAAGACACTTAAGCATCTTAAAGGCCTTCAGTTTTATCAAAGACTCGATGTCACAAGTAATCCAGAGTCGCCACCTAAATCGGTCCACATTTGGGACTCCAAATAATGAATGCTCTCAATTACATTTGATTTTATGCTAAGGCAAATAAAATATTGCAAATAGATGCTGGAAAGTAAAGATACAGTATTGCCAAAAGGGGAAAATTTTATATATTTCAGAAAATATTTAAAGGCACGATAAAATGGCCTCAAAATAAGCAAAAAGAAAATATACAAGGAGAAACTAAAAAAGAACTAAGGCATTTACGCATAGTCTTAATTGGGGCTTGACTCATCACCAGAACCGTCGGAGCCCTCGGAACCTTTGAAGCCTTCGGGACCCTCAAGCTGATAGAGTTCCTTTGCCTCGGCCCTCGAGTCTCTTGGCTTATTCAATCGCGGCCGACATATCAAAACCTCGAGCATGGATCTCCTCGAGGGTCTCCCTCCGGGATAGCCGCTTTACATACTAGGTCTTTGTCTTTAAGTAGGCCTCGGCTATCTCTACATCAACCTTATATTGGGCTAGCATTTCCCCGACGTCGGAGGAATTAACAGAAGTAACCTCCAACTTGGACCTTAGCACATTATATTCTTGGCCGAGAGCATCCCGTTCCGTGACGACTGAGTTCAGTTGTGCTCGGAGTTCGTCATTGAGCCGAGACCACTTGTCGGCCTTGTCCCTTTTTACCCAAAGTTTGTCCTTGGCCGATGCCAACTCCTCTCTTGCCGCCTCCTTTTCCAAAGCCAGCAGGTCCATCCTGCCCTTCTATGCCTCGGTCATTGCCTTGACCTCATCCATCTCGGCCCAGAGTTGGTCAATCAGGTCAACCTTCTCCTTGACCTGCGAAGTTGCCTTGTTAGTCACCACGAGTAGCTTCTCATTTTTAGCCTCAAAGATCCTTACCTTCTTCACTAGGTCGGCGAGCTCCCACTTCAAGGACAACGCCTCATTCTGAGCATTTTCCATCTCGGCTTGGAGAATTGGGAGATCCTTGAGGAGCTCGTTTTATTGTTCACTAAGAGCCTTGCACATGTCCTTCTTCTGAACTTGCTCTTTGAGCTCGAACTCGAGATGGCTGATTTCCAAGTGGGACCAAAAGAAGCTTTCATGATGAAGCAACAAAGCCTAAAAAACAACGAAGTCATTAGAACGTGTCTAAAATCAAGTGAAATTCGCAAGGGATACGAAGGATAGACGTCTTACCCGGTTCAGTGCTTGTTGCACCTCGTTGAAGAGGCTGACGTGCCTACTTCGTTCATCTTTTCCTGGTCCTCCTCGGTCACCAGGCAACGAAGATAGCTGGCCACACCCACCAGAGCAGATAACGCCCGTGCTCCACTGGGATCGTAAGAACGATCGTTCTCTTGTACTCGGGGTCCACGCTTGGGGTAGGGAACTGCTTCATTAGTTTTGGGCTCGAGCTCGGCCAGCTCTCTCCCAATGACACATCCTTTTTTGGGACCTCCAGGTTACTAAGCCCGAAAAAGTCCTCCAACGCGGCCATATCTATACCATCGAAGAACGTGTTGAGGGCATCATTTGTGCCCGCGCCATCTCGTTTGATTTCTCTTTGCCCGCTTGAGCCTCTTAGAGCACGGAATCAGTGTAGGACGGAATTTCCATGATGTTAATGATGCCAGCTACCTCCTTTGATACAAGAGCGGCTTCTCGGGAAGTTACGACCTCCGCCTGCTCCCCCTCGTCGAGAGTCAACTCATGAGCAATAAACTCAAGGTCATCATCCTTTGGATATTACCTAAGCCGGTAGAGGGAATCAGATTCTGTTCCCTAGACTTGGTGTTCTTTTTGCTCTTCCGGACCTGGATGATCACCTTCTTCTTCTTCACCTCGGCATCCGGGGAGCCCGAGAATTTCCTCTTCTTTTTCTTTTTCTCCTCCTTTGCGGCAGCCCCGAGCTACCCCGAAGTAGAGGGTTCAGCAAGTGAGGACCGATCGTCGTCCTCATCCAATGGCCTGAGCTTGGTGGTCTTGGACAAACCTATAAGAAGGAAGAAGATTCAGCGAAATATAAGTGTCGTGCATGAATTTAATCATTCGGAAGAAAGTCTCACCATGGAAACGGGCCTCCCACTTGCCCTTCGACAGCTTACGCCATGTGCGCTCGAGGTAGGGCATCTGTTTGCATATCCCCTTGATCCACTCCTTGAAGCGAGGGACTACATTAGGAACCTGGGCAACCGCTGCACGATGACAAACACAGGCAATTAGAAAAAGAATAAAAGGGAATGCCAAATACTCGAGAAGGAAAATACTTACGGGATGCGTTCTACTTTTCGGGGAACGACAAAAATTTCGAAGAGATGATGTCTTTGATTTTCACACTAATGAACCTCCCCTGCCAACCTCGATCTTAGTCCTCGTCGATGCTCGAGAAAGGAGCCTTGCTTGCTCAGCGAACGAGCTTGATCAACCCCCCTCAAAAGATTCAGGGACTGTATAGACGAAGCAACTAGTCGAGAGTGAACCGAGGTGCATCGGTGTTGTTCACGAAGTGACGGAGGAGGATTACGATCCTCTAAAAGGACATGTGAATCTGTCCAAGACACACCTTGTACCTTTTGTAGAAGTCAAGGACTATGAGGTCAACCGGGGCGAGCGTAAAGGGGTAAGTGTAAACACTTAAGTACCCTGTCCACATGAGTAGTGATGTAGTCATTAGGCCCAGAGACGACCACTTCCTTTCCAGTTACAGTCTACCCGGACTGTGGGTAGTGTTTCCTTAGTAACGGAGTGTATGTACCTCCATGTTCCCTCGCCTCGGTCCTGTTGACTGGAGGCCTTCTCGATGTTGAAGTCGTTCCCGATAGAGCAGTCCCCGAGTACGAAGCTCTTCAATGGAGGCTCCTGGGCCACCTCAAGAATGGTCACATCGGCATTTATGGCCGGGTTGGAAGATGAAGGAGCAGTTTGCGGAGACACGAATTTGGAAGTTTTTGCTATCGGGATCTAGAAAATATGAAGGTTTGAAGAAAAAATATGTAGCTTTGAAGATAGGATGAAGATATTAAGGTATGGGTTGATGATTCAAAGAGAATGTATGAAGATTGAGGATGAAGATATGAAGGTGTAAGGAGCAATGTATGAAGTTTTGAAGGAGTTAAAAGTGAATAGAGAATTCGAGGGTAAGTCGAAGAGTTCTGGAATAGTGGAGAAGTAAAAAAGGGTCGGAGTTTTTATAGGGGAGAACAATCAATGCGCGATGTCTTGCATTCAAGGACAGTCAACCAGCGACTGACATGTGTCTGAAGTCAGAACGACACAACTGATGGGACGTTTCATTGACCCAGCAATTCGGTCGTAATGTACAGAGGAAGGAACCAGGGTTCACTTTTTGCTTACCGTTGCTTCGATAAATTTACCCTCCGAAAAACGAGGGAACTATCTGTGTATGGGTAAAATCAGGGGCAATGTCTATCCTGATTCCCTGATGAGAGAACGAAGGGGGAGCACGGATTCGGAAGATTGTAATCAACGTCAAAGACCCTTCGTATCGAGACCCTGGAAGAGCGTACAGTATAACCGACATCGGATATGGTAAAGCGACGCGCCCCTGGCCGAGAGTAAGTTCTAGACCTCGGGAGACACAGTGAACAATTATGCATGATGGATAGAGGCCCGTAATACTCGCCCTCAATCGGATATCACGGTGCGGATTCCCTTGATGTCGATTATGGATCAACAATTACCAAGAAAAGAAGATTTTTACTTTTTTTAGACTTACACTAGGACTGAAATTCTCCTACTATACAAAGGGGAAGATTTTCTTTTGTCTTACACATGGTAACATGCTATTCAAAGCAAAAAAGGTTTATTTTTGTCTTCTAGCTACTGTTAAAGGCACCATTTGCTTGTTCTGTTCTTTATTTGTGACTGGGCTTGAACCGAGGGTCCAATCGAGGACGAGCTCATCATTCAATCTAAAATCAGTCCCGATCTTAACATTGTGATTGGTTTGATCGTTTATTTCATCTTTAATTCTTTTATCTGTTACTCTTAATTATTTATGTTGAATTAAATCACATATTTTTTAAACTGCGTGCAAATTTAGTTATTACTCGATTTCGGGGTAAACACTAACCAATAGAGATTGTAGTGAAATGATAAATACTTTATTCTTAACTAGAGATCTCGAGTTCAAGTTTCGGGTATGAAATCATTTTTATTAGGAAGTACTGGCAGTCTGGCAACAGATGTGAAATCAAAGAATAAAAAGATCAATGAGGAACAACTTTTTTGCCTTTTCATTTATTAAGCATTTCATAAACAAATAAAACTAGGATACAGAACCATAGAATTGCTTAATTATTGTAGCAATTTCCACGAAGTCCATTAGAGATATTACATTACAGTATTTTAGAAACAGAAGAAAGTCGCTTATCCTTGAGGTGAAGTTGCTTATTAAAAATCTAAGTCCAAACAGAAGAATCTCCCGTCTACTCCAAATTTCAGAACTTAAAGGCTAAAGTTTTTATTTTTATACTAACTCAAACTAATGGGAATATAACTACATTTGCATTAATTTTATCTTAATTTTGCAATAACATTCTTTTCTTATCTCAAATTCATTTCACAAATTTTGAATATTTGGACGATTCACGGACACAAAACGTCCACTGTATCGATAGTGTATCAGATGAAGTGGTTAAGTTATAGGTAAAAAGGAAGGTTATGAAAATCTATCTATATTATATTAAAAGAAGGGTAGTATGTGAAGGATTGTATATAGATGTTCGTAACATGCAGAGGAAGACAATAACAATCTTAGGCATGTCTTTTTGTGTTTAAAATTTATTTACATGTCAAAGATCGGATCTAAAACGTACCTGGTGCAGAAAGTCTCGTTTCAAAATTTCTTCGATAATGCAAAAACTCTATGCGTATCCACACCGAGACCGATCCTTGCTATCAACTCTTTGATCAATGAAACTCGCGAACAAATTAAATGAAAAATACAGTGCTAAGTTTTTCTAAAAAACCTTCAGCCTTAATGTAAGTATAGTATTTTTCCTTGTAATGAATATTGTTCTCTTGGTCTTTCGGTTCTCCCGAATATTCTGTACGCCTCCGTTTCTTTTGATGATACATGTATATATATTGTAAATCACCAACACTTTCCCATTAGGTTATGAAAAAGTTATTTACATTTTTCCAAGTCCAATTCACAATTGAATTTTATAGAAAATTGCAAATCCCATTCAAAATGGGTATACGTAAGTGCGTGTCCTTCATGGACTTTCCATGTCCAACTCCAACTTGGATAAAAAAAATATTTATTAATATTATACACATCATTATATATATATATATATATTTCAACCAAGAGATATAATTTAATTTTCTATTCAAAATAGAAAACTTCAATTTGTTCACAATATTAATTATATCCTCTGTGCTAGCAAAGAATATAATAATATTTCATTTGGACTAACAACTAAATGTATTTGACTAATTAAATTCCTTAATTTAATTATCAAATAATAAGTTAATTAATCCTTTAGCAAAGATCAGAACACTCGTTAGTGTGCGACCCCATATGTTCAATACTAAACCGGTAGTAAATTGACCTGTGACGACCCGACCCGTCGTCTCATGAGTTACCGCTCCGTTTCCCCCATTTTCTGCTTCTTTATGCTTCATTTTCTGTATTTGCTGTGATCGAGTTGATTTGGATTGGTTTGGGTAGGAAATGAGACACTTAGTCTCTTTAAGGAAAGCCTAGTTTGGAAGAGTCAACTGGATGTCGTCTTATGAGTTAGAGGGCTCGGATGTGATTTTCGGTGGTTCAGTTAGCTTCTGGGGATGATTTGTGACTTAGAAGTGTGATCGGAAGTGGTTTTGGAGGTCCGGTGTAGAAATAGGCTTGAATTGGCGAAGTTAGTATTTTGGCGAATTCCGGTTGATAGGTGAGATTTTGATCCGAGGGTCGGAATGGAATTTCGAGAGTTGCTATAGCTTCGTTATGTGATTTGGGATGTGTGTAAAATTTCAGGTCATTCAGAGGTGATTTGATTGGAATTTTGATCGAAAATGTATTTCGGAAGTTTTTAGAAACTTAGGCTTGAATTCGATGTGAATTGATAGTTTTGGTGTTGTTTGAGGTATTTTGATGATTGGAACAAGTTTGAATGAGGTATTAGGATGTGTTGGTACTTTTGGTTGAGGTCCCGGGGGCCTCGAGGTGATTTCGGATGGCTAACGGGAAGTTTTGAACTTGAGTAATTGCAGATTTTTTTGCTGGTTCTGGTATTTTATCGCAGATGCGTTGATTTGGGTGGCAGAAGCGGAAAGGCTGAAGAAGGCCTGGAACCGCAGATGCGGAAAAGGGGTCGTACCTGCGGAGCCGCAGATGCGGCTATTGGACCGTAGATGCGGTTAGGCAGGACTTAAGTGATTTCCGCAGATGCAGAGCTTTGATCGCAGAAGCGGTATCGCAGAAGCGGGTATTTGACCGCAGATGCGGTTATGTCTGGGCAGAAGGTATATATGGTTCTTCTTCGCGATTTTTGAAGGGTTATTCATTTTTAACTTCGGACTTAGAGATATTTGGGCGATTTGAAGAGAGATTTCAAGGAGACTTCGATAAGGTAAGGATTTTGGACTTTAAATACAATCCTATGGTGTTATTACATGAAGTAAGACTAAGAAATTAAGAAAAACAAGGACTAAAAATAGAGGTTAGGGCTTGAACTTAAGAGAGTATAAATTAAGGATTTGAAGGGCCAATTGAACTCCGATTCTTGTGATTTTGATATGTATGAACTCGTGGGGAGATAAGGAGTCTAATGATATTAAAATTTCTGAGTTTCGAGAAGTGGTCCCAGGGCTCGGGTTTTTGTTAATTTCGAGATTTTTGATATTTTTCGATTGTTTTCGCTTGGGTTATGTTCCCTTAGCATATTGTGACGTATTCGTTCTGGTTTTGGTCAGATTCGACACGCGAGGAGGCCGATTTGAGAGGCAAAGGCATCACGAACTAGAGTTTTTGCCGGTTCGAGGTGAGTAATAAATGTAAATGATGTCCTGATGGTTTGAAACCCCGGATTTGCACATCGTAGTGCTATATTGAGGTGAGACGCACGCTTGATGGTGAGAGTGGTGTCGTTTACTATTGGGATTGTGGCTTGGTCCGTCCCGAGTGATGCTTTTACCTCGTATTTGATTGAAGCATAATTTCTACCATCATTATTTGGACTGATTGCCATATTTGGGCTTTGTGCCAACTATTTGGACCCTTCGGGAATTGTTATCACTGTTTCTTCACTATTTGACATATTACTTGATCTCAGTCCTATTAATTAATATTGTTTTACAAACTCAGCCACTTTTACTTAGATTTGAAATTTAAATAATATTTCTAATGACGTTTTGGGCTGAGGACTACTATTTTATTATTACCTGAGGGGCTTATGTGATTTGTGGACTGAGTATGGGATCGGGCTATGCACCGCAGTAGTATTATATCGATATTGAGGTCGAGGGCCTAGTTGATGCCACGAGATGGCTTGTTATTGCGCTTGGGCCGTAAGGGGCCCCTCCCGGAGTTTGCACACTCCTAGTGAACGCCGTCGACGATAAATAAATGGATCGGGCTGCACGCCGCAGTGGGTACTAGAGAGTACTATTTTATATGTTGCATTTCCTTATTTATTTGTCATTTATCTGCTTATCCGTGGTAGTAATTCCATACTTCGATTTCATTGGTTTATCGCTTTCATTCTACTTGTCTTAAATTGCCTAATTATAGATTACCCTGTGCTTTTCTATGATTTCTTATTCTCAGCCATTATTTATGCTTATTACTCACTGGGTCGGAGTACTCACATTACTCCCTGCACCTTGCGTGCAGATCCAGGTGCATCTGAGGCTGAGTGAGGATTATTTCAGTTGAGCAGCGCATATCCGGGAGCATCGAGGTAGCTGCATGGCGTTCGCAACCCTGATCTCTCCATTCTATCCTTGTTTTTAATTAGTATTCCCTAGATGGACATGTATTAGGTTGATAAACCTGTATTAGAGGCTTAGGCTTGTGACACCGAATCTATATGGGCTAGGTAGTAGGATTATTCTTTGAAATTCCGCATGTTTAACGCTTACTTCAGACTTCTAATATGATGATTTGGTAAACTAACTGTGATGGCTAGTAATGAACTGCATGAGAAATGGGTTAAGGTTGTTTATTGGTCAGGCTTGCCTAGCAGTGTGTTGGGCGCCATCACGACCGGGGGTTGGGGTCGTGACAAGTTGGTATCAGAGCCTAGGTTACATAGGTCTCGCAAGTCATGAGCCGATTTAGTAAAGTCTCGTGGATAGGTACGGAGACGTTTGTATTTATCCTCGAGAGGCTGCAGAACCTTTAGGAAAAAACTTCACATTCTTGAAATTCTTGTCATGCAACTTTATTGATCCGAGAACTAAAACTTCTATCATTCTATTCTCTCACAGATGGTGAGGACGCGAGCTACCGGACGAGGTGGACGACCACCAGTGCCACCAGCTGAGACCACCAGAGGTCATGGGCGCGATCGTGGTCGTGGCAAAGGCAGAGTAGTGAAGGCAACACCTGCAGATCCACCAACTGCCCCAGCTTCGGATTAGGCTCCAGTTACTGATGCTCCAGCAGCACCAGTTCAGGCACCAGCTGTGCCCATCGTGATTCCGGGTCTTCAGGAGGCCTTGGCACAGATCTTATCGGTTTGCACTGGCCTGACTCAGGCAGTTTCAGCCACTACCACAGCAGCTACTTCACAGGCCGGGGGAGGCAATCAGACCCCCGCTGCTCGCACACCTGAGCAGGTAGTGCAGGGACTACAGACACCGAGGGCACCTCCAGCCCAGTCGTTTGCACCAGTTTAGTAGTTCGTAATACCAGTTATGCCGGATGATGAGCAGCGTCATCTTGAGAGGTTTGGTAGGCTCCAGCCTCCAACGTTCAGTGGTGCTGAGGGCGAGGATGCCCAGGGTTTTCTTGACAAGTATCAACGTATGCTTCGTACAGCAGGGATTCTTGAGTCTAGTGGTGTGGCATTTACCACCTTTCAGTTCTCTGGGGCTGCTTTTACTTGGTGGGAGGATTTTGAGAGGCGTAGGCCTGTCGGTGCAGTGACCCTTTCTTGGCAGCAGTTCTCCGCTCTCTTCTTGGAGAAGTATGTACCGTAGTCCTGCAGAGAGGAGCTGCGTAGATAGTTTGAGTGGTTGAGTCAGTAGGATATGACAGTGACCCAGTATGACGTGAGGTTTTCGCAGTTGGCCCGTAATGCTATTTGGATGATTCTGACAGATCGTGAGAGGATTAGTAGGTTTGTGGATGTCCTTAACTATCATCTCCGTATTCTGATAACTAGAGAGAGAGTATTGGGTGCTACGTTCGAGGAGGTGGTTGATATCGCTCGTGAGATTGAGACGGTTTGCCGTAGGGAGCGGGAGCAGAGGGAGGCCAAGAGGCCTCGAGGATTGGGCAGTTACATCGGTGCTCCTTCGAGGGGCCAGTTCCAGCATGGTAGAGGTCGTTCTTTCAGGCCTGCTCAGTCGGCCCGTCCAGAGTACCGTGGGGCATCTTCAGGCCGTGGTCATCATGGGTCTCAGTAGGGCTAGTCTTCACTCAGCGCCCTCCCAGCTCAGAGTTCATCTCGTGCCCCATCAGCTCAGGGTTCTTCTGCGCCGAGTGCATCTGCTAGTCACTCCGATGCGAGGGGTTCCCTTCAATCCCCATCTACAGCACCTAGTAGTTGCTTCGAGTGCAGAGAGTTTGGTCATATGAGGAGGCAGTGCCCTCGACTCCGTGGTGGTCAATCTCAGCAGAGGGATCAGCCCTTGATTTCTGCTCCAATTACTTCACCACCCGCCCAGCTAGCTAGGGGTAGAGGTCAGGCAGCCAGAGGTCGCCCCAGAGGGGGAGGTCAATCAGGCAGTGGCCAGGCTCGTTTCTATGCTATTCCAGGCAGGACAGATGTTATTGCTTCAAATGCTGTCATTACAGGTATTGTTTCAGTCTGCCACAGAGATGCCTCTGTATTATTTGATCTCGGTTCCACCTATTCTTATGTGTCCTCATATTTTTCTCATTATTTGGGTATGCCCCGGGAGTTTCTTGTTTTACCTGTTCATGTGTCTACCCTGGTGGGCGATACTGTTATTGTGGACCGTGTGTACTGGTCATGTGTTGTGACTATTGGGGGTTTGGACCCGAGTTGATCTATTGCTATTGAGAATGGTGGACTTTGATGTTATTTTGGGCACGGATTGGTTATCTTTGTGTCATGCTATTCTAGACTGTCATGCTAAGACAGTCACTTTGGCTATGTCGGGTGTACCGCGGATTGAGTGGCGTGGCGTGATTGATTATGTTCCTAGTAGAGTGATCTCTTTATTGAAGGCCCAACGTATGATTAGGAAGGGTTGTCTGTCATATTTAGCGTTTGTGAGGGATGTTGGAGCTGAGAATCCCAGTATTGATTCTGTCCCAGTTGTGAGGGATTTTCCCGATGTGTTTCCTGCAGACCTACAGAGCATGCCACCGGACAGGGATATTGATTTTGGTACTGACCTGGTGCCAGGCACTCAGCCTATTTCTATTCCGCCGTATCGTATGGCACCAGCAGAGTTGAAATAATTGAAGGAACAACTTCAGGAACTCCTAGATAAGGGGTTCATTCGGCCTAGTGTGTCACCGTGGGGTGCGCCGGTTCTGTTTGTGAAGAAGAAGGATGGCACAATGAGAATGTGCATTGATTACAGGCAATTGAACAAGGTAGCAATTAAGAACAAGTATCCTTTGCCTCACATTGATGATTTATTTGACCAGCTTCAGGAAGCGAGGGAGTTCTCTAAGATTGATCTCCGTTCGGGCCATCACCAGTTGAAGATTATGGATTTAGATATTCTTAAGACTGCTTTCAGGACTAGATATGGTCACTATGAGTTTTTTGTCATGTCTTTCGGGCTGACCAATGCCCCAGCAGTGTTCATGCATCTGATGAACAGTATATTTCGACCTTATCTGGATTCGTTCGTTTTTGTATTCATTGATGATATTCTGGTGTACTCGCGTAGTTAGGAGGAGCACGCAGAGCATTTGCTAGTTGTATTGCAGAGATTGAGGGAGGAGAAGCTTTATGCAAAATTCTCCAAGTGTGAGTTTTGGCTCAGTTCAGTGGCTTTCTTGGGACATGTGGTGTCAAGCGAGGGTATTCAGGTTGATCCGAAGAAGATAGAGGCGGTTTAGAGTTTTCCTAGACCGTCCTCAGCCACAGAGATTCGTAGCTTTCTTGGGTTGGTAGGCTGTTATCGCCGTTTGTTCCGGGATTCTAATCCATTGCATCGCCCTTGACCAAGTTGACTCAGAAGGGTGCTCCATTTGTATGGTCAGACGAGTGTGAGGAGAGCTTTCAGAAGCTCAAGACAACTTTGACCACAGTTCCAGTGTTAGTTTTACCATCAACTTCAGGTTCATATACCGTATATTGTGATGCTTCGAGAGTTGGGGTTGGTTGTGTATTGATGTAGGAAGGTAGAGTTATTGCTTATGCTTCTCATCAGTTGAAGACCCATGAGAAGAACTACCCTGTTCATGATTTGGAGTTGGCTGCCATAGTTCATGCATTGAAGATTTGGAGACACTACTTGTATGGAGTATCTTGTGAGGTATTCACAGATCATCGCAGTCTTCAACATTTGTTCAAGCAAAAGGATCTTAATTTGAGGCAGCGGAGGTGGTTGGAGTTGCTTAAAGATTATGATATCACTATATTGTATCATCTGGGAAAGGCCAATGTGTTGGCCGATGCTTTGAGCCGAAAGGCAGTGAGTATGGGCAGTTTGGCATATATTCCAGTTGGGGAGAGACCCCTTGCAGTTGATGTGCAGGCCTTGGCCAATCGGTTTGTGAGACTAGATATTTCGGAGCCTAGTCGAGTATTGGCTTGTGTGGTTTCTCAATCTTCCTTATATGATCGCATCAGAGAGCGCTAGTATAATGACCCGCATTTGCTTGTCCTTAAGGACAGAGTTCAACATGATGATGCTAGAGATGTGACCATCAGTGATGATGGTGTGTCGAGGATGCATGACCGGATTTGTGTGCCCAATGTGTATGGGCTTAGGGAGTTGATTCTGGAGGAGGCCCATAGCTTGCGGTATTCTATTCATTTGGGTGTCACGAAGATGTATCAGGATTTGAGACAGCACTATTGGTGGAGAAGAATGAAGAAATCTATTGTGGGATTTGTAGCTCGGTGTCTCAATTGTCAGCAGGTGAAATATGAGCATCAGAGACTAGGTGGCTTGCTTCAGCAGATGGTTATTCCCGAGTGGAAGTGGGAGAGGATCACCATGGACTTTGTGGCTAGACTTCCTCGGACTTTGAAGAAGTTTGATGCTATTTGGGTGATTGTGGATTGGCTAACCAAGTCCGTGCACTTCATTCCTGTGTGTACTACCTATTCTTCAGAGCGGTTGACATAGATTTATATCCAGGAGATTGTTCGGTTGCATGGTGTTCTGGTTTCCATTATCTCAGATAGAGGTACTCAGTTTACTTCGCAATTTTGGAGAGCCGTGCCGAGAGAGTTGGGTACTCAAGTGGAGTTGCGCACAACATTTCATCCTCAAACAGATGGACAGTCCGAGCGTACTATTCAGATATTGGAGGACATGTTGTGCGCGTGTGTTATTGATTTCGGAGGTTCGTGGGATGATTTTTTGCCACTTGCAGAGTTTGCCTACAACAACAGCTACCAGTTGAGCATTCAGATGGCTCCGTATGAGGCTTTGTATGGGAGGCGGTGTAGATCTCCAATTGGTTGGTTCGAGCCTGGCGAGGCTAGGCTATTGGGGATGGATTTGGTTCAGGATGCCTTAGAGAAGGTGAAGGTGATTCAGGAGAGACTTCGTACAGCGCAGTCGCGTCAGAAGAGTTATGCGGACCGGAAAGTTCGAGATGTATCCTACATGGTTGGTGAGAAGGTCTTGCTGAAGGTTTCGCCCATGAAGGGTGTTATGAGATTTGGAAAGAAAGGGAAGTTGAGTCCGCGGTTCATTGGGCCTTTTGAGGTACTTAGGAGGATTGGGGAGGTGGCTTATATGCTTGCTTTGCCACCCAGCTTGTCGAGTGTGCATTCGGTATTTCATGTTTCTATGCTCCGGAAGTATGTTGGGGATCCGTCTCATGTTTTGGACTTCAGCACGGTTCAGTTGGATGATGATTTGACCTTTGATGTGGATCCGGTGGCTATTTTGGGTCGTCAGGTTCGAAAGTTGAGGTCGAAGGATATAGCTTCAGTGAGGGTGCAGTGGAGAGGTCGGCCCGTGGAGGAGGCTACCTCGGAGACCGAGTGGGATATGCGGAGCAGATATCCTCACCTATTTGAGGCTTCAAGTATGTTCCTTGGCTCGCTCGAGGATGAGCGTTTGTTTAAGTTGGGGAGGATGTGACGACCCGACCCGTCGTCTTATGAGTTACCGCTTTGTTTCCCCCATTTTCTGCTTCTTTATGCTTCATTTTCTGTATTTGGTGTGATCGAGTTGATTTGGATTGGTTTGGGTAGGAAATAAGACACTTAGTCTCTTTAAGGAAAGCCTAGTTTGGAAAAGTCACCCGGATGTCGACTTATGAGTTAAAGGGCTCGGATGTGATTTTTGATGGTTCGGTTAGCTTCGGGGGATGATTTTGACTTAGGAGTGTGATCGGAAGTGGTTTTGGAGGTCCGGTGTAGAAATAGGCTGGAATTGGCGAAGTTAGTATTTTGGCGAATTCCGGTTGATAGGTGATATTTTGATCCGAGGGTCAGAATGGAATTTCGAGAGTTGTTGTAGCTTCGTTATGTGATTTGGGATGTGTGTGTGTGTAAAATTTCAAGTCATTCGGAGGTTATTTGATTGGAATTTTGATCGAAAATGTATTTCGGAAGTTTTTAGAAACTTAGGCTTGAATTCGATGTGAATTGATGGTTTTGGTGTTGTTTGAGGTGTTTTGATGATTGGAACAAGTTTGAATGAGGTATTAGGATGTGTTGGTACTTTTGGTTGAGGTCCAGGGGGCCTCGGGGTGATTTCGGATGGCTAACGGGAAGTTTTGAACTTGAGTAATTGCAGATTTTTCTGATGCTTCTGGTATTTTCGCACCTGCGGTTTGGGGACCGCAGATGCATTGATTTGGGTGGCAGAAGCGGAAAGGCTGAAGAAGGTCTGGAACCGCAGATGCTGAAAAGGGGCCGCACCTGCGGAGCCCAGATGCGGCTATTGGACCACAGATGTGGTTAGGCGGGACTTAAGTGATTTTCACAGATGCGGAGCTTTGACCGCAGAAGCGGTATCGCAGAAGCGGGTATTTGACCGCAGATGTGGTTATGTCTGGGCAGAAGGTATATATGGTTCTTCTTCGCGATTTTTGAAGGGTTATTCATTTTTAACTTCGGACTTAGAGATTTTTGGGCAATTTGAAGAGAGATTTCAAGGGGACTTCGATAAGGTAAGGATTTTGGACTTTAAACACAATCCTATGGTGTTATTACATGAAGTAAGACTAAAAAATTAAGAAAAACAAGGACTAAAAATAGAGGTTAGGGCTTGAACTTAAGAGAGCATAAATTAAGGATTTTAAGGGTCAATTGAACTCCGATTCTTGTGATTTTGATATGTATGAACTCGTAGGGAGATAAGGAGTCTAATGATATGAAAATTTCTGAGTTTCGAGAAGTGGTCCCGGGGCTCGAGTTTTTGCTAATTTCGAGATTTTTGATATTTTTCGATTGTTTTCGCTTGGGTTATGTTCCCTTAGCATATTGTGACGTATTTGTTCTGGTTTTGGTCAAATTTGACATGCGAGGAGGCCGATTTGAGAGGCAAAGGCATCGCGAGCTAGAGTTTTTGTCGGTTCGAGGTGAGTAATGAATGTAAATGATGTCCTGAGGGTTTGAAACCCCGGATTTGCACATTGTAGTGCTATATTGAGGTGAGACGCACGCTTGATGGTGAGAGTGGGGTCGTTTACTATTGGGATTATGACTTGGACCGTCCCGAGTGATGCTTTTACCGCGTATTTGATTGAAGCATAATTGCTATCATCATTATTTGGACTGATTGCCATATTTGGGCTTTGTGCCAACTATTTGGACCCTTCGGGGATTGTTATCACTGTTTCTTCACTATTTGACATATTACTTGATCTTAGTCCTATTGTTTAATACTGTTTTACAAACTTAGCCACTTTTACTCAGATTTGAAATTTAAATAATATTTCTAATGACGTTTTGGGCTGAGGACTACTATTTTATTATTGCCCAAGGGGCTTATGTGATTTGTGGACTGACTATGGGATCGGGTTGTGCGCCGCAGTAGTATTATATCGATATTGAGGCCGAGGGCCTAGTTGATGCCACGAGATGGCTTGTTATTGCGCTTGGGCCGTAAGGAGCCCCTCCCGGAGTTTGCACACCCCCAGTGAATGCCGTCGACGATAAATAAATGGATCGGGTTGCACGCCGCAGTGGGTACTAGAGAGTACTGTTTTATATGTTGCATTTCCTTATTTATTTGTCATTTATCTGCTTATCCGTGGTAGTAATTCCATACTTCGATTTCATTGGTTTATCGCTTTCATTCTACTTGTCTTAAATTGCATAATTATAGATTACCCTGTGCTTTTCTATGATTTCTTATTCTCAGCCATTATTTATGTTTATTACTCACTGGGTCGGAGTACTCACATTACTCCCTGCACCTTGCGTGCAGATCCAGGTGCATCTGAGGCTGAATGAGGATTATTTCAGTTGAGCAGCGCATATCTGGGAGCATCGAGGTAGCTGCATGACGTCTGCAGCCCTGATCTCTCCCTTCTATCCTTGTTTTTAATTAGTATTCCCTAGATGGACATGTATTAGGTTGATAAACCTTTATTAGAGGCTCAGGCTTGTGACACCGGATCTATATGGGCTAGGTAGTAGGATTATTCTTTGAAATTCCGCATGTTTAACTCTTACTTTAGACTTCTAATATGATGATTTGGTAAACTAATTGTGATGGCTAGTAATGAACTGCATGAGAAATGGGTTAAGGTTGTTTATTGGTCAGGCTTGCCTAGCAGTGTGTTGGACGCCATCACGACCGGGGGTTGGGGTCGTGACATGACCACATCAGTATACTAATCAAGGATGGCATCTAGAAACACTCCTTAACGACCGGATAACATGAAGTATATAATTTACTCTAAAGAACCAGTAGAAGAATAATGTAGTAATTCCGTCTGTCCTTATAGCTCTGGATCACCCTAGGATATGGTTCAACTGTCAAGTCCTAATAGGCGACCAACTATATTTTCATGTCAAATATAATCGACCACTGAATGACCTAAGAAACTCTTTTCTTCTTTCATTCAATTGCCCTGGCCAAGGTTTTAATTTGGTCGTTTATAATTCGTGACAGCATGAAGCTTAAACTCATTACCAAGAGTTTACAGATTCCATCTTGATCAAGCACTAATTCTACAAGTATTTAATCGTACCCAATATCCTTTCAACTATCACCCTAGGGCCATAGGTGTCTAGTATCAAAGCCCAACAAATAACTTGTCAATTACTATGACAATCTCAGGTCAAAGGAAATTCTTACATCACATTATTCAAGAGAATATCCTATTGACAGTTTATGGTAATTATAACTATTAAGAATTATCTAATGAGTCGGTTCAATGATCATATCTCTATATGCATCATCTATCTATGTGATTTAGTTAATGAGATCAACTAATCTTTATCCCATAAAGACGATCACATAAATATTGATCTAATCGGATTACTAATGTCCAAATTAATAATCCTACGATCAAGAACAAATTTAGATTAAAGTGTAAGAGACTTTGCTCTCATTATCATGATCTCTATCACGATGACAAGTCTCAAAATTTAATCAAGGACCTTATCAAATTAATCAAACGATTAATAATAACTATGATAAAAGAATGCCATATATTTTTATATCGAATAACGTTAACAAAAATATGTCCGAATCATCAAATATGAGATTGGATCTAGGGCATATCTACTATATCCCTAACAATCTCCCACTTCCACTAGCGTCAATCGCTCTTGTACTTCATTCCCAATTTCCACTTGTTCTTGCCAAACTCATTTGCGCCAAGAGCTCTAGTGAATGGGTTTTCAATATTTTCCTTTCTATCAACCTTTTGAATCTAGACGTCTCCACGTCCAATGATTTCTCTTATCAAGTGATCCCTTGGCAGAACATGTTTGGATTTTTGGTTCTTTTGCTTGAGCAATGGGTCCAGTGTTGTGACACGACCCAAAAATCCCTCTGAAGAAGTCGTGATGGCACCTAGTCTCTAAACTAGGTAAGCCTAACATTAACTAAAATAACATTGATATTTGCCAACTTTAAATTCAATAACTCTTAACAATTTATAATTCCCAAAACCGGTGGTACAAGTCACAAGCCTTTCTAAGAGTAGTTATTCAAAATAAATACATCACTGTTCCGAAACAAAGGGAACAAATGGAAATAAGTACAATTGAAGGTGACTCTGAGGACTGCGAACGCTGCAGCAGGTTTACCTTGAGTCTCCACCGCAATGAATAGCTACTATCGATCAAATACCTGGGTCAGTACACAAAAATGTACAGAAGTGTAGTATCAGCACAACCGACCCCATGTGCTGGTAAGTGCCTAGCCTAACCTCGGCAAAGTAGTGACGAGGCTAGGATAAGACTACCAAATAAACCTGTGCAAAATAGCATACAAAAATAATAGGAAGCAGATAACAATGATGGCAACAATGATCAACCAATGATATAAATAGCAGGCAACAAGAACACCATAAATGTTTCTCAACAAATAATAAATACAAGTGCAATCAATTAATCAAGTCCTTCAAATATAAATCTTTCGCCTATAAATCCTTCAAGTAATAATCTCCTAAGATAATATGCTTTTCAATAAATATATTTCGAATATATTTCCTTCAAATAAATATCTTTCAGATAAGCATCTTTCGAATATAATTCTTTCGAGTAAAGGTCACCTTGTGACACCTCATTTCATAATCATAAATAATATAGGTCTCAACCCAGTTTCATATTTTCACGGCACCTCGTGCCCATATTTATGTCACAACCACATGGACAACTCATGTGCCATTAAATAAAACCATAATATTTTCCTCGGCACCTTGTGCCCACATATTTCTGTCTCACATTGCACAACAATATTCTCATGTAACTCAGCTCATAAGTTCCATAACCCAATACAATTAAGAGTTTTCAAGGAGCCTCATTCACTTAACATAAAGTGGAGTACAACTTCCAACCCAACTAGGAAATCAACAAGAAAAGATGAATTTTTTTTTTGAAATCATTTGATAAAGTAAATACCATTTTCAATGAAAGTACAATATCGAAGGAATCACTACCTTTAATACGAGAAATTAATAAATCAAAACATAGTAGAAATTCTTTTTTAAGTAAAGTACAACCTCAAACGGTTTAATGAAACTTTAGTTGAGAAATCAATTGAGTTAAAAATGTAATAATTCTTGAAATTTGAAGTATTGAACATATTAAAAAAATAAGGCGAGGTATTATAAACACTATGGATTCCAACACAAAGGATCACAACAGTAAAGGGATCTAAACAGTTAATACACTTGAATTGTTAATAACAAGTAAGCACAACAAACAGAAAGTGTACGGCATCACCCTTCGTGCTTTAACACTCTCTCACCAAAACAATACACGACATCACCCTTCGTGCATTAACACTCTCTCACCAAAATAATACACAGCATCACCCTTCGTGCTTTACACTCTTCCTCACCCAAGCAACAAACACAAGACAAATAGGGTAAGGGAATCTATAACATCGAAATAAAATCAAGTAATAACGGAAAATCAGTAAATAAACATACAGGACAACATAACTCAATTAGAATCAGGAGAAACCAAGGACAAGTGCACGGCATCACCCTTCGTGCTTTTACTCTCGTCCTCACCATAAGAATCAATATAAACTACACGACATCACCCTTCGTGCTTTACACTCTTCCTCACCATAAAATCAATATAATCGGCACGGAATTGTACATCGTGCGACACGACATCACCCTTCGTGTTTTACACTCTTCCTCACAAAATCATACACGACATCACCCTTCATGCTTTAACACTCTTCCTCACCCAAACAACAATCACAAGAAATAAGGGAAAGAAAATAAATGAAATCACAATAAAATCCTGGTAAGGGAACAATAGTACAATAATCAAATAAACGGCAAGGGAAATAACATCAAAACAATAACATCCCGGCAAGGGAGACAATAATATCAAACAAACATCCCGGCAAGGGAACAATAATATCAAACAAACATCCCGGCAAGGGAACAATAATAATAATAACATATGAAGCGCAATAAACCACAACGGAGACATAACAGTTATAATATAAGACTCACGAACATGCTTGACACCAACGTATAGATACTCGTCAACATGCTTATACGTCGTACTCCACAATTAACATGTAGCAAATAAGACACAACTCCTAATCCCTCAAGCTAAGGTTAGACCAAACACTTACCTCGCTTTGCAACCAATTCAAAATTCCAACAAGCCTTTGCCTCGCGAATTCGTGCCCGAAATTCTCAAATCTAGTCATAAACAATTCGATTCAGTCAATAAAAATTATAGGAATTAATTCTGTATGAAATTCTACATTTTCCATTAAAAATCCGAAAATGCACTAAAAATTCGCCCGTGGGGCCCATGTCTCGGAACCCAACAAAAATTACGGAATATGAAACCTCATCCAACCACGAGTCCAACCAAACCAATTTTACTAAAATCCGACATCAACTCGACCCTCAAATCTTCAAATTAAACCAAGAGGGTTTTCAAGATTTTCCCAATTAAATGCCAAAACTAGTAATAGATTCGGGTAATCTAACCAAAATTAAGTTAAGAACACTTACCCTATTGTTTTCTCTGAAAATCTCCCGAAAATCGCCTCTTCCCGAGCTCCAATTCTCTAAAAATGGAAAATGGGACTTTGTCCCATTTTCAGAATTTAATGTTCTGTCCAGAAAAATTCCGGTACTGTTCACGATTGTTCACTGGGGGTACTGTTCACGGCACTGTTTATGGGGTACTGTTCACGGCTCTATACACGGGGTACTGTACACGGTACTATTCACGAGGTACTGTACATGGTACTGTTCATGGGGGTATTGTACACGGTACTGTACATGATGCTGTAAAAAAAAGACAACAGTTTCCCAAAGAGAATTTCAGCAGCTTTTTCTACCGTTGACCTTCCGAAATCCACCCGAGGCCCTCAGGACTTCAACAAAATACACCAATAAGTCTTAAAATATGATACAGACTTAGTCAAAACCTCAAATCGCATCAAATAATGCTAAAACCGTAAATCACATCCCCATTCAAGCCTAATGAAACTAAGAACGTCCAACTTCTATATTCGATGCAAAAACCTATCAAATCATGTCCGATTGACTTCAAATTTTGCACACAAGTCATAAATGACATAACAAAGCTATGAAAATTTTTAGAACTAGATTTCGACCCCGATATCAAAAAGTCAACTCTCTAGTCAAACCTAAGAAACCTTTAACCTTAGATTTCTAGATTCCGTTAAATGGCGATAATTTGATCTAGGGACCTCCAAATTCGCTTTCGGGCATATGACCAAGTCCCAATTCACGATGCGGAACTACTGGAATGGTCAAAACTTTTATCCGGGTTCGTTTGCTCAAAATGTTGACCGAAGTCAACTCAATTGAATTTTAAAGCTCTAGTTCACAATTTAATCCATTTTTCACATAAAAACCTTCCGGAAAATTATACGGACTGCGCACGCAAGTAGAGGAATTATTGATACCGCTTTTCAAGGTCTTAAAAATACCGAGATGATTATTTAATTTAAAGATGACATTTTGGGTCATCACATTCTCCACCTCTAAAACAAACGTTCGTCCTCGAACGTACTAAGAATTATTCTCAAGTTACCAAATTGATGATTTTACTTTTACACAATTATTCGCGGTTGATCCCACATTATCGCATTCGACATAAGTCCGACAACACCAATTCAATTGAGATGATTTCCTTTATCCATATTCGTAAACTTCAAGACCAAATTTCTTACACTCCAATCATTTCTAGAAAGGTCCGATTTTTACGTCAACACACGATATTAGTCTCGATTGGCTATAGCAACCCGTGCCTACGCACCCATCAAATACGGCGTATTACATTCTCCCCCACTTAGGGTCATTCGTCCTTAAATGAGAAGTAGAGTCCGTCTTCAAACACATAATGTAACTTATCTCACAACTCATATGGTGCAATATATCTTTACATGAATTAACTGACCACGAAATAAGACCGCGACTATCCTTCCATAAAGAGCGCATTGCTGAAATAAACACAACTGGCTTGACGTAAGGCTCACTTCCACATTTAAACCTATCAACCGACCTCAAGTCGATCCTGATCGTGCCAAGCTAGGCCAATAATCTTTCACAGGTCCATAACCCAATAAACAGAGTGCCCTTCAGGCATAAATTCTCAAATGGATGATATTACCAAAATCCTCATACTTGGTTTAAATTTCTAATTAATCAAGTGACTACATGTCACACTTATACAATATTCCTGTGGGACAAGCTCCCACCATCTTCCGAAATAATTAACGGGTCTGCACATCCAAACCACCAGCTGCACTAACGCTGAAAAGCGATCAAGAATCCCTAACCAGGATGCAAAGCCTTTCTCACAGAACACCGACCTCAGGTGATACTGACGTCAATACCCATCTTACTCAAAACACTGAAACTCATATACTGCTCATCTGAGATCGTGACATCACAGTCATTGACCAAACTGCAACCTTGGTGCTTACTTCAAATTACATACCACTCACTGCACCTCACATGCCAATATACGATAGACGCGATTTCCATCACAACTATGGAACCGCCGATAGGCTAATACTTCATCACATAAGACTTTCCATTTAACTCACTTCAGGAGAACTATAGCAGCATACAGGCGAATCCTCATAATCGTCGAATATGCCAATCTCTAAGTAGTTGTCCAAGCCACCATAACACTTTCTGGGATCCGCCTACTCATAATAGGCCCTAACAAAAGAATGCTTCAGAATAACATCAATCACTGCGGCCGACAAGCCTCACATGCATAACTCGATCACGCTGAACGAACCGATCACTGACACCAGTATACCAACTCAACTATGGCTAATCAATCTACTTCCTTCCAATTTATCCTTGATTGCCTTAGAAATAATAATATCTCCCTTTAACACCTAACTTATTTCAACCAAACTCACCCCGAGTGACCTTAAATCACGAGACCATGCTGTCTCAAATACCATGACCATTTCATGTCTCTCAAATGCTACACCGCAAGTCAAAACATCATAGAACATTCTGTGCCTTTCTTCATAAGCTGCTTCAAAAGCTTGACTCTTAACCGTACTTATAGACTCAAAATCATTAGGCACCACACTTTACCTCTTGAATTAACTAGGACCGCTATTGAGAGCCACCCAGCTCTGACTTGGCCCCGAATGCAACCAACTCTACTGAATTTTATAACATATGAATACCCTCTCGATAAAGCACCTAGAGGGATCACTTCCCTCGAAGCCTGCACCTATACGAGGCATAAATCATGAATCTTCCCTCAAGTCTGAACATGAGCCAATAAGGCTAACCATAACATGCATCCAACAATTCATTTACTCAAATTACCACTCATGGTCATTTTCCGTAGCTGCAATAACCCACCAATACGCCAATAACCAGAATTCACGCAGGTATTAAACTGTGCAATCAGCTAATCAACAGCAAGCTCCCCAACTTGGCTCGAAGCCATAGATCACAACACATATACTCTATTGCTGTCGTAATATCATGGTGAGATTAAACTCACTCCATCATAAGCTCGTGGAAACACGAATCATCTGGAATTTTAACTCTTCTGCAATTCTTGCATTTACTCACACAACAGTTAAGCCCACTCTCTAGGCGACCAATTTTTTTTTTAAGTCCTAAATTTTTCAAAAATTTCGGCAGAGCCTCCTTTGTAATTGGTCCTATCCACCTGCCAGAGAATCACCAAAATCATCCTAACAACACATCCACAACTTGACAAAGCATCACAATGCATATCAATTACATAAATCTAAATTGATACATGGACATGCGTTGCACCTATTTGAATCATAACACATAGAAAATACCCTTCAACCCTCCATTATTGGGCTATTCAACCAAGTAGGAACATATTCTTCCTTTAATATTTTCGACCTTCAAGGTGGTCTCCTTGACTCAACGATTTCGTCATAATACATTTACGGAAGCGATCTCAGCTCCCAGACTTATCTAACTAGGAGACACGAAAAATATTCTTCACGCGCCCATAACTCGGGCTACTCAACAAATCACAATAAGAAACGAATCACTTAACAGTTCATCTACTATCCAGTAGGCTTCTTCGCCACTACCAAGTCGTACAAATACACCTCGCAACACTAACATACTCATCACGTGGATATCCAACCGCCATTCCGGCTAACAAGGACAATAATGAACATATGAGTTCAAAACACTTGCTCACAAAATCAGCACCTCGGTGCTCAAGCCATTGGCAAAGATTTGGCCTCAAGTCCTCCTGACTGGTCTAACTTCAAACTCACAGAGATTACACCTCGACCCTCGATCGGGGAATCAAAAGCCATCGAGACACATCTGATACTGAGCGCTCGTTGGTGCATACGATCACGCGGAAGGAATTTCAAAAGTTTCTTTTCAAGCTGAATCGAGGACGCACGATAAGAATTCAAGAACGTGAAGTTTTCCTAAAGGTCCTGCAGCCTCCCGAGGATAAGTACAGACGTCTCCGTATCGATCCGTGAGACTCTACTAAACCGGCTCATGACTCGTGAGACCAAGTAACCTAGGCTCTGATACCAACTTGTCACGACCCAAAATCCCAACCCGGTCGTGATGGCGCCTCTCGTGGGGACAAGGCCAGTCAACAACAAAACAATACATCTCTTTATAATTACTTAGCAGGAATAAGTCTAATTCGCAGATAATATAATCACAAATGCGAAGTAAACATGATAGAATAATGGAAACCATCCCGACTCAGCTCGAAAATCGGGGTGTCACAAGCCACGAGCATCTAAAGATCTAAATACTAATACAAGACCAGCAATATACAGAATGGAATTTAGAATCAATGAAGAAATACGGTGCCGTGAACGCTGACGGTCACCTTGCTCAGCTACAATAGTATACCTTCAGTCCGCTAATAACCCGCTATCGGGTGAACAGTACCTGCAACTGCACGCGAGGTACAGGGAATAAAGTGAGTACTTCCAACTCAGTGGTAATAAGAGTAAATAATAACTGAGCGATATGCTATCTAAGACGGTACAACCCTTTTTGAAAATAGTAATTCCATTAAAATCCTTTATAAAATATCTGACTCCGTTTTAAACCTCTTTTGAAAATAATCTTTTTATCAGTTGCAAAATAATTCCAGCCATCGGTGTCACTATGCACAGAAACCCGCCCCTCGGGCAATATATTCGTTCCTGGTCAGCCACTCGGCCCCCAACACTCAAGGATCAGATAGCACCAGCAAAAGCAGATAAATATCTCCAGAAATATTACAACGACAAATAATGAACAAATGCATGAATGCAATGCAATGCATATGATGGTACATTCCAGTACCCACTGCGGCGTGCAGCCCGAGCCATCCATATTTATTTATCGTCGACGGCGCTCACTGGGGGTGTGTACAGACTCCGGAGGGGCTCCTACAGCCCAAGCGCAATATCTTGGTCAGTCATTGTTACCTGACCGGTCAGCCATTGTTACCTGACCAATTTATATCATACAGTGCCATTGTTACCACTGTTCAAGTATATCATCCAGTGTCATTGTTACCACTATTTCAAGTATATCACACAGTGTCATTGTTACCACTGTTTCAAGTATATCACACAGTGTCATTGTTACCACTGTTTCAAGTATATCACACAGTGTCATTGTTACCACTGTTTCAAGTATATCACACAGTGTCATTGTTACCACTATTTCAAGTCACTTTATAATCAGTCCAGAAAATAATATAATAAGCCCCTTGGGCATTTACAAAACAGAAGTTCCCAGCCCGGAATACATTTAAAAATATCATTTAAGTTTTCAACACTTAGAATTATGGCTGAGTTTGCAAAACAGCATTTAAAACCTTGGACTGAAATTAAATGATATGCAAATCATGCTAAGCAGTAATATCAATCCTCTAAGGATTTTACAAATCGGCACAAGGCCCTAAACATGGCATCAAGCCCAGTAATATCAATGACGTATGTGTATCAATCACTAGTATAGTATAAACATCACACGGGATGGACCAAGTCACAATCCCCAATAGTATCCTACCCCGCACTCGCCATGGAGTGCGTGTCACGCCTCAATATAACGTTACAATGTGAAAGTCCGGGGTTTCAAACCCTCAGAACAGCATTTACATCTATTACTCACCTCTAACCGGCCGTAGACTAGTCCGCAATGCCCTTTCCTCTTGAATCGACCTCTTCGCACGTCGAATCTAGTCAAAACCACAACAAATACGTTACAATAGGCTAAGGGAATATAACCCAATCGAAAAGAATCGAAAAATGTCGAAAATCCCGAAATTAGCAAAATCCGAGCCCCGGGCCCACGTCTCAAATTCAGAAATTTTTACATCAATACGACCCTTATCTCGCCACGAGTCTATACATAACAAATTCACAAAAATCGGAGTTCATTTGACCTCTCAAATCACCATTTAATTCTCTTAAGTTTCAAGCCCTAAACCACAATTTTTGTCCATAATTTACTTGAGTTTTCAGCTCTAATCCATGTATTTAACTTGGAAATAAGTAGAAACAACTCACCTTTGATGCTTGATGAAATCCCCCTTGAAATTCTCTCCAAAATAATCCAAGCCAAATGAAAGAAATGAAAGAAATAAGCCAAATCCGTGTTTAAAAGAATCTGCCCGTGCTTCGTCGAGTTGTACCTTGCACTTGTGCTATACAAGTTGTTTATCCTATTAAAAATTTTCCTTGTCGGATACCTTCTGTTTAAACACCTATAACGTCTTGTATATGTATCCAAATGACAAACGGATTGAAGATTTAGAAACTAGACTCGAAGATCTTTAAGTTGATAGGTTGTACACCATATAACTCTTTATATATCCTGAGATATGAGCTTCTAAAGTAGGCTCCCCGAATCAGAAAATTGCAGCAGAAATTTCTGCAGCTTTTTTCTTTTCTTTTTGGTCCGAATTTCATTCCGTTAACCTTCCGAAATCCACCCGAGGCCCTCGGGACCTTAACCAATTATATAAACATGTCCCACAATATCATTCAAACTTGTCCCAACCTTCGAAACACCCAAAATAACATCAAAACATCAAATCATCATCGAATTCAAGCCTAAGTTTCCAAAAACTTCCGAAAATACACTTTCGATCAAAAACCCGACCAAACGATGTCCGAATGACCTGAAATTTTGCACACACATCACAAATGACATAACAAAGCTACAGCAATTCTCGAAATTCCATTCCGACTCCCGGATCAAAATCTCACCTATCAACCGTAATTCGCCAAAATACTAACTTCGCCAATTCAAGCTTAATTCTACACCGGTCATCACAAAAATATTTCGGACACACTCCTAAGTCCCAAATCACCTAATGAAGCTATCCGAACCATAAAATTCACATTTTGAGCCCTCTAACACATAAGTCAATATCCGGTTGACTTTTCCAACTTAAGCTTCCTTAAAAGAGACTAAGTGTCTCAAACCTTACCAAAACTAGTCCGAATGACTTCAAATTTTGCACACAAGTCATATTCGACATTACGGACTTGCACCAACTTTCGGAATCGCATTCCGACCCCGATATCAAAATTTCCACTTCCGGTCGAATTTTCTCAAAAACCTTCAAATTTCTATATTTAGCCAAATGACTTCAAAATGACCTCCGGACATCCGAATTCACTTCCGATCGCGCTCCCAACTCCAGAATCACCATACGGAGCTATTCCCAGACTCGGAATCCCAAACACACATCTATAACTCTGAAATGCCTTCCAACCCAAATTTATGAAATTCTTCTAAAATACTAACTTCCACAATATACGCCGAAATGCTCACGGGTTATCCAAAACCAAATCCGGACACACGCCCAAGTCCGAAATCATCATACGAACATGCTGGAACTTTCAGATCTCAATTCCGAGGTCGTTTACTCAAAATTCTAATCCTAGTTCATTTCTTCAATTTTAAGCTTTCAAAATGAGAATTTCCATTTAGATTTGACTCCAAACTTCCTGAATTTTAATTCTGACCATACACACAAGTCAATATACCTGAGATGAAGCCGCTCATGGCCTCAAACTGCTGAATGACGCGTCGGAGCTCAAAACGACCGGTCGGGTCGTTACAATCTCCCCCACTTAAACATACGTTCGTCCTCGAACGTGATGAGAACTACACTGAAGTAGTCCAAAATCACTTGTTTAACACATCATGCACCTTCCCATGCTACCACTACTCCGTTGAGCACATTAGCTCGATAATTCTGTAGATATACTTATTTATTCAAGCAAATAAGCCATTAGGCCCAATTCCAACATCCTGAATTTCCCTGCCAAGCCTGTTTCCATCATACGACCACCATATCAATCTCCACACGTTGTACCCAAACATGACTGCATAACTTTGCTGAATTCACACTTTGCATCACTTACTCATAGAACCACAATAACATTCTTTAAACATAATGGTCGAAATTCCACGAATCTGATGCTCCCATTGCATCTCATGATCTACACAGGTCTTGCTCTAGTTTTTTTTTTAATATATTTTTATATTTTTTTTAACACCGATACGAGTGAAGAGATGTGCCGAAATTCACAACCAACTGCTGAATCAACAATTCATTGGATCTACACTCCTAACAAGTTCAATTACCTTGTCGCAAACCAAAGAATGATCTTTGCTCTATAATATACTTCATATAATCAGTTTGCACCGACCCCAAATCTAGTAACCTCGTCTCACCCAGTACGAACTGCTCAGGCAATAAGCCACCTCAAACATAATCAAAAATCCCACAAGACGCCACAATGTGCCAATATGTTATCAATTCGAACGCGATACAAAAGGAAGGCGAACTCTAGAAGGAACAACTCAACTCGCACACTAACATAGACTTCCTCAGAAAACAGGGAAACAGAACACACAAAAGCAAATATGGGCACTGAACTGAACATCATACTGTTGCGGCGTGCAACCCGATCCAAACACATACCCATGGCGGTGTGTCACCCGATCCACACATAGAACTCACACAAGGAGATATACGTCGAGCTGAATAGCTCATCACATCAAAATACCGAATATCGGTCATAAACACACTAAGGTGCATAATATCATTCCCAAGGAAACATATAGCGCTATAGGCTACAAACTCAAGCACAACTGAGGTGCGATACATGATCTAAGTCTCATCCTGCTCATATAACATCACCGTTGAGCGGAACCTCAACACATAAGGAATTTACCAAGTCGTCTCACAACTCATATGGTGTAATATATCTTTACATGAATTAACTGACCACGAAATAAGACCGCGACTATCCTTCCATAAAGAGCGCATTGCTGAAATAAACACAATTGGCCTGACGTAAGGCTCACTTCCACATTTAAACCTATCAACCGACCTCAAGTCGATCCTGATCGTGCCAAGCTAGGCCAATAATCTTTCACAGGTCCACAACCCAATAAACAGAGTGCCCTTCAGGCATAAATTCTCAAATGGATGATATTACCAAAATCCTCATACTTGGTTTAAATTTCTAATTAATCAAGTGACTACATGTCACACTTATACAATATTCCTGTGGGACAAGCTCCCACCATCTTCCGAAATAATTAACGGGTCTGCACATCCAAACCACCAGCTGCACTAACGCTGAAAAGCGATCAAGAATCCCTAACCAGGATGCAAAGCCTTTCTCACAGAACACCGACCTCAGGTGATACTGACGTCAATACCCATCTTACTCAAAACACTGAAACTCATATACTGCTCATCCGAGATCGTGACATCACAGTCATTGACCAAACTGCAACCTTGGTCCTTACTTCAAATTCCATACCACTCACTGCACCTCACATGCCAATATACGATAGACGCGATTTCCATCACAACTCTGGAACCGCCGATAGGCTAATACTTCATCACATAAGACTTTCCATTTAACTCACTTCAGGAGAACTATAGCAGCATACAGGCGAATCCTCATAATCGTCGAATATGCCAATCTCTAAGTAGTTGTCCAAGCCACCATAACACTTTCTGGGATCCGCCTACTCATAATAGGCCCTAACAAAAGAATGCTTCAGAATAACATCAATCACTGCGGCCGACAAGCCTCACATGCATAACTCGATCACGCTGAACGAACCGATCACTGACACCAGTATACCAACTCAACTATGGCTAATCAATCTACTTCCTTCCAATTTATCCTTGATTGCCTTAGAAATAATAATATCTCCCTTTAACACCTAACTTATTTCAACCAAACTCACCCCGAGTGACCTTAAATCACGAGACCATGCTGTCTCAAATACCATGACCATTTCATGTCTCTCAAATGCTACACCGCAAGTCAAAACATCATAGAACATTCTGTGCCTTTCTTCATAAGCTGCTTCAAAAGCTTGACTCTTAACCGTACTTATAGACTCAAAATCATTAGGCACCACACTTTACCTCTTGAATTAACTAGGACCGCTATTGAGAGCCACCCAGCTCTGACTTGGCCCCGAATGCAACCAACTCTACTGAATTTTATAACATATGAATACCCTCTCGATAAAGCACCTAGAGGGATCACTTCCCTCGAAGCCTGCACCTATACGAGGCATAAATCATGAATCTTCCCTCAAGTCTGAACATGAGCCAATAAGGCTAACCATAGCATGCATCCAACAATTCATTTACTCAAATTACCACTCATGGTCATTTTCCGTAGCTGCAATAACCCACCAATACGCCAATAACCAGAATTCACGCAGGTATTAAACTGTCCAATCAGCTAATCAACAGCAAGCTCCCTAACTTGGCTCGAAGCCATAGATCACAACACATATACTCTATTGTTGTCGTAATATCATGGTGAGATTAAACTCACTCCATCATAAGCTCGTGGAAACACGAATCATCTGGAATTTTAACTCTTCTGCAATTCTTGCATTTACTCACACAACAGTTAAGCCCACTCTCTAGGCGACCAATTTTTTTTTTTTTAAGTCCTAAATTTTTCAAAAATTTCGGCAGAGCCTCCTTTGTAATTGGTCCTATCCACCTGCCAGAGAATCACCAAAATCATCCTAACAACACATCCACAACTTGACAAAGCATCACAATGCATATCAATTACATAAATCTAAATTGATACATGGACATGCGTTGCACCTATTTGAATCATAACACATAGAAAATACCCTTCAACCCTCCATTATTGGGCTATTCAACCAAGTAGGAACATATTCTTCCTTTAATATTTTCGACCTTCAAGGTGGTCTCCTTGACTCAACGATTTCGTCATAATACATTTACGGAAGCGATCTCAGCTCCCAGACTTATCTAACTAGGAGACACGAAAAATATTCTTCACGCGCCCATAACTCGGGCTACTCAACAAATCACAATAAGAAACGAATCACTTAACAGTTCATCTACTATCCAGTAGGCTTCTTCGCCACTACCAAGTCGTACAAATACACCTCGCAACACTAACATACTCATCACGTGGATATCCAACCTCGATTCCGGCTAACAAGGACAATAATGAACATATGAGTTCAAAACACTTGCTCACAAAATCAGCACCTCGGTGCTCAAGCCATTGGCAAAGATTTGGCCTCAAGTCCTCCTGACTGGTCTAACTTCAAACTCACAGAGATTACACCTCGACCCTCGATCGGGGAATCAAAAGCCATCGAGACACATCTGATATTGAGCGCTCGTTGGTGCATACGATCACGCGGAAGGAATTTCAAAAGTTTCTTTTCAAGCTGAATCGAGGACGCACGATAAGAATTCAAGAACGTGAAGTTTTCCTAAAGGTCCTGCAGCCTCCCGAGGATAAGTACAGACGTCTCCGTACCGATCCGTGAGACTCTACTAAACCGGCTCATGACTCGTGAGACCAAGTAACCTAGGCTCTGATACCAACTTGTCACGACCCAAAATCCCAACCCGGTCGTGATGGCACCTCTCGTGGGGACAAGGCCAGCCAACAACAAAATAATACATCTCTTTATAATTACTTAGCAGGAATAAGTCTAATTCGCAGATAATATAATCACAAGTGCGAAGTAAACATGATAGAATAATGGAAACCATCCCGACTCAGCCCGAAAATCGGGGTGTCACAAGCCACGAGCATCTAAAGATCTAAATACTAATACAAGACCAGCAATATACAGAATGGAATTTAGAATCAACGAAGAAATACGGTGCTGTGAATGCTGACGGTCACCTTGCTCAGCTACAATAGTATACCTTCAGTCCGCTAATAACCCGCTACCGGGTGAACAGTACCTGCAACTGCACGCGAGGTGCAGGGAGTAAAGTGAGTACTTCCAACTCAGTGGTAATAAGAGTAAATAATAACTGAGCGATAAGAAATCACGTAAGAACACTTCATCATGCTATCTAAGACGGTACAACCCTTTTTGAAAATAGTAATTCCATGAAAATCCTTTATAAAATATCTGACTCCGTTTTAAACCTCTTTTGAAAATAATCTTTTTAACAGTTGCAAAATAATTCCAGCCATCGGTGTCACTATGCACAGAAACCCGCCCCTCGGGCAATATCTTCGTTCCTGGTCAGCCACTCGGGCCCCAACACTCAAGGATCAGATAGCACCAGCAAAAGCAGATAAATATCTCCAGAAATATCACAACGACAAATAATGAACAAATGCATGAATGCAATGCAATGCATATGATGGTACATTCCAGTACCCACTGCGGCGTGCAGCCCGAGCCATCCATATTTATTTATCGTCGACGGCGCTCACTGGGGGTGTGTACAGACTCCGGAGGGGCTCCTACAGCCCAAGCGCAATATCTTGGTCAGTCATTGTTACCTGACCGGTCAGCCATTGTTACCTGACCAATTTATATCATACAGTGCCATTGTTACCACTGTTCAAGTATATCATCCAGTGTCATTGTTACCACTATTTCAAGTATATCACACAGTGTCATTGTTACCACTGTTTCAAGTATATCACACAGTGTCATTGTTACCACTGTTTCAAGTATATCACACAGTGTCATTGTTACCACTGTTTCAAGTCACTTTATAATCAGTCCAGAAAATAATATAATAAGCCCCTTGGGCATTTACAAAACAGAAGTTCCCAGCCCGGAATACATTTAAAAATATCATTTAAGTTTTCAACACTTAGAATTATGGTTGAGTTTGCAAAACAACATTTAAAACCTTGGACTGAAATTAAATGATATGCAAATCATGCTAAGCAGTAATATCAATCCTCTAAGGATTTTACAAATCGGCACAAGGCCCTAAACATGGCATCAAGCCCAGTAATATCAATGACGTATGTGTATCAATCACCAGTATAGTATAAATATCACACGGGATGGACCAAGTCACAATCCCCAATAGTATCCGACCCCGCACTCGCCATGGAGTGCGTGTCACACCTTAATATAGCGTTACGATGTGAAAGTCCGGGGTTTCAAACCCTCAGAACAGCATTTACATCTATTACTCACCTCTAACCGGCCGTAGACTAGTCCGCAATGCCCTTTCCTCTTGAATCGACCTCTTCGCGCGTCGAATCTAGTCAAAACCACAACAAATACGTTACAATAGGCTAAGGGAATATAACCCAATCGAAAAGACTCGAAAAATGTCGAAAATCCCGAAATTAGCAAAACCCGAGCCCCGGGCCCACGTCTCAAAATTCAGAAATTTTTACATCAATACGACCCTTATCTCGCCACGAGTCTATACATACCAAATTCACAAAAATCGGAGTTCATTTGACCCCTCAAATCACCATTTAATTCTCTTAAGTTTCAAGCCCTAAACCACCATTTTTGTCCATAATTTACTTGAGTTTTCAGCTCTAATCCATGTATTTAACTTGGAAATAAGTAGAAACAACTCACCTTTGATGCTTGATGAAATCCCCCTTGAAATTCTCTCCAAAATAATCCAAGCCAAATGAAAGAAATGAAAGAAATAAGCCAAATCCGTGTTTAAAAGAATTTGTCCGTGCTTCATCGAGTTGTACCTTGCACTTGTGCTATACAAGTTGTACATCCTATTAATAATTTTCCTTGTCGGATACCTTCTGTTTAAACACCCATAACGTCTTGTATAAGTATCCAAATGACAAACGGATTGAAGATTTAGAAACTAGACTCGAAGATCTTTAATTTGATAGGTTGTACACCATATAACTCTTTATATATCCCGAGATATGAGCTTCTAAAGTAGGCTCCCCGAATCAGAAAATTGCAGCAGAAATTTCTGCAGCTTTTTCTTTTCTTTTTGGTCCGAATTTCATTCCGTTAACCTTCCGAAATCCACCCGAGGCCCTCGGGACCTTAACCAATTATATAAACATGTCCCACAATATCATTCAAACTTGTCCCAACCTTCGAAACACCCAAAATAACATCAAAACATCAAATCATCATCGAATTCAAGCCTAAGTTTCCAAAAACTTCCGAAAATACACTTTCGATCAAAAACCCGACCAAACGATGTCCGAATGACCTGAAATTTTGCACACACATCACAAATGACATAACAAAGCTACAGAAATTCTCGAAATTCTATTCCGACTCCCGGATCAAAATCTCACCTATCAACCGGAATTCGCCAAAATACTAATTTCGCCAATTCAAGCTTAATTCTACACCGGTCATCACAAAAATATTCCGGACACACTCCTAAGTCCCAAATCACCTAATGAAGTTATCCGAACCATAAAATTCACATTTTGAGCTCTCTAACACATAAGTCAATATCCGGTTGACTTTTCCAACTTAAGCTTCCTTAAAAGAGACTAAGTGTCTCAAACTTTACCAAAACTAGTCCGAATGACTTCAAATTTTGCACACAAGTCATATTCGACATTACGGACTTGCACCAACTTTCGGAATCGCATTCCGACCCCGATATCAAAATTTCCACTTCCGGTCGAATTTTCTCAAAAACCTTCAAATTTCTATATTTAGCCAAATGACTTCAAAATGACCTTCGGACATCCGAATTCACTTTCAAACGCGCTCCCAACTCCAGAATCACCATACAGAGCTATTCCCAGACTCGGAATCCCAAACACACATCTATAACTCTGAAATGCCTTCCAACCCAAATTTATGAAATTCTTCTAAAATACTAACTTCCACAATATACGCCGAAATGCTCACGGGTTATCCAAAACCAAATCCGGACACACGCCCAAGTCCGAAATCATCATACGAACATGCTGGAACTTTCAGATCTCAATTCCGAGGTCGTTTACTCAAAATTCTAATCCTAGTTCATTTCTTCAATTTTAAGCTTTCAAAATGAGAATTTCCATTTAGATTTGACTCCAAACTTCCTGAATTTTAAGTCTGACCGTACACACAAGTCAATATACCTGAGATGAAGCCGCTCATGGCCTCAAACTGCTGAATGATGCGTCGGAGCTCAAAACGACCGGTCGGGTCGTTACAGTAATACCAAAACAACTCCTAACAACATGTCCACAACCCAACAATGCACCACAAAGTATATATCAATAACACTAATCTCCCCATTACAAGCACGCCATTATCACAATGATATCTTGACATAAAACGCATCATATGTATGACCATAACCACATCGCTGGTCTTTATGGTTGTTCATAATAGATTACAACATCACCAATTAACCTCATGTTAACAAAATTTCGTTTCAAACCTCCAAATTACTAACAACAAGGCATGGGGATCTTATAATTACTTACCTGAAGTAATGAGTCACAATTTAACGCCACCTGGGCTCTCACCTTGTAGGCTAAAACTCAATAGTTACAATACAATTTTGGCAAATTATGCACAGAAATATTCATATAAGAATTTTCAAATAAGCCTAATAGGCATGACTCCCTACAAGTGCTACATCACAAATTTTAGTTTCACAAAAGGAGAATTTAAACACATAAAATTTTCACCACCAGGACCTCGTCCTTATATAACTTCCACCGCAGCTTCTAGCCCGATTTAAATATTTCATATCATATAAAAATGTGAGGATCTCATCCTCAACTCTGAATCACAAATATTTTGTACATTGTGCCAACTAAAATTTTTCATTTCCTTTCTTCCTTCTTTCAAATAATTTCGGTTAAACAAAATCACAACATAAAATGATCCCTCTTACCGGTGGGGCATATAATTTACAATGGAAATCAATTATTTAGAAATTAAATCAAGCTCATCAAATTGATTAACAAGAGTCACTTTTAGCCTCACAACTATTTTTAATGACCAACACATAATGATAGACATAGTTATCTCCATATAATCTCCCAACAGAAGTATTCACATATGTAGATTTAAGAATTACGAAGCTCGCTCATAAGTGGAGCACAATAGGAGAACTTTCCTCGATGCTCAAAACCGAATCAAGTTAAGGAAATTTTGACTTTATAATAATTCGAGACCGTACTTATAACGATACCGTCTGGTGTAGCAACCTCAGCCATACCATAGAAAATATATCAACGGACTGGGTCTCCACCTCTAGGAGTCTCACCTACACCTCTAATATCCTGACCTCTACATATGGTTGGTCATGTAAGTGGAGTAGTAACTGCAATGGAGCACGTAGCCTGAGTGCTTTGACGAAATATGTATCTCCCAAGTCTAGGATAATTTCTCAAGATGTTCCTAGTATCACCATTTTCATAACAACCCATCCGCAGTTCGACTGCTCATACTAAGTCTGTACCGGATAACTTAAATAACCATTACAGGAAATTTCATGCCACTGGTACATTAAAAGATTATTGCCCAACGTAAGTGCCCTGATTAACTGGAGCACTATGAGTATTCTGAAATTGTTTCCATGCCCCTGTTGATACTGAAATGTAGAATTATTAAGGACGTGGGAATACCAAAAGTCTCATCATCATTCCTTTCAAATATCAGCTCTTAATCATATACAAGTTTCGACAAACTTTTCAATACCACATATATACAGCTCAAGCCAAAACTAATATAACACATGACCCCACAATTTGAGCGTTGATAGTAAACTCCCCTCACTTAGCACGAAGCCATATGAAACATTCTGATGATTCACAATACTAACCTTTATCGCTCGTACGACACCGGTCATAAGACACCTCAAGATATTTATTTGGCGCATGTCATCCTCGTGATAGTTAAACTCGCCTCTTCCAGTGTCTCTGCTTGCTAGTAAATACCATTCGCTAAATAGAAATCCCATATGAAACACATAATCTCTAATACGACCAACTATTTTTAGATCTACATCCACATGTGATGATTAGGCAACCAATTAAACCTTCTTAAGATTGTACTTATCAACCAAATGTCAGAATCTGATGCACCCCCATGCGCATAACCGAAAGATCTCTTTGCGCTTCCATATCTTCGATTCTAAACGACACGTGGTAACAATGGTTGAGTAGCCCTGGCTCTCTTATAACCTTTTACGGTATCACAAACCATTGGCATAGTGCGCAATTCCATACATGAGTGGATGCAAAAGAACATAAGATATATGCTTCAAACTGAATAAATGTCGCACGATAAGGAATGAATAAAGTGGAAATTTTTTCTACTAGTTCTGTAGCCTCTCGAAGATAAGTACAGACGTCTCCGTACAGATCCGCAAGACTCTACCAAACTCGCTTATGACTTATAGCACCTATGAACCTAGAGCTCTGATACCAACTTGTCACGACCCAAAAATCCCTCCGAAGGAGTCGTGATGGCACCTAGTCTCTAAACTAGGTAAGCCTAACATTAACTGAAATAACATTGATATTTGCCAACTTTAAATTCAATAACTCTTAACAATTTATAATTCCCAAAACCGGTGGTACAAGTCACAAGCCTTTCTAAGAGTAGTTATACAAAATAAATACATCACTGTTCCGAAACAAAGGGAACAAATGGAAATAAGTACAATTGAAGGTGACTCTGAGGACAGCGAACATTGCAGCAGGTTTACCTTGAGTCTCCACCGCAACGAGTAGCTACTATCGATCAAATACCTGGGTCTGACACAAAAATGTACAGAAGTGTAGTATCAGCACAACCGACTCCATGTGCTGGTAAGTGCCTAGCCTAACCTCGGCGAAGTAGTGATGAGGCTAGGACAAGACTACCAAATAAACCTGTGCAAAATAGCGTATAAAAATAATAGGAAGCAGATAACAATGATGGCAACAATGATCAACAATGATATAAATAGCAGGCAACAAGAACACCATAAATGTTTCTCAATAAATAATAAATACAAGTGCAATCAATTAATCAAGTCCTTCAAATATAAATCTTTCGCCTATAAATCCTTCAAGTAATAATCTCCAAGATAATATGCTTTTCAATAAATATATTTCGAATATATTTCCTTCAAATAAATATCTTTCAGATAAGCATCTTTCGAATATAATTCTTTCGAGTAAAGGTCACCTTGTGACACCTCATTTCATAATCATAAATAATATAGGTCTCAGCCCACTTTCATATTTTCACGACACCTCGTGCCCATATTTATGTCACAACCGCACGGACAACTCACGTGCCATTAAATAAAACCATAATATTTTTCCCGGCACCTTGTGCCCACATATTTCTGTCTCACATTGCACAACAATATTCTCATGTTACTCAGCTCATAGGTTCCATAACCCAATACAATTAAGAGTGTTCAAGGAGTCTCATTCACTTAACATAAAGTAGAGTACAACTTCCAACCCAATTAGAAAATCAACAAGAAAAGATGAATTTTTTTTTTGAAATCATTTGATAAAGAAAATACCATTTTCAATGAAAGTACAATATCGAAGGAATCATTACCTTTAAACGATTTAAGGAAACTTTAGTTGAGAAATCAATTGAGTTAAAAATGTAATAATTCTTGAAATTTGAAGTATTGAACATATTAAAAAAATAAGGCGAGGTATTGTAAACACTATGGATTCCAACACAAAGGACCACAACAGTAAAGGGATCTAAACGGTTAATACACTTGAATTGTTAATAAAAAGTAAACACAGCAAACAGAAAGTGCACGACATCACCCTTCGTGCTTTAACACTCTCTCACCAAAATAATACACGGCATCACCCTTCGTGCTTTAACACTCTCTCACCAAAATAATACACAGCATCACCCTTCGTGCTTTACACTCTTCCTCACCCAAGCAACAAACACAAGGCAAATAGGGTAAGGGAATCTATAACATCGAAATAAAATCAAGTAATAGCGGAAAATCAGTAAATAAACGTACAGGACAACATAACTCAATTAGAGTCAGGAGAAACCAAGGACAAGTGCACGACATCACCCTTCGTGCTTTTACTCTCGTCCTCACCATAAGAATCAATATAAACTACACGACATCACCCTTCGTGCTTTACACTCTTCCTCACCATAAAATCAATATAATCGGCACGGAATTGTACATCGTGCGGCATGACATCACCCTTCGTGCTTTACACTCTTCCTCACAAAATCATACATGGCATCACCCTTCGTGCTTTAACACTCTTCCTCACCCAAACAACAATCACAAGAAATAAGGGCAAGGAAATAAATGAAATCACAATAAAATCCCGGTAAGGGAACAATAGTACAACAATCAAATAAACGGCAAGGGAAACAACATCAAAACAATAACATCCCGGCAAGGGAGACAATAATATCAAACAAACATCCCGGTAAGGGAACAATAATATCAAACAAACATCCCGGCAAAGGAACAATAATAATAATAACATATGAAGCGCAATAAACCACAACGGAGTCATAACAATTATAATATAAGACTCACAGGTATGCTTGACACCAACGTATAGATACTCGTCACCATGCCTATACGTCGTACTCCAAAATTAACATGTAGCAAATAAGACACAACTCCTAATCCCTCAAGCTAAGGTTAGACCAAACACTTACCTCGCTTTGCAACCAATTCAAAATTCCAACAAGCCTTTGCCTCGCGAATTCGTGCCCAAAATTCCCAAATCTAGTCATAAACAATTCGATTCAGTCAATAAAAATTATAGGAATTAATTCTATATGAAATTCAACATTTTCCATTAAAAATCCGAAATTGCACTAAAAATTCGCACGTGGGGTCCACATCTTGGAACCCGACAAAAATTACGGAATATGAAACCTCATCCAACCACGAGTCCAACCATACCAATTTTACTAAAATCCGACATCAACTCGACCCTCACATCTTCAAATTAAACCAAGAGGGTTTTCAAGATTTTTCCAATTAAAATCACTAATTAAATACCAAAACTAGTAATAGATTCGGGTACTCTAACCAAAATTAAGTTAAGAACACTTACCCTATTGTTTTCTCTGAAAATCTCCTGAAATTCGGCTCTTCCCGAGCTCCAATTCGCTAAAAATGTCCCATTTTCAGAACTTAATGTTCTGTCCAGAAAAATTCCGGTACTGTTCACGACTGTTCAAGGGGTACTGTTCACGGGGTACTGTACACGGTACTGTACATGATGCTGTAAAAAAAAGACATCAGTTTCCCAAAGAGAATTTCAGTAGCTTTTTCTACCCGTTGACTTTCCGAAATCCACTCGAGGCCCTCGGGACTTCAACAAAATACATCAACAAGTCCTAAAATATGATACGGACTTAGTCGAAACCTCAAATCGCATCAAATAATGCTAAAACCGTGAATCACATCCCCATTTAAGCCTAATGAAACTAAGAACGTCCAACTTCTATATTCGATGCAAAAACCTATCAAATCAAGTCCGATTGACTTCAAATTTTGCCCACAAGTCATAAATGACATAACAAAGCTATGAAAATTTTTAGAACTAGATTCCGACCCCGATATCAAAAAGTCAACTCTCCGGTCAAACCTAAGAAATCTTTAACCTTAGATTTCTACAACAACAACAACAACAACGACCCAGTATAATCCCACAAGTGGGGTCTGGGGAGGGTAATATGTACGCAGACCTTACCCCTACCCCGAAGGGTAGAGAGGCTGTTTCCAGGAGACCCTCGGCTCAAAAAAGCAACAGGAGCCGATATATTAGTACCATAAAAATGCATAATAAAATAACAGCAATATAAGAGATATGAAATACAGAATACGAAATACGAAATAGATGGCTGGTATAGTAAAACTAGCAGGTAAAGCCCTGCATCAATAGACGACCAATGACATTCTTAGTCTAACTCCTAACTGGCTAGTCTCACTCTATTGTGCTGTAGAAATATTCACAACTTTCCCCTAACCTACAACCTTAATGCTCGACCTCCATAATTCCCTGTCAAGGGCCATGTCCTCAGTAATCCTAAGTCGCGCCATGTCCTGTCTGATCACCTCTCCCCAATACTTCTTAGGTCGCCCTCTACCTCTCCGCGTGCCCACTACAGCCAGTCGCTCACACCTCCTCACCGGTGCATCAGTGCTCCTCCTCTGAATGTGCCCGAACCATCTGAGTCTTACTTCCCGCATCTTGTCCTCCATGGGGGCCACACCCACCTTCTCTCGAATATCTTCATTCCTAATCTTATCCATCCTTGTATGCCCGCACATCCACCTCAACATCCTCATCTCTGCTACTTTCATCTTCTGGATGTGTGAGTTCTTTACCGGCCAACATTCAGTTCCATATAACATGGCAGGCCTAACCACTGCTCTATAAAACTTACCTTTTAGTAACGGTGGCACTTTCTTGTCACACAAGACTCCCGACGCTAACCTCCACTTCATCCACCCCACCCCTATACGGTGTGTGACATCCTCGTCAATCTCCCCGATCCCCTGAATAACCGATCCAAGGTACTTGAAACTACCTCTCTTGGGAATGACTTGAGAGTCAAGCCTCACTTCAACTCCCGCTTCCGTCGGCTCAACTCCAAATTTGCACTCGAGGTATTCCGTCTTCGTCCTACTCAACTTGAAACCTTTAGACTCAAGAGCATGTCTCCAAATCTCTAGCCTCTCGTTGACGCCGCCTCTTGTCTCGTCAATTAGAATAATGTCATCAGCAAATAGCATGCACCATGAGCAATATATCATCAACATACAACACTAAGAATATACTTGTGCTCCCACTAACCTTTTTGTACACACAAGGTTCTTCTTCGCATCTAACAAAATTGAACTTTTCAATTGTCTTGTTAAATCGAATATTCCAACTTTGAGAAGCTTGCTTTAGTCCATAAATGGATCTTTGTAGATTACAAATTTTATTATGATCAGACGAAGATGTGAAACCTTCAGTTTGTGTCATGTACACATCCTCTTCTAGCTCACCATTAAAGAAAGTTTTTTTCACATCCATTTGCCATATTTCATAATCATAGTATGCTACTATAGCAAACAAAATCCGAATTAATTTGAGCATTTCCACGGGAGAGAAAGTCTCGTCATATTCGACTCCTTCTTTCTGACGATATCCCTTGGCAACAAGACGGGCTTTGTAGGTCTCCACCTTTCCGTCTGCTCTAATCTTTTTCTTAAAAACCCATTTACAACCTATAGGTTATATATCCTTTGAAGGTTCAACTAAAGTCCATACTTTATTTTCCTTCATGGATTCCATTTTGGATTCTATGGCCTTTTGCCACTTCTCATAATCGAAACTTTGTATAGCCTCTTCATAGGTCTTAGGATCATCATCATTATGATCAACCTCATTTGATACATCATCTTGTACTAATAAATTTAATCTATTTCGTACATGACGTTCTCGTGTAGACCTTCTAAGAGGTACTTGTACAACCTGTTCACCTTGTGCTGGACTTGGTTGTTGTTCAATTTGGTTTGGAACTAGTTCATTAACATGTTCTTGAACTTCATTTAGTTCTTGAACTTCAACCGTTGAAGATGGCAACTTCCTTGGCAACTTCAAAACATCCAATAAAGGTTCTTCAACTTGGGTCTCATGATCCTTATATTATGTTGATTCATTAGTTTTCATTAGTTTCTTGAACTTTATCAAGTTCTATTTCTCCATTATAATTTTCTTCTAAGAGAAATTCCCTTTCCAAAAAGGTTGCTCCCCTGGCCACAAACACTTTATGGTCAGAAGAGTGATAGAAATAATATCCCATTGTTCCCTTGAGATACCCAATGAACCTACACTTATCAGATCTTGAGTCAAGTTTATCAGACTGTAGTCTCTTAACATAAGCTGGACAACCCCAAACTTTAATATGTTTAAAGGTTAGGCTTACATCCTTTCCATATCTCATATGGTGTTGTAGAGACTGACTTAGTGGAAACTTTATTAAGTAAGTATGTTGCTGCTTCCAAAGCATATCCTCATAAATTTATTGGAAGATCAGTGAACCCCATCATAGATCTCACCATGTCTAATAAGGTTCGATTTCTCCTTTCAGACACACCATTGTATTGTGGTGTTCCTGGAGATGTCCACTATGAGAGAATCCCATTCTCTTTGAGATATCTGGTAAAATCTTCACTAAGATATTCTCTACCTCTATCAGACCTTAGTACTTTGATACTTTTACCAGTCTGCTTCTCAACTTCACTACGGAACCTTTTGAACATTTCAAAAGATTCAGACTTGTGTTTCATAAGATACACAAATCCATATCTTGACATATCATTAGTGAAGGTGATGAAGTAAGAATATCCACCTCTAGCTTGAATTTTCATGGGCCCACAAACATCTGTATGAATTAGTCCCAATAATTCAGAAGCTCTTTCTTCACTTCCAGTAAATGGAGATTTGGTCATTTTTCCTTTGAGACAAGATTCATAAGTTGGATATGATTCAAAATCATACTTGTCAAGGTACCCTTCCTTGTACAACTTGTTAATTCTTTTCTCTCCAATATGACCAAGCCTACAATACCAAAGGTATATATGATTTACTTGATCGTCTCTTTTCCTCTTAAGACTTGAAACATGCATAATCGAATTAGCATTCACATTAGGTAAGACAAAAACATCATGTTAGAGATAGCCATTCATATATAAATTATCACTATAATAAATAGAGCAAATAACATTGCCTATATTAATGTGAAAACCACGTTTGTCGAACATAGAAGCTGAAATTATGTTCCAAACAAATTTAGGAACATAATAACAATCATCCAACATAAGTACTTTTCCGGTAGGCATTATTAAAAAAATTAATCCTACAGCTATGACTGCAACTTTTGCACCATTTCCAAATTGTATATTAACTTCTCCTTTCTTTAGTCTCCTACTTATCTTGAACTCTTGCAACATATTGCAAATGTTATAACTACTGCCAGTATCTAATACCCACAGTGAAGAATTAGTAGTAGCTAAAGAAACCTTAAAAATACTTTTCATTAATGTCTCACCTTGTTTCTTATCCTTTAGAGTTGCAAGATACATCTTGCAGTTTCTCTTCCAATGTCCTTTCTTCTTACAGTGAAAACATTCAGCATCATATACTAACTGCAATATCAAATCTTCAGAAATCTCTTTACCAAGCTTGTACCCCAATGTCACGACCCAAAAATCTCTCCGAAGGAGTCGTGATGGCACCTAGTCTCTAAACTAGGTAAGCCTAAAATTTACTGAAATAACATTGATATTTATTAAATTCAAATGAAATTTCTCTAAAACAATTTACAATTCCCAAAACCAGTAGTACAAGTCATAAGCCTTTCTAGGAGTAGTCATACAACATAATTACATCACTATTCCGAAACAAAGGGAACAAATGGAAATAAGTACAATTGAAGGTGACTCTGAGGACTACGAACGCTGCAGCAGGTTTACCTTGAGTCTGCACCGCAACGAATAGCTACTATCGATCAAATACCTAGATCTGTACACAAAAATGTACAGAAGTGTAGTATCAGCACAACCGACCCCATGTGCTGGTAAGTGCCTAGCCTAACCTCGGCGAAGTAGTGACGAGACTAGGACCAGACTACCAAATAAACCTGTGCAATATAGCGTACAAAAATAATACGAAGCAGGTACCGATGATGGAAACAATGATTAACCAATGATATAAAAAGCAGGTAACAAGAATACCATAAATATTTCTCAACAATTAATAAAGACAAGTGCAATCATCTAATCAAGTCCTTCAAATATAAATCTTTCACCTATAAATCCTTCAAGTAATAATCTTTAAGATAATATGCTTTTCAATAAATATCTTTTGAATATATTTCCTTCAAATAAATCTCTTTCAAATAAGCATCTTTCGAATATAATTCTTTCGAGTAAATGTCATCTTGTGACACCTCATTTCATAATCATAATTAATATAGGCCTCAACCCACTTTCATATTTTTCACGACATTTCGTGCCCATATTTATATCACAACCGCACGGACAACTCACGTGCTATTAAATAAAACCATAATATTTTCCCTGGTACCTCGTGCCTATATCATAATCTGTCATTAATAAAAATCATCATATTTTTCTCGGCACCTTGTGCCCACATATCTCCGTCTTACATTTCGCAACAACATTCTCATGTTACTCAATTCATAGGGTCCATAACCTAATACAATTAAAAATATTCAAAGAGCCTCATTTACTTAATATAAAGTAGAGTACAACTTCCAACCCAACTAGAAAATAAACAAGAAAAGATGAAGTTACTTTTAGAAATCGTTTGAATAAAGAAAATACCCTTTTTAATTAAAGTACAATTGTCGAAAATTTAAGTATTGAAAGCTTTATATAAATGTGGCGAGATATTGAAAACAATATGGCTTACAACACAAGGTATCACAACACAGTAAAGGACTCTAAACAGTTAATACACTTGAAATGTTAATAACAAAAAAAACACAATAAATAGAAAGTGCACGGCATCACCCTTCGTGCTTTTACTCTCGTCCTCACCATATACGGCATCACCCTTCATGCTTTACACTCTTCCTCACCATATACGGCATCACCCTTCGTGCTTTGCACTCTTCCTCACCCAAGCAACATTCACAAAGCAATCCAGGCAAGGAAGTCAATAATATCAGGTATTAACAAGAAACCAATAAAGGAATATAAGGAAAGCCATAATTCAATTATCAACAAGAATCAGGAAAACAAAGGACAAGTGCACGACATCACCCTTCGTGCTTTTACTCTCGTCCTCACCATAAAAAATCAATATAATCTGCACGGCATCACCCTTCGTGCTTTTACTCTCATCCTCACCATAAAATCAATATAATCGGCACGGAATTGTACATCGTACGACACGGCATCACCCTTCGTGCTTTAACACTCTTTCCTCACCATATGAATAATATAAATGTGCACGGCATCACCCTTCGTGCTTTATCGCTCTTCCTCACCCAAGCAACAATCACAAAGCAATTTGGGCAAGGCAAAATCAAAAATATCACAATTTGAGCCAATGCTCTATAATGTTCAACAATTCAATTCTCAACTTGAGCCAATGCTCTATAATGTCCAACAATTCAATCCCGGCAAGGGAACAATAGTACAACAATCAAATTCCGGCAAGGGAAACAACATCAAAATAATAACATCCCGGCAAGGGAAACAACATCAAAACAATAATATCCCGGCAAGGGAAACATCATCAAAACAATAACATCCCGGCAAGGGAAACAACATCAAAACAATAATACTTCCACAAGTCATATTCCTCAATAGAAATTATCATATAGAGCATATACACTACGAAACGGAGTCATGTTAATCAAAGTATAAGACTCATGGGCATGCTTGACACCAACGTATAGATACTCATCACCATGCCTATACGTCGTACTCCACAATTAACTTGTAACAAATAAGACACAATTCCTAATCCCTCAAGCTAAGGTTAGACCAAACACTTACCTCGCTTTGCAACCAATTCAAAATTCCAACAAGTCTTTGCCTCGCGAATTCGTGCCCGAAATTCTCAAATCTAGTCATAAACAATTCGATTCAGTCAATAAAAATTATAGGAATTAATTCCATATGAAATTCTACATTTTTCATTAAAATCCGAAATTGCACTAAAAATTTGCCCGTAGGGCCCACGTCTCGGAACCCGACAAAAATTACGGAATATGAAACCTCATCCAACCACGAGTCTAACCATACCAAAATTACTAAATTTCGATAATATTTTGACCCTCAAATCCTCAAATCTATCCGAGAGAGTTTTCAAACTCTTCCAACTAAATTCATAGATTTAGTATCAAAACTAGTAATAGATTCGGGTAATCTAACCAAAATTAAGTTAAGAACACTTACCCCATTGTTTTCTCTGAAAATCTCCCGAAAATAGCCTCTTCCCGAGCTCCAATTTGACAAAAATGGAAAATGGGACAAATGTCGGGGGCACTGTTCACGGGGTACTGTACACGGTTCTGTTCACGAGGTACTGTTCAAAGGGTACTGTACACGGTACTGTTCACGGGGTACTGTTCACATGGTACTGTACACGGTACTGTTCATGGGGTACTGTTCACGATGCTGTAAAAAACAGCAGCTTCCCAAAGAGAATTTCAGCAGCTTTTTCTACCCGTTGACCTTCCGAAATCCACCCGAGGCCCTCGGGACTTCAACAAAATACACCAACAAGTCCTAAAACATGATGCGAACTTAGTCGAAACCTCAAATCACATCAAATAATGCTAAAACCGTGAATCACGTCCCAATTCAAGCCTAATGAAACTAAGAACGTCCAACTTCTATATTCGATGCAAAAACCTATCAAATCAAGTCCGATTGACTTCAAATTTTGCACACAAGTCATAAATGACATAACGAAGCTATAAAAATTTTCAGAACTAGATTCCGATCCCGATATCAAAAAGTCAACTCTCCGGTCAACTTAAGAAATCTTCAGCCTTAGATTTCTAGATTTCGTTAAATGGCGATAATTTGATCTAGGGACCTCCAGATTCGTTTTCGGGCATATGACCAAGTCCCAAGTCACGATACGGAACTACCGGAATGGTCAAAACTTTTATCCGGGTTCGTTTGCTCAAAATGTTGACCAAAGTCAACTCAGTTGAGTTTTAAAGCTCTAGTTCCCAATTTAGTCCATTTTTCACATAAAACCTTCCGAAAAATTATACGGACTGCGCATGCAAGTCGAGGAATTATTGATACCGCTTTTCAAGGTCTTAAAAATACCGAGATGGTTATTTAATTTAAAGATGATATTTTGGGTCATCACACCCAACTTCTCATATTCTTCGGTAAGAACAATCATATGATTGAAAAGGGGTCCAACTGGAGAGTTTTCAATGTCCAACTGTGTATCAACCATCTTTTTAAGATATTCAATGATTGCAGTTGGATCCATATTATGATGTTTCCTCTGGAGTTCAGAACTCATAGAAGCGAGAATGATGTGTCTAATAGCAAGGTATTCTTCCAAGTGTTTCTGATAAACCTTGGTGCCTTTAACATCATTCTCTGGTGGGATTATCTTTGCAGGCTTATTGATCACATCAATGAGCTTTTCATGCATGAGAACAGTTCTCAAATTTCTATACCAGTCATCAAAGTTTGGTCCTACCAACTTGTTGGTCTCAAGTATTTCACGCAGTAATATAATAAACATATTGAAAAATCTAAAATATAGAAAAAAAAGACAATAATATAAGAACATATTTGCATATATCATAAAGACATGGACTTTTATCTAAGTGATATTTCCACTAATTATTTTAAACTATTTACCCTCATTATAGTTTACGAAATCTTTATTTATGTTAGTGGAGTAAAGGAATCCTTTTAAAATATGTATGAGCCCCTTGGAAGTCAAGTCGTTTCTCACATATATTTTAAATGTAGGTACTCTTACCAATTGTATCCCCATACAATTTCCTTAAATAACTCTATGTCAAATAGTCTCCTGGTAGTCAGGTCGATCCTATTGGCATAGTTGAGTTCAACCATCATGATAGCAAAGAACTTATTAAATTTTATACTCCCCGGGTGGTCCAAGCATCTAGTGTAAAATTGAATAATTCTTTCAATCCATACATCTAATGCTATAAATAATTTTAACATATTCTCGAACTATTAGTCTCCTGGTAGTTAGGCCGCTCCTTATAAACAAGAAATAAGTAAAATTATTTACCTTGATGGATAACTCTATAATAAAATATCTCATAGTTTATTATTTAAGAACTCAAATTTTAGTAAAAGGAATTGTTACTAAAACAGTTTTTAATAACATGAAGATCAAATCTTTTATAGCATGTGAATTTAGTTCAAATTGTCTACATGCTTAGTCCTAAATTGATTTACATCACATGTAATAAATAATTCAAAATTATGTAACGAACAAGCATGTGACATAAAAACGAAATCCATCTTTTAACATATTTATCTTATATATCATATAAAAATAATTCATGGCAGAAAACTTTTATTAATTAACATCTCATGAACTAATAACAACTAAAAATAACAATAGAATCATGTAACCTATTATATATTCCCGTCGTATCTAATACAAAATTTCAAATTCAAGTTACGAACTATCTCAATAGTTTAACTTGTATAAATACATATTTTATTCACAATAAAATAATATCAATGTAATATGCATTCAAACAGTTTGAATATTGCACAATACACAAATATTATGGCTTGAACTCTTCAAATATAATCTTAAAATATTTCGTAAATAAATTTTAGACACGAGAAACCATGGCTCTAATACAACTGAAGGTTTGCATATAGATGTTCGTAACACACAGCGGAAGATAATAACAATCCTAGGCAGGTCTTTTCGTGTTTAAAATTTATTTACATATGAAAGATCAGATCTGAGACGTACCTGGTGCAGAAAGTCTCGTTTCAAAATTTCTTCGATAATGCGAAGACTCTATGCGTATCCACACCGAGATCGATCGTTGCTATCAACTCTTTGATCAATGAAACTCGGGGAACAAGTTAAATGAAAAATATAGTGCTAAGTTTTTCTAAAAAACCTTAAGCCTAATGTAAGCATAGTATTTTTCCTTGTAATGAATATTGTTCTCTTGGTCTTTCAGTTCTCCTGAATATTTTGTACGCCTCCGTTTCTTTTGATGATACATGTATATATATTGTAAATCACCAACACTTTCCCATTAGGTTATGAAAAAGTTATTTACATTTTTCCAAGTCCAATCCACAATTGAATTTTATGGATTTGCTCCATTCAAAATGGGTATACGTAAGTGCGTGTCCTTCATGGACTTTCCATGTCCAACTCCAACTTGGATAAAAAAATATTTATTAATATTATACACATCATTATATATATATATATATATTTCAACCAAGAGATATAATTTAATTTTCTATTCAAAATAGAAAAATTTAATTTATTCACAATATTAGTTATATCCTCTGTGCTAGCAAAGAATATAATAATATTTCATTTGGACTAACAACTAAATATATTTGACTAATTAAATTCCTTAATTTAATTATCAAATAATAAGTTAATTAATCCTTTAGCAAATATCAGAACACTCGTTAGTGTGCGACCCCATAGGTTCAATACTAAACCGGTAGTAAATTGACCACATCAATATACTAATCAAGGATGACGTCTAGCAACACTCCTTAATGCCCGGATAGCATAAAGTATACAATTTACTCTCAAGAACTAGTAGAAGAATAATGTAGTAATTCCTTCTGTCCTTATAGCTCTGGATCACCCTAGAATATGGTTCAACGGTCAGGTCCTAGTAGGCGACCAACTATGTGTTCATGTCAAATATAATCGACCATTGAATGACCAAAGAAACTCTTTTCTTCTTTCATTCAATTGCCCTGGCCAAGGTCTTAATTTGTCGGTTATAATTCATGACAGCATGAAGCTTAAACTCATTACCAAGAGTTGACAGATTCCATCTTGATCAATCACTAATTCTACATGTATTTAATCGTACTCAATATCATTTCAACTATCGTCCTAGGGCCATAGGTGTCTAGTATCAAAGCCCAACAAATAACTTATCAATTACTATGACGATCTCATGTCAAAGAAAATTCTTACATCACATTCTTCAAGAGAATATCTTATTGACAGCTTATGGTAATTATAACTATTAGGAATTATCTAATGAGTCGGTTCAATGATCATATCTCTATATGCATCATCTATCTATGTGATTTAGTTAATGAGATCAACTAATCTTTATCCCATAAAGACGATCACATAAATATTGATCTAATCGGATTACTAATGTCCAAATTAATAATCCTACGATCAAGAACAAATTTAGATTAAATTGTAAGAGACTTTGCTCTCATTATCATGATCTCTATCACGATGACAAGTCTCAAAATTTAATCAAGGACCTTATCAAATTAATCAAATAATTAATAATAACTATGATAAAAGAATGCCATATATTTTTATATCGAATAACGTTCACAAAAATATGTTCGAATCATCAAATATGAGATTGGATCTAGGGCATATCTACTATATCCCTAACAATATGCATTGTGGTTAAGCCAAGTGGCAAGCTAAAAAGAAGCCACTTGGCAATTTAAAGACAACATTAATAATTAAAAATTATAAATGAAAACATAATTAATAGAAGTAGTTGAATTAATCTTATACATAATCTAAATAGATCTTAGACAAATCTAATATATATATAAATATATATTAGTATCTACATCTATATTTATATTTTATATCTATATATTTATCCACTCATAGATTTTCTTATATATTAACTAGAAATATGGAGGTGAAAAATTAATTAAAAAGCTATAATAGAAACAGAATAAAAAAAATAAAAAGACGTAAATAAAAATAACATATGACTATTTATACTTTGGAGTGAGTTAAATATAAAATAAAGTGGCGTCTTAAGAATAAGACACATAGCAAAGTAAGACAAAATAAATAAGAATTTAGGAAAGACTTAGGATAAAGTTAAAAGGATAAGAAGAAAATATAATGTATTAATTTTGTATCACATCATTTTTAATTGGACTAATAAATGCCTAAAGTTATGGGATATTGTAAATCCTATTTAAAACTACTTTGCCGCTTAAATTTTAGGCATTTAAAAGGGTTATTTGCAAAAATTATATATTTGAAAGGGTAACATCGAAAGAATGTTTTTTGAAGCCTACGTGCTTTTTCCTAATTTGACATTGAATTTTTGCAATATTGTTAACTTCTCGAAAAATCGAAAAATTTATAAACCAAATTCCAAGAGAATATGTGTGTGTGTGTATTATATATATATATATGAATAAAATTTTTATTGTGATTAATCCAAGTGACAAATTATTATAAAGCCACTTGGAAATTTAGGATAATATTAATACTAATACTTAATTAAATTAAAATATATTTTTACGAACCTGAATGAAAAGAAAGTGAATATTTTTGTAAAGATATTGTCTGTCATATCTTAATTAATAAGATTTAAAAATAATTTTATTGAAAGGTAAAAACAACGCCTCTATCTTAATTAATTAAAAAGATAAAAATATAGGTATTATAAAAAATACTATAAATTTAAACATTAATATGATAAATAGAATTAAAAAAATTAAAAGAAAAAGATATATATATATATATATATATATATATATATATATATATATATATATATATATATATATATATATATATGTTTGTGTGTGTGTGTGTGTGTGTGACGACCCGACCCGTCGTCTCATGGGTTACTGCTTCGTTTTTCCCATTCTCAGCTTCTTTATGCTTTATTATCCGTATCTTATGTGATCGAGTTGGTTTGGAGTGGTTTTGATAAGAAATGAGACACTTAGTATCTTTTAAGAAGGCTTAAGTTGGAAAAGTCAACCGGACGTTGATTTATAAGTTAGAGGGCTCGGATGTGAATTCTGACGATTCGGCTAGCTCCGGGAGGTGATTTGTGATTTAGGAGTGTAATCGGAAGTGGTTTTGGAGGTCCGGTGTAGAATTAGGCTTGAATTGGCGAAGTCAGTATTTTGGCGAATTCCGGTTGATAGGTGAGATTTTAATCCGAGGGTCAGAATGGAATTCCGAGAGTTGTTGTAGCTTCGTTATGTCATTTCTGATGTGTGTGAAAAATTTCAGGTTATTCGGACATCATTTGGTCGGGTTTTTGATCGAAAGTGTATTTCGGAAGTTTTTGGAAACTTAGGCTTGAATTCGATGAGTTTTGGGTAATTTGATGTTGTTTGAGGTGTTTCGATGATTGGAACAGGTTTGAATGATGTTATGAGTTATGTTGGCATGTTTGGTCGGGGTCCCATGAGGCTCGGATATGTTTTGGAAGAGTTTTTGAAAGATTTTGGCGTTTTGATTATGAGCATTTAATGATCCAAAGGTCCATTTTTAGTTCTAGAGATTGAAATTTGATTTTGAGACTTCCGGAATTTTGATAATGAATTATAGGAGTGATCTGGAAAGTTTGGTCTAATTTCATCAAGTCGCGATTGGGTTTTTGACGCGAAACATGAGTTAATTATTTAACTAGTGAAATGGGTATTGAACTGAGCAAATGAGCTCCGAATTGAGTTTCGACTAAAGGGCTATATTCGTATTATTATTTGTGACTCATAGGAACAAGAATCATCGAATTCCGAGGTCCCAGGCCCGAGAAATGAATTTTGAGTAAAATTGCTTTATGAAAATATTTAAGGAAAATGGAAATGAAATTTGATTAGAAAGTTATGATCGATTGAATAAGGGTTGGTAAAGCTGTTTTGAAATTTTCCAGAAATGTTTGATGCGAGGGGGCTACTTTGGAAGCTTATACCTCTAAATCCATAAGGAATCTGAAAATATGCAAAACATGAACGTTGTAGCCCTTGCATTCTAGTTTCCAGAAAGTTAAACCATTCATCATTCCGATATTTGTACAGAAAGTTATGACAGATTTAGTGAAGGCTGGGGCTGCCTTTTGTTTTGCCTGGAAAACGGCTTATATTCGGGAATTAGCCATTTTTATTCATTTGTGACGATTGTAGAGCTTGGGAAAAGCGATTTTCAACAGATTTTTCAAGGGAAACATTTGGGGTAAGTATTCTATATCCGAAAGTGATTATATTTCATAAATACATGGTTATATTCATCGTTTAATTCAGATTTAAATGGAAGAAATTGGAATTTTTGCAAAACTTTTCAAAAATGAAAAATTAAGATTTGGAGGTCGAGTTGTTGTCGTAATTTGATAATTTTGGTATGGTTGAACTCGTATCGGAATGGGTTGTCGGATTTTATGAATTTCGCCGGATTCCGAGACGTGGGCCCCACGGGCGAATTTTGAGTGTAATTTCGGATTTTTGATGGAAAATGTAGAATTCTATATGAAATTAATTCCTATAATTTTTATTAACTGAATCGAATCGTTATGGCTAGATTCGAGGCATTCAGAGGTCAATAAGGGGCAAAGGCATCGCGATTTAGAGAATTAGCCGGTTCGAGGTAAGTAATTGATGTAAATGATGTCCTGAGGGTTTGAAACCCCGACATTTCACATCGTAACGCTATATTGAGGTGACTTGCACGCTGGATAACGGGCGTGGGGTAGAGCACCGTTGGGGATTGTGACTTGGTTCGTCCCGAGAGATGTTTTTACCGTGTTTTCTACTTGAACTAAATTGAGAATCATTCTTACTTGGATTTAATTGTTACATTTGGGCTTCTTGCCAATTATTTGAATCCTTCAGGGATTGATATCACTGCTTTCGCATATTTTGCATATCATTTGACCTCAGTCCAAGGTTTTAAATACTGTTTTGCAAACTCAGCCATCTTTCTAAGATTTGAAAACTTAAATGATATTTCGGGCTGAGAACTACTGTTTTACAAATGCCCAAGGGGCTTATAATGATTTCTGGACTGAGCATGAATTGGGCTGCGCGCTGCAGTAGTGTTATATTGATATTGAGGCCGAGAGCCTGGTTGATTACATTGATATTGAGACCGAGAGCCTGGTTGATTACATTGATATTGAGGTCGAGAGCTGGGTGATTATACTGACATTGATATGAGGCCAAGGGCCTAAATTTGATGTCACGAGATGGATTGATATTACGCTTGGGCTGTATGAGCCCCTCCGGAGTCTGCACACACCCCCAGTGAGCGTCGTCGACGATAAATAAATGGATGGCTCGGGCTGCACGCCGCAGTGGGTGCTAGAGTGTACCATCATATGCATTGCATTGCACTCATGCATTTGTTTTGTTATCTATTATACCTGTCTCAGTATTTGGTACTCTGACTTAATTGACTTGTTGTTTCACTATTTGTTGTTCTAAACTGCCAGTTATATTTTACTTTGTAATTTTTTCATGATTTCTTAATACTCACTGGGTCGGAGTACTCACATTACTCCCTGCACCTTGCGTGCAGATCCAGGTACACAACGTGAGGAATTGTTTAGCTGAGCAGGCAGTATCCGGGAGTATTGAGGTAGCTGCATGGCATTCGCAACCTTGATCTCTCCCCTCTATCTCTATCTTTTATTCCGTATTTATCCTAGACAGACTTGTAATAGGTGGATATTCTGTATTAGAGGCTCATATTCGTGACACCGGATTCTGTTGGGCTATGGCGTGTTATTTTAATTGAAATGACTTAGTAAATTCTCTGTGATATTTATCTATAATCTGAATAAGAATTTGGGATAATGTTGTTGAATGGTCGGGCTTGCCTAGTAGTGTGTTGGGCTCCATCATGACCGGGGTTGGGGTCGTGACAAGTTGGTATCAAAGCCTAGGTTAATTGATCTCGCAAGTCATGAGCCGGTTTAGTAGAGTCTCGCGGATCGGTATGGAGACGTCTGTATTTATCCTCGAGAGGCTGCAGAACCTTTAGAAAAGATTTCATATTCTTGAATTCTTATCGTGCGTCTTTGATTCAGCTTGAAAAAGTGACTCTTACAATTCCTTCCACGTGTTCGTATGCGCGAACGAGCGCTCAGTATTAGATGTGCCTTGATGGCTTGTGATTCCCTGATCGAAGGGAGAGATGTGACCTCTGTGAGTTGATGTTGGGCCAGTCTGAAGGACTTGAGGACGGATCTTTTGCCTATGGCTTGTGCACCGAGGTGCTAATTGTGCAAGCAAGTGTTTTGAACTTATATGTCTGGTATTGTCCCTATTAGTGGGAATAATGGTTGGATAGCTACGTGAGGATTATGTTAGTACTGCGAGATGTATCTATATGACTTGGAAGTGATGAGGAAGGGCTGCAGGATGATAGATGAACTATTAAGTGTTTGATTTTCATTGTGATTAGATGTGTAGCCCCGAGTTATGGGCGCATGGAGAATCTTTTCATGTCTCCTATTTAGAGTGAAGTAAATTTCATGTTACGGTATGAGTTTAGACTCAGGAAGATTAAGTGATCGTGTAATGTGTATGATAGTGGAAGGTATACAAAAATGTTAATTGGAGGTGAAACAAGTGGGTAATCTCCTGAGGAGTGTTCGAAGGTGGGGTGATCCTTTTGTTGTCTATTAGAATATCTCATTTACAAGTGAATAATATGCATTGAAATCTAAATTGGGCTGCCTAAAGAGTGGGCTTAACAGTTGTGTGAGTGAATGCAAGAATTGCAGAAGAGTTAAAATTCCAGATGATTCGTGTTTACACAAGCTTATAAAGGAGTGAGTTTAATCTCACTGTGGTATTACGGCAGCAATAGAGTATATGCATTGTGAATTATTGAGTGTGTTTTGATCTATGGCTTTGAGCCAAGTTGGGGAGTTTGCTATTAATTAAGCTGATTGCACGGTTATGTGCTATATTGGTTCCAGTTTAAGACGTGTTGGTGAGTTAGTTATGGCTTACAGAGATTTAAGGCCGATCAGGCGGTGGCCGGGCCCGTTTTTATGCTATTCCAGGAAGGACAGATGCTATTGCTTCAGATGATGTCATTATAGGAATTATTCCAGTCTACCACAGAGATGCCTTTGTATTATTCGATCCCGATTCCACCTATTCTTATGTGTCCTCATATTTTGCTCATTATTTGGGTATGCCCATGGAGTTTCTTTCTTTTTCTGTTCATATATCTACCCCGGTGGGCGATACTGTTGCTGTGAACCATGTGTACCGGTCATGTGTTGTGATTATTGAGGGTTTGGAGACCCGAGATGATCTATTGCTATTGAGCATGGTGGATTTTGATGTTATATTGGGCATGGATTGGTTATCTTCGTGTCATGTTATTCTAGACTGTCATGCTAAGACAGTTACTTTGGCTATGCCGGGTGTACCGCGGATCGAGTGGCGCAGTACGACTGATTATGTTCCTAGCAGAGTAATTTCTTTCTTGAAAGCCCAGCGTATGGTTGGGAAAGGTTGTCTGTCATATCTAGTTTTTGTGCTAGATGTTGGAGTTGAGACCCCTAGTATTGATTCTGTCATAGTTGTGAGGGATTTTTCCCGATGTATTTCCTGCAGATCTGCCGGGTATGAAACCGGACAGGGATATTGATTTCGGTATCGACTTGGTGCCGGGCACTCAGCCCATTTCTATTCCACCGTACCGTATGGCACAAAGAAATTGAAAGAGCAGCTTCAGGAACTCCTAGAAAAAAAATTGAGGGGGGGGAGGGTTCATTCGGCCTAGTGTGTCACCTTGGGGTACACCAGTCTTATTTGTGAAGAAGGAGGCTGACACAATGAGAATGTGAATTGATTACAGGCAATTGAATAAAGTAACAGTGAAGAACAAGTACCCTTTGCCTCGTATTGATAGCTTGGTTATGTGCGACAGATTTGAAAGTTTTCTTAATGGTTTTTACCATGGTTCGAGCCGAATATCTTCTACCGGTGCGCGGAACATATTGTATATTATGAACCCCTCCTAAATGGGAGCAAATGGAAGATTTCTAACTACCAGAATGTAATTTTCCTATAGCCCGGAAATTCTAATGATATTCTTGCGTTTGCAAAATGATGGCATAATAGACGTGGTATGTTGTGCATGTTTAATATTTTCATGTACGAGGTGGCAGTTCATTCTTGAAGAAAAGGTCATGAATTCTAGATAGAGTAGTCAGTTTTAGATATTTAGATTAAATGTTATAACTGCTCGGTGAGGCCTGAGAAGGGTGCACATTACATTCTGATTAACAGATGTCTATTGGCGTTTCAACGCTCACTTGGTTGATCGACTACCAATATTTCGATCTTGTTATGTATTTAGAAAATTTTTGAAAATAATTATCTTGGGATGATCGTACTTGAGGGATGTGTCAGTCATTTGGGTGCTGAGGTTGTGATCAGTTACAGTGATTTATGTGATCTATGAATTTGGAGACGGGGAATTCTCAAAAATATACTATTTCGGGATTGTGGCATGTTAAAGAGAGTATTTTATCTAGCTCATTAGATGTACTAGTCGAGCTAATTGATGGTGATAACTATACGCTGTGAGCGCGGATATATGTGAGGTTTGAACTTGTGTGCAAGCACCGAGCCAATATTCATGCTCAGAAGATACGTAGGCTATGATATGCCTAGAGTGGGATATTGAGCTTAAAGGTATAATATTTCTCGTATTCGTAACTCTGTTAAGAATTATCTGGACTATACTTGAGATTTCCAAGATGCTAAATTCCAGAACAAACTTGGTAATTACTAATTTTGTGTTAACTTGCTGATTTGAGCTACGACAGCGCAGTTTGCTCATGCCTACAATATAGAGTGTTATTTATGCCAGTCCAGGAGCATGAGAATCTTGTTTCACTTAGCATATACATGTATACTTGTTGGATTACTTCTATATGATATGCTTGGATTAGAGGTCTGTGACCGTGCCAGGTGGATTATGTTATTGGCAACTAAGTTGCTCGTGAAGTTAATGTCAATGTGAGCTATAGGAGAGTCGGTTATTATTATTCTATTCATATATCTTGGTTCCACTGTGATTGACAAGCTTATAGCATATCGTTGGGGTGGTACTTGTGGAACTTGCAAAGCGGCTCTCTTCTTTGAGGTATTTTCCCTTTCCGGGGTAACCGGATGGTGCAATAGCGAGGTTTACTAGTATGGCATTGTATTATGTACTTCTCCGTGGGCATGATTATTCGCTTGTGGTAATAGACATCAAATTGCGCTTGGTTGATATGGGAAATGGTTATGGTTTACCGCGTGATTTAGTTATCATTGGCAGCATATGAAAGTGTGAGATGAGACTTTAGCTGATAAGAGTTTTTCTATCGGCATTCGGGTGTTGTGTGCAGCTGTTGTGATTAGGAGTTATCACTACAAGCGTTTGAGTTATGTAGTCTATCATGTAATAGCACCTGAGGTTGCAGGTGTGGGTTATTACAGCTTGTTCGAGCTTATTCACAGTATAAATGTGGGATTCTGATCATATGAAAGATTTCAAAAGTGGAAACGTGGTCCTATGGATTATGGGCTAGATTGGATTGCAAAATTTCAGTTACAATGTGTTGTCGGACCTATATGAGATAGGGTGACGTGGGATCACCCCCGGGTATATGCGTGGCGAGGTTACTAAGCGATTGTTTGGCTTTTGGGACAACTCTGGGCACGTTCGAGGACGAACGTTTGTTTAAGTTGGGGAGGATGTGATGACCCGACCCGTCGTCTCATGGGTTACCGCTTCGTTTTTCCCATTCTTAGCTTCTTTATGATTTATTATCCATATCTTATGTGATCGAGTTGTTTTGGAGTGGTTTTGATAAGAAATGAGACACTTAGTCTCTTTTAAGAAGGCTTAAGTTGGAAAAGTCAACCGGACGTTGACTTATGAGTTAGAGGGCTCGGATGTGAATTCCGACTGTTCGGCTAGCTCCGGGAGGTGATTTGTGACTTAGGAGTGTGATCGGAAGTGGTTTTGGAGGTCCGGTGTAGAATTAGGCTTGAATTGGCGAAGTTAGTATTTTGGCGAATTCGGGTTGAGAGATGAGATTTTGATCCGAGGGCCAGAATGGAATTCCGAGAGTTGTTGTAGCTTCATAATGTCATTTCTGATGTGTGTGCAAAATTTCAGGTTATTCGGATATCATTTGGTCGGGTTTTTGATCGAAAGTGTATTTCAGAAGTTTTTGGAAACTTAGGCTTGAATTCGATGAGTTTTGGGTAATTTGATATTGTTTGAGGTGTTTTGATGATTGGAACAGGTTTGAATGATGTTATGAGTTATGTTGGCATGTTTGGTCGGGGTCCCATGAGGCTCAGATATGTTTTGGAAGAGTTTTTGGAAGATTTTGGCGTTTTGATTATGAGCATGTAATGATCCAAAGGTCCATTTTTAGTTCTAGAGATTGAAATTTGATTTTGAGACTTCCGGAATTTTGATAATGAATTATAGGAGTGATCTGGAAAGTTTGGTCTAATTTCATCAAGTCGCGATTGGGTTTTTGACGCGAAACATGAGTTAATTGTTTAACGAGCGAAATGGGTATTGAACTGAGCAAATGAGCTCCGAATTGAGTTTCGACTGAAGGGCTATATTCGTATTATTATTTGTGACTCATAAGAACAAGAATCATCGAATTCCGAGGTCCTAGGCTTGAGAAATGAATTTTTGATTAAAATTGCTTTATGAAAATATTTAAGGAAAATGGAAATAAAATTTGATTAGAAAGTTATGATCGATTGAATAAGGGTTGGTAAAGCTGTTTTGAAATTTTCCAGAAATGTTTGATGCGAGGGGGATACTTTGGAAGCTTATACCTCGAAATCCATAAGGAATCAGAAAATTTGCAAAACATGAAAGTTGTAGACCTTACATTCTAGTTTCCAGAAAGTTAAACCATTCATCATTCCGATATTTGTACAGAAAGTTATGACAGATTTAGTGAAGGCTGGGACTGCCTTTTGTTTTGCCTCGAAAACGGCTTATATTCGGGAATTAGCCATTTTTATTCATTTGTGACGATTGTAGAGCTTGTGAAAAGCGATTTTCAACAGATTTTTCAAGGGAAACATTTGGGGTAAGTGTTTTATATCCGAAAGTGATTATATTTCATAAATACATTGTTATATTCATCGTTTAATTTGGATTTAAATGGAAGAAATTGGATTTTTTGCAAAACTTCTCAAAAATGAAAAATTAAGATTTGGAGGTCGAGTTGTTGTCGTAATTTGATAATTTTGGTATGGTTGAACTCGTATCGGAATGGGTTATCGGATTTTATGAGTTTCGCCGGATTCCGAGACGTGGGCCCCACGGACGAATTTTGAGTGTAATTTCGGATTTTTGATGGAAAATGTAGAATTCCATATGGAATTAATTCCTATAATTTTTATTAACTGAATCGAATCGTTATGGCTAGATTCGAGGCATTCAGAGGTCAAAAAGGGGTAAAGACATCGCGAGTTAGAGAATTAGCCTGTTCGAGGTGAGTAATTGATGTAAATGATGTCCTGAGGGTTTGAAACCCCGGAATTTCACATCGTAACGCTATATTAAGGTGACTTGCACGCTGGATAACGGGCGTGGGGTAGAGCACCGTTGGGGATTGTGACTTGGTCCGTCCCGAGAGATGTTTTTACCATGTTTTCTACCTGAACTAAATTGAGAATCATCCTTACTTGGATTTAATTGTTACATTTGTGCTTCTTGCCAATTATTTGAATCCTTCAGGGATTGATATCACTGCTTTCGCATATTTTGCATATCATTTGACCTCAGTCCAAGGTTTTAAATACTGTTTTGCAAACTCATCCATCTTTCTAAGATTTAAAAACTTAAATGATATTTCGGGCTGAGAACTACTGTTTTACAAATGCCCAAGGGGCTTATGATGATTTCTGGACTGAGCATGAATCGGGCTGCGCGCTGCAGTAGTGTTATATTGATATTGAGGCCGAGAGCCTGGTTGATTACATTGATATTGAGGCCGAGAGCCTCGTTGATTACATTGATATTGAGGTTGAGAGCCTGGGTGATTATACTGACATTGATATGAGGCCGAGGGCCTAGATTTGATGTCACGAGATGGCTTGATATTGCGTTTGGGCTGTAGGAGCCCCTCCGGAGTCTACACACACCCCCAGTGAGCGCCGTCGACGATAAATAAATGGATGGCTCGGGCTACACGCCGCAGTGGGTACTAGTGTGTACCATCATATTCATTGCATTGCACTCATGCATTTGTTTTTTTATCTGTTATACCTGTCTCAGTATTTGGTACTCTGACTTAATTGACTTGTTGCTTCACTATTTGTTGTTTTAAACTGCCAGTTATAGTTTACTTTGTAATTTTTTCATGATTTCTTATTCTCAGCCTTTATTTATGTTTATTACTCATTGGGTCGGAGTACTTACATTATTCCCTGCACCTTGCGTGCAGATCCAAGTACACCACAGGCTAAGTGAGGAATTGTTTAGCTGAGTAGGCAGTATCCGGGATTATTGAGGTAGCTGCATGGCGTTCGCAGCCTTGATCTCTCCCTCTATCTCTATCTTTTATTCCGTATTTTTCCTAGACAGACTTGTAATAGGTGGATATTCTGTATTAGAGGATCATATTCGTGACACCGGATTCTGTTGGGCTATGGTGTGGTATTTTAATTGAACTTCCGCAGATTTTATTATTAATGATACACTTGAATGAAATGACTTAGTAAATTCTCTGTGATATTTATCTATAATCTGAATAAGAATTTGGGATAATGTTGTTGAATGGTCGGGCTTGCCCAGCAGTGTATTGGGTGCCATAATGACCGGGGTTGGGGTCGTGACAAGTTGATATCAGAGCCTAGGTTAATTGGTCTTGCAAGTCGTGAGCCGGTTTAGTAGAGTCTCGCGGATCGGTACGGAGACGTCTGTATTTATCCTCGAGAGGCTGCAGAACCTTTAGGAAAGACTTCATATTCTTGAATTCTTATCGTGCGTCTTTGATTCAGCTTGAAAAAGTGACTCTTACAATTCCTTCCACGTGTTCGTATGCGTGAACGAACGCTCAATATTAGATGTGCCTTGATGGCTTGTGATTCACTGATCGAAGGGAGAGATGTGACCTCTGTGAGTTGATGTTGGGCCAGTCTGAAGGACTTGAGGACGGATCTTTTGCCTATGGCTTGAGCACCGAGGTGCTAATTGTGCAAGCAAGAGTTTTGAACTTATATGTCTGGCATTGTCCCTATTAGTGGGAATGATGGTTGGATAGCTACATGAGGAGTATGTTAGTACTGCGAGATGTATCTATATGACTTGGAAGTGACGAGGAAGGGCTGCAAGACGATAGATGAACTATTAAGTGTTTGATTTTCATTGTGATTAGATGTGTAGCCCCGAGTTATGGGCGCGTGTAGAATCTTTTCATGTCTCCTATTTGGAGTGAAGTAAATTTCATGTTACGGTATGAGTTTAGACTCAGGAAGATTAAGTGATCGTGTAAAGTGTATGATAGTGGAAGGTATACAAAAATGTTAATTGGAGGTGAAACAGGTGGGTAATTTCCTTAGGAGTGTTCTAAGGTGGTGTGATCCTTATGTTGTCTATTAGAAGATCTCATTTACAAGTGAATAATATGCATTGAAATCTAAATTGGGCCGCCTAAAGAGTGGGCTTAACAGTTGTGTGAGTAAATGCAAGAATTGCAGAAGAGTTAAAATTCCAGATGATTCATGTTTCCACAAGCTTATGAAGGAGTGAGTTTAACAGTTTTGATTTATGACTTTGAGCCAAGTTGAGGAGTTTGCTATTAATTAAGTTGATTGCACGGTTATGTGCTATATTGGTTCCAGTTTGAGGCATTTTGGTGAGTCAGTTATGGCTTACGGAGATTTAAGGTCGATCAAACGGTGGTCAGACCCGTTTTTATGCTATTCTAGGAAGGACATATGCTATTGCTTCAGATGATGTCATTATAGGAATTATTCTAGTCTGCCACAGAGATGCCTTTGTATTATTCGATCCCGGTTCCACCTATTCTTATGTGTCCTCATATTTTGCTCATTAGTTGGGTACGCCCCTGGAGTTTCTTTCTTTTTCTGTTTATGTAACTACCCCGGTGGGCGATACTGTTGTTGTGAACCATGTGTACCGGTCATGTGTTGTGATTATTGAGGGTTTGGAGACCTGAGTTGATCTATTGCTATTGAGCATGGTGGATTTTGATGTTATATTGGGCATGGATTGGTTATCTCCGTGTCATGTTATTCTAGAATGTCATGCTAAGACAGTTACTTTGGCTATGCCGGGTGTACCACGGATCGAGTGGCGCGGTATGACTGATTATGTTCCTATCAGAGTAATTTCTTTCTTGAAAGCCCAGCGTATGGTTGGGAAAGGTTGTCTGTCATATCTAGTTTTTGTGCGAGATGTTGGAGTTGAGACCCCTAGTATTGATTCTGTCATAGTTGTGAGGGATTTTTCCCGATGTATTTCCTGCAGATCTGCCGGGCATGACACCGGACAGGGATATTGATTTCGGTATCGACTTGGTGCCGGGCACTAAGCCCATTTCTATTCCACCGTACCGTATGGCACCAGCAGAGCTGAAGAAATTGAAAGAGCAGCTTCAGGAACTCCTAGAAAAAAAATGAGGGGGTTCATTCGGCCTAGTGTGTCACCTTGGGGTGCACCAGTCTTATTTGTGAAGAAGGAGGATGACACAATGAGAATGTACATTGATTATAGGCAATTGAATAAAGTAACAGTGAAGAACAAGTACCCTTTGCCTCGTATTGATAGCTTGGTTATGTGCGACAGATTTGAAAGTTTTCTTAATGGGTTTTACCATGGTTCGAATCGGATATCTTCTACCAGTGCGTGGAACATATTGTATATTATGAACCCCTCCTAAATGGGAGCAAATAGAAGATTTCTAACTGCCGGAATGTAATTTTCCTATAGCCCGGAAATTCTAATGATATTCTTGCGTTTGCAAAATGATGGCATAATAGACGTGGTATGCTGTGCATGTTTAATATTTTCATGTACGAGGTGGCAGTTCATTCTTGAAGAAAAGGTCATGAATTATGGATAGAGTAGTCAGTTTCAGATATTTAGATTGAATGTTATAACTGCTCGGTAAGGCCTGAGAAGGGTGCACATTACATTCTGATTAACAGATGTCTATTGGCGTTTCAACGCTCACTTGGTTGATTGACTACCAATATTTCGATCTTGTTATGTATTTAGAAATTTTTTGAAAATAATTATCTTGGGATGATCGTACTTGAGGAATGTGTCAGTCATTTGGGTGCTGAGGTTGTGATCAGTTACAGTGATTTATGTGATCTATGAATTTGGAGACGGGGAATTCTCAAAAATATACTATTTCGGGATTGTGGCATGTTGAGGAGAGTATTTTATCTAACTCATTAGATGCACTAGTCGAGCTAATTGATGATGATAACTATACGCTGTGAGCGCGGATATATGTGAGGTTTGAACCTGTGTGCAAGCACCGAGCCAATATTCATGCTCGGAAGATACGTAGGCTATGATATGCCTAGAGTGGGATATTGAGCTTAAAGGTATAATATTTCTCGTATTCGTAACTCTGTTAAGAACTATCTGAACTATACTTGAGATTTCCAAGATGCTAAATTTCAGAGCAAACTTGGTAATTACTAATTCTGTGTTAACTTGCTGATTTGAGCTATGACAGCGCAGTTTGCTCATGCCTACGATATAGAGTGTTATTTATGCCAGTCCAGGAGCATGAGAATCTTGTTTCACTTAGCATATACATATATACTTGTTGGATTACTTCTATATGATATGCTTGGATTGGAGGTCTGTGACCGTGCCAGGTGGATTATGTTATTAGCAACTAAGTTGCTCGTGAAGTTAATATCAATGTGAGCTATAGGAGAGCCGGTTATTATTATTCTATTCATGTATCTTGGTTCCACTGTGATTGACGAGCTCATAGCATATCGTTGGGGTGGTACTTGTGGAACTTGCAAAGCGGCTCTCTTCTTTGAGGTATTTTCCCTTTCTGGGGTAACCGGATGGTGCAATAGTGAGGTTTACTGGTATGGCATTGTATTATGTACTTCTCCGTGGGCATGATTATTCGCTTGTGGTACTAGACATCAAATTGCGCTTGGTTGATATGGGAAATGGTTATGGTTTACCGCGCGATTTAGTTATCATTGGCAGCATATGAAAGTGTGAGATGAGACTTTAGTTGATAAGAGTTTTTCTATCGGCATTCGGGTATTGTGTGCAACTGCTGGTGATTAGGAGTTATCACTACAAGCGTTTGAGTTATGTGGTCTATCATGTAATAGCACCTGAGGTTGCAGGTGTGGGTTATTACAGCTTGTTTGAGCTTATTCACAGTATAAATGTGGGATTCTGATCATATGAAAGATTTCAAAAGTGGAAACGTGGTCCTATCTTAATTAATAAAATTTTAAAAATAAATAAATTGACAGATAAAAACAACGCCTCTATCTTAATTAATTATAAGGATAAGAATATAGATACTATAAAAATATGATAAATTTAAACATTAATATGAACAATAGTATAAAAGAATAAAAGTAAATAAAAAAATTACTGCAAGAAAAAAAACCTATTTTTATTTATAATGTACTATAATGGAAGTAACGGACAAGAATATGATAATTTTAAGTTATGGGTAATGCAATACGGACAAGAAATTATGGGTAATTTTAAGAGATTTGAAAAATTTCTGCGTTTTTTTAATATTTATTTAATGATTATATATAACTTTTATCTTAAAGATTAATATTTTAAAGTTATTTGCACATAAATCAAATAACTCAAATCACAGGTTTGTGTCCGCGCATCGTGCGAGTACTAATACTAGTTATATTAAATGAGAGTAGTGAAGCATGTGGTTAAGCCAAGTGGCGTATTGTGAAAATACCACTTGGCACTTTTAAGACATAATCTAATTAGATATAATATAGATATTTAATGTATTTCCTTTTTTGCTTACAAAAAAAACCAACAACTTGGCATTTGGTAATAAAGAATTTGGAAAGGGAATAATCAAAACCGATAATCTGTAATGGAATTAATGATAGTGGATTCACCTATTGTTTTTAATATGGTAGCACCTGACATTTGATAATAAATAACAATGTAGAAAGAGAATAATCAAAATTGACAATTTTGTAGTGTAATTAATGATATTAGAATTAATTATGGTTAATTACGAACTAATTAGCATATTTCATATGCAACTTTCACAACATAGTTAGGTGATGAGAAAAAAGGACGAAATATTCTAATGGTATTGTCCTAAAAAACGGAAGAAAAAAAATCTTTACGAAACGTACTACGAAAATAGAGATAGTATGAGGCTAATCATACTTTAAGTAGAAATGACTTTTATATATATATATATATATATATGTGTGTGTGTGTGTGTGTGTGTTTACTTTTAATTAAAAGATACAAAAAATTTAAATTTTGAATTTGAGTTTGAACTGAAAGACAAAAATAATTGAATCTAATCTATATCATGATTCATGATAAGATATATTTTTATATTATAATACATGAACCATCCAGTTCAATTGTTAGAGATGAAATTCAGTCCTTTGTTAACAACATGGTAAGGATATCAGTAGTTGATTATGTAACGACTTCTATTAGAAATAAAGCTACTTCAAAAAATAATAAATCCATGCCTACATCTCCAAACTCAAGAGAGATTGCAAGGCTTAAAAGAGAAAATTAAGTTGCTTGAACTTTAAATAAAATAGTATTATCCTTTTCTAATCTTGAAAAAGCAGGATAGTTTGCAATGTGAAAAATTACTTGGCACTTTTTTGAATAAAATCTAAAAATAAGAGATATTTACTACAACAAAGATCCAGCTATATTATGGAAAGAATATATACTATGACTCTGATTTTTTAAAAAGAAAATATTCTATGGAAGAAAATTAAGTTGCTTGAACTTTAAATAAAATAGTATTATCCTTTTCTAATCTTGAAAAAGCAGGATAGTTTGCAATGTGAAAAATTACTTGGCACTTTTTTGAATAAAATCTAAAAATAAGAGATATTTACTACAACAAAGATCCAGCTATATTATGGAAAGAATATATACTATGACTCTGATTTTTTAAAAAGAAAATATTCTATGGAAGAGAAAGAAATGCTCAAGTTTGAGTAGATAATTAAAAGATAAAGTTAATCTTATCAGATATATATTTCCACCAAATCATAGTACAAAAACAAAGTAAAAAGAACTAAATTGAGATATAATATGAATTTTTATACTCTGGACTAAGTTAAGAAAAAATAAATGAATATACTTAAAATAATAATATGATGATTTTAAAAATTGAAAAATAAGCAGCAGAAAAAATCTTAAATAAAATACAAATATATATATATATATATTTATAAAATAAGAAAAATCTATATTTATATTATTTAAAAGAGAATAATATATAATATGATTAAGCCAAGTGGCACTTTAAAAATAAGACACATGTCAAAATTAAGACAATTAATAAGAATAAGGACAAAGCTAATAAGAATCATAATAAAAAGTTTGAGCAGATAATTGAAAAATAAAGTTAATCTCATCAAATATCCATTTTCAACAAATCATAGTAGGAAAAAAATATAAAAAAACGTAAATTGAGATAAATGTGGCTATTTATACTTTAAACTAAGTTTAAAAATAAAATAAAGTAAGTAAATATACTCAAAATATTAATATGATAGCTTTGCAAATTGATAAATTGTGCGCATCAGAATAAGCTCCTAATTATATTTTATAAAGTAAAAAAAATAATAATAAGTAAATATCATATCTTACTAATATTGATAAATCGAGAACACTAATATATGATACATAAAGAAATATTTCTTAGATAACTTACAAGAGAAGATAAATTAAGTTTTTGATCTATATGGATAAAGTTATCGAATTTGAATGTGAATTTCACTGAATTTGAATTTATGTGACTTTGATTAAAAGATAATTCTTTTTGGATGGTTATTAGATAACAAACAAATTATATTGAGAAAAAGTCATAAAGGATAATTGATCTCATCAGTCCAAACTTCAATATTAACAATTACTTTTCTTACTTTTTTTCATGTAGGTAGAACATATTTTTAGCTATTATTCGAAAGAATTTGAAGATCAAGTGTGGGCGCTCGGTGGAATGGATCAATTGAGTAACCTATTTGTATTTGGTGAATTGACTTCTTAAATTGTACTCCAATAAGTTAAGGCTATACGGAAGAATTGGTTGACTGCCTTACATATGAATACAATATTTTACTGATTTTATTTTTGGATGAGGTTATGTTATATAAGTAACATAATGTTGGACTTTTATAATATGAAAGAAGCTTCTGGAATAATGAAATTTTACTAACTATAGTTGAAGTTTTGTTGAAGAAGCAATTAAATTTTATATGTTATCTTGTTTGACTTAACTTGAGAAGGATGGACTTTAAAAGTGCAATTAAAGTTAAGAAACATGTAAGGACATATGCTATTATAATAACTTTTAGGATACATATTTCTTAGAAATATTTTAGGTATTGAAATATTTAAGAAAGATGATAAATTACGGTGAGAAATTTTCAAGCACAAAATAATGGACAATATATTTGGAGAACCAACAAGGAGGTTGGAGAAATGTACTTAGAATTCTGAGATTTTTAATTATATAGTATCCAAGATGTAGATTTTTTTTTTGTTGAATTAAATATCAAGTTTACGGAACTTCAACGAAGAAGACAATAGATTGTTTATTATATAAATTATTTAATTATATATTTGAGTTATATCCGAAAATTATTCATAATTATGATTCAGTTGTTTTAACACTCAGAGAGATTTTCTTATGAGTATGTTGCAATAAGAAACAAGATGATATTTGAAAAGGTCGAATAAAAATTTAGCATACCTTTTATTCTTTTATATTATTCGCGCATCGCACAAGTTCTAATACTAATTTTGGTACTATAATTTCTTATGTCTGACCAAACAAGAAAAACGACAAATGAAAGCTCCTCATTATGAGATTTTCTTCTCATGAAGATTATTCTGATTTTAGTTAAAAAACAAAGCACTGTAGTATGTATTATTTGAACGATTTAATCAAATCAATTGCAAATTGCAATAATCTTTTAATCCAATTGCAATATTAAAATAATAAGAAAAAAAGACCCCCTTTTTCCCTATCACCATAGCCAAATACATTGTCAAGACAAACCAGTCAACCAAAACAAGAAAAAACCCTTTCTACAAAGCACAAAAATAATTAAACACAAAAACCCCAAACAAGAGATTAGATCAATCTCTCCGACCACCACCGACTCTTATTCTCCGCCGCCGATGGAGTTTTCCCCTTTAAATCGTCTACCTCAAGATACCCTTCACCAGATCTTCTCCCATTTAACCCTCCGTGAAATCATCGTCTCCAAATGCGTCTGCAAATGTCTCAACTCCACTCTCTCTTCTCCGGCGTTCCTCCACCTCATCTCCACTCTCCAACCTCCCCTCTCCCTCCTCGCCCTCCGCCCTTCCCACCGTAGCCACGGCCACAGTCATAATAATCAATCTCCTCATTGTGCACTCCATGTATTCGACACAGTGCTTAACTACTGGTTTCGGTTCCCACTTTCTTTCCTTCCCTTTAGATCTCATTACCCCATCACTTCCTCTCACGGCCTCCTCTATCTCTGGGCTGAGGGCCCCACTACTGCGGGACCCATACCCGCAATTTCACCTCCTCCTCCTCCTCCCAGTAACAATAGCAAAACCCTAATCGTTTGTAACCCTTTAACACGTCAATTCAAGCTGCTTCCTCAATTGGGTTCAGCTTGGTGTAAACACGGGTCGGTTCTTGTCGGGTCACCGAATCAAGTTCTGGTTTTGACTGAGTTAGCTGCTATTTACTTCTCTGGCTCAACAACTTCCAATAATTGGCTCAAGTTTTCATCGAATTTACCGTCAAAACCTAGGAGTCCAATCTTGATTTCTGATACCATTTTAGCCCTTTGTGATGTTGGTTCCCCATGGCGGTCCCAATGGAAGCTGTTTAGGTCAACAGTTAAAGATTTGCAATATAGTCAACAATGGACTAGGTTAGAAAAGCATGAGTGGGGTGATATTTTTGACATATTGAAACGCCCCAGATTGCTTGCTGGTAGAAATGATAAGGTGTTGATGATTGGCGGTCTAAAATCGTCCTATTCATTGCACAGCACATGCTCGACCATTTTGATACTTAGATTGGATTTGGACTCTTTAGAATGGGAAGAAGCTGGGCGAATGCCGCCTGAGATGTTTAGGTATTTTCAAGATTCGAGTAAGTTCAAGGTGTTTGGTGGAGGGAGTAAAGTTTGTTTTTCGGGCAAGAGGGTGGGAAGATTGGCGCTTTGGGAGGAAAATGAGTGCGGGAAAGGGGAATGGCGGTGGATAAGTGGCGTTCCGGGGAATAGTGATGGACTTTATCGGGGATTCGTCTTTGAGGCTCAGTTGAATGCAGTGCCTTAAAGGTGGATTTAGAGGAGGAAGACCATTAGCTTCAATGGTAACTTTTCTGATTTGGGAATTCTAACTTTTCATAATGTTGAAGCTAAATGTTTAGTTTTTCTTTTGATTGCCATGCTAAACAGGATGGAGGCAGTGGTCTCCTAGAACACTTGGTCCGTCAGAAAGATAATGTTATTGTACTTGTTTTTTGAGGTAAATCTGAATAGCAATTGGATATTCAGACGAAGTGGTTGGCTTGTTTGTTATATGATATCTGACTATTCGTGTATGCAAGGATTCCCCTTTCATGTATTCGGAATGTATTTGTCTTTACAGAGCTTTGGCGTTTCATATGATGCATAAACAGTCCTTTGTTTCATCTGTAAGTTAGCTATATTTGCTATGAAATTGGAGAATAATGGCTGACTTCCTTGCTTGATTTGCATAGCAGCGACTGTGATTTTGCTATAACTTATGCAGTTGCTATATTGCCTTTATAAAGATCATTTGTGTTATGGTTTTAAGTTATGCCCATGTGGACTATGTGATGATGTCTCTATTTGATGGATTTGCTCCTTTCTAACTAATAGCGTTAAGCTAAGTTTCGTACTTTATTGCCCTTTTCAGTCACGGGACTTAACTCTTAGCAGTGGTGGCAAGAAACTAGGTACGAACGTACTTGTTAAGCTGCTTACTTGACTGAGACCTTTTATTCTATTGTATGCAAAGATTGATGGTGGATGGATATGTTGATATTCCAATCATCGTATTGTCAAAGGTGAAAAGCGAAAATAACTGTTGAGTTTTGTTTGGGCTTTATACGAAAAGCATAAATATTGTGTGGGTTTTAATGAAGGCACATAGAAGAAATTAAAAATAAAAACTATATTTTGTAATTCAAGTATAACTATGAACACAAACAACAAATATATGTACGCCTTATAAAAGTAAAAAATTAAAAAGAAACACAAACACCAATTAAGTGAAATAGTTATTGTAACACGGAAACCATGGATGATGAAACAGACACCTTAGTGCCTTGGTGCTTGAACTGAAGCTTTGCCTAAATGAGGTAAAGCCTGTTTTGCACCTATCTTCAGAATTTAAGCGCACCTTAAGCCAGCTTTTGGCAACACTACAATTATGACTGTTGCACATCCTATGGGAAAACCAACTCTTGGAGTAGATATTTATTTTTTGAGATTTAACTTCATGCAGTGGATCACTTGATGTCACATAGATAGAGACAACAGTAGGAAAAAAGAAGAAGAAAGAAGATATTATTTGGAGGTGGAATGATTGCTGAGAGTACAGTTCATACTTTGGTTACTCTTTTACCGATTGAGAAAAACCTGAGTGCAGCTTGTGTTTTGCAGACAGGAAGAGATCCTCTCCTCTTCCCTTTCTTTTTCTCTTTTCTCTTTATCCTGTTGTGAAACTATACTCTCTCCCCCATTAGTACATAGCACTCACACACAAAAGGAGTTGTGTAGATAAGAATGAGGTTGGGATTCTATTATACACATACGTAACAGCAACAGGCAAACCTAGTGGTTAGTCATCAGTCATATCTTGAGGTTATTGAGCCGTGAAATTGTTGAAATCTAGGATGAACATCCTCAATTTGCAGCTAAAACAGTTCACATCCTAAGAAGCTGAGTGAGTTCCCTTTTAACCCCCAAAGACCAAAGCTCTTTGTAAGACTAACATGCTATAAATTTGAACTGCCGCAAATATGCCAAAAAGAGGCATCTTTTTGTGAACTGGTGGTTTCTTCCTGTTATTGGTTTTGACTTTTTTCTCGCAATTGATGTTGATTCTCTTGAGAGTTCAAGTGTTGCAGTGACCTGTTTCTTCTCTAGCCACCTCCATCTACCTTCCATTTTTGTCCTCATTAAAGACTCTTTGGTCTTTGTAAAGGAATCAGCTCTTACTTGTCTGGAAATGCAATGAGGGTTGGTTTAGGAGCTTGAACAAATTAGAATAGAAAATCCTCTTATGAGTGGAGAGGCTTTTTCTTTTGTGTATGTCTATTCTAGTAAAGGCCGAGCCAGCCGCTTGTTTGATGCTGCAATACATTGTAACATACCTGTAGATTTTTATTGAGTGAATGGTGGGTAGGTCACTGCTACTTGTACCTGCACTATCTAAGATAGTACAACTGCGTTATAGTTTGTTGGGTTTGTATGATTCCTTTTGGTTAGAATATGTGAACCAATGATAATAATGGCAACTGTACATTGTAACATACCTGTAGATTGCAATACATTGTAACATACCTGTAGATTTTTATTTGAGTGAATGGTGGGTAGGTCACTGCTACTTGTACCTGCACTATCTAAGATAGTACAACTGCGTTATAGTTTGTTGGGTTTGTATGATTCCTTTTGGTTAGAATATGTGAACCAATGATAATAATGGCAACTGGTGGCCACTATCCATGTTCTGTGGGAGAAAGGTTAGTCGTAGTCTTTTTTCAGATATTATCATCAAGGTTTATTTGATGTTGCATCTTTGTCTTCAATGTCTTTTAAGTTTCATATGCTATTTCTTGTAATTTTATTTCATGAACATAACATTTCTTGCGTATCCCTCAACGCGGAGGACTTATAGTATTTTGTTACTAACTAAAGTGGGGACTGATAGAATCCCATTAGTAGCTGTATACAAAGGGGGGCAGTATACCTTGAAGTTTAGTTTTTAGGAACCTTCTAGTCATTTATGCAAATGGGAAGTTGCTGTGTGCTTCAAAATAAGCCCCATTTTTTTGAGTTGATCTTCAACACCAAATTTTCGTTATCTGTCAAGTGTCAATGGTCTTTCTTATAAAATGCCTCCTGAAACATCAAGTTTTCTTGTGTCTAAGTGGCCATCCTATTTATTGTGTTCCCTTCAAATTATTGGAAAACTGGCATACTGAATGATCTATCCCATCGTGTCTCTGTTAGGCTTGACTGTTGGGGGCTTCCTATTCAGTTGAAAAAGAAGCTGTATAGTTTTTAAACAAAATGGCAATGTAGCAAGAGCTGGGCTGTACTGTTGCATCACATTGCTTCAATAATATTAGTTATACTATTGGAGATTAAGGGAAACTGGAACTACTCTTGTTGTCGTTGCTATGATGTAACCATGTACTATTGATAAAAAATGATGTCTATGTCACTACTCAATATACAGTCAAACCTCGCTATAACAGCTTCGTTTGTTCAGAATATTTTTAAATGTTATAGCTAAGTGTTGTTATATAAAACATATATTATAATATAACATGAAAATTGGTTTCGCAAAAGCTTGGCTTTTATAGTGAAGTATTGTTATATAGGAATCTTGTTATAAAGAGGTCTGACCGTACAATGAAAGGAAGAGAGAGAGAGAATGATAATTGGATACAATTGCTGTCATTCACAACCGGATGTGGCGTTGTGTTAATATGTTGTAATTTAACAGTTTTTTTTTGTGTGTCATTTCCCAACCGTTTCTCCTACAGCACTTAAACTGTAATGACCTAACATCTGTTTCTTCTGCACTCTCCATATTTGATCTTATGCTCTTTCTTTTATTTACTGCTGCATATGCAGGTGATTCATCTGATGTATTCCAATCCTTTTACTGAAAAAGATATAAAAATGAAGAGAAGTAGGAAAAACCAAGATTCCTTCATCAAATACCGCAGTTCTCTGATTAACCACCATAATATGGAAAAATGACATTGTATAGCCGCTGTAAAAATAATAACCGAAAAAATATATAAAATTTGTACATAACATATAGATTGTATATATATACAAAAATATTTAAATTTTATACATTTTTTCGATTACCAGATGTAAATAATTTGGCGGGCTAAAAGTGATAATACCTGGTCTCTAGAATTATAAGCTATATGCTACTTTTCCCTATATGTTGAAAAAATGGAAATTTTCACAACGTATTCAGATAAAACTAATTTGAATGCCTAATCAAAACACTTGTAACTTCAATAGACAACGTCTGATCGATGTGAAAAGAAATGTTTTGCATTCATTTTAAATATCTAGCTAGCAGACTCTGGAATCTGGATATGGAGAAAACTCCTCCCTCCCCCCCCCCCAAAAAAAAAAGTGCCTTAGGTTCTAAAAGGTGTCAAAATCTCTGAAAGTCAATTTGGACCATCCAAAATTGAATAACATCTTAAGTTACATGTGTACCCAAATGGCTCGTGCGGAATTGAGTTGACGAGCAATGGGTTTTCTCATTACAACTTGTTCTCCGAGTGTGCAAATGCTGAACAATTAAATATTTTTTAAAATCAGGTATTTTATTATTTTTTTTGCTAATGAAAGGAGAGACTTTATATTAAAAACATAGGAAGTTTAGTTATTACATAACATAGGGATAGATCGCATAGCGGTTTTTCCCAATTTGTCTTTAAGAAAAACTTGTAAAATAAATGCTGGAGGTGTTTCCCAATACATAATGTTATCTTCTTCCGTTGTTGTTTGTTGCTTGGTGCTTCCATACTTTGCCAGGGTGTCAGCTACAGTGTTGCCTTATATATATAGATTATTTCTTTCACTTCAATAGCATCAAGAAGAAAACCGTGAATCTATTTCTATTATAGTGGGAAAAATATATTTTGTGAAGGAGAGTTCTAGTCCTGCCATTAGTGCTAGTAGTTCAGCATGAAAAGCGGATGTTGCAGAGGTATTTAATTGATTAATTTAAGTACTAAGTAGTAAGTACGAGCTCTCTTCTTCTCATGTGTTATGGTAAATCATGAGCAACAAATGGACTACTATTTTTAATTCAAAAGGGTTAATATTTACTGATTTGACCAAAATATTGCTCTATTAGACGAATCTATGTTGTACGAATCTCACACTATGGTGACACACTGAGCACAATATTGAGTGAAGAAAGTATATGGTTTCATAAGCTTGTATTTGTTTCTGGGGGAACCAACAATTAAGTCAATTCTAAAGACTTGCTAAAAAAATACATAAAATAGCATTTTTCAACCTAAACTTCTCCTCCACCAGCAAAAGCCTTTAGTGTGATAGAGTGCCTGTCTCATCCATAAATGATCCAAAGATATAAGCATTTGGCGTTTTTCCTTTTTGAATAAATAACTTTCCTTTCATCATCAGCTTTTTTTTAATGTTGATATAAACATCAAAAGCTAAACATTGATTCTACTACTGTGATCGGGCGGCTCTAGGGGAACCAACAACTAAGTCCAACTCTAAAGTTCGAACTAATATGACATTCGAATTAGAAATTAAATGAAATTTGAGTAATTTACATTGATGTTAACCCAAGTAATGGGTCCAGAAAAAGATACTTGGTAATTTTTGAACAATATTTACAATGTTATGTAATAATTGTTGGGATATACTATTAACTATGTGGTTTAGCTATAGTATTATGTTTTATTCTTTATGGAACAACTGTTTATTTGATTTATTCAATTTAATAAAGTATTATTTTAAATAGATTATTTATTACATGTGTGTTCTTTAGTTATGTAGGAGACGATTTAGAGTATGAAGTCTTAGCTCATGCACAGAAGATTAAATTACCAGTTCTCATAATTAACAAATAAATTATGTTCACAATCGAAGATATTGTGGGACAAAATATCAAAAGGTACAACTCTATTCAGAGTTAATGTATACCTAATAACTAAAAAATAACGAATATCATTTGTGAAATAATAATTAGTTGATAGAATCCTTGACTCGACCTTGAGTTTGATAAAACCCATTTATGTAAGCTTATAAGTTTTCAAGTGAAAACCCGACCGGTGGATTTTTTATCCACCACATGAAATAGTTTAAGAATAATTATAAAGGATTTAATTAGTTGATTAAATTAAATTATCAGTGATTTAGCTTAATTAACTGGTAATTGTAATCTTAACATGGGGAGTTAAAATAAGTGTTGGTGAATTTTGAATTTCATATTGAGGAGTTCAATTTTAGTTTTTTAGTCGAATAAACTGTGATTAATTATAGTAGGATTTAATTCATCTGAATTTTGAATTAATACTATAATTGGTAGCCTCTTATTATCTATGTGGTCTCTGTATACCTAGTAAAAACCTTGACAGATTTGGGTAAAAAGTGACTTGGGAGAAAAGTTATTTGTTTGAGTTTGACCAGGATTCCACAACACTAGCAGAATCCTACACGATTTTTGGCCTATTTTTTTGGCTTAATTTCGGGTCTACAAATAGAAGACAAGTTTCACCCAATAACTCACTCTTTAGAGTAGTATTATTGCCCACTCAAATAATTTCGTCCAAGGTTTTACTAGGAGCATAATAGAAGACCACATCCCTGAATTCTTGCTCTGTGAAGGACTTGTGCAATAGTTTCGAGAGATTAGTGCTTCTAATCTTTGTAATTGAATCATTGTCTAGTTTACATGTTTGTGATACCTGTATTTATGCTTGTTTCCGTTGCGCATGTTCTAACAATGGGTACCAGACGTCGTCTTACATCTAACTAGATAATGTAATACAACATGAATGTAGTAAACGTAAAACGTGGTGTTCTATTACATGAAAACAATATTGTTTTTCACATATTTGTTGTGTTTATTCCATGAAAACAATGTTACTTTCCCCCAAAACGAGACTTTTATAATAATATTTTGAGTTCTGAAATCATGGATTAACATACATAAGTATGATATGTGATATCAACAACTCAAAATATTTAGAACCCTAAAAACGCCAAAAATCATTTTTTGCATATTGGTCATGATTTTGGAATTCTTAAATTCTGTTGAAATCCGAATGACCTCAAATTTGGTAGGTTCATCGGAAATAACCCAGTGAGCAATACTTATGAGCATGAACATTATTTTTCGGGCATTCAAGATCGTTTAGATGGGTTTTCGGCCATTTTTTTTATTTTCTATTCTTTTTTACGAAAACACTAGTGGTAGGGTTCAATTCCTATGGTTTTCATTCATGTTTTATAATAATATAATGAATTTATATGTTCACATAGGTCTTCTTCCACATCGGATAGATTCATTATAGATAATTACTGTAGTATCACTTCTAGTTGTTTGATAACTTGTATTAACTCTCCACCGAGTTATATATTGATTCAATGGAATTAGGGTTTATAAAAGTGATATTTACCTATCTTAAATTGACAGTTTACTCTCCATCTGAGTTGGTTTTATTTTTAATTTTTGGGGTGAATATCTTACATAACTCATATATTTTGCATGGATTGTTAAGTTTTCCTATCGAATCTAACTGTTCAACAAGCATGGTTATATGTGTAATGTGTTATTTTGAATTTTATTATTCTTATTGCATAACTAATGATTTATTTAATGTGAATATCTCTCTGATTAACCATGTCTTCATCCAACCCACTCACCTCAATTTTGAACCAAAACAAATTAGAATGACCAAATTATGTTGTTTCGAAAAGGAACTTTGATATTGTCCTAACTGCTGAAGGTTTCAAATTCGTAATCACTGAGGAGTGCCCAAAAAAATCTGATATAGATGCTACCGATGATCAGGTTAAGGCCTATGATAAATGAGTTAAAGCTGATGAGATGGCGCGATGTTACATTCTTGCCTCTATGGCGAATATTTTGCAACATCAGCATCAGTCTATGGGATCTGCTTATGACATGCTCGAAAGTCTCAAGAGATGTTTGGTGAGCAAAATCGTTCGGCTAAGCAGACAGTTATGAAAGCCATTTTGAATACCAAAATGGTTGAAGGATCATTGGTTAGGGACCATGTTCTAAAGATGATGGGTCTTCTGAATGAACTGGAGGTCCTTGGAGCTGTGATTGATAAGGAATTTCAAGTTGAGATGGTCCAGCAGACTCCACTTGACATTTTTTAACAATTTCTCTTGAAACATAATATGAACAAAATGGATTTATCACTAGTGAAATTATTGAATAAGCTGCAAGCGGCAGAATCTAATATCAAACAGCAAGCTCCAGTTATGAAAGAGAATATTGACAAAACATCAGTTTCTAAGCCGAGAGGCGATAAGAAAAAGAAGAAGGATCACAAGGTTTTGGCACCTGGAGGTGCGGTTGTTGGTGTAAAAAATCCCAAAGGAAAGTGCTATCATTGCAAGGAACCTCAGCATCACAAAAAAGCAATCCCCTGCCTATCTGTCAAAGTTGAATAAGTAAGGTATTGAAATTTAAATGTCGTTAAAACTGGTTTAGCGGCTGTCTCTACCATTTTGGTGTGTACATTCAGGTTCCACTAATCATATATGCACTACTTTGCAGGGGTTTCAGGAAACGCGACGGCTAAGTGAGAATGAAGTTTGTGTATTTCAAGCAAATGGCGAGCTAGCACCAGCTTTAGCATTAGGAGATATTAGAATTTTGTTTAGTAGTGATAGAATTTTAGTTTTAAAAGATGTTCTCTATGTACCTTCTATTAGAGGAATTTGATTTCGGTTTTGAAAATAATGGATGTTGATTATAATGTTTATTTTTCTAATAACTCTGTTGTTATTAAGTTTAATAAACGTTTTATCTACATTGCTGCTGGAGTACATGACCTTTTTATTCTTGATATATCTCCTCTTGTGCTATAAACAAATTAATTAAATAACATTAATTTGCCATATAAAAGAAAACGTATTTCTGAATTAAGCCAAACTTATTTGTGGCACTTACGTCTAGGTTATGTAAATCAAAATAGGATTTCGAGGTTGGTTTCAGATGGACCTTTAAGTTCATTGAAGATGGAGGCACTACCAACATGCGAATCTTGTTTAGAAAAAAATGACCAAGGGACATTTCCCCTCAAAAGGAAGTAGAGGCAGTGATAAGTTAGAATTAATTTACTCTGATTTGTGTGGCCCAATGAATAATACAAGCAAGAGGTGGTATTGAGTTTTTTTGTGACTTTCACAGATATTACTCAAAATATAGATATATTTATCTGTTGCGCCGTAAGTCGGAATGCAAAATATGGCCAGAAATGATTTTGCAACACGTTCTGGAATTTCCCACAAGCGTGTCGCATGGGGCGGCATGGGACGTCGCGCGGTAGCACAAAAATGTTAGAGTGATTTTCTATTTCGGCTAAAAAAGAGTAGTTTCATCAGGGGATTAATTTGGGACGGCTTAAATACACCAGAAAATACCATTTTCGGGACTTTTGACACATTTTCGACCTAAGGAGTCTAAGGAGGAGGAGTGGGAAGAACACAAGAACAAGGATTTCATGATTTCTTCCTCACTCAAGATCCGGGTTTGGATTGAATTTATGTTTTCTTCTACTTTAGTTATATTTGTAAAGAACTTCTCTATGTCTATGGAGTAGCTCCTTTTAGGATTTGATGGATTTGGTGTATTGATGATTATTTTCGGATTATAACTCAATTTTTGTGTATTTGAATCGTTTTGAAAGATTTAATTGTTGCATTTATATTTACTAGATCTTGTAATCGAAAGAGGCATAACTTGTGATATCTTTGTATTATATTGTTGGTTGAGTTCATAGATTCTTCTAAGTAATCGAAAGAGGCGAGTTGAATCATTGATTAAACCTAGTTAGGAGGATAATCGAAAGAGGTTTTCCTAAAGACCGACCCACTACGCATTCTTGCATATCTTCACAGTGCTTAAATTGGTTCATCTCGTGAGGTTAAGACTTAATCAAGAGAGAAGTTTTTGCTGAACGTTTGAACTAATAATAGAGTGAATTCGAGAAACTCACTTGAATATTGAAAGTGAATTATCTAGAGTTAGATCCCGAACAATCATCTTGAACCTATCCTATCAAAACCCTATCCTCTCCCACTCATAACCTTCGTTACTTATTCTTTGTCTCGATAGTCATTAGTCAATAGTTGTAGATTCTTAGTTAATTTTAATTCTTAGTTATATAAATCTCAATTGTTGATCATTCTGGATAGCAATAGTTAGAAACTATGAGAATACTACTTAAATCCAATCCTTGTGGATACGATATTTTACGATACTATCTTTAGCGAGCACAATTTAAGTGTGTTTTGCACTCGTCAAATTTTGTGGGGGATGTAAATATGTAAATGTGTGTCTGTTTTCGTTTCTTGTGTGTGTTTTAGTTCTTTTGATTGAAATTTTTAAAGTGGAAATATATATATATATATATATATATATATATATATATATATATATATATATATATGTATATATTGTTTTCCGTAGGTAGTGTAATAATATTTCCTTGGGTTTTCTTTGTGCCGCGGTTCTTTTCTATGAATTTTATTTGAACCGGGTGTAGTTAGTTTTTTTATGAGTAGGAGATCTTGTGGTGTGATTTTAAATGAAATCAATATCTCTTGACTTTATTATGCCTTGACAATAGTAAGTGCTTTAGTTATGACGCTTAGGCTCAGTTTTTGACTCTTGTATAAGTACCTTAAATTGTATGATCTTAACTTTGTTTAAACTGCTTTGACTAGATTGTCTTGATGAGTCCGATCTTGAGTAAGTTATGTGCCATGTGTGTGTGAGGTTTTGTGTTATTATGTGCATTGCATTTGATGTCTAGAACTTGCCCCTTATTTTTGCAAAGCGAAATAGTAGTTTTATTCAGTCATGGAAGTGATATAGGCATTTCCTTGTTGAGCTAGTTATATACTTTTACCCACCTAATTATTATGTATCTTAGTTAACTCCTTTGAGCGTGTAATCCTATTTCTTTGACAGCCACATTACAAACCTTACCCATTTATTTTAATTGACTATCTATTTGAACCTTTTACCTCTCGTGAGCACTTGAATTTGTTATGAATTTTGTAAAAGTTAAAGTGTGGGTTGTTGGTTTGGCTTTTGAGTGGAACTACTGAAATAAGAAGAAAGGTGCACTGTTTGAAACATTTTGAGATCCACTTTGTAACCACCCAGCCGGTCGTTTCATGAGTTACAACCCCGTCTCTCCAATTTTTGCCTCCTTATATGTTGTTCATCCGTATTTCATATATCGCATTGGTGGTGTTTGGGACTTAGGAGCGTGTTCGGAATGTAATTTGGAGATCCGTGGTAGATTTAGGCTTGAATTAACGAAATTGAAAATTTGGCATTTTCTGGTCGGCAATGGAAATCTTGATATCGGGGTCGAAATGGAATTACAAAAATTAGAGTAGGTCCGTTATGTCATTTGTGACGTGTGCGCACGTCATTCAGATGAGGTTTGATATGTTTTGGCATCGTTTGCGGAATTCGAAAGTTTGGAAATCCTTAGGCTAGAATCCGAGGGTGATTTGGTATTTTGATATTGTTTTGAGTGTTTCGAAGGTTGGAATAAGTTTGAATGGTTATATATGACTTGTTGGCATGTTTCGTTGAGGTCCCGAGGGCCTCGGGATGGATTTGGGTGGTTGACAGAAGGTTTGGCTTTGAGTTGTTGCTGTAGATTTTGCTACTTCTGTCATTTCCACACCTGCAGATTGGGGACCACAGGTGCGAGGTCACAGATGCTGCATGGAGACCGCAGGTGCGGTGTGTTGGGCGCATCTGTGGGACCGCAGGTGCGATGCCTAGGCATAGATGCAGTCCTAAGGATTTAAGTGAAAATTGCAGATGCGGTTATTTTGACCGCAGATGCGTGAAAGGGAGCCGTAGGTGCGAGATGCCTAGGCAGAAGGTATTTAAAGGAACCCTTTGCGAATTTTAGGTGTTCTTCACAATTTCAACTCGGTTTTGGAGCTTTTGGAGGGTTTTGAAGAGGGATTCAAGGGGAAACTTGTTGAGGTAATGTCTTTGAACCTAAAACTCGATTCTATGGTGATTTTCATTTGATTAAGCATGAAATTTGTGGGATTTAAGGGAGAAAATTGGGGGATTAGGGCTTGAAATTGGAGAGTTTAAATTGGGGATTTGAGGGGTCATTTGAGGTTCGAGTTTAATGATTTTTTTATGTATAGACTCGGGAGTGAAAGAAGTTTCTAGTTTTATGATTTTTGTTGGATTTCGAGACGTGGGCCCGAGGGTCGGGTTTGGCCAATTTTGGGATTTTTGAGTTATATTGATAATTTTTGCATGGGCTTTGTTCCTTTAGCATGTATTAATGATGTGATACTGATTTTTGTTAGATTCAGAGGTTGAGTTGAGAGGCAAGGGCATCGCGGGCTAGAGTTTTGTCTGGTTTGAGGTAAGTAATGACTGTAAATCTTGTCCTGAGGGTATGAAACCCCGAATTTCACATCGTTTCACTACTTTGAGGTGACGCACACGCTAGACGACGAGCGTGGGGGCGTGCACCGTTGGGGATTGTAACTTGGCCCATCTCGTACGACTATTAAGTCGCATATTTGACTGAAAACTATTTGATACTATTGTGCTTTGGAAAGTATTACTATGTCTTGGGTTGAATGCCATATTTAGGCCTCGTGCCAAGTTGTTTCGACCCTTAGGGGCTTTTTACTGCTATTTCTCACTGTTTTGATTTAGTATCTGTACTCAGTCATGTTGTATTTTACTAATTTCATAACTCAGCCTTATTTACTCCGTTTTGATACTATAAATGATATTTTTTGGCTGAGCACCCTATTTTACTATTAGCCTGAGTGGCTTGAGAGGTTTCTGACTGAGTGAGACCGAGGGCATGTATTGTGAGGATATCATGGGATCGGGTTGCACGCCGCAACATGTTGTACTGACTTTTGATATATGAAAGGCCGAGGGCTTGATTTATTATTCCACGAGATGGCTTGTTATAGCGCTTAGGCTGTAGGAGCCCCTTCGGAGTCTGAACACCCCCGATGAGCATGGGTACCCAGAGTGAGTGATATGATGTTGCCCGAGGGGCTGATCTTGATTCATGTTGTTGATCGGTGCCAACCCTGCACTATTACAAAGTAGCGAGAGTGGTCGAAGCAGCTTTTACCCGAGAAGGTCGGGATCGATTTTCACAGGGAGCTAAAAATGGGAATTGAGTTTCTAAATTGGAGATGCGTAATTGCTCTTAATTGCACTTCTAATCATAGTTGGTCTTTGTTTACTTCTAATATTATGCTAATAAGATGATAAGTTAAGCTAAAAGTGAAATATTCGAAGGTTTTTCTAAATAGCTAAAGGGCACTAGGGAAATGACTTTCTCCTAGGTGGATACTTGACGGATTCGCGAGTTTAAGGCTAGGGTATCATGTTGGTGATTACGATATAACCATTGCACGATACTACTCACTCTATACCTCTCGGTAGTTTGAGTGATTTTTCCCTAATTGACTTTCTCAAGACCAATTGGGTATGATAATTTCTGCAAGCAATTTAAGTTCAAGTCGGGTATTACTATCTCTATGTTTAACCATTTAATTGGGGTTATAAATCTCTTGAATACGCCCCAATTCCTTGTTGGACTAATTTTCCTAGACTTAGGCTCTCTTTCTCAAGAAGAGCCCAAGTCAAATAGGCACAAATTAGTGTTTGCAACCACTAATTCAACATTAAAACCATAAATTAATCCAAATATCAAACACCCATAGACATTCATGCCTTAAAACACAAGACTCATCAAATACCCATACTAGGGTTGAGCTACAACCCTAGATAATGGGTCTAGCTACTCATGATAATAGAAGAAAACAAAGAAATAAATGAAGAAAAACCCATAATATTTAATTACAAGCTAAAACTTGAAGATTCAATGATAAAACTATTGCAAAATTACTCAAAATGGGTAAGAAACACTGTTCATGAGCGCAAGCCAACGTTAAAATACAACTCATGACCTAAAAATGGGAAAAGAAACTATTTATACTAGGCCGAATTTTCTGGACAAATATACCCTTGCGGGGTAGTGCGGTCCGCACAAAATCGAGTGCGGCCACACTGAGGCTTCTTGGCTTTGAACTCTGCTCTCTGAACTTGGCCACCGGGGGCCGCACAAAATACATCGCGGCCGCGATGGCTTCTATTGCGGTTCGCACAAAAAGGACCGCGGACCGCACTGGCAATGATTCCCCAAATTGGTAACTCTCTGAACTCCAGCTTTGCGGACCACACAATATCGAGTGCGACCGTAATGAAGCCAATGCGTTCCGCACAAACAGCTTTTCGGCCGCATTGCTTGAGTGTCTGAAATGATCACCTCTCTTAACTTCCTCACTGCGAACCACATAGAATGGAGTGCGGCCGCATTGGACCTGTTGCACTGTGCTTGGACTTGTTCTTGGTACTTGTGCATGTTTCACTCCTTTTTGAGCTGGTTTTGATGAATTGTCACCTTGTTGACCAAACCCTGCAAACAAGTACAACATGTAAGCCTTTGGGACTATTTTGTACATATTTTTAATCAAAACTCAAGTAAGTAGGAGTGTAAAATGCCTCATAATCTCTAGTTATCAGTTGTGCCCGAGGGGTTGATTACAAGTGACTGTGAGGTAGCCTGAGGGGCTGGTTCTGATTGATGTTATGCCCGAGGGGCGGTTTATGATACATGTCTTGCCCGAGGGGCTATTTATGATTTTCATCATTTTACTCTAAACCTCATTGAATCTCTGTTGAAACTGTTAGAAAGACATTTTTCAAAGGGGTTTTACTGAAAATTGGATGTTTACAAGATGATTTTGAAATATATACTGTTTTGGAAACATACTGTACTTATTATGGTGTTATGACGTGGATTATGTGTTTTCTTACTGCTCAGTCTTTATTTACTTTTATTACTTACAGAGTTGGCGTACTCACATTACTTCCTGCACCTTGTGTGCAGATCCAAAAGTTGTGGATTGTGATAGGGAGCGCCGATCTTTCACCCAGTGGGTCTTTCAAAGTCGGCAAGGTAGCTGCATGGCATTTACAACATTGCTCTTCTCCCTCTTATCTTCCTTAGACTTTTTTGTATTTTCCAGACTGTGATAGTTTTCATTGTATTCAAACCTTAGTAGATGTTCGTGACTTGTGACACCCCGATATCGGGCTTGTTTTTTCTTTTCGCACTTGTTATTTAGACTCATGCTATGGGATTTTATTTAAATTAATAGCTTAAATCATCCTTATTTTGAAATATTGGCTTGATTTGAGATTGTGTCGGCTGGCCTAGTTTTATGATAGGCGCCATCACGACCGGGTTGGTTTTGGGGCCGTGACAAGTTGGTATCAGAGCCTAGGTTACATAGGTCTCACGAGTCATGAGCGGGTTTAGTAGATTCTTGCGGATCGGTACAGAGACGTCTGTACTTATCTTCGAGAGGCTGCAAAACCTTTAGGAAAAACTTCACATTCTTGAATTCCCGTCGTGCGAATCTATTGATTCTGGTAACTAGACTTCTTTTATTCTATTTTCTCACAGATGGTGAGGACGCGTGCTACCGATCTAGATGGACGACCACTAGTACCACCAGTTGGGGCCACTAGAGGCTGAGTATGCGGTCAAGGCTGTGGTAGGGGCAGGGGTGTAGCCCGTTGCAGCTAGGGCATCACCTGCAGATCAACTAGCCACCCCAGTTCATGATTAGGTCCTAACTGCGGATGCTCCAGCAGGACCAGCTCAGGCACTGACTGTGCCTATTGTTATTCCAGGCCTTTCGGAGGCCCTAGCCCAGATTCTATCAGTGTGCACTGGCCTCACTCAGGCGGTCTCAGTTACTATGACCGCAACTACTTCTGAGGTCGAGAGAGGCACTAAGACTCCCGCCGCTCACACACCTGAGCAGGTTGTACAGGGACTTTAGACACCGGGGGCACCTCCAGCCCAGCCGATTATATCTGCTTAGGAATATGTATCTCCTATTATGCCAGAGCATGAGCAATGCAGATTGGAGAGGTTTGGGAGACTCCAACCTCCGTCATTTAGTGGTGCTGAGGGTGAGGATGCACCAGGGTTTCTTGGATAAGTGTCAGAGGATGCTTCGGACCACAGGTATTCTGGAGACCAGTGGGGTCTCATTCACTACTTTTCATTTCTCCGGGGCTTCACTTAGTTGGTGGGAGGCTTAAAAGAGGCGTAGGCGGGTTGGTGCGGTGCTCCTTTCTTGGCAGCAGTTCTCCATTCTCTTTCTGGAAAAGTTTGTACCTGAGTCTCGCCGAGAGGAGCTGCGCAGGCAGTTTGAGTAGCTTCGTCATGGTGATAGATCTGTTACACAATATGAGATGTGGTTCTCTGAGTTGGCTTTTCATGCAGTCTAGTTGGTTCCCACAGAGCGAGAGAGGATCAGGAGGTTTATAGATGGCCTTGGTTTTCAGCTTCGGTTGCTTATGACCAGAGAGAGGGTGTCTGGTGCCACTTTTGATGAGGTTGTTGACACAACTCGACAGATTGAGATGGTTTGTGGTCAGGAGAGGGTTGAGAGGGAGGCCAAGAGGCCTCGTGGTCAGGGTGGATTTAGTGGTGCTCCTCGTGAGGGTCACTTTCAGCACGACAGAGGCCGTCCATTCAGGCATGCTCAGTCAGCTCGCCTAGTTTATAGTGGGGCATCATCGGGCAGTGGTTCTCACAGTTCTCGTTAGGGCCATTCATCACTTAGTGCCCTTCCAGTCCAGAGTTCGTCCTGTGCTCCATCAGGTCAACGCTCTTCTATGCCAGGTTCTTCTGCTAGTCATCCTGGTGCTAGGGGTTCCCTTTAGTCCCCTTCTCTAGCACCAGGGGGTTGTTATGAGTATGGAGAGTTGGGGCATATGTGGAGGCAGTGTCCTCGTCGTCATGGGGGTCTGCCTCAGCAGAGAAGTCATCCATTGGCTTCAGCACCGGTTACTTCACCACCCACCCACCCAGCTAGAGGTGGAGGACAATCAGCTAGGGTCTCCCCAGAGAGGGAGGTCAATTAGGTGGTGGTCAGGCCCATTTATATGCACTCCCATCCAGACTAGATGTAATTGCTTCAGATGCCGTGATTACAAGTATTGTCTCAGTTTACCACAGAGATACCTCTATGTTATTTGATCTTAGTTCCACTTTTTCATATGTTTCATCGTATTTTGCTTGTTATTTGGATACGCTCGGTAAGTCTCTTGTTTCATCTATTCGTGTATCTACTCCGGTGGGCGATACTATTGTTGTGGACCGCATATATTGGTCATGTGTGGTGACTATTAGGGGTTTGGAGACCCGAGTGGACCTTCTATTGCTTTGTATGGTGGATTTTGATGTGATATTAGGCATGGATTGGTTATCTCCGTGTCGTGCTATTTTAGACTATCATGCTAAGATAGGGACATTGGCTATGCCGGGTGTGCCACGAATTGAGAGCCGAGGTTCGTCTGATTTTGTTCCTAGCAAGGTGATTTCATTTTTGAAGGCCCAACAGATGGTTGGGAAGGGTTGTCTTTCTTACATAGCCTTTGTGAGGGATGTCGGTGCAGAGACTCCTACCATTGATTCAGTCTTGGTAGTGAGGGACCTTTCGGATGTATTTCCTGTAGACCTACCGGGCATACCACCGGATAGGGATATTGACTTTGGTATTGATTTGGTACCGGGCACTCAGCCCATTTCTATTCCACCGTATCGTATGGCACTGGTGGATTTGAAGGAGCAGCTTCAGGAACTCCTTGATAAGGGGTCTATCTGGCCTAGTGTGTCGCTGTGGGGTGCGCCTGTTTTATTCGTGAAGAAGAAGGATGGTACTATGAGGATGTGCATTAATTATAGGCAGTTGGACAAAGTCACAATCAAGAACAAGTATCATTTGCCTCGTATTGATGATTTATTTGACCAACTTCAGGGAGCGAGGGTGTTCTCCAAGATTGATCTCAGGTCAGGGTATCACTAGTTGAAGATCAGGGACTCGAATATTCTTAAGACAGCTTTCAGGACCCGATATGGTCATTATGAGTTCCTTGTGATGTCTTTTGGGATGACCAAATCCCTAGCAACGTTCATGCATTTGATGAACAACGTGTTTCAGCCTTATCTCGACTCATTTGTTATTGTATTCATTGATGATATTCTGGTGTACTCGCATAGCCAGGAGAAGCACGCTGAGCATTTGAGAGTTGTATTGCTGTGGTTGAGGGAGGAAAAACTTTATGCAAAGTTTTCGAAGTGTGAGTTTTGGCTCAGTTCAGTGGCTTTCTTGGGACACGTGGTGTCTAGTGAGAGTATTCAGGTTGATCCGAAAAAGATAAAGGCGGTTCAGAGTTGGCCCAGGCCATCCTCAGCCGTAAAGATTTGCAGCTTTCTTGGTTTGGTTGGTTATTACCGTTGGTTTGTTTAGGGATTTCATCTATTGTATCAGCCTTGACCAAATTGACTCAAAAGGGTGCTTTATTCAGGTGGTCGGACGACTGTAAGGCGAGCTTTCAGTAGCTCAAGACTGCCTTGACCACAGCTCTAGTGTTAGTTTTGCCATCACCTTCAGGTTCATATACAATATATTGTGACGCTTCTACAGTTGGTATTGGGAGTGTGTTGATGTAGAAGGGTAGAGTGATTATTTATGCTTCTCATCAGCTGAAGCCCCATGAGAAGAACTACCATGTTCACGATTTGGAGTTGGCTGCCATTGTTCACGCGTTGAAGATTTGGAGGCATTATCTTTATGGTGTGTCTTGTGAGGTGTTTACTGATCATCTTAGCCTCCAGCACTTGTTCAAGCAGAAGGATCATAATTTGAGGCAGCGGAGATGGTTGGAGCTGCTAAAGGATTGTTATATCACTATTTTGTACCATCCGGGGAAAGCCAATGTAGTGGACGATGCCTTGAGTAGAAAGGCGGTGAGTATGGGAAGTTTGGCATATATTCCTGTTGAGAAGAGACCTCTTGCAGTTGATGTTTAGGCCTTGGCCAATCGATTTGTGAGGTTGGATATTTCGGAGCCCAGCCGGGTCTTAGCTTGTGTGGTTTCTCGGTCTTCCTTGTTCGATCGCATCAGAGAGCGCCAGTATGATGATTCTCATTTGATTGTCCTCAAGGACACAATTCAGCACGACGATGCCAGAGATGTGACTATTGGTGATGATGGGGTATTGAGGATGCAGAGCCGGATATATGTGTCCAATGTAGATGGAATTTGGGAGTTGATTCTGAAGGAGGCCCATAGCTCGCGGTATTCCATCCATCCGGGTGCCGCGAAGATGTATCAGGATTTGCGACAGCACTACTGGTGGAGAAGAATGAAGAAAGATATAGTGAGATTTTTAGCTCAGTGTCTCAATTGTCAGCAGGTGAAATATGAGCATCAGAGACCGGGTGACTTACTTCAGCAGATGGATATTCCAGAGTGGAAGTGGGAGCGGATCACCATGGATTTCGTAGTTGGGCTCCCATGGACCTTGAGGAAGTTCGATGCCATTTGGGTGATTGTGGATCGACTGACCAAGTCTGTGCACTTCGTTCCTGTATGTACTACCTATTCTTCAGAGCGGTTAGCTGAGATTTATATCTGAGAGATTTTTTGCCTGCGTGGTGTCCCAGTTTCCATTATTTCAGATAGGGGTACTCAGTTTACATTGCAGTTTTGGAGAGTCGTGCAGAGAGAGTTGGGTACTCAGTTGAGTTGAGCACAGCTTTTCACCCTCAGATAGACGGGTAGTTCGAGCGCACTATTTAGATATTTGAGGACATGTTGCACGCTTGTGTCATTAATTTTGGGGGTTCATGGGATCAGTTTCTACCGCTCGCGGAGTTTGCATATAACAATAGTTATCAATCGAGTATTCACATGGCTCCATATGAGGCTTTATATGGGAGACGGTGTATATCTCCAGTAGGTTGGTTTGAGCCGGGCGAGGCCAGGCTTTTGGGTACAGACTTGGTGCAAGATGCTTTGGACAAAGTAAAGTGATTCAGGAGCGGCTTCGTACATCGCAATCGAGAAAAAAGAGCTATACTGACGGGAAGGTTCTTGATGTGTCTTACATGGTTGGGGAGAAGGTTTTACTGAAGGTTTCACCCATGAAGGGTGTTATGAGATTTGCGAAGAAGGGTAAATTGAGTCCTCGGTTCATTGGGCCTTTTGAGGTACTTCGGAGGATTGGGGAGGTGGCTTATGAGCTGGCTTTGCCACCTAGCTTATCGAGTGTGCATCCAATATTTCATGTTTCTACTGCTCTGGAAGTATATTGGCGATCCGTCTCATGTTTTGGATTTTAGCACGGTTCAGTTAGACGGTAATTTGACTTATGATGTGGAGCCAGTGGCTATTTTGGGGTGGCAGGTCCGAAAATTGAGATCAAAGGAGATAGCTTCAGTGAAAGTGCAGTGGAGAGGTCGGCCCATGGAGTAGGCCACCTGGGAGACCGAGCAGGAGATGCGGAGTAGATATTCACACCTGTTTGAGGCTTCAGGTATGTTTCTTGACTTGTTCGAGGACGAACGTTGTTTAAGAGGGGGAGGATGTAATGACTCGGCCAGTCATTTCATGAGTTATAACCCGGTCTCCCCATTTCTGCTTCCTTGTGTGTTGTTCAGTTGTATTTCATCATATCGTGTTGGTGGTGTTGTGTTAGGAGTGGTCTTAGGGTGGAATGAGACACTTAGTCTCTTAAGTTGGATATTTAGTTGGAAAAAGTCAACTGGAAGTTGACTTGTGGGTAAATGATCTCGGAATTTGGATTTTTATGGTTCGGATAGCTTCGTTAGGTGATTTGGGATTTAGGAGTGTGTTCGGAATGTAATTTGGAGGTCCGTGGTAGATTTAGGCTTGAATTGGCGAAATTGATAATTTGGCATTTTTCGGTCGGCATTGGAAATCTTGATATCAGGGTCGGAATGGAATTTCGGAAATTGGAGTAGGTCCATTGTGTCATTTGTGACGTGTGTGCAAAATTTCAGGTCATTCGGACGAGGTTTGATATGTTTTAGCATCATTTGCGGAATTCAGAAGTTTGGAAATCCTTAGGCTTAAATCCGAGGGTGATTTGGTGTTTTGATATTGTTTTGAGTGTTCTGAAGGTTGGAATAAGTTTGAATGGTGATATGTGACTTTTTGGCATGTTTGGTTGAGGTCCCGAGGGCCTCGGGATGGATTTGGGTGGTTGACAGAAGGTTTGGCTTTGAGTTGTGGCTGTAGATCTTATTGCTTCTGTCATTTCCGCACATCCGGATTGGGGACCACATGTGTGAGATCCCAAATGTAGTATAGAGACCGCAGATGCGAAATCTAGCCATCAGGTGAAGACTTCAGGTGCGGTGTGTTGGGCGCATCTGCGGGACCGCATGTGCGATGCTTAGGCGCAGATGCGGTCTTGAGGATTTAAGTGAAAATCGCATATGCAGATATATTGACCGCAGATGCGGTCTGCATATGTGTGAAAGGGAGCTGCAGGTGCGAGATGCCTGGGCAGAAGGTATTTAAAGGAACCCTTCACGAATTTTGGGTGTTCTTCACAATTTCAACTCGGTTTTTGGAGCTTTTGGAGGGTTTTAAAGAGGGATTCAAGGGGAAACTCATTGAGGTAATGTCTTTGAACCTAAAACTCGATTCTATGGTAATTTTTAGTTTATTAAGCATAAATTTTGTTGGATTTAATGGTAAAAATTAGAGGATTAGGGCTTGAAATTGGAGAGTTTAAATTGGGGATTTGAGGGGCCATTTGAGGTCCGATTTTGATGATTTTGGTATGTATAGACTCGGGAGTGAAAAGAGTTTCTAGTTTTATGATTTTTGTTGGATTCCAAGACGTGGGACCGGGGGTCAGGTTTGGTCAATTTCGGGATTTTTGAGTTAAATTAATAATTTTCGCATGGGCGTTGTTCCTTTAGCGTGTATTAATGATGTGATACTAATTTTAGTTAGATTCAGAGCATTTGGAGGCTGAGTCGAGAGGCAAGGGCATCACGGGCTAGCATTTTGTCCGATTTGAGGTAAGTAATGACTGTAAATCTTGTCTTGAGGGTATGAAACCCCAGATTTCATATCGTTTCACTACTTTGAGGTGACGCACACGTTAGACGACGAGCATGGGAGCATGCACCATTGGGGATTGTGACTTGATCCATACCATACGACTATTAAGTCGCATATTTGACTGAAAACTATTTGATACTATTGTGCTTTGGAAAGTATTACTATGTCTTGGGTTGAATGTCATATTTGGGCCTCGTGCCAAGTTGTTTCGACCCTTAGGGGCTTTTTACTGCTATTCCTCACCATTTTGATTTAATATCTATACTCAGTCATGCTATATTTTACTGATTTCATAACTCAGCCTTATTTACTCCGTTTTGATACTATAAATGATATTTTTGGACTGAGCACCCTATTTTACTATTAGCCCGAGTGGATTGAGAGGTTTCTGACTGAGTGAGGCCAAGGGCCTGTGTTGTGAGGATATCATGGGATTGGGCTGCGCACCGCAGCATGTTGTACTGATTTGTGATGTATGTGAGGCCGATGGCCTAATTTATTTTGTCACAAGATGACTTATTATAGCACTTGGGCTGTAGGAGCCCCTCCGGAGACTGAACACCCCCAGTAAGCGTGGATACCCAGAGTGAGTGATATGATGTTCCCCGAGGGGCTGATCTTGATTCATGTTGTGCCTGAGAGGCTGATTACGTATGACTGTGAGGTAGGCTGAGGGGATGGTTCTAATTGATGTTATGCCCGAGGGGCAGTTTATGATACATGTCTTGCCTGAGGGGCTATTTATGATTTTCATCCATTTTACTCTAAACCTCATTGAATCTCTGTTGAAACTATTAGAAAGACATTTTTCAAAGGGTTTTTTACTGAAAATTGGATTTTTACAAGATGATTTAAAATATATACTGTTTTGGAAACATATTGTACTTACTATGTTGTTATAACGTGGATTATGTGTTTTCTTACTGCTCAGTCTTTATTTACTTTTATTACTTACTAAGTTGGCGTACTCACATTACTCCCTGCATGTGATGAACCGGTCAGTCGTCTCATGAGTTATCACTCCGTTTTTCCCTATTTCTACTTCTTTATGCTTTATTTATCCGTGTTATGTGGTATCGAGTTGGTCGGATCAAATCCGGAATGGATTTGGTAAGGTTTGAGACACTTAGTCTCTAAAAGTAGCTGTAGAGTTAGAAAAGTCAACCGAGAGTTGGCTTATTGGTAAACGACCTCGGAATGCAGATTTTATGGCTTGGATAGCTTCTTTAGGTGATTTGGGACTTAAGAGTGTGTCTGAAATATTTTTGTGATGTCCGACGTAGAATTAAGCTTGAATTGGCGAAAGTTAGTTTTTGGCAATTTCCGGCCGGTAGTGGAAAATAGGCTATCGGGGTCGAAATGGAATTCCGACAGTTGGAACAGGTTCGCAATGTCATTTTGGATATGTCTGCAAAATTTCAGGTCAATCGGAGTTGTTTTGGATAGTTTCGGCATCGTTGGTGGAATTTAGGAATTTCAAAGTTCATAGGCTTGAATTTGATGTGATTTTGGAATTTTGATGTTGTTTTTGGTGTTTCGAAGGCTCGACTAAGTTCAAATGATGTTATGAGACATGTTGGTATATTTGTTGAGATTTCCTAGGGCCTCGGGTGGATCTCGAAAGGTTAACGGATCAATTTAGACTAGAAGAAAAGCTGCTGCATTTTTTAACAGCAGCATGAACAGTAACTTGTGTGAACAGTAACTCGGGTGAACAGTAAAACACGTGAGCAGTATAAATAAACCCTTCGCGACCATTAAACCCTTTTACACTATTTTGAACGGGGAAAGAGCTTTGAGGCGATTTTGAAGAGAGGAAATCATCGTTCTTCATTAAGGTAAGGATTTTGGACCCTAAAACTCGATTATTTGTGATTAAGGAACAAAATATCAGTGTTTAATTCATGAAAATCAGTAGAAAAAGGTGGAGTTAAGGCTTGAGATTATGAGACCTTCTAGGGATGATTTGAGAGGACAATAGAACTTCGATTTTCGAGTTCTTTATATGTACGAACTCGTGCGATGATGAAGAACATTTTGGTATAAAGTTTGTCCAGTTTCAGGACGCGGTCTCGGGGGTCGAGTTTTGACGGATTTTGGGTTTTGCGCTTAAAATCGATATTTTTCAATTGGAATTCATTCGTTTAGCATAATTTGATGATAAAAATCTGAACTTGGTAGATTTGAAGCACTCGGAAGTTGGTTCGAGAGGAAAACGTGTTGCAGAGTAGCTTTTCAGGTTAGTTAGAGGTGAGTAATGATTTTAAATGCTGTTCTGAGGGTATGAAACCCCGGATTATACAACGTTCGGCTGTGTTAAGGTGCCGAACACGCTAGATGACGAGCGTGGGATCGTGCACCATTGGGGATTGTGACTTAGTCCATCCTGAATGACTATTTTTCTGTATATTTGGTAGCTAATTGTTTGATATTATTATACAATGGGCTAAATGCCATATTTGGGTTTCGTGCCAACTGTTTGAATCCTTAGTGGATCGTTAATGATATTTTCCTCACTGTTTGATTTCATACTTGTGCTTAGTCACGCCAGATCTTTCAATGTTTTCAAAACTCAGCTATGTTAATCTGTTTTAGAAACCTTAAATGATGTTTTAAAGATATTTTGAACTGAACTGCATATTTTTACTATTGCCCGAAAGGCTTATGAGATTCTGACTGAGTAAGGCCGAGGGCCTGTATTGTGAGGATACTTTTGGGTCGGGCTGCACGCCGCGGCAGTGATACACTAATTATGATAATGAGGTCGAGGGCCTGAGATTGTACGCCACGAGGTGGCTTGATATTGATATGAGGCCGAGAGCCTGTTTATGATGCCACGAGATGGCTTGATATTGCGTTTGGGCCGTAAGGGGCCTCTCCATGAGTCTGCACACCCCCAGTGAACACGGGTACCCATTGTGATATGAGATATAGCCCGAGGGGCTGATTTGATGTTATTGTGCCCGAGGGGCAGTTCTTATGTATTTACCATTCCTAGTTGTTTTTCATATCTATTGTTGACTGCATAAAAGGTGTTTTTATGAGATTTCATCATTTAATTATGTTACTGATTTTGTTATGCCTCTGATAGCTAAATGTTGTGTTTAACGTGATTTTATATCGTTTAGTCTTCATTTATTCTTATTACTCACTGAGTTGGAAGTACTCACTTTACTCCCTACACCTCTGTGTGCAGATTTGGGCGCTACAGGTCCTGCTACTGAGGGTTTGACAGTCCCACCAGATCTTCGGAGGTTTACTTGGTAGCTATTTGGCGATTCGCAGCCCAGTGCAACCTCCCTCTATCTTTTTTCCTTTAATCGATTCAGTTATTTAGTAGTGGAGTAGACTTTCAAACTAGTAGTATTGTTTTAGATGCTCATGACTGGTGACACCTTGATGTCGGGCCGTGTTGGCTTTTATTTCCGTAAATTATACTGTTAAATGCTTATTTTGGGATTTTATTTCTGATTAAAGACTTAGTAGTTATTATTTTAATTGCTTAAAGTGAATTGGAAGTGAGTCGGCTGGCCTTGTCTTCACGAGAGGTGCCATCATGACCGGGTTGGGCTTAGGGTCGTGACAAGTTGGTATTAGAGCCTAACTTATATAGGTCTCATGAGTCATGAGCAGGTTTAGTAGAGTCTCGTGGATCGGTACGGAGACGTTTGTATTTATCCTCGAGAGGCTGCAGAACCTTTAGGAAAAAATTCCATATTCTTGAAATTCTTGTCGTGCGAATTTGTTGATCCAAGAACTAAACTTTTGTTATTCTATTCTCTCACAGATGGTGAGGACGCATACTACCGGTCATGATGGACGACCACCAGTACCACTAGCTGAAGACACTAGAGGCCGAGGACGCAGTCGAGGTCGTGGTAGGGGTAGAGGTGCAACCCATACAACAGCTGGGGCAACACCTCCAGATCCACTAGCCGCCCCAGTTCAGGATCAGGTCCCGCCTGTAGACTCTCCAGCAGCACCCGCTTAGGCACCAGCTGTGCCCATTGCGATTTCGGGTCTTTAGGAGACTTTGGCCTAGATATTGACCGTATGTATGAGTCTTGATGAGGCGGTCGCAGTTTCTACTACCGCAACCACTTCTCAGGTAGGGGGAGGCTCTCAGACTCCAGTCGCCCGCACACCCGATCAGGTGGTTCAGGGAGTGCAGACACTGGAGGCACATCCAGCTCAGCCGGTTGCAGCTGCTCAAGATTATGTAGTTCCTGCTATGCCAAAGGACAAGCAGCGCAGGTTGGAGAGGTTTGGTAGACTTCAGCCTCCGACCATCAGTGGTGCAGAGGGCGAGGATGCCTAAGGTTTCTTAGATAAGTGTTAGAGGATGCTTTATGCAGCACGTATTCTAGAGACCAGCGGGGTCACTTTCACTACTTATCAGTTTTCTGGAGTTGCCTTCACTTGGTGGGAGGCATTTGAGAGGTATAGGCCTGTTTGTGCAGCACTTCTTACCTGACAGTAGTTCTCCGTTCTCTTTCTGGAGAAGTATGTGCCGCAGTCTCGCAGGGAGCAACTGTGTAGGGAGTTTGAGTGGTTGCGTTAGGGAGAGATGACTATGACGCAGTACGAGATGAGGTTTTCTGAGTTAGCTCATCATGCAATTTGGTTGGTGTGAGCACGTGATTTTTGCCCTACGAGAACTACTCCCAAAAATCCAAAATAAAATAGTTTTGTGTTATTTATGATTTATTTGTATTTTGTCTGTGCATGTTTATTTCTACTTTAATTAAGAAAAATACAAAAATATGTGTTGCATGTGCATTTAGGACTTAATTTTACAATTAGGAATTAATTAAACAATATTTGGATTTGGGAGAATGAAAATCACAAAAATATGTACTTGGCATTTTTTTTTGGCGTTTAATGTCAAATTGTGTGGTTTTATTTTAATTGGTATTTAATTGTGTGTGATGATTGTTATCAGGAATTAATTGGTATTTTTAATTTGGTTTATAGTTAAAGTTAGGATTTTAGTTTTGAAAAATAAATTAAAAAGGGGAAATAAAGGAAAAGAGGAAAAATGAAAAAAAAGGGGAAAAGAAATCGACCATGCCCAAAAACCAGCCCAATTCGACACCCCTGTACCCGGTCCAGTTGATCTGGCAAATGACCGCCCAAACGACGTCGTTTCTGTCACGCTCAGTCTGGACCGTTGATCTCAATCCATCAACGGCCAAGATCATCTCTCCCTTACCCGTTCCTATACCCGCCCCGACCCCGTTACTTCTAAATGACCCCGTTTGGCTTAAGTGAATTAATCTGGACCGTTGGTTCCCATCATCCAACGGCCCAGATTAATCAACTAATTTTTGATATACCAAACACCCCCCCCACTCGTCTCTTTAGAAACCAAAACACACACCACCCCTACCACCGTGCTCTGCCCACCGGAAATCGCATCACGGTGGTTCCGCTGGTCCAAACAGCCCCAAAATTACACCACAGCCTCCCCACGACGTCCTCTTTCCAAATCCCGAATCAGTTTTCTTCGAATCAGTACCATACGCTTCGAATCTTCAATCGAAGATCAGTCCCAAAACCCTAGTTTGTCCGTTTGACCCCAAAGTTACACCACTGAACCACGTAGCTACCCTCGTCCCAAATCCCACCCCAGTTCTGTCTGAATCTTGTTAGAGCCTTTCAAATTTCAAATCGAAGGAAAGCCCTAAAAGAACCAAACTTCAGACTGTGTACGAAGTTAAAAAATTGAGGTTTTAACCGACTTTAGTCGAGTGTTCTTAGTCGAGAACACTCGATTAAGGCCCGTTTTGGCTTCAAATTTTCAAGACGAAGTGTCGACTGAAACGGATTGAGTTTGATCTAAAATTTCGAGGTATTTCTTTTGTTTTCCTTTTTCTTTTGTTGTTGTTTTATTTTGACTGATTAATTCGCCATTTTTGTCAATTAGTTCTTCCTCCTTTTTTGGACCTTTTTCTTGGTCCAGTTTTCTTCTGTTGATTAACATATGTTATAAATAGTTTCGTCGATTAATCCATTCATGTTTGTAGTTTAGTAGTTCTCGTCAAGTTGTTTGGTGTCGATTGTTTTGTTCTCAGCCTCAGGGCTCCATTCAGTATATCCTCAGTGTTCCTACATTTTGTGTTTAAGGTTAATTTAGAACTATGAGTGTTTGCTATCATTATTGGTTCGAATTGCTTCATTTTGTGTAATGTTTGGTTCCCTTTTCTTTGTTGTTCATCATTTTTGCATAGAGTTCAGTTTGTTTGTTGATTCAGTGCGTTTATAGTGATCATTCATTTTGCCTAAGTTTAATTTAGAATTGTGAATATAGTTAGTCATTCTCATGTATCTGTGTCAATCATGGTCTAAAATTTTATCTTGGTAGTTCAATATGATTTTTGTTCGGATTCAATGGTCTTTATTTTTGATGCTATTTGATCTGATCTGAGTTCTAGCTTGAACTGCTGATTGAATTTGATGAGTTGAATTGGTTATAACTGTTGGGGTTGGTACTGATTGCAGGGGGAATTGGGATATGACAGAAATTTCAGGGATATTAGGAGGATAATGTGGGGGGTTTAAAAGTTTGGCAAATGGTCTTGCTAGTGGGCTGTCAGTAAAGAACTTAATTAACCATTAATCTAATGTGTTAGAGGGAACAAAACATAATGGTACGGGAGGTTTAAAAGGAATTGCTTAAAATATGTTGCCCATACCTGCTTGAACTTTAAATAAAGAAAAGACAAGGGTTAATGGGGAACAAAACATACTCTAGTGGAGTTCTAAAGAATATTATGGGCAGAATTAGTTTCTTAATTCTGCCTGAGTGTTCTTACGAGCTGGCAGGGTCAGTGTTTGGATATAAAGAGGGGGATTTTGGACAGAGGAAGGGGGTCTTTTTTTTGAGTCTTTGAGAGAGTCTTCCTTCTTGAATCAGTTTCTGAGAACTAGAACTCATAGAGAGAGTTTGAGGATCAAATTTCTTGAGAGCTTTTAAAGCTGAATTCTTCTACACTTTGAAACCTTAAGAGTTTGAGAGAGTGCTTTAGACAATCAGCTCGCACTGTTACATTGATTTCAAGAGCAGAAATAGTTCAAATCTCTCTGTTCCTATTCTGTGCTTGGATGTTCAGGGCATTTGAAGATAGTTAGTGATTTACTCGAGGGTGCTGGGTATTATCTGATTGCTGAAAGGTGTCCTATGACTGCCTAGTCTAATTTCTAGTAGATTCAGTGTTTTGGTTAAGCTTATTTCTTCCTGGGCTTTGTGACTGTGGTTTGGTCTTGAGCTTGGCCCTGTTTGTTGCTGTTAATTGTCAACCTGCTGGTGTTATTGTTTGTTGTTGCTACTATTGCATTGTTGTGGCGGACCTCTTCTTCTTCCATTGTAACTGATTTCCAGGTACACAACTTGATCTTGGGTAATTGTGAACTGAAATGCGAAGAATGAACCTGTAATTGAAGCATGAGATCATTTGATTTAGTTTTCTGGTTTATGTATCAGAATGTTTGACTTCTTAACGTTATTAAGACCTTTGCTTGAAGTTGTACTAGTTGGATCGAAATTGTTTATGTCCTAATAAACTAAAAACTATTTGTATTAGCATGGAATTTTAATCGTTTTGTCCCAAATGTATATGAGTTATCTTCTGCAGTTTAAGTGTTAGTTGTAATTAGGTTCATTTAAATTGGTAGAATAAGTTGGGGTAGCTTCATCTAGTTGCCTATTATCTTGTGTTGTAAATATGTTTGAAAAAGTAAGCCAACAATAATATAAACCTTTAGTAGTTACCTTTCTTTTCAATTAGCCCTAAAAAGGGATTTTGAGTACCACATTTCATATCTGCTCTAATAACTGGAAGCTGAAGGAAGAAAGTTTAAATTACAAAGCAAAACAAATCCACTGTCTAAATATGTCTGATTAAATGATGAGCACATTTGTGAGCCGTTTCATGGCTTTCCCGGCTGCAAGGGTTCGCCCCCTTAGCCCCGCCTGTGCGGCTGATTCCGCCCCATCTAGCTTGGGCCCGTCCTAGGCCCAATACCATGCATTTAATAAGAACCCTTGTTCATCGCCTGGATTGGGTTCCTTTAGGCCCAAAAGTTGAAATGGCATTTGGTCAACTAGTATTTAACTGATAGACTATGGGATTTCTTAATAACAATTAATTAGGATCTTTGTCTTATTTTTAGAGACAAACAAAAAATAGGAAATCATAGTCGCTTCTAGGCTGGCCTTCTAAACAATAAATGAGATGAGCCTTGCCGGACAAAGTACATAATTTGCGGGGCCCTCGTTAAATTTATATGTTAAAACACTTAGATTTCGGGACGGGCCGTTTAGTGAATTTCACGGCTTTCCCCAAAATAATAATGCGTTAGTCTCTTTAGGCGCGTATTTTAATAACGTTACCTCCCTGAACTCAGGTGCACATTTATGCGACCCAAATCCAAATCTCAACAAAGTCGGAATATGTAAAAAACGACGAGTGCATTTATGTGGCGCAGTTTGAGACGCATTTTCACGATGTTGCAATTCTCTTTTAAAATAATAGTAATAAAAGCGGTAAAAAGTTAAAATTCGCACATAGGTTCAGCATGTATAAAATCAGATAAATAAGCCGAATATGACTGTCGAGCGACCGTGCTAGATCCACGGAACCCGGGAATACCTAACACCTTCTCCCAGGTTAACAGAATTCCTTATCCAGATTTCTGGTGCGCGGACTATAATACAGAGTCATTTTTTTCCTCGATTCGGGATTCAACCGGTGACTTGGGACACCATAAATCTCCCAAGTGGCGACTCTGAATCTTTAAATAAAAATCCCGTTTCGATTGTCCTTTAATTGGAAAAATTCCCTTACCCTCTTACGCCCTTTCGGGTGTAGGTAAAAAGGAGGTGTGACAGCTCTGGCGACTCTGCTGGGGACAATACCCAGAATTTCTGGTTCAGGGTTCAAGAATTCGAGCTTGGAATAATTGTTATCATTTGACTTTACTTATTATCTGATTTTATTACATGTTTTGGTTTAAATATGCAAAATGTTGCTTTTACCGCTTTGATATTATCTGAACTGTATATAAACTGTTACGAAACCCTTCTCTTCTCATCTTCGGGGATGTGCTCGCTGGTCGAGACTCCCTATTCTGTTAGTGTCATACCTTGAAATAAGAAAGAGGCTCGGACAAGTTACTAAGCCGGATGGCCTTTTGGTTCCCGGTACGTAGCCCCCTCCTCGACTCGAGTTGTCCGCTCGGGTACACAGTCTAGAACAAATACCCAGGTTATAAACCTAGAATAACTCAGCTTCATGCCGGATCCCTAGTAGGGCTGTGCATTTGGATCGGATATCCGAAATCCGATCCGATCCGCTGAAATTCGGATTTCGGATTTCAGATTTCGGATTTCGGATATTTGGATCGGATTCGGATTTGATTTATTAAAATTTCGGATTTTCGGATTGGATTCGGATTTGTATAGTTTAAACCCGATCCGATCCGAAATCCGAATTTATTAAGGGAAATATAATTCTAATTTTATTTTTAGGGTTAGGTGCATTAGGACATTAGGTCTTATTTCATTCATCCTCCGTGCCTCTGTCTGTGGTCCTCAGACTCAGTCCTCACAGCTCTCAACCTGAGTTCTTTCTCACGCCATGGCAGCAAATACCTCAACCTGAGTTCTCACGCCTCAGACTCAGTCCTCACTGCTCACTTCCCGGCTTCAGTCTTCACTCTTCACGCCTCGCAAGTCACACCCAGAGACTGCAGTTCTGGTGCTGCTCACTTCAGTCTTCACGTGACGCCTCAAACTGCTCCCTCCTGCTCGTCGCTTCCTCTATCTGTTCTCTGTGTTCCGGCGACCGCACTGGTAACTGATATCTGGTAAGACACTAAGAATTGATGAAATTGTTAAGAAAGACACTAGGGTTAGGTCTCTTTGTTCTCTTTTATTTCTTGGATAAAATTGATGAAATAAATTTGGGGTTTCAGTTTCACTCTTGATTTTCTTATACAGAAATAGACCATGCCATACTATACTACTATTTTGAATCCGATTTTAATTTTAATTTTTTGTTTTGTTTCATAGATGGAAGATGAGGTAGAGATGGTGAATAAAGTTCAAGCCATTGTAAAATGTGGTGAAAGTGGTGCTTCAAATGATTCCACAAGCAACGTCGAATGTGATTCTGGTTCAAAGAAAAGAAAAATCATGAAAGAAAGATCAGTGGCTTGGCGACACTTCAGTAAGTTCACTGATGACGACGGTGTTAAAAAAGCGAAATGCAAGTACTGTCCAGAAGAATATGTAGCTAACACCAAAAACAGTGGTACAAGCAATTTGCTATCACATCTTCTCAAGTGTCCGAACAATCCCCACAAGCCGGAGACAAGCCAGACAAAATTAGCTTTTCAACCGAAAGGTCAAACAGGTGATGTCTCACTTATCCCTTGGAAATTTGATCAAGAGGCATGTAGGAGGGCTTTAGCTCGTATGATAATTATAGATGAACAACCCTTCATTTCTGTTGAAAAGGATGGATTTAGAGACTTCGTGAGAGCTCTTCAACCTTTATTTCATATTCCATCTCGTACTACTATGACTAGAGATTGTTTTGAGATTTACCATGATGAAAAACTTGCTTTGAAGTCAATTTTTAAAGAATCAAAACAGAGAATTTGTATTACGACTGATACATGGACATCAATTCAAAGAATTAACTATATGTGTGTTACAGCACATTACATTGACAAGAATTGGAATTTGCATAAAAAGATATTAAATTTTTGTCCAATTACTAGTCACAAAGGTCAAGATTTAGCTAGTGGTGTTGCTAAGTGTTTACTTGAATGGGGGGTGGATAAAGTATTTACTGTGACAGTTGATAATGCAAGTTCTAACGATGTCATGGTTAAAGAATTATCCAAACAATTTACTAGATGGAACACTAACTTGATGGAAGGTAAGCATGTTCATGTTAGATGTATGGCTCACATCATCAATCTAGTTGTTCAAGATGGGTTGAGAGAAGGGAGTGTGTCTGTGGAACGAATAAGACAAGCTGTTAGGTACATTAGACAATCTCCAGCAAGATGGAAGAAGTTTAAAGAATGTTGTGATCTAGATAGGATAACTTCTAAAAAATCATTGTGCTTGGATGTTCCTACTAGGTGGAACTCCACATATTTGATGTTGAAGGTTGCTACAGTTTATGAGGAAGCCTTTACAAAATATTGTGATATTGATTATGGTTTGATGTCATGTATTTCTAACTGTATTTGTGAGGATGGACAGCCTGCAGGTCCACTTTTAAGTACTGATTGGGATAGTGTAAGACGTATTGTGAAGTTTCTTGAAATATTTTATGAACTCACCTTGAAGGTATCAGGTACACTTTATATTACGTCTAATGTGCACTTTCTTGAGATATGTGTTGTTGGTTCTTCTTTGAAAGAGTTGATGCAAAGTGAAGATGCTACCTTGAAAGAAATGGCAAATAATATGAAAGCGAAGTTTGATAAGTATTGGGGGGATCCACAAAAGATGAACAAAATGATTTTTATTTCATGTGTGTTCGATCCACGCCACAAGTTTCAATCTCTTTCGTTTGCTCTTGCTTCCATGTTTGGAGAAACAATAGGTGTGAAAATACAAATTGAGGTGAAGACATATATGGAATCTTTGTTCAATGTGTATGCAAAAAAGAATGGTGGTACTTCTGGTTCATTTCCATATTCTCCATCTTCCGGTTCATGTCCATCTTCTCCATCTTCCCCTGGTTCATGTCCATCTTCTCCAACTTCATCTACTTCTTCATCATCGCTTTCAAAATTCATGTTAGATTTAAAGAAGCATAAGAAGGGTGAAGGAATTGATTCTAAAACAGAGTTAGATAAATATTTGGGTGAAGATGTTGAGGAAGACTTTGAAAATTTTAAAATTCTGGGGTGGTGGAAGTTGAATTCACCTAGATTTCCCGCACTTGCTGAGATGGCACGTGATGTGCTAGCCATTCCTATTTCTAGTGTTGCCTCAGAATCAGCATTTAGTACCGGTGGACGCATACTTGATCCATTTAGGAGTTCATTGACACCTAGATTGGTTCAAGCTCTTGTGTGTGTCCAAGATTGGCTTCGGAATGAATCAACAACTCCGGTTAAAATTGAAGAAGATTTAGATAATCTTGAACAACTTGAAGCGGGTAAGACTATCTTATTTCTTCTATTACTTTACTTGTGTTTAATGTATACTTATGTTATGTTTCTTTAGATTATTTTTAAACTAATTTATTCTATTACTATCTTATTCTACAGACTTGATTAATACCGGAAGAGAGCCTTGCATCGTCGACATATAAAAGGTACGAGTTCGTGGCATGTTAAAAGTTTTCTTAAGCCTTCTAATAAATTGAACCAAGCTACTGCATTTAGCCTTCTCTATTGTATTGTTTTGTTCTACCACCAAGCAGTCAATCTGCTGCATTAGGCTGTTGCACATGCTGCCCAACTTGACATGATACACATTTACTGATTCTCTCATTTTTGACAAGTGTAGTATTGCAGAACTTGAAAGTGTGCCAGGTTGAGGATTTCAGTTCCAGTGTGCCAGAACTTAAGGCTGCTGCCTGCTGCATTAAGGAATTCTGGACTGTTTATTCTGAAGATTGTGATTAAGGATCGGATTTTATTCTGAAGATTGTGTTTTGTTTATGGACATGTTGAACTGTTGATTTATTACCTTCTCTTGAATTGTTAGCTATGCTTCTACTCTTGTGTTTCTTCCATTATCTTAAAAGAATCTGGATTGAATGAGAATGATCAGTATTCAGTAGAACTGGAAATTCTTTTGCTATGCTTTTGCAAAGTACCAAAGTTATTGCAGGGACTTGTGTTATGCTTCTACAGTTCTGGCTTTCTGCTATGCTTCTGCTCTTGTGTTTCTTCCATTTTGGTTCTTAAAAGAATCTGGATTGAATGAGAATGATCAGTATTCAGTAGAACTGGAAATTCTTTTGCTATACTTTTGCAAAGTACCAAAGTTATTGCAGGGACTTGTGTTATGCTTCTGCAGTTCTGCTATGCTTCTGCCTTCTGCTTATCTGCTATGCTTCTGCTCTTGTAACTTGTAAGTTGTAACTATTAGGCGTTAGCTTAGCTATGCTTCTGCCTTCGGTTATGCTTCAACAGTTCAACTGGGAAATGAATTGGTGCAATATTGTGCACCTTTATGGGTTGCAACTTGCAAGTACAATGAGACTGTCAGCTGCCTTTAACCATTTACATTTTACAATACTATACTATTAGACATTAGTAACATATTTATTAATTGGAATTAGGGCAAAAGTAAAATCTTGAGGTACTGTAATTTATAGTCATTTGTTTGCTATTTTTGTTCTTTTAAATGCTATTGTATTATCTAACATCCATTATCCATATACAGTTATACACACTCCTTATTAATACATACAATCCGATCCGAAAATCCGATCATCAATCCGATCCGAAATTTAAAAATCCGATCTAATCCGATATAATTCGGATCGGATTCGAATTGCAATTTGTGGAATCCGAAATCCGAAATTTCAATCCGAAATATGCTAAATCCGATCCGATCCGATCCATGCACAGCCCTAATCCCTAGTAGGAACGTTTGTTTGCATCTCGTGCATTTGACTTTGGAGGCTCAACACAGGGGTTGGGTCTGTCTAGGACAGGTGCACCGAAAATGACAAAAAACCATCCTGATGCATCTTACTTGCTACTCGTGCATTTGTTTGCTTCGGACTTGCATGCTGACCGGCTTTTGAATATTTTGAGGAAAGAGAGATAGAGGTACGAGGGTTAAAGAGAGTTAATAGCCTATTTTGAAAAAAAAAACAATGTCCAAATAGTGTCGAAACTCTGCCGAATTTTTGAGAAAATGAAAAAAAAGAGAAAAAAATAGTTTTATTTGCCAATGAAAAGAGTCTTGTTTTCAAAAGAAGTTTGTTTTATCGGCCCGAACTACGCCAGTTTGATTCTTACAGGGTGTGAGATACGTAGGCAACCCCCATCGGGTCCAACTTCACTCTTTGCGAAAATAGCCAAAAGAACAAATTTTTACTGGAAAATAATTAGGGTGATGCCATTCTTGTTAGGAATAGCCGAATGTCCCTAAAAGGGCGCCAGAAGGCTATTTTTGCAAGAACAGCCGCCTGTGGTCATTTTTTCAAGGCTTTCACCGGTTAGCCGACACAGCCTTAAAATCTTCGACCCCGAGGTGCTGAAAGGCCGTATTGGCAAAACTGGGTTTTATTTTAAATAGAAAAGTGTCCATGTTGTCCTTGAGTCCATTGAATCGCGATTTTTGCTTAACTACCCTAATAAATGTGCAGAATGAGCACAAGTCAGAATTTACACGTAACAATAGTGAACAAGATCCCTTTGGAGTTGTGCATGTGGTGGGATGACTTGGGCGAATCAGGGCGCGACACGGTCAAGTTATACCTGGGAGGTCTCACTGGGTTGCTGAAGATTAATCCTAAGGGGGGATATCATAAAGGCTTTGGTCGCATTCTGGGACCCGGCTCACAATGTATTTCATTTCTCAGATTTTGAACTTACCCCAACATTGGAAGAAATAGTCGGATACATCGGGAGTCCCAAAGTTCCTCTGAGACACTAGTACCTGATTGCTCCGAGGGTCGTAGCCGTACACAGGTTCCTAGACTCTTTGAAAATAAGCAGGGGGTCCACAACCCAGACTTGGCAGCTGGATTTTGTACTTTGAAGTTTATATACAATAGATATGGTCACCTAGGGGTTTCAACAAGCCAGAGAACAAAATCTGTAGTAAAGGAAACCGCCTTAAGTGGGAAGAACATAGGTATTTTGCATTCATGGTAGCCTTTTTGGGACTCCTGGTGTTATCCTAGAAAAGATGGGAACATTGACATACGAGTATTTGGGGTTGTTAGCACTTTGCTTACTCAGGCCAACAGCACCCTCTCACCCATGATAGTAGCTGAAATCTTCCGCACTCTCACAGCCTGCAAAGCCGGGGGAAACTTTTTTGAGGGGTGCAACGTGTTGCTGCAGATGTGGATGATCGAACACCTATGTCATCGTCCTCAATTTATGAGTTATGGGTTGATGGAGAAAACGTGCATAGAGGAATTTCCTACGAGGGTTGACGAAATCAGCTTACCAAAAGGGGTCACAGAGTGGACAGCGCGCCTCTGTTCTGTCATTGCAAGCCAAATAGAATGGACATTTGGATGGTTGCCTGTGGATGAAATCATATATATGCCATCCACTGGACCCCATTTCCTTTTGATGGGACTCAGGAGTATTCATCCCTATGCCCCGTATCGAGTATTGAGGTAGTTGGGGAGATGCCAAATAGTTCCGAAAGATGAAGATCTTAGCGGCTAAGTGGTCGAGATCGGGCCTAACGGACAATTTCATGAAGCAGCAGTCCGACAAATTTGGAGCGAGTGTCAATACTTAACAGCAAATACATGTGTATGCAATCGGTCCAAAAGTGAAGTTTCGCCAAACTACTTTGCTTGGTATAGGAGAGAAATCGAGTTTGGGAGACCGGCCAAAAGACCCCATCTCCAGGAGTTCGTCAAGGCGTCGCAAGAACAGTGGGATTGGTTGGCTAAAGAACATGGGTACAGAGTTACAATAGGCAAATTGGAGAAGCAAGTCATGGATTTGCAATTTGAGAAAGATCTGCAGGCCTCTGCAGATGAGGGCGAAAAAAAGAAACTAGCTAAAGAAAATGAGGCCCTCCGAGCTCAAATTCAGAAACTAAAAGTAGCAGCAGAAAATCCAGTCCGAAGTAACAGAGATGAAAAGCTCGTAGCTAACCTAAGGCAGAAAGTGAGTAACTATAGTTTCTATTTGAACAAAGTAGAAAGTGAACTGGCCGGGGCTCAAAAACAATTAGCCAAAAATGCAGATGAACGGGTATGCTTGGTTAAGCAGTTGAGAGAAAGGTACGACGATGAGGTCACGGGGTTGAAGAAAAGGGTCATCGCCACGAGAAACAAAATGATCAAACAGGCAAAAGACTTCAAGGTTGAAAGGGAACACTATCACACGACATTGGCATAGTTAGAAATAGACTTGCAACAACTTCAGGAACAAAACTATACAGCCAAGCAAACCTTGGAGGCCAGGGCCCAGCAGATTAGGCGTTTGTTACAAGAAAATGGCATCATAAGAGAGAGAATTAGAAACATCGCTGATTACATCATTATGAAGTGCCACATTTGTGAGGGTATGACCTGCACTACATTCTTTGCGGTAGTGATGACCTTTGTTAAACAAATAATGAACAATTTGGACCGACTTCAAAGGGATCTTGCACATAAGCCTGTGGCGAGACCGAATGATGTCCCACGGACACCAGGAGCATTGATGTACTCATAATTTTCCATTTGAATCTGTATTTCCTTTTCTGTCAGAGTCTGTGAGTCATGTTAGGTTTGCATTTTCTTTCTGTTCCGAGTCTGCATTTCTTTAGAGTATGATAGCTTGATTTCGGAGTCTGTTTGTCGTCTTTGCGTCAGAGTCTGTTGGTCTTTTGAAATTTGTTGATATTGAGTCTGTGTAATCGAAGCATATATTTTATAAAAGCTAAGAATCCCAAAGATGTTTTATTTACTTGCACACTTATCTGACAGAACTACGCACGGTCTGATTCATGCGGGAACATGATACGTAGGCAATCTCTATAGGATTCGACCACCACTAAAAGGGAAAAGGAAAAATAAAAAAGGATAGAATAAAGAAAGTTTAAAAGAAGAGGAACAACTGTGAGAGTCCGGAATGACGCACGCAACTGAAGCAAATGCATGATAGAAATGGTTAATTGCCTAGGTGCATTGCATCCTAACGTGTAATTGCATATGTGTTAAACTCTAAAAAACTAACAAGTTTGTTGATTTCCAGAGAATTCAAGCAGTTAGTTTATTTAGAGGATACTGACACATTATCATTACCAAACCAGATCAAAGGGACCAATACCAGAAATCATGTCTATCCCGGAGGTCGACACTAGTGTTGAGGTAGAGGAGTTGGACGTCAATAAAATGAAAGAGGAGATGTTCAAGCTTAAGCAACAGATGGCCGAAATGTACCAGGCCTGGTCCCAAGGTCAATCACCACCGTCTTACCCAGCCAACCTGGCTTTTACCCCACTATTAGCTCAGTCTCAGGATCATCCCGCCACCAATCCAGGTTTTCCCATTTATCAACACTACTATGGCACTACTTCTCATATGCCGCAAGCTCCACCACTAAAATCGATTCCATGCCCTCCTCCGCCAGTCACCCCTATCTTTGTGACATCTCCACCAGCTGCACTCCATAGATCCCTGAGTGAACCCGTGTTCCAAGCTCAGGACAACCAGTATTATCCCCCGGAACCCACTTTCAAAGCTCCTGAAACCTACCCCTACGATCCACGTTCTGATCTCCCGAGAGAAGCTGAGAAACCAGCCAAAAATCCCGAACATGAGGAGATATTTAGAAAAATGAAAAGCATAGAACAATCCTTCAGGGATATGAGAGGGCTAGGAGGTCAGGTAAGCATGGCTTACAAAGATCTGTGTTTATTCCCAAATGTACAACTACCGGCAGGGTTCAAAATGCCCAAATTCGATTTGTACAACGGACATCCAATGGCTCATTTGAGAGGTTTTTGCAGTAAGATGAGGGGAGCCGGAGGAAAGGATGAATTGCTAATGTCTTACTTCAGTCAGAGTTTGAGCGGAGCAGCATTGGAGTGGTACACCCGCCAAGATCACGGAAGATGGTACACATGGGATGATCTAGCACAAGCATTTGCTTGTCACTTTCAGTATAATCTTGAGATCATTCTAGACCGACTATCTTTGACTAAACTAGAGAAGAAGCACAGTGAAAGCTTTAGAGAATATGGTTTCCGGTGGAGGGAGCAAGCAGCAAGGGTATATCCCCCAATGAAAGAGAGCGAGATGGTCGATTACTTTTTGCAGGCTCTGGAGCCAACTTACTTTGGTCATTTGGTGTCCGCAATTGGCAAGTCTTTTAATGAGGTTGTAAAAATGGGAGGCATGGTCGAGGAGGGGATTAAGTCCAACAAAATCATGAGCTATTCAGCGATCAAGGCAACCACTCAGGCCATCCAAAGCGGCACTGGGGGTGTACTTGGGAAGAAAAAGAAAGAAGATGTCATGACTGTTGAGTCCGGAGGCTGGCTCGGATCTAGAGGCCCGCCACCCTACTATATCCAACCACGACCCTACCACCAAAATTACCCCCATACTCCATATAGCCCTCCACAACATTACTACCCATCGCCAGATCCCTATTTTCCGTCCATCATGCACAAACCAATACCCAATCTCTGGCACACACGCAATGCCATGCGCCGGCTCCACAAAATCCATAGCCAGCTCCACAAGACACATATCCACCCCCAAGGGCCTACAGAAATCCCCCCCGAGACAGGTTTTCGACCAAACCAAGCCCTTAAGAATGAGAGGTCACAGAAGCAAAAGACTTTCACTCCACTGGGGGAATCATTTACCAATCTTTTCCACAGGTTGAGGCAGTTGGGCATGTTGAATCCAATTGAGCCTAAAATGCCAAATCCTCCCCTTAGAAATCTTGACCACTCGGTGAGTTGTGAGTACTATTCAGGGGCCCCTGGGCATGATACGTAGAAGTGTTGGAAACTAAAAACAGCTGTGCAAGAGCTTATTGATACTCATCGGATCGAGGTTCAAGCCCTAGAAGCACCAAATATCAATCAGAATCCACTGCCACCTCACCATGAGACACACATGATTGAGTTGATACACAAAGAGGGGGAGCCCAGGAAGCCCTCGTAGACGGTAATGACGATCCGTTCCAGCAAAACCAGCTCAAAGGGAAAAGTAACCAGTGGGAAATCAGTGGCCCAATTGAGAGGGGTAGATGATAAGCCAGCTGTGATAGCCGAGAGAGGGTCGTCAAGCAGTGTTGCTGTAAACTAGAGAAGCTAAAGTGGTAGTGCCAGGGGTTGCAAGTAAACCTGTTGTGGTCGTGAAGGGTGCTTGCATAGGGCCTGTTATTATAAAACCAGTAACTCAGCTTCTAGTAATCAACAACAAGGCTGTTCCTTGGAATTATGAACGGGTGACTGTGATTTACAAAGGGAAAGAAATCAAGGAAGAAGTTTGTGAAGCACAAGGTTTGACTCGCTCAGGAAGGTGTTTTACTCCCGAGGATTTAAGAAGAACTAGAAATGATCCAACGCTGGTGAACAAAGCTGTAACTAAAGAAGAGGCAGAGGAATTTCTGAGGAGAATGAAAGTGCATGACTATTCTGTTGTAGAGCAGTTGAGGAAAACTCCCGCTCAGATCTCATTACTCTCGTTGCTAATCCATTCAGATGAACACTGCCAATCCCTGATGAAAATCTTGAATGAGGCCCATGTTCCCGACAAGATCTCGGTAAACAATCTGGAAAAGATAGCCAACAAGATTTTTGAAGTAAACAGAGTCACCTTTTCCGATGATGAATTGCCGGTAGAGGGTACTGAGCATAACAAAGCCCTTTACCTGACAGTGAAATGCGAGGACGTCGTGGTTACCTGGGTATTGGTTGACAATGGTTCAAGTGTGAACATCTGTCCTCTCTCCACTCTAAGCAAGCTGAAAGTACAAGAGGAGAGGATCCATAAGAACAGTATCTGTGTGCGGGGATTTGATGGCAGAGGCAAAGACTCAGTCGGGGACATAATGTTAGAGCTGACCATAGGTCCAGTAGAATTCACAATGGAATTCCAAGTGCTGGATATAGCTGTTTCCTACAATTTGCTATTAGGGCGACCGTGGATTCACGCCGCTAAAGCAGTGCCATCAACACTCCATCAGATGGTCAAGTTTGAATGGGACAGACAAGAAATAGTGGTGCACGGTGAAGATAATTTGTGCGCTCACAACAGCACCATTGTGCCATTCACTGAAGTGGAAGACGATAAGGGACCATGGGTCTACCAAGTTTCTGACGCAATGTCAGTCGAGAAAGTTTCAGAGGAGAAATGTATCCCGAATCCAAAGATAAACGCTGCCTCAGTCATGGTAGCATATGAAATGTTGAAAATGGTTTTATACTAGGAAAGGGTTTGGGATCAGCATTGCAAGGCATCATACAGCCCGTGTCTCTTCCAGAAAACTTGGGAACATTTGGTCTAGGATTCAAGCTCACAGCCGCAGATATAAAAAGAGCCAGGAAATTGAAACAGAGGGCATGGTTCCTTCCAAAGCCGGTCCCACGTCTTTAAAGATCATTTGTCAAGTCCGGTACGAGGAGTCGCCCAGTTACAACAATTCCTAGTTCTATGACTAATCCTGGCAAGGAGTTGATTGAAAGATTTGAGAAGTTGTTCGACAGTGTGAACATGGTGAAGATTGGAGAGGGTTCTAGCAACGCGGAAGTGCAATTTGTGGGGCCAAAACAAAGCTTAATAATTGGAAGGCTACTCCTCTTCCTACTCGGAAGGAGTCTTGGTAGTTCGCTTTGATTTTCCTTTAAGTCTGTACGGATTATTCCAGGGTTGTAATCCAGATTTCGTTTTTTTTGTTTTTCTTTTCAGTCTATTTGAGTGTGCACACTTTGTTATCTTTTATCATTTAATGAAATACAATTTCCCTTTCTTCATCATTCCTGATGGTTTCCCTTTTTGTTTTCTTTTCTTTTCTATACAGTTCTTTTTACGCTGGTTCTAATGACATGTCATGCATGAGGAATCCTCAGCCTAGTCTTAAAAATCAATCTGATTTCGAAATATTAATTCAAGAAGTAGTTTGTGATTACGAATCAGAATACGATGATGAGGATGAAGTCTTCGAAGAGATTAGTAAGGAGTTAATTCACTTCGAAGAAAAACCCAAACCCAACCTGAATGATACAGAAGTCGTCAATTTAGGGGACACAGACAATGTCTGAGAGACTAAAATAAGTGTCAACCTCGAGCCAGAGATCCGGGAAGAGTTAATCAAAGCACTCATCGAGTACAAAGATGTTTTTTCATGATCATATGACGACATGCCGGGTTTGAGCACTGATTTAGTGGTCCACAAATTGTCTACTGATCCAGCATTCCCTCCCATCAAGCAAAAGTTGAGGAAGTTCAAAACTGATATGAGCGTGAAGATTAAAGAAGAAATTACCAAACAGTTGGATGCAAAGGTTATCCGGGTCACCCGATATCCTATTTGGTTGGCTAATGTCGTGTCTGTGCCGAAGAAGGATGGCAAGATCAGAGTATGCGTCGATTACCGCAATCTCAACAAAGCAAGTCCAAAGGATAACTTCCCACTACCCAATATCCACATTCTGATCCGGGTATCATCAGATTTTAATGGACGAAGAAGATGCGGAAAAGACAGCCTTCATCATGCCATGGTGCTACCGAGTAATGCCATTTGGGTTGAAGAATGCTGGGGCAACTTATATGAGAGCAATGACTATTGTGTTTCATAATATGATACACAAGGAGATTGAGGTATATGTAGATTATGTGATCATAAAATCAAAACATCAGGCCGACCACGTCGAGGATTTGAGGAAATTCTTCCAGAGGCTTCGCAGGTACAACCTCAAGCTTAACCCCGTCAAGTGTGCATTTGGTGTACCATCCGGAAAACTGTTACGATTCATAGTCAGTCGGCGAGGCATCGAGTTGGACCCATCAAAGATCAAAGCCATACAAGAATTGCCCCCTCCGAGGAACAAGACTGAAGTGATGAGTCTATTAGGAAGGCTGAACTACATTAGCAGGTTTATTGCTCAGCTCACGACAACTTGTGAGCCTATTTTCAAGTTGTTGCGAAGGACACTGCGATCAAGTGGATTGATGAGTGTCAAGAAGCGTTTGATAAGATAAAAGGTTACTTGACAAACCCACTTGTGCTGGTTTCGCCAGAACCAGGGAGACCTTTGATTCTTTACCTGACAGTTTTGGGAAATTCATTTGGTTGTGTACTGGGGCAGCATAACGTCACCGGCAGGAAAGAACAGGCCATCTACTATCTTAGCAAGAAGTTCACGGCTTATGAGGTTAAGTATACTCACCTGGAAAGGACATGTTGCGCCCTAACTTGGGTGGCACAGAAGTTGAAACATTATTTGTCATCCTACACTACTTACCTCATTTCGCGTTTGGATCCGTTGAAGTATATCTTTCAAAAGCCTATGCCGACAGGAAGACTTGTAAAATGGCAGATTTTGCTCACAGAGTTTGACATAATCTATGTGACTCAAACTACAATAAAAGCCCAAGCATTGGCCGATCATTTGGCCGAGAACCCGGTTGATGAAGAGTATGAGCCACTGAGCACTTATTTTCCTGATGAAGAGGTGATGCATATTGATGAACTAGAATAGGCCGAAAAACCATGTTGGAAACATTTCTTTGATGGGGCTGCTAACATAAAAGGAGTCAGAATAGGAGTTGTGCTTATTTCTGAAACAGGGCATCACTATCCTGTTACGGCTCAGCTTCGGTTTTATTGCACCAACAATATGGCTGAATACGAGGCATGCATTTTGGGTTTGAGGCTAGCTGCAGAAGAGGTGATGCATATTGATGAACTAGAATAGGCCGAAAAACCATGTTGGAAACTTTTCTTTGATGGGGCTGCTAACATGAAAGGAGTCAGAATAGGAGCTGTGCTTATTTCTGAAACAGGGCATCACTATCCTGTTACGGCTCAGCTTCGGTTTTATTGCACCAACAATATGGCTGAATACGAGGCATGCATTTTGGGTTTGAGGCTAGCTGCAGACATGAATGTCCGAGAAGTTCTGGTCTTGGGAGACTCGGATCTTCTGGTGCACCAAATTCAAGGAGAATGGGAAACGCGAGATCTGAAGCTCATACCATACCGACAATGCTTGCATGATCTTTGTCAAAGGTTTAGATCAGTGGAGTTCAGGCGTATTTCAAGGGTCCATAATGAGGTCGCCGATGCTTTGGCTACCCTAGAGTCAATGTTGCACCATCCGGACAAAGCCTATGTCGATCCTTTGCACATTCAAGTGCGATATCAATATGCTTACTGCAACATGATTGAAAAGGAATTTGATGGCGAACCGTGGTTCCATGATATCAAGGAATACATCAGAATGGGGATATACCCAGTGCAAGCCACGGGGGATCAAAAGAGAACAATTCGACGGTTGGCAAGCGGATATTTCTTAAGTGGAGGAGTTTTGTATAAAAGAACACCAGACCTGGGATTGTTAAGATGCATAGATGCTAGACAAGATACGTCTGTCATGTCCGAAGTACATTCAGGAGTCTGCGAACCATATATGAGCGGATATGTGTTGGCAAAGAAAATTCTCCGAGCAGGTTATTATTGGCTCACCATGGAGCGAGATTGTATTAGTTTTGTGCGCAAATGTCATCAGTGCCAGATACACGGAGATTTGATTCTTTCTCTGCCATCGGAATTACACACAATGTCAGCGCCATGGCCCTTCGTCGCTTAGGGCATGGATATCATTGGACCAATTGAGTCAGCAGCATCCAACGAGCATAGGTTCATTCTGGTATCCATTGATTATTTCACCAAATGGGTTGAGGCCAAAACTTTCAAGTTTGTGACCAAGAAAGCAGTGGTCGATTTTGTTCACTCACATATCATCTTTCGATTTGAAATCCCGAAGATGATCATCACAGATAACGGTGCTAATCTTAACAGCAATTTGATGAAAGAGGTATGTCAACAGTTTAAGATTACACACCGCAATTCTACCCAATATCATCCCAAGGCGAATGGAGCAGTTGAGGCAGCCAACAAAAACATAAAGAAAATACTTCGGAAAATGGTGGAAGGTTCTAGGCAATGGCACGAAAAATTACCATTTGCATTGCTGGGTTATCGCACTACTGTCCGTACTTCGGTAGGTGCAACTCCTTATTTGTTGGTATATGGAACTGAAGTAGTAATACCGGCGGAAGTTGAAATCCTGACCCTTCGGACTGTCGCTGAGGCTGAGATTGATGATGATGAGTGGGTCAAAACCCGTTTGGAGCAGTTGAAGTTGATTGATGAAAAGAGTTTGGCAGTGTGTGCCATGTCTAGTTATATCAAAAGAGAATGGCAAGAGCATACAACAAAAAGGTGCGTCCCCAGAAATTTGAAGTGGGTCAGCAAGCGCTGAAACGCATCCTTCCACATCAGGTTGAAGCAAAAGGCAAGTTCACCCTGAATTGGCAAGGGCCATTCATTGTAACCAGAGTATTGTCCAATGGTGCTTTATGTTTAACAGATATCGAAGGAAAATGCATATACATGACTATCAATTCTGATGCAGTAAAAAGATATTATGTATGATTTCTTTGGTATAATTGCTGATTGTTTGTATTTGGCATTATTTCGAAGATTGAAATGACGAAGGCAATTTGTTCTACTATCTAAATACTTTACCCTTTGTTCCCCTTTTTTGAGCCTTATTTATTTCTTTCATACCCTCTTTTGGAATCAATAACGAAAAAGAGAGAAAAAGAAAGAAAAAGAGAAAAGAAAAGAAGTGAAAAAATATAACAACAAGGAAATTCAGGTGTGAACTACGTTTGATCTGATCCCTGTTAAGGTTACATAGGCAGCTTCACGGCTCGGTCATAGTAAAATAAAAGTCAAAATATCCCCAAGTAAGAAACTGGGGCAGAGGTTATTTTGTAATAAGAAATGTGAGTCCAAAAGTTGTAATCTTAAAACCATGTCAAATTATTTTGAGCCTTTGATACCCTTTCTTTCTAATCCCATCCAAAAGCCCACATTGCGGTCCAAAGAAAGACCTTCTGATCAGTTTTCGAGAGATGACGAGTCGAGCAAACATAGGTGATTCATATCAGGGTAATACTCCGGTCCAAGCAGGGAAATCAATAAAATTGAGAGAGTCTTATTGGTGAAAACCTTCACAAGCACCATAAGGCGACAGAAGTTGAGAGAAATAAAATGAGAGAGTCTTATCGGTGAAAACCTTCACAGGCACCATAAGGCGACAGGAGTTGAGAGAAATGAGAGAGTTTTATTAGTGAAAACCCCTCGAAGGGCAATATAAGGCGACAAGGAATTAAAAGGAGCAAACGAGATAAGCTTGATGGAAAGGATCTGTCGAGACGTCAAGCAGAATAAAGATGTTGTTTCGGCAAAAGAAGATGGGTTGCGGGACCTTTTGAATGCAAAGAAGGGACATCAGAAAGATTTATTGGTGTAAATAGACTGGGTTGATTGATCTAAAAATGCATGGCATGACCATTGGGATCGGTTATACCATTCAGATAAGTCATTTTCTCTTCAAACAATCGTTCAGAAAGATTTTTCTTGTTCTATCTTTCGAAGTCATCATTTTTTATTTCTTTTTGGTCAATAGTAGTTTGTTTTTAAGAAGTATTTTCAAAGCCAACTACCAGTTGCCAACACGGTGCAAGGTAAATGGGGGTAAGACATGCGAGGATAATGTGATGGGACGAGAAAGACGTCGTTGTAAGACCAAATGATGGATTGGTCTAAGTTTTCGGGGACAGTATGGAACAAAGGTGGAAAACAACGGTTGAGAGGTTGATGAATACAGATTCATCAAGAAGGTCGGAAGTTATCAGCCAAGTTTCAAGATGGTCGAACAACACGGAGCATGGAGAAGAGCCAAAGGGAAAACCGTCCCCAGCAGGAGCATCCCCACGTTTTAAACTAACAAATTCTCTTTGATTTTAAGCAGGGACAGGAAATGTTATTGAGGACAGAAAGACAGGCCACAAGAAAGAGCGTCAAACTGGGGCAGAAATTTTTTTTTCATTTTGGAAATTTTCTAGAAGTCAGGTACCTACTTGGGGAAGAAGGAAAATAACACAAGTTTGGAGAAAAGTGGCACCCCCAGCAGTTTTCGGAAGAAGGAAAAATAAGTTTTAAAGAAAGCAATTTCGGGAGAAAAATAATACAAGTCTTAAGGGAAGTAGTTCTAGAGGAAGGAAAACACCAGCTTTAAGGGAAGCAGTTTCAGAGGAATGAAACACCAGTGTTGGGGAAGCAGTTCTAAAAGAATAAAATTCAAGTTAGAAATGGTTCAGGAGGCAGGAAGGAACAATGGCAATAGAATGCATTTTTAAGTCATAATAGAAGTCAGGAGCCCGCCTGGAGAATGGAGGTGTTATATTTTGAAGAAGTTGTTGAAGTCAGGAGCCCGCCTGGAGAATGGAGGTATTATTTTTAAGTTGTAGTTGAAGTCAGGAGCTCGCCTGGAGAATGGAGGTGTTATATTTTGAAGAAGTTGTTGAAGTCAGGAGCCCTCCTGGAGAATGGAGGTATTATGTTTTTAAGTGGTAGTTGTAGTCAGGAGCCCACCTGGAGAATGGAGGTGTTATATTTTGAAGAAGTTGTTGAAGTCAGGAGCCCGCCTGAAGAATGGAGGTATCATATTTTGAGAAGTTGTAGTCGAAGTCAGGAGCCCGCCTGGAGAAGGGAGGTATTATCTTTAAATTGTTTATTGAAGCCAGGAGCCCGCCTGGAGAATGGAGGTGTTATATTTTGTTGAAGTCAAGATCCCGCCTGGAGAATGGAGGTTGTTATATTTTTAAGAAGTTGTTGAAGTCAGGAGCCCTCCTGGAGAGTGGAGGTTGTTAAGCCCGCCCGGAGAGCGAAGGGTTACAACAAAGATTCCCAGCATAAATTAAAGTTCAGAGGTCGGAAGGAAGGCAACACTAGTCAGAAGAAGGCGGTTCAAGCTTCGAAGGAAAAATAATTCGAAGCTCACAAGAAGGAAATAAACAGTTCAAATTCGGCAATCAAGAGAAGACTATGAGTCAAGACAGAAAGAAAGAAACATCAGAGGAAACACCAGTCACCAAGACGTCAAAGCAACAAGAGACATAAGAGCACGGCTGAAGATCTAGATAAGATTTTGTAATTCATAGACTATAGTTTAGTCTAGCTTCTTTTTTTTCTTTTAGCATGGTGTAATAAGGAGGTTAGTAAGTAGCAGCAGCAACAACAACAACAATAACAGTAAAACCACAGTTCCGCGGTAGTCCCAGCTACCAAAACTTCCCGAACTACATTGACCTGATTCCCTTTTGGCCAAGGATATGTAGGAAACTTTTGAAGCAGAGGTTCGGTCAAATCTTTAGAAAATGCTTCACACGGAGTAGCCGAACCGGCAAAAATCGCTCGTATCCGCTCACTTTATCTTTGTACGAAAACTCTTCATGTTTCAGGACAAAGAGGGGCAGCTGTGAGCACGTGATTTTTGCCCTACGAGAACTACTCCCAAAAATCCAAAATAAAATAGTTTTGTGTTGTTTGTGATTTATTTGTATTTTGTCTGTGCATGTTTATTTCTACTTTAATTAAGAAAAATACAAAAATATGTGTTGCATGTGCATTTAAGACTTAATTTTACAATTAGGAATTAATTAAACAATATTTGGATTTGTGAGAATGAAAATCACAAAAATATGTACTTGGCATTTTTTTTTGGCGTTTAATGTCAAATTGTGTGGTTTTATTTTAATTGGTATTTAATTGTGTGTGATGATTGTTATCAGGAATTAATTGGTATTTTTAAATTGGTTTATAGTTAAAGTTAGGATTTTAGTTTTGAAAAATAAATTAAAAAAGGGAAATAAAGGAAAAGAGGAAAAATGAAAAAAAAAAAGGGAAAAGAAATTGACCAGGCCCAAAAACCAGCCCAATTCGACACCCCTGTACCCGGTCCTGTTGATCTGGCAAACGATCGCCCAAACGGCGTCGTTTCTATCACGCTCAGTCTGGACCGTTGATCTCAATCCATCAACGGCCAAGATCAACTCTCCCTTACCCGTTCCTATACCCGCCCCGACCCCGTTACTACTAAACGACCCCGTTTGGCTTAAGTGAATTAATCTGGACCGTTGGTTCCCATCATCCAACGGCCCAGATTAATCAACTAATTTTTGATATACCAAACACCCCCCCACTCATCTCTTCAAAGACCAAAACACACACCACTCCTACCACCGTGCTCTGCCCACCGAAAATCGCCTCACGGCGGTTTCGGTGGTCCAAATAGCCCCAAAATTGCACCACAGCCTCCCCACGACGTCCTCTTTCCAAATCCCGAATCAGTTTTCTTCGAATCAGTACCATACGCTTCGAATCTTCAATCGAAGATCAGTCCCAAAACCCTAGTTTGTCCATTTGACCCCAAAGTTACACCACTGAACCACCTAGCTACCTCATCCCAAATCCCACCCCAGTTCTATCCGAATCTTGTTAGAGCCTTTCGAATTTCAAATCGAAGGCAAACCCTAAAAGAACCAAACTTCAGACTGTGTACGAAGTTAAAAAATTGAGGTTTTAACCGACTTTAGTCGAGTGTTCTCAGTCGAGAACACTTGATTAAGGTCCGTTTTGGCTTCAAAATTTCAAGGCGAAGTGTCGACTAAAACGGATTGAGTTTGGTCTGAAATTTCGAGGTATTTCTTTTGTTTTCCTTTTGCTTTTGTTGTTGTTTTATTTTGACTGATTAATTCGTCATTTTTGTCAATTAGTTCTTCCTCCTCTTTCGGACCTTTTCCTTGGTCCAGTTTTCTTCTGTTGATTAACATATGTTATAAATAGTTTCATCGATTAATCCGTTCATGTTTGTAGTTTAGTAGTTCTCATAAGGTTGTTTGGTGTCGATTGTTTTGTTCTCAGCCTCAGGGCTCCATTCAGTATATCTTCAGTGTTCCTACATTTTGTGTTTAAGGTTAATTTAGAACTATGAGTGTTTGCTATCATTATTGGTTCGAATTGCTTCATTTTGTGTGATGTTTGGTTCCCTTTTCTTTGTTGTTCATCATTTTTGCATATGAGTTTAGTTTGTTTGTTGATTCAGTGCGTTTACAGTGATCATTCATTTTGCCTAAGTTTAATTTAGAATTGTGAATATAGTTAGTCATTCCCATGTATCTGTATCAATCATGGTCTGAAATTTGACCTTGGTAGTTCAATATGATTTTTGTTCGGATTCATTGGTCTTTATTTTTTATGCTATTTGATCTGATCTGTGTTCTAGCTTGAACTGTTGATTGAATTTGATGAGTTGAATTGGTTATAGCTGTTGGGGTTGGTACCGATTGCAGGGGGAATTGGGATAGGACAGTAATTTCAAGGATATCAGGAGGATAATGTGGGGGGTTTAAAATTTTGGCAAATGGTCTTGCTAGTGGGCTGTCAGTAAAGTACTTAATTAACCATTAATCTAATGTGTTAGTGGGGAACAAACATAATGGTATGGGGAGGTTTAAAAGGAATTGATTAAAATATGTTGCTCATACCTGCTTGAACTTTAAATAAAGAAAAGACAAGGGTTAATGAGGAACAAAACATACTCTAGTGGAGTTCTAAAGAATATTATGGGCAGAATTAGTTTCTTAATTCTGCCTGAGTGTTCTTACAAGCTGGCAGGGTCAGTGTTTGGATGTAAAGAGGGGGATTTTGGACAGAGGAATGGGGTCTTTATTTTGAGTCTTTGAGAGAGTCTTCCTTCTTGAATCAGTTTCTGAGAACTAGAACTCATAGAGAGAGTTTGAGGATCAGTTTTCTTGAGAGATTTTAAAGTTGAATTCTTCTACACTTTGAAACCTTAAGAGTTTGAGAGAGTGCTTTAGACAATCAGCTCGCACTGTTACATTGATTTCAAGAGCAGAAATAGTTCAAATCTCTCTGTTCCTGTTCTGTGCTTGGATGTTCAGGGCATTTGAAGATAGTTGGTGATTTACTCGAGGGTGTTGGGTATTATCTGATTGCTGAAAGGTGTCCTATGACTGCCTAGTCTAATTTCTAGTAGATTCAGTGTTTTGGTTAAGCTTCTTTCTTCCTGGGCTTTGTGACTGTGGTTTGGTCTTGAGCTTGGCCCTGTTTGTTGCTGTTGATTGTCAACCTGCTGGTGTTATTGTTTGTTGTTGCTACTGTTGCATTGTTGTGGCTGACCTCTTCTTCTTCCATTGTAACTGATTTCCAGGTACACAACTTGATCTTGGGTAATTGTGAACTAAAATGCGAAGAATGAACCTGTAATTGAAGCATGAGATCATTTGATTTAGTTTTCTGGTTTATGTATCAGAATGTTTGACTTCTTAATGTTATTAATACCTTTGCTTGAAGTTGTACTAGTTGGATCGAAATTGTTTATGTCGTAATAAACTAAAAACTGTTTGTATTAGCATGGAATGTTAATCGTTTTGTCCCAAATGTATATGAGTTTTCTTCTGCAGTTTAAGTGTTAGTTTAATTAGGTTCATTTAAATTGGTAGAATAAGTTGGGGTAGCTTCATCTAGTTGCCTATTATCTTGTGTTGTAAATATGTTTGAAAAAGTAAGCCAACAATAATATAAACCTTTAGTAGTTACCTTTCTTTTCAATTAGCCCTAAAAAGGGATTTTGAGTACCACATTTCATATCTGCTCTAATAGCTGGAAGCTGAAGGAAGAAAGTATAAATTACAAAGCAAAACGAATCCACCGTTTAAATATGCCTGATTAAATGATGAGCACATTTGTGAGCCGTTTCATGGCTTACCCGGCTGCAAGGGTTCGCCCCCTTAGCCCCGCCTGTGCGGCTGATTCCGCCCCATCTAGCTTGGGCCCGTCCTAGGCCCAATACCATGCATTTAATAAGAACCCTTGTCCATCGCCTGGATTGGGTTCCTTTGGGCCCAAAAGTTGAAATGGCATTTGGTCAACTAGTATTTAACTGATAGACTATGAGATTTCTTAATAACAATTAATTAGGATCTTTGTCTTATTTTTTAGAGACAAACAAAAAATAGGAAATCATAGTCGCTTCTAGGCTGGCCTTCCAAACAATAAATGAGATGAGCCTCGCCGGACAAAGTACATAATTTGCGGGGCCCTCGTTAAATGTATATGTTAAAACACTTAATTTCGGGACGGGCCGTTTAGCGAATTTCACGGCTTTCCCCAAAATAATAACGCGTTAGTCTCTTTAGGCACGTATTTTAATAACGTTACCTCCCTAAACTCGGGTGCACATTTATGCGACCCAAATCCAAATCTCAACAAAGTAGGAATGTGTCAAAAACGACGGGTGCATTTATGTGGCGCAGTTTGAGATGCATTTTCACGATGTTGCAATTCTCTTTTAAAATAATAGTAATAAAAGCGGTAAAAAATTAAAATTCGCACATAGGTTCAGCATGTATAAAATCAGATAAATAAGCCGAATATGATAGTCTAGTGACCGTGCTAGATCCACGGAACCCGGGAATGCCTAACACCTTCTCCCAGGTTAACAGAATTCCTTATCCAGATTTCTAGTGCGCGGACTGTAATACAGAGTCATTCTTTTCCTCGATTCGATATTCAACCGGTGACTTGGGACACCATAAATCTCCCAAGTGGCGACTCTGAATCTTTAAATAAAAAACCTGTTTCGATTGTCCTTTAATTGGAAAAACTCCCTTACCCCCTTACGCCCTTTCGGGTGTAGGTAAAAAGGAGGTGTGACAGCTGGTCTCGACAGATAGAAAGAGGATTAGCAGGTTTGTTGATGGCCTCGCTTATCAGCTTCGCATTCTTATGAATAGGGAGAGGGTGACTGGGGCTACGTTCGAGGAGGTTATGGATATTACCCGTGAAATTGAGTCTGTTCATTGCCAGGAGCGAGAGGAGAGGGAGGCCAAGAGGCCTCGAGGATCTGGTAGTTATAGTGGTGCTCCATCGAGAGGTCAGTTTCAGCACGACAGAGGTCGTCCATTCAGGCAGGCTCAGCCAGCTCGCCTAGGTTATCGTAGGGCGTCGTCAGGTCATGGTTATCACAGTTCTCAGTAGGGCCAGTCATCACTTAGTGCCCTTCCAGCTCAGAGTTCGCCTCGTGCTCCATCAATTCAGGGTTCCTCTACGCCAGGTACATCTGCTAGTCACTCCGGTACGAGGGTTTCCCTTTAGTCCCCTTCTCCAGCACCTGGGAGTTGTTATGAGTGCGGAGAGATGGGTTATATGTGGAGGCAGTACCCTCGCCATCTCGCGAATTCATCTTAGCAAAGGGGTCAGTTATTGGCATCAGCTCCAGTTGCTTCATCACCACCCGCCCAGCCAGCTAGGGATGGAGGTCAGTCATCTAAGGGTCTCCCTAGAAGGGGAGGCCGATCAGGTGGCGGTCAGGCCTCTTTCTATGCACTTCCAGCTAGACCTGATGTTATTGCTTCTGATGCTGTCATTATAGGTATTGTTTCAGTCTGCCACAGAGATGCCTCTGTATTATTTGATCCTGGTTCCACCTTTTCTTATGTGTCATCATACTTTGCTCATTATTTGGGTACGCCCCATGAGTCTCTGGTTTCTTCATGTATCTACCCCGGTGGGTGATACTATTATGGTAGACCGTGTGTACCGGTCGTGTGTGGTGACTATTGGGGGTCTGGAGACCAGTGTAGATCTATTATTATTGTATATGGTGGATTTCGATGTCATTTTAGGCATGGATTGGTTATCTCCGTGTCGTGCTATTCTGGACTGTCATGCCAAGACAGTCACATTGGCTATACCGAGTGTACCACGGATCGAGTGGCGAGGCTTGACTGATTATATTCCTAGTAGGGTAATTTCCTTCTTGAAGGCCCATCGTATGGTTGGGAAGGGATGTCTTTCATATCTAGCCTTTGTGAAGGATGTCAGAGCTGAGACTCCCAATATTGATTCTGTTCCAGTTGTGAGGGATTTTCCCGATGTGTTCCCTACAGACCTGCTGGGCATGCCACCGGATAGGGATATTGATTTTGGTATTGACCTGGTGCTGGGCACTCATCCTATTTATATTCCGTCGTACCGTATGGCACAAGCGGAGCTGAAGGAGTTAAAGGAGCAGCTTTAGGAACTCCTTGATAAGGGGTTCATTCGGCCTAGTATGTCGCCTTGGGGCGCGCTGGTTCTATTTGTGAAGAAGAAGGATGACACTATGAGAATGTGCATTGATTATAGTCAATTGAACAAGGTAATAGTTAAGAAACAAATACCCTTTGCCTCTCATTGATGATTTATTCGACCAGCTTCAGGGAACAAAAGTGTTCTCCAAGATTGATCTCCGTTCAGGCTATCACCAGTTGAAGACCAGGGACTCGGATATTCTCAAGACAACTTTCAGGACCAGATATGGTCACCATGAGTTCTTCATGATGTCTTTTGGGCTGACTAATGCCCCAACAACGTTTATGTATTTGATGAATAACATGTTCCGGCCTTGTCTTGACTTGTTTGTCATAGTCTTCATTGATGATATTCTGGTATATTCGTGTAGTTAGGAGGAGCATGCAGAGCATTTGAGGGTTGTGTTGCAGAGATTGAGGGAGGAGAAGCTTTATGCAAAGTTCTCCAAGTGTGAGTTTTGGCTCTGTTCAGTGGCATTCTTGGGACACGTGGTGTCCAGTGAGGGTGTTCAAGTTGATCCAAAGAAGATACAGGCAGTTCATAGTTGGCCTAGACCGTCCTCAGCCATAGAGATTTGCATCTTTCTTGGTTTGGCGGGTTATTATTGCCGGTTTGTTCAGGGATTCTCATCTATCGCATCACCCTTGACTAAGTTGACTCAGAAGGGTGCTTCATTTGTATGGTTGGACGAGTGTGAGGAGAGCTTTCAGAAGCTCAAGATAGCTTTGACCACAACTCTAGTGTTAGTTTTGCCGTCAGCTTCAGGTTCATATACCGTGTATTGTGATGCTTTGAGTGTCGGTATTGGTTGTGTATTGATGCAGGAGGGTAGAGTTATTGCTTATGCTTTTCGTCAGTTGAAGCCCTATTAGAAGAACTACCCCGTTCATGATTTGTAGTTGGCTGCCATAGTTCACGCATTAAAGATTTGGAGGCATTACTTGTATGGTATGTCTTGTGAGGTGTTTACTGATCATCGGAGCCTCCAACACTTGTTCAAACAGAAGGATCTCAATTTGAGGTAGCGGAGGTGGTTGGAGTTGCTTAAGGATTATGATATCACTATATTGTACAATCCGGGGAACGCCAATGTGGTGGCCGACGCTCTGAGCCAAAAGGCGGTGAGTTTGGGGAGTCTGGAATATATTCCAGTTGGGGAGAGACCTCTTGCATTTGATGTTCATACCTTGGCCAATCAGTTCGTGGGGTTGGATATTTCGAAGCCCAGTCGGTTGTTGGCTTGTGTGGTTTCTCGGTCTTCCTTATATGACTGGATTAGGGAGCGCCAGTATGATGATCCTCATTTGCTTGTCCTTAAGGATAGAGTGCAGCACAATGATGCCAGAGATGTGACCATTGGCGATGATAGGGTGTTGAGGATGCAGGGCTGAATTTTTGTGCCCAATGTAGATGGGCTTCGGGAATTGATTCTGGAGGAGCCCATAGCTCGCGGTATTCCATTCATCCGGGTGCCGTGAAGATGTATCAGGATTTGAGATAGCATTATTGGTGGAGAAGAATGAAGAAAGACATTGTGGAATTTGTAGCTCGGTGTCTCAATTATCAGCAGGTGAAATACGAGCATCAGAGACTGGGTGGCTTGCTTCAGCGGATGGATATTCCAGAGTGGAAGTGGGAGAGTATCACTATGGACTTTGTAGTTGGACTTCCACGGACTTTGAGGAAGTTCGATGCTATTTGGGTGATTGTGGATCGGCTGACCAAGTCTGCGCACTTCAATCCTGTGTGTACTACCTATTCTTTAGAGCGGTTGGCAGAGATCTATATTCGGGAGATTGTTCGGTTGTATGGTGTCCCAGTTTCCATCATTTCAGATAGGGGCACTCAGTTCACTTTGCAGTTTTGGAGGTTTGTGCAGCGAGAGTTGGGAACTCAGGTTGAGTTGAGCACAACTTTTCACCCTCAGACGGACGGGCAGTTCGACTGCACTATTCAGATATTGGAGGACATGTTGCGTGCTTGTGTCATTGATTTCAGAGGGTCATGGGATCAGTTTCTACCACTTGCAGAGTTTGCTTACAACAACAGCTACCAGTCAAGTATTCAGATGGCTCCATATGAGGCTTTGTATGGAAGACGATGTAGATCTCCAGTTGGTTGGTTCGAGCCCCGTAAGGCTAGGCTATTGGGGATAGACTTGGTGCAGGATTCTTTAGACAAGGTAAAGGGGATTCAGGAGAGGCTTCGTACAGCGCAGTCGAGACAAAAGAGTTATGCTGACAGGAAGGTTCGAGATGTGTCCTACATGGTTGGTGAGAAGGTTCTGTTGAAGGATTCACCCATGAAAGGTGTTATGAGATTTGGGAAGAAGAGTAAATTGAGTCCTCGGTTCATTGGGCCTTTCGAGGCGCTTAGGAGGATTGGGGAGGTGGCTTATGAGCTTGCATTGCCACCCAGCTTGTCGAGTGTGCATCCGGTATTTCATGTTTCTATGCTCCTTCATGTTCTAGATTTCAGCACGGTTCAGCTGGATGGTGACTTGAATTATGATGTGGAGCCAACAACTATTTTGGAGCGTCAGGTTCGAAAGTTGAGGTCAAAGGATATAGCTTCAGTGAAAGTGCAGTAGAGAGGTCGGCCCAAGGAGGAGGCTACCTAGGAGACCGAGTGGGAGATGTGGAGCAGATATCCTCACCTATTTGAGGCATCAGGTATGTTTCTTGACTCGTTCGAGGACGAACGTTTGTTTAAGTTGGGGAGGATGTGACGACCCGGCCAGTCGTCTCATGAGTTACCGCTCTATTTTTCCCCATTTCTGCTTCTTTATGCTTTATTTATCCGTGTTATGTGGTATCGGATTGGTCGGATCGAATCCGGAATGGTTTTGGTTAGGTTTGAGACACTTAGTCTCTAAAAGTAGCTTTAGAGTTAGAAAAGTCAACCGAAAGTTGACTTATTGGTAAATGACCTTAGAATGCGGATTTTATGGCTTGGATAGCTTCGTTAGGTGATTTGGGACTTAGGAGTGTGTCCAAAATATTTTGTGATGTCCGGTGTAGAATTAGGCTTGAATTGGCGAAAGTTAGTTTTTGGCGATTTCTGGTCGGCAGTGGAAAATAGGCTATCGGGGTCGGAATAGAATTTTGACAGTTGGAACAGGTTCGTAATGTCATTTTGGATATGTCTGCAAAATTTCAGGTCAATCAGAGTTATTTTGGATAGTTTCGGCGTCGTTGGTGGAATTTAGGAATTTCAAAGTTCATAGGCTTGAATTTGATGTGATTTTGGTGTTTTGATATTGTTTTTGGTGTTTCGAAGGCTCGACTAAGTTCGAATGATGTTATGGGACGTGTTGGTATATTTGTTGAGATTTCCGAGGGCCTCGGGTGGATCTCAAAAGGTTAACAGATCAACTTAGACTAGAAGAAAAGCTGCTACATTTTTTCATAGCAGCATGAACAGTAACTCGGGCGAACAGTAACTCGGGCGAATAGTAACTCGGATTAACAGTACTCGGGCGAACAGTAAAACGCGTGAGCAGTATTTAAATAAACCCTCCGCGACCATTAAACCCTTTTACACCATTTTTGAATGGGGAAAGAGCTTTGAGGCGATTTTGAAGAGAGGAAATCATTGTTCTTCATTGAGGTAAGGATTTTGGACCCTAAACCTCGATTATTTGTGATTAAGGAACAAAATATCAGTGTTTAATTCATGAAAATCAGTAGAAAAAGGTAGAGTTAGGGCTTGAGATTATGATACCTTCTAGGGATGATTTGAGGAGTCAAACGAACTTCGATTTTCGAGTTCTTTATATGTACGGACTTGTGAGATGATGAAGAACATTTGGGTATAAAATTTGTCCAGTTCCAGGATGCGGGCTCAAGGGTCGGGTTTGGACTGATTTCGGGTTTTGTGCTTAAAATCGATATTTTCAATTGGATTTATTCGTTTAGCATAATTTGATGATAAAAATCTGAACTTGGTAGATTTGGAGCACTCGGAAGTTGGTTCGAGAGGCAAGCGTGTTGCAGAGTAGCTTTTCGGGCTAGTTCGAGGTGAGTAATGATTTTAAATGTTGTTCTGAGGGTATGAAACCTCGGATTATATAAGGTTTGGCTGTGTTGAGGTGACGCACACGCTAGATGACGAGCGTGGGGTCGTGTACCGTTAGAGATTGTGACTTAGTCCATCCTGAATGACTATTTTTCTGTATATTTGGTAGTTAATTGTTTGATATTATTATACTTTGGGCTAAATGCCATATTTGGGCTTCGTGCCAACTGTTTGAACCCTTAGGGGATCGTTAATGATTTTTTCCTCACAATTTGATTTCATACTTGTGCTCAGTCATGCCATATCTTTCAATGTTTTCAAAACTCAACTATGTTAATCTGTTTTAGAAACCTTAAATGATGTTTTAAAGATATTTTGAGTTGAGCTGCATATTTTTACTATTGCCCGAAGGGCTTATGAGATTCTGACTGAGTAAGGCCGAGGTCCTGTATTGTGAGGATACTTTTGGGTCGGGCTACACGCCGCAGTAGTGATACAGTAATTATGATAATGAGGCCGAGGACCTAAGATTGTACGCCACGAGGTGGCTTGATATTGATATGAGGCCGAGAGCCTGTTTATTATGCCACGAGATGGCTTGATATTGGGCTTGGGCCATAAGGGACCCCTCTAAGAGTCTGCACACCCTCAGTGAGCGTGAGTACCCATTGTGATATGAGATATATCCGAAGGGGCTGGTATTGTTCTATGATATTGCCCGAGGGGCTGATTTGATGTTATTGTGCCCGAGGGGCTGATTTGATGTTATTGTGCCCGAGGGGCAGTTCTTATATGTTTACCATTCCTAATTGTTTTTCCTATGTATTGTTGACTGCTTAAAAAGATGTTTTATGAGATTTCATCGTTAAATTGTGTTACTGATTTTGTTATGCCTCTAATAGCTAAATGTTGTGTTTGACTTGATTTTATATCGTTCATTGTTCATTTTTTCTTCTTACTCACTGAGTTGGAAGTACTCACTTTACTCCATGCACCTCTGTGTGCAGATTCGGGCGTTATAGGTCCTGCTACTGAGGGTTGACAGTCCCAACAGATCTTCAGAGGCTTACTAGGTAGCTGCTTGGCGATTCGTAGCCTAGTGCAACCTCCCTCTATCTTATTTCTTTTCTGATTCAGTTATTTAGTAGTGGAGTAGACTTTCAGACTGGTATTATTGTTTTAGATGCTCATGACTGGTGACACCCCGATGTCGGGTTGTGTTGGCTTTTATTTCCGCATTAAATGCTTATTTTGGGATTTTATTTCTGATTAAAGACTTAGTAGTTATTATTTTAATTGCTTAAAGTGAATTTGAAGTGAGTCGGTTGGCCTTGTCTTCACGAGAGGTGCCATCACGACCGGGTTGGGTTTAGGGTCGTGACACTGCACCTTGTCTGCAGATCCAGGAGTTGCGGATCGTGATAGCGAGCGCTGATCTTTCACCCAGCGGGTCTTTCGGAGTCAGCAAGGTAGCTGCATGGTGTTCGTAGCCTTGATCTTCTCCCTATTATCTTCCTTAGACTGTTTTTTGTATTTTCCAGACTGTGATAGTCTTCGTTATATTCAGACCTTAGTAGATACTCATGGCTTGTGACACCCCGATGTCAGGCTTGTATTTTCTTTCTGCACTTGTTATTTAGACTCATGTTATGGGATTTTATTTAAATTATTAGCTTAAATCGTCCTTATTTTGAAATATTGGCATGATTTGGAATTGTGTCGGCTGGCCTAGTTTCATGATAGGCGCCATTACGACTGGGTTGGTTTTGGGGTCGTGACATACTTGTATGGAATTGAAAGAAAAAATTGTTATGTATGTATTAGAAAAGAAAAAAATGGATTCCTTGCTAGTGGTAGTTCTCATCTTGTTTATGATTAAAGAAATTGGGAGCTTGATGTTGTTATATTGTGAAGGGTGGGGTTTGGTTCAAATAAGTGTGTGATTTAAATTGTGAAATTATATGTATTAAAGTTCTTAGGGAGGTGTAGTTACTATTATCCATATGTATCCTACCCATCCCGCAGCTTACATTATAACCAAATAATGTCCTACTAGATCCTTGACTGAATAAGCTCAATTAGTAGAGTATTACACTACGGGCATGTTTATGGCACATTCTCTGTGGCACATGAATTTCATTTCTGAGAGTGAGTTAACTATTTCTATCTTGAGTTCCTATTTTTTCTTGAATTTTATCGTGTGTGGAACTACTCTCTATTGTGTGTGAGGGCACATAATTTATGAAGGTAAGGTAAAGTCTTTGACCTCTGTATTAGATTAAGTGAGCAGGTTGTGAAAAATGCATGGTGCTTTTGAGTCAAATTTTGAGGCAAGGATGTTACGATAGAGTGCTTCGTTTGTTTTAAATATTCTTGGCATGATGAACTAGGAAAGTTATGTTTTAAGAAAGTCGTCTCTATGTGAAGTGCAGTTTGATTGCTCGAGGACGAGCAATGGTTTAAGTGTGGGGTGTTGATGGTAGGCTAGAAACCCGTATTTTAGCCATAGTTTACACTCAAATTACTGCATTTTACTTGTGTTTGAGCTTTAATTTTAGTGTATTGCACTCATTATGTATTTTATGCCTTGTAGGAAGTGATTTCAAATTTAAACGATATTCGGAAGCTAAATCAAACAAGTTGAAGCTTTGAAGTCTGAGTAAAAGCTCAAGGGATCAAACCGGTATCGGGTTCGGGGATCGAGGACCAAGTCTGGATATCAAAAAGAAGTGATTTCGAATTTAAATAATATTCGGAAGCTAAATCGAACAAGTTGGAGCTTTGACATCTGAGTAAAAGCTCAAGGGATCAACCGGGATCACGTTCAGGGGTCGAGGACCAAGTCTGCATATCAAAAAGTGAGAAAACAAAAATTACTCTGATAAAATTGCACTACCGTGTCGCGGGCCACATAACGCTAGTGCAATTTTCTTACAAATTTAAAAAAACTCAATACTCTATAAACTTTGCATGGACGCGCCGCATGGGGCATCGCAAGGCGCGGCGCAACAGTGCAAAATATGGCCAAAAATGATTTTGCAACACGTTTTGGAATTTCCCACAAGCACACCACATGGGGTGGCGCGGGGTGCAGCGCGCGGTGCAGTAGCACAAAAATGTTAGAATGATTTCCTATTTTGGCTTTAAAAAGGGTAGTTTCATCCGGGGATTAATTTAGGACGACTTAAATACACCAGAAAATACATTTTTCAGGACTTTTAACACACTTTCAACCTAAGGAGGCTAAAGAGGAGCAGGAAGAACACTGACACAAAGATTTCATTATTCCTTCCTCATTCAAGATCCGGGTTTGGACTGAATTTATGTTTTTCTATACTTTAGTTATATTTGCGAAGAACTTATCCATGTCTATGGAGTAGTTCCTTTTGGGGTTTGATGGATTTGGTGTATTGATGATTGTTTGTGGATTATAACTCTATTTTTATGTATTTGAATCGTTTTGGAAGATTTAATTATTGCATTTATATTCACTAGTTCTTGTAATCAAATGAGGCATAACTTGTGATATCTTTTCATTATATTGTTGGTTGAGTTCATAGATTCTTCTAAGTAATCGAAATAGACTAGTTGAATCATTGAGTAAACATAGTTAGGAGAATAATCGAAAGAGGTTTTCCTAAAGACCGATTCACTACGTATTCTTGCATATCTTCACAGTGCTTAAATTTGTTCATCTCGTAAGGTTAAGATTTAATCGAGAGAGGAGTTTTGTTGAACGTTTGAACTAATAATAGAGTGAATTCGAGAGACTCACTTGAACATTAAAAGTGAATTATCTAGAGTTAGATCCCAAAAAATTATCTTGCACCTATCCTGTCAAAACCCTATATGCTCCCACTGATAACCTTAGTTGCTTATTCATTGTCTCGATAGTCATTAGTCAATAGCTGTAGATTCTTAGTTATATAAATCTCAAAAGTTGATCCTCCTGGATAGCAATCAAGCTAGAAGCTACAAGAATACTATTTAAATCCAATCCCTATGGACGATATTTTACTATACTATATTTGATTAGCAAACACAATTTAAGTGTGTATTTGCGCTCGTCAGATTCTTCTATTTGTTGAGATAGTACACGATATTTGAGAAATTTATATTGTCATCAGGTTGGAGGATTATGTTAGTTACATTTCTTACCTCTTTATTACTGTTGTGTTTCATATCTATTTATAATTTATCATATTGATTTATCGGACCACTAGTAAGTGTCAATGTCGACCCCTCATCACTACTTCTTCGGGGTTAGGCTAGATACTTACTGGATACACACTGATTTACGTACTCATACTACACTTTTGCACTGATTGTGCAAGCATATTTGGTGGTCATCCGGGCGCATAGGCGCATTCGCTGAGGACTTTATTGTGAGATGCTCCTTATGTCACATGAAGTCCCCATCTTATCCATTATTTGTATTTTGTCTATTTTCTATTTTAGACAGTCAAGTAATAGTACTGCGTATTTCAGTAGATGCTCATGCACTTGTGACACCGTATTTTGGGATACTGTAGTAGGTGTTTATGGTTTGGCCTAATATTGTCGCCTTTTTATTTTATATCTTACTAAAATTGTGCATACCCATGATTTTTAACGCATTTGTTTCTTTATTTAATAAAATTTATGATTTCGAAAGTAATAAAATGAATAATTAATTTGATAATTCACCGTTGGCTTGTCTAACGGCGATGTTGGACGTCATCACTGCTTATAATAAATTTTGGATCGTGACAAGGACTTTCACTTATGGATGTCTTGATGAGTGCATCTATATGGCACAACTAGATGGTTTCATAAAAGTGGCAATGAGCACATGTTGTGCAAATTAAAGAAATCTATTTATGGATTAAAACAGGCTTCTAGGGCATGGAATACTTGTCTTAACACATCGATTAAAACTTTCGGCTTCGATCAATGTAAAAATGAGTCTTGTGTCTATAAGAAGTGGGATGGCGATAAAGTTGCATTTTTAGTCTTGTACGTAGATGGTATCTTGCTCATAGGAAATAATGTGAGCATGTTGAATTTAGTAAAGGAATGGTTGTCCTCGCGTTTTGATATGAAGGACTTGGGACAAGCGGCACATATCCTTGGGATCAAGCTTATGCGAGGTCACAAGCGAGGGATATTAGTCTTATCCCAAGCACTTTATATTGATATTATCCTCACCGGGTTTAGCATGCAAAATTCTAAGAAAGGTTTTCTTCCTTTTACGCATGGAATCTCTCCGTAAAAAGATCAATCCCCAAAAACGACTGATGAGATAGAAAAGATGAAGGCAGTCTCTTATGCATCTGCTGTAGGGAGTCTCATGTATGCTATGTTATGTACTAGACCTGATATCTGCTATGTTGTTGGCATGGTTAGCAGATTTTAGTCTAATCCTGGACGAGACCACTGGAATGTCGTTAAACATATAATCAAGTACTTGAAACGCACTAGGATTATATGTTGGTTTATCACTCTGATGATCTTGCACCTATTGGCTATACTGATTCATATTTCCAGTCAGTTAGAGATTCTAGAAAATCTACCTCGGGATATGTTTTTGCATTATGAGGTGGAGCCATAAGTTGAAGGAGTATCAAGAAATCATGTGTTGCTGATTTCACCATGGAAGCCGAATATATGGCTGCCTCTAAGGTAGCTAAAGAGGTTGTTTGGAACGGGAACTTTATGAAAGAGTTTAATGTAGTTCCTTCAGTTCAAGTACCAATTATACTTTATTGTGATAATAGTGGTGCAGTTGCAAACTCGAAGGAACCATGAAGCCATAAGAGGAGTAAGCATACTGAGTGTCGATATCATTTAATTCGGGACATAACTCACAGAGGTTATGGGTGGGCATAAAATCCGAAAAACCGAATTCCGAACCGAACCGAATTAAATCGGTATTACGGTTTCGGTTTTTTCGGTATTTCGGTCTAATTCGGTATTGCAATTTCGGTATTTCGGTTCGGTTTTCGGTATTAGAAATTTGAAATTCCGGTATACCGAAATACCGATATTTTAAAATACATTTTCTTATTTTGGATTGCCCCAGTCCAGTCCACTACTCCACTGCCTAACCTTAGCCCAGCCCATCGCCCCTTCCCAACGCCCCAGCCCATTGTCCCATGCCCCCATCATCCCATCCCACTCTAAAAACCAAAAAGATTAGGGCTAGCTAATTCATTAGGTACTGAAACTCTGAAATTCAGATACAGACATACAGTTGACTGAGTAGGCGATTAGGGCATTAGGCGATTTCCGAGCTCGATTCGATTCGATTCCTCAGTCCTCACTCCTCACTCCTCAAAAATTTCGGGCAAACGAAGACGCTATTGTTGCAAACTTGTGATAGTTTCAATTTTCGTCTTTCGAAGGTATGTTTCTAATCACTAATCACTCCTCAGTTCTCTCTCTTTCTTCTCATATCTTCATACAGGTTAGTTTCTTTTTCCTTTTTCCGTTTATTTTTTTCATCTTCAATTCTCAAGATTTGAGCTTTTTCATGAATATGGGTAATTTTTGTCATTAGAAGGCACAATTTTGTGTGTTTTTTTTTATGTGTTTTTGTTGGAATCCGTGGTTCTTTTCTATATTTTCTCTTTGAATTTCTATTTGATTGAGCTTTTTGTTGAATTGGGTAATTCTAATTTATTGAAATAAGGCACAAATTTTTTGTGTGTTTTGATATGTGTTTCTGTTGGAATCCATGTTTTTTTCTGTTTTCTCTCGTTGATTTTGATTTCAGAGCTTTTTCTGAAATGAGTTGTTCTAATTTACACTGGGTTGTTGTTGTTGAAGGTATGTTTCTACTTGCTTTTTTTTGGTTATGATTCACTTACTGAGAATATAGGAGGTTCTTTGATGCGTGTAGGGGGTTATCTACTCACATATTCCCGTCGGCTGTGATGTGTAGTTGGGTAGATGATGGGTATTGGTGGTTTAAGAATATCATTGTGTGTCACGATTAATGTTGTAATCATCACATGTCTTCTTCGTTTGACGTGTGTAGGTTCTCTTGATAGATACAATGTCTTTTGTGGATCCACTCTCTGCATTCAGGATGAAGCAGTGGCAACTAATTGTTCTTCTATTTCTGGGTGCTCTTTCCATATGTAGGATACCTGTACTGACTTCATATATGACAGGCAGAAGGACTTTGCTTCCAAAGGTAGAATTCTGGGATTATACGCTTCTACGTTCTCATGTTCTGTTTCATATGTAGTATATTGTTTTGATTGTAATGTTAGTTTGACATCTTCCAAAGCTGTACTTTGGTTGCTGTCACGCAATTTTGTTCTCCTTTTTGCACTCTTAACTTTTCTTCTCTGCTACCCCCCTTCCCAAGGTCTAGTTGTTTCTTCCTAATCTTCACTAGGTTTGCCACCTTCTAGATTACATAAAAGGACATAAATGTCTATGTTGTAATGGTAGCAGTTATCACTAAGTTGAACTTGAATATTTCAGAGAATGATCCTGGGTGCTGTTTCTGTACTTAGTAGTAGAGTAATGTGCAGATTGTATAATATAGTTGTGGATTGTGCAGTTGGCCAGCTTTTGCTTTTCATAAATCACTATTGTTTACTAAGTTGAACATAAATTACTATTGTTTAATATAGTTGTGTAATGTGCATTGTGCAGTTGGCCAGCTTTTGCTTTTCACTTGTATACTGGCGTGCAGATTGTATAATATGATATACTGGCATACAGAAGCAGAACTGCAGATTGTAAAGAACTTGTTGTCTTGTTCAGCATTTGCTTTTCACTTATTCAATTGTGCATGTGCCATCAGCCATGTGCACTGTTATATATCGGAAAACAGATTCTTTCAGAGAACCGAAATTTCAGTTGTGCATGTGCACTATTAGCAATTTAGCATTGACTATTCATTGATTGTTAAACCGAAACCGTACCGAAACCGTACCGAACCAAAATAAGAAATACTGAACCGTACCGAAATATTTCGGTATGGTATTTGGTATACACAATTGATAAATCGAATACCGAAATACCGAACCGAAATTCTTAAATACCGAACCGAAATACCGAACGCCCACCCCTAACAGAGGTGATGTAAAAGTATTGAAGATTGCGTTAGAGAATAATTTGACAGAGCCGTTTACAAAGAGATTGCCACAGAAGATTTTTGGCAAGTATGTAGAACGAATGGGCATTAGAGTTGTAGACACATGGTTATGAGTCTAAGTGGAAGATTGTTGGGATATACTATTAACCATGCGGTTTAGCTATAGTATTATGTTTTATTCTTTATGGAACAATTGTTTATTTGATTTATTCAATTCAATAAAGTATTATTTTAAATAGATCATATGTTACATGTGTGTTCTTTAGTTATGTAGTAAGACGATTTAGTGTATGGAGTCTTAGCTCATGCTCAGAAGATTAAATTATTGGTTCTCATAATTAAAAAAATAAACTATATTCACAATCGAAGATATTATTGGGCAAACTATCTTGATGATTGTAGCACAGGATTAAAGTATAATTTATGTTGATTATAAGAGTGGTTTTACTCCAACTTTTTGTGCTAGTATACTTGGTGTATATTGAACTGATCAAATAGAGAAAAGATGTTTTTGTACTGAATATATATAAAAAAATATTTTTTCTGATTTATTAAATGAGCTTATACTTCTAATCTTGATATAGTTATTATGATCAATGTGATTTATTTATTATTTTGATTTATTAAAAGATACAAATCTGTTCAGAGTTAGTGTATGCCTAATATATTGGACAATAACGAATAGCATTTGTGAAATAATAATTAGTTGATAAAATCTGTGACTCGGCCTTGAGTTTGATAATACCCCTTTATGTAAGCTTATAAGTTTTCATGTGAAAATCGGGATGAGAATTTTGTATCTATCACATGAAATAGTATAAGAGGAATTATAAAGGATTTAATTAGTTGATTAAGTTAAATTATCAATGACTTAGTTTAATTAACTGGTATTTGTAATCTTAATTTGGGGAGTTAAAATAAGTGTTGGTGAATTTCGAAATACAAATTGAGGAGTTCAATTACAGTTTTTAGTCGAATAAACTATGATTAATTATAGCAAGATTGAATTTCGAATTAATACTATAATTGGTCGCCCCTTATTATTTTTGTGACCCTGCTATACCTAGTAAAAACCTTGACAGACTTGGGTAAAAAGTGACTTGGGAGAAAAGTTATCTGTTTGAGTTGGACTAGGTGTCACGACCCCGGTTCGCCCTCCGTGAACCATCGTGACGACACCTAGTCTCTACGACTAGGTAAGCCTAAAACGCGGAAGAAAAATCAATTTGCGAAAGAATACAATTTAAAACAGAAATAATGTAATAAAACAACGTTTAAAAGTGTCGCTCGACATACAAAATATAACTCTCAAATTTAATAGATGTCTCTCCCAAAACCTAGAAATCCATGAATCACAAGCTAAGAGATACATAAGAAGCTCTAACTCCAGAAATGTCTAACAAAAGGGAAGTACTGAAGGGCTATACTATTACAGAAAGATAGAAAGGGACTCCTCGGTCTGCGGATGCGGCAAATATACCTCGAAGTCTCTACAGAAGCGCCTCGCCTCAAGGATGATAAGACTGAGTGAAAGTACCTTGATCTGCATATGAAAAACATGCGCAAAAGGGGCATGAGTACACCACAGCGGTACTCAGTAAGTGCCAAGCCTAACCTCGGTTGGGTAGTGACAACAACTAGAACAGAGGCAAAATAATCACCGAGGGAACACAGCTTAACACAGAGATAGCAACCGGGGATCTACCAGGATACCGTCCTGTAGACCTCAAAATGTAAATGTCCAGTGGAACTCCCGGGTCTCGTCCCGTAGTCCAACTCATAATGCACCGGGGATCTACCAGAATCCCGTTCCGTAGTCCCCAAATGTAAATACCCAGTACTGGGGGAATCTACCGGGTGCAGTCCCGTAGTTCCATATAACTGTGCAGGGGGATCTACTGGAATTCCACATCCGTAGTCCCAAATAAACAGACAAGGGGGATCTACCGGAATCCCACATCCGTATTCCCAAATAAATAGGCAAGGGGGATCTACCAAAATCCCACATCCGTAGTCCCAAATGTAAATACACAGCAACAACATAGAAATATATTCAGCAAATGTCAGTTTCATATTAAGGTAAACAGGTAATTCTAGTCTAGCATGTTACACTGAATTCAAGTAAAACAATTTAAGCAAATAAAACAATTAAATCACTTAGCCATGCTTTCCTAAGCTAACAACAGGCTTAAAGTGCAAGTAATATAAACAGGAAAGGAAACATACTAGTAGTTACTTAAAGAAAACCGGATTTCCAACAATTAGCACAAGTATGCATTCGTCACCTCACGTACATGGCATTTCAATTACCAAATATACCAAATCCTAAAGGGAAGGTCCCCCACACAAGGTTAGACAAGCCACTTACCTCGAACCGGCTCAAAATCAACCTGAGACCATGTTCTTGCCACGAGTACTCGACTCCAAATGGCCCAAATCTATTCAATTCATTTCATAATGTAAATAGCACTTCAAGTAACTGATTCTACAAAGAAATTCTAAGCTAATACGTGAAATTAGGTAAAATGACCAAAACGCCCCTCGAGCCCACGTCTCGGAATCGGGTAAAATTTATATTTCCAAAAACTTCACAATCTGAAGAGTTAAGTCATATCAAAAGTACCAAAATCGGACCTCAATTTCTCCCTTAAATCATCACTCAAAGTTCTCCAATTAGATAAGCCTAACCCCCTAATTACCACTGATTTTCCTTAATATTTCATGCTTAAATTGATAAAAATCACTCCAATAACGAGTTTAGGGACTAAAGACCTTACCCCAATAAACTCCTCTGAAAATCCCTCTTGAAAAATGCTCCCCAAGCTTCTTCCAGTTTTGAAAAAGATGAAAAATGGCTAAATTTCGTGAAGGCAAGAATTTATATGTTCTGCCCAGCGATTTCCGTATTTGCGGCCCTGGGACCTCTTCTTCGGTCCCGCTTCTGCGAGGACTTCGTGGCATCTGCGACTTTCACTTAAAGGCCAATTTCCGCATCTGCGGTTACCCTTCCACAGGTGCGGTACCACTTCTGCGATGAATTACCCGCATCTGCGGAACCTGCTGATCCTCCCCAAATCTGCATCTACGCTTTCTCCACCGCTTCTGCGGCTCCGCACCTGCGGGACCCAAACCGCAAGTGCGGTTATGACAGTAAACCAGCTGCTGCAGCAAACTTTAAACTCCAAATCCTCCCGTCAACCATCCGAATTCATCCCGAGGCCCCTGGGACCTTAACCAAAGGCACCAACAAGTCACAAACCACTATCCAAACTTGTACCAATCCTTAACACACCTAAAACAACATCGAAACCTCGAATTAACCTTGGATTTAAGCCTAAGAACTCCAAAATTCTCAAAATACGCTTTCGATCAAAAAGTCTATCAAACCTCGTCCGAATGACTTGAAATTTTGCACGCACATCACATTCAACACTACGGAGCTACTCCAGCTTCCAGAATTCCATTCCGACCCTTGGATCAAAATCTCACTATCGGACCGGAAATTTCAAAAATTCAACTTTCGGTATTTCAAGCCTAAATTAGCTACAGACCTCCAAAACACAATCCGAACACGCTCCTAAACCTGAAATCACCCAACGGAGCTAACGGAACCATTGGATCTCCATTCTGAGGTCGTCTTCACAATGTTCCGACTACGATCGACTTTCCAACATTTAAGCTCTCATTTAGGGACTAAGTTTCCCAAAACCCTACGAAACTCGAAACCGAACATCTCGGAAAATCAAAATAGCAGAAATAAACTTGGAAAAAGCAGTTAATAGGGGATCGAGGCATTAATTCTTAAGATGACCGGCCGGGTTGTCACAACCTCCTACACTTCAAACATTCATTCGTCCTCGAACGAGCATAAAAACATACCTGAAGTAGTGAAAAGATGAGGGTTACGGCTGCGCATATCCTGCTTGATCTCCTAGGTCGCCTCCTCGACCGGCTGACCCTGCCACTAAGCCTTTACTGATGCAATGTTCTTTGACCTTAGCTTTCTAATATGCCTGTCCAATATTGCTACTGGCTCCTCAACATAGGATAGATCCTTAACTGGACTGAACTGAAATCCAACACGTGTGACGGATCATCATGATACCTTCGGAGCATCGAAAAATGAAATACCGGATGAACTCCTGCCAAGCTGGGAGGTAAGGCAAGCTCTTAAGCAACCTCCCCAACACGCCTCAATATCTTAAAAGGGCCAATAAACCTCAAACTCAACTTCTCTTTCTTTCCAAATCTCATAACGCCCTTCATAGGCGATACCCGAAGCAGAACCCGCTCTCCAACAATATAGGAAACATCACGAACCTTCCAGTCCGCATAACTCTTCTATCTGGACTGGGCAGTACAGAGTCTATCCTGAATCACCTTAACCTTCTCCAAAGCATCCTGAATTAAGTCCGTGCCCAATAATCTAGCCTCACCCGGCTCAAACCAGCCCACCGGGGATCTACACCGCCTACCATATAAAGCCTCATACGGTGCCATCTGAATGTTGGACTGATAGCTATTGTTGTAAGCAAACTCCGCCAATGGCAAGAACTGATCCCAAGACCCTCCAAACTCCATCACACACGCATGAAGCATATTATCAAGAATCTAAATGGTGCACTCCGACTGTCCGTTTGTCTGAGGGTGGAATGTTGTACTCAACTCCACCCGAGTACCCAACTCATGTTGAACGACTCTCCAAAATTGCAATGTGAACTGAGTACCTCTATCTGAAATGATTGACACTGGAATACCATGTAGACGGATAATCTCCCGGATATAAATCTCCGCCAACCGCTCCAAAGAATAAGTAGTACACACAGGAATGAAATGAGCGGACTTGGTCAGCCGATCCACGATCACCCAAATAGCATCGAACTTTCTCAAAGTCCGTGGAAGCCCAACTACAAAGTCCATGGTGATCCGCTCCCACTTCCACTCCGGAATCTTTATCTGCTGAAGCAACCCACCCGGCCTCTGGTGCTCATACTTTACCTGCTGACAGTTAAGGCACCGAGCTACAAATCCAACTATATCTTTCTTCATTCGCCTCCACTAGTAGTGCTGCCTCAAATCCTGATACATCTTCGCGGCACCTGGATGAATGGAATACCGCGAGCTATGGGCCTCCTCCAGAACCAACTCCCGAAGCCCATCAACATGGGGTAAACAAATCCGACCCTACATCCTCAATACCTCATCATCACCAATAGTCACATCTCTGGCATCAGCGTGTTGAACCTTGTCCTTGAGGACAAGCAAATGAGGGTCATCATACTGCCGCTCCCTGATACGATCAAATAAGGAAGACCAAGAAACCACACAAGCTAGAATCCGACTGGGCTCCGAAAGATCCAATCTCACAAACTGGCTGGCTAGGGCCTGAACATCCATCGCCATAGGTCTCTCCGATGCTGATAAATAAGCCAAACTCCCCAAACTCTCTACTTGGCGACTAAAGGCATCGGCCACCACATTGGCCATGCCCGGGTGATACAAAATAGTGATATCATAATCCTTCAGCAACTCTAACCATCTCCTCTGGAGCAAATTTAGATCCTTTTGCTTGAACAGGTGCTGCAAGCTCCGATGGTCAGTATAAATCTCACAAGGCACACCGTATAAGTAATGACACCAAATCTTCAGGGCGTGAACAATGGAAGCTAACTCAAGGTCATGAACAGGGTAGTTCTTCTCATATATCTTCAACTGTCTAGACACATAGGCAATCACCCTACCGTCCTTCATCAACACCGCTCCGAGGCATCATAATAGACTGTATAAGACCCCGAACCTGTAGACAGTATCAAAATTGGGGTTGTGGTTAAAGCTGTCTTGAGCTTCTGAAAGCTCGCCTCACACTCCTCCATCCACTGAAACAAAGCACCCTTCTGGGTCAACCTGGTCATAGGGGACGCAATCGATGAAAACCCCTCCACAAAACGACGGTAGTAGCCTGCCAAACCAAGGAAACTACGGATCTCGGTAACTGAGGATGGTCTGGGCCAACTCTGCACGGCATCTATCTTCTTCGAATCCACCTGAATACCCTTAGTCAATATCACGTGGCCTAAGAATGCCACTGAATCTAACCAAAACTCACATTTCGAGAACTTAGCATATAACTTCTTCTCTCTCAGGGTCTGAAGCACAGTCCTCAGGTGCTGCTCATGATCTTCCCGACTCCGGAAATACACCAGAATATCATCAATACAGACAACGAGGAACGAGTCAAGATACGGCCAAAACACACTATGCATCAAATGCATAAAGGCTGCTGGGGCATTGGTCAGCCCAAATGACATAACAAGGAACTCGTAATGACCATCCCAAGTCCTGAAAGCAGTCTTCAGGATATCTGGCTCCCGAATCTTCAACTGATGGTAACCTGAGCGCAAGTCAATCTTAGAAAACACCCGTGCGCCTTGAAATTGGTCAAACAGATCATCAATATGAGGCAAAGGATAACGGTTCTTAACTGTAACTTTGTTCAACTGGCGATAATCAATACACACACGCATAGAACTATCTTTTTTCTTCACAAACAAGATAGGAGCACCCCTAGGTGATACACTGGGCCGAATAAAACCTTTATCAAGCAATTCCTGTAACTGATCCTTCAACTCCTTCAACTCAGGAGGAGCCAGACGATATGGAGGAATAGAAATGGGCTGAGTGCCCGGCAACAGATCAATGCCAAAATCAATATCTCTATCAGATGGTATGCCTGGAAGATCAGCTGGAAACACATCGAGAAAATCCCATACTACTGGGACTGAATCAACTGAAGGGGTATCCATACTGACATCTCTCACATAAGCTAAATACGCGTCATACCCCTTCTCAACCATACGCCAAGCTTTAAGAAAAGAAATAACTCTATTGGGAGTGTGATCTAAAGTACCCCTCCACTCAACACGCGGTACACCTGGCATAGCCAGCGTCACGGTTTTGACATGACAATCAAGAATAGCATAATGGGACGACAACCAGTCCATGCCCAAGATAATATCAAAATCTACCATGCTGAGCAACAATAAATCGGCTCTGGTCTACCACTAAGAGCAACTAAACACGACCGATAGATGCGGTCCATAACAAGAGAATCTCCCATAGGAGTAGAAACATAAACAGGGGAACTCAAAGAGTCCCGAGATACACCCAAATGTGGAGCAAAATAAGAAGACACATAAGAATAAGTGGAGCCTAGATCGAATAGAACCAATGCATCTCTATGACAAACCAGTATAATACATGTGACGACAGAATCGGAGGCAACAACCTCGGTACGGGCAGGAAGGGCATAGTATCTGGCCTGGCCTTCCCTTCCAGCTAGCTGAGCAGGTGGGGTAGCAACTGGTGTTGTAACCATAGCCTGAGAACTCTGCGGGGCATACTATGGCTGAGAAGTCTGTGGAGATGCACTCCTCCCAAGTCTAGGGCAATACCTCACCACATGGCGTATGTCACCACACTCAAAGCAACCTCCCGGTTGAAGTAGAAGTGGAAATTGTGTGGTACGGGTACTCTAAGACCCCTGAACACCTGAAACACTTTGTGAAATTTGAGATGCAAACTGAGCTGGCTGACCCACAAAACCTCTACCATGCCGTACGCTTCCTCCAAAATAAGGACAAGTGGATCTCTCCAGTATACGAGCTCTCCTCGCTTCCCTATTCTCTCTCTCTCCTGACCTCATCTGTCCTCTCTCTCCTGGACCCACCTGGCCTTTACTCGGCGAGAGGTCTTCACCACTCGCTGAACTAGGACCACAGGCTGTGTCGCTATGACACCTAGAACCCGACCAATGAGAACTCGCTGCTCTAGAGTGGGGGTGGCGGAAGTCTGGGTCCCTCCCCCGATTTGTGAAGTAGTTGGTACAACCTGAATCAACCCCGCCTGAACTAACATACCAAACATGCTCAGGAACTGTGTTAATGTCTCTTGAAGTGCTGGAGCTGTAGTAGCAGTAGGTGCATCCGATGCTTGGGCTTTGGCTGGAACTGCTGGTGGCTCTTCAGTGGCAGCTCGCATAGGTGCTCTAGCTGCACTGCGTACACGTCCTAGGCCTCTACCCCGACCCTGACCTCTGACGGCTTTCGCAGGGGGCGCGAGTGTCTGGTAGCACGTGTCCTCACCATTTGTGAGAGAATGGAAGACAGAGATTTAGGATTATGATGTCAAAATCTCGCACGACAGGGAAATCAAATGAAGTGGAATTTTCCTAATGGTTACATTGCCTCTCGTAGATAAGTATAGACGTCTTCGTACCGATCATCAAGACTCTAATAAACCGGCTTGTGATCTATGACGCCTATGAACCTAGAGCTCTAGAGCTATGATACCAACTTGTCACGACCCTGGTTCGCCCTCCGTGAACCATCATGACGGCACCTAGTCTCTACGATTAGGTAAGCCTAAAATGTGGAAGAAAAACCAATTTGCGGAAGAATACAATTTAAAACAGAAATAATATAATAAAACAGCATTTAAAAGTTCCGCTCGACATACAAAATATAACTCTCAAATCTAAAATATGTCTCTCCCAAAACCCGGAAACCCATGAATCACAATCTAAGAGATACATAAGAATCTCTAACTCCAGAACTGTCTAACAAAAGGAAAGTACTGAAGGGCTATACTATTACAGAAAGATAGAAAGGGACTCCTTGGTCTGTGGACGCGACAGATATACCTCGAAATCTCTAAAGAAATGCCTCGCCTCAAGGATGATAAGACTAAGTGAAAGTACCTGGATCTGCACATAAAAAACATGCGCATAAGGAGCATGAGTACACTACAACGGTACTCAGTAAGTGCCAAGCCAAATCTCGGTCGGGTAGTGACGAGGAAGGTCAGGGCCATACTAACGTTAAATAAAATACAAAGTATAACAGTGTAGAACAAGATAGTATAATTAAGTACAACGGTAAGAAATAACATAGAATAGAAAGAGCAACAACAACTAGAACAAAGGCAAAATAATCACCGAGGGAACACAGCTCAACACAGAGATAGCAACCGGGGATCTACCAGGATACCGTCCTGTAGCCCTCAAAATGTAAATGTCCAGTGGAACTCTCGGGTCTCGTTGCGTAGTCCAACTCATAATGCACCGGGGATCTACCAGAATCCCGTTCCGTAGTCCCCAAATGTAAATACCCAGTACTGGGGGAATCTACCGGGTGCAGTCCCGTAGTTCCATATAACTGTGCAGGGGGATCTACCGGAATCCCATATCCGTAGTCCCACATAAACAGACAAGGGGGATCTACCGGAATCCCACATCCATAGTCCCAAATAAACAAGCAAGAGGGATCTACCGGAATCCCACATCCGTAGTCCCAAATGTAAATACACAGCAGTAACATAGAAATATATTCAGCAAATGTTAGTTTCATATTAAGCTAAACAAGTAATTCTAGTCTATCATGCTGCACAGAATTCAAGTAAAACAGTTTGAGCAAATAAAAATATTAAATCACTTAGGCATGCTTTCCTAAGCTAACAACAGACTTAAAGTGCAAGTAATATAAACAGGAAAGGAAACATACTAGTAGTTACTTAAAGAAAACCAGATTTCCAACAATTAGCACAAGTACGCACTCGTCACCTCACATACAAGGCATTTCAATTACAAAATATTCCAAATCCTAAGGGGAAGGTCCCCCACACAAGGTTAGACAAGCCATTTACCTCGAACCGGCTCAAAATCAACCCGAGACCACGTTCTTGCCATGAGTACTCAACTCCAAATGGCCCAAATCTATTCAATTCAATTTCATAATGTAAATAACACTTCAAGTAACTGATTCTACAAAGAAATTCCAAGCTAATACGCGAAATTAGGTAAAATGACCAAAATGCCCCTCGGGCCCACATCTCGGAATCAGGTAAATTGTATATTTCCAGAAACCTAGCTCTCTCACGAGTTTAGTCATAGCAAAAGTACCAAAATCGGACCTCAACTTGTCCCTCAAATCATCACTCAAAGGTCTCAAATTAGGCAAGCCCTAACCATCCAATTACCACTGATTTTCCTTAATGTTTCATGCTTAAATTGATAAAAATCAATCCAATAACGAGTTTAGGGACAAAGTACCTTACCCCAATGAACTCCTCTAAAAATCCCTCTTGAAAAGTGCTCCCCAAGCTTCTTCCCGTTTTGAAAAAGATGAAAAATGGCTAAATTTCGCGAACGCAAGAATTTATATGTTCTGCCCAGCGATTTCCGCATTTGCGGCCCTGGGACCTCTTATGCGGTCCCGCTTCTGCGAGGACTTCGTGGCATCTGCGACTTTCACTTAAAAACCAATTTCCGCATCTGTGGTTACCCTTCCACAGGTGCGGTACCGCTTCTGCGATGAATTACCCGTATCTGCGGAACCTGCTGATCCTCCCCAAATCTGTATCTATGCTTGCTCTGCCGCTTCTACGGCTCCGCACCTATGGGACCCAAACCGCAGGTGCAGTTATGACAGTAAACCAGCTGCTGCAGCAAACTTCAAACTTCAAATCCTTCCGTCAACCATCCGAATTCATCCTGAGGCCCCCGGGACCTCAACCAAAGGCACCAACAAGTAACAAACCACTATCCAAACTTGTACCAATCCTTAAAACACCTAAAACAACATCGAAACCTCGAATTAACCATGGATTTAAGCCTAAGAACTCCAAAATTCTCAAAATACGCTTTCGATCAAAAAGTCTATCAAGCCTCATCCGAATGACCTAAAATTTTGCACCCACGTCACATTCAACACTACGGAGCTACTCCAACTTCCGGAATTCCATTCTGACCCTCGGATCAAAATCTTACTATCGGACCGGAAACTTCAAAAATTCAACTTTCGACATTTCAGGCCTACATTAGCTACGGACCTCCAAAACACAATTTGAACACGCTCCTAAACCCGAATTCAAACAACGGAGCTAACGGAACCATCAGATTTCCATTCCGAGGCCGTCTTCATAATGTTTCGACTACGGTCGACTTTCCAACATTTAAGCTCTCATTTAGGGACTAAGTATCCCAAAACCCTCCGAAACTCGAAATCGAACATCCCGGCAAATCAAAATAGCAGAAATAAACTTGGGAAAAGCAATTAATAGGGGATCGGAGTGTTAATTCTTAAGACGACCGGCCGGCTAATCACACTAGGATTCTACTACACTAGCACAATCCTACATGACTTTTGGCCTGTTTTTTCACTTAATTCGGGACTACAAATAAAAGACAAGTTTCACCTAATAACTCACTCTTTAGAGTAGTATTATTTGCCCACTCAAATAATTTCATCCAAGATTTTACTAGGAGCATAACAGAAGACTGCAGCCCTGAATTCTTGCTCTGTGAAGGATTTGTGCGGCAGTTTCGAGAGGTTAGTGCTTCTAATCTCTATAATTGAATCATTGTCTAGTTGACATGTTTGTAATACTTGTGTTTATGCTTGCTTCCGTTGCGTATGTTCTACAAATAACAATCAATTAATTTTAACTTTTAATGATTCCAAAAACATAAAATTTGTGTATAGAAAGTATTTAAAATTTAAAACTTGTGGGTAGAGATATAGATAAACTCAAAATGGAGCCATAATGAAATAAAGTTTCATCGGCTAAAAACAATTATATTTTTAGATAGCCGATTAAAGTGAATTTTGAATTAAGGATAATATCTTCCCTATATCATTGTAAAGATAATCTCTATTGAAATATAAATTTTTAGAAATTAGAATTATTCAAAAAAAAAATTGAAAGATGAGTTCAAGTCGCATCCAAAGAGTCCTTCATATTGTCTTAACCTTTGGTTGTTTTGCCATAAATATAAATTATTATTTTGCTTCCTAACTATTTTTATGTTCTAATGACAGCGATGATAATGGTACTGAAAACGAAAATAGAATTATCCACTACGAGATTTTGTATAGTGGCTCTTTATTAATATCTTATGGTGTTTTATATTTATCTAGAAGATTTTAATTTTAAAATTATTTAATATAATCCAAATAACTTAGATAATAATTTGACTTGAGTTCGCGCCTTCGCACAGGTACTAATACTAGTTATAAAAATAACCAAAAACACTATATCTAATCTAATTCTTTTTTAAGGGCCTTTAGAGGGAGAAATTCAAAAATAGTCAGATTTACAACTGGTCGTTCAAAAATAGCCCAATTTCAAAAGTAATCGAAATTTAGCCACTTTTCATGTAAAGATATATCTGAGCGAAAACACTGTTCAAAACCCGAAAAATATGCCAGTATATTATGATGGAGTTGCAGCATAAGTATACTTGAACTCCAGCATATTATACTTGAACTCCAGCATATTATACTGGAGTTCCAGAATAAGTATGCTGGAACTCCAGCATAATATGATGGAGTTCCAACATAAGTACACTAGAACTCCAGCATAATATACTGGAGTTCCAGCAAGTATACCGGTCCAGAATAATATACTGGAGTTTGGAGCACCGGTGCTCCAGTCTCTAGTATATTATACTGGAGCCAGCAAAGTATACCGGTCCAGCATAATATGCTGGAGTTCATACACAGGTGCACCAAACTCCAGTATATTATGTTGGACCGATCTCTATTGCAGCAAAATAACGGTTATTTTTCATTGACTTGATAAATACTGACTATTTTTGAATAGCTTGTCCGAAAATTGGCTATACCGTGCTATTTTACCTTTAGAGATAGTCTAAGATGACATTGATAATTATAGCTGAATCTTAAACAAAGGATACATCCAATTTAGTCAAAAATATCAACAAAATATAAAAGAGAAGATGAAAAAGAAAACAGTACGAACGCCCATAAATCAAATCACCCAATTGAAATATATTCGATTACCATCATATCAGGCCAACAAAAGTGGAGACAAGCAAATTGAAGCTTGTCGTCTAACATTTTTCCAAGGTCAATGGAGATTACAAATATAGACCTAGGCTCCGTTTGTCCATAAAATATTTTTTTCTTTTTTTAAAAAAAAGAATGTATTTGTCTATGAAATTTTGGAAATTTTTGGAAATTTTTTTCCGGAAACACTTCTTTCTCCACTCACAAAATTACAATATTTTAAAGTGAAATGCATATCCAAATATAATTTCAATTTTCAAATACCATTTTTCTAACTTAACTCCAAATACTAATTTATTTTTTTTAATGTCCAAACGCCTACCTAATAACTCAAATTTCCAAATAAAGTACTCCATCAATGATTCACAAATCTCTTCAGGAGGGAGAAAGAAATCTTTTGGCATTGGCCCACTCCATTAATGGAGATATTCTTCCACTACACCTTTTATGAACAAGTGATCTTTAAAACCCCTTTGGTCACTATTTTGCAATAGTATATCATTTGATACATCATCATACCCCTCATGTCATTTTGCCTTGTTTAGGTTCTACATCTTTTAGATATAAATGATCAATACAGGTCCCACCCCCTCCCTACCTTATCCTCTTTCTTTCCCCGTTCATATATGTCTCTTTCGGAAAATAATTTAAGTGATATGTATTGACGGTGTAATTTTTTTTTATTCGAATAATGAATTTTAATTTATGATAGCAAGTTTCTTATCATTTTTGACAGATTATCCGTTAGTATTTATCAAGAGATTTACTTATTAGTAACTAAACTGACATAAGGACATAGGTTTCGAATTGAATTCGCTTATCAAAAAAAAATTAACGGGTAAAAAATCAAGAGATTCACTTATTTATTCAGTTAATAAGTTACTCGATTGTGTAAAGATTTTACGGCATTAATACATAAAACTTAAACTCAAAAGGCAGAGCTCCGGATAGATTGTTCCTTATTTATTGTTTTTCCCATATTTGGAATTCCCTCCTTTTTTTTCCCTCTCATTATCATAATTTGAAAAGGGACATAGGTGGGGAATTGAATTCCTTCCACTTTACCAACAATTTATACCCACTCAATTTGGTATAATCATTTGTTTGCTATATATTTATGATATGCCGTACCATGCAGCATACCTATAGAGAACTAATTCAATAGTGTCGCTGTGACAGCAACGAATGTCTTTAAGGTGTGGTACCAAAGTGATCATAATAATATTGAGGAATTTTTAATTTATACCAAAAAATTATTTGTATATATCCTATTTACACCATATAATTTTTTAATGAATTGGACCATGTAGCTCCAAGGGCGAATTAAGAAGCATGACAGTATTTTCAAATTTAATAAATAAAGCTCATATCCTTTTATGTTTCAGGATGTGTTAAGAATTTCGCTTTGTGTTATCTTATAATGAAACTAATAACAATAGAAAGTTTCAAAAGTTTATGAAATTTTTTTGAGCACATTCATCATGAGCTATATGAATTATTTTTTTCGTTAAAGTCGCCTAGGTGTGCCAGAGGATCTGATATTTATCAATACTTTATATATTAAAATCCAAAAAATGAATATATAGAGAAGGGAACATAAAACGAAACCTATATTCTAGTTTGGATGCAAATACGCACATGAGACTAGGCAAACACTACTAACATTGTTTCATACATATATATATATGGGCTTTTAAAATTTGATGGGTTAGGACGGGTCAGCCCGTCATATGAATGGGCCTTAAAATGGCCAGCCCAATCCATCCCTAAGAGGGCCGCGGGCTAGGGGGGCAGCCCTTCAATTTTTTTTAGAAAAAAAAATTTCTTTAATTCCTTAAATATTTTTTCGTGACATAGTTGATTAATCATGTAAACAATTTCTGTTTGCGTATAGCGTACAAAAAGCTTTATATTTGAGAAGAATCTCGTAATTGAAATGCAAATTTCCTATATCTTTAACTATTCTTTTTTAAAGTTACATGAATATTTTCTTAATACTTTTCTTTCATTTTCCTCAAATTCAGGGATTGCTTCAATAAGTTTATATGCTGAAGTTTTTTTAATTCAGGATTAACATCATTTACTGATTTCATCATTACAGTCCATGAAACTTTTAAAATTCTTAAAATTTGCTAGTGGTCAATTTTTTTTGTGTGTGTATTTAAATTGATCTTTTTGTATACTGAAAAATAGTTTAATTATTAATAATATATTAAAGCAATCCAAACCAATCATCAGCCACTTAAAGTAATATATTCTTTTGAAAAAAAAATTATTATTGGCCACCTAAAACTTTTCGTGTTTATTATTAATTAAGCAAAATAAAAACTAATTTTGTCATATTACATGCATGTTAAAAATATAAATTCTAGTTGATATGGAAGGTAAATGAGCAATCTAGAGTTGGGGAATGGGGATTATAGTTAGTAGTTTTTTTAGTTTTTAGTTTTTTTAAATATTAAATATTTGATAGTTAATTAATTTTTGGCCCACGGGCCGGCCCAAGCCCAACCTTGGTCAAGCCTCAAGGGCCAGCGAGCTGACTTGGGTCGGGCTTATAAGCCTCAATTTTAAATGGGCTCAAAAAATTCTAGCCCAACCATACCCAAGAAGCGGGTTGGATTGGGCTGGCCTCACGGGCTAAGCCCATTTTGACGGCTCTATACATGTAAGCACGAGATTTTTGCCCTATATGAGAATTACTCCCAAAAATAAAAAAAATAAAATGATTTTTCTTTGGTGTGCAATTTTGTGATATTTTGAATAATTATTTGTATTTGTCTGTGCGTGTTTATTTGCTAAATTAATAAAAATACAAAAATATGTCGCATTTTGCATATAGGATTTAATTCTACAATTGTTAATAATTAGATGTGTTTTACAAAAATTAAAAAATTACAAAAATAGGCATCGTTTGCATTTTTAGCATTTAATGTTCAAATATACAATTTTATGCTTAATTATTATTTAATTGTGCGTTAATTGATATTGGGAGTTAATTTGCGCTTTTATAACTTAATTTAGTTCTTAATAATAGTTTAAGTATTTTTATAATTTAGTTTTAGAAAAATAAAAGAAGAAAAGAGAGCGAAAATATAAAGAAAGTAGGAATTGGGCCTCTTCTTCGATTTCAAGCCACAGGCCCAAAAAATGGCCCAACCTTCCCTATGACCCAGTCCATTCCATAACCCAACACCCCTATTATCTTACAAGCAACACAAAACAAAAAAAAAGTAAGAAAACCCTAAAAAATGCCTAAAACATCCGCCCCCCCCCCATTATTCTCCTTCTTCTTCCTCAAGCTCCCCTCCCTAGCATCAATGGCTGCCCCTCTATCCTCAACACCCAAACCACCACCTTACGACTAGCAGTCCACCATCGTCATCCTCCTGCTCCAACGACCACCCACTTCACTTTCTTGTAAAGATGCTAACTTTGTGTTGAGATCTTCCAAGAACCCATCGTCTTCTTCATCCTCGTCGTCGTGCATAACGCAGCGTTGTAGCTGCTGCTTCACCTTCTTCTTCGTCTTCATCACCTCCCCACCTCCAAGCTCTTCATCAACACACACATACATAGCCGCGTCAACACACTCACACGAGCACACTCTCCCCCGCCATGCTGCTGCTGCTCATAACCATGGCTGCCTAGTCGTGGTAGTTTGTTTCCGTCCCCTCCATTATGCTGCTGCTGCTCGTAACCATGGCTGTCTAGTCGTGGTAGTTGTTTCCGTCCCCTCCATCGTGCTGTTGCTACCGTTGCTAGTTCGCCGGAGCTGGGTCGTCGTTGTTGCTGCCGGCGCTGCTGCTTCACGTTCCATGCTTCGGCTCTTGCTTCGTCTTCTTCGTTATGTCAAAGTTTCGTTGGTTTCATTTAGAGTTCGTTCGATGTTCGTCGTTGGTCATTTACGGTTAGTTGTTCTAAGTTTTATTTTTGTCCATATTTTTGTTTGATATTTTCCGAATCCAAACTCGTTAAGTGATTCAATTCTTGTCTTGTTCGTTGTTCATCATTGAAATAATTTTCTAGTGTGTTCATGTGTTTGATTGAATTAATTTTCAGATTTCAAATGGAAAGTTAATTAATGGTTCTTCATGTTTATTTCATGTTTGTTTTATTGTTTAAGTAAGAATTTGTTAGTTTGATGTTTGTTAGATTCAAATTGAAATTTAATTAATTGTTTCTTCAATTTGTTTCATATGTTTATGTATTGTTAGGAATTGTTAATATTGTTAAGTTCAAGCTTAAGTTCATAATTGTTTATTCGTCGATCTTGTTATTTGTCTAAAAAGAATTTAGTTGTGTTAAAGGAAATATATTGATTTAATCGTTTTAATCCGTCATGTTTGTTGTGTTAAAATAGATTCATTCATGTTCATACTTTGTTTGGATGATCTTGAATCCGAATTTTGTATAGTTTGATTTCTTGTTTATCATTTATGATTATTTCTTGAATTTGTCTCATAATCTTGTTTAAGTTTAAGATAGGAATTGTTTGTTGTAATGTTGTTAGAGTAGTTGATTTTAAGTTCAATATTATTGAATTTAGAAATCTAAATATACTTGTTTGTTGTTGTTGTTGAATCCGAAAATAGGATTGTTTGTTGCTAAAATATTGTTCAATCAAATTTTAGTTGTTCTTTGTTGTTCAATTTGTGTTCATGTGATTTGTTGTTGAAATGTTGAAGAAATCATGTTCATGTGATTTGTTGTTGAAATGTTGAAGAAATCATGTTCATGAAATTTGTTGTTTGAACATTGTTAGAAATTAATCATATTGTCTATATTTTGGTTAAGTTTGATTAATTGATGTGTTATAGCTGATGGGTAGTTTGGTAATTCATAGTACTTTCGGGGGTAAAATAGTAATTTGTAATAGGGTCGGAGGGGTAGTTTAGGAATTGTACATTTTGTAATTGTTTATATGAAGCATGGGGGACAAAATGAAATGGGGTGGGTTGTGATATAGTTGTTTAATATAAAGGGGGGACAAGACAAAATTTAGTGGGGGGGAATCTTGTATTTATTTAGGTTAGGCATGGGGGACAAAATATAATGGGGTGGTGTGATATATTTATTTAATGTAATGGGGATTAGTAGGAAGATAATGGGTTTGGTAGAGAAAATAGGTTGATTTTAATTGATTAAAAGATTTATGGGTTGGGGGATATATATAGGGAGGTCTTGAATCAGATTTAAAGAAGGAAAAAAAATTTAAGAAAGAAAAATCCGAAAAAAAAAATACTAAGACTTTAGAAAAACAAAAAGAAAAACATTCTGGAAATTCAAAAGAAGAAGAATATACACCTGATATATAGTTCAAATATTCTGAGATACGGATGAAGAAATTAAGGGTTAAACACTAACTAGTCTTTCAAAAATCTGAAAAGTTTCCCTTTGCTTCTGTCCATTGGTTGTTGTTGTTTCCGGATTTTGTCTTGATTTTAAAATCTGTCACTAAGTTTCTCGTCGCTGGTTGTTACTAGTTGCTGGGATTGCTGTTGTTGTATGCTACTGAATTTCTGCTGATCTCTCACTTTTCTTTTGCTTCCAATATCAGGTACACAACTGACACGCTGATTATTGTAAACTGAAACAGGAAGCATGAATACGAAAAATGAAGAATTGAAGTTCTAAATTTATTTTGAATTATATTCTTAATTTTATTTGTATATATAAATTATTTAGCTTACAAAAATCGGAATCATGTAGCTATTTAATGTATATATAGTGGAACATCCAACGATAGCTTAACGGATGAACTATCTATATATTGCTTAAAAATAAATAAATGGTGTAGTAACTCCGTCTAAGTTAAAAATCAAACGAATAGACCATTTCGGAACTTGTAAGAAAATTGTTTAGTTAAATAATATTGGTTAATTCCAGCATGTAATTGTTTTAGGATTAAAATTAGATTGCCAAGTAAATAAATAAATGGTGTAGTAACTCCGTCTAAGTTAAAAATCAAACGAATAGACCATTTCGGAACTTGTAAGAAAATTGTTTAGTTAAATAATATTGGTTAATTCCAGCATGTAATTGTTTTAGGATTAAAATTAGATTGCCAAGTTTTTTTTTTTTAATTTGTGACAAACTGAGAACATGCCTAGTATAATATAATTAGGTAGTAATACGTGAAGCCCAGGTTTAGTTTAATGCCATATACGTTGGGCATGTGCCCGTATTGGCAACGGACTGCCTTGCTTGTATCATTTTTCAGAATTTACGAATCATATTCGAAACTCAACTACAACAACTCAAGCATGTAAATAAATTAAGACTTTTTCTCTTTCATTTTTTGTAGAGACAATTTTAATAGAAAATGTAGGCACTTTAGAATTATCCTGATAAAAATAAATGAGATGAGCCTCGCCAAATAAAATGCACAAATTACGGGGCCCTCGATAAATGTTTAATTAAAATTACTTAGACTTCGGGATGAGCCATTTAGCAAAATTCTACGGCCTTACCCAAAAATAATAATACAATAATTGCTTCAGGCGTGCATTTTAATAATCTTACCTTCTTAAATTCGGGTGCGCATTTATGTGACCCAAATCCAAATCTCAACGGAGTCGGAATGTATTAACAACCATGGGCGCATTGATTGTGACATGGTTCGAAATGCATTTTTACAATGTTGCAATTCCATAAAAAATAAATAATAATAAAAGCGGTTTTAAACTTAATGAAAGCACATAAGTAATAACATGTAATAAATCAGATATCTAGCCATTATAACAATTTAAGCGACCGTGCTAGAACCACGGGATTCGAGGGTGCCTAACACCTTCCCTCGGGTCAACAGAATTCCTTACTTAGAATTTCTGGTTCGCAGACTTCATTTGGAAAGTCGAATATTTTCCTCGATTTGGGATTCAAGATAAACCGGTGACTTGGGACACCAAAAGCCAAACCTTTCCCAAGTGGCGACTCTGAATTAAATAAATAATCTCATTTCGAATATTGTCACTTAAATTGGAAAAACTCCCTCGCGCATTCAACCCTTTGGGGCGGGCGCGCAAAAAGGAGGTGTGACAGCTCTGGCGACTCTGCTGGGGATTCGAACCCAGAACCTTTGGTTCAGGGTTCAAGAATTCGAGCTTAAAATAATTGTTATATTTGGCTTTATTATCTAATCTTTATTACATGTTTTTGGCATAACGTGCTAAATGTTGTCTTTTACCGCTTTGATATTATCTGAACTGTATATAAACTGTGCCGAAACCCTTCTCTTCTTACCTCCGGGGAGAAGCTCGCTGGTCGAGACTCCCCATTCTGTTAGTGTCAATACCTTAAATAAGAAAGAGGCCGGACAAGTTACAAAGCCGGACGATCTCGCGGGTCCCCGGTACGTAGCCCCCTCCTCGACTCGAGTTGTCCGCTCGGGTACACAGTCTAAAACATATACCCAGGTTATAAACCTAGCATAACGAAACCTCATGCTGGATCCCTAGTAGGAACGATTATTTGCATCATGTTGCATTTGACGTAGGGGACTCAACACAGGGGTTGGGTCCGTCTAGGACAGGCAACCTGAAATGAAAAGACCATCCTGTTGCATCCCGTTTGTTGGCGCATTTATTTGCTTTGACCGGTATCTAAAAAAAAAAATTAAAAAAAAAGAGGAAAGAGAAAAATAGCAGCGTAGGGAGATAATTACTTATTTTGGAAAAGATAAAACTAATGTCCAAGTAGTGTCAAAACCTCACCGGAATTTTCTTTAAAAAAAATGAAAACAAAATTTGTCTTTTAGTTTGATTTATGTATAAAAACAAAAAAAAACAAAAAAAACAAAAAAAAAATTCCTTTTAATTACTTTCAAAATCCAAAAACGGGTATTTATTTAAAAGTAAAAAAAAAAGGGAGAAAAATCAAAACTCAAAAAAAAAGGGTATTTGTTCCCTTTTTTTATAAAAAAAAAAGAAGATTTTCGAAATTTAAAAAAAAAGGTGAAAAGAAGTTTAAAATTCATAAATATTTCCTTTAAAAAAAACGAAGTATAAATAAAAAAAAAATTCCAGGAAAAATACTTTTTTCCTTTAAAAGATTGTAGTCAGAAGGGGTTTAGTTTATTTGTACTCTACGCCTGATTGACCGAACTACGCCGGTTTGATTCTCACAGGGTGTGAGATACGTAGGCAACCCTCATCGGGTCCAACCTCCCCTTTTTCAGAAACAGCCAAAATGTCAGAATTTTTTTTAACTTCATCATAAATGAGTAGGGTGATGTTGTTTTGTCAAGAATAGCCGAATATTCCCGAAAAGGACGCCGGAAGGCTGACTTTGCACAAATAGCCATTTTTTTGTCATTTTGAACTTTGACCAATTTGCCTGACAGCCTTGGAATCCTCGTCCCCGAGGCTCTGTGAGGTCATGTTCCCAATGTCGTGTCACCATTCTAAAAAAAATCAAGTGATGTTTTTGTTGTCAAAAACAGCCGAATGTTCCCGAAAAGGACGGCGGAAGGCTGACATTGCATAAACGGTCATCTTTGGTCATCGTTTTATTTTTGACCGGTTGATCCTCGCAGTCTTAAAATCTTCATTCCCGAAGTACTAGAAGGCGCATTTGAAAACCGAGTCCATTATTTTGAAAACAAAATCATTTCTTTAAAAAAAAAAACACATAGATAGTTTTTTTTTTTTGAGTCTAATAAAAGTTTTTCGTTGGCATAATCACCTTAATAAATGTGCAAGATGAGCACAATGCAAAATGAGCACTTTTCGATAATGACTAAAATCCCTGTCAAGTTACAGCTATGGTGGAATGATCTAGGTCTTGAAGGACAAGGTGAAGTCAAGAAATATCTGAAAGGTCTCACGGGTTTACTGGAAATCCAGCCTCGGGGAGATATCATAAGAGCTTTGGTCACTTACTGGGACCCAGCGCACAATGTTTTCCACTTCTCCGATTTTGAACTCACCCCAACTCTGGAGGAAATGGCTGGGTACATCGGAAATGCTGAACTTCCATTAAGGCAAAGATACCTGGTCGCCCCAAGAGCTGTCACGGTGCATCGATTTCTAGACTCACTAAAAATACCCAGGACGGTCCATAACCCAGATTTGGCCGCCGGTTTCTGTAATCCATGTTTCATATACGACAGGTATGGTCATGTAGGAGGATTCAACAATCCGATTAACAAGCTATGCAGCAAAGGAAGTCGTCAGAAGTGGGATAAGCACAGACGGGTGGCTTTCATGATAACATTTTTGGGCCTTCTGGTATTTCCGAGGAAAGATGGGAATATTGATCTGAAAATATCCGGGGTCGTCAGTACTTTGCTCACTCAAAATGACAGTACTCTCGCGCCTATGGTGGTATCCGATATCTTTCGAGCTCTCACAGCCTGCAAAGCCGGAGGGAATTTCTTCGAAGGTTGTAACTTGCTGCTACAAATATGGATGACTGAACATCTCTGCCATCGTTCCGAATTTTTGAGCCATGTTTCTTCGGAGAAGACTTGCATAGAAGAGTTTTACACGAGAACCAAAGAGATCAGTCTACCCAAAGGAGTTATGGCATGGACTTCATTCTTTCAAGCTCTTACTGCCAGCCAAATACAGTGGACACTGGGATGGTTGCCTGTTGATGAGATCATGTATATGCCAGCAACTAGAACTCATTTCCTACTGATGGGACTTAAGAGCATTCAACCTTACGCGCCCTGCCGAGTCTTGAGACAACTCGGAAGATATCAGATAGTGCCACACGAGGAAGATCTTAGTGCTCAAACAATTGAGATAAGCCCTGACGGACAATTTCCTGAAGCAAAAATCCGCCAGATCTGGAATGAATGTCAATATTTGAAAGCAGATACTTGTGTGCATGATCGGGCCAAAAGTGAAATGGCGCCAGATTACCTTGCATGGTACAGAAGAGAACTCGAACACGAAAGGCCGGCTAAAAGACCCCACATCTTAAATTTCGCCGAGTCATCGCAAAAGCAGTGGGATTGGTTGGAAAAAGAAAGAGGTTATCGTACCGAAATCAGCAAGTTGAAGCAACAAGTGGAAGGTCTAAAATATGAGCACAACGTGCAAGTTGCTACCGATTTGGGAGAAAAGAACAAGTTGGCTCAGGAAAACGAGATGCTCAAGGCCCGGATCAAACAAATGAGGTTAGATGCTGATAACCAACAAAGGAGCCATTCAGATGAACGATTGATAAAAGCTCTAAGGACGGAAATTGGGGAGCGCCGGACTGAGTCAGAAAATACCATAGCGGGGCTCGAGGCACACTGGGCAAGAAGGACAGAAAAACGTAACCGGCACCTACAGCAGTTGAAAAGGGATCATGAGCGAACCATTGCCAATATGAAGGAAAAGGTGGACAGAGCGTTTGAGCAAACCCGAACCCTAGGAGTTGAAAATAGACATTGCCGCAAGCTTTTAGCCCAGATGGAAGTAGAAATTCGGCAGTGGCAAAAGCAATGCCTCCAGGATTCTCGGGTTATGACAGCCCGTAATGATCAAATAGAGCACTTACTTAAAGAGAAGAGGCGAACCAGGGATAAGATCAGGACCATTGCCCATGCCATCATCAGAAGATGTCTACGGTGTGAAAACATGACCACCATTACCGTTCTCTCGGCAGTGATGGTGTATGTCAAGAAAACCATGCATGAGCTGGAACAACTTGAAAGGGATCTCACACCTAAGACCGCGGCGAGGCCGAACGATGCCCCGCGGGTGCCAATTCTCGAAACCTTGATGTATTCATAGGTCGAGTCTGCATCTTAGCATTTTCTGTCCGTCTTTTCGCATCAGGGTGCATTAGTTTGTTTTGAGTCTGCATTTGTTTTCAAGGTTTGTTTATTTTCCCTTTTTTTTGAAATGTTGGTTGTAATAGATTGCTTCAAGTAATAAAATGAGTGCTTCTTTTACACTCCTCTATCCCGAACTACGCAAGATCTGATTCACGCGGCATCGTGATATGTAGGCAATCCTCATCGGATCCGGTCACATTTTTAACTGCAAATAATAAAATAAAATAAAAAGAAAGAAAAATGGTGATAAAAAAAAGCCTAAGGAGAAGCCGGAATGACACATGTCTTTGTTGCAAGCATGTAGAAACTCCCCTGACTGTATAGGTGCATCACACCCCAATGTGAGATTACCTGTCTGTTATTTGTTTTAAACTAACCGTCATGTTTGCTGATAAGTTCAGGTTCCTAGAAAAGTGGTTTGGTTTTGTGGTAATCTGGCCTCTCATATATACTTCACGAGATCAAAAGGAAACATCCAGCCACCCGTCGCTAAATCAAGAGGAATTGCTCATACATATTTCACAAGGTCGAAGGGAAGTGTCGAAATGTCTTCAGAAATTCCTCTGCCAACGATTCCTATTTCGGAGGAAAGTTCAATCTCAGTCATCCCAACTTCTGAGTCAGCAACTGTCGAGGAAAATAGGATTCTGCGTCTCCGCATGATGGAAATGTGGGACGCCTGGGCCAATGGAAAAGAGCCACCAAGTGCGATCCCTGGATTCCCTGAGCTTTTTCCTAGGGCAAGTGGGACCTCCAACATCCCCACAAGTTATCCAAATACCCCACTGGGATTTCCTACCATCTCAACCTACTTTACTGGAACACCTTCTGAGTCTCGCCCCCAGGTGTTAGCTGCCGGAGCGGTTTCAAACATATTCACTGCTCCACCTTGTTCATCCACGGCACAACCTGTCTTACCCAGGCCTAACTTCAATTCATCATCCTTCACATTTCAAGCACCACCTCTTCCATTAGAACCTAGTCAGTTCACTACCAACGCTTACCCTCAGCCGTCTCGGTACGAGTTTATCGCAGGACAGGAGAAAGCCGAGAAAACGCCTGAACAAGAGGAAATGACCAGAAAAATGAGAAGCATGGAGCAAACTCTCAAAAATATACAGGGTCTGAGCGGGCAAAAAAGCGTATCTTACGCTGACCTGTGCATGTTCCCACACGTACATCTGCCCTTGGGTTTCAAAACCCCAAAGTTTGAGTATGACGGGCATGGAGACCCTATAGCCCACCTCAAAAGGTACTGCAATCAGTTGCGGGGAGCGGGCAGAAAAGAAGAACTTCTTATGGCTTACTTTGGAGAAACTTTGACTGGCATTGCTTCTGAATGGTATACGGATCAGGAAGTATCTCGTTGGCACATTTGGGACGACTTGGCTAGGGATTTTGTCAGGCAGTTTCAATATAACATCGACATTGCCCCCGACAGGAATTCATTGTCAAATCTAAAGAAGAAGCCTTCGGAGAACTTCCGAGAATATGCTGTCAAATGGCGCGAACAAGCAGCCAGAGTCAAACCTCCCATGGATGAAACAGAAATGGTCAGCATTTTCCTTCAAGCTCAAGAGGCTGATTATTATCAAAACATGATGTCTGCATTGGGAAAGCCGTTTACTGAAGCCATCAAAATCGGTGAAATGGTGGAAAATGGTTTAAAACAGGGCGAATCTTGAGTCAGTCTGCTATAAGGGCCACCTCCCAAGCAATCCAAGGCGGGTCTGGAGGAGGAGCAAACCGAAAGAAGAAGGAAGAAGCAACAATGGCAACTTCGAGTGTAAGAAAACCCCATCCGTCCAGATTTCATTTCTCTGAAAGAGCCCCGCAACACTACTACCCCCATCAAGATGCGGCCTATGCTATGAACCTTCAGCCCTACACAGTAATGAATGCACAACCATATATTAGGCCACAACAACAATTTCACCAAAAACGAGCTCAATTTCCAAGAAATCAACCTCCTCACCAAGCTCAGTATAATCCCCGACCTCCACAAAATAATCTCCCCTACAACGCCCGCACTCGAGAGCCGCCCAGGAAAATGGACTTCACACCTATTGGTGAATCATATTCCAACCTTTTCCCCAAATTGGTCCAAATGGGTTTGTTACAACCCGTACCCCCAAATAGGCAAAACCCAGAGTCACCCTCTTACCAACCTGGTGCCCGATGTGCCTATCATTCTGGAGTGGAAGGACATGACACTGAGAGCTGTTGGACTTTGAAAAGGGTTGTTGAAAACCTCATAGAACAAAAGCGAATAGTGTTAAAGGACGAAGACATTCCTAATGTGACCAACAATCCGTTACCGGCTCACAACAATGGACCGATTATTGGGATGATCTGCGAAGATAAAGAGTTTGATCCTGTCTTGAAAGCCATCATTGTAATCGCCGACATTGAGAAAGAGCCCAAGACGTATGCAAAGCAAGAAAAGGTGGATAAGAAGAGTAAAAACCCCCCTCAAAACACAGAAAAAGTGGTGGAAACAAAAATTGAGGTAGTACCCTCGAAAGATGTTGTCCTTTATGTCCCCCGAGGTTCGAAGAAAGGAAAAGTGACATTGAGCCCTCCAAGAAGGTTTGAGCTGAACAAAGGATCTAAAATGTATGTGCCCAAAGGGACCTATGCGGAACGGGGGCTAATAATTTCACCAAGGCTGAATGAGCCCGTGATTATTGGACGCGCGCCGCAGAGGCCCATGACGGATCCTACTACCGTCCCATGGAATTATAACAAGGCGGTAGTAACCTACAAAGGAAAAGAAATCCTGGGAGAAGTGAATGAAACTAACCCAACTGAGAAATACCTCAACCTGGAGGAGTTGAATGATTCTACAAAGAAGCGTTTCCCACTCAAGAAACTGGTTAGCGCCGAGGAAGCGGAAGAGTTTTTCAGGAAAATGAAAACTGCGGATTACGAGATAATTGATCAACTCTGAAACTCTCCCGCTCAGGTCTCGTTGTGGTCTCTATTGATGAATTCAACTGAGCATCAAAAAGTGTTGATCAAGACCCTCAACGAAGCTTACGTCCCAATTGAAACTACCGTGGAACAGCTAGAGAGGATGGCAGAAAGATTCTTCATGATCAATCAAATTTCCTTCAGCAAAAATGATCTGCCCCCGGAAGGGGCCGCTCACAACAAGGCCCTCCACCTAACAGTTAAATGTGAAGGGTACTATGTGAAGAGGGTCATGCTGGATGGCGGGTCCGGAGTAGATATCTGTCCCCTTTCGACTCTACAAAGAATGGAGATTGAAACAGGGAGAATTAGGCCCAACAGCGTATGTGTTCGTGCCTTTGACGGCATCAAAAGGGACACCCTAGGCGAGATCGATTTGATTTTGACTATTGGACCTGTGGATTTTGAGGTGACCTTTCAGGTCCTAGATATGGATACTTCTTACAATTTCCTTCTAAGGAAGGCCCTGGATTCATGCGACGGAAGCCATACCTTCTACTCTCCACCAGATGGTAAAATTTGTACATGAAAATCAAGAGATTATAGTCCACGGAGAGGATGAGCATTCAATTTATCGAGACCCGTCGGTTCCATGCCTCGAAGCTAAGGAGGGTAGTGAACACATAGTATATCAAGTTTTCGAAGTTGTGGTCGCAGACCAATGCGAAGAAGGAAGCCCCTACCCTCAACCTTTTCTCTCAAAAGCGTCAGTTATGGTTGCCAAGGAAATTATCAGGCATGGTTATAAACTGGGAAAGGGACTCGGGGCATCATTGCAAGGTATCACCGAGCCTATCACATTACCTGCAGCCGAAAAGTTCTTCGGTGTTGGTTTTTACGCCGAAGAAGCTGATGTAATATGGGCAAACCAACGGAAGAGCAATGGTTGGGTATTATCTCAGCCAATTCCCCATCTTTACAGAACATTCATCAAACCCAAGTACAATGAAGAAAGAGAGGATGAGACCTTCACGACCGAGGAAATTGAAGAAATCTGTGAGGTTATGAGGCAAATGTTGTACGAAACCCATATGGTTCATCCAGGAGAAGGCTCGAGCACCGCTGAGGTGCTTTACATGGGGCCCGATGCCAAATTGCAAAACTGGAAGGCTACTCCGTTTCCGATCAAGCGGGAATCCTGGTAGACCAGTCTTGCCACCTTTTCTGCATCACGAGTTATTTTGGGGTGTAACTCGAATGATTTCCTTTTAGTTTCCTGTCCTTAAATTCTGATGTAAACCCTATTATCTTCAAAATTCAATGAAATGAAATAAATATTTCATCTTTTATCTTATTTATTCTCTCTGATTTTTTTTTTTCTGTTTTATCTCTTTCAGTTCTAATAATGCGGCTTCAAATAACATGACATGCTTGCGGACTTCATGCCCGGATCCAAACATGCGGTCTAACTGCGAAATAATGAACCAAGAAATGGAATACGACGAAGAAGAGGCTTTTAAGGAAATAAATCGAGAATTGGAACACTTTGAGAACAAACCTAAGCCGAATCTGAATGACACCGAACCAGTTAATTTGGGAACTCCTGAGGAAATCCGAGAGACCAAAATAAGCATTCACACGGACGAGAGAACGCGAGACGCGATAGTTCAACTCCTTGTTGAATTTAAAGATGTGTTTGCTTGGTCATACGATGACATGCCAGGATTAAGCGTTGATCTAGTGGTGCATAAATTTCCAATTAACCCTGATTGTCCTCCAGTTCAACAAAAGCAGAGAAAGTTCAAAACTGATGTCAGTGACAAGATTAAAGAAGAAATCACCAAGCAGCTGAAAACGGGAGTAATTCGGGTAATCCAGTACACCACGTGGTTAGCGAATGTAGTTCCAGTGCCGAAAAAAGATGGGAAGACTCGGGTCTGTGTGGATTATCGAGATTTGAATAGAGCGAGTCCCAAAGACAATTTCCCATTGCCCAACATCCACATCCTTGTTGATAATTGCGCCAAACATGAGATCCAGTCTTTCGTAGATTGTTACGCTGGATATCATCAGGTGTTGATGGATGAAGAAGACGCTGAGAAGACTGCATTCACTACACCATGGGGCACTTACTGTTACCGGGTTATGCCATTCGGTCTGAAGAATGTTGGGGCAACTTACATGAGAGCCATGACTGCCATTTTTCATGACATGATGCATCAAGAAATAGAGGTGTATGTGGATGACGTGATAATCAAGTCCAGGACTCGGGACAATCATATCCAAGACTTGAGGAAATTCTTCGAGAGACTGAGAAAGTACGACTTGAAGCTGAACCCGGCCAAATGCGCCTTCGGAGTCCCATCAGGCAAGCTTTTGGGTTTCATAGTAAGCAGGAGAGGTATAGAGTTAGATCCAACAAAGATAAAATCTATCAGAGATCTACCTCCCCCAAGAACGAAGAAAGACGTGATGAGTCTGTTGGGCAGGTTAAACTATATCAGTCGATTCATTGCCCAGCTAACTAGCACGTGTGAGCCCATATTTAAGCTATTAAGGAAGGATGCAGTGATCAAATGGACGGCTGAATGTCAAGAAGCTTTTGACAAGATCAAAGAATATCTTTTAAATCCCCCAGTTTTGGTCCCGCCAGAGCCAGAGAGACCCCTATTCTTGTATCTGACAGTCTTGGAAAATTCTTTCGGTTGCGTCCTCGGGCAACATGACATAACCGGAAAGAAGGAACAGGCGATCTACTACTTGAGCAAGAAATTTACTGGCTATGAGGCCAAGTACACTCTGTTGGAAAGAACGTGTTGTGCTTTAACGTGGGTTGCCCAAAAATTGAGACATTATCTTCAAACTCACACTACTTACCTCATAAGCAGGTTGGATCCTTTGAAGTATATATTTCAGAAACCAATGCCTACTGGAAGACTGGCCAAGTGGCAAATCTTGCTTACTGAATTTGACATAGTCTATGTCACCCGTACGGCAATGAAAGCCCAGGCATTAGCAGATCATTTGGCCGAAAATCCGGTTGATGAGGAATACCAGCCATTGAGTACTTATTTTCCAGATGAAGAAATAAATACCATAGAAGTGGTCTCGGAAAATGCTCACGTTTGGAAGATGTTCTTTGATGGGGCCGTAAATGCCAAAGGTGTAGGAATAGGGGCAATCTTGATCTCACCTGCTGGTCAACATTATCCGGCTACAGCTAGGCTTCGTTTCTTTTGCACGAACAATACAGCTGAATATGAAGCTTGCATCATGGGCATGAATATGGCGATTGATCAAGATGTTGGGGATTTGTTGATTATGGGGGATTCTGATTTGATTATCCGGCAGGCCCAGGGTGAATGGAAAACTCGAGATGTCAAGCTTATTCCCTACCGGCAGCACGTAGAGGATCTCAGCAAGCGGTTCAGATCAGTATAGTTCAGGTATATCCCACGATGTCACAATGAATTAGCCGATGCACTCGCCACTTTAGCTTCAATGTTACCTTATCCAGGCAACGCCCACATCGATCCCTTGGAAATCCAAATCAGGGAAAGGCATGGTTATTGCAACACAATCGAGGCAGGACCAAGTATCCAGCCATGGTACCAGGATATTAAGAGGTTCTTGAAAACACAAGAATACCCCGAACATGCTACTGGAGATCAGAAGAGAACTATTAGGCGGCAGGCAAGTGGATTCTTTTTGAGCGGTGAGATATTGTATAAAAGAACCCCTGATCTCAACTTATTAAGATGTGTTGACGCCGAAGAAGCAGGCAGGATCATGCATGAAGTACATGCAGGGGTGTGTGGACCTCATATGAACGGGTACGTTTTGGCAAAGAAAATCTTGCGGGCCGGATATTATTGGATGACCATGGAAAAGGACTGTTTCAGCTTCGTTCGAAAGTGTCATCAGTGTCAGGTGCATGGAGATCTGATTCACGCACCTCCCACAGAACTACATCCCATGTCTGCACCTTGGCCATTTGTTGCCTGGGGTATGGATGTCATTGGTCCGATTGAGCCCAAAGCTTCAAATGGACACAGATTCATATTGGTCGCTATCGACTACTTCACAAAATGGGTCGAGGCTGTCACTCTCAAATCAGTCACTAAGAAAGCCGTGGTGGATTTCATACATTCAAATCTTATCTGTCGTTTCGGTATTCCTGCAACTATAATCACAGATAATGCAGCAAACCTGAATAGTCATTTGATGGAGGATGTGTGTGAACAATTCAAAATAACGCATAGGAATTCCACTCCTTATCGGCCCAAAGCCAACGGCGCTGTTGAAGCAGCGAACAAAAACATCAAAAAGATTTTGAGGAAGACAACCCAGAGTTCTAGACAATGGCATGAGCAGTTACCTTTCGCCCTGCTTGGATATCGCACTACAGTACGCACCTCAGTAGGGGCAACCCCATACTTGTTGGTTTATGGGACCGAGGCTGTAATACCGGCAGAGTTAGAAATCCCTTCTCTCCGGATCATTATTGAAGCTGAAATTGAAGACAGTGAGTGGGTCAAAACTCGTTTGGAACAGTTAACGCTGATCGATGAAAAGCGAATGGCTGCGGTTTGTCACGGGCAATTGTACCAACAAAGAATGGCTCGTGCTTACAACAAGAAAGTGCGACCCAGGAATTTTGAAGTAGGTCAACTGGTGTTAAGGCGCATTCTTCCACATCACCAGGAAGCGAAAGGAAAATTTGCTCCTAATTGGAAAGGTCCATACATCATCAGGAAGATATTGCCCAGGGGAGCATTATATCTAGGTGATATTGAAGGAAAAGATCCCGACACAGCCGTGAATGCAGATGCAGTAAAAAGATACTATGTTTGAACTTGCTCTGACGATGTTTTTGCACATTTGAGAGGATGAAGGCTTTCATTCCCGCTACCCAAACACTCAAATCCTTTGCTAACCCTTTGAGCCATTTACCTTTCTTTCATTACCCTCTTTGGAACCCGGAAGTGAAGTTCTAAAAAAAAAAAAAAAAACCAAAATTTCCTGAACTACGTTTGACTTGATTCCGAAAGGATACGTAGGCAGCCTCTCTATGGGGTTCAGTCACACCAAAACAAAAATCCAGTTTTCCCTAAAATTTAAACTGGGGCAGACATTATAATAATTCGGCGATAATCCCGCCTGGACGGTTCCAAAGTTGTAATTCGATCCAAGTTCTTTTGACCCCAAACCTGTTGCAAGTCCTTCTGATCAATCGGCAAAAGTTTCTTCAAAATCAAAGGACGCAATTGCTCAGATCCGACGCAGTCAGGATGAGAGAATCAAAATGAGAGAGTCTTATTGGTGAAAACCTATGGGCACCATAAGGCGATGGCGAGCAGAGAAATCAAAATGAGAGAGTCTTGTTAGTGAAAACTCATGACGAGCACTATAAGGCGACGGTAAGAAGAGAAATGAGAGAGGTCGGCTAGCGAAAACTCGCAAAGAGCGTTGTCGGCCGAAAGAGGATTTCACCACAGAAGGTTCTGGCAAGGTTCCCTGGTTTGGAAACATAGATCCGTTTGGTTCGTGAGAAAATGTAGGTTCGTGAGAGTTGGGCATCCAGTCCAAAAAGCAGGTTATGTCAATTTAAAGCCAGCATGTGCCAAGATAAGTCTTTCTTTTCCCAAAAAAAAAAAGAAGACGCTTCTTTTTTTTTAAATTCATTTTTTCTCGTTCTTTGTTTACTTTTCTTTGGATTCCTTTTCGGTTTAACCCTAAGCCCCAAAACATGCTAGAAATAAAAGGTGGCAGGACCGGTTTCACAGGGCTCTGTTTGGCAAGAGGTGGGAACATACCCAGCCTTAATGATGCGTCAGTCCAATCCCGACTGATCATGGCGTTTGATTACCTCAAAATCCCCAAGCAGAGTGAGACAGAAGAAACAGAGCCGTACATGCACAAATCATCGTGAAATCCTGAAATATTGAGTCTTATCACTTTGAAAGGAGGTTGCCTTGGAAGCCAATCAATGCCGAATTTTCTCAACAGAAATGAAGCTTGGGACCAAGAAAAACAATGAAGGCCACAAAACCGACCACAATTTCAAACTGACAATTTTTCTTTGTTTAGGAAAATTGAGACAGGTGCGATCCAAAGCAACCGTGCAAGAAGCAGGTGTAGCCCAAAAAAGAAATGAAGTGCACGAGCGTTGAAACAGCTTTGCAGCAAGAAAACGACCAAAGGGAAGTTTACCCAGAATTCTTTCATGCATTTTGATAAATAAAAGGGGCATAACCCGTGGACTTCCCTGGCATAACCCAGGGACTTCTTTCCCTTTCCCGGCATAACCCGTGGACCTCCCTGGCATAACCCAGGACCTCTTTTCCTTTCCCGGCATAACCCGATAATTTCCCCGGCATAACCCGAGGACTCTGTCCCTTTCCCGGCATAACCAGTGGACCTCCCTGGCATAACCCAGGGACCTCTTTCCCTTTTTCGGCATAACCCGATGATTTCCCCGGCATAACCCAAGAACTCTTTTCCTTTCCCGGCATAACCCGATGACTTCCCCGGCATAACCCGAGGACTCTCTCCCTTTTCCGGCATAACCCGATGACTTCCCCGGCATAACCCGAGGACTCTTTTCCTTTCCCGGCATAACCCGATAATTTCCCCGGCATAACCCGAGGACTCTATCCCTTTCCCGGCATAACCCGTGGACCTCCCTGGCATAACCCAGGGACCTCTTTCCCTTTTTCGGCATAACCCGAGAACTCTTTTCCTTTCCCGGCATAACCCGATGACTTCCCCGGCATAACCCGAGGACTCTCTCCCTTTTCCGGCATAACCCGATGACTTCCCCGGCATAACCCGAGGACTCTTTTCCTTTCCCAGCATAACCCGATGACTTCCCCGGCAAAACCCGTGGACTTCCCTGGCATAACCCAGGAACCTCTTTTCCTTTTCCGGTATAACCCGGTGACTTCCCCGGCATAACCCGATGACTCTTTTCCTTTCCCGGCATAACCCGATGACTTCCCCGACATAACCCGTGGACCTCCCTGGCATAACCTAGGGACCTCTTTGAATTTTCCGGCATAACCCGTGGACCTCCCTGGCATAACCCAGGGACCTCTGTTCCGGCATAACCCGATGAATCTTCCCGGCATAACCCGTGGACACTTTCCAGCATAACCTGGCAATTCTCCCAATTTAGGGCTCCGATCCTTAAGTTGAACAGGTTTCTATTTAGTCAGCATTAGGGCTCTAATCCCTGAACTGAGCATTTTTTTTCTGTTAGCCGACATTAGGGCTCCAATCCCTGAGTTGAGCAACCTTCCTTTAGCCAACATTAGGGATCCAATCCCTGAGTTGTGAACTTTTACCTTTTGCGACATTAGGGCTCCAATCCTTGAGTTGCGCTTTGTAGACTAGGATTTTTTCCAATCCCCTCATCAGTGTTGTAAATTTTCATGACAATTAACTCACGAAATTTTCCTAGTGAAACTGGGGCAGAAATTTCGTTCGTTTGTTTTGTTGTCTCAGCAGGTCTGACCCTGAGGTGCATGGATCGAGACGACCTACGGGGTGAGTCTCAATCCAGAATAAAGAAAAGAACAAAAGAACAAAAGAAAAAAAGAAGATGTTCCCACATATTGGAACAAACAAAGGGCAGGTCGCTCAAAAATTGGATCAAATTCCCGAGCTCCGCCAATCCCGTTTCATTCAATACTGCAGAAATAAACAAACGCCTACAACTTGCGAGCATCAAGATTCGGATCGAAGTCTACAAGCAGAATTAGCTGAGACCCAAGATCAAGTTGCAAAAGAATTATAGATAGGAATCTTGTAACTAGCGGTTGACAGGCATAAGTAGTTAGTTCAGTTTCAATTTCCTTTGGTTGTAATAAGGAGGTCAGTAAAGCAGTAGTGGCAACAACAACAACAGTAACAGCAAGCATTGCAATCCCACGGTAGTCCCAGCTACCAAAATTTCTCGAACTACATCGACCTGATTCCTGTTTAGCCCAGGATATGTAGGAAACCTTTGAAGCAAAGGTTCGGTCAAATATTTTTCAAAAAAAATAAATGCTTCACACGGAGTACTCGGATGGGCAAAAATCACTCGCTTTATCTTTGCACGAAAACCCTTCGTGTCTACGGGCAAAGAGGGGCAGCTGTAAGCACGTGATTTTTGCCCTATATGAGAATTACTCCCAAAAATAAAAAAAATAAAATGATTTTTCTTTGGTGCGCAATTTTGTGATATTTTGAATAATTATTTGTATTTGTTTGTGCGTGTTTATTTGCTAAATTAATAAAAATACAAAAATATGTCGCATTTTGCATATAGGATTTAATTCTACAATTGTTAATAATTAGATGTGTTTTACAAAAATTAAAAAATTACAAAAATAGGCATCGTTTGCATTTTTAGCATTTAATGTCCAAATATATAATTTTATGCTTAATTATTATTTAATTGTGCGTTAATTGATATTGGGAGTTAATTTGCGCTTTTATGTCTTAATTTAGTTCTTAATAATAGTTTAAGTATTTTTATAATTTAGTTTTAGAAAAATAAAAGAAGAAAAGAGAGCGAAAATATAAAGAAAGTAGGAATTGGGCCTCTTCTTCGATTTCAAGCCACAGGCCCAAAAAATGGCCCAACCTTCCCTATGACCCAGTCCATTTCGAACTGGGTCGACCCAGTCCATAACCCAACACCCCTATTATCTTACAAGCAACACAAAACAAACAAAAAAAAGTAAGAAAACCCTAAAAATGCCTAAAACATTCATCCGCCCCCCCCATTATTCTCCTTCTTCTTCCTCAAGCTCCCCTCCCTAGCATCAATGGCTGCCCCTCCATCCTCAACACCCAAACCACCACCTTACGACTAGCAGTCCACCATCGTCATCCTCCTGCTCCAACGACCACCCACTTCACTTTCTTGTAAAGATGCTAACTTTGTGTTGAGATCTTCCAAGAACCCATCGTCTTCTTCATCCTCGTCGTCGTGCATAACGCAGCATTGTAGCTGCTGCTTCACCTTCTTCTTCGTCTTCATCACCTCCCCACCTCCAAGCTCTTCATCAATACACACATACATAGCCGCGTCAACACACTCACACGAGCACACTCTCCCCCGCCATGCTGCTGTTGCTCGTAACCATGGCTGCCTAGTCGTGGTAGTTTGTTTTCGTCCCCTCCATCATGCTGCTGCTGCTCGTAACCATGGCTGTCTAGTCGTGGTAGTTGTTTCCGTCCCCTCCATCGTGCTGCTGCTACCGCTGCTAGTTCGCCGAAGCTGGGTCGTCGTTGCTGCTGCTTCACGTTCCATGCTTCGGCTCTTGCTTCGTCTTCTTCGTTATGTCAAAGTTTCGTTGGTTTCATTTAGAGTTCGTTCGATGTTCGTCGTTGGTCATTTACGGTTAGTTGTTCTAAGTTTTATTTTTGTCCATATTTTTGTTTGATATTTTCCGAATCCAAACTTGTTAAATGATTCAATTCTTGTCTTGTTCGTTGTTCATCGTTGAAATAATTTTCTAGTGTGTTCATGTGTTTGATTGAATTAATTTTCAGATTTCAAATGGAAAGTTAATTAATGGTTCTTCATGTTTATTTCATGTTTGTTTTATTGGTTAAGTAATATTTGTTAGTTTGATGTTTGTTAGATTCAAATTGAAATTTAATTAACTATTTCTTCAATTTGTTTCATGTGTTTATGTATTGTTAGAAATTGTTAATATTGTTAAGTTCAAGCTTAAGTTCATAATTGTTTATTCGTCGATCTTGTTATTTGTCTAAAAAGAATTTAGTTGTGTTAAAGGAAATATATTGATTTAATCGTTTTAATCCGTCATGTTTGTTGTGTTAAAATAGATTCATTCATGTTCATACTTTGTTTGGATGATCTTGAATCCGAATTTTGTATAGTTTGATTTCTTGTTTATCATTTATGATTATTTCTTGAATTTGTCTCATAATCTTGTTTAAGTTTAAGATAGGAATTGTTTGTTGTAATGTTGTTAGAGTAGTTGATTTTAAGTTCAATATTATTAAATTTAGAAATCTAAATATACTTGTTTGTTGTTGTTGTTGAATCCGAAAATAGGATTGTTTGTTGCTAAATATTGTTCAATCAAATTTTAGTTGTTCTTTGTTGTTCAATTTGTGTTCATGTGATTTGTTGTTGAAATGTTGAAGAAATCATGTTCATGTGATTTGTTGTTGAAATATTGAAGAAATCATGTTCATGAAATTTGTTGTTTGAACATTGTTAGAAATTAATCATATTGTCTATATTTTGGTTAAGTTTGATTAATTGATGTGTTATAGCTGATGGGTAGTTTGGTAATTCATAGTACTTTCGGGGGTAAAATAGTAATTTGTAATAGGGTCGGAGGGGTAGTTTAGGAATTATACATTTTGTAATTGTTTATATGAAGCATGGGGGACAAAATGAAATGGGGTGGGTTGTGATATAGTTATTTAATATAAAGGGGGGACAAGACAAATTTTAGTGTGGGGGAATCTTGTATTTGTTTATGTTAGGCATGGGGGACAAAATATAATGGGGTGGTGTGATATATTTATTTAATGTAATGGGGATGAGTGGGAAGATAATGGGTTTGGTAGAGAAAATGGGTTGATTTTAATTGATTAAAAGATTTATGGGTTGGGGGATATATATAGGGAGGTCTTGAATCAGATTTAAAGAAGGAAAAAAAATTTAAGAAAGAAAATTCCGAAAAAAAATACTAAGACTTTAGAAAAACAAAAAGAAAAACATTCTGGAAATTCAAAAGAAGAAGAATATACACCTGATATATAGTCCAAATATTCTGAGATACGGATTGAGAAATTAAGGGTTAAACACTAACTAGTCTTTCAAAAATCTGAAAAGTTTCCCTTTGCTTCTGTCCGTTGGTTGTTGTTGTTTCCGGATTTTGTCTTGATTTTAAAATCTGTCACTAAGTTTCTCGTCGCTGGTTGTTACTAGTTGCTGGGATTGCTGTTGTTGTATGCTACTGAATTTCTGCTGATCTCTCACTTTTCTTTTGCTTCCAATATCAGGTACACAACTGACACGCTGATTATTGTAAACTGAAACAGGAAGCATGAATACGAAAAATGAAGAATTGAAGTTCTAAATTTATTTTGAATTATATTCTTAATTTTATTTGTATATATAAATTATTTAGCTTACAAAAATCGGAATCATGTAGCTATTTAATGTATATATAGTGGAACATCCAACGATAGCTTAACGGATGAACTATCTATATATTGCTTAAAAATAAATAAATGGTGTAGTAACTCCGTCTAAGTTAAAAATCAAACGAATAGACCATTTCGGAACTTGTAAGAAAATTGTTTAGTTAAATAATATTGGTTAATTCCAGCATGTAATTGTTTTAGGATTAAAATTAGATTGCCAAGTAAATAAATAAATGGTGTAGTAACTCCGTCTAAGTTAAAAATCAAACGAATAGACCATTTCGGAACTTGTAAGAAAATTGTTTAGTTAAATAATATTGGTTAATTCCAGCATGTAATTGTTTTAGGATTAAAATTAGATTGCCAAGTTTTTTTTATTTAATTTTTGACAAACTGAGAACATGTCTAGTATAATATAATTAGGTAGTAATACGTGAAGCCCAGGTTTAGTTTAATGCCATATACGTTGGGCCTGTGCCCGTATTGGCAACGGACTGCCTTGCTTGTATCATTTTTCAGAATTTACGAATCATATTCGAAACTCAACTACAACAACTCAAGCATGTAAATAAATTAAGACCTTTTCTCTTTCATTTTTGTAGAGACAATTTTAATAGAAAATGTAGGCACTTTAGGATTATCCTGATAAAAATAAATGAGATGAGCCTCGCCAAATAAAACGCACAAATTGCGGGGCCCTCGATAAATGTTTAATTAAAATTACTTAGACTTCGGGATGAGCCGTTTAGCAAAATTCCACGGCCTTACCCAGAAATAATAATACGATAATTGCTTCAGGCGTGCATTTTAATAATCTTACCTTCTTAAATTCGGGTGCGCATTTATGTGACCCAAATCCAAATCTCAACGGAGTCGGAATGTATTAACAACCATGGGCGCATTGATTGTGACATGGTTCGAAATGCATTTTTACAATGTTGCAATTCCATAAAAAATAAATAATAATAAAAGCGGTTTTAAACTTAATGAAAGCACATAAGTAATAACATGTAATAAATCAGATATCTAGCCATTATAACAATTTAAGCGACCGTGCTAGAACCACGGGATTCGAGGGTGCCTAACACCTTCCCTCGGGTCAACAGAATTCCTTACTTAGAATTTCTGGTTCGCAGACTTCATTTGGAAAGTCGAATATTTTCCTCGATTTGGGATTCAAGATAAACCGGTGACTTGGGACACCAAAAGCCAAATCTTTCCCAGGTGGCGACTCTGAATTAAATAAATAATCTCATTTCGAATATTGTCACTTAAATTGGAAAAACTCCCTCGCGCATTCAACCCTTCGGGGCGGGCGCGCAAAAAGGAGGTGTGACAATACATATATATCGTAAGTCCTTATTGTTATGTGTGATCAATTCTGAAGTGTGGAAAACGAAGACACTAAGCTTCGACTATATATATACCTCCACGCCTTTGTACTTGTAGGGTTCTTCTAAACTGATATTTTGACTGTCTTCCCAATGGTACTCTCTTTTATTCTCATAATACTCATACGGTACCTTTAACTACCCCAACTCTTATCTGAATATTTCTCAAGTATTACAATGACATTACTGCGAGGCTAAATTCACTATATTGGGTTTTACTATGTTTATCTTGTACGATCTATTGATTTGTCTTTATCCTCTTGTTTATCCATAACAAGGCTCTTCCTGAATCAACTAATAATTACTCGTTGGCCCATTCGTATATTAATATTCCGCGTAATCTTTCTTGAGTTATTTCCTTTGTCTTAACTTACATCTCGCACTGGCTCCTTATCTATAAATAACACCTCGGGCAGGAACCCATACTTCCTTTTCTTGACGTCGTGCTTGCATAATGTTATGGAATCGTAGCATATCTGTAGGATTTGAATAAGTGCAATCTTATCCCTTTCTCTGTCCTGTCGCATTCTTCCTTTATTATTCCATAGTTATTACAACTACTTAATTCTGACTTAATGCCACATCACTCTATATTCCCCCCTTTAGGTGAGTACTAAGATTTAGCGCTACGATAGATGTTTTACCTCTTTATCTTTGGCGTTTTTTCACATCATCGATGACCCTTACTCGCTTTTCGGTAATCCTTCTGTACCATGGATAACAAATTTCTTTACTCGCGAGGGTGACACTTAGTGTAACTAGCACATATAGTCCCTTAAGCTTAACTTTTCTCATATTGCTTGCTTTAGGGAAGTGTCTTCCTGAAAGACCATCCTCTAAATCTCTCATAAATCTTCTTCTGTTGTCCATTCTATTATCGCCGGAACGAAATCTGAAACTCTCATGATGTCGACCATTATCAAATCAATCAATCCCTAATTCATGTTTAGTTTATATTGTTCACCAGACCATACTAATTTCTATTATTCTGTGTCCAACTTTTCCTTCCGGTAGTCGCGTTGGAGTCACGAACTTATTTCTCGAAACGAGGATATGACTTTATGGCCTATACTCTTTTTGTTCTCTCAATGCTTGTAGCCTCTCGTCTTTTCCTTTACTTGACTATACTCTGTAATACTATCATCTTTTTAATCTACCTTCATCATCCATGTATCACGCCTTACTCATAATACTTCGTTAACTCTCTTCTTATTTTCAGCTAACATTTATGTCTATCACTTTATTCCTGATAACTCGAACAAAACATTCCTTTGCTTTTAGCTCCCTTTGCTCCATCTACTGGCTCTTTCGGTTGCCTAACATTCTTTCTCTACAAGGGACGGGAGCCATACTAAGGTAATATTTATCCCTTTAAGGCTTCCAGTGCCTATCATTGTAGTACTCATATCTAGCTGTACTATTTTAGAATGCACCCTTTGAGTGTCTCACAAGGAGATCTATTAGCACATTTTCAATATCCTTTGGAAATGTCAACTAACACAAACAATCCATTTACCATTTTGGTTTAATCTAACCCCGGCCGGATCTTGATATCATGTCCTTCTCTTAAACTGCACCTGTTAGCTTCTGTAGGGCATAAATAAGATGGGTGTGGCCAATTATACATACTTCTGCTACAATTGAAGGTAACTCAAAATGCGTATATTTCTCTACTTGAATTGTAAATACTGTTAATCTTCATTAACTGGTACCTTGTACCCTTCTTCACCTTGATTCTTTTACTTGCTGAAACTTGTGTGTACCTTTCGATTCTCTTATTCCCGTTTACCATAAGAGTGGATAGGCATTCTTTCCTTAGGTATCCTTATCAAGAAGCTTACACATCTTAGTATACACATGATCTAGTAAATACCTCATATATATCCGTCGTAAGCATGATGCAAAATCCAGTTCCGCTAACTCAACTCTTCCACGACTATATCTCTTACCAACCATCTTTCTGGATGTAGGCATCATCGTATTATGAACAAGATAGAGTTTAGGGAATTGAGTTCTTACAACTGAGCTCTACCACACGATCTAGAGTAACAAGAAAGAGTGACAGCTCTTTCTATTGAGGAGGATCCATCTGAAGATCCGTATGAGTCATCTGTTCGAGCTGTTTCGACCACTCCGGCAGTAGATGGGGTGAGAGGAGTTCTGACCTCACCAAGGCCCTTAATTTCATTATTACAGCACATTGATCAGGGTTTGAGGAAAGTAGTGCATGGATTGGCACAGCCGGGTTTCCCTCAGGCTCAAAACTATGTCAAGGTATTTGCGGACACCAGCTCTTCTGAGGTTCCAGATAGTCCACAGTCTTGGGAGTCCGTCAATCAAGGATCGTCAGTGTATATTATGAGATACAAAGAGGAAGAAGATAATAGTCGGGCCAAGAGGAGGAAGGTAACTGATAAGGACATGAAAATTCCGCTTCGAAGTGTGTCTGATCGAGGCTCTCATATAGGACGAGGCAAGGACCCTCTACTCTAGACTTCCTCTAGATGTCAACCTTTGGTTGGTGAGCTCCACTTCTTCTGGGAATATTACCAATTCACGGTCCAAACTGATTGTTTATACCAATAGGCATGAATGCAGCGTCCCCAATAAAAGGATGTTAGTACGAATAATGTACTGAGTATGTAAGGTAGAACTGAAACATAACAGTAAGTCAACACTAATTAAAGACATGGAAGAAACATGGAGTAAAGGACTCAACTTGTAAGTCTGGACAACTCTATAAATCATGAAATAATTATAGTGTCATGCATATGCGTATGAATGTCATGTCGTGCATATGTATATGTTTCATAACATCATCAGGCCTCTGAAGGCATCCCATCATATCATCTCGGCTATTATGGGCAAACATCATCATCATGTACCAGCTGATCAGGTGGTGGTACGTATATAACACCATAACCTTTTCCCATATCCCATATACATATATATGCATATATAAAGCTGTATGAGTCATGGGTAAATTCACATGTAAATGAATACAATGCATGAGAATTACGCTAATAAAACTTCTCGGAACGTCATAAGACCAATATACCTTTGAGTAATATCATGAAGTAAACCTTTCCAACTTAGGTATTTTTTTCTGAGACTCATGAACAGAAGATATAATAATAATTCACATGGGGGAATAAAGAATATAGACACCCCTAGTATTTCTACGAATAGAGTTGGTTACCCTTCTTTCAAATCTAAATTGTGTTGTAGCACTGAGTTATAGGAAATTTGAGTTAAACTTACGTGTTGACGTTTGCATGCACAGATGACAGTAACTAGGAAGACTACGACTAGCCACATGAAAGAAATAACAGTAGGTGAGGGGACTAACAGGGTACCCCCAGTAGATGGGGCCCAATCGGAGTCCTAGGGAGAGACCCCTACCCAGCAATTACCGACTCCTCCGCCACCTGAGGAGATTCCTAGGGAGACTGCACATCTATTCCCCCTCCGCTTCCATCAGATCAAGACTTGAGGAGTGCGGTGGATTTGTTGGCACAGTTGGTAGCTACCCAATAACAGGCTAGGTCATCTGCTAGTGCAGGACCTTCTGAGGGATCTGGGAGTTCAAGGGTCCGAGAGTTTATTGCTTTGAATACCCCAGAGTTCACAAGGACAGATCAGAGGGAAGACCGGTAGGATTTCATAGATCAGCTTCATAAGACCTTTAGATCTACCTATAGATGTTCTACCTCTTCATTTTTGGTATCTTTTCACATCATCGATGACCCTTACTCGCCTTGCGGTAATACTTCTGTACCAAGGGTAACAAAATTCCTTACTCACGAGGGTGATAGTTAATGTAACTGGCGCACATAGTCCCTTAAGCTTAACTTTGCTCATACTACTTGCTTTAGGGAGGCGTCTTCCTGAATGGCCTTTAAAGGGTATTCTTTTGTCGTCCATTCTATTATCGCCAGAACGCAATTTCTGAAATTCTCATGATGCCGACTATTATCATATCATTCAGTCCCTAGTTCATGTTTAGTTTATCTTGTTCACCAGCCCATACTGATTTCTACTACTCTGGGGGTGTAGCTTTTCCTTCTAGTAGTCACGTTAGAGTCACGAACTTATTCCTCGAAATGATGACTTTATGGCCTATACTCTTTTATTGTCTCAACGTCGGTTACCTTTCGTCTTTTCCTTCCCTTGACTATAGACTTTATAATACTGTCATTCTTTTTTTTTTGTTTTGATTTACCGTTGTTATCCATGTATCACATCTTGCTCATAATGTTAATTCTCTTCTTATTTCCCTGCTAACCTTTATGTCTATCACTTTATTTTGAAAACTCCAACAAGATATTCTTCTGCTTTTAGCTCCCTTGCTCCATCCACTGGCTCTTCGGGTTGCCTAACATTCTTTCTCTACTAAGGATGGGAGCCATACTAAGGTAATATTTATCCCTTCGAGGATTCTAGTGCCCGTCTTTAAACTTTTTTTTTTGAACATTCTAGTATTCATACCTAGCTGTATTATGCTAGAGTGCACCATCTAGGTGTCTCACAAGGAGATCTATTAGCTCATTTGCAATATCCTTCAGAAATGTCAGCTAATGCAAAGAATCCATTCACTATTTTGGGTTACTCTAACCCCAGCCGGATCCTAATATCCCGTCCTTCTCTTAAATCATATTTGTTAGCTTCCATAGGGCGTAACTGAGATGGCTATGTCCGATTGTACATACCTCTGCTACTGTTGAAGGTAACTCAAAATGCTTATATTTCTCTGCCTGAATTGTAAATACTGATAATCTTTATTAATTGGGTGCCTCGTACCCTTCTTCACCTTGTTTCTTTTACTTGTTGAAACTTGTATCTTCCTTCTAAATCTCTCATTATTTTTCACCATACGGGTGGAAAGATATTCTTTTCTTAAGGCTCCTCATCAAGAAGCTTACACGTCTTAGTACACACATGTTCTGCTGAAGACAAAGATGACTTCTGAAGGAGTACGGTACAATCTTTTCCAAGAATATTTTACTGACTTTTCCCTACTCCGGGTATGTTAAGGCTATCCCTTCTTTCTTTTGGCATGATCCATACGATACAAACAAAACGAGTAAATATGCAAATGACTATATTCATAGAAATACTAGGGGTGTCTATATTCTTGATTCCCCATGTGAATTATTATATCTTTTGTTCATGGGTCTCAGAAAAATATGTATTTGATAAAGTTTATCCGAAATGTATATTGATTTTTATGGCATTCCGAGAAAATTCGTATTAACATATTTCTTATGCATTTCATGCATTTATAAATGTACATTGACCCATAATCAGATGGCGTTATATATGCATATTGTGTGTGTGTATATATATATATATATATATATATATATATATATATATATATATATATATATATATATATATATATATATATATATATATATATGAGATATGAGAAAAAGGTTACGGCGTTATATACGCACCACCACCTGATCAGTTGGTATATATTGATGATGTTGCCTACAGTGGTCGTATCCTGAATAGTAACTCCCATATCACCTAAGTCCAGTAACCGAACTCCAAGATTAGCTAGCTGATGAACCTCATATGCTATTCCCTTTTTTCGGTTATAAATATTACAGGCTACCCATCGATCTACGGTTGAGGGCATCGACTACCACATTCGCCTTCCCTAAATGGTATTAAATCTCAACGTCATAATCTTTAAGCAGCTCCAACCATCTCCTTTGACGTAAATTTAATTCCTTTTGCTTGAAGATATACTGGAGGCTCTTATGATCTATATAGATATCAATATGAATGCCATACACGTAGTGCCTCCACATCTTTAGTGCATGAATCACCGAGGCTAACTCTAAATCGTGGGTTGGATAGTTCTTCTCGTGCTTTCTTAGTTGTCTAGAAGCATAGGCTACAACCTTACCATGTCGCATCAGTACACAACCCAATCCAACTCCTGAAGCGTCACAATAGATCACATATCCATCGGTCCCTTCTGGGAGCGTTAGAACCGGTGCTGAAGTTAATCTGTCCTTTAATGCCTAGAAACTCCGTTAGCAAGCATTAGTCCATTGAAAATTTTCTCCCTTCTGAGTCAACTTTGTCAGAGGTGCTAAAAGGGAAGAAAATATCTCTACAAATCTCCTGTAATAGCCTGCCAAACCGAGAAAGCTACAAGTCTCTGCCAGTATTGTGGGTCTAGGCCAAGTCTTTACTGCCTCATTCATTTTTGTATCCACCCGGATGCCTTCATCGAAAATGACATGCCCAAGAAAAGCTACAAAGTTTAACCAGAATTCACATTTAGAGAATTTTGCATACAACTTCCCTTTTTGTAGAGTTCAGAGCACAGTACGCAAATGATCTGCATGTTCAGCCTCTGAACGAGAATATACCAATATATCATCGATAAATACAATTACGAACAGATCCAAAAAGGGCCGGAACACACAGTTCATCAAATCCATAAATATTGTTGGGGCATTGGTCAAACCGAACGATATAACACGAAACTCAAAGTGCCTATATCTGGTCCTGAATGTTGTCTTCGGAATATCTTCATCCTTAACCCTTACCTGATGGTACCCGGACCTCGAGTTTATTTTTGAAAAACACCTGGCACCTTGCAACTGATCAAATAAATCATCAATCCTCGGGAGCGGGTACTTATTCTTGATCGTTACCTTATTCAACTGTCCATAATCAATACACATCCGTAAGGAACCATCTTTCTTCCTCACAAATAACATAGGTGCCCCCCACGGTGATGTACTAGGTCTGATAAAGCCTTTTTCAAGTAAGTCCTTTAATTGTTCCTTTAACTCTTTCAGCTCTAGGGGGGTCATTCTATAGGGAGGAAAGGATATTAGATGAGTATCTGGTAGTAGGTCAATAGCAAACTCAATTGCTCGCTCTGGCGGAAGACCTGGAAGCTCATCGGGAAAAACATCGGGAAACTTATTAACCACAGGGATGGACTGAATGGTTGGTGACTCTACTTCCATATCATGAACCCGAATTAAGTGATAAATACAGCCCTTACTGATCATCTTCCTTGCCTTGAGATAGGAAATAAATCTACCTCTCGGTGACGCCGTATTACTTTTCCACTCCAAAATAGGCTCCATTGGAAATTGAAATCGGACTATCTTTGATCTACAATCAACGTTGGCATGACAAGAAGCCAACCAATCCATACCCATTATAACGTCAAATTCTACTATATCTAACTCGACTAGGTCTGCTACGGTAGATCGACCATGAGCTAATATTATACAACCCCTATATACTTGCTTAGCTATCACTGAGTCCACAACAAGTGTAGACACCTTAAAAGGTTTAACCAATTCTGGTTTTATTTCAAACTTACTAGCAACCAACGGGGTAACGTATGATAAGGTGGAACCGGGGGTCAATCAGTGCATATACATCATATGAGGAGACTGATTATATACATATAACAACATCAAGCGATGACTTCTGGTCCTATCGTCCTGCCAACGCATAAATGCGGTTCTGAGGACTGCTCAAGCTAGATGCTCTGCCTCTGCCTCTATCACGAATTATTGGTACTTGTGGACCTTGCCTAGGGGGGCGTACAGATGATGACGAACCAACTACAGATCCCGCTAGCTGAGCTACGCTTGCATCACCTCTCATCGGACAATCCCTCATAATGTGGCCCGGATAACCACAAGTATAACAAACACCTAGTCCCATACGGCACTACCTGGTATGCTGCTTACCACATTGAGTACATCGTGGCAAGGGTGGCCTCATCTGGCTTGACTCTCCCCTATGCTGAGAACCTGAGGCCCTGAAATTCTGACCAGACCCTGAATATGTAGAACGATCAAATCTCTTACCGCTAAACTGAGGGGGCGCACTAGCCGATGGCTGGGCTGGATACCTCGGATACTGTTGCCTTTGACCTCCTCGAAACTCACCAGAAAAACCCGAAGACCTCGCCCTCTTATTCTGGGCCCTATCATGCTCACGATCGACCCTCTGTTTCTGCTTACGCTCCTCTACACCCTAAACATATGCCTGAATACGAGAAATATCCATGTTTGGCTGAAGCGAGACCGACATACAATCGTTAAGCAAGTGAGGCTTTAATCCCATCACGAACCGGTGAACCCGATCCTCCATCTTAGACACAATAGTGGGTGCATACCTAGCCAATGAATCAAACTGAAGACTGTACTCTCGAACACTCATGTTACCCTACTGAAGGGTCAAGAACCTATCAACTCTGGCCCGTCTAAGCTCTGGTGGCAGATAATGACGAAAAAAAGCTTCTGTAAACTCCTGCCATACTGTTGGAGGGGCATCCTCACCTCTGGATAATTTCCAAGACTCGTACCAATTAGCTGCAACATCTCGAAGTCTATAGGAAACTAGCTCAACTGACTCAGTCACAGTGGCCTTCATTAACCTTAACGTCCTCTGCATTCTATCAATAAATACCTGAGGGTCCTCGTTTGGATCTGCCCCCGTGAATACCTGAGGGTCTAAATTAATGAAGTCACGAACCCTCGTACTGACGGACCTATCTGCATGACCAATATCTACTTCCTGACGTCGAGCCTGCGCGGCTACTAATCGGGTTAATAGCTGAATAGCATCTCTCATCTCCTGACCCTGTATGTGTATATATATATATATTTCTTCTGATGTATTCATTTCGAAGAGAAAATAATGTGGGGAAATATAAAAACAAAAAATTCTGTGGAGCTTTAAAATAGGCTTTTATTATACAGCCTAAATGGTGGCTTTTAAGCCTTTTGTTGGGTCATGATTTTGATATTAAAGTTATATATGTCATCAAATAGAGGATTGGATTGGATGAAAGGAGCTTTCACTTCTTTAAAGATATGTTCTCTTATTTGAAAGCTACCTCCACTTTCTCCTAAATTCATTGGTTTCTTTACAACCACCCCCTCCCCCCAACAATACCCCTATGAATTGCTCTTCTGTTTTCATCTCAATTTTCCTGCATGACTTATAAAGAAATTTATATATGCACAACTGTCTGAAACAAATGAAAACAACAAATTTGACATCACTCTGATGCAACAAACATCTTAATTTATTTTTTGACCCGTCTTCTAACAAAAATAAGGAGGAGGAAAGGGCAAAAAAGGAATAGAGTCAAATTAAAGATACCAATCAAGATTTTGCATATATATATATATATATATATATATGATGTCTTCTCTTATTTTATAAATTTATTTTATAATTTAAAATTTTATTTTTTATTATTATTTTATTTTTCATAAATAAGACTTCAATTTCGTGGTATTATTCATAATTTGAGCATTCACATCGTAGTTTTAAGAACTTTATAATCTTAAATTCGAATAGTGTTTTCTTTTCATTGCTAATAGTAAATTTCTAATAAGTTAACATAATTTTTCTATTTTTTTAATCTAATATATAGTCCTATTACGTTTTATATGGCTTTCAATTAACTCGTAACTTTATTTAATATCATTCTCAACTACTTTTCTTTAATAATATAAAATAAATATATAATTTATTTTGTTTCAAAAATATTGCTCGAAACTTATGATTTATAAATGTCCTTACATTATCTCTAATTTATTTTATTTTTCAATATTTTTACTTCTTTATTTTACTATTAGACTTGAGTTATGTGGACTTATATTATGACTTTTCTTATCATAATATAAAAAAACTTTCTCATCTCAAATTTAAATAAGTTTTACACTTTTTCCTATGAGAAAAAATCTTAATTTTTTTTCTATTTATTCTTTATTATTGATTTTATATTATTCAATACCTAATATTATTACACTGTCATGTGAATTTTTATTAGCCAGTTTGAATTTAATATCTATTTTTACCACACTCATTCTAATATAATATAGATAAAAATTAAAATACTTTCTCATCTCAAATTCAAATTAATTTTATCATTCTATTTTCTTAATTGGACCATATTTTTAAAACATTATGGTATGCTTTCAAACTTAAACTAACTAAACTCAATTCAAATATTAATCATAGAAAATATTTTCTTAATTGTTTGAACACATTATATCTAAATGTTGTAGTAATATTTACGTATAAAATATTCGTTTGCACGATTTATCAATATTAATATGAATTTATTTTTCTTGTTATTAAAATATCTTTTGCTGATTATTTAATTTTTCTCTTACCTTATAATTAATTTGTATACTTTATGTAAGATCTTATTTTGCTGCTTGAATTTATTTAGTTTTTAAACTCAATAAATCTTTAATATCTTAAGTAATTTTTAGTTTTATTTTCTATTTTAACTTACTCCAAAGTATAAATAGTCATAGGTTATCTCAATTTACATCTTTATATATTTCTTTTTCTATTATAGTTTTTAATTAATTTTTCACCTCCATATTTCTAGCTAACATAGAAGAAAATCTTTGAGTGGATCAATATATAGATATAGATATAGATATTGATACAAATATACATATAAATTTAAATATAGATATATAGATTAGATTTGTCTAGATCTATTTAGATTATGTGTAAGATTCATTAAACTACCTCCATTAATTATGTTTCTATATATAATTTCTAATTATTAATGTTGTTCTAAAATTGCCAAGTGGCTTCATTTTAGCTTGCAACTTGGCTTAACCACAATGCATACTACTCTCCTTGTAATATAATATAGATATAGATTATATAATGGTGGAAGGCAGCATATACCGATCGAGTAAATTAAATTAGCCGATCGAGCACCAATAGTTCGTATTTTACGTATAATATTGATTAGAGTATGGCCAATCTAGTTCGTATTTAATTTTACGTATGATTGATCTAGTTGTTTTACATTGTTGGAAGCGAATAACATGGAAAATCCCTATGAAATGTAACGCCAAATTTAAAAAGTATTTACATTCCACAAATGGAATATGACACTAATGTTTTTTGCTTGGAACAAGTGATGGAAATTCTTGAGTGGAATATAATATAAGCTTAAAGAAATAGAAAAAGAAAAGAAATCTGCTTTTTGGATACTCCAGTTTGCATTATTCTTTTAGTTCGTGTCACTTCAGTTTTGATGTAAGATTTGGAGTTCCTAAGGGACAAAATAAGATAAATAACACTCCCTACGTAATGATCATTTCAATAGTCAAGGGCCATTAAGATGTTCAAAGGAAAAATATTTCATGAGAATATTGTCTAAGTCATGTCAACATGCTTTAATTTGTCACTTTAGGCTTAAGGTTTGGCTTTTGAGTCTTTTCTATGTAAACTTTGTGTGAATGTATGGGTTATTTTCTTCCTTTCATTCAATTTTTTAAAAATATATATTAACGAAAAAGGACAAATGATGTTGCTAACCTATTTGATTTGGTTTATATATGTCTTTCGTTAGTTTATCAATTCATAGAAGTCTCCGTTGTTATCTTATGTCTCAAATATACTTCTGAACAATCAAAAAGGCCAAATTAAACCACAATTAATTCTAGAAACAAAAACAAATCAAATCCATTTTCAAGAAAATAGAAGAAAAGTTTCTTAGAGAATAATATATTCTCCAAGATTCAGTTTAAACGCAGAATTTTTTTAAAAATTAATTCTGAAAATGTCTCTATTGGCATCTGACATAATGCTAATTGTTGAACCATTTTGAGGGTTTCTCCTCAAAAAAAAAAAATTAAAAAAATATGGTGGAGCTCATTGAAAGAGTGAGTTCTCTGTGAAAGAATAAGCAATTTAATTTAGGAAAAATTAAATCAAACCCTCCTAAAGCAATCTGATCGTGATGAGTAATGACAAAATTATTACTTTAGTACATTATTAATTCCACTAGGTGAGCCACTAATTGCATTAATACCGTACGAACAAATTGTGTATGTTATTGTTGAAAGAAATATACTGAAAATTTTAATGCTGGAAATGTTACCATCAACTAATTTATTAAGGTACGGCAAATATATAGTATTAGGTGGACGAGACTAGTATTAAGATCCAATATATGAGGAGATTCTGCTGGGATCCTATATACTATTATCAAGAACCAATCTTATTAATTGATCAACATTTTGAAATTAATTAGGGCAGTTTATAATTTAACAAGATAAGGTTGTTTACAGGAACATCTGGAAGACGACGCTAGCAAATCAACGGCAATGTAATTAAATATATTACTTAGTGTTTGACCCAAAATTTAAATCCAGGTTTAAACAATTAGATTTAATAAAATAGAGTCAATTTTAGCCAATATTAATATCCAAAAAATATGTTAAGTGATTTTGTAGTTAGGCAATATGTATATTATCCGTATGGTGCTGACAACACTAACAAAATTCTAAGACCCAAAAAGAGAGGATATCATTAAATAACAATAAATAGCAATAAATGACATTTAAATAAATAAGAACGTGCGAGTCACCCCAAAAGGGGTGAGATTTATGGATATTCCTTCTAACAATGATGAATAATTGATGAGCCTACGAGTGTTCGGGCTATTCTTGGATCAAGTAGCATCATTAGGCAAGAATCTTAGGAAAAAGACATTTGTTGTATGTTTGCAATAAAGCCAGATCCTCTATAAAAAGTCAATGTGTTTTCTTACAAGTGAATATCACATGTCCCATATTCTTGTGTCTCTTTCTATTATAGAGAACATATACCTAAAACCCCTAATAGTACAGGTACAGAGAATATCCACTAGAATATTTTCTTTGGATGGCTTATCCTAAAACTAGCCGTTATTCACTCTGTCTATGGTGAGTGCTCGACTCGACCCTGATCCTCGCTCACTCTTCGACCTTGATCTTCAATAGCTTCATGGGATCTGCCCTTTGCTGCTTTCGAGACAATTTCGATCTTGGGCAGGCCTTTATCAAAGTCGTACTGGTGACATGTGGCAGCCCATGAGGGCCTTCTTACTGCTAATACGCTTTGATCATGTCAGAGGTAATTTTTGATCCATACAGTTAGTCCTTCCGCTTATTGAGGTCGTCTTCGCGGGCGATTTCAATAAGTGGATAATATCACTTGTGGTCGAACTTATCAAGTGGACCGCATGAGTCGTAATTGTCGTGGCGAGCATGCAACGTGGCCCTCTGTGGGCCGCATATTTCAAATTCCTCTGGTTTTCGAGTAATTTGTTGAAGCTATATTGTCCAAGGATTAGGGTGAGGTCACGACATCATGCATCATCAAGACACATGTTCCCGATGCGTCGCTTTGATTTATGTGTGACCCTTTACTAGATCTGCCGTTTCGATGTCGGTGCCTATTATGACAAGCCATTTCGGGTTTGGTGCCATGATTTCCATATATAGAGGTTGTTGGACCTCAATTCGAAGTTTTGTTCTACTAACCTTTCGAAATACAAGCCTTCTTCTCTAAATTTTATTTCTCTGAATCTCTTTTCTCTGTTTCGTTGCTCTATACCATCTCCAAGTTTCTCCCTTTTGTATTTTTCTTCACTATCTTGAAGCATGTCAAACTTGCCCACAGATGATGGTGAAGGGAGTCGCGTTGCTCCCTTGGCGGTTGTGTTTTCCTCCCATGGGGAGAGTGTTTCTGCCATTACTGAGGATGAAGCTTTCCCGTCGGCGGAGGAGATAATCCTTCTTAACCCCGACGTTATGTCTAATCTCACCCAATCACCGGACACGACACTCGGTGTTTTTCTATCGACGATGATGTCCAAAGAGTTGGCGGAATTCAAAGCCAAGTTTGATGTTCCCAACCACGTCGAATTGATCCCAGCGGAAGGGGACGTGATGCAGGTTCATCATCCCGGGTACAATGCTTTATATGCTTACCCCTTCTACATCGGCTATTCGTTCCCCCTTCTTTCGTTGGTGGAAGAATTTTATCGTCACTACGGCATTTGCCCTGCTCAGCTTGCACCGTATGTCTGCAAGATTACTAGAATGTTGACTAAATTTGCCTAGCTGGCTGAGGTCAAACTGATGCTGCAACATTTGGTGCATCTATTTGCCCCTAGTTGTTATAGGGGAATGATGTTGAACCTTCGCCACCGTGGAGGCAAATGTTTGGTCGTGAAGACGGACGACAAGGCCAGTCATCAGTTTTGGCGTAACTTCTTCTACGTCAGGAATGTGGACATTGTGACTAAGTCAACGGCTTTTCTGAGGCTTGAAACTACACACGTAAGTGCCCTATTTCTATCTGTATTCCTTTACTTGCTCTGAATCGGCTGAAGGACTTTCCCTTTCGTGCAACCAATAACTAGCCTCCCCTTTTAGTTGCGCGTATTTCCAATTGGGTCGAACAAATCCTCCCCTATGTCGTAGGGATTTGAGACTGGCAGAGCTTTTTCAAAAAGTTCAAGTCGGCTCTTCCTTCGACAAGTAATGTCTTATCTCTGGCCGTGGTCGTTTCACTTTTTATTGTATGCCGATTCGTTCTACTAGCTTCTACGTTTGTCTTTTTTCCAGGCAGGGGATCTTATCGGAGAAGTCGGATGCCTGTGCCTTCTTTTCGGAGGAAGGTTGTTGTTCCTTTGGCTTCTACCCCCGTTGTAACTACTGTACCTACCCCTATATTTGCTACTGCATTTCAAGAGCCTATCTCCGTCCTATCCGCTGCATTTGTGCCTTAACTCCTTTCGTTGATTGACGAGGACGACGATGTCTCCCCCGATGATGGGGGTCTGATGACTCGTAAGAGGAGAGCCGTATATGTGGGAAGAGAGAGAACAATGGTCTTCGACTTGGAGAAAGGCGACTTTGTTCTCTGAGAGACAGTCGTAATACATGTTTGAGAGAGTACTGGGTGGATTTCGAGGCCCCGCACCAGGAGGAGATGAATGTGGATACATTGGTACGTCCCGGGGGGGAGATGGTCGAAAGGGGGGTGCTTGACGATTGCCTCGCACTTCTGAGGCAAGAGGAGGCTTCGTCCTCTAGGGTTGCGGTAGATATCTCTTCATCTGCTGGTGACAGAGGGAAGACCGTTGCTAAGGAGGATGCCAGATCTGATTCTGATATGGATCTGGACGAGTTCAGTATGATTGATGAGGGGCTTACTCAACTTGTGGTGAGGTTGGAGGGGGTTCTAGGACTATTACGATCCCAATGGATCGTAATCTACTTGTAAATACCGAGGGTGATCTCTGTTTTGAGATTGAGGGTTGTGGGTACGGACCTCGAGAAGATAAACAGCGATACCTTGTCAAATAACATTATTGGTCTCACTCTTAGGGAAAGTATGACTATCGTCTGTCCCTTTCCTTGTGCCTTAGTTTTTTTGCAAGTTCTAACATTTTTTCTTCTTTTTGTAGACGGTTATTCTAGAGATTGTGAGTGCTCGATGGGAGAAGAGGCATAAAGAAATTTAAGTGAAGCTGAAAGATAAGTATACAATATTCTATGGAAAGTAGCGGGAGCTCCAAGGTCGATTTCGCGAGGGACGCGACGTGCTAGCTTTGAGGGAGGATTTAAAGAAAAAAGACGAAGAGCTGATGGAGGTTGTGGAGCGTTTCAGCATTCTTGAGGGGACGTTAATGTCCAAGGAGGATGAGCTGGAACTTAGCAAAGGCTTGAAGGCCCAATGTAGCGACCTTCAAGCCCAAGTAGTCCAGCTGCAAGGTCAATTTGACGAGTGCTAGTTTCAGGTAGAGGCTCTCAAGGGTAAGATTGCCGAGAAGCAAGAGGAGCTTGACAATGCGGAGTCTTCTCGATTAGAAGCCCATAGGTGAATGAATTTCCTTGAGTTGGCGAACCAAACCCTTCATTCCGAGCAGGAGAACGACTTGTCAATGGTGAGGGCTAAGGAGGAACGCCTTGAGGAGAGGATCAGGGAATTTGAAAAGGAGACCTCCAACCTTTATGATCGAGTTGCTGCTTTGGAGACCGAGAAGGCCCAACTGCTTGCACGTCCTTCTTCGTTTACTGTTCCTGTCTTCCTCAACGTCTCCTGTGAGTTCTATGAAGAATGAATTCATGTCGAGGCCTGACTGGATGTGTTTTATGAGTTGCATATGACGGGCTTAATTTCTAGGGTGGCCTTTGAGTATGCTTAGGTCAAGGCTTGCGAGGCTCCGCTTGATTGTTACTACGACCCTGCTACGTCTTGACCTGGCGAAGAGGATGGGGATGGGGAGGATGCCATGGATCATCTTGAGGAGGAAGCTTAGTACAATTTTATTTACTGTCAAGGCGAGGATGGAGAGGATGCTGGAGGCCGGGACGCTGATGGTGTTGATGGTTGGGATGGTGGTGCTGTTGAAGGTTGGGCTGATGAGGATGTTGTGGATCGTGGTGGCGATGGGCAATAATTCTTTTTTGACATTTTTGTATGTTTTGGTTTGGCATCACAAGAGCCTTTGTAACAAACTTTAATCTATGAATATCAAAGTTGATTTTTGTTTTCACTTGTACCTTTCTTATTCGCCGTGATTTGTTTCTGTACTTGCATGCTTTGCTCCTTTATATTTTTTGTTGTCGACCTCTAGCTGACAGTAGTCCTTGGGCTGAATAGCCATAGGCCGAATCATCTCTTTATATATGTAGACCGAGTATGTCTCCTTAGTTGAGGACCAATAGGCGTTGTTTTAACTTGGTCGATATTAACCTTTTGTTAACTCATGGTCGGGGACCACTAGGTCTTTGTTCGAACTTGATCGGACTTAACCTTTTGTTTGATTGAACTTAATCTTCTATTGAGACGTGAACGAGGGTTGATAGATATTTATTTGAGCTTACTCAAATTTTGTCCTTTCGTTATGTCGTGGCCGAGGGCCGATGATCGATGCCAACCCTGCACTACTATTGAGTAGCGAGAGAGGTCAAAGCAGCTTTTACCTGATTAAGGTCGGGATCGATTTCCACAGGGAGCTAGAAGTTGGAGTCAAGTGTCTATCTAAAGTGGAGTTATGTATTTGCTCTTAATTGCACTTCTAAACATTTTGGGTTTTGATTTACTTCTAATTGTATAGAACTACAATGATCAATTAAACTAAAATAAGCTAAGATTAAACTATTGCAAGTTGTTCAAATGATTAAAAGGCGCTAGGGTAGTGACTTTCGCCTAGGTGGGCAATTGACGGATACTTGAGTCTAAGGCATGATTGTCACATTTGGCGAGTATGATATAACCATTGCACGATTCTACTCACTCTACACCTCTCGGTAGTTTGAGTGATTTTGCCTGAACTGACTTTCTCAAGACCAATTGGGTATGCAAATTTGCACAAGCAATCAAGGTTCAAGTCGGGTATTACTATCTCTAGGTTTAACCCTTTAATTGGGACTATCAATCTCTTGAGTACGCCCCAATTCCTTGTTAGACCAATTTTAGAGACTTGGGCTCTCTTTCTCAAAAAGAGCCAAAGTCAACTAAACACAAACTAGTGTTTGCAACCACTAATTCAATAATTAAACATGAAATTAGTCCAAATATCAAACACCCATAATCAATCAAGCCCTAAAACACAAGACCCATCAATTACCCACACTAGGGTTGAGCCACAACCCTAGCTTATAGGTCTAGCTACTCATAATTAGAGTAGAAAACAAAGAAATAGATGAAGAAAAACTCATATTAATTAATTTCTAAATTAAACTTGAAGATTCAATGTTGAAATAAAGCTAAAATTACTCAAAACGGCTAAAAATATCGGAGTCACGAGCGCAGCCTTCAGTACAAACTATCTGATGACCTAAAAATGAGAAAAGAAGCTATTTATACTAAGCTAAAAAATCTTGACAAAAATACCCCTGCGGGGTTAGTGCGGACCGCACAAACTCACGTGTGGCCGCACTAGGGCTCTGAACTTGAATAAACGGCTCTCTAAACTTGGGCAATGTGGACCGCACAGAATCGAGTGCAGTCGCAGTGGCTCTAATGCGATCCGCATGAAATGGAGCGCGGACCGCATTGGGCTTCAAACTTGGAACTGGCAACTCTCTGAACCTTGGCTCTGCGGACCGCACTAAATCGAGTGCGACCGCATTGATCCCAATGCGGACCGCACAAAACCCTTTGCGGCCGCATTGCCTTTGTGCCTGAATAGCAGCGTCTCTGAACTTCACTTGTGCGGACCGCACAGAATGGTGTGCGGCCGCACTGGCCCTGTTTTGCCTGAGCTTTGTCTTGTCTTGGTACTTGTGCAAGTTTCACTCCCTTTTAAGCTGATCTTTGACATCTTGTCACCTTATTGATCAAACTTGCAATCAAGCACAACTTGTGAGCCTTTTGGGACTATTTTGTACACATTTCTAATCAAAACTTAAGCATGAAGGAGTATAAAATGTATCAAAATCCCTAGTTATCAGCCGGTAGGTGTTTGTTTGAGCATGGTCGAATTTGAACTTTTATCAAGTCGCGGACAAAGGCCAGTAGGTATTTTTTGAGCTTGGTCGAACTTAACCTTTCTTTAAATTGCGGCCGATGGCTGGTAGGTGTTTGTTCGAGCTTGGTCAAACTTAACCTTTTGTTAAATCATAACCGAGGGCCGGTAGGTGTTTGTTCGAGCTTGGTCGAACTAAACCTTTTGTCGAATCGCGATCGAGGGTCGGTATGCATTGTTCGAGCTTGGTCAAACTTAACCTTTTGTTAAATTGCGATTCGAGCTTGGTCAAACTTAACCTTTTGTTGAATCACAGCCGAGGACCGGTAGGTGTTGTTTGAACTTGGTCGAACTTAACATTTTATTCAATCACGATTGAGGGCCGGTAGGTGTTTGTTCGATCTTGGTCAAACTTAACCTTTTGTTCAATCACGGTCGAGGGCCGGTAGGTGTTTCTCGAGCTTGGTCGAACCTAACCTTTTGTTAAATTGCGGCCGAGGGCGGTAGGTGTTGTTCGAGCTTGGTCGAATTTAACCTTTTTTTAAATTGCAGCCAAGGCTGGTGGGTGTTGTTCGAGCTTGGTCGAACTTAACCTTTTATTAAATTGCGGCCGAGGGCCGGTAGGTGTTATTCGAGCTTAGTCGAACTTAACCTTTTTTTAGACAGTTTTGATAAACGTAAGTTTCTATTACTTTGATGTTGTTGTTCTGATGACATAATTGGAGAAAGTTACAAACTTTGGTATTGGCTGGTGTTCTAGTCACGGTCTATCTAGTCCCTTCATTGTTCTACTTGAAGAGTCTTGAGGAGTCGGGCAATGAAAGAGAAATCAGTCTATTCTTCGCATACTTCGACTTGAAGTGTCCCTTCCGTCGCCTCATTAAAAACCTCTTTGAGAAAACCCTAATGGGATAAAACTTAAGTGAGGGAAAAAGAGTAAGACTTAGGGGGCTCTGCTTCCTTTTAGAAGTTGAAGTATTTGAAGTGGATGGTATTCCAATTGTTTGGTAATTGTTTTCCTTTCATTGTCTCTAGTTGGAACGAACCCTTGTATTCTTTGGCTATAATTTTATACGGACCGTACTAGTTTGTTCCCAGTTTGCCTTATCGTGGATCTTTGCTTACTTGGGTTTTGGCTTTGAGTATGTAGTATCCGGCCTTGAGCGGTCGGACCTTTGCCTTCCTGTTGTAGTAATGTTCCGCTTGTTGCTTTTAGGCAACCATTCTTATCTATGTCATGTCTCTTCGTTCGTCAATCTCGTCGAGCTCTTGCCTTCTACTCTCGTCATTGCTAGTGCTATTTTCATGGGAGTACCTTAGGCTAAGTTTTCCGGCCTCGATTGGTATAACTGCTTCAGTTCCGTAGACCAGATAAGAGGGTGTCTCTTATGTTCTTGTCTTCGGAGTGGTTCTATACGCCCACAATACTTTTGGGAGTATTTTCGGCCACAGTCCCTTAGCGTCTTTGAATTTTTCCTTCATGATGTTTAATATGAAGTTGTTGGAGGATTCTGCCTACCCGTTGCCTATGGGTGATAAAGGGTTGAGAGTATCCTCTTAATGTGACATTTCTTAAGGAACTCAGTGGTTTTATTTCCCGTGAACTGGGTTCCGTTGTCGTAGCTAATCTCCTTGGGTAGACCGAGCCGGTAGATGATGTTTTACCATATGAAGGTGATTATCTCATGCTTACGTATTTGGGCGAACGCTCCTGCTTCTACCCATTTAGAGAAATAGTCAGTTAAAACTAAAAGAAATTGCATATTACCTTGTCCTGCCAGGAGGGGCCACAATGTCCATTCTATATTTGATGAACAACCATCGAAAGGTGACTGAGTGGATATGTTCGCCTACTTGGTGAATTATTGGGGTGTATTTCTGACATTGTTCACTTTTCTTCACAAATTCTGAGGCGTCGTTTTTCATGGTGGTCCAGTAGTATCCTGCATGTATGAGGCACCTAACGAGTGCGCGATCACCGGAATGAGAGTTGTAGTGGCCTTTATGGACTTCTTAGAGAACGCGTTGGGTTTGGTTTGGACCCAAACACTTTACCAGAGGTCAGTCGTATGTTCTCTTATATAAGTCGTTATGAAGGAGGTTGTATCTGGCTGCTTGGATTTTAGTTTTTTAGCTTTTTTTGTCATTTGGGAGTGTGTCGTCCTACAAGTAGGTGATAATACAATTAAGCCAATCCTAAGTTAAACTTACAGATCTTACCTTGATTTGGTCTAATGACGAGTTGAGGAGGTGGACTACATTTTTATCCTCGGTTGTGATGCTTTTGGTGGCTACGGCCAGTTTGGCGAGGCCGTCTATTTCGACATTTGGGCTCATAAGATCTGGTCGAGCTGGCAATTGTCGAAATTGGGAAGCAACTTTCAGATCTTGGTTTGATATTTTTGGAACCTTTGTTCTTTGATTTAGAAAGTTTTTGTGACTTGGTTGACTACGAGTTGTGAATCACAATGGAGTTTCAACCGCTTTGCCCCATATTTGAGTGTTAGTATCAATCCTGCAATTATGGCCTTATACTTGGCCTCGTTGTTAGTCATATCCGGAAGCATTGGATGTGTCATTGATGCATAGAACCTAGAGGTCTTTTGATTGAAGAGAAGCTTGGGCGGCTTCCTTCTCGGCCTCAGGCATTATCTTTACGTTGAAGTCTGCGATAAAGTCGGCGAGCACTTGTGACTTTATCGATGTTCGAGGCTGATATGTGATATCATGCTCACTTAGATTGATGGCCCACTTGGCTAGCCTCTTCAACAATTCGGGTCTATACAGAAGTCTTCTTAAAGGAAATGAGGAAACGACCGAGACATGGTGGCACTGGAAATAGGGTCTAAGCTTTTGTGAAGCTACGACTAGTGCCAGGCCTAGTTTCTCGACATATGGGTACCTCATCTCAGCGTCGATGAGTGTTTTACTGATGTAACAAATGGGAGATTTTTTACCTTTATTTTCTCTCACTTGGACCGCACTTACAATGACTTCGGAGATGGTGAGGTAGACGAGGAGGCATTCCCCGGGTTTAGGCTTTGAGAGCAGGGACCGTGACGATAGATACGCCTTAAGTTCTCATAGATCTTGTACGTAATCGAGCGTCTATTCGAGGCCATTATCCTTCTTGAGTATACCGAAATATCTGTAGCATTTGTCGGATGACCGCGAGATAAATCTCGATAGGGCAACGATTCGGCCAGTTAACTTTCGGACCTGCTTCTTAGTAGTCAGTTATTTGGGTATCTCGTTGATAGCCTTGATTTGGTCCGAGTTGACTTCGATTCCATGATGTGACACCAAAAAACCCAGAAACTTTCCCTAGGCTACACCAAATACGCATTTCTCTAGGTTTAGTTTCATCTCATACTGTCTTAGTTTGTCGAAAACTTCCTTTAAATGGTCGATATGGTCTTTTGCCTTTACGGATTTGACTAGTATGTCGTTGATATATACCTCCATAGTCTTTCCAAATTGGTCTTTGAACATTTTTGTGACCAACCTCTGATAGATGGCTCATATGTTTTTCAACTCGAACAATATGACCCTATAACAATATGTTCATTTATGGGTGATGAACGTGGTCTTCTCCTGGTCCTCTTCTTCTATGAGTATCTTGTTATAGCCTGAGTATACGTTTAGGAAACTCAACAGCTCATACCCATTGCGTTGATGAGCTGGTCGATGTGCGGCAATGAGAATGAATCTTTCGGGCATGCTTTGTTTAAGTATGTGAAATCTACACACATCCTCTACTTCCCATTTTTCTTTTTAACCATCACCAAGTTGGCTATCCACTTGGGGTATTTGAACTCCTTGATGGATCCATTTTCTAATAGCTTCTCTACCTCCTCGTGGACGGCATCATTGATAGTAGGGTTTAACTTTCATCTGACCTATCTTATGCCGGGGGGAGGGGTAGAATGGGTCGACATTCAACTTTTCTGGGTATATCTTTGGGGATGCATGGCATATCTGCATGGCTGAAGGCAAACAAATCTGTGTTAAATATTAAAAATTGACTAAATTTACCTGGTTCTCGGAGTTTGCAGCCGATGTAGGTTTTTTTCCCGGTATCACTAGGATCTAATTGAACGGGGTCAAGGTCTTCTATAGTTGAGTCTGTGGCTTCGACCGTGTCAGGGTCCTGACGTCCCTGGCCTTTTCTTGTGTCGACATCAACCTTGATGATTACTATGCTTCTTTTTCCTTATCTTTCCTTTGCTGGGTCATCGAGCCATACATGGCGATGCTATAGCATTCCCGGGACGTGCGTTGTTCCTCGCGTATGCTGAATATTCCCCAAGGTGTTGGTAACTTGATCACTTGGTATAAGCTGTAGGGGAAGACTCTCATGGGATGTATCCATAGTCGTCCTACTATTACATTATATGTGGTGGCCTGGTCCATGATGTGGAACGTTGTCTCTAAAGTTATTCGCCAGCGAGGATGGGGAGTATAATTTCTCCCGAGGTCCGTTCAACTGCGTTGTTAAAACCAATTAGTATGATACATCGTGTACTATCTTGTCCTCGAGTCTCATTTGGGCGAGGACTCGGGGATGGATAATTCATGCTCCACTCCCATTATCTACCATGATACGCTTAACATTAGTGTCTGAAATCCGTAAAGTAATGATAAGAGCATCGTTGTGAGGGAAAGTCAAACTATCGGTATCTGACTTGTCAAAAATGATACTTTCTTTGATTACGTCATATCGCTCATTAGTGATCGATCTTTGAGCCTGTGGGTGGCGGTGAACTCGATACCTTAGATGAGGCATCGTCATTTCCATCAATAATAATATAGATGGTGCAGGCCGATGAGGGCGGCTTTGGCGGGCTTTGATGTTCTCAGCCTCTGGTGAAGGTGTTCCTCCCCTTGTCTCTCAGCAGATCTTTGAGGTATCCTTATTGCAACATGTTCACGACCTCTTGCCTTAGGGCTATGCAGTCTTCTGTCTTGTGTCCACGTTCCTGGTGAAATTTGCAGAGGGCGTCAGATTTTCTGGTACTTGAGTTGGACCTCATCTTTGGCGGCCACTTCACCTTCGTTCTGAGTTTCTCCAGGGCATAGACTATTTTTGTAGGTGCACACAAAAATTGTGAGCGGATAACAGGGGGTATACCTCTATCATTCTTGTGAGTTCCCATCCTTGCTTTAGGTGAGCCATTATCACAGCGGGAGGAAGGAGGGGAGGGCCCCCTAATGTATGGCTGATGTCGTTCCCTATTTAGCTGTGAAACTGGGTGATCCCTTCTTATGTTATCTCTTCGTTCGCTTCTGGGCTATGCTTGTACTGAGATGAACCATCGAGTTTCTCCATTAAGGTCGTCATTATATGCTCGGACTTCGACACAGTAAGCATTATGGATTTCATCCCAAGTTGTTGGAGGGTAATGCATCAACTGGCTCAACGGCTTTCTGGTCGCTCTTGAACCCTCTCTACTCAACCCGTTCTGAAAAGCTGCGACTACCATCCCTTCGGACACATTTGGTAAGGTCATCCTTACCATGTTGAATCAGGCGAGAAAATCCCACTTTCCCACTCATAGGGATTTCTTGATGGCAAAGATGTCATTTACTCTTGTTTCAGCTTTCTTGACCCCAGCGTGTGTCATCACGAACTTGTCGGCCATTTCTTCAAAGATTTCTATTGAGCGAGCTGGTAGTTGTGAGTACCATATTAACACCCCTCCGGTGAGAGTTTCGCCAAATATTTTCAGCAAAATAGAGGACACATGTTCCTTGGTGAGATCTTTGGCCTTCACGGCAATGACATAATAAGTCACATGATCTTCAGGGTCAGTTGTTCCATTATATATCATGAGATACAGTGGCATTTTAAAAGTCTTTGGTATGGAATGTGGGGCCGCTTCCTTGCTATACGGCTGCTTTACGAACCTGCCGACGTCTCTCTTTGGCAGTAGCTTTGGGGTACCTGGTATCTTATTGGCCCGTTCTTGGTATTCTTTCATTTTGTCTCTGAGAGTTTTGTTCTCATTCTCCATTTCTTCCATTGTCTTCAGAATAGTAGTGAGGTCTATATGGTAGTGCATGAGGTTAGTTTGTTGAGCACGCTTACCAATATATCGGTCAATCACTCTTCTAGGGGCTTTTTTATGGCCAATGGTGCCCTTTCTCCTGTGTACGTGGATGCCCCTTTTCCATTTGGTTTTGTTATTCTATAATTGGGGAGGCAATCTCTCGTTCCTTGGGAAGCAGTGGGTGTCACGTCATCTCTTAATGTCTTATAACTCTCGTTGATAGTGTTCATGAGGTTACCGGGGATGTCACTTCTCACTTTAGTCATGTTTCCTTGGTTACCTACCATGTAAATTTCCGTACGTGCAGATAAAGATAAAAACATTGTGGTTTGTTAGGTTAGCAACTCAAGTGAGTTGTGAATCTAAAGGAAACTAAAAGATTAGCTAAGAAGTCCCCATAGACGGCGCCAAACAGTTTGACCCCAAGATTTAGATCTAGGTTTAAACAATTAGATTTAATAAAATAGAGTCAATCTTAGTCAATATTAACATCCAAAAGATATGTTAACTGATTTTGTAGTTAGGCAATATGTATACTATCCGAATGGTAGTAAGTGCTGACAACTGCTAACAAAATTCTATGACCCAAAAAGAGGGGGATATCATTAAATAGCAATAAATGGTATTTAAGTAAATAAGAATGTGCGAGTTACCCGAAAAGGGATGAGATCTATGGATATTCTTTCTGAAAGTGATGAATGATTGATAAGTCTTTGAGTGTTCGAGCTGTTCTTGGATCAAGTGGAAAAGTTAGGCAAGAATCATAGAAAAAAGGTATTTGTTGTAGCTTGCAATAAAGCCAGATCCTCTAAAAAAAGTCAATGTGTTTTCTTACAAGTGAATATCTCATATTCTCTATCCTTATGTCTCTTCGATTTATAGGGAACATATACCTAAAAACCCTAATAGTACATATACAGAGAATATCTACTAGAATATTCTCTTTTGATATCTTTGTTGGAATTTGGACTTACGTTAATTGGTTATAGCCTGAAAGGATAGTGACGTGACCCAAGTGGTGGATAAATAAATGACCTAATATTAAGTATTATGTGTGTGGATAAGTGAGTCCCAATAACTATTGGCCTGTGATGGGTAGGTACTCTTTATAAATAGAGGCCAACCCCCTTTCCCTAGCTATTAGAAAACCCTAGCATATTTTGCCTCTTGAATACGTGGTAACGAAAGACTGATAACTAGGGATTTTGATGCATTTTATACTCCTTCTTGCTTATGTTTGATTAGAAATTTGTACAAAATAGTTCCAAAAGGCTCACAAGTTGTGCTTTATTACAGGTTTGATCAACAAAGTGACAAGATGTCAAAGATCAGCTCAAAAAGGAGTGAAACTTCCACAAGTACCAAGACAAGACAAAGCTCAGGCAAAACAGGCCCAATGCGGCCGCACACCATTCTGTGCAGTCCACACAAGTAAGGTTTAGAGAAGGTGATTTCTAGGCCAACAGGCAATACGGATGCATGAGATTTAATGCGGTCCGCACTGAAGTCACTGCAGCCGCACTTGATTTAGTGCGGTCCGCAGAACCAAAGATCAGAGAGTGCCAGTTTTGGAGATTGAAGTCAATGCGGTCCGTGCTCCATTTCATGCGGACCGCACTAGAAGCCATCGCGGCCGCAATCCATTCTGTGTGGTCCGTAGTGCCCGAGTTCAGAGAGCTGGATTCTCAAGCTTAGAGCCTTAGTTCGGCCGCACGTGATTTTGTGCGGTCCGCACTAGCACCATAGGGGTATTTTTTTCCAGATTTTTTAGCTTAGTATAAATAGCTTCTTTTCCCATTTTTAGGTCATCATATAGTTTTGGTACTGGGTTGCGCTCGTGACTTCGAATATTTTAGCTATTTTGAGTAATTTTAGCTTCATTTCAACATTGAATCTTCTAGTTTATCTTAGCAATTATTTAATATGAGTTTTTTCATCTATTTCTTTGTTTTCTTCTCTAATTATGAGTAGCTAGACCCATAAGCTAGGGTTGTGGCTCAATCCTAGTGTGAGTAATTGATGTGTCTTGTGTTTTCGAGCTAGATTGACTATATGTGTTTGATATTTGGGCTAATTTCATGTTTAATTGCTGAATTGGTGGTTGCAAACACTAGTTTGTGTTTAGTTGACTTTGGCTCTTCTTGAGAAAGAGAGCCTAAGTCTCTAAAATTGGTCCAACAAGGAATTGGGGCGTACTCAAGAGATTGATAGCCCCAATTAAAAGGTTAAACCTAGAGATAGTAATACCCGACTTGAACCTTGATTGCTTGTACAAATTTGCATACCCAATTGGTTTTGAGAAAGTCAATTCGGGAAAAATCACTCGAACCACCGAGAGGTGTAGAGTGGGTAAAATCATGCAACGGTTATATCATACTCCCCAAATATGTCAATCATGCCTTAGACTTAAGTATCAATCAATTGATCACCTAAGCGAAAGTTGCTACCCTAGTGCCTTTTAACCATTTGAACAACTCACAATAGTTTACTCTTAGCTTATTCTAGTTTAATTTAGCATTGTAGTTTGATAAAATTAGAAGTAAATCAAAAACCCAAAAAAGTTAAGAAGTGCAATTTGGAACACATACACAACTCCACTTTAGACAGACACCCGACTCCAACTTCTAGCTCCCTGTGGAAATCGATCCCGACCTTAATCGGGTAAAAGCTATTTTGACCCTCTCTCGCTACTCAATAGTAGTGCAGGGTTGGCCTCGATCACTTTTTGGTGCCGTTGCCGGGGAGCTAACAGTTTTGGCTATCTATCTAAATAGTTTTGTGTATTTTTCTTCTTTCCCTCTTTGTTACTAATTTTGTTTGTGTCACAACTCAAGTACTAAATGGTAGTGAACAACGCCAATGACCCTCTTGGAAATGTGATTGAGGGGGAGGAGGTAGATGATGTCAGAGATGATGAGTATGCCTCTTGTACCTCAAGGACAACGTAGAGGCCGCCAGGCTAATATTAATGTTAATGACAATATCCCAGACCCTCCTCCGCCACCTCCAAGAGTGGCTCCTAGAGTGCTTATGAACCAAGTCTATGCAAGTGCTATTGTCCCACCCCGAATTTGGGCGGGCAATTTTCAAATAACCAATGCGATGTTGACCTTACTAGAGCAACGTGGGTACTTCACGGGCGCTGCAAATCAAAATGCTTACAAACATCTCAAGGGGTTCGTGGATACATGTTGGGGGAGCAAGCAAACTAATGTGTCCGAGCATGCTCTTAGGTTGAGACTCTTCCCATTCTCACTTAGAGGGAAGGCATTGGATTGGCTCGAGCGATATCCCAACCATTCCATCACTACTTGGGATGAGTTGGCGGATAAGTTCATTGCAAAAAATTTCTCACCTGAGCATATGGCTGCATTGAGAGATGTGATCTTGGCATTTAAGCAAGAGCCCACAGAACCTTTTGCATGAGATTTAGGAGCATTATAGAACAATGGTGAAGGAATTCCCCAACAATGATATGACTGAGGCGATGGTCCAACAAACCTTCTACCGGGGCATTAATACAACAAACCAATGCATAGTGAACCAACTTGCTGGGGGAAACTTCATGAAGCTATCGCATGATGAGGCTTGTGACATTCTTGACGAGATAGCTGACACTTCTTCCGCTTGGCAAAGTAGAGCTAATGGGCCCCAGGGTGACCCCACGGTTATTCATTTGCACAAGGAATTACATGATCATGGGCAGGCTATAGCTGAGTTGACAACCATGATGAACTAACTAGCGAAGGCACAATTGCAACAAGTTCAAAATCCTCGCCAAGTGAATGCCATGGAGGGTGTTAACATGCTTGTCAACAATTGAAGACAAAGAGGGCAACAGAACCAAGGGAATTCAGAGCAATTTGACAATGATTGTGGTGGATTTCAAAATGATGGTTATGATGAACAAAGTGAAGAGGTGCAATACGTGAATAATTATCAAGGCCAAAGAGGCAATTCTTCCAACCAACAACAATGGAGACCCCAAGGCAATTGGGGCAATCAACAACAAGGCAATGATAATTGGGGGTACAACAACCAAAACAACAACTAGGGCAATTAGAACAACAATCAAAACAACCAAGGAAATTGGAAATTAATAACAACAATTAGGGTAGTAATAACAATCAAGGTGGATGTAATAATGGAAACTAAGGAAACCGGGGGCAAGGCTTTCAAAGGCCCCCAATGTACCACCAACCAAACAATCCATCCCCATTTCCATCTCAAGGTCTTAGTTCTTCTAGCAATGATATGGGTAGAATTGAAATGATGTTCGAACAGATGATGAAGAAGAATGCAGACTCGGATGCTCAGTTGGCTTCCCACAATAACTCTATCAAAAACTTGGAGGTGCAGTTAGGCCAAATCTCACAGTCTATAAATACTCACCCTAAGGGTGCGCTACTTCGGGTAGGAACAATCATGTTATAGTGGTAACAACAAGAAGTAGGAGAGGCAGTGATGTGCCTCTAAACAAAAGCAAATTGTGGATGATGATGTTGAGTTGCAAGAAGATGAAGTTCCTTTAGTGGTTGAAAATGTGATTGATGAAAATGTGAATGAAGAAGTGAGGATTGATATTCAAGATGTCGAGGTGGAAACCCAAAATGATGTGAACCCATCTAGGGAACACATAATAGACATGCCGGAGCCGGTTGTGCCTAAAGTCAAGGCTCCTTTGCCAAGGCCACCTCCACCTTATCCTCAAAGGCTTGCAAAGCAGAAAAATGAGAATCAGTTCAAAAAGTTCATTGACATGATGAAGAGCTTATTCATCAATGTGCCTTTAGTGGAGGCTCTTGAACAATGCCGGGCTATGCTAAATTCATGAAGGACGTGGTAACAAAGAAGCGTTCTATGGATTGTGAAACTATAAAGATGACTCACCAAGTTAGTGCAATAGTGCATACAATGGCCCCGAAGCTTGAAGATCCCGGTGCTTTCACCATTCCTTGCACCATTGGGAGTGCGGATTTTTCTAAAGCTCTATGTGATTTGGGGGATAGTATCAATTTGATGCCCTATTCCATTTTCAAGACTTTGGGTATTGGGTAGCCGAGTCCGACTTCCATGAGATTACAAATGACAGATAGAACGATGAAGAGACTATTAGGTATTATTGATGATGTGTCCGGGTGGACAAATTTATCTTGCCAGCTGACTTTGTGATCTTGGATTGTGAGGTAGATTATGAATTTCCTATCATTTTGGGAAAACCTTTCCTTGCTATGGGGAAGGTCTTAGTTGATGTGGAAGCAGGGGAACTCACCTTCTAGATGGGTGACAAAAAAGTGATCTTTTATGTTTGCAAATCGATGAAGCAGCCCAACAGTACCGAGGTGTGCTCTTTTGTTGACCTCGCCACAACAGTGATAATTGATGACACCAGTGCAATGATCAATGTGGAGGACCCTTTGGAGGCCGTATTGTTGAATCTTGATGTCAATGATGATGAGGGCCGAGTGGAGTGCATAAACGCTTTACATGGAATGGGCTCTTACTCTTATGAGCCTAGGAAATTGTCTTTCGACCTCAAGAATAGAAAGACTCCACCAACTAAACCTTCAATTGAGGAGCTTCCCATGTTGGAGTTGAAACCACTGCCTCCACACCTCAGGTATGAGTCCTTAGGCTCAAATTCTACTTTGTCAGTTATTCTTTCTTCTTGACTTACTAACATGCAGGTTGATGCCACATTGGTGGTGCTTCAAAAGTGAAAAAAGGCAATTGGATGGACTTTAGCTGATATTCGGGGGATAAGCCCCACATTCTATATGCACAAGATTATTCTAGAAGATGATGCAAATCCCTCCTTGGAACATCAAAGGAGGTTGAACGAGGCAATGCAAGAAGTTGTGAAAAAACAGGTGATCAAGTGGTTGGATGTCGGGGTTGTGTACCCCATTTCTGATAGCTCTTGGACTTCACTGGTGCAATGTGTACCGAAGAAGGGTGGCATGACCGTGGTTACAAATTCACAAAATGAGTTAATTCCTACAAGAACCTTCACCGGTTGGAGGGTATGTATGGACTACCACAAGTTTAATAAAGTGACCCGTAAGGATCACTTTCCTTTGCCTTTTCTTGATCAGATGTTAGATCGACTTGCTGAGCGTGTCTTCTACTGTTTCTTGGATGGGTATTCTAGGTACAACCAAATCTTAATTGCTCTGAAAGATCAGAAGAATATCACATTCACTTGTCCATATGGCACTTTTGCTTTTTCTAGGATGCCTTTTGGGTTGTGTAATGCACCGGCTACATTTCAGCGGTGTATGATGGCCATTTTCATCGATATGGTGGAAGACATTTTGGAGGTGTTCATGGACGACTTTAGTGTTGTAGGGGATTCATTTGATGAATGTTTGAAGAATTTTCATAGAGTTTTGGCCCGTTGTGAAGAAACCAATCTTGTCCTCAATTGGGAGAAATGCCACTTTATGGTGGAAGAAGAAATAGTTCTTGGGCATAAAATTTCGAAGCATGGCATTGAGGTAGATAAGCAAAGATCGATGTAATTTCAAAGCTCCCTCCCCCTACATCTGTCAAGGGAGTTCGAAGTTTTCTTGGGCATGCATGGTTCTACTGAAGATTTATCAAAGACTTTTCGAAGGTAGTGAATCCCTTGTGCAAGTTGTTGGAAAAAGATGCTAAATTTGTCTTTGATGAAAGATGTATACAAGCCTTTGAACTTCTCAAGCATAAGTTGACCACCACTCCTATCATTACAACGCCTAATTGGAGCTTGCCCTTGGAGCTCATGTGTGATGCGAGCGATGTTGCGGTTGGGGCGGTTTTGTGTCAAAGAGTGAACAGAATGTTTCATCCGGTGTACTATGCGAGCAAGACAATATATGATGCTCAAGTGAACTACATGGTGACCGAGAAAGAACTTTTGGCTATTGTGTTTGCAATGGAAAAATTCCGGCAGTATCTTATGGGTGCTAAGGTTATTATTCATACCGACCATGCCGCACTTCGGTACTTGATGATGAAGAAGGATTCCAAAGCTAGACTGATGCGATGGGTCTTCTTACTTCAAGAGTTTGATTTGGAGATTGTGGACCGGAAGGGTAGTGAGAACCAAGTGGCGGACCACTTGTCCCACTTGGAGGAGGAGGGGAGGCCTCGTGATGGCCTAGAGATCAATGATTCATTTCCCAACGAACAACTCCTTTCGGTGTCGATGAATGATATGCCATGGTTTGCCGATGTTGCTAATTTCCTTGTGACTGGTATAATCCCGTGTGAGCTCTCTTCTAACCAAAGGAAAAAGCTCAAGCGGGATAGTTTGGATTTCTATTGGGATGAGCCATACTTGTTCCAGATTTGCACAGATGGTGTCATCCGAAGGTATGTCCCGGAGGAAGAGCAATTGAGTATCTTGGAGGCTTATAATTCCTCTCCCTATGGTGGCTATCATGGCGGGGTGAGGACAGCTTTCAAAGTTCTTAGTTGTGGGTTTTATTGGCCAACTTTGTACAAAGATGCAAGTGAACTTGTGAAGAGGTGTGATGAATGTGAAAGAGCGGGTGGAATTTCGAAGAAAGATGAGATTCCTCTCAATACCATTCTTGAGGTTGATATTTTTGATATGTGGGGCATTGATATTTTGGGCCCGATTGTTAGCTCGTGTGGGAACACATACATTCTTGTGGCGGTGGACTATGTTTCAAAGTGGGTTGAAGCTGTGGCTTTTCCCAACAGTGAGGCCCGGAGTGTTGTTGCATTTCTCAAAAAGAGCATCTTTACAAGGTTTGGTATTCCTCGTGCAATCATAAGTGATGGGGGGTCTCATTTTTGCAATAGAGCGTTTGACACATTGCTTTCAAAGTATGGTGTCAATCACAAAGTTTCTACTCCCTATCATCCTCAAGCAAGTGGTCAAGTTGAAGTCTCCAACAGGGAAATCAAAAGAATATTGTCAAAGACGGACAATGCAAATAGGACCGATTGGTCAAAGAAGTTGGATGACGCTCTATGGGCTTATAGGACTGCTTACAAGACTACGATTGGTATGTCTCCATATCGGTTGGTGTTTGGGAAAGCTTTCCATCTACCGGTCGAGTTAGAGCACAAGGCCATGTGGGCTTTGAGGAAGCTAAATCTTGAATAGGATGTTGCAGCAAATCTTCGTGTGGAGCAGCTTAATGAACTTGATGAATTCTGATTCCATGCCTTCTCCAGTTCGTCCTTGTACAAGGACAAGATGAAGTACCTTCATGATAAATATGCTCGTAGGAAGGAGTTCAAAGTTGGTGATTTGGTTCTCTTGTTCAATTCTTGGTTACGTCTATTTCCGGGAAAGCTTAAATCAAAATAGAGTCGCCTTTTGAAGTGGTGTGTGTGACCCCGTTTGGTGCTCTTGATTTAAAGAACAAAAATGGGGAAGTTTTTAGAGTGAATGGGCACAGGGTCAAGCACTACTTCATCTCAAATGATTTAATGGTAACCTGCGTCGTGCTGCGACATTAAATCAAGCGCTTCTTGGGAGGCAACCCATGTGTTTTTCTTCTCGTTTTTCTTTGATTTTCATGGTAGTATAGGATTTATTTTTGGACTAACTGGTTGTGAGATGCTACAGGATTGTGTTGATACAGTGCAGGACATAGTGGAAAAAGTGTCAGGTCTTTGAAGTTTTCGATGCGGACGCACTACATTTAGTGCGGACCGCACTGATGAAGGATGAAACGTCCAACTCTCTGAAGTTTGCCACCGCGGCCGCATTACATTTTGTGCGGTCCGTGATGGACCACTGCGGCCGCATGGCATTTTGTGCGAACGGCAGTGGGTTGCCTTCTCAAACTTGAAACAAGCTGTGTAGTGCAGACCGCAGTCCATTTTGTGCGGTCCGCATTGGGTTCGTAAGACTGGGCCCCAGGTCCTTTTCTATAAATAGGGCCTGAGGCCCTCCTGTTACACTATTCGATCCCTTGACTCTCAGAACTCTTAAATCAATATTCATCTGTCTTGTTGCTCGTAATTAATTGCTTGGAATTGTTAATTTTCATTTCATCTCACATCTAGTAACTTAACTTCTTTTTCATTGCTTTAATTTTGTTATTTTCCTCTACTTTTTGTTTTCTTGTCTATTACTCTTTTCTTCCCATATTTTCTTCAATTGGTTAGGTTAGGGTAGTGTATTTCTTGATTAAAGTAGAATTAGGTAGTTAAAATCACTGGGCAAACACTTAGGGACCTTTGTTAGGTGTAAAAATGGACTTAAAATCAAAATCTCATAAACCCTAAGTTAGTGTTGTAGCTGGGCACCCAGTGCGGACCGAGGTTTATTTTGTGCAGTTCGTGGTTCCTTTGTGCGGTCCGCAATAACATTCTGTGTGGACCGCATTGCTGAAAGACTTGAAAGCTGATCTGTGGGGACTGCGGCCGCATTATATTTTGTGCGGTCCGCATTTCCTAGATACAGAGGGTGGGTAGTCTGAACCCCACCTCTGTGCGGACCGCATTGCCATTTTGTGCGGTCCGCATTGGCCTCTGTGCGGCCGCACTACATTTTGTGCGGTATGCACTGTGTAACTTCTGCAACTTTTTTCTTTTTCTGCAACTCTGATCTTAATTGATTTTACTGATACTAACAAGCCTAATGGATGATGTTTGCAGACAATGGTGAAACAAAGAGGCAAGGGTTCTAAACAAGCTGGTCGAGGTGAATCCTCCCGGGGAAGGAAACAGAAAATGGTAAGATTGACTGCTCAAGTCCGGAAAAACATTAAAAATAGAGGAAGATGATTAAAGCTACAGATAGGGCCATTGACATGTCTGGGAGTAAGTACGAGCCCTCCTGGGAGATATCTTTATACTCAATCCCAGAGTACATCCCTAACTGACCGGAGAGAAACAGACTAAGAGAACTCCTCCCACTTCCCCCGCTGCCCAAGTGTCAGTAAATGTATCTTCTGTGTTGTCTGAGGGCTCAGCTGAAGGCAGTGGGGATGAATACTCCACCTCTCCCACAGCTTCATTATCCGGAGAGGGTGTAGTAGGAGAAGAGGTAGTAGGAGAAGGGGGTGAGCCCTAGGTTGGTGGGGTAGAATGAACTAGAAACTCGAAGGTGTGGCAAGACCGGTTTGTGAGCAAGGTAGCTTATCACAAATTTAGGGAATGGTGGCCGATAAGGAAGTTGATCCCGGAGAGGAGCTTTGTTGATAGAGACTTATTACCTCACAATCCCAATGTGAGGAGGCAGTTTAGGGAGAGAGTTGGCTGGGAGTATTTCTTGAACAACTATGATGGTACAAACGAGCACATGGTCAAGGAATTCTACACCAATGTTGCCCAAATCAAAAAGGGCACAAAAGTGACCAAGATGTGAAATCTGAAGGTGTTTTTGGATGGAAAAACAATAAATGATTACCTCGGCTTTGATGAGGAGGATGAGGAACTGTATATGGCAAAGATGGAATTGGGCGAGGAGGTTCATCCTTGGTTGGCACAGTATCTGACAATCCCAGGTACCACCCCCGATTAGCTAAATGCGGGAGTGAAAATTTTGAGAAGAAGTCTGAATTTCAAAGCCAAGGGGTGGGAAACATTTGTGTGCAGTAGATTGGAGTAAACCCCACTACTTATGACAACTCCCTCCCTCTTCATCGGGCAGTTTTGGTGGCATCGATCATGGCGGGGTACCCGATTAATATCGGGAAGGTAATGTCTCGGATAATCACGCAAGTAGTCAGTGAGGGTGACAGAAACTACCCCTTCCCCAGCTTCTTGACCATGTACTTTAGGGACCTCAAAGTTGAAAAGAGGCCATTTGATATAAAGGTAAAAGCGAAGGCCTCGTTCTCATGGTGCAGTATACAAGGTGATGACAACCCAAAGAGCAAGAACTTCAAGGGAACAGCTACTACTTCAACTGGCCAGTCTGAAGAGCCAGTTGTGGAAGTGGCTCCTACTCAGCCTGCCTCCACCTCCGTAGACATTCCTCCTAGTCCATCCACTTCAGTAGATCCCGAGATACCCTCTTCCCGAGCCTACCCAGTGACTGCACACCGACTGAGTCAGGCTCTTCTCGGCATCAACAACTGGATGCAGATAGCTTCATCCAAGTTGTCTATCCTTACTACTATAGTGGAAGCTCAATCGGCACCTCCGCCTCCGCAGGTCTTGCAGTCTATCGAGGATGCCCTCAAGGAGATTCTGGCCAACCAGAAGAAAATCCTTAACACCTAGAAAGTGCTCACGGATGCTATTGATTCACACGGAAAGGCTCTCAAGGAGCTTGCTAAGGAGCACAAGAAGTTGAGGAAGATGCGGGCTTCCAATGAGTCCGTAAAGGCGCTGAGGGCTGAGGTTGACAGGATGAAGGCAGATCATCTGCCTTTGGACTTATTGTTATAGGACCTGGTACCAGCAACTCATCCCCAGCCTGAGCAGTCCCAGAGGCCTCCCGAGAGGAAGAGGATGATTCCCCGAGTAGATGATGCAGTCATCCAGTTGGCAGACCCACCAAAGACTTCATCCAGTCAGCCACAGGATGCACCTCAGGAGCCTGTCCAGGCCCAGGTCCCAGCAGTAGAGCAGCAGGCTATAGGGAACCAGTCTGAGGTTCCCGAGCATATTGAGGACCCAAGGACCACTCAGGAGCCCATGTAGACAGACGGGCCATAGGGAGTCTCTATGTCCTTTTCCCCTTTTCTTTTTGGTGCTTATCTGGTTTAGCTGGCATTAGGGACAATTCCAGCTTTCATTTGAAGAGGTAGGCCTACTTTTATGGATTTGGATTATTGTATATATTTGACAGTTTTTATGCTGTCTTTATTTTTCATTTTTGGTTTGTATATAATTTTAACATTTTGTTACATTTCTCGTACTTTTATTTTACTTTGGGTCTGTATATAAAGTTATGTTACATTGTACATATCCATCCCATCTATTGTATATTCGATTAAATCCCCTCTTGTATATATTCATTTTACTTTTCACAATTTTTCTTTCTTAGCTTCTTATTTATGTTCATAGCTTCTTGTTATGAACGTTTGCAATAAGCCTTTGGTATTCTTAATGTCACGGTTCTTTCCAAAGGTGAAGTTTGTGTGAACCAGGTGGTTCTTCCCAATGATGGATGGCGTGACAACCTTCTTAAGGGTTTGAGTCCGTTTTTCTTTTTGCTTTTTAGTAGTTAGTGGTAAGTGTACCTCAAGCAAAGTTTCACTTGGACCTAGCACATTTGCCTTAGATCTCATGGTCAAAAACAAATTGTTGTGTTTAGGATGGTGAAAGTCGTGACCTTGAGACTCTTGTGTTGATCGATAATCATCAAGTGATTTTTTGGGACCATTGTGTGCTCAAATATTATCTAAGGTCGTTGTGGGCCCCCGATTCTGTGTCTTTAGCAATCTCATAGCTTGTGTGGTGAGAAATTGCATTGCAAGTCCAAGTCTCGAGCCATTAGTCTACAACTTGCCCTGAATGTTTGTTGAGGCAAAATCCTAAGTGAATTTTGATTTAAGACATGATTATAGGCTCTCCTTGGTCCAAATGATAAACTTGAACACTTCCATATTCTACCAATGATAAGATCCCTAGTCAACCCTTTTGAGCCTTAGACCTTTCTCCTTCAAGAACCATGATACAAGCCTTTACCCGTTCTAAAATATACCTCTCTTGGCACCTGATCTTTTTCTTAGCACATGGCAGAAGTATAAGTTTGGGGGGAGAGACGAGGATTGCAACAAAGTGGTAAAAAGGTACAAAAATGAAGAAAAGGAAAGGCAATGAAAAAGAAAGAAAAGCAAAAAGACAAAAAGAATGTTCATTATGTAAGAGAATAAAAAGGGATTCAATAAAAGCAAAGAATGAAAGGTGTGGAAGGTTGAAAAAGGAGAAAAGATTTGAAATGAATAATAAAGAGTGACAGTGTGTCTCTCTAACCCCTTAGAAAGAAGTGAAAAGACTCAAAAAGTCAAGTGAATGTGTGCCAAAATGAAACAAAAGAAGTGCTTAAGGGAAGATGGAACCTACTTAGACCATACATTGCCTACCCTGAACCAAAAGCCATCACTATATCTTCGCAAAAGCCCTATATGATCTTGAGTTGAATGAAGCTTACATTAGTGGAGACTCACATAAGGGGCAAGCATATGGTACTTAGGGCCGAACTTGTGACTTTTCTTTGAGAGAGATGAGCGATTTTCCATTAACCTCGTTTTGAGTGCTACTATTCTAAAGGTGAGGTTTGCTTAGGGAGAGTTGAGGATGTGTGAGTTTGGGTTCCACAATGACCAAAGTAATAGAAAGAGTTCTTTGATGTGTTGAGTCAACTCTTGATGCTCTTGTGTCGCACTTAATCCATGGTGTTTCAAAGAGTAAATGTTCTTAATCATTCATTTGTATTAAGGAAAATTGTTAGTCCCAACTGATGCTAGATGAGGTTACTTTAGGATAACTGAATTTTCTTGAATTTTCCCTTAAAGGGTGGGTCTTATTTTGTTAGCTTGAGGACAAGCAAAAGCTTAAGTTTGGGGGAGCTGATAACTAGGGATTTCGATGTATTTTATACTTCTTCTTGCTTATGTTTGATTAGAAATTTGTACGAAATAGTCCCAAAAGGCTCACAAGTTGTGCTTGATTGCAGGTTTGATCAACACAATGACAATATGTCAAAGATCAGCTTAAAAAAGAGTGAAACTTGCACAAATACCAAGACAAGACAAAGCTCAGGCAAAACAGGCCCAATGCGGCCGCACACCATTCTGTGCGGTCCGCACAAGTGAGGTTCAGAGAAGGTGATTTCCAGGCCAACAAGCAATGCGGCCGCATGAGATTTAATGCGTTTCGCACTGAAGTCACTGCGGCCGCACTTGATTTAGTGTGGTCCGTAGAACTAAAGATCAGAGAGCGTCAGTTTTGAAGATTGAAGTCAATGCGGTCCGCGTTCCATTTCATGCGGACCACACTAGAAGCCATCGCGGCCGCAGTCCATTTTGTGCGGTTCGTATTGCCCGAGTTCAGAGAGCTGGATTCTCAAGCTTAGAGCCTTAGTGCGGCCGCACGTGATTTCGTGCGGTCCGCACTAGCCCCGAAGGGGTAGTTTTGACCAAATTTTTGAACTTAGTATAAATAGCTTCTTTTCCCATTTTTAGGTCATCAGATAGTTTTGGTACTGGATTGCGCTCGTGACTTCGAATATTTTAGCTATTTTGAGTAATTTTAGCTTCATTTCAACATTGAATCTTCTAGTTTATCTTAACAATTAATTAATATGAGTTTTTCTTCATCTATTTCTTTATTTTCTTCTCTAATTATGAGTAGATAAACCCAAAAGCTAGGGTTGTGGCTCAACCCTAGTGTGGGTAATTGATGGGTCTTGTATTTTCGGGCTAGATTGATTATGGGTGTTTGATATTTGGGCTAATTTCATGTTTAATTGCTAAATTGGTGGTTGCAAACACTAGTTTGTGTTTAGTTGACTTTGGCTCTTCTTGAGAAAGAGAGCCTAAGTCTCTAAAATTGGTCCAACAAGGAATTGGGGCATACTCAAGAGATTGATAGCCCCAATTAAAGGGTTAAAACTAGAGATAGTAATACCCGACTTGAACCTTGATTGCTTGTGCAAATTTGCATACCCAATTGGTCTTGAGAAAGTCAATTCGAGCAAAATCACTCGAACCACCGAGAGGTGTAAGTGGGTAAAATCATACAACGGTTATATCATACTCCCCAAATATGTCAATCATGTCTTAGACTCAAGTATCCATCAATTGACCACCTAGGCGAAAGTCACTACCCTAGTGCCTTTTAACCATTTGAACAACTCGCAATAGTTTACTCTTAGCTTATTCTAGTTTAATTTAGCATTGTAGTTTGATAAAATTATAAGTAAATCAAAAACCCAAAAATATTAAAAAGTGCAATTTGGAAAACATACACAACTCTACTTTAGGCAGACACCCGACTCCAACTTCTAGCTCCCTGTGGAAATCGATCCCGACCTTAATCGGGTAAAAGCTGCTTTGACCCTCTCTCGCTACTCAATAGAAGTGCAGGGTTGGCCTCGATCAAATACGTCCCATCAGTCAAGTTCTCCGGGCAATGAGAGCGCGTAGCTAGTGGATCGTGGAAGTTGGTCTTAGGCTTAATCTCTGTTTGTTGTCGCTGTTGAATTCATGGAGTTTAACGGTATGCTTCTTAAACTCTAACTCTAGATTAATTGCATAATTGTGTCTTAATCTCTGTTATGGCTGCAATTAATTATCTTACGGTTGGTATCAGATCCACCATAGTTAGGGGTCAAGATCAAAGAAATTAATCTTGAATTAGTAATTATCGAACTCATTGTTTTAGTCTAAATTAATTCGAAGCCGACAAAAGAAAATGCTTCTGTCGGCCTATGTTTCTGCGACTTTTGTGAATTCTTCAGAGGAATTAAACATTCCTTGCGTATTCTTATATTGTGATTCTGCACCAATAGTTATTTATTTAATTAAAAAAAAAGGAAAGGTCCATGTTAATTAGAATTGATGTCGGCGGTGACATCAATTGGCGAAATAGGGTTCAGATGATATTTCGAAAAAGCAATTACTTTTATTTCTTGTCCGATGATTGATTGTTTTAGAATGCTCAATGTAAAAGTTATTATTTTTTATGCTTTGGTTCACAAACAGAAGGCCTAAGAGTTAGGTGTAACTATAAGGAATCATGTATTTAATGGTTTTTTGAGATCACCTGATGCTTATATGAACAAAATATTCCTTAAGATGGTTTATCTTTGGACTGGTTGTTTATTTTATAGTATCTTTCGGTGATTGTTTAGTATCTTTTTATATCTAAATCTTTTTTAATAAAGTAAAATAAGGAATATTCAAGAAGAGACTTATCTGATAACGTGTGAGCCTAAGACATCACTACCTCTTGTTATTTCAGTTGGAGAATGGAATAAATATATTAAATGATTAAATGTATATGGGCTTTGTTTTAATCACATTTATATAATATGTATAAATCAGAATTTGTGATTGATAAATAGTTTCCACTAAAATGGTCTATTTATTTGGAGTCATTGGAAATTCTTAGAATTTTATACATGTGAAATAACATTATACATGGATTGAGAGTTATGATTAATGAATAGTTTCCATCAAAGTGGTCTATTTATTTGAGTCATTGAAATATTCTCAATGTGCCATATCTATGTTTTCCGTAATAAGTGTATACTAGTATTGGAGGTTTACCTTTTGATACTAGTGACGCTAAATTAATTTATGAGATAAGATATTATATTTCAACCCAAAGGATGAAGCTTAGTATCTTGGATTCTCATGTATATATATATATAATAAGTAAATAAATAAATAAGGATAATTTTATGTAAGAGGAGGTTTTGTGTCTCTTACCTAAAGGAAGGACACAATGTATGCCTTGTACTCTTGGATAATAAGGGGGAGGTTTTGTATCTTTTGCCTAAAGGTGAGGATGCAATGAATGCCTTGGACTCCTTAATGTTTAAAAAGGGTGACAGTTGCATCTTCTACCCAAAGGAAAGGTGTAATGAATGTCTTTGACTCTTTCGATTTGATATGTTCCTGCCCATAATTCTATCTAATTTTTGTGTTGTTTGCTTATACAGCTGTTAACAACATGACTACTCAATTGAATTTCATTGGAACACTGACTAGGAGCAACTACAAGAAGTGGAAACAAGATGTTGAAATAGTGTTAGGTCTGATGGACATGGACTTTGCATTAATTGAACTGAAACCTACTGAACGTACAACTACTAGCACTGCTGATGAAAAGGCTAAGTATGAAAAATGGATGAAGGCTAACAAATTGAGCCTAATGATCATGAAGAGATCCATTTCTGATCACATAAAAGGTGAAATCAAGGATAATGGAAATGCAAAGGATTTCTTGAGTGCCATTGGACAGAAATTCCTAGAATCTGATAAAGCTGAGATAGGTAGCCTGATTGATTCCCTTTCTACCATAAAATATGACCTTGTAGGTAGTGCCCGTGATCATATTATGAAATTGGTTAACATTTCTACCAAACTGAATAATTTAGGTATAACCATTACCGATGATTTTCTTGTTCACCAATCCCTAAGGTCCCTTCCTAAGCAATTTAACCAACTTAAGACAACCTATAATGCACAAAAAGATAAGTGAAGTGTTGATGAGCTTATTACTGTTTGTGTGGTAGAGGAAGGGAGGATCCAAATGGAAAAAGTTGAGGGTGTGGTGAATTTTGTTAGTTCGTCTAGATCAGTTGATTATCCCTCTTATAAAAGAAAAGATGGACCCAAATTCCATAAAAAGAAACATGGCCAGTCTCATCGTCCAGGTGGTAATAATGGTCATACTAATAAGCCTGGTGTTAATCAATGTCAGTCTCATAATCCTCTTGGTCCTCAAGCTGTAATTAAGAAAGAAATCAAGTGCTGGAATTGCAAACAAGTAGGTCATAAGAAATCTGGTTGTCCTCTGAAAAAGAAACCAGGTAATCTTTTGGCTTTTGTCTGCTTTGAAACTAGTCTTGTTCATGTTCCTTTAAATTCTTGGTGGTTGGATAGTGGTGCAATTGTTCATGTAACCAATGACTTACAGGATCTAGTAAGCAGACGAAAGCTAAAAGAGGATGAAGCCAGTATCATTGTGGGCAATGGACTCAAAGCAAAAGTAGAGTTTATAGGGACGTCTACTTTATCTTTTAAAAATAATTCTAGTATTCGTTTAGAAAATACCATTTTTTTACCGTGTATGAGACGGAAATTATTTTTGGTTTCCCTTTTGGACAAAGCTTGTTATTCATTTCAACAAAATAATGGTATTATTAAAATTTCTTATGATTCACGTGTTATTGCTGATGCTTTTTTAAGTGATGGTCTATATCGCTTGATGTGTTGAGTGAAATTTTTTCTGCAATGCATGTTGAAAATATTTCCCACAAAAGGTCTGCTATGAGTAAAACGTCTTACCTATTATGGCATAGGCGTCTTGGTCATATTTCTAAAGAAATAATTGAGCGATTGGTAAAGGAAAAATATTTTACCTGTTCTTGATCCAAAAGATTTTGAAACTTATGTGGATTGTGTTAAGGGTAAAATGACCAAGGTTAAGAGAAAGGGTTCCACTAGGAGCTATGAACTCTTAGAAATTATTCATACTAATATTACTAGACCTTATGTACCTATTTTCACCAATCATAAGTATTTTATTACTTTTATTGATGACTTTTCAAGATACTGTTATATATATCTTTTAAAAGAAAAATCTGAAGCACTTGATAAGTTTAAAATTTACAAGACTGAAGTTGAAAATAGCTTGGGAAGTCCATTAAGATAGTGAGGTCTGACTGTGGTGGTGAGTACTATAAGAAATATGATAAATATGGTCAATGTATGTGGACTTTTGCTTTATTCTTGCAAGAATGTGGGATAGTAGCACAATATACTATGCCAGGTACTCCTGAGCAGAATGGTGCGGCTGAAAGACAGAAACGTACTCTCATGGAAATAGTGAGAAGTATGATGTCAATAACTAGGCTACCTGAGTATCTTTGGGGTGAAGCCTTAAAAACAGCTAGTTATATCCTGAATAGAGTTCCTACAAAATCTGTCTTGAAAACTCCCTTTGAATTATAGACAACCCGAAAACCTAGCCTGAATCATTTTTACATTTGAGGATGTCCAGCTGAAGTTTGTATTTATTCACCCATAGAAAAGAAAACTGATCCTAAAACTACCAGTTGTTTTTTACAGGCTATCTTGATCACTTTAAAAGTTTTAGGTTTTTCTGTCCTGGCCGTGGCACTAGAATCGTTGAGTCTATTAATGCAAAATTTCTTGAGCATGATGTTTGTTATTGTGATTATTCATGTGGTAAGGAAATTATATTGAAAGAGAAGAAAGTCATTGTCCCTGTACCTGTTGTACATGAAAAAGTGGTAAACCAACCTATTCATGAGGGGGAATCAGGGGAACAACGATGCAGATCCCATAATTCCTGAGCAAAATGTACACAATGAACCACTCTGCATGTCACAAAGAGAAAGAAGGTTTGCCATCTCTGATAATTTTATCGTATATGTTAATGAAAATCTTAATGATACTAGAGAGTTGGTTGATCCTTTATCATATGCTCAAGCTATTTCCTCTCCATATGTTGATAAATAGCGTGAGGCAATAAAAAATGAAATGCGCTCTATGGAACATAATAGAGCGTGGGAGTTAGTTGAATTGCCTGTAAGTTTTAGGCCTATTAGTTGCAAATGGGTGTTTAAAACTAAAAGAGATTCCAAGGGAAACATAGATCGTTATAAAGCAAGGTTGGTTGCTAAGGGTTATACTCAGAAAGAAGGCATTGATTATAAAGAAAAATTTTCTCCTGTTTCATCCAAGGATGCATTAAGAGTTGTAATGACTCTTGTGGCTCATTTTGATTTAGAGTTGCACCAGATGGATGTTAAAACTGTTTTCCTGAATGGGAGTCTTCTTGAAGAGGTTTACATGGTTCAACCTAAAGGGTTTAAAGAACTGGTAAAGAGCATCTAGTGTGCAAGCTTAACAAATCCATATATGGGCTTAAACAAGCCTCTAGACAGTGGTACTTGAAATATGATGAAATTATTACAAAATTTAGATTTGTGTAAAATAAACTTGATGAATGCGTTTATCTTAAAATAGCTAATGGTAGTTTCATTATTATGGTTCTCTATGTTGATGATATTCTGCTTGCCACAAATGATTTGGGCTTGATGAATGAGACCAAACAATTTTTGTCTAGGTCTTTTGATATGGAAGATCTTGGTGAAGCCTCTTTTGTTCTTGGGATAGAATTAAAAGAGATAGGTCACGTGGTTTATTGGGTTTATCACAGCGTTCCTATATTGAGAGTGTTCTTAAAACTTTTAATATGCAAGACTGTAGACCTGGTGTTGCACCTGTTGTAAAAGGGGATAAACTTAGTAAAGATCAATGTCCGAAAAATGAAGTAGAAATGAGAACCATGAAAGATGTGCCATACACAAGTGTTGTTGGTTGTTTGATGTATATATAGGTTTGTACAAGGCCTTATATTGCATTTATTGTTAACATATTGGGAAGATTTTCTTCTAATCCTGGGTAGACATATTGGGTGGCTACAAAGAAAGTGATGAAATATCTACAATGCACCAAAGACTTCATGCTTGTATACAAAAAGGTTGATGATCTGGATCTTCTTGTATATTCAGATTCTGATTTTGCAGGTTGTCAAGACACTATGAAATCAACTTCTGGGTATATTTTTATGTTGGTTAGAGGTGCTATTTCTTGGAAAAGTGAGAAACGGAGCATCGCTGCTACATCTACAATGGAAGCTAAGTTTATTGCTTGTTTTGAGACTGCATCACATGCTGTCTGGATGAAGAAGTTTCTTACTAAATTGCAAATTGTGGATTTTATATCTAAGCCGGTGACTATTTACTGTGACAACAGTGCAGTTGTGTTCTTCTCTAAGAATAACAAGAGAACAAGATGCTCTAAGCATGTTAGCCTTAAGTTTCTTAAGGTGAGAGACATGGTAAAAGAAGGTGATATACGTATTGAGCATATTAGCACAAAATCTATGTTGGCTGATCCGTTGACCAAAGGTCTTAGACATGTAGTGTTTAATGAACATGCTAAAAACATGGGTATTTTAGAGTCTTTTGATGTACTTTAGTCAGTGGGAGTTGTTTTATAGATGCTTACTGAGATATTGCTTTTAATAATATGCAAACTTGTGTTATTTTATATTTGTTATGCTTATTGACTAACATGATAATTTATTTATTTTTATTTTCAATTGGATATTGCATAAACGCATGATATCTTTGAGTTTTGTTGCTTGTTGCCTTGATTATCCCGGGTAAGGCACAAGGGAAACCTCCTAAGGTGATATTATTTTAGTGTCATTTAATTTGGAGGCTCCTGAGGTGATATGGTTATTATATCACTTGGAGGATTATTTCTTTCTAAGAGGTATGACTCTATTCACCTTGATTCGAAAGATAATATGCTTAGCATACATGTTTGATCCATGATGATAGAAATTCTAGCATATGTGGTCGTAGATAGAATGCATACCTTAAAATGGTATGCTGCCTACTACGATTCATTGTTAGTCTTCTCTATTGAAACTGGATGGATTGTTGTTGGCCTAGGAACAGGTAAAGTTTTGAAGATGACAAATGAACTCGGTCATGGACCAGGTCCATCTGGTGAAGCACATTCTTGATCTAAACATGTGAAATGCACGTGAAGGAGATAAGCGTGAAGAAGATAAGTCATCAACAATATATCATGATCTGATCAAAAAGGTTTCATATTGGATAAGAGGAGAAGGTCTCCTTATATAAAGAGAACACAATCCAGATTTAAAGATAGTGTTGGAGTTTGAGATCTTCAAGGACTCAACTACGATAGAAGATCAGCAATTGAGTCCCAATCAAACTCTGATTACTATCCTATTAACAGTGATTGATCTCTTTTACAGGTGTTGCACAAACGCAGAAGTTAAACTAAATTGAAAGCAAAAGAGCAAGACGATTTTGCAAGCAATTTATGTGAGATTTGAGTGTGCACTCCTGAAGCTACTTGAACGAGATAGAAGAACCAGTTCCATTGTGTTTTTTCTTATTCTAGTTCAATTGTAGTTGGTGATTTAAAGTTGTACCTTTTAGCTTTCATAAAAACAATTGTATTAGGTACTTTGAGTATTCAAGTTATAAGCTAACTTGAAGTTGTCGCAACAGTTGAGGCTGTGTGCTACAATGGGATTAGAGTTAATCCTTATGTTTACAAAGAATTTTTGTAAATGCTGTTTTGGCTCAGTGATTTTAGTGAAAGTTTGGGAAAATCCTACTGAGTAGTAGGTCGTGATTTTTTCACCTTTTGAGCCAGGTATTTTCCATATAAAAATCTCTGTGTTCTTTATTTTATGTACCTTTTATTCTGCAAACAGTAGTAGTTAGAACACCTAGAAGAACCAGGTTCTTCTAGAGCGAAAATTGGGTACCACACAAATCACCCCCCCCCCTCTTGTGTGGTATTGACGTTTAGAACATCAATTGTTATATGAGTCATTCTATCCTTGGATATGTGAGTAGTGTGGCCACTGTAGAGTCTAAAACCTTTTTTCAAAATGATTTTCTTAAAACTCAAAGGTTTAAAAATTGTTTTCTTGTCCTCAATTAACGTTGGTGTCCAAGTGGGAGAATGTTGGAATTTGGACTTACGTTAATTGGTTATAGCCTGAAAGGATAGTGACATGACCCAAGTTGTGGATAAATAAATGGCCTAATATTAAATATTATGTGTGTGGATAAGTGAGGCACAATAACTATTGGCCTGTGATGGGTAGACACTCTTTATAAATAGAGGTATACCAACCCCCCTTTCCCTAGCTATTAGAAAACCCTAGCGTATTCTGCCTCTTGAATACGTGGTAACGGAATACGTCCCATCAGTCAAGTTCTCTGGGATGTGAGAGCACGTAGCTAGTGGATCGTGAAAGTTGGTCTTAGGCTTAATCGTCGTTTGTTGTCGCTGCCATGGAGTTTAACGGTGCGCTTCTTAAACTCTAACTCTAGATTAATTGCATGATTGTGTCTTAATCTCTACTATGGCTGCAATTAATTATCTTACAGTGATGAATGATTGATAAACCTTCGAGTGTTTGGGCTGTTCTTGGATCAAGTGGAAAAGTTAGGCAAGAATCATAGAAAAAAGGTATTTGTTGTATGTTTGCAATAAAGCCAAATCCTCTAAAGACAGTCAATGTGTTTTTTTACAAGTGAATATCCCATGTTCTCTATCCTTATGTCTCTTTCTATTTATAGGGAACAATACCTAAAAAAATCTTAATAGTACAGGTACAGAGAATATCCACTAGAATATTCTCTTTTGATGTCTTATCCTAAAACTAGACGTTATTCACTCTGTCTATGGTGAGTGCTCGACCTTGACCCTGATCCTCGCTGACTCTTCGACCTTAATCTTCAATAACTTCATCGACTCTGCCCTTTGCTACTTTTGAGATCTCTTCGACCTTGTGAATGACTTCATCAAAGACGTACTGGTGACATGTGGCAGCCCATGACGACCTTCTTACTGGTAATACGCTTTGATCATGTCAAAGGTAATTTTTGATCCATACACTTAGTACAATGTGGAATTAGAAAAAGAGTGTTACTCCTTAAATGTGGGTATTTAAGGATAAATTTTTGTAGGATTTTATTTTTATGAATAACTAGTAAATTGGCACGCGTTTCACGCGGTTGAACTTCATAAGTTATGAATATTTTTTCCTTAACATCAAAAGTAACCAAAAATTAAAATTTTGCAATTACTAAAAATAATTTCAACTTCTCTTACAATAAATAATTTAAGATACAAATTTTTAATTGCTATTCAGAGGTATCTATATTTTATATTAAAAGCATGAAGATTCTTAGAGAAATGTCGTTCGCCTTTTTTATCCTTTTAAAATAGAGTTCACACTTGACAAAATAGTCATTTACTATTTTCTTAATGTTTAAGAATACTCATTTAAATAATTCCCTATAATTTAGGAATAGTCATTTAATTAATTCCCTACCATATATGAATTGTCATTTTATTACTCCTTTAATATATATTTTTTGGTTATAGAATTTCAAGTACACGTAGTAGGAAAGATTATCATTCATTGCATAATAAGAAAGTTTCCGTCCAACTCCATTAATATTTATGAGTATTATTAAATTTTTACTTTTAAATTTAGGAGGGTCTTTTTTTAGTTAATAAAATTTTTGTTTAATTCGCACACAATAGGAAGGTTTCTGTTTTTTTTTAGTTAATAAAATTTTCACTAATTCGCATACACTATGAAAGTTTTGATACTTTCAACTATATTCAAATTTAGAAGTATTAATTTTTTTCACACTTGGAAAGTTTTTTTAGTAAACAAAATTTTAACTAATTCACATACACATACTAGGAAAGTTTTAGTATGAATGTTTGACACTAACTTTTATAAAATATATCTGATGAAAACGAGCTCTTTGTGAACTTTTTTTTATTAGAGTTTTTTGAATAAATTTATAAACAATTATATACATATAGGTACTTCTATAAAAGAAGTTATAATTACACCTTTTCATCGTTATAAAACTTTGTTTTGTTGAACCAGCAACTATAAAATTAAAGGTTCCAGGTTCTCTTTTTTTTTTTGAGTAAATTTTATTTATATTAGTAGTTAAATTTTGCATTCATGTATTTGTATTAGTAGTTGAATTTTGCTTTCACATATTAGTAGTTGAATTTTGCATGCACATATTCAGCCCATGCATCTTTATTTTGATGTTCTTGATTGTGAACTTAACTGCATAATCGCCTTTTTACATTAGAGGGTATGATTCAATCTTTTGTCAAATTATCTCTTCTACTATTTTTTGTGCTCTTGGATCTTTTTCTCTGTTTTTAACAACTTTTAATAGATCTTATATTGGAAAAAATTGTATTAAATTATTTTTTAGAACATAATTTTTTTAAAAAAATTATTTTATAACTTAAACACAGGTTTTAATATCGAGACAAGGCACACGCGCACCTAAGACTAGTTTCATAATACGTTTCAAAAATGAAGCCAAAAATTCAAATCAAACGTGATCTTGTGAATATAAAGAGTAGCCATAGTAACGTTATATCACAATAAATTTCTTCTTTTACATTAGAAATATTTTTTTCAAAATAAAATTTTAAAATATTTTCCTCTAATTTTATCATTTATAAATATTAAAATTTACTAAATAATTAATTTTAGGTGAAATCAACTTTTTGTTATTATATAATTTTATGAATATATATGTGTATTAAAAGACCTTTTAATTTAAGAATAAGAGGGGGAAAAAAAGACAAAAGTGGAATGCAAAAAATAAGGAAAGTGGCAGCACTCGTACTTAATAAATTCCTCAAATTGAAGGAATTCACAAGAACACAAATCTTGACCACAAATGGACGTGGATGATGGAATCAAGACGAGGAGATTCTGTAAAACTATCTTCTCTCTTATTTTATTTTTTCTCCCTTTCCTTTTTCCTTTCTCTTTCCCGTTTTACCATATATTCCTCTCCTCCTTCTTTTTTTTTTTTTTTTTTTTTTGCTTATATCCTCTCCTTCTTTCTCCTCATAACTTCTGCAAATTGCCATCCCTTAAGGGAAAAACCAAAAAAAGGGAGAAAAAAAGATAAAGGAGTTTCTTGCCTTATGAGACTGTCACATCATCTTTTTTATTCCCAACTTTATATAAATATATAGATGTTACATGCATATGGTTAGCAATAATAAATGCCCACTTCCTTTGACTCCCAACTTGGTTGGTTAAAGTATTTTTTATTACATTATTCTTTGTTTCAAGCCTTTAATGAATAATAAGTGTTCTAGAGTTTGAATGGAGTGAATTAGAGGTCTCATGTTAGAGCATAAAAATTAGTAGGGATCTCTTTTCTTTTAATGGATAGTATGTAACGTGAAACTGAATTAATCAGGATCGTAATAAAGATATAAATATCGAATGAAAAAATCAAAAAACAAAAATCATGATGTTAGTATTATAAATTTGTATCAATGGCACAATCTATCATATGAGAAATAACAATCGCTTAAATACAGAAGAAATTAAGTTGATTTTTTAGCGTGAAATAGAAGTTTCAAACCCTTAACTGCATATTTTATCTTCAAATTATGTCATGTATTTTTGGGTCGGTGAAGGAATTAAACTTTTACTCACAAAAGAAAGAATTTAGATGGATAGATTGTCCATGCGGCGAAAGCTGGCTGGGACCCATTCACATCCACGAGGGATTAAATAAAAGTACACGTGTTAATCGCTTCACCGAAATGGAAAAGACACTTCCCCATCTACTGTACTGTTACTATTCGTTTCAACGCATTTCGCGTGATCACTTACCCGTTATACATAAAGGTTAAATCAAGGAGTACTTTGTATTTTATTTTGAGAAAATGCATAAAGTACCCATTAAATTTGTCAATAAAAATTATTTGTACACCTTAATTTTATGGGTGTCCTAATACCCTATTATTCTTATCTAAACTAAATTTAATACCCCATTGAATGATGACCTGACATGAAGAGTGTAGTTCACTTCGTAGATGCGTGGGATAAAAATAAAAGAAGCTTTAAACTAATTTAATTGTTCAAGTATCACTTTTCTATTGGATACTCTAACTAATTAAACTTAATACTAATTTTTTCTCTTTTCTTATTCATTTTCTTTTCTTTTTCGTTTCTTTTTCTCTTTCTTCATTTTAGCAAATCAGTATCACCATCTTCCTCCCCATTTCTTGAAACTAAGTCATATTTTATTTTTTACTTCTCTTTTTTTCTTGTTGAGTCTCTATTTCCACTCGTCTGTTTCCTTCGCCATATTCCATCACTATAATTCTACTGCAAAGAATTAAAAAGAAAGAAGACAAAGTATCTTACAACCAAGGGCTTATTTTTTGGACTGATTTTAAGGTGTTTTGGAGCTATAAATTCATGGTTTTGAGGGCTGATTTCAGTAGGTTTTGGGGAGGTTTCGCGCTGGAATTTGCTGCAATTTTCAGTGATTTTAAAAGGGGAAAAAACTGCTGGAATTTGAGGGTGTCTTGGAGCTGATTTTCGCAACTGATTTTGCTACGATTTTGGGGTGGATTTTGAGGTATTTTGGGGTGAGTTTTAGGTGCTGATTTTGGGGGTTAGTTGTGGGGGGTTTGAGCTCTGTTTTAGGCTGGTTTAGGGCTGTTTGTCAGCTGATTTTTAGTGGTTAAAAGGAGCAAAAATAGCGGTCATATGATGGCGAATTTACATGACTTTGAAGGATGAAGACATGGCTACTGTTTTTGGGTTTTTTTTCCTGTTTTTTCAGCTTTTCAAGGTGGTTTAGAGCTGGTTCCATGGTGGTGTGGGTGGTGATGAAGATGACATGGAAAAAAAGAGTTAAATAAAAAAAGTAATTAAATAAGTGGAAAAGAATAAAGCAGCTTTTGAGACGTGGCACGCGTGTACTACACATTTCACCACAAGACTGACTAAGTGTTACCAATGAGGTATTAAATTCACCCCAAACAAAAATAGGGGGGACATATATCGCCCGTAAAATTAAGGTGTGTAAATAATTTTTCCGAACAAATTTGATGGGCAATTTATGTATTTTCTCTTTTATTTTAATACAAATTCAAAGGCATCATAATTATTTTTGCTTTTGCATGCTGCTCGAGCAAAAATCCATCCATAGATTGAACAAAATTCCAATCGGACCTCTTCTTTCTTTCTTTAATAAAGTAATTCTTGTTTTGTTCTACGTCGTTTTATGAGAGACTTTAATTTTTTTAATTTTTTTATTATTTATTTGAATTCTTTTTCTAAAATTTTTCTTAGATATAAAATTATTAATAATTTTCTTATAATCAATAACTCCTAATAAGTATTTCTCAATTGACAATATTGCTAATCCATTTAACCTTTCTTGTGACACTATTGTTCTTAGGTAAGATTTTATCAATTTTAATTTTGAAAATTTCTTTCCGCTGAAGCAACAGTAACATGAGTTATGAACATTATTTCATTAGCAATTTAGGCATTTGGAAAAGAATTAAATCTTTTTATTTGATTAAATGTATCAATTAAACTATTATCTTCTAATTGTACTATTTTTCTTAATATTTTTAATTCAGAAAATAAATCTAGCCATTAATATCGAATTGATTATTATGCTTTAAGGAACATTCAAGATTAAGGCAATATTTTTTCAAATTTCTAACATCTAGCGATCTAAGTTTTTACTGCCAAATAAAAAATCAAAAATATTTTCATATGCTTCGAATTGTTCAAATCTATTTTGAAGTGAAAAAATAGCTTCGTATGTTATGTATAAAAGTAATCAACTCTAAAAGACTTTTCGAAAGATTTTGAGATTTTTATTATCAACATTCGCATCAAATTGTTACTTCCTATATATCACACATTTCTTACAAAATTCGAGTTCGATATTCATTTCAAGTGCAATTTTCTTGGTAAAAATCATACCAATTGCAAATCTTTTTTTCTATATTTGTTAAAGAAAGAAATCAAACTTTTTCACTTTACGAAACTCTTTTTTTAAACTTATACATAGTCTATTAGGTATAACAAAAATAAGGCCCCCAAAAATATGGGGCCTAAAGCGATTGCTTTACTTGCTTTATGGAAGGGCCGGCTCCGGTCTCGTTTCCACCCACTTATTCCAAAAAAGTATATTTCATAACATCTCCGGAAAATTAAAAAACAAATTGACAGTTTGACTCTCTAGACAAGTACTACTGTACCATCTTACACGTGCCATAAAAATTTGGTAAAAAAAGACATTTTCGTGCATGAAGTATTTCGCATTTAAGTGGGATCCAGGAAAGAATCGCATCTTAAGGGTATAATGTAGACAGTCTGCCATGATGCAAATATCAGTGGCTGATTCTGCGGCTCGAACCATAACTTATAGGTTACACCGAAATAATTTTTTCATTGCTCCAAAGCTCCCTTCGTCCCATAAAAAATTGGTATTGCACCATAAAAGTCATCCGAAAATTAATTACTTTAATGCATATATTTTTTGAAAATTGACATAATTGTCGGCTGCACTATTTGCGACACCAATTTTAGTTTCTTTATGCAAGCAAAGTACAGTACTCCATTATTTACCGTTGCCGGTACCCAAAAAATTCAAAGTATATACAATAGTTTTTATAATAATAAGTTAATTTTTCTTCAAGGATGAACGAAAATTCGTGGAGAATCCCTTAGTTAGTCGTATTATATTGTTTAATATATCAAATATCAATTTGATTATAGTTGGTTTTAAATAGGCGAAATGACTTCCTGGCCACTTAAACTAGTAGGGCTTTTGAAAGTCGATACACAAACTTTCGTCTTTCCCATTTAAATACTCAAACTCGTGAAACCTACAACTAATAAACACATTTTACCCTTGACCCTACGCGTGTGTATTACATATTCACTAACGTGTCCATCCAGTCAACAAATGACCAATGAGACTGGTACACGTCAAGGCGCGAAATTAAAACCCAACCAATTGGGGTACCCCCTCTTTTAATCAGTACACCGACAAACCCTCCCCCACTTTTCGTCTCTTTTCCTCTCTCTAACCAACCCTCCCCTCTTAAACCTAGGTTAAACAATGGCCTGAAAATTAGTCACCCCCTTCCAAAATTAATCGTAATCACTCCAAAACCAACCGATTAGGGTCCCCCCCCCCTTTTAATCAAATGCTGATCGAGCTTCGTTTGGTTTGAGCTTTCGATTTCAGTCACGTTATAGGTTCTGAAGGTTAGTTTATTTCTTTTGATGTCGTTTTCTGTTTTGTCTTCTAATTTCTTGTGAAATAATGTGGTTAATGTTTGAAAGTGAAAGCTATTTTTGTCTACATGCACAATTTTTCATATGTTATTTTGGGATTTTATATTAGGAATTTTATATTTGGGGAAACACTCGAATATTCACTCTATTTTAGGGGTTTTGTCTTTTTCATGACTGATCTGGCATTTGGGGTTAAAAAATTAAGGCTTTTGTCTGCATGTACAAATTATGGGATTTTATATTAGGGTTTTGGGGAAAACAGTCGTATATTCACTTTATTTTAGGGGTTTGTCTTTTTCATGAGTGATATGGCATTTAGGGTTAAAAAATTAGGGCTTTTTTGAATATCAAAATATTCTTGTCTCCAACTTTGTTAAAGTTTATGGCTTTTTAGGGTTAAAGTGTATCTGACTTGCCCCCCTTTCCCCCTCCCCCCTTTTTATAGGTTTTAATAGTTGTCTATGTGAAATTACAGTTTCATCATCCAGGGTGGCTAGTGGCTGACCCATTTATGAGGTATGTAAATGGCAAACTTGTCCAGTTGTTCTTCAAGCTGACATTGATGAATTACATATAATTCGTTTTCATGATTGAGCTAAGGATATGTGGTGATTAATAGTAGATAAATATGCATGTAAAATTAACCAAAAAGGAGAATTCAGATTTCTGAAATATGATCCTGATGTGTTAGCTTTATGTGAAAACCTTAAGGGTGGGGATTTTATTGATGTGTATATATGTTACACAATTAATACATCATGTCTTGATTTGTACCTAGATGAAATGTTAAGTAGTAGTGGTTTAAATGTGGACCCCACTAATGTTCAGCCATTTGGCTTTAATGAAATGCCACATGGGCAAACAAGTGATGTTAATGCTAGGGCAACACACTCACCTAACAATGATATAAATAGGGGTGATAACACTCATGGAAAAGGTAAAGAGAGGACTGCTGAAAGTAATTCTGAAACAGAAGAGTCTAGTAAAGATGAAGGTGAGTTCTATTACTTTCATTTAGCAACTGATTCTGAGGGTGATGTTAAGGGTGATGCTGAGGGTGATGAGCTAAGTACTGAGAGTGATAAAGATTATGAGGCTATTTTTGAAAATAATGATGATGATGATACAGATGAGTCATTATATGGTTATATGAGGATATTGTTGGAAAGACAAGTGACCTAGAACCTGAAGTTGTTACTGCTAGATATGCTAAAGTAAATGCAAAGAGTAGTAAATTAAGATCTAGTGAAGTTAATATTGATGAGATACCTAGTGGACCTGTAGGTATAGACCTTGGTTTTGAAGACATGTATAAAGACAGGGGATCCAAATATGCTGGAAAGCTAGGAGGGGATGAGCAATATCTGGACAGTTCAGATCCAGATAGTGAGGATACAGATGATGAAGTAGTTGAAGAAGATGCGGTGCATAACCCTCAACCAAGAAGATACAACAACATGGTATACTTTGATCCTGTTTGTAAGAAAATTTGTTTCCAGTTGGAAATGGTGTTTGAAAATGTGAAACAGTTCAGATATGCGTTGCAAGATTATGTTGTATAAAGAAGAGTTCAAATTAAGTTGAGGCCTAATGAGCAACATAGGGTTAGGGCAAAATGTGTGAACTCAACGTGATGTAGATGACATATTTTGGGAAGTTTGGAGGGACACACAGGGAATTTCATTGTCAACAGCTACTATCCTGTTTATAAGTATTTTAGAGCAACCAGAAACAAGATGGCTAATACAGCATGTGTAGCTAAATATTTCAAGGACAAGATTATCAACCAACCTAACATAAAGCTTAGAAAGGTGCAAGATTTGATTAGGATAAAGTATGGTGTGTATGTGGGAAAATCCATATATGCCAGGGGTAAACATCAGGTCATGGGTCAGTATCTTGGTGATTACAAGCAGGAGTTTGCTAGAATATATGATTATGCTGACATGTTGAGGTCTACAGATCCTGGCAGCACTGTTGTTGTGAAGACCTCCAAGGAGACAATACCTGGTAAAAAGGTGTTTGTAGGTATCTATATTTGTCTACATGCTTGCAAAGTTGGTTGGTTGGAAGGATATAGAAATGTTATTGGCTTTGATGGAGCATTTCTGAAGAGTGTGTGTAAGGGTGAGCTACTATCATGCATTGGTAAAGATGGTAACAACCATATGTACCCCATTGCCTGGGCAGTGGTTGAAAAGGAGACAAAGCACACATGGTCATGGTTTTTTAGGTACCTGATGCATGATCTGCAACTCACAGAATCCCAAGGTGAGGGGCTGACCATCATTTCTGATATGCAGAAGGTATATACTTTGCCCCTATTCTTCCTTTAGTTACTTGTCTACTTTATATATGTTTTTGATATTCTAATTGTTTTTCTTGTTGCTCAAGAGACTTGTTGCATTTGCTTCTGAGTTGTTGCCAAATGCTGAGCATAGAATGTGTGAAAAACACATATGGAGCAACTGAAACAAAAGTGAAAAGGAGAGGAAAGAAGGAAGAAGTTCTAGGCCTGTGCAAGGGATTCATTTGAAGCATATTTGAAGGCTACGATGGATGAGCTGGCAAAAGATGGATGAGCTGGCAGAATTAAGTGATAGTAAGACCATTGAGGACTTACTAAGATATTCAAAACAATGTTGGTGTAGAGCATTCTTCAAAGATTGGAGTAAATGTGATTCTGTGGAGAACAACATGTGTAAGACCTTTAATAGTTGATCTTGTCTGCTAGGCATAAGTCTATCATAACCATGTTAGAAGAGATTAGAGTGAAGGTGATGGGTAGGATGACTACCATGAGAGAATTTGCAACAAGGTGAATTTCTGATGTATATCCTAACATAGAGGAACAATCTCAATATGCTGTTAAGCATGAATTTAAATGGAATGGGGACACTGGGTATGAGATACAACATGGGGTTTACAAATATATTGTTGGCTTCTCCAACAATACATGCACATGTAGATCATGGCAGCTCAAAGGAATACCATGCTCCCATGCAATATGTGCAATATTTTTTAAGAGATTTGAGCCTGCTGATTATGTAACCCACTGGTACAGGAAAGAAATATACCTGAAGGCTTTTAGTTATTACATACAGCCAGTAACCAACATGGATATATGGCCATCAACACAGAATCCAACTGTTGAGCCTCCTGTAATTATCAAGATGCCTGGTAGACCTAAGAAAAATAGAAAAAGAGCTCAAGATGAACCTAAAAAGAAGTTTTATAAGAGATCAAGGAAAGGGACACTAATGACATGCTCTAATTGTAAGACAGTAGGCCATAACAAGAAGGGGTGTCCTATCTTGGTAATGTATTCAATTTGTTTCTGATTGTGTATTGTACTTTGGTTGTTTCTATATCTCATTTTATATTTTGAAAATTTCAGAAAGGACAAGGATCTGGAACAACAGGAACCAGTAATACTGGTGCTACTCAACCATCACAGGCTGCTCAAACAACAATTCAACAATCAGGTCCTACAAGTTCTGGAGCTGCCAAGACCAGAAATACTCAACCATCAACTGTTGCAAGTGTAAGACCAGAAATACTCAACCATCAACTGTTGTAAGTGTATCTCTAAGTATTTATTTTTTACTTTAGTTAATCTGTATTAGGACCATAATTTTTAAATTACTAGATAGTATTTTATCTTACATCGGGACTAGATAGTATTTTATCTTACATCGGGATACTGGAAGTATGAGATCAAGAACTTCTGAGGATATTACAGCTAGTGTTAGAAGAAGGCCAAGAGGTAGTGGATTTCGAGGAAGACCAAGAACTATTGGATTTGGTATATTATTTAGTGATACAAGAATAATGATAGAAAGGGTAAGATCATTGAGGATTTGAATTTTTATTTATATATTAGTAGTTTGGGTGCTAATTTGGCTTTCTATGCAGTGTGGATCAAGAGATAGAGTACATTCTACTCCTACAAAAGTAGTGGGTGTTGGGCAGACCAATATCGATCTTGGATACAGTGCACCTGGACTAAGGTGGCAAGGAAGAAATGCTATATCACAAAGGCAACTTAACAACAGTTGAGGAGAAGACAAACTCAAGCAAGCCTTAGCCAACCTCAAGTCCATTCTTTATCTCAGCCAAGCCAGTCTCCATGTCCAAACTTGAGCCAATCTCAGCAAAACATCAACCAATCTCAACCTTGAAGATGACTGAATGTTTGTTTTTGTGATAACTTAAGTCTGTTAGTTGCAGAACTTAATTTGTAGGTTAACTTAAGTCTGTTTAACTATGACTTTTCTTTTGGAACAATATTTAAACTATTTCTGCTACTAGACAGCAGTTTAATGCTAATTTTGTCAACCAAGAAGGCTGATCGAATTTGGTTGTTTATATATGTGTGCTTGTATATGTCAAAATGCTTTTCATTCCACAAAAAATACATCATTCATTCTGTCATTATCATTGTACATAGGGTTATGAAGACACTGATTAGTGCTAACTAGACTAAGAAGAAAATTAGAATTATTAGTGCTACTACAACAACTAAAGTTACAATGATCTTCACCCTCTTCCTACAATGTACTCTCTCTCTCTCTCTCTCTCTCTCTCTCTCTCTCTGTCTCTCTCTCTCTCTCTCTAATTCTTGATAACAATCCTGAAATCACCCGTTTATAATGATCTGGAAGAGGTGGGTCAAACTACCTAAAAAAATTATAAGAATTGGCTCGACGATAGTTTGAGCACCCATAAAACCTTCTTCCTGGATTTGTTGGCTTCCAAGTGATGCAAATATGAACTTCAACTCCACAATGACAAAATACAGGACTTTGATTCATTATCATAGTCTGGAAAAAGAAAAAAAAATTAAAGAAAGCTTCAAATTTTAAGAAATATGAAGGAATGAAGCTTCAAATGCTATATAATAGAGGGATGATGTGTTTTACATTGAAGGAATAAGAACCCACTTAAATAGGCCCCATTTTTTACCGTTGGGTGTTGGGAAGGGGGCTCTCACGCTCCTAAACGTCGTGAGACTCATGCAGCAGTCTGACTAGGACCAACTGACGCCACATGGGATGTGTCCATGGTCAAATGTGTTTATTAGTTATAGGTTTCACGAGTTTAAATGTTTAAATAGGAAAGACGAAAGTTTGTGTATCGACTTTCAAAAGTCATGCAAGTTTATGTGGGCAGGAAACCATTACGCCTTTTAAATACAAATAGATAGAAAGAAATTATTGGTGATAGGATTTGGAGAAAATTACAAAACGTGATCTTTTGTTAAAATAGCCATTTAAATATGGTCTGAACAATTTTGATCATTTAAGTTTGTCAACAGTGATCACTTCTGATCTCACTGAAATCGTGACAAAAAGAAAGATTTAACAAGAACTCCTAAGTCCTATCTGGAGGTGTAATATTTGTAATTTCTCTAATTTTTTATTATCTATAATTAGTATTTATTGTAATTTTTACGATATAATATTTGTTTGCAAACTTTTATTTTTGGTTTATGCGATTTGACGAGGCTTCTTGTGCTTTAGATTAAATTTTTTCCTCACAATAATTAAAATTTAACGATCAAAGTTTATTAAAGAGACAAAAAATACGCATATTATTTTTATGACTTTCTCATAATATTAGCAACCAAATAGGAAACATGAAAAGTAGTTTGAATGCAGAGTAAGTACGAGTTACCAATAGTGATAGAGCTTAATTAATATTCATGAAATGTGTAATTAATACAACGATGAATCAAATACGTATTATAGCTTTTAAAATTAGAAAATGCAAATTTATACGCCGTTCATGTGTCGACAAGACTACTGCATACCCATTTATGTAATTGCACCATTTATATATCGTCACCCGTTCAGAATCCTATCCACTCCACCTCTCACACACACAAAACACACACACTTCTGTAATAAAAAGTCTTTATCCCCAGTCGTTTTTCTCTCTCTTATTTCCTTTTAACCAATTTCTGACATTCGTCAAACTTCCTTTTTCTCATTTCAGTCATTACAAAGAAAGGATAACAAGAGAGACCTTCTTCTTCTTCTCTCTACAGCAGGAATTTTGCCCTCGCTTTTACACCTTCAACTTCAGTAGTATCCTCCTCTCCATTTCGTCCTGTCACCGGTCTTCCGGCGACTTCTCCGATCATGTTTTCGCTGACTATGGAGGTTACATGACATAATCCATTCAGTTCCTTGAGAGCTTTTGTTATTGAAGTAGTGTGTAATATAGTTGAGTGGAGGAAAATGGATTTATTGGAAGGAGTAGGGGAGAGTTCGTCACCGCCGAGGAGTTTTGGGAGCTGTGCAGTACTGTATGATATAAAGAACGATGTCTATAACCGTCTTGTCCAGAGCGGAAATGCGGAGGCCGTTACTAATCTGGAGTTGCTTCGTGAGCAGTTGGATTCTCACTTCGCTCGCTTGCCTGCTAGGTTTCATTTTCTCTGCTTTAGCATTTTTCCTTTTTTCGCTAAAATATGTATTACGTTTACTTGCACCGTCAAATTAAATACGATTTTTCAAGCTGAATTTTCTGTGCAATTCCATCTGTTTTCTGGAGTGTAGAGAGTCGGTAATTTCGTCATCTTAGATAATGAGAGGATAATTAGGAATTTGTTTTTCTTCGAGAGTGTATATTGTAGAAATATGAGAGGTCAAATTTTGTGTCTATCTATGTATGTATTTATGAATGGAAGCCATTATTGCTAGGTAGTATGAATAGTTAAGCTATTTATGATATTTGATTAAAGTATTCAATAAAGTTATTAGCTCTATGTTTTTTCTGTATAATAGTGGAACTCTGGTTGTGATTAATAAAGTAATTTGATTAGGAAAGTCAGATTACAGCATGTTAAATAATTTAAACTAGCCTCAGGGCTTTGGTTTAATGATAAAGGTAGTGCGGCACATGATATTTTGTAGGCGCACGCCATGAGTTTGAATTGTGTTGGTGAACCAAGTCTGCTAGTTATTTAACAGTATCTTTGATGCTTCAGTTATGGGTTGGATATTAATATGGATAGAGCGGAAGATGTGTTGTTGCACCAGAAGATTCTTGTTAGGGCAAAAGATCCCGATAATCAGCCTGCTTATCATGTCCGATATTTAGAGGTACGAACTCCATTCATCATATAGCTGCCAGTCTACTACCACTTTGGTGCCATCAGATATTGCTGGTGGATTCTGTGCTGTTTAAGTGTATACTGTGCTTTTCCTAATTGCTGTAGTTTTTGTTTTTGTAGCTTTAATGTTCCTTCATTAATCATTGTCAATTTCTTTCTCACATGCGTCTGTGGTTCTCTCTTTTACTGATTTGATTGCTTTATGTGTTGTTTCAGACGTGAATGGTTGTTGATATGCCATCTGATTTAAGTATCTATTATTTGGATATCTTTTTCTATATGCACCCTTAAGATCACTATTCTTTTTTATTTGATCATTTCACGTGATGGCTTTGTTGATTCGTTGGTTTTCTTGGGCTGGATTCTCCGGGAGTTTTCAGCCATTATTATATGTTCATCTGCATTTTGTTGTTACTGTGGTTTCAATGACCTTTGGGCTGTTTTCTTCATTAATTAAAGGAGACGTAGCTTTGCTGCTGAATCTTTCCTTCAGTTCTACGTATTATAGTTGAATTATCGTCTATAAAAGACAGATGAGGATTCGGTTGAATCATTGTTTATATGCCATCGGAATTAGGTATCTATTAGTTAAATAATCTGGCAAGATCATAGTTACGTCATGTTGGATATATATTACAGATGGATTCTTGCTCTTTGTAGATTACGTTATGTTTCATTGCATTGCATATTTCCTTATTTCAAACTTTATAGTCTTAATATGTGTACGTTTCTTCTAGAAATTGGATTTTTCTTTGATGTAATCTCTATGGATAATTCACATGGCACTTGTTTTCCATTTTGGTTTGCTTGACAGAATTATTGGACTAGATCCGATGATGTAGAAGGTCAGCATGAGTTCAATGATCTTCCGACTCAAAAGCCAGGGGGCAGCTTAAATAATGAAGGGATCAGGTACATTTTACAAGTTTGACAACTTTTACATGGTAATTTATTTTGACAAGGAACTTAGTTTTACCTATCGACTAATATGCTTTAATTTTCTTTCATCTGCCTTCTCATTGCTACTTAACAAAATACAGGAAACATATGAATGACTTTGAAACTTGCTCTAAGCTTGAAGACCTAAATTTGGAAGTTAGACAGAATTTTAATGGCAAAGAGGAAATTCCGGCAGAAGATTCTATCAGAAGGTAGTTTCAGAGCAAACTTCTATGATTATTTCTCCTCTCTATTTGTCTTTTATTTTTTATTTTTAAAATTTACTTTATAAGTAGCAAAGCTTCTAGAAAACGGAGGATAATCTAGTAATGGTAAATTTTGTTATGAATCTGAAAGTTTCTCTGGAAAATTTGGATGTAGCATTTATTTAACTTGAATTGTAGTATTTGCAATATTCCAAATACTGCATGTAATGTAGATCTAGAACAAGTTTGCATTTATTGAGTTCTTATGCATCCAAGATTGTTGAATGAAAAAATCGTGGTTCATTAGAAAAAATTGCGGCCGAAGAAATATGAATGTGATTCTCAAAATGTGAATTTTGCTACATAGAGGGAGAATTAATTGTTCTAATCTGAAAGGTAAATCAAGCATTTAAGTTTAAGCAAATTTGTAATTCCAAAATCACTTGTAGAATCATATTGTTAGTCAAAGTCTCTTTGCTGTTAAAGCATGCAAATGAATCCATCTACTTTGATCGGCCAATTTGCATCTTCAGTTTGGTTAAAAAACTTGTGGTATGGATCATTTAAGCCACAAAAAGGATCAACAATACTAGGCTCATGCTTTGTCAGTCTCTGCAGAAAAATACGGACAGGTCTTGCTTTCTTATGTTTCTTTCCAAGCTTTTTCGCGCTGCTTCTTCAACCTTTGTCCTCTACACTTCTATTTTCTTCCGACTTCACTGCAAATTTCTTCCTCTACACTTCTACATTTAAGTTTAAGCAAATTTGTAATTCCAAAATCACTTGTAGAATCATATTGTTAGTCAAAATCTCTTTGCTGTTAAAGCATGCAAATAAATCCATCTACTTTGATCGGCCACAATTTGCATCTTCCGTTTGGTTAAAAACTTGTGGTATGGATCATTTAAGCCACAAAAAGGATCAACAATACTAGGCTCATGCTTTGTCAGTCTCTGCAGAAAAATACTGACAGGTCTTGCTTTCTTATGTTTCTTTCCAAGCTTTTTCGCGCTGCTTCTTCGACCTTTGTCCTCTACAATTCTAGTTTCTTCCGACTTCAGTCCGTTTTAGACATTGTGCAAGTCTAATGGCTATTCTATAATTATTAAAAATCTATAGGATGTTGGCAATGATTTTGTCTGTTATGCTTTTAGCTGTAATGTTTCTAACATCTGAATCTCAAAAAAGCAGATTGCAAGTACCTGCAATATATTCAGTAGTTGACCACCAATAATTGTAGTGCAGGCATGACATTTCGCATATTCCAATCCATGAAGTTATCTTTTCCACCATTGACAAACCCAAGCTTCTTAGTCAGGTAACCATAAGAGGGTTCATATACCTTGAACCTTTTTTAAATTTTTTTTTTTTTTTACCTAGAATACTTAATTGAAGGTCTGCTCAGTTCGATTGCTAGCTCTTTGATGTTGTTTTCTGTTATCTCTAGCTGTGTTTGCTGTAAGTGGAATACTGAAGGGGGAGATCACATAGAAGTGTTTGTAGCATGTTAATTCTATTGACCAACTCCTATTGCTAGATGATGGACCTTTTGTAAGAAATTTGTAATACAGCTTGAGTTTCATAGAAGTTCTAAAAGACTTTTTACTATATTCTCTTCTTATTTTAGTCAATACTCATCCATAGCTGTGGTTTGTGTTGCAATGAACCTTTGAGCTTTCTCTTCGCGAATTAAAGGAAACAAAGCTTTATGTTGAAGATATAATTAAGAAAGTGTGCTACACACTTCAACATGGTATCATAGTTAGACTGGCCTTACGCTTTCAGATGAAATGGCCACACACTTCAATATGATACTAGAGCTGCATTCATCAATTCTTGGTTTACCCAATGTTGGGTCCCCAAGTCATGTTATCCACGTTCTAGTTAATCAGGCTTGGACGTGTGTAGGAAGGATGGTAGATTGTTCCACATTGGCCTAGGGAATCGGTTGTTGTCTCCTTATATGGTCTTGGGCAATTTTCACCTTATGAGTTAGCTCTTAGGTTTGAGAAGGCAACACACTTCAACATTTTGCTTCTGGATCTTTCGCTTTGTACAATAAATTTTTGGTTTGATCCGATATAAAGACATATAAACATTCGATTGTGCCTGGTTTCTGGGTTTTTTCCAAATATAACACTTCTGATGGTTTGTCTTGTGTTCATTTTCATTTTTTTGTCTTCATGCTAAAAGTCCTCTTTGAATGCATATATATATATATATATATATATCCTGGCAATTTTGCGTAATGTTATGATGAAATGGATGTGAGGATTCATTTTGTTATATTTCTTTTTCCCTGATTAATGTTATCTCATGTTCTCTGACTACTTTCCTACTCTAGCTCTCTGCTTTACTTTCTGATATAGGGCTTAACATCCGAGAAGCTCATGTGTTCTCAACAACTGATGGGTATTCATTAGATGTATTTGTGGTGGATGGATGGCCTGTTGAGGTATGCTTTGTGTTGCTCACCATTTTTCTACTAAGTTTGATGTACAGATTCTGACGTCTTGTTTATATCATTTCGCATGGCCACTTTCTTTTTTGGTGTTTCCGGTAATAGCTCTTAATTCAATAGATCTTTGGGGTTTAAACTTAAAAGAACAAACGATTTAGGGGCTCTATGATTATGCTCTTATTTTAGTCTCTCAATTTACTATTTCTGTCCCTAAAGTCTTATAAGTATGCTGAATAATGTCTTGGTATTGTTGTGGTTAATCATCATGAGATATAAGGAAAATCTTGCTCTTTGAAAATATAAAAATAATATACACACACTGACACACATGAGGAAAACCTTCCATATGGTCAATACAGGGTAGTGTAAACCTCAGTAAAAGTGAGCATTGTGATTATATTTCTTGCATGGCAGGTGTCTGCTGTGTACAAAAGTTGCTGACTTTGCCATGTTATCGTCAGGATACGAAGGCTTTGCATAAAGAACTGGGGAAAGCAATTTCCAGAATTGAGGTGATTTAGTTTTGGTTTCTTCTTGTTGTGATGTTATTCAGTTAACCCTTTATTCTTTTTCTGTGGAGTTCCAATAAATAATCAATTGTTTTGGGGTTGCTTGTTTGTTGCTATTCAGTTCTCCGAGGATAATAATCATTTGAGCTTATAAAAAAAAGAATAATAATCATTTGATTTCTAGAACATAACTGCACTAGATAAATGTGAATTAATAGGGGGAAGATTTTTGGTTTATGTTTCAGATGCTTTTTTAATTATCTGGAGAAGTTCCACCTCAAGCCCGTGCTGGGGCTGTCTCAACCTTTTCTATAATAATCCTTTTGGATACTCTTAACAGAAAGACTAGAGATTCCTACATTAATAGGCATAAGAGGGGAAATTTATGAAAGCTCACGGGAAGGATCTTGCTCCTATTGTTTCAAGGCGTGCTGCTAGTTGCATATGCCATCTCTCTAAACGGAAAAGGAAAAAAAGTTTCAATAATTTAAGTTCCATTGATGTAGCCTTTTCCTACTTAGGGTGGCATAGACTAGGCCATGAGTACCTTCGGAAAAAGGAAACTTATGGGTAACTTTAAACAATACCTATATGGTATCATATTTATGTGGATGATATAGCTGCTATAATCTTGAGAGCTTCATTTCCAATTAGCCATCATCAATTCCTTCTAGTTGATATGTGATGGATACCGTTATTGGAATCTCCTCAGAATCTACTTTGTTGTTGTATTATTGAAGCTCATTAGTGTGATGTAATTTACTTACCAAGTTATAAGGAACATACTTTCTGGATGACACAGGGATCATGGTCTGGTTCGTCTCGTTCAAAGTCAGCTGTTGAAAAATATATACTCGCACGATCAAAACCTGAAGATTGGGAAATTGATAGAAGATTACTGAAGATTGGGGAAAGAATTGCTTCAGGATCTTGCGGAGATTTGTGAGTTTTGGATTGTATTTCTGTGGTTTTTCATGAATTCTGGGTTCCCAGCTTTACAGGAACTTTATTCTCTCCCTTCTCTTCTAAACTTTACTCATATGAAGGTATCATGGGATGTATCTTGGTATGGATGTTGCAATCAAGTTCATTAGATCTGAGCATTTGAATGACACATTGGAAGATGAGTTCGCTCAAGAAGTAGCAATTTTGAGGTGAGTGATCTAAGCTCTTATGTTGTATGAAGCTTATTTGGGCTGGGGGATGACACAAAAATTACTGGGTTGCTTCATCCTTGTCCTGTGCTGTGTTGCCTACTAGAGGAATTATATCAACTTGTAGAGCAAGCTCGAAGTTAATTCCAGGTTGAAGACTTGTGCGGTAAGGTACTAAGAGTACAGACCATTCCTTTGGCGTGTAAATCAAGAAAAAAGTTCCAAACATATATATGATGGATACATGATCCTCCTTATGTGTATTTCTGTATATTATTTTCTTCAAATGCTAGTTACATTTGTTCTTTGGTGATACTGGTACTAATACAATTTTATAATACAAAGCATAACGATGCAAATCGGGCTTTATAAAGAGATGTGTTATGATTATTAATATTACGTGTGTTGTAATATTTTGTGGACATATTACTATATTAGTGTTACCACCTCTCAGATACTCCTCCACGATCTTACTATTTAATCTTATTGCATACAGGCAAGTTCAGCACAAACATGTTGTTCGTTTCATTGGTGCATGCACAGAGTCACCTCATCTGTGCATAGTTACAGGTATGATTAGTGCTGGGCAAAAAGTAGCGTGGTCTCTTCGAGACTATGATTATAATTATTTCATGGGTAAATTCATGTCATGGCTTTCTGGCTGTCCTTATATTTAAAATCAAAGTTGTACATTCTCAGCTGCATGGCAGTAAACTGAAGAGTATGTTTGGTCATTCATTGCTGCAATCTTTTCTGTACTTTATTTTTTTATTTTAATGTACCATCTAGTTATTGTTGTTATACTTACATGATATTCGGATGGGGATAAGTGTGATTTAGAGGAAATTTAGTTTTAGAGAACTCCTAATTTTGCTTAAAGGACAAATTACTCACCAGTATTGAATTGAGATTGTCCCAAATAGAGCGCAATATATAGAGGATTCATATTGTCAACCCCGACTAGCATGGTTAAGTGATGATGGATTGATAGCTGCTGCATGCTTTTGCAAAAAAGCAAAACGTGGTCTGTTGCATGTATTTGTTTTCACAGTTTTTTTTATATCAATGCAAGGTTGTGCTCATAACGCTCTACTTTTGAAATATTCATATACCGTGGATGACTTTTTTTCAAAGGTATATGTGGACTTATGTCAGCTGATGAAAATTATATTTATTGACTTATTCTTGTGTTAATGCTGATCTTTTTTGTAGAATACATGCCTGGTGGGAGCTTGTACGACTACTTGCATAAAAACCATGTCATATTACAACTCTCACAATTGCTAAGCTTTGGAATTGATGTCTGTAAAGGAATGGAGTACTTGCATCAAAGTAATATTATTCACAGGGATCTGAAGACAGCAAATTTACTTATGGATGCAAACAATGTAAGTTGCGCAAACAATGAAGTAATTTCATCCTTAATCGTGCTACAACATGACTTCATGAGCACCGAGTCCACTTTCCTTTGGTCATAAATCAATGTTCTTCAACATCAGAAAGTAACTCCAGAAATAGACATTAGTCCTAATAAAACAAATAGTATTAAAAAATTCGAATCGCCAAAAAATATTTCCAAATATTAAAAAGAAGAAATACTCTATCAATATGGAAATTCCATTATTTTCTAAAAGTATACATTCAAAGATTATACATTGATCTATTTCTTCAGTTTCTACTTTTCAAAGAACTGCTATGTTCAGTGCTTACTCTATTGGACTGGAGGTTCGTTTTAACTGGTACTATGTTGTAATGGGATTGGTTGTATTATAATGGATTGAAAAGGAATGTCCTATTATTTGAGATTTTTTCCATAACGAATTCATACTGTTACTTTGAGGAAAGAGCAGGATTCTCTCTGTAAAAGTGCAAGCTTTTGAATTTTTATGGGTCTTCAGACCTGTCATGTTTTCTGGGAATTAATTCTTCCACCAATTTGTTTCTTTTTTTAAGTGCTCATGATTTGAATGCCTACCTATTCTATTTGCTTATGTTTTGCATTATCTACACCACACCTATTTTGATTGACTTTGTAATCTGTGATAAGGTTGTTAAAGTGGCAGATTTTGGTGTTGCTCGTTTCCAAAATAAGGGGGGTGTCATGACAGCTGAGACTGGAACATATAGATGGATGGCCCCTGAGGTCTGGCTATTTTCTTTGCTAAATTTGTGAATATTTGATTCAGTACGGAATATCAGATATGCGCCTGTACCCTGATAAGCTAGTTAAACATACAAGTGATTTTGTTGTGGATGGAGCCCACTTAATTTAGGCAGTCAAATAGAAGGACTTGCCTAGCTTGTTGTGCTGCTGGAAGTTCTCCTTGCTGCTGCTTGAGTGGAAAAAGGATGATTCATATATGTTGATTTTGATAATATTTTTAACCCTCAGTTGGGATAACCATTTGAAGCTTCTCGTCCTTTTTAGTGCATAGTTTTTAATGCTCCAAAGATCCGTCTTTTATTCCTTCTGAATCTTATTAAATCTTTACCTGTATATCGGATTCTAATGCTTTTATGACAGTATTAATTAACTTCTCTTTCCTATTTGTTTTTGTTTGTTGCATAACATAACATAGTTGTACAACAATTAAAAGAAAAATGACATGGTTGTACATGGGTGCTCGAGACACTTTGGGAAGTCTGCTCATTGGTGCTAATACTCCTTTACATGCAGTCGTCATCAGTTGGGCTCTTCTAGTTTTAAGCTGTAATTTTCTGAAATTGCTTATAGCGATGAAGTTTCTAGGATTGATTCTTCATAGTTTTGTAATAATATGGCTTTCCTAAGATGAGGCATTATTCCGTAGTCCTGCACAAGATCTCGCTCGTGATTCCATGCTTCTCTATGATGGAGGAGCCTACGTGCTTTGTTTGTCTCTCTCCACCTCGTTTGATGATAGATAATTAAGACCAAGGGCTGCGTTTGTGGTGTCTAACATATATGAAATACATTACCACATCCATAACTATCCTGTCTGCTACTGCATGCTTGGTCTGTTAAACTTTTCTTTTCCTTTTAGGTCATCAATCATCAGCCATACGATCAGAAAGCAGATGTGTTTAGTTTTGCTATTGTTCTTTGGGAGCTTGTAACAGCAAAGGTATTTGACTACTCGTGAAAGAAGTCACATAATGGCCATCAGAAGTTAAGGTTGTGCCTCCTTTGATTCATGTACTTTTTTATGTTACAGGTTCCGTATGACACCATGACCCCACTACAAGCTGCTCTAGGAGTGAGACAGGTCTGTATTGCAAATTGCTTTTAGCACGTGGAGCATGTTGTGAATCGTATTTTCCCGTTAAGCAAGCTAGTCTGTTATTTTAGGCGTTTGAGGGCTTCGCATTTTGGGAGTGGAAAGGCTCCTTGCATATTTGTGCTGTAAAACTTGAACAGATATGAAGTTTTGTGTAGTGCTGTATAGTTGGTTAATGTAGCCTCATTACATGCTAACTATGTTTTATGAACCCCTAAGAACAAGTGAGATTCCTTTTATCTAAATGATAGTGTGCATAGCTAGATTTTTCCTGCAGGTGTAAAGTTCCAAGTCCTTTAAACAGTCTTACGTCCTTGGATCTTGAGTAGATGTGCATAGTTGGAATTTGGATTAACATTCATGGGCCAAATACCGATGCATGCAATATCTATATTATGTGCATGATTGCTCGTATAGCCATTATGATATTAATTAAGGATAGTGACTTTAGAAAAGAAGGAACACTTGCAAAGTCAGATGATACTTTTCTCGTGCCATCTGTTACATTTCATTCTAACTCGTGTCTGAGTTTGACTCTATTATGTTGTCTCCTAGGGCCTCCGACCCGAGCTTCCAGAGAATGCACACCCGAGGCTGCTAGACTTGATGCAGAGGTCTTGGGAGGCCATTCCTAGTGATAGACCCAGCTTCTCTGAAATACAAGTTGAACTTGAACTACTCTTACAGGAAGTTGAGGTAAAAATATCTCTATACATTGTACTTCGTCCGATATCCCTCAATTAGATTACCATTTTTTAATGTGCGTCTTCCGATTAATCTTGTGACTATTTCTATTATTTGTGTCTCACAGGATGCGGTAGCGGCACCAAATGAGAGATGAGCATGTGCTACATGTATTGGACTAATGATACACTTTAACAGTAACAACAGAGGATTTTCTTTACCAGGCCATATATATGCAGACCTTTATTTTTTGGGTGAGATCTATGTTACAAGCGAAAGATACAGAGGACTGCTGGCTATTTTTGGAGTTGATAGCAAAGTGACCCGATTTTCTGATTACACATTACTGCATCAAAAATACCACTAACATCCTTGTAACATCTTTTTTTTTCCCCTTTGAGGAAAAATGTAATGTCTTTTTTTTTTTTTAGAGGTGGGGTTTTGGGGGATGATAAAGGAGTTTGGGTGAGAATTTCGCAAGTGTACCAGCGTTCTGTTTTACGAGTTTGGTTCAGATCAACTTCTTGTCTGTTACTTTCTGTTCAATTGATTGCGCTGTTGTTTCACTTAATGAGCAAGTTTGAGGAGAAAGCTCTTTGTTGATGCTACGTATAGCTGATGTATCAGTTGGCTTGAGAATACTCCAATTCATTTTTCACGTGGATCTGTTTGGCTTGAGATGCTACAGATAAGATATTTTAGATGTTATAATTAGTGTCGCAGAGTCAGTTTTCCTTGTCCTTATTTTGTTATATTGACAGGGGGGAGAAATTTAAAAATAGCTAGATTTACAACTGGTCATTCAAAAATAGTCACGGTTTCAAAAGTAATCGAAATTTAGTCACTTTTCATGTAAAGATAAATCTGAGCGAAAACACTGTTTAAAACCCGGAAAATATGCCCGTATGTTATACTAGAGTTCCAGCATAAGTATGCTTGAACTCCAGCATATTATACGGTAGTTCCAGGATAACTATGTTGGAACTCCAGCATAATATGTTGGAGTTCCAGCATAAGTACACTAGAACTCCAGCATAATATACGGGAGTTCCAGCAAGTATAAATGTCCAGTATAATATACTGGAGTTTGGAGCACCGGTGCTCCAGTCTCCCGTATATTATACAGGAGTCAGCAAAGTATACCGGTCCAGCATAATATGCTGGAGTTCGTACACAGATGCACCGAACTCCCGTATATTATATGGGACCGATCTCTGTTGCAGCAAAATAATGGCTATTTTTCATTGACTTCGTAAACAGTGGCTATTTTTGATTGACCAATCCGAAAACTGGCTATACCGTGCTATTTTGACAGATCCGTCGGTTAAATAGGCCTGTTGGATCAAGTTTGAGCCTGTGAAAAAGGTTCCAATCAATAATCATGCCATGATTTCACATACTAAAAAAAATTGGTTAAATTTTTTGAAAAAGAATTAGTATTTCATGACATATGCACGATACCTACTTGAAATAATAACTTCAGTAACTAGGGATGGCAAGCGGTGCCCAAACCCGCATAAACCCGTGAAAATCTCAACCTGCCCTGTGCCACATAGTATTTTCATCCGCGTCCACCTGCCCTGCACGATAAATTGGAAATGACATCCAATTTAATAAACCAAAAAATTGAAAGTTTTTTTTTTTCTCTGAAATTTTACTTAATTTGAATTTTTATATAATAGTATAGAGATGGTTCAACCGTGTGTACCCCTCTCTTTCCTCATGTCTTTGCTAGGACTTATGAAGGTTATTGAGCTGCATGACAAGTATATGGCATTTGTGACCAACTATTTTGCAAATAATTCTCTCTTTCACAACGTATATCCAACTGTTGTTGTTGGGGAGTTATGCTTTTTACCTTGAATAATTTGGGATATACTATCTGATGTCTACATTTTGAACTTCTATAGGCTCTAAAAGAGGCATTTGAGGTCTTCTGTAACAAAGTTGTAGAGAAGCAAGTTTATGGCTCATATGGTGATTACAGGGAACTCAGAATAAGAAGAAAAATCATTACACCCGTGTAAACTCGTATAGATCCGCAACCCGCCCCGCATAAGCTTTTATTAAAAGTATTTCAATTCGCCCGCCCCGCATAGATTTAAACCTGCACCGCCCTGTATAGTCTTAAACCGACCCCGCACCGCACCTGCACCGTTTGCGACAGTAACATAATTTGAACTATATACAACTTAGTCTTTTCCCTAGAGAGTAACCTCGATGTTATCGCTAAATACTACTATAAATTATTAATTTAAACTGTCAAGTTTAGTGTTTATTAATTTTTATGTGAGCAGTGAGCATACGCCCATGTTGAGTTATGGGTGGTAATAGTGAGACGAGGTGAGATAATGACCTGCCCCATTTAACAAACTTACTGCCCAAGTCTCAAGTAACTGCTGTTTCCCTCTATCCCTGTTTCTTACAGCACCAGCGTAACCGCTCTTTACCTCTATCCCCTCTTTCTTACAGCACCCAAACACCAATTAAACCGTTCTCTTCTCTTTTAACTGTAAACATTTACACAAGTAAAAACGACGTACCCTTTCTTGAAATTCAAGGAAATATGGACAACCAAAACACCTATTGCACTACTATTTCCGATTTTATTCAACCCCTCGTTCTACAGAGTCATGTAATTGGCGATCATCATCCTCTGGATCAAACCCATGAAGAAGAAGCATCAAGAAGATTCACAATGTTTGACACAAATGTCAGGTACAAACCTCAAAATCCCAGAAAGAAAAGAAGTAAATTGTTAAGAATTAATGATAACTCCTTTAGAATCAGTAGTACTAATAATCCTAGTACTTCAGGGGTTGTTAGTGAAACTGTTATTACTAAGCCTAAATGTGCCAAGAAACCACCATACCCTAATGCCCCCAAAATTACTAGGCCTTGTACTGAATGTGGCAAGAAATTTTGGTCGTGGAAAGCCCTTTTTGGTCACATGCGCTGTCACCCTGAACGCCAATGGCGTGGTATTAACCCTCCTCCCAATTTAAAACGGCCAATTCATTCTTCATTTCCCCAACAATCCCCCAATTATTCCCTTTTACTAACAGACGAGGATCATGAAATTGCTGAGTGCTTATTACTATTGTCTAATGGACAGCCTCGTACTCCTTGTACTGGTAATAGTCCTAATGTTTTGTTGGAAAATGACAACGTTGTTTGGGACGTTGATCACATGGTTATAGATGGAGGGGTTGGAGAAAAGGGTGTAATTGAATCAGGTACACTTTCTTCAGGAATGAATAATTGTTGTAAATTAGAGTGCACAAGTTGCAAGAAGGTATTTGGTTCTCGCCAGGCATTAGGGGGACATAGGGCAACTCACAAGAATGTCAAGGGTTGTTTTGCAAATACAACAAATTATGGGGAATGTAGCCAGCAATTAGAAGAGGGCAATATGGGAATTATGTGGCCCATAGAAAAAGGGAGAGGCAGTGATAGTGAAGATACAATTAGCAATGATAACAAGAGGTTGATGGTATTGGGACATAAGTGTAGTATATGTTTGAGAGGTTTCACAACTGGACAAGCTTTAGGAGGACACAAAAGGTGTCATTTGGAAAAACTCGGGGACGAAATAACAGCAACAACAACAACAACGATATCAGCAGCAGAATCAGACTTAACACGAGCTGTCATTGTCAATCCAAAGGTGCAGGGAAATAATGTCGCTAATTTGGATCTCAATTTTCCTCCTGTTACAACCTCAGGAGATGATCAAGATGATTCTTCAGCTTCTTATTCATGTATTTCAGGATTGGAATTGGACTTGAGGTTGGGGCTTTAGTAGGAATTTGTAATGAAGAAATGTACAAAGGTTCTTGTGTTGTGTACTGATATTAGTGTTACCTATATTGGCTAGGAATATATATTAGCTCTAAGGTTTCTATGATATTAGTGATGTATATGAAGTAGTTGGACTAACTTTTGAAGGTTTTATTCCTTCTAATGGCTCCAAATTTTAGGAGTTATAATTTCTGTTGTGATTTGGGGCTCCTTAATGACACTGATATATGTAATTGTATCTACTACACATTTGTGATAGGTATGAGTAATAATTTCTCTGTATGAAATAGCAGCATTGTTACCTGTAAATTTGGAGTAGTTCATTTACTTGTATATCTTGGTTTATTTGATTTTTAGGTCACCATTGTTACCTGATATTTGTTTTGTTTTGGTTATATTATTTTTCAGACTGTTGTTAGTGTTTCTCTTTCTATAGTTCGTCATATAAGTGATGTAATTTTGCTTTCGTTGAGCCGACGGTCTACCGAAAAAAACCTATCTGCCTTCATAAGGTACGGATAAAGCTGATTGTGGCAATATATTACGTATATTGTTGTTGCTGTATCTTGGTTTATTTGATTTAATTACACTGACATTGTTGATTAATTTGGCTGTTGGGGACACAAGTGATGTGTGAGCTTGAAGGGATACATGCAAAATTAGTTAATCAATGATTAATAAAAAAGGAACTAACTGGCATTAGTGAAGATTCTATTAGTAATGATTAAGCTAGCAATAGACACATAAGATAAAAAGAAATTCGTTTTATTTATAGATATTAAAATTTGCATGCATGTCATTGCAAATTTCCACGTTCCTTCCAATCCCCTGCTAGCATCCCATGTCAAACTGCCCCACTACCCCACTCCACCAGGAATATATATATATAATTATGAAAAAAGCAAAGGAAAAAAAAGAGTGAGAGATTGGGACTCACCTTTTCGTAGTGGTGAGGAGGTGACGAACATGTACACTGTAACAAGTTAAAGTATACTCCGTGTAAAAAGTTTTATTTTTAACTCATTTTTTTTTGTTCCGCTTACTTTGGCCAAGGGCGGCAAGTGAGCTGGTTAGGCCCGGACTCGGCCCATGCCCGCGAGCCTATATGGGTAGTGGGCTTAAACGGGCCTATCCGTTTAAGCCCAGGACCAGGAGGTTTGAGGCCCATGTGGGTCGGTTCAACGAAAGTGCCCGTTAGGATCGGGACCGTTTGGGCCCGGTACCGGCTCCTAAATGGACCGGTCCCAAACGGTCCTAAACGGGCCCAACGATTAAATTTTTTTTTCTCTTTTAAAAATCTGACCGTTGGCTATTAAAAAAATAGTCGTTATGGCTGCCAAAATAGCCGTTGGCTATTTATAAAATAGCCATTTAACCCCCCAAACTTTGTTTTAACCCCAAACTTTTTATAATTATACTTTTTCGCTATTTTCAACTATGAATACCCCCTCATTCTTTCATTTTTCTTCACCAAATCATCAATCTCTCTCTAATTTTCTTCTAAAATTGGTTATTTTGTTGTTGCAACTTGTGTGAAAAATTGTGAAGTTGGTGAATTGAATTATTCAAGTCTTCAACGATAATTAATTTCAACAAGTTGTTCATCAATTCGGTAAACTCTTCCAACTCTTTAGTTTTAATATTATATTTTTGTTTGTTTTATTTAGTTACTTTGTATAATTATAATTAAGATGGCATATTCCTTAAAAAAATGTTTAATAAAAATAAAGCAAAATCCAAGAGTGGTGAATCTAGTGGCCAATCTATTCCTCCTCTAATTCCCCGGCCTCCCCCACCCAAACCCTATACCCGCCCTCTACCTGTTCCTATTCTTGATAGTGATAATACTTTATTACAATTTACGGAGAGTCAATATGTGCATAATGTTGATTGTGGTGAACGCTTAGATGATGAATATATGAACAACTTTTATGGTAATCCAACTATTGATGAAGAAGATGAGCAGGAAATAGATTTAGATGAAACGCAACCGGATGATGATACACCCACTAGTCCTGTTACTCAAGTTAACCCAACTAATCCAAATGATGCCCCGGTTGACCCCCGTTACTACCCCTACTTTTTCTAGACAACCTTCTAAATGGGCCGAAACATCTCTTGTTTGGCCATTTTTTATTCGAATAAGAGAAAAAAATAAAGCTAAGTGTAAAACTTGTGGCAAAGAGTTAGCCTTTAACTATGTTGAGTGGGGGGAGGGGGAGGGGGGAGGGGGGATGGGAAGTTTGAGAAGACACATAATGATATACCCTCAAGATAAGTTAAATATAATCAAATGAAAGCTGCGGCTGGGGGTGGGTGGATGGGGGAGAAGTCTACCTAGTCAAGAGCGATATTTATAAATATAAACTTGAATATGAACAATATTTGGGCTATTTATTTACCCATATTAATTTTTGTGTTGCTATTACTACTGATATTGGTAGAAGTAGTAATGTTTGTGATTATCTTACTGTTACAAGTCATTGGATTGATGAGGAGTGGATAATGCAAAAGCGCATTATTGCTTATAGTAATTAATTCATGTCACACATGGCAGTTTATTTCTAGCACGGTTACAGATATTTGTAGATATTTGCATTAGTGAAAATAATGTCAATTTCAATAGATAATGCTACTAGTAACACTAATGCTGTAGCCTTGTTTACCACTACACTAAATCCTGCATTTAGTAACATTTTTCATGTTAGATGTATTTGTCATATTTACCATTTAATTGTGGGTGATAGCATGAAAATTTTAAATGTTGAAATTGAAAAGGTTAAAATGACTCTTAATTGACTTTTTTATTCAAACCGTAGAAGTAGACTTAGAGAATATTTTAAAAGATGCGATGAATTTGGCCTAAGAGAAAGAAAGGTTCCTAAACCTTGTCAAACTAGATGGAATTACATGTATGACAGTTTATTTGTTGCATATGAATATAAAAACCGCATAAACTCAACGTTTAATGCTCATATAAGTGATTATGATGAGCACCTTACAAATGCGGATTGGGCTAATGTTAAAATACTTGTAGATTTTTTAGAAACATTTCATGTTGCTACAAATGAATTTTTGGGCAATATTATCCTACTATTTCGAACTGTTTAGTTTATCTTGCAGAACTTGCAAATTTGTTTGCTCATTTTTCAGAGGGTGGGGAAATTTATGAAGTAGCTATTGATTCTATGAAAAAGAAATTTAAAAAATATATTTTCCCTATTCCCCCTATTTATGGTATTGCTGCCTTGTTAAATCCTACTATGAAATTAGGTGGTCCTTAATATTGGCATCGATCTATTTATTTAGCACTTGCACCTGAGGAGTTCTCTCCACTTTCGGACGCACAAGCCTCAATTAAAATAAATGCTCTAACTATTTATAGTGCTTATCAAATTGCACTAGATAATGCTAGACCAGATATTCCAACTCCTTCTTCTTCTAGTTCTCAATCATCTAAAAGAACTACAAGAGTAAGAGCACTTAGTTTTTGGACCGAGTTCAGGGGTTTTCAAGGTTGTACCACTAGTGATTGTTCACAACTAAATGAGCTTGAAGTTTGTTTGTCACAGGGACTTGAGCAGGAGAATCCCGACGTCTCATTTAATCTTTTGGAATGGTGGAAGGGCAAAGAAAAATATTTTCCGGTCCTTTCAAGGATGGCCTGAGACATTTTAACCATTCAAGTTTCAACAGTGGCATCGGAGAGCACTTTCAGTCAAGCAAAACTACAACTCGATGATTATAGAGTGTCTAATGAGGGTGAGCTTGGAAAAATCAGTACTTTTCAGAGATTGGATCCGTTCGGAACGAAGAAATTTTGGACTTGCTGAATCATAACCAGAGGTAGACGAAGCTTACGAAGAAATGCTAGCTGAACTTGCGGAGGAAGCAGCTTCGCCCGGAAGCGGTGATGAACAAGCTTCTTTTCCACCACCACCAACGAAAATTCCTCCGAACTTTGATGAATTTATGAAATTTGTAAGAGATACCATGTAAAATTAATATGTAACTTGTATTTTGGCACATCTTGATTAGTTTCTTTTTCTTCTCAATGGTGGTATTAGCACCTTGGTTGTGCTCATTCCATTGGGAGGAGGGGGGAGGGGGGAAGGGGTGGAAGCTAAGAAAAATTGGGCCATATTTTTTGTTATTATAATAAAAATTATAACGCATTCCTTTGAATATCTTTTTACAATATTTTGTGTTTTCAATTTGAATTAAAATTTTTTAAGTCACAATTATATAGTATAATTTACAAGAAAATGCCTTAGATAAAAAATTTAAACAAATAAATAGCTCCATATATATATATATATATATATATATATATATATATATATATATATATATATATATATATATATATATATATATATGGTATTAGCACCTTGGTTGTGCTCATTCCATTGGGGGGGGGGGGGGAAGCTAAGAAAGCTAAGAAAGATTGGGCCATATTTTTTGTTATTATAATAAAAATTATAACGCATTCCTTTGAATATCTTTTTACAATATTTTGTATTTTCAATTTGAATTAAAATTTTTTAAGTCACAATTATATAGTATAATTTACAAGAAAATGCCTTAGATAAAAAATTTAAACAAATAAATAGCTCCATATATATATATATATATATATATATATATACATTTAAGCAATGTATAAAGTATATATATATTTATAGATATAGATATAGTATATATAATACATATATAAGCTATATAATTTACAAGAAATTGCCTTAGATAAATTTTTTTTTAAAAAAAATAGTCAAGGCCCATTTAGGCCCGTTTAGACCCGTTTAGGATCGGGTCGGGCCCACATAACCCGAGACCATTACTACACGGTCCCGATTCCCGGTCTGGTTACACCCAAAAGCCCATGAAGCCCGGGTCCGTTTAAGCCCGACACACAAAGACCGGGTCCGTTTGAGCCAGGACCATTTAAGCCCTGCCCGCGAAGCTCGTTTGGGACCGGGCCCGGACCGTTTGCCAGCCATAACTTTGGTCAAGTATATTACTTCCTCTCTCATAAATTATCTGCCATATTTCTCTTTTATACTACTTTTAAAAAGCATTAATTAGAAGGGATTTTGATTATTTTACCCTTATTTATGTCTTAAGATATAATATATCTTTATTGTATATTTTTTATATTTATGTGTCATCTCCATCTTCAAGAACAATTACTACTAAGGATAAAATGAGAAATAATTTGAGATAACTATTTTTAGAAATCACTAATAGATAATTTGAGACAGATGGAGTGAAAATCTATGATATTGTTGATACTCATCTTTTTGTCCTAGCACTAACTTTAGCTGTTTCTTCCCTTCCCTTTTTTGACAGTTTTATTTAAATCTAAAACCAGAAAAAAATATTGCGTCCGATTAATACCGATTCAATTAATTAATACTGAGTTGGTGAACTTCTCCATTTTGTGTAAGTAGGAGTTAGTCAACATCCAATCATAGTATCTCATTGTCAATCTGCTCAAAGTCTTATATGCTTATTTCAAAGTGTCCCCACTGTTTTGCTGATAATTCTACACTTGTTAAATGACGAGTACAACAAAATCTGGATTAAAGTTTGTATTAAATAGCCTTTTTATTAAGCATTCTTTTTCGAATTATTATGGCCATAGGATGGGAATAGAATAATTAAGTTAAGAGAACTTTCCATAGCCTTTCATGTTTGACTCTTTTAATGTGTTTTCAACTCAGAAATTAAGAAGAGACACTTCATGCTATTTTATTTATGTATAGTTTAAAGTGTTAAAAAGTATACGCAGGATTAGAGATCAACAAATGGAATGAAGTATGTATATTCTTGTTATCATAAGTTAAAAAATTTAAATTACTTTTTCACTTATGCCAAATTAATTGATGATAGCTAAACCCGAGAATTAGGTTAACTTTGAATAAGTAAAACCTAAAACTAGAACGGAAAAAATAAAATGATGCTTGCAAGAAGGAAAATATACTTTAAGATATCTACTTACACAAGATATTTACACTAACCAACATATATTTTTTATATACATTATTATTACTTATGTTTGTAAGTTATTGAAGGCCATTTTTCTCATAAATAGATCCTTGATTATTAATAGTTTGTCTTTTCTAGTATGTTTAAAACTGTTTCTTTCTATTGATTGTGTACTAAAAATGACATGATTTTGTAGTTTATGTTTTCTATATCTGAGTATACTAAATGAGAACTGAGCATGAACGCTATATTAATTACTTCGTAATGTTTCAATATTTTGTGCTGGATAAGAGTATATATCTCAACAAAAGAGTAAAATTAAAGATTGTGTATATGTTTTACTTGAGCTAAATATGATTTTCTATAGTGCTATATAAATTACTCATAGCATAACCGGGATGTTTATGAGGTGACTTGAATTATTGAGTTGATATGATTTATGCCCGTTTATAAAAGGAAAATTCAGACAAAATTTTCATTGACAGATTAGACTTATTAGAAAAATTATATATATTGTCCTATGCATCGGTCAAGGATCGATTTTTGATTGTGACAACTGAACAACTCCAAAGTATTCAAAGTAATAAGTTTAGACTTGAAACAAAAAACACAATCTGTAAGTTTTGTCTGTCGGGTTTGGCCACCACGCTACCTTCTTGAAATTTCCCCATGGTCCATTTTAAGGGCGGCATTTAATAATTTTTTTTCTTCATATTTCCTTTAAGTGTCATTCTTATGGCTATGGGCTTACATTATTAAATATTTTTAAATGTCCGACTTTGATAGTAGTACATAAACGTGAGCATAATTATAAGTGTGACCGTTGGTTATTGAGTTGTGTACTTTACGTGGTTGGTGAGTTTAGTGTTGTGGTAAGTATCAGCTTAACCAGATGAGGCCCGTAATGGGAGGACACATAAGGATTTCATTAATTGTAGCTTGGTTTCCTCTCTAGTCATTATATAAACACACAGGGGTTATTCCATAATATCTGTTGTGTGGTCGCTGTACCATTGCCATTGCCATATTAGAGAAAGGGTAATAGAGAAAAATACCTAATCTTTTCGTCAATTCGTGTATGGCTCAAACAAGTATGTCACTGTTCTTGCCAATAAATAATATTATGTTCTAATATTTTTTTTTTGCTAAAGAAAGGGGAGTCTATCATATTAAAAGCATAGAAGTTTAGTTATTACTTAACATGGGAATAGACCGCATTGCGGTTTTCCCCAATTTGTATTTAATAAAACCTTGTAAAATAAAAGCCGAAGGTGTTTCCCAGTACATAATGCTATCTTCCTCCATTGTTGTTTGTTGCCTGATGCTTCCACACTTTGCTAGAGCGTCAGCTACAACGTTGCCTTCCCGATATACATGTATTATTTCTGCCACTCCAATAGCATCAAGAAAACAACTACAATCATGAAGAAGATGTGAGTAGAGAGGTTGTTCATATTTAAATAAATTACATAATATCTGTGAATCTGTTCCTACTATAGTGGGGAATAGATTTTTTTTGTGAAGGAGAGTTCTAGTCCTGCCATTAGTGTTAGCAGTTCAGCATGAAGAGCGGATGTTGCAGCTGCCTTCTATGCGAACCCCACTATCTAATTGCCATTGTGGTCTCTAATGATTCCACCAGTGCCACTGGTTTGATTGGTTTATCATAAGCTCCATCAATGTTTAGCTTGTAGTGGTTAGTATGTGGGTACCATCTTATTGGCACGTGAAGGCTGTTGGTACCCAATTTTTCCCTATATATTTTCAATATGCAAAATAACTTCAAAATAGCATATATATGCATGACCAAATATTTTATTATTTTTCCATAATTTTTAAAGATTTAAATTGATTTATTTTCTCCCTTTTATCCATAAAATCTCAATAATTATTTCCAAAATTATTATCTTGATAATTCATCTATTGGATTTTTATAATTATGCCAAAATATGGCTAAGGTAATTTTTACACATTTTTATAATTTTATTTAGTATTTTTAAAACTAAATTGTACATAATTGCAATATTGGCCCTTTTAAGGTTTAATTATGTTTTGTACGCATAAAATTGGGCCCTATATTTTTAAATTGTTATTTATGTCTTATAAATCATTTTAGTACTTTCAATTTATTTTCAAAAAACTATTTACTATGTTTTATAAATTAAAAAAAAGGGGAAAATGACTATTTAAATAGCAGTCCATTTGTATTTCAATTATAGCCTAAATTGGACCCCAAATTCCCAGCCCAATTTTGATTTAAACCCGACTCTAACCCTTCTAAAACCAACCCAAACCTGGATCCCCACCTACCCCATTTAATCTGAATGATCAACGGCCACCATTCCATCTTACCATTTTTAACCCCAAACGACCCCCTAACCTAAATCATTTCTCACCAGTCCACCGCCCTTGAATCCCCTCTCCTCTCAAACTCTCTCTGAAAACTAAGGCTAACCCTAGCCGCTGCCACCCAAATCCACCGTAAACCCCTTTGATTCTCACCTAATCCATGGACTCCCATGGCTGTTTGAGAGGTATACCGATCTCCTATGTCTCTTGGTTGCTTGTTTTTGTGATTTCGTGGACAGATCTCAAAGAGATCTAGTCCAGTCTTGCTCAAACTTCTATCTATGGCCTTTCTCCGGCCATCCATGGCCGTTCAAGTCAGATCCATGGCTTTTCCGGCTAGATCGGTAACTTTTCGAAGTCTTTCTTATTTTTCTGGGTTCTCCGAAACCCTAACTTTAAAGGCTTTCAATTTTTCTTTCAGATCTGTCTTAGATATGTGTATGTTATGAGCCTCTTAAGCGTTTCCCTTAAGGGTTTTCCGATTTTTCAAAGTGATTTTTCATTTTTTCAACGATTAGGGTTTTTCTTAACCTCTTTTAAAAGATCTCTTCTCTAATTTTTAGTGTTGCTTTGTGATTCTACTATGTTCAAATAATTTGTTTATGCTTTTCTTCTACCTGATTCAGCATGTTGAAAACCCTAAATATCTTTGGTTTTATTCAGGGTCCCGGAACTGTCTTTGTTTATTTTGTATACTTGTTTCGACTGAGTTCTTTGAGTTTAGATCCTTCTCTTTGTTTAACTTGACTGATTCTGAATTCCTACCTTTTTAACTCAGCTTTGTCAAAACCCTAGTTTCTTGAAATTTTCCTCGTTTGTTACAGAGAGTTTTTGAAAGATCTCCTTTACCTATTGCTATGTGCTAGACTGTTTCCTTCATTTTTGGTTCTATGTGACTACTGACTTTGTTGACTACTGTGCTTCGAGTAGGTTTCTTTTACTATTGAATCCTAGCCTACTCCTGCTACAACTGTATGTTTGTGTTGCTTCTTTTTGCCATATGGTTGGCCTTGCATGTCTGATACTCTTGTTCATTCTTCTTTATTTATATGGCAAAGTGCAGAATCATGATTCTTTCTTGATTGATCTTGATTTCCTCAAGTTACGACTAATTGCAAATATTTTCTTATAAACCCCTGGTTTCACTCATTTTTGTTTAAATCGATTGATTCCTTTCCTTTGCTGTGATGTTTTACCCCTACTGAATCCTTTCCCCAATTAAGTATATTTGTACTTAGACTCAATTATTTACTCTATCCCTTATATGGTCAAAAATCAATCTTTCTCAAATTGGTTTTCTTTCCTTAATTATTCATGTCAGTATCCGTTTGAACAGTGATTCCTTGATTAAAGGAAAGTACTTGTATTAATTGATTCTGATTGGGATTATTTCCATATTTGTGTTAAAACTTTACTTGTTACCTTATTTTTACTCGTTTTCAAAACTATAAATACTCTACCCTCTCTTCTTTAAACACACGAACAATTAAGTTCAAAAACACACACTTACACACTCAAAACTCTCTCTTTCTTTACTACTACTTGTGCTACTGCTTTGTCTAGCCGGCTGAAAGCCAAGGCTAGACCGTGGGATTCTACTTGCTTTACCTTTCTACACCTTGCTTTCTCTACTGGTATGTCATAGTAATTTTAAAGCTTCAACAACAACATGCTTCTTTAATTGTTTCAGTTTCTCTTATTCTTGTCTACTTCTGCTTGTGGTTCTGCAGTCAAGTTACATTACCGACATGCTATAATGTCTCCCCTTCCCTTTAGATTAATGCATTCCCCTATGTGTGTTTCAAGGCATAACCTATTAGTCACTTATTGTGTACTTGCCATCCCAAGTCCTTATCCCTTCAATGTGCTTATATTCTTTCTGACTAGCCTATGATTATGCCAGTATAAGCTATTCATGTGCATATACAACTAGTCCTAAGACCTTTGATGGGGTTATATGTTTACAGTCAAATGTCTATGTGTCCCAAACCCTTTGACCCCCTTTGTATGACTACTAATTCTGTGTGTGATCCCATCTTGGGAGTTTGAGTTTTGTTTACTACTACAACTGCTTTCAATCACTTCTGTTACTGATTATTTTCAAAGTGGACTTACCAATCCAGTTTGTTTTTTAAAAAAACAAACAAACTCTTTTTCAAACTATGTCAAGCACTCTCACCTACTTTTAGAATCTAGGTTCTGCCCCTTTTGTGTGAGCCTTACCTTGGGACCCTTGAGCTCCCTCTGAACTTGGACACATAAGAGCTGGACCTTCCACACTGCACTCATTCTGTTTGGTTATGCAAATCTGGGTGTGAGCACTGCCCGGGATCCCTTGAGGTCCTTAGGGAACTCTGACACATCCAGATATGAGAAAGGCTTTGGAACAATAGTGGCTTTTGAGGTGGTTCATTACATAACTCAGAGAGGAAGTCAAGATCAGGCTTCTTATGGTTGTAACTTCTTATTTTTGCATTTTTTTTGGTAATTCATCATTTGATCTGTAATAATTTGTAAACAATTATGGGGCTGGCTAGTGAAAAAGGGAATGGGTAAGTATGCATGCTTTAGCTATCAAAAAGGGTAGACAACATGTTACTAGGTTTACGTTCCTACTTGCGCAATAGAAACCATGACTAAGACTCATTTCATGCATTAGAGATCATGCTCCTTAGGATTTACACTTACTGTTTTCAGCATGTACATTTCACTATCATATCACTTAGAAAATCCTGCGTTGAATGTGTTAATAATCGGTGTTTTATGCAATCATGTTCCTACTGCCATGCACACTTAGAGATCTTGTTTTAGGCTAAACAACACCAACAAGCATATCCTCTCTATATATTTTGGAAGTCATGTTTTAAACGCTATAATATTTGTGCATATAGAAATTCTGCTTAGGATTCTGCATATACATCATTCTGCATCTCTGTACATTAGATGCCATGTCTTTAGGACTTCATTTATATTCGCTTAAACACGCTTAGGCTAACTATGGATGCATAAAACAATTTTGTTTAGTTTTTTTACAACCAACTAATAATAATTCTATGTGCTGAACACCTAAAACACCATGTCTTAGGTAATAATAATCTCCAAACATCTTAATAATTTTGAATAACTACTGAATACTGCTTACGCGTAGGCAAGCCATATGTAATCACTTAAATAAAAACTGGAACTGCCTCTGTTTAATTCTAGACTGCTACAACCAGCAGACATGCTTGATTCGAACATTGTTTCTGAGTTATATAATGAATCTGGTTCTGATTTAAACACCCTGATTTAGGATTCTTAACTCAGACCTTAATTGTGTATAAGTCGTGTTGTCTATGTGCACTGCTTGCAGAAGTATACATGATCCTTCTATTTGCTTATATGTTTCCCCTAATTGCAGTTTTATATGTTTTGTATGTCGCCTTAGCATTTTACCTTTTAACCTAAGGTTCAGCCTAGAACCTCCTTCCTATAGGAATAGGAGTCCTAAAATTCCCCCAGGACTGATAGGAATGGGACATGTAACATCATGCAATAGAGGCCGAGACCAACCCTCGCTCTAATACCTTCACATGGTGGGGAGGGTAGATATGGATATAATGACCGGTGCGCTAATACCACGTGTATCCCCTCTTTTGAGGAGTGTCATACTGGGTATCATATTGATGTGATCCATATTACAAATAAACCTAGGATACCCCTTTTATTTTTATAAGTATGCTTAACTCTTTTCAAAACCTTACTTTTATTGTTTTCAAACACTTGTGTATTTTAACTTAAATCCTCTATTACTTGAGCCTTTATTTGTTTATTTGCTAATTGCACTAATTCACAAAAAACTGTCTGACCGGGAACCACACTAGTGGATCCTGAGGGGTGCCTAACACCTTTCCCTTTGGATAATTTCAAGCCCTTACCCTATCTCTGGTTATCAAACATAGTTGTAGTTCAACCATATTGTTGCCCTAACGCACCTTAAAAATCGTTAGGTGGCGACTCTTCAAATACCCAATTCCCAAAAGGAAATGAGTCATCACACCCCATGAATGTGAAACCCGGACTCCTCTCCGATGGAAAAGGAAAAAGGGGGCGCGACAACATGGCGACTCTACTTGGGCATTTTTAGGCTTTTACCATTTCAGATTGTTCTTGTGAATTTGTACCTCCCTATGTGCAATTACTTGTTTAATTTCTTTAAGCATTTAATTTCTTCTTCAAAAGCAAAACTGACATATCTTTCTTGTTGCTTTAAATTATAAAACTGATGTATTTATCGCTTTCTTAAACGTGCAAATACATGTCAACATACTTTTAATGATTGCCCAATCATGCTCAACATCATAATCCACTCGTGCCAAACAAATACCATAACAACGCTTGATGAGTGGTTGCGCTCTTCCTATATCATTACCCCTAAATTCGGAAAGGCATATTAGCTGTAAAACTAGTCGATCAACGGTGTAGTCGACAGTTCCGTGCCTTCCCCCTTGAGTTGTCCGCTTAAGGGTACCAGTCTAAAACCCCATATAAACCTTACTCTATTAAATTGTGCATGCATCATGGTCAAACCTAGCCGGGTCAGTTATGTCGTCCGTATAATGATCCTTTAAGATAGCCTTATCCAAAAGTCCATTGGGTTTCCCTAAATCCAAATGGATATCATCACGTTCTGTGCATTTATTTGGAGAACTAAATGCTTCATGCTAATTGTTGATATTAAATAGTCGAGTCTGGTGGGGGTAAGGGCCTAACCTTATTTGTCTTGCAAAAATATGAGGCACGAAGTCCCTAGATTCGGCATGGTCACCAACATCCACCCAAGATTTCTAAGCTGGTGGAGAGATTTACACTCAAGTGACCAAACTCTCATCAGAAAATATCTGGGTAATTTACCATCCCTCCTGGAGGTCCAGCCTAACAACATGATCATAGAAGCTGCTACATTGTTGTGGGATTGTGAAAAGGTTGTGTTCTGCTTTGGGGACATTGAAATAACACCTTTGCTATAGGAGATAGGAGGACTGACCGGTCTAGTATGGGAAACTCCGGGTTTGCTAATGCCTGAGAACCGCAAAGGCAAGGGTTTCCTGAAAATGATGGGTTTGAAGAATAATGCAAAATTGACATGCCTGAAGCAATCATACATCCCTTTTGACTACTTGTATGAAAGGTACGGTCACAACAAATCCTACCGTACCTACCCTGACGAGCTCGCCATCACATCTTAGGACACATCCATCGTAGGGTTTTCATCTTCATGTTCTGCTTCCTGGGTCTGATCGTGTTTCTGACGAAGAAAAGGAGAATCCATATCAGGCTGGCTATGGTAACCAAGACCCTAATGGAGGGGATTGGTGGACAAACATTCAACATTGTACCTATGATCATTGCAGACATATACCGATCCTTAGAGAAGTATCAATGAGGAGCAAAACACTTCGAAGGATGCAATTACTACTTCAACTCTAGCTCATGGAACATCTCCAAAGAGGCGAATACCGACAAGAAATTCAGCGAAAGGACTAGGATGACCACATTGCTTTCCACCATCCAAAGCGAATGAATTACATCCCCGGCATGTTCGCTCAGCCTGAGAATGCCAAAGGATGGGTTGAGCTATTTGATAATCTGACTGAAGAACATGTTCAATGGATGTTCGAGTGGTTTCCGACAGAGGAGTTCATCGCCCGATCCAGAGATGCACCTTTCCTGATACTAATCGGTCTAAGAGGAACATACCCTTACGTCCCTCTTCTAGTTATGAGGCAAGCTAGTAGGAAGCAAGTTATACCCAGAGTCGACAAGATGAGCCATTTTCGAGCCGACTTCCAAAATGATGATAGTCCCTACAAGTGCCAAGCCCAGCATATGTTGCACTGCAAGATCGTAATGGGGAAAGACACCATCGAGCCAGACAGATATCATGCTGGTTGTACTCCTTTCTATACAGGTTGGTTAGAAGACAATCATGCTGGTCTGGGCCAGCCAGGGTTCGTTCGATGTCACAGAGTTATAGATGAAAGGGCCGAGGCACAAGTCAAGTACAACCAGCTGCGCAAAAGGATCCGCGAATCTGAGAGCGAGCACTGATACAAGAGTCCAACCAGAAGCTGATTGAGGAATGGAAAGATATGGCTATCAGTGCCAACAAGAGGCTAGGATACTTGGAGCGAGTCATAGTAGAATTGGAGAGAAAGTTTCTCAAAAGGGTTGAAGATTGTCAAATTACTGAAGGGACCGAAGGCGGACATCTGGCCAGAGCATACCTGTTGCTGGGACTTTGCGAGCTGAGGAAGCTGTTTGACAGAGCCAAGGATGCCGAATTTGATGAAGGTCCTTCTAGGACCAAGTAGATAGGAATTTATCTTTTTTGCTTTACTAATGTAACAAGGCCAATGGCCATTAGTAACTTTTATTTCTCGTTTATTCAGTGTCATTTTGGGATTCATCTATTTTTTATCAATAAAATGAGGCACCTAGCATTCTAAGTTCTCCACATCAATTTGTCTCTAGGCCTACCTCGGGCACAAAGGGGTTCCCCAAATTAGGACACGTTTTACATTCTCGCAATATGTTTTTAAATGTTGCAATACTTTTTATAATCTTCACTGACTTGGTTACCTTTTTGTTTTTATTTTTGTTTTATTATTCCTCTCCCCCAAAGGTTAGTTCGTGCACTCTGACATCATCATCTTATTTCACAAGATCCAAGGGCCCTCCACCCACTCCTCCTCTCAGTCCTATTAAAGGCAAGAACAAAGGCATGATGGAAGATTTAAACAACATTAGGAAGGAGAACACAGTTGAACGGGTAGAATCCATTGATAGCCAGGGTATTCGGTTTCCAAACGAGAATGTGTCACAACTTGAACAGAAACTGCTGAAATTCCAAGAAGAGCTTGATCAGGTTCGGAATCTGACAAACCTGTCATTTTCCCTCAGCACCCCGGATGTCAACTTCCCCAACACTCAAAACCCTACGCCTCCTCAAAATATCCCAAAACAACAAAATCATCCCATTCCTCACCATCACATTGCTCCACCAAAGAACCAATGCAACACCTGCCATACCCCAAACAATGCTCCATTACTCATCCCAGAACCTCAGAACTCGACAAACGACCATACACCAGGCCACCATAACACTCCTATATACGTGGAGACCATTCCACACTCCACTCAACCTATCTCATGCACACCTGAGTCTGATGAGAAGGATCTGCTTATCAGGAACTTGGCCGAGGAACTTAAGAAACTGACAAACCGGATTCAGGGCGTTGAGGGAAGCAAAGGAATCGAGGGGCTGAACTATGAGGATCTTTGCATACAGCCTGATGTCGAACTGCCCGAGGGGTACAAACCTCCTAAGTTCGAGATATTTGATGGTATGGGTGATTCAAGGGTCCATCTGAGGACATATTGCGACAAGTTGGTTGGAGTATGGAAGGATGAAAGGATCCACATGAAGCTATTCATGAGGAGTTTGAAAGGAGATGCATTATCTTGGTACATCAGCCAAGATCCCAAGAAGTGGTCAAGCTGGGTAGGCATGGCGTCTGACTTTATGGATAGATTTAGGTTTAATACAGAGAATGCGCCAGACTTGTTCTATATTCAGAATTTGAAGAAAAAGCCCACGGAGATGTTTCACGAGTATGCTACTCACTAGAGGTCCGAAGCTGCTAAGGTCAGACCTGCCTTAGAAGAGGAGCAAATGAACAAGTTCTTTGTCCGGGCCTAGGACCCGCAATACTATGAGCGGCTGATGATGATTGAGAAACACAAGTTCTCCAACATTATCAAATTGGATGAAAGAATTGAAGAAGGAATCAAAAGTGGTATGGTTATAAACTTCGAGGCCTTGTAATCTACAAATAAGGTTTTACCGTCCGGGGGTGTGTCCAAGAAAAGGGATGTAGGGGCCGTGATGGTTGCATAGAGGACCAAGTCTCCCCTTAAAGACCAAACTTACCCAACACCTCCACTCACATACCAGCCAATCCCAAATTACCAAGCACCCTCACCTTCATACCAAGCTCTGCTACCAACTTATCAGTCATCTCCACCTCCTACATATCAACCTACTTCACCCAGATACTCCCAACCCACTCATGTCTACCAAACCTATAATGCTCAACCATCCCACTATCAATCACCACCTGCACGCCAAAACCTCTCTAGACCCCAACCTAATTTTGATCGCAGACCTCCAAAACAATATATAGCCATTGCTGAACCCATCGACCAGCTATATGAGAGACTCAAAGCTGATAGTTATGTCACCCCCATCCCTGCTGCAACCCCTGAGAATCCTTCTCAGTGGGTTAACCTAAACAAATCCTGTGCATACCACTCCGGCATGAAAGGGCACACCATCGATGAATGCCATTCCTTGAAAGACAAGATCCAGTCTTTGATTGATAACAAGATCATTATGGCAAAAGAACCCGCTCCAAATGTCCGCAACAACCCTTTGCCAGACGATAAGGGTGGAGGTATCCACATGATTGAAATAAAAGATGACTGGGATCCTGAGGGATCTATTGGGTTGATCGCAGAAGGTGATGACCCAAAGAAACCAACAATCACTCTCAATCCAATCATAGTCCAGATCTAGCCGTTTGAGGATGCTGAGGTAAATATGTCTGTACCACTTGAGTTTGAAGTAGCACCATCCGCAAAGACACCAACACCGATTGAGGTTGAATTCGTGTCTCCAACAAATGCACCCATACCATTTGAGGTTGTAGTTTTGCCACCTAAGGCACATGTTCCGTCCGGGATAAGGATATCCATGCCAATCCCAGTGGCAATGTCAGCTATGACACCATTATACAAAGGCTGTACCCTGGGACTATACAGCCGAGGCAAGAAGGAAAGGCAAGGTCAGGATTGAGGAAACTGTCGCAGCACAAGGTATGACAAGAACTGGTAGAATCTATACCCCTGAACATCTAGCTGAATCAAGCAAGCAAGTCTCCAATCGGCCACCCATAATTGAGATAGGTCCAGATGATCTTTGGATGAAAATATAGGCCAAGGAATATTCGGTCCTCGACCAGTTAAACAAGACGCCATCACAATTCTCCATTTTCTCTTTGCTGCAAAATTCTGAGGCACACAAGAATGCCCTGTTAAAAGTGCTAAGTGAGGCATACATACCAAGCAACATCACTGGTGGGGAAATGGCTAACATAGCAGGACAAGTTCTGGAAAGTCACAAGATCACCTTTCATGAGGACGAGCTGCCACCTGAAGGGCTGGGGCACAACAAGGCACTACACATCACCGTGCAATGCGAAGATTATTGACCAGAATCCTGATCGATGGAGGTTCCAGTCTTAACATTTTCCTACTGGTAACACTCAAGAAGTTGGGCAAAGGGATGCATGAGATAAAAGATGGAGCAATCAATGTGAAAGCTTTCAATGGTTCTCAGAGGTCCACCATTGGCAAGATTATTCTATGCTTGCAGATGGGACCAACCTGGTTCGAGGTCGATTTCTAGGTGATAGATGTACCAGCGTCTTACAACTTGCTTCTGAGACGGCCATGGATTCATGCTGCTGGGGCTGTAGCATCAACACTACATCAGGCAGTAAAGTTCGAATGGAATCACCAGGAAGTAATCATTCACAGCGACGGTAGCAACCATATATATAGTTGCCAGACCATTCCAGCAATCGAAGGGAGAAGGAAGTTGGGTGGAGAAACTTACCACCACATCGAGCGGGTCAATGCTGTTGACAAAGACAAATGGTGGGATAACAAAATTGAGAGTATACTGAATTGGAGTGGGTATGAACCTGTCAAAGGGCTCGGCAAGAACCTCCAAGGAATCGCTAAACCCATAAAATTCAAGAAGCATGGCACTACTTTCGGTTTGGGATATGAATACACCTGGGAAGCAACAACTAGTCGTTACCATGGCGCGGTCCTTACTATCCATTAGAGAAGTTAATACCACATCTGGAGCAGACCTTCCAACGGGCCGACATCATTTATGGGTTAGATGAAGAAGAAGCACTTGCATCAGTGAAGAACTTGTTTCTAGAGGACAATGATATGGACTGTTGTGTTATTCTTGAGGAGGAGGGGGAGGAAGGCCCTTCCATACAGGCTGTGAGTAGAGAGGCCTATCTTAAGAATTGGATCATTAGGACAACCAAAGCCCGACGTGCCTCGAGGTAGCAAGGCTAAAACAAGCATTATCCATTGTTTTACTAAATGATTTTCTTTTCGCATTTTCAATTCCCGCAATAAGATCTTCAATGTTCAAATCAATTATGCAGTTTATCAAAAGCATCTTTGACTTTTCTTATGAATCAACACTTATTGATATCGTTTTTTCTCATTACTTTATTTATACAACATTACTATTAATTGTCTCGATGAACCAATGACTGTGACATATAATGAGACAACGCAACAAACGGACATAGATTCAGAGGAAGATGACATACCTGACGAGATTGTCAAAGAAGTTAAAACTTTGAGAACAGACCTCAGTCCAACCTGGACGAGACCGAAATTGTCAACCTGGGAGATGCAGAAAACATCAAGGAAACACGAATCAACGTTCACCTATCGCCATCAAAAAAGAAAGAATATATAGAATTTCTAAAAGAATATAAGGACATATTCGCCTGGTCGTATGATGACATGACCGGTCTGAGTACGTCCATTGTGGCTCACAAACTGCCAACCGATCCAATGTATCCCCCGGTAAAGCAAAAACTCAGAAAGTTCAAGCCTGATATGAGTTTGAAATCAAGGAAGAAGTCAACAAGCAGATCAAAGCTAAGGTTCTCAGGATAGTAGAATACCTGACATGGTTAGCCAACATTGTACCAGTACCAAAGAAGTATGGGAAGGTCAGAGTCTGTGTCGACTACCGGGTTCTCAACTGGGCCAGTCCGAAAGATGACTTCCCTTTGTCGAATATACACATCCTGATTGACAATTGCGCCAAGCATGAGCTGCAGTCATTTGTAGATTGCTTCGCTGGTTATCACCAGATCTGGATGGATGAAGAAGATGCTGAGAAAATAGCTTTCATTACGTCGTGGGGAATATACTGTTATAAGATGATGTCGTTCGGCCTGAAGAATGCAGGGGCCACCTACATGAAGTCCATGACTACCATTTTCCATGATATGATACATACGGAGATAGAGGTGTATGTAGATGATGTTATTATAAAATCCAAGAAGCCCGCTGACCACATGGAAGATCTGAGGAAGTTCTTCAATAGACTGCGGAGGTACAACCTGAAATTAAACCCCGCAAAGTGCGCATTTGGGGTTTCTACTGGGAAATTGCTTGGGTTTATTGTGAGTCACCAAGGAATAGAACTGGATCCATCAAAAGTCAAAGCCATTCAAGAACTACCACCGCCAAAGAATAAGAAGGATGTGATGAGTTTCTTGGGAAGGCTCAACTACATCAGTCGATTCATAGCACAATCTACAGTTATCTGCAAGCCAATCTTTAAGATGTTGAAGAAGGACGCCGCTACCAAATGGACTGATGACTGCCAAAAGGCCTTCAACAGAATCAAGGAGTACCTATAAACACCGCCTGTCTTAGTCCCACCCGAGCCAGGTAGATCCTTACTACTCTACTTTGCAATGTTGGATGGAGCTTTCAGCTGCGTTCTGGGGTAGCATGATGAAACGGGGAGGAAGGAGCAAGCCATTTATTACCTCAGTAAGAAGTTCACCCCGTACGAGGCCCGGTATTCTCTTTTGGAATGCACCTGTTGTGCTTTGACTTGGGTAGCTCAGAAGTTAAGACATTAGTTTTGTGCCTATACTACATATCTCATATCGAGAATGGATCCTTTGAAGTACATCTTTCAGAAACCTATGTCCACCGGCAAGCTAGCCAAGTGGCTAATCCTATTGAGTGAATTCGACATTGTTTACGTAACTCAGAAAGTGGTCAAGGGACAGGCACTGACAGACCACCTTGCTGAAAACCCCGTGGATGGAGGATATGAACCCCTGAAAATGTATTTTCCTAATGAAGAGGTATCATTCATAGGAGAAGACATTGCAGAATCCTATGACGGATGGAGAATGTTTTTCGATGGAGCAGCAAATTTCAAAGGAGTTGGCATAGGAGCAGTCCTAGTATCTGAAATCGGTCAGCATTATCCGGTGTTTGCCAAACTCAGGTTCCCGTGCACCAACAATATGGCCGAGTATGAAGCCTGCATCTTAGGGTTCAAAATGGCCATTGGAGATTCAGACCTACTTATATATCAGGTACGAGAAGAATGGGAAACAAAGAACTCCAAGATACTCCCGTGTCTACATCATGTACAAGAATTGAGCAAGAGGTTCACAAAGGTAGAGTTCCAGCATGTTCCCAGAGTCCAGAATGAGTTCGCTGATGCATTGGCTACCCTATCATCTATGATACAACATCCAGACAAGAACTTCATTGATCCCATTCCGGTGAAAATCCACAATCAGCCAGCTTACTGTGCCCATGTTGAAGAGGAAGCAGATGGAAAGCCTTGGTTTCATGATATCAAGGAATATTTGGCAAAAGGAGAATACCCAGAGCTTGAAAATCCTACTCAGAAATGCACACTTCGGAGATTGTCCAACAACTTCTTTCACAGCGGAGGAATCCTGTATATGAGGACTCCTGATTTGGGACTATTAAGATGTGTCGACGTAAAGGAAGCATCCAAGCTACTAGAGGAAATTCATGCTGGGACCTGCGGTCCACATATGAACTGTTTTGTCTTAGCAAAGAAGATACACCGGGCTGGTTACTTTTGGATGACTATGGAAACATACTGTATCCAGTATGTCCAGAAATGCCATCGCTGTCAGATACATGCAGACATGATAAAGGTACCTCCAAGCGAGCTTCACACAACAAGCTCACTGTGGCCGTTCGCCGCCTGGGGAATGGACGTTATTGGACCAATCGAGCCTGCCGCTTCTAACGAACACAGGCTTATCTTAGTAGCCATCGACTATTTCACCAAATGGGTCGAAACAGCATCTTACAATGTAGTAACCAAGAAGTTGTGGCAAACTTTGTCCGCGACCGCATTATTTGTCGATTCGGAATTCTAGAGTCAATTATTACTGATAACGGCTCCAACCTCAACAGTGACTTGATGAAAGCTATGGTTGAAACCTTCAATATCAGACACAAGAATTCCATAGCCTACATGCCTCAGATGAATGGAGCGATAGAAGCTGCCAACAAAGATATCAAGAATATATTGAGGAAAATGATAGAGAAGCATAAATAGTGCCACGAGAAGTTGTCATTTGCTCTTTTGGGGTATCGCACCACAATCCGCATATCAACCGGGGCAACCCCCTATATGCTTGTTTACGGTACAGAGGCTGTCATTCCCGCTGAAGTAGAAATTCCTTCCCTAAGGATCATACAAGAAGCTGAGCTCGACGATGCAGAGAGGGTAAGAAATCGTTATGAGCAACTAGCCCTTATAGAAGGAAAGAGAATGAATGTAGCCTGCCATGGTTAACTCTATCAGAACAGAATGTCCAAAGCCTTCAACAAAAGAGTGAAGCCAAGACAATTCACACCGAGGCAGCTGGTGTTAAAGAAAATTTTTCCGCATCAAAATGAAGCCAAAGGGGAGTTCTCTCCCAACTGGCAGGGTCCATACCTGGTCCACCGGGTTCTGACAGGAGGAGCCCTTATATTTGCAGAAATGGACGGAGAAGTCTGTCCAAAGCTGATCAATTCAGATGCAGTCAAGCGCTACTATGTGTAATCCTTATTCTTTCTTTATGTGATGTATATTGAATTACGCCTGACCTGATTCCCGTTTAAGAGGGGATACGTAGGCAGCCCTATGGGTTCGGTCACAATTCAATAACATTTTTATTTCCCCCATAATTGGAAACTGGGGTAGAATTTTGAGGAGGACCCTCAAAATTCCGAAATAATTTTAGCCGATCGCCATACGAGAAACAGTCAGAAGCGTCAACCCATCAAACTGGGGCAGAATTTTGAGGAGGACCCTCAAAATTCTGTAGCAGGAGAGGTTGCAATGTCCCGAGCCACGTCACAGTCATCGGTTCATCTAAAAGCTATTTTTAATTTTACATTCATGTCATACATTTGTGAAATCACGCATGTTTAAACTGCTTTATTTAGAAACGCTACCCCAATGATACAGACGGTATCACCAGATCAAAGTCGAACGAGTCAAGCAAAGCCAGCGGGGATACGAACTAACCTTCCCCTTTACAAAACTCACGATTTTCCTTTGGATGCAGGCACTAGGATGGAGAAATCACTAAACATACTGTATGCCCATGGAACCAACATTGTTCAAGAATACGATTCTCAGAATCGTTGCACTTGCCAACATCTACTATCAGCACACGCCAGTGATGTCCCCTATGTCACAATACTCCCAGTAATCACAACGTCGCAATCTGCTATCAGCTAAGAAAACTTTACTATCATTTGCTATTTTATTTCTTGCATAAGGCTACCATTCTGCCTTCCGAGGTTAAGCTCTATCTCCATCTGCATTTTTGCACAAGGCTCCCTTTCTGCCTTCCGATACTAAACGCTGTCTCCATCCGTATTTGTATTGCATAAGGCTACCATTCTACCTTCCGAGGTTAAGCTCTACCTCTATCTGCATCTGCGTTCTTGCATAAGGCTACCTTTCTACCTTCCGAGGTTAAGCTCTACCTCCATCCGCATTCGTATATTTGCATAAGGCTACCTTTCTGCCTTCCGAGACTAAACGCTATCTCCATCCGCATTCGTATATTTGCATAAGGCTACCTTTCTGCCTTCCGAGACTAAACGCTGTCTCCATCCGCATTTGCATTGTATAAGGCTACTATTCTGCCTTCTAATTTGCAAAAGGCTACCATTATGTCTTCTGAGACTAAACACTGTCTCCATTTACATTTTGCATAAGGCTATCATTCTGCCTTCCGAGGGTAAGCTCTGCCTCCAATTTTTTTCGAAACTAAGCGCCATCTCAAGCACTATTTATTTCGCTTTTCTTACAGGCTAAACTCTGCCCTTCAATTCACAAGACTAAGTTCTGTCTTATCCATATCATACTACCGTATCTTTCATGGGCTGAAAGATCGCCTCATACTGCATCTCATGGGCTGAAAGATCGCTCCATACTGCATTTCATGGACTGAAAGATCGCCAAATTATCCAAAGGCGTCATAGTCTAAAGGCACTATTTTTATGGTTGAGGACACCATTTCATGGCCCGAGGATCTCTTTCATTCTTTTGCATACCATTATTCAAAGGCATCATGGTTCGGAGGCACCATCCTCAAAGCCCGAGAACATAATTTCATGGTCTGCGAATCCTTTTATCATACGCTTCATGGCCCAGGACATCATGGTCTAAGGACACCACTCCAAACCGTCCAAAGACAGCATTCATGGTCCAACAGGAACTTGCATCATGTTTAAATTTATGCATAATATATGCTTGTATTATTTCTAATTGCAGGTAAACCGGAGAGCAAAGACTATCTCGGTAGAAGCGATCCCGCTCTAGTTCCCGCAGCCTTATCAAACCTGACCCTTCCCATAAACCGATCACTCACCCCGCCCTAGATATTGCGTCCGTTCTTGAAATATCTTCATCGGCATACTTCGCCGATGATTCCTGAATTTCATACGGCCTGATTCCTGTAAAACCAGGATATGCAGGAAGATCAGAAGTCAGGGTGCGGCCTAAACCTCTTCAACCCGTTTCGCTCGGTCAAAATTGGCCATCATATCTTTACCCGACAATTCTTTCATCCTTCCCGGGTAAAGAGGGGCAACTGTTGATACCCAATTTTTTCCTATATATTTTTAATATGCAAAATAACTTTCAAATAGCATATATATGTATAATAAGCATGGCCAAATGTTTTATTATTTTTCCATAATTTTTAAAGATTTAAATTGATTTATTTTCTCCCTTTTATCCATAAAATCCCAATAATTATTTCTAAAATTATTATCTTGATAATTCATCTATTGGATTTTTATAATTATGCCAAAATATGGCTAAGGTAATTTTTACAATTTTATTTAGTATTTTTAAAGCTAAATTGCATATAATTGCAATATTGGCCCTTTTAAGGTTTAATTATGTTTGTACGCATAAAATTGGGCCCTATATTTTTAAATTGTTATTTATGTGTTATAAATTATTTTAGTACTTTCAATTTATTTTCAGAAAACTATGTACTATTTTTTATAAATTCAAAAAAAGGAAAAAATGCTATTTAAATAGTAGCCCATTTGTATTTCAATTATAGCCTAAATTGGACCCCAAATCCCCAATACAATTTTGATTTAAACCCGACCCTAACCCTTCTAAAACCAACCCAAACCCAGATCCCCACCTAGCCCATTTAATCTAGGCCGTTGATCATTCAAATCAACGACCACCATTCCACCTTACTATTTTTAACCCCAAACGACCCCCTAACCTAAATCATTTCTCACCAGTCCGGCGCCCTTGAATCCCCTGTCCTCTCAAACTCTCTCTAAAACCTAAGGCTAACCCTAGCCTCTGCCACCCAAATCCACACTAAACCCCTTTGATTCTCACCTAATCCATGGACTCCCATGACTGTTTGATAGGTGTACCGGTCTTCTATGTCTCTTGGTTGCTTTTTTTCATGATTTCGTGGACAGATCTCAAAGAGATCTAGTCCAGTATTGCTCAAACTTCTATCCACGGCCTTTCTCCGGCCATCCATGGCCGTTCAAGTCAGATTCATGGCTTTTCCGGCTAGATCGGTAACTTTTCGAAGTCTTTCTTATTTTTCTGAGTTCTCCGAAACCCTAACTTTAAAGGCTTTTGATTTTTCTTTTAGATCTGTCTTAGATCTGTGTATGTTATGAGCCTCTTCAGCATTTCCCTTAAGGGTTTTTCGATTTTTCAAAGCGATTTTTTATTTTTTCAACGATTAGGGTTTTTCTTAACCTCTTTTTAAAGATCTCTTCTCTGATTTTTAGTGTTGCTTTATGATTCTACTATGTTCAAACGATTTGTTTATGCTTTTCTTCTACCTGATTCAGCATGTTGAAAACCCTAAATATCTTTGGTTTTATTCGGGGTCCCGGAACTGTCTTTGTTTATTTTGTATACTTGTTCCGATTGAGTTCTTTGAGTTTAAATCCTTCTCTTTGTTTAAATTGACTGATTCTGAGTTCCTACCTTTTTAAATCAACTTTGTCAAAACCCTAGTTTCTTGAAATTTTCCTCGTTTGCTACGGAGAGTTTTTGAAAGATCTCCTTTACCTATTGCTATGTGCTAGACTGTTTCCTTTATTTTTTGGTTCTATGTGACTACTGGACTTTGTTGACTACTGTGCTTCGAATATATTTCTTTTACTACTGAATCCTAGCCTACTCCTACTACTACTGTATGTTTGTGTTGCTTCTTTTGGCCATATGGTTGGCCTTGCGTGTCTGATACTCTTGTTCATTCTTCTCTATTTATATGGCAAAGTGCAAAATTATGATTCTTTATTGATTGATCTTGATTTCCTCAAGTTACGACTGATTGTAAATATTTTCTTATAAACCCCTGGTTTCACTCGTTTTTGTTTAAATCGATTGATTCCTTTCATTTGCTGTGATGTTTTATCCCTACTGAATCCTTTCCCCAATTAAGTATATTTGTACTTAGACTCATTTATTTACTCTATCCCTTATATGGTCAGAAATCAATCTTTCTCAAATTGGTTTTCTTTCCTTAATTATTCCTGTCAGTATCCATTTGAACAGTAATTCCTTGATTAAAGGAAAGTACTTGTATTAATTGATTCTGATTGTGATTATTTTCATGTTTGTGTTAAAACTTTACTTGTTACCTTATTTTTAGTCTTTTTTAAAACTATAAATACTCTACCCTCTCTTCTTTAAATACACGAACAATTGAGTTCAAAAACACACACTTACACACTCAAAACTCTCTTTCTTTACTACTACTTGTGCTACTGCTTTGTCTAGCCGACTGAAAGGCAAGGCTAGACTGTGGGATTCTACTTGCTTTACCTTTCTGCACCTTGCTTTCTCTACTGGTATGTCCTAGTAATTTTAAAGCTTCAACAACAACATGCTTCTTTAATTGTTTCAATTTCTCTTATTCTTGTCTACTTCTGCTTGTGGTTCTGCAGTCAAGTTACATTATCGACTTGCTATAATGTCTCCCCTTCCCTTTAGATTAATGTACTCCCCTATGTGTGTTTCAAAGCATACTCCGTCAGTCACTTATTGTGTACTTGCCATCCCAAGTCCCCATCCCTTCAATGTGCTTATATTTTTTCTGACTAGCCTGTGATTATGCCAGTATCAACTATTGCTGTGCATATCCAACTAGTCCTAATACCCTTGATGGGATTATGTGTTTTCAGTCAAATGTCTATGTGTCCCAAACCCTTTGACCCCCCTTGTGTGACTACTGATTCTGTGTGTGATCCCATCTTGGGAGTTTGAGTTTTGTTTACTACTACAACTGCTTTCAATCACCTCTGTTACTGATTACTTTCAAAGTGGACTTGCCAGTCTAGTTTTTTTTTTTAAAAAAACAAACAAACTCTTTTTCAAACTATGTCAAGCACTCTCACCTACTCTTAGAATCTAGGTTATGCCCCTTTTTGTGTGAGCCTTGCCTTGGGACCCTTGAGCTCCCTCTGAACTTGGACACATAAGAGCTGGCTCTTCCACACTGCACTCATTCTGTTTGGTTATGCAAATCTGGGTGTGAGCACTGCCCGGGATCCCTTGAGGTCCTTAACTCTGACACACCCAACTATGAGAAAAGCTTTGGAACAATAGTGGCTTTTGAGGTGGTTCATTACATAACTCATAGAGGAAATCAAGATCAGGCTTCCTATGGTTGTAACTTCTTATTTTTGCATTTCTTTTGGTAATTCATCATTTGGCCTGTAATAATTTGTAAACAATTATGGGGTTGGCTAGTGAAAAGGGAATGGGTAAGTATGCATGCTTTAGCTATCAAAAAGGATAGAAAGCAAGTTACTAGGTTTACGTTCCTACTTGCGCAATAAAAACCACGCCTAGGACTCATTTCATGCATTAGAGATCATGCTCCTTAGGATTTTCACTTACTGTTTTTAGCGTGTCCATTTCACTATCATATCACTTAGAAAATCCTGCATTAAATGTGTTAATAACCGGTGTTTTCTACAATCATGTTCCTACTGCCATGCAGACTTAGAGATCTTGTTTTATGCTAAACAACACCAACAAGCATATCCTCTCTGCATATTCTTGAAGTCATGTTTTAAACGCTATAATATTTGTGCATATAGAAATCCTGCTTAGGATTCTGCATATACATCATTCTGCATTTCTATACATTAGATGCCATATCTTTAGGACTTCATTTATATTCGCTTAAACACGCTTAGGCTAACTATGAATTCATAAAACAATTTATTTAGTTTTTTTTTTATAACCAACTGGCAATAATTCTATGTGTTGAATACCTAAAACAACATGTCTTAGGTAATAATAATCTCCAAACGTCTTAATGATTCTGAATAACTACTGAATACTGCTTACGCCTAGGCAAGCCTTAGGTAATCACTTAAATAAAAATTGGAACTGCCTCTGTTTAATTCTAGATTGCTACAACCAGCAGGCAGGCCTGATTCGGACTTCTTTTCTGAGTTATATAATGAATCTGGTTCTGACTTAAACACCCTGCTTTAGGATTCTAAACTCAGACCTTAATTGTGTATAAGTCGTGTTGTCTATGTGCATTGCTTGCAGAGGTATAACTGAGCCTTCTATTTGCTTATATGTTTCCCCTAATTGCAGTTTTATATGTTTTGTATGTCGCCTTAACATTTTACCTTTAAACCTAAGGGTCAACCTAGAACCTCCTTCCTATAGGAATAGGAGTCCTAAAATTCCTCCGGGACTGATAGGAATGAGACGGGTAATAGCATGCAATAAAGGTCGAGACCAACCTTCGCTCTAATACCTTCACAGGGTGGAGAGGGTAGATATGGATATGATGACCGGTGCGCTAATACCACGTGTATCCCCTCTTCTGAGGAGTGTCATACCGGGTATCGCATTGATGTGATCCATATTACAAACAAACCTAGGACACCCCTTTTATTTTTATAAGTATGCGTAACTCTTTTCAAACCCTTGCTTTTATTGTTTTCAAACACTTGTGTATTTAAACTTAAATCCTCTATTACTTGAGCCTTTATTTGTTTATTTGCTAATTGCACAAATTCACAAAAAACTGTCTGGCCGGGAACCACACTAGTGGATCCTGAGGGGTGCCTAACACCTTCCCCTCAGGATAATTTCAAGTCCTTACCCTATCTCTGGTTATCAAACATAGTTGTAGTTGAACCATATGGGTGCCCTAACGCACCTTAAAATCGTTTGGTGGCGACTCTTCAAATACCCAATTCTCAAAAGGAAATGAGTCATCACACCCCATGAATATCGAAACCTGGACTCCTCTCCGATGGAAAGGGGAAAAAGGGGGGGGGGGACAAAGACTAGGGTTTGGTTTCACAGTAATATGTGCTCTAATAATGTTTGATCTTGAGTTATGTTGTGTAATATTCTTACGATTCTGTCTTCCATATTTTAGGTGATTCAAATAATATATCAAGTTATATCAATAATCCACCTGTTTCGGATTAAGGACAAATAATGCTGTGAAATTCTTAATTAGTTATTCTACATAGAGGTAAAAGGAGGAAATGGATGGGTAAGTTTCGCTCTTATTGACCTCCGGTCGTCCCTTGTTGGTCCACAAAATTCATAAATTAGTTTGAAGTTTTGACTTGGTTAACTTCAGTTTTCTTCTTGCTTGATTGTGTTAAATTAATTAGTGATCATTCATTTTATGTAATTAGGCGAAAATTCTTTTAATGTAGCAGTTAGGTGAAAATTCTTTTTAATAACATATGCCAGTTATAGGTTTGATACTAGAGTTTCTGTTTACTCTAATACTATGTTAACTTTTTTAATCATATCATATAAAAGTTTAAATTGCTAGACACACACTTTCTATTGAAGGTGCTTCTTGAAACTTGTTTACTTGTGGCATTAGTTTATTTACCTAGTTACCATGCTTGTTCAAGAGTCCAGCTTCATGAAATATAATACTCCTATTAGGTAATTCGAGTTCATTTAGATTTTAATTACTGAGTTCACGTGAACTCAGTAATTTTTATTTAAATTTTATATTTATATTAAACATATAAAGATTGCTCGGAACCAAATATATATTAATTTAAGATCGTTGTATTAAACTTCAAATTTGAATTCGTCTCTATGCCTACTAATGTAAGGGTCTTTTAATTAAGAAATTTCATAAGAATAAATTGCAGATCAGCAGCACCAGTCTATTCATATATACGATATACTGCACTCACTACAACCTAATATAGGAAACGGATTAAAAGAATCATATTCCTACAATTGACAACTGCTTTTACACAAAGAATAAAGTATTTATCACGTGCATCGAGTCATTTTCTCTTAATGCAAATCCAGCTAGGTTTTGCCTTTTGTTTTTGTTTTTGTTTTTTTTTTAAAACATTTTTTCTCCTTTTTTAGACCCTTTATGTTTCTCCTTTGAATAGGTCTAGCACATGATGCTCGACAAAAAATCAGTAAAAAAAAAAAAAATTGAAAATCAGAAGTATCTCTTGGAAACGGAAACTACAATATTATTCAATGAACTTATTGATCTTATTACAGAGAACCTTGACATAATCCAACATGAAGTCAAAACTCAAAAGCACATAAACATGTACGGCTTGGTACGTAAATAAATATAATACTTTCAAAACATATATAGTTCGAAATCTTCACGAGATATACAACTAACGTGAAGTCAATGGGAAAAAAACACAAAACAAAAGGACATATTCTCCTTTTGTGGCTTTAACTTCTCTTCTTCTTTAAAACACTCCATTTATTCGCTCGTGAGGCTTTTCCTTCTGCTTCCTCTTTTCCCTGCATGGATCAAATTGTCCATAGATGAGGTAAAATATATGAAGGTTTTCATTAATCAAATATTCTATTCAATGTGCTTAGTAGCATAGACAAAGACTGCAAAATATGACAGATATATTACCTTGATCTAGAGTGTAAAACGCATTTCCTAGTAGTGAGGAGGAGGTGGAGATGTGTAATAATAGTGGTAAGGGGGTGGTGGAGACTTGTAAACTGGGGGTGGTGGAGATTTATAAACTGGTGGAGGCGGCGGCGGTGATTTATACTTGTAAACTGGTGGTGGTGGGGATTTGTAGACTGGAGGAGGTGGTGGAGGAGACTTGTACTTGTAAATAGGTGGTGGTGGAGATTTGTAGACCGGAGGAGGCGGTGGTGGTGATTTGTATTTATAAACGGGTGGTGGTGGTGATTTGTATTTGTAAACCGGAGGAGGTGGTGGAGGAGACTTATGCTTGTAAACGGGTGGTGGTGGGGATTTGTACATTGGTGGAGGTGGTGGTGGAGACTTGTACTTGTAAACGGGTGGTGGTGGGGACTTGTACTTGTAAATAGGTGGCGGTGGGGATTTATGGACTGGTGGAGGTGGTGGTGGGGACTTGTACTTGTAAACGGGTGGTGGTGGGGATTTATAAACTGGTGGAGGTGGTGGTGGAGACTTGTACTTATAAACGGGTGGTGGTGGGGACTTATACTTGTAAACGGGTGGCGGTGGGGATTTATAAACTGGTGGAGGTGGTGGTGGAGACTTGTACTTGTAAACGGGTGGTGGTGGGGACTTGTACTTGTAAACAGGTGGCGGTGGGGATTTATAGACTGGTGGAGGTGGTGGTGGAGACTTGTACTTATAAACAGGTGGTGGTGGAGACTTATACTTGTAAACGGGTGGTGGTGGAGATCTATAAATTGGTAGAGGTGGTGGCGGGGATTTGTACTTATAAACTGGAGGTGGTGGTGATGAGTACACGTACTTCTTGGTTGGTGGAGGAGGAGAACTATAGTAGTAATTTGCTTTGCATTCTAAAGGAAAGCTAAGGGACAGTAAAGCCACTACAAGAGTGGCGAGAAGAGAGACTATTTTAGCCATTTTTGGTGTGCCAATGAATCCTCCCCAAAGCCTGCTTTTATAGCTCAACGTAAGGCTTCAACTCATCGTTTAATCACAAAGATATTAACTATAATTAATTGTGTTTATTATTTAAATATAGTAGTTTGAACTGGCACTCTTATATCAACTAGTAAAATTATGAAACTGGACTGACTTGGGAGGATATTTTATTAGGCAGAAAAATACAGGGAAACATAAAAGAAAGCATTCATTAATTTTTGTCATCACAAGTGTGCTTGGAAGACTTTGAAAGTTTTGTGTGAATGCTTAATTTGCCCTTTTATTTCTTTCAAAATAATGAAAATCAAATGAATTTAATAACGAGACCTCGTAATTACATGACTACAATTTTCTTGTTAACCTATCAACTTCATTTTCGTTAACTCTCTTTTACGTGCATGTAAATTTAATTTCGAATGTCAATTTCACGTAACAGTTCTTTGGACCAATATACGACACATGACTCTTCCGCTCTTGGAAGATTTTTCGTTAGTTCCGTAATTCTTAGTCCACTAGAAAATAAATAAATAAACCAATACAGTATATAGTTGTTCTAGAGAAACAAAATTTTATCGCTGAAAAAAGGCAGGTAGATTAAAAAAAAGTAGAGAGCATATGAGACTCTTTAGTAGGATGTGTTGTTACAATGTTTTTTTAATATATTTTTATCGAGTGTCCAATACATGCGTTAGGACTAGATGAATCTGAATTCACTTAGAAAAGTTTCATTTTGGGGCAAGGCTTTCTATTACATATCCAAAAATCCAATCCAAGACCTCTAATTAAGGATATAAGAATAACATTACTCCATAACCTGGTGTGTTGTTACACTGTTGTCACCATAATGTTTCACACTATTATAAATTAATAAGATGATCATTATTAAAATAATGCTACATATATACCTTTTTGCACAAATTCGTTTAATCTTTGTCTTTGATCATTACTATGAATTTTGACAGGTCAAAGTATCATTTGACAAGAGGGGTTGCTCTGATGGTAAGCAACTTCCACTTCCAACCAAGAGGTTGTGAGTTCGAATCTCCCCAAGAGCAAGGTGGGAAGTTCTTGGAGGGAAGGATGCCGGGGTCTATTTGGAAACAGCCTCTCTACCTCAGGGTAGAGGTAAGGTCTGCGTACACACTACCCTCCCCAGACCCCACTAAGTGAAATTATACTGGGTTGTTGTTGTTTGTTGTTGTAAAGTATCATTATATACCGAGAGTTGTCCATTGATTATTTTAAAAAAAAATAGAAATTAAAAAGTTCAAAAGTACTGAAGGACTCCATCAGAAAGTCCCTCGGAATAGCGATTAAAAAAAGTTCATCGATACTGCTGCGTCGGTAAACAACTGTTGTTTTTTAGTAGTGGAATAAGAAAGCTGTTTTGTGAAATCACATGTTAATCTGATTGAATTTTTCTTAAGATGAGATATAAATAGGAATTCTATACATGGACAAACCCAATTCACAAATCACAATTCACATGTGGAAATGTGAAACAACTTTGTTTCTTGCCTTCTTCCCCGATATAAAATTCCAACGTCCCGAGTGGCATAGACCTATTCCGAAACAAAAATAAAAATTCATTTGATTATGTCCTTAGATCGGGTAAACCGTTGAAATTAACAAATACCTAATTAAGTTTGAAATCTTACATTTGGGCAATATTATATGGTGTTAACCTTAGAAACGTAGTACATTTTCTATACGGCATTAAATTTTGCCGATCGAATAATATCTTCAGTCAAAAGGCGTCCTACCTCGAGGTAGAATAATACATTAAAAGCAATGGAACTCTTTACGGTCTCAAAATTGTTGGATTTAGAATAGCCTTAACCTACCTTATCAGCTAACTCAATATATAGTCTCAATACTTTTGGATGTGATTGTTTGACAATTTCAAAACTACTATAAGTGAAAGTTACTATAAGTGCGGAAATTAAAATAAGGAACTTCGTCCACATAGATTGAAGATAATTTTCTAGCTACTTTTATACTATCATTTTGTGGAAGGTTGACTAATATTTATTTATCTAATGTTAATTTAAGCAAAATAGTTTAAAAGAAGCCTCCTCGCTTTCATATAGTTGATATTAATTTGTTCGAAATTCAATTTCAAATTCGGACAAAATTAAGATGCAATTAATTACGAAGTTTGCTTCTTATGTACTTATCCTTTTTAAAATTTTGGAAAATGACCGAACAGATATTATCTCTTGGCTTAAAGATATGTCAGTCACGAAAACATAATACGTAATATATACAACGCCAAGAAATACAACAGTAAAATGTGACTAGAGCGTTGTAAAAAATTTAACCCTAGTGGATAAGAAGTACCATTGTCCTTATTATTGTACTCTTTGTGACATTGCTACAAACTTAGTACAATAGGTATATTTGTATAGAGTTGTAGGAAGAAGACATTGGATACGTTTCACCCACTATTGAATTGACTACATCAACGTGTGAACTCCATGCAAAATTATATATTCTTGAGAGTTGAAATTTTTGTGGCCTAGAGTTGCGTAAGACATTAAGTTATCACACACAGAAATAATTTACTATTTTATACCTATTTTATCCTTATTATTAAGTATTACTAATTATTTTCAATTCATTATTATGAGTGATATAGAAAAATTCATTTTATTAATTGCTTTCTAAGCTGTATTAGTCAAACATAAAATAGATGGAGGGAGTATAATATTGAGAGAAAAAAATGAAAAAGGAAAATTCGAGAAAATTAATCACCAAAACCCTATATTTCGTATCGGAAATATAGGTTCGATTGAACTCGTAACCTAAAGGCTATATTCACTCCTGCTCTCCTATACGGCTGACTGATCGAGACATAGGAGAGAAGAAACAATTGGAAAATTCCAGGTTCTAAGCTAAACTACAACAATCCGTAAGATCTCATTCGCTCAAATATTAATGAATAGAGTTACTCGGTACATATGCTCATGAGACAGATCAATATATTAGTCGAGATATAAATTCAGAAAAAAGAAGAAGAAGCTAAGTACAGCAAAGCAGAGGAATCCCGCGTTATATAGTCAAGTGGCTGAGCTTGGAATCTATAATGTAATGTAGCTTTTGGATCTTTCTAAAAAGGATGCAATTATTAGTGCAATTTGGGCTATTGACTTTACAAATCTTTATACCTCTTTTTTTTTCTTCTTCTTCTTATCTTTTGTTTTGTATGATTGTATAGAAGAGTCGAAATCTCACCTACTTTTTGCATGTTATTGACATCTACTTCTACGCGTCTATCCACTTGGAAAGCACGTTCCTTAACAAGCAACAAAGATTCTGCTGCCTTTATTTACATCCCTCTTCTTTTTCTAATTATTGCTTATTTTATCAAGTTAATTACTATATAATTACTACTTGGCTTGATCATAAATTAATTAATATTTTCTGATTTAATAATTTGAAATTAATAATGTGGTTATATATATATATATATATATATATATATCGCACCGAACAGGTTCACCGACAAATTGCCCTAACATTTTCATTTCCTTTTTATCAGTGCTTTAAACGATACAATCACTGATTAGTCTACATTTTTTGAGGAGGAAATAGATCACCATTAGTAACTCCGCAACTTGTTCCAATTTCTTGTTTTTCCTTCGTGTAGTAGAGATCCACAAATAATAAGGATATAAAAGGTTAAAAAAAGGAAAGAATTTTTGGTAGGATTGAAATCGCACACTTAAAAAGAACTACAGTTATAACTATTACCCACAACTAGGAGTGTACGTAGATCGGTTTGGTTCGCATTTTACAATTACCAAATCAAACCAATTGTATCGGATTATTAAATCTAAAAACCAAACCAAACCAATAAAACTCGGGTTTTTCACTCTCGGTTTTTCTCGGATTTTCTCGGGTTTTCGGGTTATTCGGGGTTTTTTTTCCAATAAAATCTTCGTAGAACAAAACATAAAAATTATGCTCAATATTTCTTTAATCCTAGTAAGATTCAACTAAATAAAGTATTTTCCAAGAAAATAATACGAAATATGAGATGTATCATGACATTATCCTAAAATATTCTACAATAAAGACAATAAAATTATGTAATATGAATATTGCTAATTAAAAAGCCATAATAAAAATAAGCATAATCTAAAAGTACTAAGTCATGCTAAAATAAGTAGACTAATAAGGGAGTATTAGTTACATGACTAAACGCTAAAGAAAAAATAAAAACAGGTTATGCATTTTTATGTAAATTATTGCAAAACAAAAAATAGATATCAATACATTCCCGTTCGTAGTATTGAATTGAATGTCTTTTGTTAGCATTCGTATTGATTTGATTTTGGTTTGGGCTTTTATTAGCATTATTTAATTTACTAATATTAATGACTATAAAACTTATTGGAACATTCAAAAGTTCTAAGTCCAACCTTGAAATAATACCTTAAAAGATAAAATTATGAAATTTTTTAAGAAATATTTATAAATTACATCACAATAAGTATATTTATATATTAAATATATCTAAAATTTCTATATATGTAATGTCGGGTTGGTTTGGTTTCGGTTTGACTTTCTTTAGTTAAGACCAAACCAAACCAATTATGATCGGGTTTTTTTTTCCAACACTAAACCAAATCAAACCAAACCATAGTCGGGGTTTTTTCTTCAGTTTGACTCGGATTATCAGGTTGGTGCGGTTTGTCGGTTTCCTTTGTATACCCCTACCCACAACACTAATCTCGTCGCAAAAAAGATATTAATATACTTGTGTACAATAACTTAATAATTATGAACTATGTTATAAATATAATTCTATTTTAGGCGAATGTCTATATTTTAGAGAGATCTTAGGGTTTGTTACTTGGTGGCTAAGCCACTTTTTTCCTATAAATAGAGGGGTTCTATTCTATTGTAATTGACTCCAAATCAATAAGAATTCTCTCTCCCTACTATTCTCCGCAATACTCTTCTTCTTCTTCTTTTATTATTGGAATTTTTTCATACCTATACAAAATTAGAAACTTTATTACCAAAAATATCCATGGTTACATAATTACTCGACCTACCCACGTTTAGACTACAATATATATATATATTTGTAAAGTAGAATCCTTTCTGCATTAGCCTTCCTTTTTTTAGACGTGGGAAATTGGGATCACAGAGGATTCTTCGGAGAATTTACGGACACAATTTCCGCAATTTAATTACGCTGATTTACTCTCATCAACGTCGCGCAATCAAAGCTTAGTACTCTGATTTTTTCTCATCAACGTCGCACAATCAAGTTCAATACTCTGATTTTCTCTATTTCCTCTGGTTTCAAAATCAGAAACGAAGATCGGCAGAAAAAAATTACAAACAATTATCCTCAATAATATTGAATTCGGCGATATAATGACAAATTTAGCTATTATGCTTCAGCTAAATGGTCATTGAAATAGCATTGGTAGGTACATAGATTTTAATGTTGATGGAATTGTAGTCAGCGAGTATTCAAATTACAGTCAATTAAATTTTGCAATTGCAGAGCATCTAATGATCTATACCTCTGAGAAAAATCATCGAAATCAAATACATTGTCAATGAACGTTGTCCTCAATGAAAATTATGAGCGATATAGGAGTTCGAGTATACATGGAGACTAAAAAGGAAAATAGAAGCTTAGGAATGTATCCGCTGTATATAACAGTGCGTAATTTCGATTTGGAAGGCAGTAGCTCTAATACGAGCACAATTGTAGGTTTGCTCTGTATTTTTCAGTGGTGATGTTCTGTCAATTCTTTTATTTTCTACAATTATTCTATACAATAACTACAATGATACAACTAACAAATGTAGTTCAACTGTTATAATTGTTGAAGTATTCAATTTCAATTATTACACAATTTTACTACAAATTAACTACAATATACTTCTGAATTGTATATACTTTTAATTGAGTGCAGGTTCATCTGGAACAGTGTTGTTGATCGATAGGCCAACATCTCCGTCGATTGTGGAATATGAAAGTAATATAATAACAGAACATACACCAAATGTTATTGAAGTAGGCCAAGTCTACAAAGACAAGCAAATAATTGTCAATGCAATGAAGCACTATTCTGTCATGAATAAGTTCCAATTTAGGGTGAAGAGGTCTACCGCAAGAAGGTAGTAACAATTCAATTGTCAAATTCATATTTGTATTTATTTTGTAGTTGTTTGGTATTCTTTTATTTATAGGTAGTACTTTCTTTGTATATAATTGTTAATACATTTGTAGTATTTTTTGTAAATAAATTATTTAATATAAGATTTTTGTGCTTAAACAACCTATCATTTTGTAGCTACATTTTTCATACCAATTTTTAACTTGTTTTTTTTTATGTAGCTACTGCCTGGTTTGTTTTGGGGAAAATTGAACATGGCAATTCAAGTCAACCAGCATAAACGAATCAACATTGTTCAAGGTTTGAAAATTCAATAGCTTTCACACATGCTCTTTGATGGACAATACACACATACAACGAAAAGCAACTGCCATGGTAGTTGGCAGCATGGTGATGCCAAAATATACGGATCCTAAGACAATATACACACCAAAAGACATACAAACTGACATGTTATCGAATCATGGTGTGAACTTAACATATATGCAAGCTTGGAGAGCAAAGGAAATGGCTTTGAAATTTTTGAGGGCTCACCCTGCTGATTCCTACAGCTGCTTGCCAAGTTATTTGTATATTCTGGAGAAGATTTATTGTAATGACCCGACCGGTCGTTTTTGAACTTTCACACTTTGATCGCCAGTTCTCGGGCATGACTTGCCCCATGTAATTTATTATGACTGATGTAGATCGTTGGTTTTGGTTTTCAGGAAAAATCGGAATGAATTTGAAGGAACAGTCTCAGTTGAAAGCTTTGAATTTGAAAGGTTTGACCAAGAGTTGACTTGTTTGTATATGATCTCGGATCGGAATATTTATGATTTGGTTAGCTCCGTTAGGTGATTTATGACTTAGGAGCGCGATCAGAATGCATTTTGGAAGTCCGTGGAAGGATTTGGCTCGAATTGGCAAAGTTAGTATTTTGGCGAATTCCGGTTGATATGTGAGATTTTGATCCGAGGGTCGGAATGGAATTTCGAGAGTTGCTGTAGCTTTGTTATGTCATTTGTGATGTGTGTGCAAAATTTCAGGTTATTCGAACATCATTTGGTCGGGTTTTTGATCGAAAGTGTATTTCAGATGTTTTTGGAAACTTAGGCTTGAATTCGATGAGTTTTGGGTAATTTGATGTTGTTTGAGGTATTTTGATGATTGGAACAGGTTTGAATGATGTTATGAATTATGTTGGCATGTTTGGTCGGGGTCCGATGAGGCTCAGATAAGTTTTGGAAGAGTTTTTGGAAGATTTTGCCGTTTTGAGCATAAACATGTAATGATCTAAAGGTTCATTTTTAGTTCTAGAGATCTAAATTTGATTACAAGACTTCCGGAATTTTGATAATTAATTATAGGAGTGATCTGGAAATTTTGGTCTAATTTCATCATGTCGTGATTGGGTTTTTTACCCGAATCATATGTTAATTGTTTAATGAGTAAAATGGGTATCACACTAAGCAAACGAGCTCTGAATTGAGTTTCGATTAAAGGAATATGTTCATATCATTATTTGTGACTCATAGGAACAAGAATCATTGAATTCCGAGGTCCCAGGCCCGAGAAATGAATTTTTGAGTAAAATTGTTTTCTGAAAATATTTAAGGAAAATGGAAATGAAATTTGATTAGAAAGTGATGATATCGGGCCCGTATTTTGGTTCCGGCACCCGGTACAGGTCTTATATATATTTTAGGTACTTTCTGTAAAGTTTGGTTGAAAACGGACGTCGTTTGATGTGTTTCGGACTCAAAATGGAAAATTTGATGTTTTATGAAATTTGAAAGAATTTTTGGATTTTAAAGCTCAATTAACGGTATATGACGTTATTTTGGCGATTTGTTCACACGGTTAAGTTCGTAGGATGTTGTTGAGTTAGTGTATGTATTTGGTTAGGAGCCCCGAGGGCTCGGGAATGTTTCGGAGGTGTCTCAGAGTGATTTCGGACAGGAAAAATTGCAGAAATTACAGAAACAGTACCGTGTACAGTACCCCATGAGTAGTACCGTGAACAGTACCCCGTAAATAGTACCCCATGAACAGTACCGTGAACAGTAAAAACGTATGAACAGTACCCCCGAAAATTTCTGGACAGTGTATAATTCGGGCAGTCCGAGAGTTTTCTCATTTTTTGAGCTATGGAGCTCGGATTGAAGCGATGTTCGAAGCGATTTTCACCATATGAATTGGGGTAAGTGTTCTATATCCAAAAATAATTATATTTAATGATTTCATGGTTATTATCATCATAAATTAGTGAATCAAATGGAAGAAATTGGAGAAAATTGTAAACCTTTCAAAAACGAAAATTCTTGATTTGGAGACCGAATTGTTGTTGGATTTTGGTAAAATTTGTATGGTTGGACTCGTGGTTGGATGGGGTTTCACATTTTGTAACTTTTGCCGGGTTCCGAGATTTGGGCCCCACGGGCGAATTTTGAGTGTAATTTCGGATTTTTGATGGAAAATGTAGAATTCCATATGGAATTAATTTCTATAATTTTTATTAACTGAATCGAATCATTATGGCTAGATTCGAGGCATTCAGAGGTCAATTCGAGGGGCAAAGGCATCCCGAGCTAGAGAATTAGCCGGTTCGAGGTGAGTAATGATTGTAAATGATGTCCTGAGGGTTTGAAACCCCGGATTGCACATTGTAGTGCTATATTGAGGTGAGACACGCGCTGGATGATGAGCGCGAGGTCCTTTACTACTGGGGATTGTGACTTGGTCCATCCCGTATTGATGATTTTACTGCATATTTGATTGAAACTGATTTGTTATCATCATGATTTGGGCTGATTGTCGTATTTGGGCTTCGTGCCAATTATTTGAACCCTTTGGGGATTTTTATCACTATTTTCTCACTGTTTTGACTTATATTTAAACTCAGTCCTGTTGATGATTATTGTTTTACAAACTCAGCCACTTTTATATAAATTTGAAACTCAAATGATATTTCTAAATGATATTTTGGGCTGAGAACTACTGTTTTACAAATGCCCAAGGGGCTTGTGATGATTTTCGGACTGAGTGAGGCCGAGGGCCATATGTGAGGATATGCTGAGTGATATGAGGCCGAGGGCCTGAGTTACTATTTATGCCACGCGGTGGCTTGAGTGATGTGAGGCCGAGTGATATGAGGCCGAGGGCCTGAGGTACTTTATATGCCACGCGGTGGCTTGAGTGATGTGAGGATATGCTGAGTGATGATGCCACGAGGTGGCTTGATATAGCGCTTGGGCCGTAAGGGGACCCTCCGGAGTCTGCACATCCACAGTGAGCGCGGGTACCCATTGTTTTGAGTGATTGATACTATGCCAGAGGGGCTGATATGAGTGATTGTGAGGTAGCCCGAGGGGCTGATACTATTCTGATATTGATCCCGAGGGGCTGTTACTGTTCTGATATTGAGCCCGAGGGGCTGGCACTATTCTGATATTGAGCCCGAGGGGCTGGTTCTGTTGATATTATGCCCGAGGGGCGGTTTGTTGTACATGTTTTGCCCGAAGGGGCTGTTTACATTTCTATCATTTTTGTTACTCACTTGTAAACTACTTGCTTTACTTGTTGGAAAAAAGGGATTTTCACTTGATTTCTCACTGCTTTACTGTTTAAAGTGATTTTTCTGCTTCAGTATGGAATGCTTTGTGTTTTTGCGTGATTTTTTGTCTTCAGTCTTTATTTATTATTTTTACTCACTGAGTCGGAGTACTCACATTACTCCCTGCACCTTGTGTGCAGATTCAGGTATATTTTGGCTGATCGGAGGCAGAGTCATCAGGGTTTAGCAAGGTAGCTGCCAGCGTTAGCAGCACTGCTTTTCTCTCTCCTCATTTCATTAGTCTATATTTGTACACTCCAGGCTTTCAGTTGTATTTATACCCTAGTAGATGCTCGTGACTTGTGACACCCCGGTTAGGGTTGTGTCGGGTTGTGCTTCCGTTAATTATATCATTAAATCATATTTAAAATATTTATTAATGTTTAACTATTTTTGAAAAGGTGATATGGGTTTGTTGGCTGGCCTTGTCTTCATGAGAGGCGCCATCACGACGGGAGCGGGGTTTGGGTCGTGACACTTATCCAGGGACGGTAGTTAATTTGAAGAAGACCGAAGATGATTATTTCTTGTACGCATTTGTTGTGCTTAGTATGTCCATCAAGGGTTAGGATTATTGTAGGCCAGTTGTGGTAGTTGATGGAACCTTCTTGAAGTCGGCATACAGGGAAATAATGTTAACATCCAACACAATGGATGCAGCAGGTATTGTAGATTCTTTGTAGAAATATTGTTGTAAAGTTGTTTTCAGTATCTACTTTTTATACTGTCAAATTTTATTACAGAAATTGATTTTCTTTTTGCCACATGTATGATAGGTATCATATTACCACTGGCATACGCTGTTGTTGATTCAGAAAATGACGCAACATGGAATTTGTTTTTTGAGCAATTCAAAGATGTGTATGGTGAAAAACCTAATATGTGTGTTGTTTCGGACCGGAATGAGAGTATCTTGAAGGCAACATCTACAGTTTATACCGGAACGCCACATTATGCTTGTATGTGGCACATTTGGACAAATGTAAGGTTAAAGTTTAAGAAGGGTCATCTAAAATTAAGCGAAGTGTACTTTGCCACAACACGATCATACACAATTGATAAATTTAATGAAAGAATGTCAAAGATTGACGAGATCGATGTGCGTATTAAAGCATACCTATACGATATTGGCTACCACAGATGGTATCAGGTACATGCTACAGTGAACAGAACGTGGACAATGACGTCAAACATTGCAGAGTCATTGAATGCGGTAACAAGAGATGCAAGAGAGTTGTCCATATTAGACCTATTAGGGTACATGAGGACTTTTCTTGAAAGTTGGAATAATAAAAAGGTATTGAAAGCAAGGGGTACATTCACATACCTTGGAAAAAATACAACAAAGAGTTGGAAGACAACAAGACATTATCGCAGAAGATGAGAGTAAGCTATATCCAGTAACATCAGATCAACAATTCCATCAAACTAAATATATAATGCTAATTGTAGATAACTCGTAGTAAATTTTTTGTTATTTTGTACATATTACTGGCAATTAGTTGTGTGCTTGTAATGAATTTGTAGGTGAGGGCTTCAATAGATCACATCCATACAGTGCTAGACGGTGCGAAGCGCTTTATTGTTTGCCTTCAAAACAAGAGATGCAGTTGTGGACAGTTCCAGCTTGACGAACTTCCTTGTCCACATGCTTTGGCGGCCTTGAGGCATAGGGATGAGTCTTATGAAAATAATTGTTCTACTTATTACACGAGGGAGAGTCTTTTGAAGACTTATGAAACACCAGTAGACCCGCTGCCTGATGAAAGCAAATGGAATGTGCCACAATATGTAGCCGAAGAAGTTGTAAAGCCACCAACTTGGAAAAGACAGCCAGGGAGACCTCAGAAACAAAGATACAAACCATTTGATAAAGTAAAAGCAAAGAAGTACAAGGTTTCATGTGAAAACTGTGGGCTAGAAGGTCATAACAAAAGATCTTATAAGAATGCACCCAAAAGGAAATAAAAATTGATAAAGTAACTATAATTTTTTGATAGATTGTATTGAGGTGTTCTCGAGAATTATAGTTGAGTTGTAATTCTGTTGATAAATTGAATATAGACCATCTCCTATAATGAAATATTTTCAACTCTTAATGCAGTTGGTTTGTAGTTTTTTTGTTCAACTACATTTCTTGAGCCAACATCCTTAGGGTGGATTCATCACAACAATAGTAAGAGAATGGGAACGACATTCCCAGTTTCACAAAACTCAACTGTAAAATTAGCAAGTGTTGCAACACTCTTAGACAGACTAATCAAATAAGGAACATTTGCAAATCCGCATCCTAGGGACATCAATATCTCCCCAGTCCACTGACTTAATACATAATAAAACATCATAAATGTAGTTAAGTTGTAAAGAAATTATATGCTAAAAATAATGAAACGAAGGGTAACAACACAAAACAAAAGTAGTTGAATAAAGTACTAACAATTTTGAACCAAAAAAGGATCTTTATAGTGTTTTCGATTTAAAGTAGTAATTTCCTGGACAAAAATAATAAAACTAAAGGTAAAACAATTGTAGCACAAATATGCTACAAATATGTTTCAACTGACTTGTTCTAAGTTAACAATTTGTCTGCAACTTTACTACAAACGCACTACACCTTCACATTTTAACTACAATTTTTCTACAGAATAGGGAAACTAATTCTTCTTCTTCTTCCGGACTTCTGTTCTCTCATTTGCAGCTGGTGGACCTTTTCTTCTTGCTAATCTTCCAGTACCTCACTCTCAATAATTGCACCAATCTCTTGCTTTTTCCTAGCATAATCTCAAAGTAGAGCTCCATAGCGTCTAGATGTTGATCAATATCAGAAAGGTCTTCCTTTGAAATTGATAGCTCTCCAATGCTGACATATTTAACAAATGTCACAACGTATACACCACAGTCACTGCAAATGAAAATTAGGAAAAAAGATTTAGCATTTAGCGGTTGAATAAAATATGTTCAATAAATAGAAGGAAAAATAACTTTTTCATACAGTGATCCCTCTTTTTGCTGGGTATCTCACCGACCAACCACTGAATATCAAGAGGGTCAGTAACACCTTTTTCAATGTATGCCTTTGTGTTCTTGTAGTTGATGTCTGGATGCTTGCCATAGAAGCTGGTGGATGACAAGTATAGGGGGATCATTGTTGCAAATTTGTTGACAAAAGATTCAACAATGATGTGATTGTGTGAAGAGACCATAGAATCATAAACATATAGAACCCTTTCGGTAATGTCAAAAACAACCAACAACCGATGAAATTTTTCTACAATATTTATGGGCATAATTAAAAATCAACTTGATCTCATGCAACATTTGCAAGTAGCCTGTACCCCAATAGACGTCCTTGGATTTGACAACAACAAGCTTCTTATCGTCAGGAGCATTAATGTATGTTTCATGAATTTGTTCAATTCTAGTCTTGAAAATACAGTTAGTGGTTGTAAAAAATGTTTTGTTCACAAGACCATACTTTCCTCTCTTCCTCAAATAGTATAAAATAACATCAATGCGCTGAAAGAAAAATAGAGTTCATTATTTCTTAACGCTTCAAACAAATTAACTACACTTTTTAAACAAAAAGCTACAATATTCTCCAATAATAGAATACTACAACTAGTCATTTTATTCTGCCAAGGTATGTGTTTACCGTGTTGCTGAGGACTTGTCCGGGATGTACTAAAGTGTAAAACCACTCCTTTTATCAACTTTCTCCATTCCAAGTTCATACCACGGCTTAATCGGGTTATCTTTTATAGAATAAGGCGCCTTCCTCCTATTTAAAAATATAGCAATTACAATAAATATGTAGATTCAACTGGAAATCAAAAGATTGTATGAACTCAATAATATGAAAACTTGTATAATCTAATCTTTTTGACATCGTGTCTGTACTAGAGTATAACCAGTTATTGAATTCTTCCAACAAGTCAGGATCAACATCGTCGTCAATAACCCCAGTAAATGGATGCTTGATGAGGAAAATTGGAGGTCCTTCTAAAGTGCTCCCCCCAAAACTGTAAAAAGTGAGAAATGGGGATCTGGCATGCTTTTCAGGCTGCCTAGTTCTTGCTTGTAAAGCAGGGGTTGTGTCATCTTGGATAGGCTCGCCAAACTTAACAATATGGGAGTTCTCTAGAAGCTCAAAATCATCAAGTGTTACTTCCCCTTTTCAGATCTGCAGTCATCTGAATGACCTACATTAATGTACTCGGTTGTTTCACCTTCAAAATTTAAAATAAAAGAATAAGAATAAATGTTGCATAAGTTCTTCAACAAAAATTGAAACAAATTGTCAAAACCTTTTTCCCCCTACAACTGTAATGTAATATATAATACCACTGAAATGTTCACATCAATCGTCTCCTGGTGGTATAACATTTTCTTGTTGAATGGAAGATTGAATTTTTGTTGTCTCCTTCTCCTCATTTAAATTCTCTCCCATAATGGCAATATTAGCTTCCTATTTTGGAGAGTCCACATGCATAGTTTCCTTCTCCGTTACAATAAATGTGCGCAACTTAATTAATTTATAGATATTTGTAGGAAGCATTAACGAAAATGTAGATAAATTATAGTGAAAGTATAGTAAATTTGTAGAAATATTGTCCTGCATTTGATATGGAAGATGTGAAATATGATGATAACATGTACTAAATCATACCTGTATTTTATTTTTCAAATTTCCCTTATAATTTGGAAGGAAATCAACACCTACAAGAATATTCTTCTCAATTCGAATGTCATTCAGGTATCCTGTATCTAAGAAAACCATTGAAAATATAATGTAGAGTAATTGTTAGTAAGTTGGGACATATGTAGATATAATATAGAAATAATGTAAAGATAATGTAGATACTTTTTTACTACTGCTGGCCACCACTAGTTTAGCACTACTGTCTGAAATGTGTTGATTGTTCTTTTCTTTGCAATGCTCATCATTTTTCGTAGAACTGCCAGTAAACTACAAGAATAATTTATTAGACTATATACTTTTATGAATGATAATAGATACTTAGAAATTGTAAAAATTGTTGTCTAAAATGACTATATTTCGAATGAAACCTTAGCATCAATGTTATCCTTCTGTGTATTTATCGCCTCTAAAACAGCCTTGATTGAATCTTTGAGTTGTAGTTGATACTACCTAGTTCTTTAAAAAAATCTTTCTTGAAAGTTCCTAGGTCTGAACTAACCTACATATTAAAATAGAAAGAGTTAACGAAATATGCATAACATAAAAATAAGAAACCATCTAGGATTATGTATAGATGTTACCTTATCAACATCTTTTTTTTAAATTTTTTAATTTCTTTCATAATGTCTTTCTTGTCATCTTTTCCAATTGTCTTCTTATGACCGGATTGAGATGGAGAATCTATCGGATGCTCGGACTTTGTTTCATCTTCTACAAGGATGTATTCAACTTTATCTGGCAAATTCATTCTTAAAAGCTCTTCTGGTGCTTCAATTATGTTGGAGAACTGAGTGAAAAAATGTGAAAGAACTACTCATAATATGTATTAATTTTGTAGATAATTTGTAGTAAATTACGTGCGCAAAAGTGAAAAACATTTACCTTGATCTATCATTGTTTGATCATTCTATCTTCCAATGCAGATAACCATATCTTGTCCTTACTAGCTGTCTAGTTAAGTACGCAGGGGATCAAATTAGCAAATCTTGTAGCTATATCTGTGTTGACCGTACAACAACACTCATACAATCATATTAGCCTAGCTAGTGCAAAACCTCGAATGAGATAAAAATGCATAGAAGGGTTGAGCTTGTGCCTCACGGACTCAAGCAAATGTGTATAATATTGGATACCCCATGCGTAGTTCGAATACTGCCCCGAGTCCACCAAGTAGAACCTAAAATGATCTATCAAACCTAAATTCTCTTTGTCTGAAGGACATATGAAGAATTCAATGAGATAAAGAATACACAGCTTGACTGCATCCTCATCGTTCACCCAACTACGGCTGGTTATAATTTATTTCAAGTATAACCTCTCAAGTTTTTCCTTGTTCGAGAAATAGCTCCTCATTATTTTACTGTCATACATAGTTGTATAACCAAAGTCCGTCACTTCTGTGAAACAACTAAGGCCACTAATCAGGGCAAACTCTCTCAACCCAAAATTCAACCTCTTACCCTTTGTCTCTACTGTAAAAAAGTCGAAACCAGATGCATTCAATTCATACTTCATAAGAAGGTGAATTGCTTGATTTTGGATACATATTTTTGGCAAGGAAAGAAAATACCCAAAACATATCTTCTTGAACAACTTCAACCCTTTTTCAGAAAGTAAAGCCTTAATTTGGCCAGGAATAGTAGGGTCGCATAATGTCTGGAACCTGGTTATGCCATAATCAAATCATGTGGTGCAAAAAACTTTCGATTTTGCAGCAAAAGAAACAACAAGTTAATAAACTTGTTTTAAAACTAGGTAACAATATAACTACATTTATACTACAAAATATACAAGAATACAATAATTTACAGTGACACGAAGAAAATTTGTTAACCTACAACATATCTACACAATGTAGATAAAATATCTACAAATACATGTCACGATCCCAAACCAACCCGGTCGTGATGACGCCTATCATGAACTAGGGCAGCTGACACATTTCCAATTTAATCCACATTTCATTTAAAAAAAACTTAAGTAAAACCATTTTTCAACTGAAATCCGATAAAGATATAAAGTTAAAATCAACAAAGCGGAAAAAATATAAGGCCGACCTCGGGTGTCATTAAGTCATGAGAAACGCTACAATAGTTCCAACACAAGACAAGACCAAAACAGTCTGAAAACAACAATAAAGTACTAATATGAAGATAGAGAAGGAGAAAAGCGGAACTGCAGTCGCCAGGAAGCTACATCGCTATCTCCGTGAAGTCCACGACTGAAATAGTCAACAATCGCTACTGTGCCCTGAGATACCTGGATCTGCACATAAGGTGCAGGGGGTAACGTGAGTACACCAACTCAGTAAGTAACAAGTCCAAACTATGGACTGATAGGTAGTGACGAACCAAACCTCAATAGGTAATACAATTAAACTGTACAGAAAAGTAGACATGCTTGCAGTTCAATTAAAAACTCAACAGTAAATAAATGCAGTCTGAACAGTATGTAGTATAAAGCTCAGGAAATCTCTAGGTACCAATGCACTGATAACATGATCAATGTTCCGTGTACCTCTACTTACAAGTGCTCAATCACTCGTACCATATATGGCCATTCGACCGAGGGAAGATACATCCCGGAATATATATATATATATATACATCATTGACCGTAGTCATCCAATACCGAGGAAGGACATTCCAGCCCTATAGAGAAATTCCATCTCCAGGTATTAATACTTCAGACAAGATCCATGTCCAGGGAAGATCCATCCCTCAATATCATCAACTGCGCTTACTGGGGGTGTAAAGACTCTGAAAGGGCTCCTTTCAGCCCAAGCGCTAAAACAAGCCAACGAAGGCATAATCAATATCTCGTTGCTGCGTTCAACCCGATCCCATATTGTCACTCAATATTAGGCTCTCGACCTTACTCAGTCATCACTCTCCTGTCTCACACACACGATATCAAAATGTCATAATACTAGCCCGAACAATGATATGATGTGTCAGATAACAATAATCGAAAATGAGGCATGATATAATATGCATGAACAGGACTGAGTACAGAATATTAATGAAGCTAATGATATGACAGCAAGAAACGACCTCTCGGGTCTCAACAGTATTGGCGTGAAGCCTTAACATGATAATTAGCATAATTTACAACTCATTAACTTAATCACATAATTACAACACAGATATCAGCAAGAAAGAGTCACTAAGTGGTGCCATGGAATGATCCACACCGCGATTCCCACGGTGCATGCCCAAGTTCGGGGTTTCCAACCCTCAGAACCAAGTTTGGAAGCGTTACTTACCTCAAGCCAAGCCAAACTCTAGCCCGCGATACCCTTGCCTCTCGATTCGGCCTCCAAATGCCCCGAATCTAACCAAAATTAGTATATTATCATCAATATACACTAAAGGAATGAAACCTATACAAAAATTATCAAATTAGCTAAAAAATCCTGAAATTGACCAAACCCGACCCCTAGGCCCACATCTCAGAATTTGATAAAAATCAAATCACAAGAATCCTTATCCTCACACGAGTCTATACATACCAAAAACATCAAAATCAGAGCTCAAATGACCTCTCAAATCCCCAATCAAAGCTCTCTAATTACAAGCCCTAATTCTCCAATTTTTGCCTTTAAATCCCACTAATTTCATGCCTAATTAGTTAAAAATCATCATAGAACCGAGTATTGAGTTCAAAAACCTTACTTTCAAGTGTTTCTCCTCGAATCCCTCTTCAGTCCCTCTCAAAAAGCTTCAAAGCCGTCCAAAAATGGTGAGAAGTGAGCTAAAAATCGCGAAGATGGCTTTTTATACATTCCACCCAGGTGCTCCCTTCATCGCGATCGCGGAAACTGCCTCGCGATCGCGAAGCACAAAATTGTCTGCCCTTATTTTAACCTTACGCAATCGCGAAGCACTAATTTTCCAACTCACACAATCACGGCCTTTCCCCACACGATCGCATAGAACAACCCTTTCCACTTCTCACCAGCTCACTCTTTTCTACTCGAACGCGACCCTGGCCATGCTTTTGCAAAAAATAACATTATAGCTAATCGTGATTGTGTCCTAACCTTTGCGTTCGCATAGCACAATTTTCACCTCTACCCAACTAAGCCTATGCGATCGCGAACTCTTCTCCGCGATCGTGAAGAACAAAACGTTTGAAACAGAATACCAGAAAAACTGTTAACTCCTCAAGTCCAAAAATGATCCGTTGAGCATCCAAAACTCACCCGAGGCCCTCGTGACCTCAACCAAACATGCCAACATATCCCATAACATCATTCAAACTTGTTCCAACCTTCAGAACACTCAAAATAATATCAAAATATCAAATCACCATCAGATTCAAGCTTAAGGATTTCCAAACTTCCGAATTCCGCAACCGATGCAAAACCTATCAAACCTCATACGAATTACCTGAAATTTGGCACACATGTCACAAATGATAAACGAACCTAATCCAACTTCCCAAATTCCAATTCGACCTCAATATCAAAATTTCCACTGCCGACTAGAAAACGCCAAAATTCTAATTTCGCTAATTCAAGCCTAAATCTACCATGAACCTCCAAAATGCATTCCGATCACACTCCTAAGTCCCAAATCACCTGAAGAAGCTATTCGAACCATCATAATTCACATTCGAGACCTTCTATCCATAAGTAAATATCCGGTTGACTTTTTCAGCTTAAGTTTACTTAAAAGAGACTAAGTGTCTCATTCCTCTCCAAAACCACTCCGAACTCGAACCAACCAACCCGATACCACAAAATACAACTGAATAACACATAAAGAAGCAGAAATGGGGGAAACATGGTTGAAATTCATAAAACTACCGGCCAGGCGTTACATCCTCCCCCTCTTAAAAATATTCGTCCTCGAACGAGTTAAGAAACATACCTGAAGCCTCAAACAGGTGTGGATATCTGCTCCGCATCTCCCGCTCGGTCTCCCAAGTAGCCTCCTCTGCGGTGCGACCTCTCCACTGCACTTTCACTGAAGCTATATCCTTTGATCTCAACTTTCAAACCTGCCGCTCTAAAATAGCCACTGGCTCCACATCGTAGGTCAAATCACCGCCTGACTGAACCGTGCTGAAATCAAAAACATGAGATGGATCCCCAATATACTTTTGGAGTATAGAAATATGAAATACCGGATACACACTCGACAATCTAGGTGGCAAAGCCAGCTCATATGGCACCTCCCCAATCCTCCGAAGCACCTCAAAATGCCCAATGAACCGAGGACTCAATTTACCCTTCTTCCCAAATCTCATGACCCCCTTTATGGGTGAAACCTTTAATAGAACCTTCTCCCAAACCATGTAGGACACATCATGAACCTTCCTGTCAGCATAGCTCTTTTGTCTTGACTGCGATGTACGAAGCCGCTCCTGAATCACCTTCACTTTATCCAAAGCATCCTGCACCAAGTCTGTACCCAAAAGCCTAACCTCACCTGACTCAAATCAACCAACTGGAGATCTATACCTTCTCCCATATAAAGCCTTATATGGAGCCATCTGAATACTCGACTGATAACTGTTGTTATATGTGAACTCTGCGAGCGGTAGAAACTGATCCCATGAACCCCCAAAATCAATGGCACAAGCGCACAACATGTCCTCCAATATCTGAATGGTGCGCTCAGACTGCCCGTCCGTCTGAGGGTGAAAAACTGCGCTCAACTCAACTTGGGTACCAAACTCTCGTTGCACGACCCTCCAAAAATGCGAAGTGAACTGAGTACCTCTATCTGAAATGATGGAAATTGGGACACCATGCAAGCGAACAATCTATCAGATATAAATCTCTGCTAACCGCTCTAAAGAATAGGTAGTACACACAGAAATGAAGTGCGTGGACTTGGTCAGCCGATCCACAATTACCCAAATTGCATCGAACTTCCTCCAAGTCCGTAGGAGTCCAACTACAAATTCATGGGGACCCGCTCCCACTTCCACTCTAGAATATCTATCTACTGAAGCAAGCCACCCAGTCTCTGATGCTCATATTTCACTTGCTGACAATTGAGACACCGAGCTACAAATCCTATAATATCCTTCTTCATTCTTCTCCACCAATAATGCTGTCTCAAATCCTGATACATCTTCGCGGAACCCGGATGGATGGAATACCGCGAGCTATGAGCCTCTTCTAGAATCAACTCTTGAAGCCCTTCCACATTGGGCACACATATCTGGACCTGCATCCTCAATACCCTATCAGCACCAATAGTCACATCTTTGGTATCGTCGTGCTGAACTCTATCCTTAAGGACAAGCAAATTAGGATCATCATAGTGGCACTCTTTGATGCGATCAAACAAGGAAGACCGAGAAACCACACAAGCTAGGACCCGATCCAGCATTACAAACCAATTTGGCCAAGGTCTGAATATCAAATGCAAGAGGTCTCTCCCCAATAGGAATATACGCCAAACTGCCCATACTCACCGCCTTCCTACTCAAGGCATCAGCCACTGCATTGGCCTTTCCCAGATGGTACAAGATAGTGATATCATAGTCCTTTAGCAACTCCAACCATCTCCATTGCCTCAAGTTGAGATCCTTCTGTTTGAACAAGTGCTAGAGGCTACAATGATCCGTAAACATCTCACAAGATATACCATCGAGATAATGCCTCCAAATTGTCAATGTATGCACAATGGCAGCCAACTCCAAATTATGAACAAGGTAGTTGTTCTCATGGAGCTTCAACTGACGAGAAGCATAGGCAATAACTCTACCCTCATACATCAACACACACCTAATACCAACTCTAAAAGCATCACAATACACTATATATGAACCTAAAGCTGATGGCAAAACTAACATTGGAGTTATGGTCAAGGCAGTCTTGAGCTTCTGAAAGCTCTCCTCACACTCATCTGACCACCTGAATGGAGCACCCTTTTGAGTCAATTTAGTCAATGGTGATGCAATAGATGAAAATCTATGAATGAACCAACGGTAATAAACCACCAAACTGAGAAAGTTGTGAATCTCTATGGCTGAGGATGGTCTGGGACAACTCTGAACTGCCTCTATCTTCTTCAAATCAACTTGAATATCCTCACTGGACACTACGTGCCCCAAGAAAGCCACTGAACTGAGCCAAAATTCATACTTGGAGAACTTTGCATAAAGCTTCTCCTCCTCAACTGTTGAATACCACTCTCAAATGCTCTGCGTGCTCCTCTTGACTACACGAGTACACCAGAATATCATCAATGAATACAATGACAAACGGATCAAGATAAGGCTGAAACACGATGTTCATCAAATGCATGAACGCTGCTGGGGCATTGGTCAGACCAAAAGACATCACAAGGAACTCATAATGACCATATCGGGTCTTGAATGCCGTCTTAAGAATATCTGAGTCCCTGATCTTCAACTGGTGATACCCTGACCTAAGATCAATCTTGGAGAACACCCTCGCTCACTGAAGCTGGTCAAATAAATCATCAATACGAGGCAAAGGATACTTGTTCGTGATTGTGAACTTGTTCAACTGCCTGTAATCAATGCACATCCTCAAGGCACCATCCTTTTTCTTCAAAAATAGAACAGGCGCACCCCACGACGACACACTAGGCCGAATAAACCCCTTATCAAGGAGTTCCTAAAGATGATCCTTCAACTCCTTCAACTCTGCCGGTGCCATACGATACATTGGAATAGAAATGGGCTGAGTGCCTAGCACCAAATCAATACCAAAATCAATATCTCTGTCTCGGGGTATGCCCGACAGGTCTGCAGGAAACACATCCGGAAAGTCCCTCACTATCGGGACTAAATCAATGGTAGGAGCCTTCGTACTAACATCCCTCACGAATGCTAAGTAAGAAAGACAACCCTTCCCAACCATCCGCTGGGCCTTCAAGAATGAAATTACCCTACTGGGAACATAATTAGACGAACCTTGACACTCAATCCGTGGCACATCCAGCATAGCCAACGTCACTATCTTAGCATGATAGTCCAGAATAGAGCGGCACGGAGATAGCCAATCCATGCCTAATATCACATCAAAGTCCACCATAAAAAGTAACAAGAGATCCACTCGCGTATCCAAACCCCCAATAGTCACCATACATGACCGATATACACGGTCCACAATAACAGTATCGCGCATCGGAGTAGATACACGTACAGATGAAATAAGAGACTTACAGGGCGTATCCAAATAACGAGCAAAATATGATGACATATATGAAAAAGTGGAATCAGGATCAAATAATACAGAGGCATATCTGTGGCAGATTGAGATAATACCTGTAATCATAACATCTGAAGCAATAACATCTGGCTTGGCTGGGAGGGCATAGAAACGGGCCTGACCACCACCTGATCGACCTCCCCCTCTAGGGCGACCCCTAGCTGACTGAATTCCACCCCGAGCTAACTGAGCGGGTGGGGAAGTAACTGATGCTGAAGTTGAAGGCTAACTCCTCTAATGAGATGAACCTCCCGTAAGATGGGGACAAAACCTCTTAATATGACCCAAATCTCCACACTCGAAGCAACCTCTCCCGGTAAATAGCGGTAGGTACTGAAGGGAGCCCCGAGTATCGGGATAACCACTAGAAGAATCGGGCGCATATGAACCCTGAATTGATGGTGCTGAGTCGAACTCTAAGCTGGAAGGGCACTGAGAGATGAGTGGCCCTGATGTAAGCTGTGAGAACCATGGCCCGATGATCCACCCCGGTGACCCGAACGGGCTGGATGAGCATGCTTGAATGGACGCCCTCAACCATGGTGAAATTGACCTCCAGAAGGAACACCACCAAAACTACCAGATCCCCAAGGCCTCTTGGCCTCTCTCTCATCTCGCTCCTGGCGGCGAACTGACTTTATCTCTCTGGAAATGTCAACTACCTCCTCAAACGAAGTGCCATATACTCTCTCTCTGGTCAGAAAAATACATAGCTGATAAGTGAGGCCATCCATGAACCTCCTAATCCTCTCCCTATCCGTGGGAACTAGCCAGATAGCATGACATGCCAACTCGGAGAATCTCATCTCATACTACGTCACAGTCATATCCCCCTGATGTAGCTGCTCGAACTGCCAGCGCAACTCCTCTCTGCGGGAATGCAGTACATACTTCTCTAAGAATAGAATGGAGAACTGATGTCAGGTAAGGGGCACTGCACCAACAGGCCTACGCCTTTCATAAGCCTCCCACCAAGTGAAGGCAGCTCCAAAAAACTGAAAAGTAGTAAATGAGACCCCACTAGTCTCTAGAATTCCTGCTATACGTAGAATCGTCTGACACTTATCCAAGAAACCCTGGGCATCCTCGCCCTCTGTACCACTGAAAGTCGGAGGCTGAAGTCTACCAAATCTCTCAAATCAACGTTGCTCGTCATCAGGTATAACTGGACCATATAATTCTGAGCAGGTGCAATCGGCTAGGCTGGTGGTGCCTCTGGTGTCTACAGTCCCTAAACAACCTGCTCGGGTGTACGGGTGGCAGGATTCTGAGCCAAGGTCTCCTAAAGACCCGGAATAGCAATAAGCACAGTCAGCGCCTGAGCTGGTACTGCTAGAGCATCCTACACTGGAGCCTGATAATGAACTGGGACGGTTGGTGGATCTGCTGGTGCTTCCTTAGCTGTTGTACGAGCTACACCCCAACCCCTACCACGACCTCGACCGCATCCTCGGCCTTTAGTGGCCCCAACTGGTGGTCGTCCATCCTAACCAGTAGCACGTGTCCTTACCATTTATGAGAGAATATAATGACAGAAGTTTAGTTACCAGAATCAATAGATTCGCACGATAGTAATCCAAGAATGTGAAGTTTTTCCTAAAGGTTCTGCAGCCTTCCAAGGATAAGTACAGACGTCTCTGTACCGATCCGTGAGACTCTACTAAACCTACTCATGACCCATGAGACCTAAGTAACCTACGCTTTGATACCAACTTGTCACGACCCCAAACCGACCCGGTCGTGATGGCGCCTATCGTGAAACTAGGCCAGCCGACTCATTTCTAGTTTGATCCATATTTCATTTAAAAAAAACTTAAGTAAAACCATTTTCAACTGAAATCCGATAAAGATATAAAGTTAAAATCAAAAAAGCGAAAAAAATACAAGCCCAACCTGGGGTGTCACTAAATCATGAGCAATGCTACAATAGTTCCGAAACAAGATAATACCAAAATAGTCTGGAAATAACAATAAAGTACTAATAGGAAGATAGAGAAGGAGAGAAGCGGAATTGCGGTCGCCAGGCAGCTACCTCGCTATCTCCGTGAAGTCCGCGACTGGAATAGTTAACAGTCTCTACCGTGCCCTGAGATACCTGGATCTGCACACAAGGTGCAGGGGGTACGTGAGTACACCAACTTAGTAAGTAACAAGTTCCAAACTATGGACTGATAGGTCGTGATGAACCAAACCTCAATAGGTAATACAATTAAACTGTACAGAAAAGTAGACATGCTTGTAGTTCAATTAAAAACTCAACAGCAATAAATGCAGTCTGAACAGTACAGAGTATACAACTCAGGAAATCTCTAGGTACCAATGCACAAATAGCATGATCAATGTTTCGAGTACCTCCACTTACAAGTGCACAACCACTCGGTACCGTATATGGCCATCCAGCCTAGGGAAGATCCATCCCAAAATATATATATACATCACTGACCGTAGTCATCTAGTACCAAGGAAGGCCATTCCAGCCCTATGGAGAAGATCCATCTCCAGGTATAAATACTTCAGACAAGATCCATGTCCAGGGAAGATCCATCTTTCAATATCATCAACTGCGCTTACTGGGGGTGTAAAGACTCCGGAGGGGCTCCTTTCAGCCCAAACGCTAAAACAAGCCAACGAAGGCATAATCAATATCTTGCTGCGGTGTGCAGCCCGATCCCAAACTGTCACTCAATATCAGGCTCTCGGCCTCACTCAGTCATCACTCTCCAGTCTCACACACACAGGCTCAAAATGTCATGATACTAGCCCAAATAATGATATGACATGTCAAATAACAATAATTGAGACTGATGCATGATATAATATGCATGAACATGACTGAGTACAGAATATCAATGAAGCTAATGATATGACATCAATAAACAACCTCTCAGGTCTCAACAGTATTGGCGTGAAGCCTTAACATGATAATTAGCATGATTTACAGCTCATTAACTTAATCACATAATTAAAACACAGATATCAGCAAGAAAGAGTCACTAAGCGGTGCCATGGAATGATCCAGGCGACGATTCCCATGGTGCAAGCCCACACGCCCGTCACTTGGCATTTGCGTCACCTCAGTAGTAATCATAGAACACATAGTTCAGGGTTTCGAACCCTCAGAACCAAGTTTGGAAGCATTACTTACCTCAAGCCAAGCCAAACTCTAGCCTGCGAAGCCCTTGCCTCTCGATTCAGCCTCCAAATGCCCCAAATCTAACAAAAATCAATATATTATCATCAATATACGCTAAAGGTATGAAACCCATACGAAAATTATCAAATTAACTCAAAATTCCCGAAATTGGCCAAACCCGACCCCCTGGGCCCACGTCTTGAAATTTGATAAAAATCACATCACAAGAATCCTTATCCTCCCACGAGTCTATACATACCAAGAACATCAAAATTGGACCTCAAATGGCCCCTCAAATCCCTATCAAAACTCTCCAATTACAAGCCCTAATTCTCCAATATTTGCCTTTAAATCCCACTAATTTCATGTCTAATTAGTTAGTAATCACCATAGAATCGAGTATTGATTTCAAAAACCTTACCTCCAAATGTTTCCCCTCGAATCCCTCTTCAATCCCTCTCAAAAAGCTTCAAAGCCGTCCAAAAATGGTGAGAGATGAGCTAAAAATTGCGAAGATGGCTTTTTATACATTCTGCCCAGGTGCTCCCTTCATCGCGATCGCGAAGCCCAAAATTGACTGCCCTCATTTTAAACTTACGCGATAGCGTAAACCTCCACGCGATCACGAAGCACTGCTTTGCCAACTCACACGATCTCGGCCTTTCCCCACGCGATCGTATAGAACAACCTCTTCCACTTCTCACTAGCTCACTCTCTTCTACGCGAACATGGCCCTGGCCATGCATTCGCGAAACACAACATCACAACCAATCGTGATTGCGTCCTAACCTCTGCGATCACGTAGCACAATTTTCACCTCTGCCCAACTAAGATACGCGATCGTAAACTTTTCTCTGCGATCGCGAAGAACAAAACAACTGCAATAGAATACCAGAAAAAATGCTAACTCCTTAAGTCCAAAAATGATTCGTTGAGAATCCGAAACTCACCCGAGGCCCTCGGGACCTCAACCAAACATGCCATAACATCATTCAAACTTGTTCCAACCTCGGAACACTCAAAACAACATCAAAACATCAAATCACCATTATCACGCCCCAACCTCGGGAGGCGCTACCGGCACTCAATCGAGTGAACCCAATTGAGCAAGCCTTATCGAACACTTTCTACCCGACTCAATATGATTAAGGAAACCATGCTTTCATTTGTTTAAGCAATAGGAAAGATTGTACATTCAACATTGTTAGTTCATTTTACATCACAACCTTAAACCGCAGTTAAGTTCCCAAGATTCCATACAATTTCACTTTAGAGAAACAAGATTTAGAATTACAACATAGTTCATAGACCCATCCAACACCCGTACATAACCCACGCAAACGTCTACGGAGCCTCTAAGGATACAAAAGACAAGTATGACAATGCCGACAACAAGGCCCCAGCTGTACCTCAAAAGTGGATATCTATAACAAAAGATGTACAACATAACCTCTTGAAAGAGAAAGGGGCTCACCAAGAATTTGAGAAGAGGACACTCCACTACGCGCGATCGGCACTATCTGCTATGAAGCCACCTACATTCATTTAAAAATGTAGCGCCCCTGGCAAAAGGGAGTACCATGTAATAGTACTAGTATGTATAACTAAACACCATCTAGATAGAATGAACTTTCATATAAGAATAAGAAATTCACAAGTATAACTCAAACACTTTAAATGATCACAACATTATCAAATAAAAGAATCATACAATTTTTACATCATTTTCCCATAGCTTTTAGTTTTAGGGCATTTCATACTGTTCATCATTGTCCACAATACCACCGCTATCTTGAGAGGAGTCCGATCTCGACCCGATCGACTAGGTTGCCTCATTTGAACATATACTTCAATCCCAAATACAATACCACCATGTTTGCGGCATGGCGTCCGATCTCGGCCCGATCGGCTAGGCTGCCTAACCAAGGCGTTTTCCTTTTCCATCAATCATCTCATTTCAATATTTGTTTTACATATATCATTTCATAGGCACTTGGGGACACAACTATCACGTCATATATTTGGCACTATGCCACATCTCACATCATTCCTAATTTCAATGTTAGGTTTGTAATTTAGGATAATATGTGCACACAAGAGCAAATAAAATTGTAAGCATAGATGAGACTTCACATAGATGGCACAACATATGCAGCTTCAATCATAATTTAAGGTCTAGGCATTTTAGCACATGATTCATATTCATTGCACCCTTTCCAAGTTATTAAGAATAGCACTTCGATCACATTGAGACACATCTTTCACGCCTATAAGGTTGCAACTCCAATTCATGTGAAACAACAATCAATATAACAATTCAACCTTAATCTTACCGCATTTACACAAACACCAACGAAGCTCAATTTCTAAAAGATGGAGTTTTAGCCATACATACATCAGTAGAGCTTTCCTTAAATCCTTATAATAAATTCCAAAATTTCCTAGCAACTTCAATCTATTTTATGAAAGTTACCAGTTGAACCAAGAATTAGAGGCATGAATGAGATTCTAACTCATTTAAGTAAGTTATCAAGCACTAAGTGTGCACTGTGATTTTAGGACACTTTTGTGAGAGATTTTCATCATCTTATACCACAATTGTTATCTCTTTTGGTTCACAACCACCCCATACCCCATTATCTTTTATGCATGCAAGATTATCAGCCCTTATACCCATGAACCCCATTGCTAATAACTTATTTTAATGGAAATTTAGAAATTATGGATGAGGGTACAAGCTCTTACCTCTTAGGGTAAAGACCTAACAATTTCACTTGACAATTTTCACGGATTTGGGGCAAGGATGGAGTGGGGACTTGATGAAGATCACTCCTTCTCTCTCTAGAACTTATTCTCTCACTCTATATATCGTAAAATAACAGGAAAATGGTCTAATGGGGTGTTTTTAATGGGATAGGGTCAGGTTATAAAAGTTAGAAAATAGGAGCCCCGACACGATATGCGATCACATAATGGACATGCGGTCCGCAAGATGGATCGAAAAAATGGTCCCAAAATCTGGACAAACTATCTGGGTATGCGACAGAAATGCGGTTTGCATACCTGTTCTGTGGTCGCATAATGCACCGCAGAACTGCCCTTCACAAAAATTCCAAGAGGATTATGCGATGACTATGCGGCCCGTATATTGATTATGCGATTGCATAATTGGCTGCATAGTTGGCCTAAAATTAACCAACATACTGACTGGATCTGCGGTGACTATGTGGTCCGCATACCTATTATGTAACCGCATAATGGATCGCAGAAACGCACTTTTCTGGAAAACATAATTCTTAACTTTTTAATGCACCGATCAATCCACGCCGCGAAGAATTTTTATGAATTTCTAACACATGATCCTATCTTGGCATCATGAGATTCAGGTATTTGAGTAGAAATTTCCACGGGGCCTTACAACTATCGGATTCAAGCCTAAGGATTTCCAAACTTCCGAATTTCGCAACTGATGCAAAAACCTATCAAACCTCATCTGAATTACCTGAAATTTTGTACACACATCACAAATGACACAATGAAGCTACTCCAACTTCCGGAATTCCAATCTGACCTCTATATCAAAATTTCCACTGCCGATCGGAAAACGCCAAAATTCCAATTTCGCCAATTCAAGCCTAAATCTACCACATACCTCCAAAATATATTCTGATCATGCTCCTAAGTCCCAAATCACCTGATGAAGCTATCTGAGCCATCAAAATCCACATCCGAGACCTTCTACCCTAAGTCAACATCCGGTTAACTTTTTTAACTTAAGCTTACTCAAAAGAGACTAAGTGTCTCATTCCTCTCCAAAACCACTCCGAACCCAAACCAACCAACCCGATACCACAAAATACAACTGAGCATCACATAAAGAAGCAGAAATAGGGAAAACAGGGCTGAAATTCATAGAACAACCGGCCGGGCCATTACAATAAAAAAACACAAAAATTATGTATGTTCACGGGAAGGAGAACAAGTTTTTTAGCTTTACAAAAAACAAAAAAAATTGAAAATACTAAAATTTTACCTTCTCCAATGACTGTTGGGGTACAGTTTTAGCTGATTTTTGAACCTTCTTCTTTTTTGAAGGTTTAACATTAGGAGAAACTCTGCTTCTTTTTGCAACTTTGGTGATAACTTCTTCTTCGACAAAATCATCTGAAGAAATTTCTTCTTCGACAAAATCATCATATGAAGCAATTTCTTCTTCTTTAACAAAGTCATCATCGAAAGCAATTTCTTTGGCCTTCTGTTTAACAGATTTAACAGACCTCGAGGCCTCACCAGCATCCCTATCGTGCTTCTATTTTGTTCGAGCTTCTTCCCTAGCTTCACGAGGGGAAAGCCTGGGCTTGGTCTCTGCTTTTGCATGTGCCAATTTTGAAACTCTTTTGGGTGAATCCTGTGAGGAAACACCCAAATCAAAAGTAGGCATATCACCTACTTTAGATTTTTTAGGGTTAATCTTCGAGAATGTTTTCTCCTTCATTGAAAATTAAGCAACTATAATTTTGGTAGAGTATTTAGGGCTAGAATATGTAAAAATAGAGAGGAATTCTGAAGAAGAGATTAAAACTATAGAAGGATTTTTGAAAGAAGTGTGAATAGAGGCGTTAATGGTGGGAGATACTGAAGATACCCTGGGGTATGGAGAGAGAAATGTGGGGGGAGTGGGGTACGGAGAAAGAAAAGTGGGGGGAGTAGGATTTGTACGTTATAGTGATTGTAGGAATTGATTAATTATCCTTTAATCCTAAAAATGTACATAATTGGTAATTTTGTATTTATGAGGTAATTAAAGTTAAACTTGAGTATGGAGGGTAATAAACTTTCCAATAGTATATAGGTATGTAAAAATTCCTTTATTATTTTATAGCACGTTATCAGCACGAGACTCTAACCAATTGAGTAGAAGCTTTATGATTGAGCATAATAATTGTCAATTGTTCCATGAACTTCCTTCATGATTAAATTCTAGATTTAAGGTAAGTATTTTACTTTATTTTTCTCTTTTAAATTTTTGAAATTCAATAATTTGATTTTAAATACAAGCAAAGACAATAAATTTTGATTGTAACTGTAATGGAGTTTGTAAGAAATTATAACCACCCAAAGTGGTAAAATTTTTATGTCTTGCAATGATCAAAGTCGTGTATGATTATGGGCAAAGAATTGAAACCCCGTGTAAGCACGTGATTTTTGCCCAATATGAGAATTACTCCCCAAAAATTCAAAAATAAAATAATTTTCCTTGGTGTGCAATTTTGTGATATTTTGAATAATTATTTGTATTTGTCTGTGCATGTTTATTTGCTAAATTAATAAAAAATACAAAAATATATCGCATTTTGTATGTAGGATTTAATTCTATAATTTGTTAGTAATTAAGTTTGTTTACAAAAAAATAAAAATTTACAAAAATAGGCATCGTTTGCATTTTTAGCATTTAATGTCCAAATATACAATTTTATGCTTAATTATTACTTAATTGTGCGTTAATTGTTATTGGAAGTTAATTTGCACTTTTATAACTTAATTTAGTTCTTAATAATAATTTAAGTATTTTTATAATTTAGTTTTAGAGAAATAAAAAGAAGAAAAGAGAGCGAAAATATAAAGAAAGTCGGAATTGGGCCTCTTCTTCGATTTCAAGCCACAGGCCCAAAAAATGGCCCAATCTTCCCAAACGACCCAGTCCATTTCAAACCGGGTCAACCCGGTCCATAACCCAACACCCCCTATCTTGCATTTCAAAAAAAAAAAACAAAGCAAAACAAAACAAAACAAAAAAAAGAAAAGGAAGAAAACCTCCCTCTCTCTCATCCGCCCCCCCCCCCTTCTCTTTCTCTCTTTTCTTCTTCTTCTTCAAGCATCCAAACACCCCATCCATGGCTGCCCTTCCCCCACCTCTTCTCCTTCACATACACACACACAACCACGGCAACACAACACACACACACCCGCCGCCCGTGTTTCTTCTTCTTCTTCAAGATCGCGAGTGTTTCTTCTTCTTCAAGTTCACGTTGATCGTTGCTTCTTCTTCTTCCTCACTTCATGATGCTGCGTGACTGCTTCGTCCAGCATCTACTGCTGCTCACGTTTTGCATTGCTGCTGCCCCGTCCGGCATCGCTTTCACGGTTGTCTGCTACCTCTCCTTCAAGCTCTTCGTTTGTCCGTTCGTGATCGTCTTCGGCGTCAAATGATTTTGGTGCGATATTTGTTTCCGGGCAGATTTGTTTCCGTTCAAGTTCGTCATTGTTTCGATCCGGTTAGTGGGTTTTTGAGTTTCATTTTTTGCCCGTAATTTGTTTGATATTTTTCGGATCCAAAATCGATAAATGATTCAATTCTTGTTTTGTTTGTTCATCATTGAAATAATTTTTTTTAGTTTGTTTATATGTTTGGTTGGTTTAATTTTCAGATTCAAATGAAAATTTAATTAATTGATTTTCAGTTTATTTCATGTTAATTTAATTTTTGCAAAAAAAGGAATTGTTAGTTTAGGTTTAATATTGTTAGATTTAGTTTAAATCGCTTGAATCCGTTGTTTGTTTAATATAGATTTCATTCATGATCATGTATCTTTGTTATATTTTTTTTGTTGGATTTAATTAAGAAAGATTAATTGATTATTTGAAGATTAGTGATTTGAATATGTTTATTTGTTTTGTTTAAGTTCAATTCGAAATTTGAATAAAGTTTGTTATTGTGGTTGAATCTTTTCATTCATGTTCATACTTTATTTGATTGATCTTGAATCCGAAATTTGTATAGTTTGATTTTCTTATTTCTTGTTTATCATTTGTGATTATTTCTTGAATTGGTCTCATAATCTTGTTTAAAGTTTAATATAAGAATTGTTTGTTGTAATGTTGTTAGAGTTGATTTTAAGTTCAATATTATTGAATTTAAGAATCTAAATATACTTGTTTGATTGTTGTTGTTTAAATCCGAAAAATAGGTTTGTTGTTGCTAAAAATATTGTTCAATCAAATTTTAGTTGTTCTTGGTTGTTCAATTTGTGTTCATGTGATTTGTTGTTGAAATGTTGTTAAAATCATGTTCATGTGATATTGTTGTTATGATGTTCATCCGTGTTCATATTGTTGTTTGAACATTGTTAGAAATTGATCATATTGTCTATATTTTGGTTAAGTTTGATTAATTGATGTGTTATAGCTGATGGGTAGTTTGGTAAATTTGTAATACGTTCAGGGGTAGTTTGGTAATTTCAGTAAGGTCGGAAGGGGTAGTTTAGGAATTGTACATTTTGTAATTGTTTATTTGAAGCATGGGGGACAAAATGAAATGGGGTGGGTTGTGATATGATTATTTAATATAAAGGGGGGACAAGATTTAATTTAAAGGGGAATCTTGCATTATTTTAAATGAAGCATGGGGGACAAAATGAAATGGGGTGGTGTGATATGTTTATTTAATGTAATGGGGATGAGTGGAAAGATAATGGGTTGGGTAGAGAAAAGTATGGATTTTAATTAATTGAAAGGTTTATGGGATGGGTTATATATGTGAGGTCTTGAAATCAAAAAATATAGACAGAGAGATAGAGAAAAAATACACAGATACGAGAGAGAGAAACAAATCTGAAAATAAGAGAGAGAAAAGGGCTGAACATTTAAGAGATAGAAAATTCCGAAAAATATTTAAGCTTTCAAAAAATAAAAATAAAAACTAAAAAAAATATTCTGCTTTCTTTTGTTGTTTGAAATCAGAATTAATTGTTGTTTCATCAAAGCTGGAAGATTTTGTTTTTTTTTGGATTACTACTCCACTGGTTTGTTACTGTTGCTGGGCTATTGTTGCTGTGTTGTACTGATTTTACTGCTGCTGCTGATACTCATATTCATTTTCTTTTGCTTCCAATATCAGGTACACAACTGAAAAGCTGGTTATTGTAATCCGAAATATGAAGCATGAATACATATGAAGAATGAAAATTTGAAGTTTTAATTTCGTTTTTTTTTCTTTGTTTCTTTTGTTGATTGTATTTAAGCTATTTCATGAATTACTAAATAATAGCTGGAATAAGAAAATAATATCATAAGTTAGTCTGTAATAAATCAGTTCGGCAAAACAGGTTAATTCACTAGCTATGAAGGCTTCAAGATTGTAGGTTGATCATGAACAAGTAGCTAAATTTAGTTAAAACATGAATTTAAATTAAACATCGTAAATTAGGCATTAAGGCATGACTTGAGCTTAAGCAAGATTAGAAGAACGTTTAAGTCTAATAAACTTTCTAATAAGCTTTAGTAATTATGGTTAAATCTAGTTTCAAATGATTGTGAATAATTAATCTCAATAATATTTTTTTAAAAAAAATAATAATAACAATGCTGAGTTTTAATCTAGCTATATTTGTTTATTTTGAATATTAGTTGTTGAATTTTTATTTTATTTTAAATTTCGAAATTAAGAGTAATTTTTTTTCATCAATATTTGTATTAACCAAGCAATTAGCATGTCATGTTTTCTTAAAATTATAAAAGCTAGTAATTAATTAGGATTTTTCTTTCTTTATTTTAGAGACTAATTTTTATAGAAAAAATGTAGTCGCTTTAAGATTTGTCCATTTAAAATAAATGAGATGAGCCTCGCTTAATGAAATGTATAGATTTCGGGGCCCTCAATAAATGTACAGTTAATTGCTTAGAATTAGGGAGGAGCCGTTTTAGCAAATTTCACGGCCCTACCCAAAATAATGACACGCTAGTCGCTCTAGACGCGTATTTAATAATGTTATTTCCTTAAATACGGGTGTGCATTTATGTAACCCAAATCTAAATCTCAACGGAGTCGAAATGTGTCGATAACCACGGGTGCAATTGATTGCGACGTGATTTGAAATACGTTTTCACAATGTTGCAATTTTTCGTAAAATACTAACAATAAATAAAAAGAATAATAAAAGCGGCTAAGGGATAAAATTTGCACATAAGTTTATAATACGTATTATATTAGATAATCAAGCCGAATATAACAGTTAAGCGACCGTGCTAGAACCACGGAACTCGGGAATGCCTAACACCTTCTCCCGGGTTAACAGAATTCCTTATCCGGATTTCTGGTGCGCAGACTGTAATACAGAGTCATTCTTTTCCTCGATTCGGGATTAAAATAGGTGACTTGGGACACCCTAAATCTCCCAAGTGGCGACTCTGAAATAAAGAAATAAATCCCGTTTCGACTGTCCTTTAATTGGAAAAAACTCCTGTACCCTCGCGAGGGCGGAAAAAAGAGGCTTGACAGCTCTGGCGACTCCGCTGGGGATAACGACCCAGAACCACTAGTTCAGGGTTCAAGAATTCGAGCTTAGAATAATTGTTATATTTGGCTTTATTATCTGATATATATTGCATGTTCTGACATAACATACTAAATGTTGTCTTTTACCGCTTTGATATTATCTGAACTGTATATAAACTGTGCCGAAACCCTTCTCTTCTTACCTCCGGGGAGAAGCTCGCTGGTCGAGGCTCCCTATTCTGTTAGTGTCAATACCTGAAATAAGAAAGAGGACGGATAAGTTACGAAGCCGGATGGCCTTTTGGTTCCCGGTAAGTTGCCCCCTCCTCGACTCGAGTTGTCCGCTCGGGTACACAGTCTAGAACATATACCCAGGTTATAAACCTAGTATAACGAAACCTCATGCCGGATCCCTAATAGGAACGATTATTTGCATCACGTTACATATGACTTAGGGGACTCAACACAGGGGTTGGGTCCGTCTAGGACTAGCAACCTGAAATGAAAAGACCATTCTGATGCATCCTACTTGCTCTGTACATATATTTGTTCCGAACTTGCATGTTGACCGGTTTCTGAATCTCGGGAATGTTGGAAAATTGAAAAAAAAAAGAAAAAAAAGGGAAAAAGAATATATCAGTTAGGGAGTTAATTGATTATTTTAGAAAAAATCAATGACCAATTACTAGCGAAACTCTGCCGAAATTTTGAAAAACAAAAGGGAAAATATTTTATTTTGTTTTACTAAAAAATATATATAAAAAAAGTCTTTTATTATTTTTTTTTCCGGAAAAATAGATTGTTTTATTGTTTGTTGAAAATGAAAAAAAAATCGTTATTTTGTCTTTTTCAAAAATAGAAAAGGAAAATAGATTGTCTTGCCAGGAAAAAAATAAAAATGAAAAAGAGTCATGTTTTAAAATAGTTCGGTTAATTTGACCGAACTACGCGGGTTTGATTCTCACCGGATGTGAGATACGTAGGCAACCCTCATCGGGTCCAACCCCCTTTTTGCTAAAAAAAAGCCAAAAAACAAATAAATAAATAAATAAAAAAAAAACATGTCAAGAATTTTAATTTTGCCATAAATAAGTCGGGTGGTGTCCAACCTCCCCTTTTGCTAATAATAGCAAAATATATATGTCAAATTTCTAAGAAGTCGGGTGACGCTGTTTTATGAAGACATAGCTGAATGTTCCCGAAGGGGACGCCGGAAGGCTGACTTTGCATAAACAGCCACATTTGGGTCATATTTAAGATTTGGTCCAGTTGACCCACACAGCCTTAAAAATCTTCGTCCCCGAGACGTTGAAAGGCTGTGTTTGCAATAGTGAGTTTCCTAATTTGAAAAACGATAAAAAAAAAGAGTCATAAATAAGTCAGGTGATGTTGTTATGTCATAAATAGCCAAATATTCCCAAACGGGGCACCGAAGGGCTGACTTTGCATAAACAACCACCTTTGGTCGTATTTTGATTTTTGACCTTCACAGCCTTAAAATTTTTGCCCCTGAGGCGCAGGAAGGCCGTGTCGCAATATCGGGTCTTTTATCTAAAAATATTAGAATTAAGAATTGAGTTCTTCATTTAAAATATAGGGTTAATTTTGAGTCGATAATATAGATAGTAGTTTTTGGAGTTAAATAAAAGTTTTCTTTTGCTTAAACGCTTTAATAAATGTGCAGGATGAGCACAACAATAAATGAGCCTTTTTCAATAATGACCAAAATCCCTTTTGAGCTGCAATTGTGGTGGAATGATTTGGGCAAAGAAGGGCAAGACGAAGTGAGAAAATATTTGAAAGACCTTCCGGATTTATTAGACATTCAGCCTCGGGGGGATATCATCAGGGCATTGGTCGCCCATTGGGATTCGGCACATAATGTGTTTCATTTTTCAGACTTTGAACTCACCCCAACAATAGAAGAAATAGCGGGGTACATTGGAAGTGACCAAGCTCCATTGAGATTCAAATACTTGATTGCTCCTAGAGCCATTACCATACATCGATTCCTGGATTCCTTGAAAGTACCCCGGACAGTTCATCACCCAGATTTTGCAAAGGGTTTCTGCAGTTTCCGCTTCGTGTATGATAGATATGGACATGTGGGCGGGTTCAATAATCCAGACTTTAAGCTTTGCAGCAGAAATAGCCGACAAAAATGGGAGAAACACAGGCGAGTGGCATTTATGGTAGCTTTTTTGGGTCTCGTAATATTCCCAAGGAAAGATGGTAATATTGATTTGAAAATAGCAGGCGTCGTCAGTACTTTGCAAACCATGGGGAAAAGCACTTTAGCACCTATGATTGTGGCTGATATCTTCAGAGCTCTCACTGCGTGCAAAGCTGGGGGCAAATTTTTTGAGGGATGTAACTTATTGTTGCAAATATGGATGATTGAGCATTTGTGCCCGCGCTCTCAGTTATTGAGTTATGGCTCGGCTGAGAAAACTTGTATAGGGGAATTTTGTACGAGAATCAAAGGGGTTGGTCTACCTGAAGGAGTCACAGCTTGGGCATTATTATTTCGGAACCTCGAGGCTAGCCAGATACAGTGGGTGCTTGGATGGTTGTCTGTCGAGGAAGTCATATATATGCCAGCAGCCCGACCGCATTTTTTGTTAATGGGACTCAAAAGCATACAACCTTATGCACCATATCGGGTTCTGAGGCAACTCGGTAGATATCAAGTAATACCGAGAGATGAAGATTTAAGTACCCAAGTGATCGAAATTAGTCCTGACGGTCGATTCCCCGAGGAAGAGGTTCGTCAAATTTGGAGTGAGTGTCAATATCTGATGGCAAACACTTGTGTGTCTGATAGGGTCAGAGGGGAAATTGCTCCAGGGTATCACGAATGGTTCAGAGGTGACGTGGCATATGGAAGACCGGCTAAAAGACCTCATCTCGAAGATTTCGCCAAGTCGTCCCAAGAGCAGTGGGATTGGTTAGCAAAGGAAGAAAGCTATCGGGTTGAGATTGGTAAATTAAAGCAACAAGTCGAGAGTCTGAAATTCGAGAGCAGTGTACAGGTTGCCGAGGATCAAGGTGAAATGAATAGACTAGCCAGAGAAAATGACGCTCTTAAAGCCCAAGTCCGACAGTTGAAGATAACCATCGATAAGCAACCGAGGAGCCGATCCGATGAACAATTGGTAAAAAGATTGGAAAGCGAAGTCAGAGAATGGCGGGATGAGCTAGGAAAAGCTGAAAATGTCATGGCAGAACTCAAAGCACAATGGGCGACAAGAACCGAAGAGCGTCGCCAATACTTGAATCAGTTGAAGAGGGACCATGAGAAAATTGTTGCCAATTTAAAGAGAAAAGTAGTTGCCCTTGAAGGTAGAGCGGTTAGGCAGGCTAGAGACTTCGAAACTGAGAGCGGACATTGTTACAACTTGTTAGCCCAAATGGAGGCAGAAGTGCAACAGCTGCAAGACCAGCACTTGCAAGACTCCCGAGCTTTAAAGACGTGCAGCGATCAGATAAGACGCTTGCTCATAGAAAAGAAGCAAACAAAAGACAGGATTAGAGCCATTGCTCATGCTATTGTCAGGAGATGTCGGGTTTGTGAAGACATGACCCGTACTACTTTTATCTCAGCAGTGATGATCTATGTGAAGCGAACCATGAATGAGTTAGAGCAGCTTGAAAGGGATTTGGATCCTAGACCCGCGGCGAGGCCGAACGACGCCCCGCGGATACCTAAGTTTGAAGCACTAGAATATGCATAGTCCGTGTCTTTGAGTGTCTACCATGTCGAGTCAGTCTTTTGTACGTCCGGATTGAGTATGTTTGCAGCTTAGAGTTTTTGTTTGCTTTCAGATTACGTTTGTTAGTTTCTTTCCAAAACAAAAGATGTCGAGTTTGTAAGAGTCTGTTTATTAATGAAAGTTGAGCATTTTATTTCCACCCATATTTTTACATTTATCTGCACGAACTACGCTTGGTCTGATTCGTGCGGGGTCACGATACGTAGGCAATCTCTATAAGATTCGACCGTAATTTAAAAAAAAAAAAAAAGAATATATGTTTGTCAGAGCAAAAATAAGCTGGGATGATGCATGAGGTCAGAGCAAAAGCATGTTAGAAATGATTAACGTGCAATTACAATATCTGTTAAGACTCTAACACTGACAAGTTTGTTGTTTTTCCAATATCAGTTAGTTGTTAGAGCGTACTGGCACCGTACCATTATCAAACAAGATCAAAAGGTCCTATACCAGAAAGCATGACTGGGTCAGACAACAGCGTTGAGTCAGAAAAAACGGCCAATCAGATGCTGAAGGAAGCCCTGGAGAAAATGGAAAAAATGAGGCTAGAAATGAATGAAATGCAGATAGCCTTAGCTAGAGCCCAGAAGGGGCAAGAACTACCCGTTACTCCTACCCTCCAACCAGTACACACGCCGGAATACCCCTCTCCCGGTCCTTCAACAAGTTTCCCAAGCCATCACTATTATCAGGGAAGAGAGGCTTATGATTCCCAAGCTCCACCTCCCACTCAAAACCCTCCTCCACCAAATGTTCCCGTCTTTGTGGCACCTCCCCCAGCTCCACTACATAGATCATCCAGTGAGCCGCTATTCCAAGCTCACGACACCCAATATTACCCTCCCGAACCCACTTTCAAAGCGCCTGAGCCATATACCTCCTCTCCCCATTTTGAAATCCCGGGAGAAGTTGAGAAACCGGTTAAGAATGCAGAACAAGAGGAGGTGATTCGTAAAGTCAAAAGCCTGGAGCAATCCTTCAGGAACATGCATGGTTTAGGAAACCAAGTTAGTGTCGCATACAAAGATTTGTGCCCTTTTCCTGATGTACAGTTGCCTGCGGGGTTTAAAATGCCAAAGTTTGACTTATATGAGGGGCACGGTGACCCAGTAGCCCATCTGCGTGGTTTTTGTAGCAAAATGAGAGGGGCTGGGGGAAAAGATGAGTTGTTGATAGCATATTTCGGGCAAAGCCTGAGCGGGTCAGCGCTAGAATGGTACACGAGGCAAGACCCCGGCCGATGGTATACATGGGATGATTTGGCCCAGGCATTCATCGGCCATTTTCAATATAACCTCGAAATAGTCCCTGATCGTCTGTCATTGTTGAAACTAGAAAAGAAGCCTGGGGAAAGTTTTAGAGAGTTTGGTTTCCGCTGGAGGGAACAAGCTGCAAGGGTTGATCCTCCCATGCGGGAAAGTGAGATGGTAGATTACTTCTTGCAAACATTGGAACCTACCTATTTTGGTCATCTAGTGACATCTGTCGGGAAGTCGTTTAATGAAGTGGTAAAGATGGGAGCCATGATTGAAGAAGGATTGAAATCTAACAAGATCTTGAGCTACTCGGCTTTGAAAGCAACCACCCAGGCCATCCAAAGCGGTACTGGTGGTGTGCTGGGAAAGAAGAAGAAAGAAGAAGTTGCTGCAGTTGAAGCTAATGTTTGGTCCAGGCACAATAACCGTCCACTCTACTACAACCAACCCAGACCCCATCACCCAAACTATCAATATACCTCATATGGTCCACCGCAACACTATTATCCACCACCAGAACCACAATTTTCTATTCACCATGCCCAGACCTACACTCAACCCCCAGTGCACTCGCAATGGCGTACACCAAGTCCCCAAAATACACAGCCACACCCACAAAACACCTATCCACCTCCCAGGGCTAACAGACCAGGAACCAGCTTCCGCCCAAACCAAGCTTTTAGAAATGAGAAGGCCCCAAACAAAAAAACATTTACCCCGCTGGGAGAATCTTACACTTCTCTTTTCCACAGATTGAAACAGTTGGGGATGTTGACCCCAGTTGAATCCAAAGCACCAAATCCTCTTCCCAGAAACCTGGACCACTCTGTTAGCTGCGAGTATTGCTCAGGGATGCCGGGGCACGATACTGAAAAATGTTGGAAGTTGAAAAACGCAATCCAAGAGCTCATTGATAATCGTCGTATTGAGGTACAGGCTCCAGAGGCCCCGAACATCAATCAAAATCCGTTACCAGCGCATTATGAGGCCAACATGATCGAACTGATACATAAGGGGGAAGAGCCTAAGAAACCTTCGCAGGTGGTTATGGTGATTCGTTCTACGGAAACCAAAGAAAAGACAGTGAGTGCAAGGCCAGTGGTTCAGTTAAAAGCAGTAGAAGACAAGCCAGTGCTAGTAATGGGAAAGGGATCGTTTGTGGCCGAGAAAAAGCAGGAGCCAGTCAAGATAGTGGTACCAAGGTCAGTATCCATGCCCGTGGTGGTCGTGAAGGGAGTCTATATAGAGCCGGTTGTCATAAAACCGGTAGTCCAGTTACCCATGGTTGATAGCAAAGCCGTACCCTGGAAATATGACAAAGTAGTGGTGACATACAAAGGAAAGGAAATTGAGGAAGAAAGTTGTGAAGCACAGGGACTGACCCGGTCAGGACGTTGTTTCGCCCCTGAAGAGTTGAGAAAAGCTAAGGGCGCAAAAGACAATCCAGTGCCAGTTAAAAAAGCTGTAACGGAAGAGGAAGCAGAAGAGTTTCTGAAAAAGATGAAAGGACAAGATTATTCCATTGTTGATCAACTGAGAAAAACACCGGCCCAAATCTCGTTGTTGTCATTATTAATTCACTCTGATGAGCATTGCCGAGCTTTAATGAAGATATTGAATGAGGCTCATGTGCCTGACAAAATCTCAGTAAACCATTTAGAGACAATTGCCAACAAGATCTTTGAAGTGAACAGGATAGCATTTTCTGATGATGAATTGCCTATGGAAGGCACAGAACACAACAAGGCTCTCTATTTGACGGTCAAATGTGAAGGTTCAATGGTTACTCGGGCACTAATCGATAACGGGTCGAGCGCTAATATTTGCACGTTATCCACATTGAACAAGTTAAAGATTGATGAGGATAGAATCCGCAAAAATAGCATTTGTGTTCGAGGGTTCGATGGAGGGGGAACAAACACAGTAGGGGATATTGTACTCGAATTGACTATTGGCCCAGTCGAGTTCACGATGGAATTTCAGGTGTTGGATGCTGCAGTATCCTATAATCTTTTGTTGGGTCGACCGTGGATTCATGCGGCAAAAGCCGTGCCCTCCACACTGCACCAAATGATCAAATTCGAGTGGGACAGACAAGAAATTGTGTTACATGGGGAAGATCCCACATGCGCCGTGAATGATGCCATTGTACCCTTTATAGAGACCGAAGATGATAAGGGGCCATGGGTGTATCAGATTCTCGACACGGTTCCGGTGAGCAGGTTGCTTGAGGGTAAAAGCATGCCATGTCCTAGGGTGTCAGCTACGACCGTCATGGTAGTGTCAGAAATGTTGAATAACGGGTTCGTGCCCGGGAAGGGTTTGGGGGTTGAACTGCAGGGCATTACTCAACCTGTGTCTTTGCCCAAAAATTTGGACACCTTCGGGTTAGGGTTCAAACCAACAGCGGCAGATATCAGAAAGGCCCGTAAATTGAAGAAGAAAGCTTGGGTGCTCCCTAAACCAATTCCTCGATTGTCCAGGTCCTTCGTCAGGCCGAATATCAAGAAACAGTCATTGGCAAAGATATCGGGTTCGTTAGTTGAGGCGGATGGGAATTTGGATAAGGTGTTTGAGAAAGTATTTGTTGAAGTAAACATGGTTGAGGCCGGGGAAGGGTCAAGCAGAGCAGACATACAGTACATCGGACCACGTGCTAACATCAGCAATTGGGAAGCTACTCCTCTTCCAGTTCGGAGGGAGTCGTGGTAGTGGGTTTTGTTTTCCTTTTTGTCACCTGGATTATTCCAGGGTTTGTAATCCAGTTGTTATGTTCCGTCCGTTTGGATGAGTTAAAACCTTGTTGTCTTTACGTTTAATGAAATGCAATTTTCTTCGTCCCTAATTCTCTTTCCATTTTCGTTTCTTTTCTTTGTACAGTTCTCTTTATGCTGATATCAATGACATGACATGCATGAGGAATCTTCGGCCCAGCTTTAAAAGCCAATCTAATTCAGAAGTAATAATACAAGAGGTCGAGTGTGATGATGGGATGGATTGTAATAATGATGAAGCTTATGAGGAAATTAGTAAAGAATTAAGCCACTTTGAAGAAAAACCCAAACCTAACCTAAATGACACAGAAGCAGTTAATCTAGGGGACCAAGATAACGTACGGGAAACTAAAATAAGTGTTCATTTGGATCCACAACTCAAGGAGGAGATAATTAAAGTATTGCATGAGTACAAAGACGTTTTTGCATGGTCATATGATGATATGCCGGGTCTAAGCACCGATTTGGTGGTTCATAAATTGCCCACTGATCCAGCACTCCTCCCTGTCAAGCAGAAGTTGAGAAAGTTCAAAACAGACATAAGTGTGAAGATCAAAGAAGAGATCTCCAAGCAGTTTGAGGCAAGGGTCATTCAGGTTACACGGTACCCCACTTGGTTAGCCAATGTCGTGCCTGTGCCAAAGAAAGATGGCAAGACCAGGGTGTGCGTCGATTATCGAGACCTTAACAAAGCAAGCCCAAAAGATAATTTCCCACTGCCCAACATCCATATACTGATCGACAATTGTGCCAAACATGATATTGGCTCTTTTGTGGATTGTTATGCGGGTTATCATCAGATTCTAATGGATAAGGAAGATGCAGAAAAGACGGCATTCATCACGCCGTGGGGAACGTATTGTTATCGGGTCATGCCGTTTGGTTTGAAAAATGCTGGGGCAACTTATATGAGGGCCATGACAACTATCTTCCATGATATGATACATAAAGAAATTGAGGTATACGTGGATGATGTGATCGTTAAGTCTAGACAGCAATCTGACCATGCCAGAGATTTGAGAAAATTCTTTCAAAGGCTTCGCAGATACAATCTTAAGCTCAATCCTGCGAAATGTGCTTTCGGGGTGCCATCTGGGAAGTTGTTGGGATTTATAGTTAGCCGGAGGGGTATTGAATTAGACCCGTCAAAGATCAAAGCTATTCAGGAGTTGACACCTCCAAGAAACAAAACCGAGGTGATGAGTTTGTTGGGAAGACTGAACTATATCAGCAGGTTCATTGCTCAGCTCACGGCAACGTGTGAACCAATTTTCAAATTGTTAAAGAAAGATGCCGCGGTCAAATGGACTGATGAATGCCAGGAGGCTTTTGATAAGATAAAGAGGTATTTGTCAAACCCACCCGTGCTGGTCCCACCAGAACCAGGGAGACCTTTGATTCTATATCTGACAGTTGTGGACAGTTCATTCGGCTGTGTACTGGGGCAGCATGATGTTACGGGCAGAAAGGAGCAGGCTATCTACTATCTCAGTAAGAAGTTCACATCTTACGAGGTCAAGTATACTCATCTGGAAAGGACATGTTGTGCCCTAACTTGGGTGGCACAGAAATTGAAACATTACTTGTCATCTTACACCACTTACCTTATATCTCGCTTGGACCCGTTGAAGTATATTTTCCAGAAACCCATGCCCACAGGAAGGCTTGCAAAGTGGCAGATCTTACTTACAGAGTTCGACATTGTCTATGTGACACGGACTGCCATGAAAGCACAGGCATTAGCCGATCACTTGGCTGAGAACCCCGTTGATGAAGATTATGAGCCTTTGAAAACTTATTTCCCTGATGAAGAGATAATGCACATTGAAGAATTAGAACAAGCTGAGAAGTCGGGATGGAAACTTTTCTTTGATGGGGCTGCAAATATGAAGGGTGTGGGAATAGGAGCAGTACTTATTTCGGAAACAGGTCAGCATTACCCTGTTACAGCTCGGCTTCGTTTCTACTGTACAAACAACATGGCAGAATATGAGGCGTGTATATTGGGATTGAGATTAGCTGTGGATATGGGTGTACAGGAAGTCTTGGTCATGGGTGACTCGGACTTACTGGTACACCAGATTCAAGGGGAATGGGAAACACGGGACTTGAAGCTTATACCGTATCGACAATGTCTGCATGAGCTTTGCCAGCGTTTTCAGGCCATAGAATTCAGACACATTCCAAGGATTCATAATGAGGTTGCTGACGCTTTGGCTACTTTGGCATCAATGTTGCACCATCCAGATAAGGCCTATGTTGATCCATTGCAGATTCAAGTCCGTGATCAACATGCTTACTGCAATATGATAGAAGAGGAAATCGATGGAGAGCCATGGTTCCATGATATCAAAGAGTACATCAAAGCGGGAGTGTATCCAACGCAGGCCACCGGTGATCAGAAAAGAACAATTCGACGGTTGGCAAGTGGGTTTTTCCTTAGTGGAGGAGTACTGTACAAAAGAACGCCAGAGCTCGGTTTGTTGAGATGTATAGATGCACGGCAGGCCACAACTATCATGACTGAGGTGCATTCCGGAGTTTGCGGACCGCATATGAGTGGGTATGTTCTAGCAAAGAAAATTCTTCGAGCAGGTTATTATTGGCTCACGATGGAGCGAGATTGTATAAGTTTTGTGCGTAAGTGTCATCAATGCCAAATACATGGAGATTTGATTCATGCTCCACCATCAGAATTACATACGATGTCCGCGCCATGGCCTTTTGTTGCATGGGGCATGGATGTTATTGGGCCAATTGATCCAGCAGCATCAAATGGGCACAGATTTATCTTGGTAGCTATAGATTATTTTACCAAATGGGTGGAAGCGAAGACATTCAAGTCTGTGACCAAGAAGGCTGTAGTTGACTTCGTGCATGCAAATATCATATGTCGGTTTGGGATCCCAAAGGTAATCATCACAGATAATGGGGCTAATCTTAATAGTCATTTGATGAAGGAGACATGTGAGCAGTTTAAGATTGCTCACAGGCACTCTACTCCGTACCGTCCCAAGGCAAATGGTGCGGTTGAAGCGGCCAATAAGAACATAAAGAAAATACTCCGGAAGATGGTTGAAGGATCTAGACAATGGCACGAGAAATTGCCTTTTGCATTGTTAGGATATCGCACCACCATGCGTACCTCGGTAGGGGCGACTCCTTACTCATTGGTATATGGTACCGAGGCGGTAATACCCGCAGAAGTGGAAATCCCATCTCTGCGAATCATTGCAGAGGCTGAAATCAATGATGATGAATGGGTGAAAAGCCGTCTTGAGCAGTTGAGTTTGATCGATGAGAAAAGATTGGCATCAGTGTGTCATGGCCAACTGTACCAACGAAGAATGGCAAGAGCATACAACAAAAAAGTACGTCCAAGGAAATTTGAAGTAGGGCAATTAGTACTGAGGCGGATCTTGCCTCATTGGTCTGAGGCAAAAGGAAAATTTGCCCCAAACTGGCAAGGACCATTTGTAGTAACCAGAGTGTTGTCTAATGGAGCATTGTATTTGACAGATGCGGAAGGAAAATGTGTAGAAATGACCATCAATTCCGATGCGGTCAAGAGATATTATGTATGATTTCTTTATTTTTCTAAATGTATCTGTTCGTATTTGGCATATCTTAAAGATTGAAATGATGAAGGCATTTTGTTCTGCTATCCAAACACTCATATCCCTTGTTATCCCCTTCGAGCCTTACTTATTTTTCATGCACCTCTTTCGGAATCATCGGCATTATCAGAGAACACAAGTGTCGAACATAAAGGAAAAAAAGGAAAGAAAAGAAAAAAAAGAGAAAAGAAAAAAAAAAGAAAAGAAGAAAAGAAAAGAAGGAAAAATGAAAAAAAAGGGAAAGAAGAGAAAACATAACAACGTAGTCTCTATGAAGTGAACTACGTTTGACTTGATCCCGAAAGGGTACGTAGGCAGCCTTACTCCAAGGTTCAGTCATACCAAATAGAAATCCAAAAATCCCCAAGCAAGAAACTGGGGCAGAAGTGGTGATTGTTATGAAAGTTGGATTCCGAAAGTTGTAATTTGAACCCATTGGAATTGTTTTGAGCCTTTTATACCTTTCTTTCTAAATCAATCCAAAAGCCTACATTACGGACCGAAGAAAGACCTTATGATCAGTTTTGAGAAATGCCAAGATGAACAGGTAGGAATAACCCACGATAGGGGCAACACTCTGGTTCGAGCAAGAAGAACAAAAATAAATGAGAGAGTCTTATGGGTGAAAACCCTCACGGGCACCGTAAGGCGACGGGAGCTGAGAGAAAAATAAATGAGAGAGTCTTGTTGGTGAAAACCTTTACGGGCACCTCAAGGCGAAGGTGAGATAAGAAATGGAAAACTGAGAAAGGTATGTTGATAGAAACCGTTTCGCGGTACCGCAGGGAAACAAGGTTAAGGTCTAGATAAATCAAACAAGTGATGGAAGTTCTGGGCAATGAGGTACGGCAATTGAGAGTTGTTTGTTTGGACAGATTGGGCTGATTAATCCAAAATGCATGTCTTGACCATTGGTACTAGTTGTCTCGTTCAGATAAGTTTCTTTTCTTTCTCTTTTCAAACAGTCATCTGGTTTTGGATTCTTCTTATCCTTAACTCAAAAATCATTTCATTTTTCTTTTGAGGGTTTTTATCTAGCTGAGATGTTTCAGTGCCAGTTTTGTTCGATGCAAGCAGAAAGGACTTCAAAGTTCACTACCAGCTTCTAGAATTGTAAAGCACAACGTGGTCAGAGCATGTCAAAAACAACTTAATGTCAAGTGGAATACAGGGAATTAACGGAAGTTTCATCGGTGAAATGATTGGGAAATGTCGTGGGAAAGGCGAAAGCTCAAATAAAAGGTCAGAAAAGTGAAATAACAGCAGGGGTGTAAAGCATTTAGGTCGCCAGAGGTTGGGAAATTTAAAAGTTGGTCAGAAAGTCAAGCAGTTCAGGGTCAGTGTGTGGAAATTAGTCAACACAAAGCAAGGCAGTGGAAGGATTTTTCAGCAAGAATGCCATCAACTAACCACTGTTTTAAACTGACGAAATTTTCTTTGATTAAGCAGGGGGAGAAAAATTAGTTGTTGAAGAGGAATTCTCCAGGAGGGAAAAACAAGCACTAATTAGGATAAATGCAAGTTGTCAGGAGTCCGCCTGGAGAACAGAGACGTATTTTTCAAGTTTGACGTCAGGAGTCCGCCTGGAGAACAGAGACGTATTTTTCAAGTTTGACGTCAGGAGTCCGCCTGAAGAACGGAGACATACAGTTTAAATTTTAAAAGTCAGGAGTCCGCCTGAAGAACGGAGACATACAGTTTAAATTTTAAAAGTCAGGAGTCCGCCTGGAGAATAGAGACATTCATTTCAAATTTAGCAATCAGGAGTCCGCCTGGAGAACAGAGACGTACTTTTCAAGTTTGACGTCAGGAGTCCGCCTGAAGAACGGAGACATACAGCTTAAATTTTAAAAGTCAGGAGTCCGCCTGGAGAACAGAGACATACTTTTCAAGTTTGGTGTAAGGAGTCCGCCTGAAGAACAGAGACACATAGTTTAAATTTTAAAAGTCAGAAGTCTGCCTGGAGAATAGAGATATTACATTTCAGGAGTTGAAGTTGGGAGCCCGCCCATAGAACAGAGGCATACATTTCAGTCTTTTCATTTCAAGCATTGAAGTTGGGAGCCCGCCCAGATAACAGAGGCATATATTTCAGTCTTTACATTCCAAGCGTTGAAGTTGGGAGCCCGCCCAGATAGCAGAGACATACATTCAGTCTTTTCATTTCAAGTGTTGAAGTTGGGAGCCCGCCCATAGAACAGAGGAATACATTTCAGTCTTTATATTTCAAGCGTTGAAGTTGGGAGCCCGCCCAGATAACAGAGGCATACATTTCAGTCTTTTCATTTCAAGTGTTGAAGTTGGGAGCCCGCCCATATAACAGAGGAACACATTCAACATTAATTTTCAAGTATTAAAGTTGGGAGCCCGCCCATACAACAGAGGCATACATTTCAGGATCAAGTCAGAGGACAATAAAACAGAGGGTTACAATAGGAATCCCCAGCAGGAAACAATAAAATTCTCCGACACTGGGAAGCAGAAGGTTGCAATAAGAGGTCCCAGCAAAAACTCAAATGCATGTGTCTAAAGGAAGAAAAGCATCGGAAGAAAAGCACCGAAAAAAAATGCAAGCAGACAAGAAAGCAAGGCAACAAGAAAAATTGCAGTATAGCCTAGCTTCTTGTTTTCTTTTAAGCAAGGTGTAACAAGGAGATCGGTAAGCAGTAGTAATAGCATGCAACAACAGTAACAATGCAGTCCCACGGTAGTCCCAGCTACCAAAAACTTCCCGAACTACATTGACCTGATTCCTGTTTAGCCCAGGATATGTAGGAAACCTTTGAAGCAAAGGTTCGGTCAAATCTTTTTCAAAAATGCTTCACACGGAGTACTCGGATGGGCAAAAATCGCTCGCTTTATCTTTGCACGAAAACCCTACGTGTCTTCGGGCAAAGAGGGGCAGCTGTAAGCACGTGATTTTTGCCCAATATGAGAATTACTCCCCAAAAATTCAAAAATAAAATAATTTTCCTTGGTGTGCAATTTTGTGATATTTTGTGATATTTTGAATAATTATTTGTATTTGTCTGTGCATGTTTATTTGCTAAATTAATAAAAAATACAAAAATATATCGCATTTTGTATGTAGGATTTAATTCTATAATTTGTTAGTAATTAAGTTTGTTTACAAAAAAATAAAAATTTACAAAAATAGGCATCGTTTGCATTTTTAGCATTTAATGTCCAAATATACAATTTTATGCTTAATTATTACTTAATTGTGCGTTAATTGTTATTGGAAGTTAATTTGCACTTTTATAACTTAATTTAGTTCTTAATAATAATTTAAGTATTTTTATAATTTAGTTTTAGAGAAATAAAAAGAAGAAAAGAGAGCGAAAATATAAAGAAAGTCGGAATTGGGCCTCTTCTTCGATTTCAAGCCACAGGCCCAAAAAATGGCCCAATCTTCCCAAACGACCCAGTCCATTTCAAACCGGGTCAACCCGGTCCATAACCCAACACCCCCTATCTTGCATTTCAAAAAAAAAACAAAGCAAAACAAAACAAAACAAAAAAAAGAAAAGGAAGAAAACCCTAAAAAATCCCTCTCATCCGCCCCCCCCCCCCCCCTTCTCTTTCTCTCTTTTCTTCTTCTTCTTCAAGCATCCAAACACCCCATCCATGGCTGCCCTTCCCCCACCTCTTCTCCTTCACATACACACACACAACCACGGCAACACAACACACACACACCCGCCGCCCGTGTTTCTTCTTCTTCTTCAAGATCGCGAGTGTTTCTTCTTCTTCAAGTTCACGTTGATCGTTGCTTCTTCTTCTTCCTCACTTCATGATGTTGCGTGACTGCTTCGTCCAGCATCTACTGCTGCTCACGTTTTGCATTGCTGCTGCCCCGTCCGGCATCGCTTTCACGGTTGTCTGCTACCTCTCCTTCAAGCTCTTCGTTTGTCCGTTCGTGATCGTCTTCGGCGTCAAATGATTTTGGTGCGATATTTGTTTCCGGGCAGATTTGTTTCCGTTCAAGTTCGTCATTGTTTCGATCCGGTTAGTGGGTTTTTGAGTTTCATTTTTTGCCCGTAATTTGTTTGATATTTTTCGGATCCAAAATCGATAAATGATTCAATTCTTGTTTTGTTTGTTCATCATTGAAATAATTTTTTTTTAGTTTGTTTATATGTTTGGTTGGTTTAATTTTCAGATTCAAATGAAAATTTAATTAATTGATTTTCAGTTTATTTCATGTTAATTTAATTTTTGCAAAAAAAGGAATTGTTAGTTTAGGTTTAATATTGTTAGATTTAGTTTAAATCGCTTGAATCCGTTGTTTGTTTAATATAGATTTCATTCATGATCATGTATCTTTGTTATATTTTTTTTGTTGGATTTAATTAAGAAAGATTAATTGATTATTTGAAGATTAGTGATTTGAATATGTTTATTTGTTTTGTTTAAGTTCAATTCGAAATTTGAATAAAGTTTGTTATTGTGGTTGAATCTTTTCATTCATGTTCATACTTTATTTGATTGATCTTGAATCCGAAATTTGTATAGTTTGATTTTCTTATTTCTTGTTTATCATTTGTGATTATTTCTTGAATTGGTCTCATAATCTTGTTTAAAGTTTAATATAAGAATTGTTTGTTGTAATGTTGTTAGAGTTGATTTTAAGTTCAATATTATTGAATTTAAGAATCTAAATATACTTGTTTGATTGTTGTTGTTTAAATCCGAAAAATAGGTTTGTTGTTGCTAAAAATATTGTTCAATCAAATTTTAGTTGTTCTTGGTTGTTCAATTTGTGTTCATGTGATTTGTTGTTGAAATGTTGTTAAAATCATGTTCATGTGATATTGTTGTTATGATGTTCATCCGTGTTCATATTGTTGTTTGAACATTGTTAGAAATTGATCATATTGTCTATATTTTGGTTAAGTTTGATTAATTGATGTGTTATAGCTGATGGGTAGTTTGGTAAATTTGTAATACGTTCAGGGGTAGTTTGGTAATTTCAGTAAGGTCGGAAGGGGTAGTTTAGGAATTGTACATTTTGTAATTGTTTATTTGAAGCATGGGGGACAAAATGAAATGGGGTGGGTTGTGATATGATTATTTAATATAAAGGGGGGACAAGATTTAATTTAAAGGGGAATCTTGCATTATTTTAAATGAAGCATGGGGGACAAAATGAAATGGGGTGGTGTGATATGTTTATTTAATGTAATGGGGATGAGTGGAAAGATAATGGGTTGGGTAGAGAAAAGTATGGATTTTAATTAATTGAAAGGTTTATGGGATGGGTTATATATGTGAGGTCTTGAAATCAAAAAATATAGACAGAGAGATAGAGAAAAAATACACAGATACGAGAGAGAGAAACAAATCTGAAAATAAGAGAGAGAAAAGGGCTGAACATTTAAGAGATAGAAAATTCCGAAAAATATTTAAGCTTTCAAAAAATAAAAATAAAAACTAAAAAAATATTCTGCTTTCTTTTGTTGTTTGAAATCAGAATTAATTGTTGTTTCATCAAAGCTGGAAGATTTTGTTTTTTTTTTGGATTACTACTCCACTGGTTTGTTACTGTTGCTGGGCTATTGTTGCTGTGTTGTACTGATTTTACTGCTGCTGCTGATACTCATATTCATTTTCTTTTGCTTCCAATATCAGGTACACAACTGAAAAGCTGGTTATTGTAATCCGAAATATGAAGCATGAATACATATGAAGAATGAAAATTTGAAGTTTTAATTTCGTTTTTTTTCTTTGTTTCTTTTGTTGATTGTATTTAAGCTATTTCATGAATTACTAAATAATAGCTGGAATAAGAAAATAATATCATAAGTTAGTCTGTAATAAATCAGTTCGGCAAAACAGGTTAATTCACTAGCTATGAAGGCTTCAAGATTGTAGGTTGATCATGAACAAGTAGCTAAATTTAGTTAAAACATGAATTTAAATTAAACATCGTAAATTAGGCATTAAGGCATGACTTGAGCTTAAGCAAGATTAGAAGAACGTTTAAGTCTAATAAACTTTCTAATAAGCTTTAGTAATTATGGTTAAATCTAGTTTCAAATGATTGTGAATAATTAATCTCAATAATATTTTTTTTAAAAAAATAATAATAACAATGCTGAGTTTTAATCTAGCTATATTTGTTTATTTTGAATATTAGTTGTTGAATTTTTATTTTATTTTAAATTTCGAAATTAAGAGTAATTTTTTTTTCCATCAATATTTGTATTAACCAAGCAATTAGCATGTCATGTTTTCTTAAAATTATAAAAGCTAGTAATTAATTAGGATTTTTCTTTCTTTATTTTAGAGACTAATTTTTATAGAAAAAATGTAGTCGCTTTAAGATTTGTCCATTTAAAATAAATGAGATGAGCCTCGCTTAATGAAATGTATAGATTTCGGGGCCCTCAATAAATGTACAGTTAATTGCTTAGAATTAGGGAGGAGCCGTTTTAGCAAATTTCACGGCCCTACCCAAAATAATGACACGCTAGTCGCTCTAGACGCGTATTTAATAATGTTATTTCCTTAAATACGGGTGTGCATTTATGTAACCCAAATCTAAATCTCAACGGAGTCGAAATGTGTCGATAACCACGGGTGCAATTGATTGCGACGTGATTTGAAATACGTTTTCACAATGTTGCAATTTTTCGTAAAATACTAACAATAAATAAAAAGAATAATAAAAGCGGCTAAGGGATAAAATTTGCACATAAGTTTATAATACGTATTATATTAGATAATCAAGCCGAATATAACAGTTAAGCGACCGTGCTAGAACCACGGAACTCGGGAATGCCTAACACCTTCTCCCGGGTTAACAGAATTCCTTATCCGGATTTCTGGTGCGCAGACTGTAATACAGAGTCATTCTTTTCCTCGATTCGGGATTAAAATAGGTGACTTGGGACACCCTAAATCTCCCAAGTGGCGACTCTGAAATAAAGAAATAAATCCCGTTTCGACTGTCCTTTAACTGGAAAAAACTCTTGTACCCTCGCGAGGGCGGAAAAAAGAGGCGTGACACCCCGTCCCATTGAATTTGCTCCATTCTCATTCCCCTAAAAGAATGTGATAGCAGTATGTGATAAGTTTGAAAGAAGACAAAATTATTACTAGGAATGTATCAATGGATGTGAACGTGACAATAGACGAAATTATAATCGTCATCATTGTGGTAATGAGAATAACAAGGATTCTCAAAATAATCCTTCACTCTGTGAAAGTAATGTTTGTCATCGATTTGACATGAGATTCTCTAAAGCACATCTAAATAATTATGGTCCATTCATGATGTGAATACGACAACATGTGATTTATGAATATGTATTCATTCTTGGAAGAATATGAATGTGCTAGTGGTAGTGAATATACCACACTCACCTCTAGAATGAGGTTTGAGATGAAATAAGAAAATAATGTCAAATGAATGATCACTGGTCATGTACCTATTGTACACCAAAATAATTTGGTAATGTGATTATTAAAGGACAACAATGATGCAAGAAACAGATCGTGCATATAATTTTGACAATTACCATAATAGTATAACTTTCTCTTTGAAAGATATATTCACTATATGGATGTTAATGAATATGTGGTACTACAAAATTAAGTGAGAATTCTACAAGAGCCAATTATACTATTTTGAAAAAACACAATTGATTACCAATAAGGTATTGTGTTGTAGTAAGTCTCGAAGAAACTTATTTGGTTTCTAAAGTATTCCCGAAAGCGGTTGGTTATATTGAGCCTATAAATAATGGAAAGATTTAATATCTTCTATTACTACAACTTATAGCAGGGTAATATATATGTGAAAAGCTACTCGTTTTATTTTTCAGTTTGTACTACATAAATAAAAGAATATCATAATAAAGTGGATGTTTATTGATATGAAAACCCATATCATAATAAACTTGGAGTTTATTGATAATTGCACATGTCATGGTGAAACTTGAACTTTATCAATATTGATAATTTATTCAGTTGGCATAAATGGTTTAGCCTTGTTAATTTAAGTATGATGTGCAAAAATAAAATAGAATTCACATGGGTAAATATTAAAGAACTAGAAAGTTCTTTACGAATTCTCTTATGTTGCTTGTTCTCATTAATTAACAGACCAACTAAAATTGTGATAGAATCCCATGAATGCTGAAACTATCAAAGGTGAATATGAGCACATTCACCTGCCATGTATACCACATAAGATGCATATAAGAGATGGTTACATATGCGATTATTATTAACCCGCAACTTGGTGTTTGCGAGGTAACTTGCTCAATAATTTAATTTAGAGCATAATTTCCAGATTTTTTATTCAAGATAGTTTATCTTGATAAGTTGGTTTATATCACAATTGGTTTAGCAAAAAGATTTATTGAGTGCCCCCATTTAATAGCTAAACTATTGCTTATGAGAACAAAGTTATCTATATCAATTTGATATATGTTATATACGAAAGTCTATTACATTCTCCCCCCACAAGTGGTTCAGGGTCATGAACCAAATAATTCCATCCTATTATTATTGATGTGAGATGTGTATTTTGATTAACACCATAACACACAAATGTTGATTTTCAAAGTTGAGGAAGCAAGTTATTTTTTCTAACATGAGGGGGAGAGAGACCTACTTACTGACTCAAAGAAAGTAACTATATTCTCATTGCAAATGCTCATATTAAGTCCTAGAAGGACAAAGTCTATGGTACGCTTAAAGCGTATAGAAGAATCGGTTTCAAATAAAATTCTTGATAAAGAAGATGAGCAAATGATCTAAATGATAATATTAAGGAGGCAAGTGATCTAGAAGATCACATAACATAACACTTCATCAAATCTCAGGAGAGATTCAGGTACCTGAATATATGAATGGAGAGATCTCTATGTTATGTCTTTATGAAAAATATTAGAACTGATATAAAATATTCATCGATTACATCTATGATAACGCTAAATATTTATGAGGATCTTAAGTTTGAAGAAATAATTCAAGTAGAATTGGTTTCATATGAAATACATGTAGTTTTGGACCTGCAGTTCAAATACTTGAAAGTATAAAGTCAATAGTATGTGCAATCAGTTTTCGATATCTTATTTGTCTAGCATGACATGAAAACTTGATATGAATCTAAAGTCCATTCATATGTATTATATGATTTAACTTATATGATAATCCACGAGGGATTTAAATCGCTTAAATCATATAGAATTCTTGATCCTGAAGTACCACATCCTAAGTACAATTTGTGCTTATATGTATCTTGCTATAACTATAAGCATGATAATGCGATAGCGAGATTAACTCTATGGAGATAATGAAGAATATATTCTATGAAATTATATGAAAACATTACATATCTATCAAGAATGATAATTTCAAGGTGCAACAAATTCATACAAGTTGATATGGAAAATTTGTTTATCAAATCTCTACCAACTGCTTTTGAAGATGGGGCACAAGATTGGAATGCGAAGGCTCAAGGATGTGAATTGATGCTCTCATCAGGGGGAGTTCATACGTGTTGTACTCCTTTTTCCTTACAAGGTTTTGTCCTACTTGGTTTTTGTCACGATCCTAAAACCGATCCGATCGTGATGGCGCCTACCGTGAAACTAGGCCAGCCGACACAATTCCAAAATCGAACCATTATTCCATAAAAGTCATTTTAAGCCATTAATTAACAAAAATATCTCACAATATAAGTTTAAATAACCAATGCGGAAATATAACATAAGCCTGACATCGGGGTGTCACCAGTCATGAGCAACTACAAACCCGTCTAAGAATAAGAAAGGCTAACATAGTCCGGAAATAAAATACTAAGACAGTCTGAGTAAGGTAAGAAGGAGAAGTGCGGGGCTATGAATGCCAAGCAGCTACCTAGCCAACTCCGGAGACCTGCTGGAAGAATGATCAACACTCACTATCGCGTCCCGAGACTCCTGGATCTGCACACAAGATGCGGGAGTAATGTGAGTACGCCAACTAAGTAAGTAATAAAAGTAAAAGCAGTTGAGCAGTAAGAAAACATGTAATTCCATGTCATAACACTACAACAAAACAATATATGCCCAAAACAATACAATAATCAATTAACTAGTAAAAACAACTCAGTTTCAGTAAAACCTTTTTCTTTTAAAGAACTCTTTCAATAAATTCAAACAAGTGGTAAACAGTGAGTAAAAATGATAGAAACGTAAACAGCCCCTGGGGCAAAACATGTACCATAAACTGCCCCTCGGGCAAAATATCAACAGAACCAGCCCTTCGGGCTACCTCACAGTCACTCGTAATCAGCTCTTCGGGCAAATATATGAATCAACAATAGCCCCTCGGGCTACATCACATCACTCACACTGGGTACCCGCGCTCACTGGGGGTGTTCATACTTCGAAGGGGCTCCTACAGCCCAAACGCTATAACAAGCCATCTTGTGGCATAATCAATCAGGCCCCCGACTTCACATAACAAGCCACCTCGTGGCATAATAAATCAGGCCCTCGGCCTCTCATATATCATAATTAGTACAACATGCTGCGGCACGCAGTCCGATCCCATGATATCCTCACAACACAGGCCCTCGGCCTCACTCAGTCAGAAACCTCTCAAGCCACTCGGGAGATAGTAAAATAGGATACTCAGCCCAAAATATCATTTAAAGTATCAAAACAATGTAAATATGGCTCAGTTGTGAAATCAGTAAAACACAACATGACTGAGCATATATATTACGTCAAAACAATGAGGAATATTAGTAAAAAGACCCTAAGTGTCCAAACAGTTGGCACGAGGTCCAAATATGGCATTCAGCCCAAAACATAGTATTACTTTTCAAAACATAATAGTATCAAATAGTTTGCAATCAAATACGCGACTTAATAGTCGTACGGGACGGACCAAGTCACAATCCCCAACGGTGCATGCCCCACGCTTGTCATCTAGCGTGTGCGTCACCTCAAAGTGGCACCAAGATGTGAAATCCGGGGTTTCATACACTCGGGACAACATTTACAATCATTACTTACCTCAAGCCGGTCCAAACTCTAGCTTGCGATGCCTTTGCCTCTCGAATCGGCCTCCAAGTGCTCCAAATCTAACAAAAACAGTATTATATCATTAATACACGCTAAAGGAACAAAGCCCAAGTGGAAATAAACAAATCAACTCAAAAATCCCGAAATTGGCCAAACCCGACCCCCGGGCCCACATCTCAGAATTTACTGCAAAATCATCTCTCATAGCTAAAGTAAAGGAGAGGAAGTACGATGAACCGGAGTTGGTCAAGTTAAGAGAGTGAGTTCCGCAGCAAAAGAAGTTGTTGTTAGAACTCAAGGGAGATGGATTTCTTAGATACATGGGTCATTTGTGTGTTCCAGATGTTGTAGGGATACGAGACAGGATTATGTCAGAGGCACATTATTCGTGGTACTCCATTCACCCTGGGTCAACAAAGATGTATCATGACATTAAAGAGGTGTACTGGTGGAACAATATGAAGAATAACATTTCTGAGTTTGTCGCTCAGTGTCCTAGTTGCTAGAAGGTGAAGATAGAGCACCAGAAGTCCGGAGGGCTAATGCAGACTATAGAGATCCTGACATGGAAATGGGAGGCGATAAACATGAACTTTGTCATGAGTTTACATCCTTCTCATCGTAAGTTCAATTCCATATGGGTCATAGTCGATAGGCTCACAAAATTAGCTCATTTCCTACCGGTCAGATCTATATATACAACAGAAGATTATGCAAATTATATATTAAAGAGATAGTGCAACTATGCGGAGTACCAGTATCTATTATATCTGACAGTGGGGCCTAGTTTACAACACATTTTTGGAGGTCATTTCAGAGAGGTATAGGAACTCGGGTGAATCTCAGCACAGCATTTCATCCACAGACTGATGGACAAGCCAAACACACAATTCAGATGCTCGAGGATATGTTACGAGCATGTGTATTGGATTTTAAGAGAAGTTGGGATGAACATCTACCTCTTATCGAGTTTGCATATAATAACAGTTACCACTCCAGTATCCAGATGGCTCCATATGAGGCTTTGTATGGGTGCAGGTGCAGATCTCCCATAGGGTGGTTTGATGTTGGAAAATCTGGGTTACATGGGCCATACCTGGTTCAGCAAGCCATAGAAAAAGTAAAGTTGATCTGGGATCGACTGTTGATAGCTCAGAGTCGTCAGAAGTCATATTCTGACGTGCGGCGACGAGATTTAGAGTTCGGAGTTAATGACTGGGTATTCTTAAAGGTGTCACCTGTGAAGGGTATGATGAGGTTTGGCAAGAAAGGTAAACTTAACACACGGTATATTGGGCCTTATAGGATCATTCGGAGAGTGGGACAAGTACTTTATGAGTTAGAATTGCCCTCGAAATTGGAGTCTATCCATCCGGTTTTTCACGTATCTATGTTACGGAAGTGCACTGGCGATCCTACCTGAGTGGTGCCCACGGATGATGTACAGATTACAGAGGACTTGTCATATGAGGAAATTCCGGTTGCCATCCTAGACCGACAAATCCCCAAGCTACGAAATAAGGAGGTAGCCTCCGTGAAGGTACTTTAGAGAAACAACAATGTGGAAGAAATGACAATATGGCCGTGATAGTGTGATATATAAAGTATATAAAAAAAATGATTAGTATTTTTAGGTAATTTGAGATAATTCTTAATTATACGAGTAATTGCTCAATTACGGGGTAACGGGACATTACCTAATTAATTATTAAAATATGAGATAAAGACTAATCCCTCCCCTCCCCACCCCAAAAAAAATATGGCAAGAAGCCACAAACCTAGAAAATAACTAAGTAGTCATATAATCCTTGCTAGCTATCTAAGAATAATTAGAATTTAATAAGTAAAAGTCTTGTTCCATTCATTTTGGACAAAAGAACCAAAAACGTCTATAATCTTAAAGCAAGAAACATTTTCATTTTCCTAGTTCGAAGACTTCAAGAATAGAAGCTAATTCAATCCAATTTTTGAGGTTCTAAATTCAATCCAACTTGCAACAACACAATTCCAATGAGAATTGTTAGAATCATGGCAACGTAAAATTTTGCGATTCTAAAGGAGTACGGTGCAATCATCTACAAAAATATTATACGGAGTTTTCCCTACTGCGGGTATGTTAAGGCTATCCCTTCTTTCTTTTTGGCATGATCCAAGTTATACAAAAGAAACGAGCAAACGCACAGTTTTCATAAACGACTCTATTCAAAGAAATACTAATGGTCTCTTTGTTCTTGATTCCCCATGTGACATATTATTATATCTTCTATTCATGGGTCTCAAAATAATATGCAGTTGATAAAGTTTATCAGAAAAGAATATTGACATTTTTAACATATTTTCATGCATTTTATTCATTTATGCATGTACACTGACCTATAACCAGACGGCGTTATATACGCATATTTATATGTATATATTTATATATATGGGATATGGGAAAAAGCTTACGGCATTATATATGCACCACCACCTGATCAGTTGGTATATGTTGATGATGTTTCCCACAGTAGTCGAGACGATATGATGGGATGCACTTAGTGGCTTGATGATATTATGTACACCCATACCTATGCATGACACGACATTTATATGCAAGTGCATGACATTATAAATGTTTCAGAATTTACAAAGTTATTCAGATTTACAGATGGATTACTTTATTCCATGTTTCATCTATGTCTTTTACGTACTGATTTTCATGCCTTACAAACTCATTACATTTTTCATACTGATGCCCTATTTCACGAGGCCTGCATTTATGCCCGCAGGTGCAGGTAGAAAAGCTGACGGTCCCCCTTCTTAGGATCCTTGTTTAGCGAGAGTTGGCGTGCTCCACTTGATCCGGAGCTTCTTTTGATTTTGGTACAATATGCTTGTATATGTATATATGGTTATGATGTGGCTCAGTCCCGTCTTTGTACAATTGTATTTCTATTAGAGGTCTATAAACAGTTATGTATAGTTGGATAGCATGTGGTCTTGCCGGCTTTCAGTTTTAGGTATATAGTTGTCTATCGCAGCCTTGTTGGCTCGCCCAGTGTAATCCGCATGTATATGTATATATGTGCTTAAGGATATTTGACTATAGGATTCAGGAACCCATCGCGGCCCATCAGTTTGGGTCATGACATAGAGGGTAGCCAGGAATGTAGGTTCATGTCTTTTGACTTCCTTCTTCAACTATAAGGTCGAGATGCTCTCCGCAGATATCTTTATGGTTGAATATGGGATAATGTAGGGCTTGGACCCATTAGTTCCCATCATCATCTCCATATCTGCATAAGGTACGGGAATGGAATTGGTCTCCCTCATGAATTCCAACCATATTATCAGTTCAATGTCATCTATGATCACTACGCGCAAGTTGAATTTTCCTTCATAAGGACCCAGCTTCACTGGCACTCCTTTGGCTATTCCACCTACTGGCTGAGGCGGTGAGTTGATAGCCATGACACACCTCTGCCCTTTCCCACAACTAGACCAAGGTACTCTACTTGAGTTGAGACTAAGTAGTTCTAAGTAGTGTTTGTGTCTATCATCGCTCAAATGGACTTGCCATTAACTTTAATCTCGACGAACATCAAAGACTTCTCTTGGTCAGGCCCCTCATATGCCTTCTTTTCCCTTTGTTGGTGGTTGGGCATGGGTCCACCTTCTTGTGGATGCCAGTACTAGTTCCCGCTAAGGCCTCAGAAATAGAACAAACAAGTGTGCTAAAGGCACCTATTGGATTTGTTTGGTCAAGATTATCTCTGTTCATCCGTCCCATCATCAAAAGTTTGATAGGTGTACATATGTGCATGTGGGAATTCATTGTTCCAATGTGGCCCATCCCATCATCCAAAGTTCGATAGGTGTACATCTGTACATGTGGCATTCATTGTTCCAATGGGGCCCGCTGCAATGACGGCATCCTGAAGGGGGCTTTCTTCCCCCCCCCACCCACCCCCCACCCTCCAATTGTTATTGTTAGATGCAGCACTATTGCTACCTAAAAAGGAGCCTTAGATTTGGTAGCGCTCTGATCTCCTCCGCTTCTACTAGGGCCACCATTGCTAGGCTGGCCCCCTTTGTATCCCCCTCTATCACGACCCAAGTTCACCCTCCGTGAACTGTTGTGACGGCACCTAGTCTCTACAACTAGATAAGCCTAATGATTTGCAAAAAAAAGAAAGGTAAGATAAAACTAGCCAAAACTGCAGAATAAACATAAATAAAACATTTAAGATGATGCTCGGCATATACAAATATAAACTCTCAAACTGAATTAACTCTCAAACTGAATTAACTCCCAAAACCCGGAATCATGAAATCACAAGCTGTTGAATAACTACAAGTATTCTAATCTCCAGAATGTTTAAATGAAAGTAAATTCAGGAGAGTTAAAGCTAGAGGGGAGAATAGATAGGGACTCCTCGGTCTACGGACACGGCAGATATACCTTGAAGTCTCTGAAGATCGCCTCGCCTCACTGATGGTATGGCTGAGATGAAGAAGCTGGATCTGCACACGAAAAACATGCGCAGGAAGGGCATAAGTACACCACAGCAGTACTTAGTAAGTACCAAGCCTAACCTCGGTCGAGTAGTGATGAGGAAGGTCAGGGCCCTACTGATTATAGATGAAAAACAAGGTAAAATAGTATAGAATACAATAATATAATTAAGATGCTAACAGTCTATAACGAATAAAATCACAGAAAAGAATCTATCTCAGTACACTGAAATAGCAACAGGGGATCTCCCGAGATATCGTCCTGTAGTACCAAACGTAAATGTACAGAGGATCTCACGGGATATCGTCCCGTAGTCCAAATTATAAATGTGCAAGGGAAACTCCCGAAATACAAAATCCATAGTCCCAAAGTAAATATCCAGTACGGGGAATCTACCGGGTGTTGTCCCGTAGTCCCAATCATAAATGTGCAGGGGGATCTACCAGAATACCGGTTTATAGTCCCAAAGTAAACAAGCAGGGGGGATCTCCCAGGATATCGTCCCGTAGTCCCAAAGTAAATACATTACCATCTCAGAAAAGTATAAAATTCTATTCAAGAATTAGACAGGAATTTCTACTCTAACATGCTGCAGAGAGTACAAGTAGGCAATTAAAGTAGGAAGGCAATTAAGTCGCGTAGGCATGTTTTTCCCAATCTAAACAAGAGGCTTCAAGTACAAGTATTTGCTAAACTACAAGAAAACATGGTATTAACTTAATGAAAATGGGATTTTCAACAATTAACACGTGTACGCACTCGTCACCTCACGTACACGGCACTCATATAACAACAATACCAAATCCTAAGGGAAGTTTTCCCCCACAAGGTTAGGCAAGCCACTTACCTCGAACTAGCTGAATCAACTTGAAATCACGTTCTTGCGATGAGTACCCAACTCCAAATGGCCCAAATATATTCAAATCAATTGCATAATGTAAATATAACTTCAAATAACTAATTCCACTAATTAATTCGAAGCTAACACGCGAAATTAAGAAAATTGCCCAAAAAGTCCCTCCGGCCCACGTCTAGGAATCTGATAAAATTTGCAAAACTAGAATCCTTACACTCTCACAAGCTCATATATACCAAATACATTAAAATCGGACCACAAAAAACCCCTCAAATCCCAAAATCGAAGTCTTCAATTTCAAACCTTAAACCCCCAATTCTAACCATCATTTTCCATAAATTCCTTGTCAAACCAGTGAAATAACACCATATAAATGAGTCTTGGTTCCAAAAATCTTACCTCCACAAAATTCCATTGTATTCTCTCTCAGAAATCTCCCAAAAAGCTTCAATCCCGGATAAAAATGGTAAAATAGAGCTGAAAATCGTGAAGGAACTCTTATATAGGTTCTGGCCCAGGGTTTCCACACCGTACGGCCTTTTCCTTGCACCTGGGAACCCTCACCTGCAATCCCACGTGCTCATCTGCGGAATTCATTTATTGCACTGGGGCCGCACCTGCAATCTCGCAGGTGTTCTCAACTTCTCGCACTTGCGACTTCTGGTCCTCTAGCGCATGGCCGCATATACGGCTTCTCCCACACTTCTGCGATCACGCACCTGCGGTCCCCAATCCACAGGTGTCGTTATGATAGAAGTTCAGCATCTGAAGTTGCTCCAAAGAACTCCCAATTCTTTCGACAATCTTCCGAAATCATCCCGAGGCCCGCGGGACCTCAACCATAAATACAAACAAGTCATATACCACTATTCAAACTCGTACCTACCTTCGAAACACTTAAAACAACATCAAATCATCAAAACACCCTCGGATTCAAGCCTAAGGATTCAAAAACTTCCAATTTCCACTTTCTATCAAAAAGTCTATCAAACCTCGTTCGAATGACCTAAACTTTTGCAGAAACGTACCAAATGACACAACAGACCTACTCCAACTTCCGGAATTTCATTCCGACCTCGATATCAAAATCTCACTATCGAAACGGAAACTTCAAAAATTCAACTTTAGACATTTCAAGCCTAATTAAGCTACGAACCTCCAAAACACAATCTGAACATGCCACTAAGCCCAAAATCACCCAACGGAGCTAACCGAACATACAGAATTCCATTCCGAGTCCATCTTTACATTGCTCCGACTATGGTCCAAATTCTAAAGCTTAAGCTCTTATTTAGGGACTAAGTGTCCCAAAACACTCTGAAACTCCAAACGAATCCTCCCAGCAATTCACAATAGTAGAAATAAATACGGGGAAAGCAGTTAATAGAGGATCGGATGTTAATTCTTAAAACAACCGGCCGGGTAGTTACATGTTCCCCCTCTTAAAACATTCGTTCGTCCTCGAACGAGAATAGAGACATACCTGAAGTAGTGAAAAGGTGAGGGTAACGGTTACACATATCCTGCTTGGTCTCCCAGGTTGCCTCCTTGACCGGCTGAACCTGCTACTGAACCTTCACGGATGCAATGTTCTTTGACCTCAGCTTCCGAACCTGCATGTCAAATATTGCCACTGGATCCTCAACATAGGATAGATCCTTGTCCAACTGGACTGAACTGAAATCCAATGCGTGTGACGGATTGTCGTGATACTTCCGGAGCATCAAAACATGAAATACCGGATGAACTCCTACCAAGCTGGGAGGTAAGGCAAGCTCATAAGCAACCTCCCCAACACGTCTCAATATCTCAAAAGGACCAATAAACCTTGGACGCAACTTCCCTTTCTTCCCAAATCTCATAACGCCCTTCATAGGCAAAACCTGAAGCAAGACCCTCTCTCCAACCATATAGGAAACATCACGAACCTTCCGGTCCGCGTAACTCTTCTGTTTGGACTGGGTTATACGGAGTCTATCCTGAATCACATTCACCTTCTCCAAGGCATCCTGAACCAAGTATGTGCCCAATAATCTAGCCTCACTCGGCTCAAACCCACCCACCGATGATCTATACCGCCTTCCATACAAGGCCTAATACGGTGTCATCTCAATGCTGGATGGATAATTGTTATTGTAGGCAAACTTCGCCAGTGGCAAGAACTGATCCCAAGAACCTCCAAACTCTATACACAAGCACAGAGCATATCCTCAAGAATCTGAATAGTGCGCTCGGACTGTCCGTTCGTGTAGGAGTGAAATGTTGTGCTCAACTCCACCCGAGTACCCAACTCATGTTGTACGGCCCTCCAGAACCACGATGTAAACTGAGTACCTCTGTCTGAAATGATGGAAACTGGAATACCATGCAGACGAACAATCTCACGAATATAAATCTCCGCCAACCGCTCCGAAAAATAGGTAGTACACACAGGAATGAAGTGCGCGGACTTGGTCAGCCAATCCACAATCACCCAAATGGCATCGAACTTCTTCAAAGTCCGTGGGAGTCTAACTACAAAGTCCATGGTGACCCGCTCCCACTTCCACTCCGGAATCTCCATATGCTAAAGCAACCCACCCGGACTCTAGTGCTCATACTTTATCTGCTGACAATTGAGGCACCAAGATACAAATCTAACTATATCCTTCTTCATTCGCCTCTACAATTAGTGTTGCCTCAAATCCTGGTACATCTTTACGACACCCGGATGAATGGAATAACGCAAACTATGGTCCTCCTCTAGAATCAACTCCCGAAGCCCATCAACATTAGGTACACATACCCGACCCTGCATCCTCAATACCCCGTCATCACCAATAGTCACATCTCTAGCATCACTATGCAGAACCTTGTCCTTGAGGGTGATCAAATGAGGGTCATCATACTGATACTCCCAGATACGATCAAATAAAGATGACCGAGAGACCACGCAAGCTAGAACCCGACTAGGTTTCGAAAGATCCAATCTCACAAACTGGCTGGATAAGGCCTGAACATCCATCGCCATTGGCCTCTCCGCTACTGGAAGATAAGTCAAACTCCCCAAACTCTCTGCCCGGTGACTCAAAGCATTGGCCACCACATTGGCCTTTCCCGGATGATACAAGATAGTGATATCATAGTCCTTCAGCAACTCTAACCATCTCCTCTCGCGCAAATTAAGATCCTTCTGCTTGAACAAATGTTGCAAACTCCAGTGATCAGTATAGATCTCACAAAGAACACCGTACCAATAATGATGCTAGATCTTCAAGGCGTGAATAATAGCAGCTAACTCGAGATCATGGACCAGATAATTCTTCTCATGTACTTCCAACTGTCTAGATGCGTAGGCAATCACCCTACCGTCCTACATCAATACCACTCCAAGGCCAATCCTCGAGGCATCACAATATACAGTATAAGACCCCGAACTTATAGGCAATATCAATACTAGGGCTATAGTCAAAGCTGTCTTGAGATTCTGGAAGCTCGCCTCACACTTTTCCGTCCACTAGAACGAAGCACCCTTCTAGGTCAGCCTGGTAATAAGTGCTGCAATCGATAAAAACCCCTTGACAAATTAACGGTAATAACCTGCCAAGCCAAGAAAACTGTGGATCTCTATAGCTGAGGATGGTCTGGGCAAACTCTGCACTACTTCCACTTTCTTCGGATCCACATGTATACCCTCACTCGATACCACGTGGCCCAAAAATGCCACGGAATCCAACCAAAACTCACATTTTGAGAACTTTGCATATAACTTTTTTCCCTCAAAGTCTGAAGCACTGTCCTCAGGTGCTGCACATGATCTACCCAACTCCAAGAGTATACCAGAATATCATCAATAAAGACAATGATGAACGAGTTAAGATATGGATGAAATACACTATGCATCAAATGCATGAAGGCTGCTGGGGAATTGGCCAGCCCAAATGACATAACAAGGAACTCGTAATGACCATACCGAGTCCTAATAGTAGTCTTCGGGATGTTTGGCTACCAAATCTTCAACTGATGGTAACCTAAACGCAAGTCAAACTTAAAAAACACTCGTGCACTTGTAGCTGGTCAAAAAAATCATCAATACGAGGCAAAGGATACTAGTTCTTCACTATAACTTTGTTCAACTGGCGATAATCAATGCACATACACATAGAACCATCTTTTTTCTTAACAAACAAGACATGAGCACCCCAAGGTGATACACTGGGCCAAATAAAACCCTTATCAAGAAATTCCTGTAACTGATCCTTCAACTCCTTCAACTTGGGAGGGGCCATACGATACGAAGGAATAGAAATGGGCTGAGTGCTCGGCAACAGATCAATGCCAAAATCAATATCCCTGTCGGGTTACATACTCAGAAGATCAGTTGGAAACACATCAGGGAAGTCTCGCACTACTAGGACTGAATCAACTATAGGGGTATCAACACTAACATCTCTCACATAGGCCAGATATGCATCACACCCCTTCTCAACCATTCGTTGAACTTTAAGGAAATAAATAACTCTATTGGGAGTGTGATCTAAAGTACCCCTCCACTCTACTCATGGTACAGCTGGCATAGCCAGCGTCACGGTTTTGGCGTGACAATCAAGAATAGCATAATGGGGCGACAACAAATCCATGCCTAGGATAACATTGAAATCTACCATGCTGAGCAATAATAAATCGGCTCTGATCTCAAAACCATTAAGAGCAAACAAACACGACCAATAAACGTGGTCCACAATAAGAGAATCTCCCACAGGAGTAGAAATATAAAGAGGGAAACTCAAAGAATCCCGAGATACGCCCAAAACGGGGCAAAATAAGAAGACACATAAGAATAAGTGGAGCCTGGATCGAATAGAACCGATGCATCTCTATGATAAACCAGGAAAATACATGTGATGACAGAATCGAAGGCGACAGCTAGTATGGGCAGGAAGGGCATAATATCTGGCCTGGCCTCCCCCTCCAGGGCGGCCTCTACCTCCCCAACCTCCACCTCTAGCTGGCTGAGCATGTAGGGTAGCAACTGGTGCTAGAACCATAGCCTGGGAACTCTGTAGGGCATGTTGTGGCTGAGGAGTCTATGGAGATGCACCCCTCCTAAGTTTGGGGAAATCCCTAACCATATGGCATGTGTCACCACACTCAAAACAAGCTCTAGGAGGACGTGGTGGTTGTGACTGGCTCGGGCCAGGTCTACTGGAATGACCACTAAAAGCACCCCTTGCAGGAGGCGCACTAGATATTAGAGGTTTATAATAAGGCTCCTAAGGTCTAGGAGGAGCTGGAATACCATTGGCTGCTGGAAGAGATAAATGAGTGGGGCAACTCATATAACCCCTACCAAGACGAACTGTAGCTGACGCATAGGCACCGGAATAATGGCCTGACTCTCGAGACCTCTTGGCCTCCCTCTCCTCTCTATCCCAAGTATACATAGCCTCCACTCTACTAGCAATGCTCACCACCTGCTGATAAGAAATATCCTTCTCCAACTCACGATACATGTTAGACCTGATGTTGGGAATGAGCCCTTCAATAAACCAACGAACCCTCTCACGAACTGTAGCAACCAAGGCTGGTGCATGCCTAGCCAAGTCAGTGAAATGGAAAGCATACTTCGAAATACTCATAGTGCCCCAACGCAAATACTCAAATTCTGTGCATCATGCGTCCCTGAGGCTCTGAGGGACAAAATCTCTCAAGAACATATCTGAAAACTGAATCCAACTAAGGGATGTTGCCTCAGCTGGATTGTCCAACTCAAAAGTATGCCACTACTGGTAGGCTTCTCCTCGATCCTGATATACCCATAGTGCGGAGGATACGATAACACTCCTATAGAAATCCCAGGGCATCATCTGATGCTAAACCACTGAATACAGGAGGCTTATACTTCTTGAACCTCTCAAGCCTCCGTTGTTCATCCTCTAAAGTTGTTACCCTGTCCTCGGGCTGAATGGGCCACAGACGATACCGGTATAACCTCTAGGATATGATCGACCTAGACCCGCTGCTCAGGAGTGCGGGTGGCAAGAGTCTGTGCTCCTCCCCCGGCCTGGGATGTGGCCGCAGCAAGGGGAATCATCCCTGCCTGATCTAGAGTGGTGTACATGCTCACGAATTGTGCAAGAGTCTCCTGAAGAGCTGGAATAGTAGTAGCAATAGGCGTATCAGGTGTCTGGACTTCGGTTGGAGCTGCTGGTGGCTCCTCTGTGGCAGCTCACGTGGGTGCTCTGGTTGCACCACAGGCGCGTCCTCGGCCTCTACCCCAGCCCCGACCTCTGACATCTCTAGCAGGGGGCGCGGGTGCCTGGTCATCTCTGGTAGCACATGTCCTTACCATCTGTGAGAGAATAGAAGACAAAGGTTTAGAATTCTGATATCAAAAATCACGCACGACAAGGAAATCAAATGAAGTAGAATTTTCCTAACAGTTACAAAGCCTCTCGTAGATAAGTACAGACGTCTTCGTACTAATCCGCGAGACTCTAACAAACCGGCTTGTGATTCATGACTCCTATGAACCTAGAGCTCTGATACCAACTTGTCACGACCCAAGTTCGCCCTCCGTGAACTGTCGTGATGGCACTTAGTCTCTACGACTAGGTAAGCCTAACAATTTGCGGAAAAAGAAACGAAATATAAAACTAGCCAAAAACTGCGGAATAAACATAAATAAAACATTTAAGAAGCCGCTCGGCATATACAAATATAAACTGTCGAACTAAATCAACTCTCATAACCTGGAATCTCATAAAATCACAAGTTGTTGAATAACTACAAGTGTTCTAATCTCTAGAATGTCTAAACGAAAGTAAATACATGAGAGCTAAAGCTAGATGGGAGAATAGAGAGGGACTCCTCGGTCTGCGGAAGCGGCGGATATACCTCGAAGTCTCTGAAGATCGCCTTCCCTCACTAATGGTATGGCTGAGCCGAAGAACCTGGATCTGCACGCGAAAAACATGCGCAGGAAGGCATGAGTACACCACAGCGGTACTCAGCAAGTGCCAAACCTAACCTCGATCGAGTAGTGACAAGGAAGGTTAGGGCCCTACTGATTATAGATGAAAAATAAGGTAAAACAGTATAGAATACGACAATATAATTAAAATGATAACAGTCTATAACGAATAAAATTACATAAAAGAATCTAACTCAGTACACAAAAATAGCAACAGGGGATCTCCCGAGATATCATCTTGTAGTCCCAAACGTAAATGTATAAAGGATCTCCCGGGATATTGTCCCATAGTCCAAATCATAAATATGCAAGGGAAACTCTCGGAATACCAAATTCGTAGTCCCAAAGTAAATATCCAGTACGGGGAATTTACCAGGTGTTGTCCCGTAGTCCCAATCATAAATGTGCAGGGGGATCTACCGGAATACCGATCTGTAGTCCCAAAGTAAACAAGCAAGGGGATCTCCTGGGATATCGTCTTGTAGTCCCAAAGTAAGTATACAACCATCTCAAAAAGGTATACAATTCTATTCAAGAATTAGACAGGAATTTCTACTCTAACATGCTGTACAGAGTACAAGTAGGCAATTAAAGCAAGAAGGCAATTAAAACAAATGGCGTGCTTTTCCTAATCTAAACAAGAGGCTTCAAATAAAAGTATTTGCTAAACTACAAGAAAACATGGTATTAGCTTAATAAAAACGGGATTTTTAATAATTAGCACGTGTATGCACTCGTCACCTCACGTATACATCACTCATATAACAACAATAATAAAATCCTAAGGGGAGTTCCCCCACACAAGGTTAGGTAACTCACTTGCCTAGAACCAGCTCAATCAACTCAAAATCACGTTCTTGCCACAAGTACCCGACTCCAATTGGCCCAAATCTATTCAAATCAATTGCATAATGTAAATATAACTTCAAGTAACTAATTCCACTAATTAATTCGAAGCTAACACGCAAAATTAAGAAAATTGCCCAAAAAGACCCCCGGACCCACATCTCGGAATCGGATAAAATTCGCAAAACAAGAATCCTTACACTCTCACGAGTTCAAACATACCAATTACATCAAAATTGGACCACAAACAACCCCTTAAATCCCAAAATCGAAGTCTCATATTTCAAACCCTAAACCCCCAATTCTAACCATCATTTTCCATAAATTCCTTGTCAAAACAGTGAAATAACACCATATAAATGAGTCTTGGTTCCAAAAATCTTACCTCATCGAAGCTCCCTTGAATTCTCTCTCAGAAATCTCACAAAAAGCTTCAATCATAGGTAAAAATAGTGAAATAGAGCTGAAAATCGTGAAGGAACTCTTATATAGGTTCTAGCCCAGGGTTTCCGTACCTGTGGCCTTTTCCTCACACATGCAAACCCGCATCTGCGGTCCCAGGTGCGCATCAGTGGAATTCACTTATTGCACTGGGGTCGCACCTGCGCTTCACTTACCGCACCTGAGGTCTCGCAGGTGCGCTCAACCTCTCGCACTTGCAACTTCTGGTCCTCTAGTGCATGGCCGCATCTACGTCTTCTCACACGCTTCTGCGATCACGCACATGCGGTCCCAAATCCGCAGGTGCGGTTATGACAAAAGTTCAGCAGCTGCTCCAAACAACTCCCAATTCTTCCAAAATCATCCCGAGGCCCCCGAGACCACAACCATAAATACAAACAAGTCATATACCACTATTCAAACTTGTACCAATCTTCGGAACACTCAAAAAAACATCGAATCATCAAAACACCCTCGGATTCAAGCCTAAGGATTCCAAAACATCTAATTTCAGCTTTCGATCAAAAAGTCTATCAAACCTCGTCTGAATAACCTAAAATTTTGCATACACATCCCAAATGACACAACGGACCTACTCTAACTTTCGGAATTACATTCCGACCCCAATATCAAAATCTCACTATCAAACCGGAAACTTCAAAAATTCGACTTTCGCCATTTCAAGCCTAATTAAGCTACAGATCTCCAAAACACAATCCAAACACGCCCCTAAGCCCGAAATCACCCAACGGAGCTAACAGAACCAACGGAATTCCATTCTGAGGCCATCTTCACACTGCTCCGACTATGGTCCAAATTCTAAAGGTTAAGCTCTCATTTAGGGACTAAGTGTCCCAAACACTCCAAAACTCTAAACGAATCCTCCCGGCAATTCACAATAGTAGAAATAAACACGGGGAAAGCTGTTAATAGGGGATCGAGGCATTAACCCGGAGCAAGACCCGCTCTCCAACCATATAGGAAACATCACGAACCTTTCGGTCCGAGTAACTATTCTGTCTGGACTGGGCTATACGGAGTCTATCCTGAATCACCTTAACCTTCTTCAAGGCATCCTGAACCAAGTTTGTGCCCAATAATCTAGCCTCACCCGGCTCAAACCAACCCACTGGTGATCTGCACCGCCTACCATACAAAGCCTCATACAGTGCCATCTGAATGCACCAGTGGCAAGAACTGATCCCAAGACCTCCAAACTCCATCGCACATGCACGGAGCATATCCTCAAGAATCTAAATAGGGCACTTGGATTGTCCGTCCATTTGGGGGTGAAATGTTGTGCTCAACTCCACCCGAGTACCCAACTCATGTTGTACGGCCCTCCAGAACAAATGAGAACTGAGTACCTCTGTCTGAAATGATAAAAAATAGAATACCATGCAGACAAACAATCTCCCAGATATAAATCTCTGCCAACTGCTCCGAAGAATAGGTAGTACACACAGGAATGAAATGCGCGAATTTGGTCAGCCAATCCACAATCACCCAAATGGCATCGAACTTCTTCAAAGTACGTAGGAGTCCAACTACGAAGTCCATGGTGACTCGCTCCCACTTCCACTCCGGAATCTCTATCTGCTGAAGCAACGCACCCAGTCTCTGGTGCTCATACTTTACATGCTGACAATTGAGGCACCGAGCTACAAACCCAACTATATCCTTCTTCATCCGCTCTACCAATAGTGCTGCCTCAAATCGTGGTACATCTTCTCGGCACCCGGATGAATAGAATACCGCGAACTATGGGCTTCCTCTAGAATCAACTCCGAAGCCCATCAACATTAGGTACACATACCCGACCCTGCATCCTCAATACCCCGTCATCACCAATAGTCACATTTCTGGCATCTCCGTGCAGAACTTTGTCCTTGAGGGCGAGCAAATGAGGGTCATCATACTGATGCTCCCTGATATGATTAAATAAGGAAGATCGAGAGACCACGCAAGCTAGAACCCGACTGGGCTCAAAAAGATCCAATCTCACAAATTGGCTGGCTAAGGCCTGAATATCCATCGCCATGGGCCTCTCCGCTACCGGTAGATAAGCCAAACTCATCAAACTCTCTGCCCGGTGACTCAAAGCATCGGCCACCACATTGGCCTTGTCCGGATGGTACAAGATAGTAATATCATAGTCCTTTAGCAGCTCTAACCATCTCCTCTGGCGCAAATTAAGATCCTTCTGCTTGAACAGATGGTGCAAACCCCGGTGATCAGTATAGATCTCACAAGGAACACCGTACAAATAATGATGCCAGATCTTTAAGTCGTGAACAATAGCAGCTAACTCGAGATCATGGACCGGATAATTCTTCTCATATACCTCCAACTGTCTGGACGCTTAGGCAATCACCCTACCGTTCTGCATCAATACCGCTCCAAGTCCAATCCACGAGGCATCACAATAGACAGTATAAGACCCCGAACCTATAGACAATATCAATACTGGGGCTGTAGTCAAAGCTATCTTGAGCTTCTGGAAGCTCGCCTCACACTCTTTCGTCCACTACAACGGAGCACCTTTCTGGGTCAACCTAGTCATAAGTGCTGCAATCGATAAAAACCCCTCGACAAATCGAAGGTAATAACCCGCCAAGCCAAGAGAACTGCGAATCTCTATAGCTGAAAATGGTCTGGGCCAACTCTGCACTACTTCCACTTTCTTCGGATCCACATGTATACCCTCACTCAATACCACGTGGCCCAAGAATGCCATGGAATCCAACCAAACCTCACATTTCGAGAACTTTGCATATAACTTCTTTTCCCTCAAAGTCTAAAGCACTGTCCTCAGGTGCTGCTCATGATCTTCCCGACTCCGAGAGTATACCAGAATATCATCAATAAAGATAATGCCGAACGAGTCAAGATATGGCCGCAACATACTGTGCATCAAATGCATGAAGGCTGCTGGGGCATTGGTCAGCCCAAATGACATAACAAGGAACTCGTAATAACCATACCAAGTCCTAAAAATAGTCTTCGGGATGTCTGGCTCCCGAATCTTCAACTGATGGTAACCTGAACGCAAGTCAATCTTAGAGAACACTTGTGTACCCTGTAGCTGGTCAAACAAATCATCAATACGAGGCAATGGATACTGGTTCTTCGTTGTAACTTTGTTCAACTAGTGATAATCAATGCATATACGCATAGAATCATCCTTTTACTTAACAAACAAGACAGGAGCACCCCAAGGTGATACACTAGGCCGAATAAAAACCTTATCAAGAAATTCATGTAACTGATCCTTCAACTCCTTCAACTCAGGAGGGGCCATACGATATGGAGGAATAGAAATAGGCTGAGTGCCCGGCAATAGATCAATGCCAAAATCAATATCCTTGTCGGGTGGCATACCCAGAAGATCAGCTGGAAACACATCAAGAAGTCTCACACTACTAGGACTGAATCAACTATAGGGGCATCAACACTAACATCTCTCACATAGGCCAGATACACGTCACACCCCTTCTCAACCATTCACTGAGCTTTAAGGAAAGAAATAACTCTACTGGGTGTGTGATCTAAAGTACCCCTCCACTCTACTCGTGGTACACTTGGCATAGCCAGCATCATAGTTTTGGTGTGACAATCAAGAATAGCATAATGGGGCATCAACCAATTCATGCCCAAGATAACATCGAATTCTACCATGTTGAGTGATAATAAATCGGCTCTAGTCTCAAAACCACTGAGAGCAACCAAACACGACCGATAAACACGATCCACAATAAGAGAATCCCCCACATAAGTAGAAACATAAACAGGGAAACACAAAGAATCTCAAGATACGCCTAAATGCGGGGCAAAATAAGAAGACACATAAGAATAAGTGGAGCCTGGATCAAATAGAACCGATGAATCTCTATGACAAACCATGACAATACCTGTGATGATAGAATCGGAGGCGACAGCCTCAGTACGGGCAGGAAGGGCATAATATCTAGCCTGGCCTCCCCCTCCAGGGAGACCTCTGCCTCCCCGACCTCCACCTCTAGCTGGTTGTGCAGGTGGGGCAGCAACTGGTGCTGAAACCATAGCATGGGAACTCTGTAGGGAACGATGTGGCTAAGGAGTTTGTGGTGGTGCACCCCTCCTAAGTGTGGGCAATCCATCACCATATGGCATGTGTCACCACACATAAAATAAGCTTTGGGAGGATGTGGTGGTTGTGACTAGCTCAGGCCAGGTCTGCTGGACTGACCACTAAAAGCACCCCGTGCAAGAGGCGCCCTAGATATTGGAGGTGTATAATAAGGCTCCTGAGGTCTAGGAGGAGCTGGAATACCACTGGCTGCTGGAAGAGCTGAAAAAAGGGGGCGACTCATATAACCCTACCCTAATGAATTGTAGCTGATGCACAGGCACCAGAATAATGGCCCGACTCAGGAGACCTCTTGGCCTACCTCTCCTCTCTATCCCGAGCATGCATACCCTCCACTCTCCTAGAAATTCTCACCACCTACTAATAAGAAATATCCATCTCCAACTCATGAGCCATGTAGACCTGATGCTGGGAATGAGCCCCTCAATAAACCGACGAACCCTCTCATGAACTGTAGCAACCAAGGCTAGTGCATGCCTAGCCAAGTCAGCGAAATGAACAACTTACTCCGAAACAGTCATAGTGCCCTGGCGCAAATGCTCAAACTCTATGCGCCATGCGTCCCTGAGGCTCTGAGGGACAAACTCTCTCAAGAACATATCTGAAAACTGAGTCCAAGTAAGGGATGTCGCCTCAGCTGGACTGTCCAACTCAAAAGTACGTCACCACTGGTAGCTGCTCCTCGAAGCTGGAAGGCAGTGAAAGAAACCCCACTCGATCCTAATATACCCAAAGTGCGGAGGATACGGTAACACTCCTTCACAAATCCCAGGGCATCATCTGATGCTAAACCACTGAATACAGGAGACTTATACTTCTTGAACCTCTCAATCCTCCGATGTTTATCCTCTGAAGTTGATGCCCTATCCTTAGGCTGAACTGGGGCCACAGGCGATACCGGTATAACCTCTAGGATATGATTGACCTAGACCCGCTGCTCAGGAATGCGGGTGGTGGGAGTCTATGCTTCTCCCCCGGCATAGGATGTGGCTACAGCAAGGAGAATCAGCCCTGCCTGAGCTAAAGTGGTGTACATGCTCACAAATTGTGCAAGAGTCTCCTAAAGAGCTGGAATAGTAGTAGCAGTATGCGTATCAGGTGCCTGGACTCCGGCTGGAGCTGCTGGTGGCTCCTCTGTGGCAGCTTGCGTGGGTACTCTGGCTGCACCATGAGTGCGTCCTCGGCCTCTACCCCGGCCCCAACCTCTGACGGCTCTAGCAGGGGGCGCGGGTGCCTGGTCATATCCAGTAGCACGTGTCTGCACCATCTGTGAGAGAATAGAAGACGGAAGTTTAGAATTGTGATATCAAAAATCACGCACGACAAGGAAATCAAATGAAGTGGAATTTTCCTAACAGTTACAAAGCCTCTCGTAGATAAGTACAGACGTCTCCGTACCAATCCGCGAGACTCTAACAAACTGGCTTGTAATTCATGACTCCTATGAACCTAGAGCTCTAATACCAACTTGTCACGACCCAAGTTCGTCCTCCGTGAACTGTCGTGACGGCACTTAGTCTCTACGACTAGGTAAGCCTAACGATTTGCGTAAAAAGAAATGAAAGATAAAACTAGCCAACAACTGTGGAATGAACATAAATAAAACATTTAAGATGTCGCTCGGCATATACAAATATAAACTCTTAAATTGAATCAACTCCCAAAACCTGGAATCTCATGAAATCACAAGCTGTTGAATAACTACAAGTGTTCTAATCTCCAAAATGTCTAAACAAAAGTAAATACATGAGAGCTAAAGCTAGAGGAGAGAATAGAGAGGGACTCATCGGTCTGCGGACGCAGCAGATATATTTTGAAGTCTCTAGAGATCGCCTCACCTCACTTATGGTATGGCTGAGCCGAAAAACCTGGATCTGCACAAGAAAAACATGCGCAGGAAGGGAATGAGTACACCACATTGGTACTCAGTAACTAATTCCACTAATTAATTTGAAGCTAACACGCAAAATTAAGAAAATTGCCCAAAAAGTCCCTTGGGCCCACTTCTCGGAATCGGATAAAATTCACAAAACTACAATCATTACACTCTCACGAGTTCATACATACCAAATACATCAAAATCAGACCACAAACAACCCCTCAAATCCCAAAATCGAAGTCTCCAAATTCAACCCGTAAACCCCCAATTCTAACCATCATTTTCCATAAATTCCTTGCCAAATCAATGAAATAGCACCATATAAACGAGTCTTGGTTCCAAAAATCTTACCTCCTCGAAGCTCCCTTGAATTCTCTCTCATAAATCTCCCATAAAGCTTCAATCCCAGATAAAAATTATGAAATAGAGTTGAAAATCGCGAAGAAACACTTATATAGTTTCTGGCCTAGGGTTTCCGCACCTGCGGCCTTTTCCTCGCACCTACGAACCCACACCTGTGGTCCCAGGTGCGCATCTGCGGAATTCATTTATTGCACTGGGCCGCACCTGCACTTCACTTACCGCACTTGTAGTCTTGCAGGTGCGCTCAACCTCTTGCACCTGCGACTTCTGGTCCTCTAGCGCATGGCTGCATCTGCGGCTTCTCCCACGCTTCTGCGATCACGCACCTACGGTTCCCAATCCGCAGGTGCGGCTATGAAAGAAGTTCAGCAGCTGAAGTTGCTCCAAACAACTCCCAATTCTTCCGACAATCTTTCGAAATCATCCCGAGGCCCCCGGGACGCTCAAAATAATATCAAATCATTAAAATACCCTCGGATTCAAGCCTAAGGATTCCAAAACTTCCAATTTCAGCTTTTAATCAAAACGTCTATCAAACCTCGTCCGAATGACCTGAAATTTTGCACACATGTCCCAAATGACACAACGGACCTACTCCAACTTCCGGAATTCCATTCCGACCCAGATATCAAAATCTCACTGTCGAACCGGAAGCTCCTAAGCCCGAAATCACCGAATGGAGCTAACGGAACCAACGAAATTCCATTCCGAGGCTTTCTTCACACTACTCCAACTATGGTGCAAATTCTAAAGCTTAAGCTCTCATTTAGGGACTAAGTGTCCCAAAACACTCCGAAACTCCAAACGAATCCTCTCGGCAATTCACAATAGTAGAAATGAATACGGGGAAAGCAGTTAATAGGGGATCGGGGTGTTAATTCTTAAAATGACCGGCCGAGTCGTTACACCCTCGGACAGGCGGTTAAGGCCTATCCTTCCGAGCTTCCACTTGATAGTCCCCAAGGCACTCCAAACTGCTTGGATCGCTTTGGGTAAAGTGTCTACCCTTTGTCTTTGCAGCTTCATACCGGCATAAGGTTTCTACCCTTCCAATAATGTGAAGAGTTTGTCTTTCTCCCCCATGTATCATATGTTCAGCATGAGTGCGGAGAATTCCCGCACTGATTTGGTTTAGTGGAGCTCCCATAGCTTTTTTTGTGCATTGTACTCAACATTTTTGGTTAAGAACTATAGGCATATGGCTGCCTTTACTTCTTCCCATATCGAGTATCTTCACCGGCCCTGATGGTTTTGTATTTCACCCGCCACCAGAGTTTAGCATTACTCTGAAGATACATGGCTGCAGTTACTACCTTCTTAACTTCTTCTAGCTCCCCCACGGCATCGAAGTATTGTTCGATATTGAAGATGAAGTTTTCCACTTCTTTGGCATTTCGAGCTCTATTGTATGGTTTTGGCTCAGGAATCTTCAGCTTTTTTAGCACAAGGGTCTGATTCACAGCACCCCCGATCTGGTTTCCACCTCCTCGAATGAGGCCTTATAGTGCAGCATTGACAACATTGAGATGGCCTGTCAAGTTATCTATGGTTTGTTGCATAGCAATCACCCTGTCTGCCTCTTGTGCCCCATAGGCTAAATCCTCAGTACGCTCCTGTTGGAGGCCCTCGAATTTACCAAAAATTTTGGTTGCCTTTGTGGCTGCCGTTTGTCGGTCTCCTTCAGAGTCACGACGTTCGCTATGTCACCTTCGGCCTGTCGCATCCTGCGATCCAGGTCATCCAACCTTTGCACTATGTTGGTTCTTAGATCAGGCACCGTATTCACAATGGGTCATAATACGTCAACCGTCTCTTCAAGGGCCACAATGCGGTCCCCATAATTCACCATGGTCAGAAATGATGGTAATGGCAATATGTTCCCTCGTCTGATGTAGAGCCTAGGCTCTGATACTAACTGTTACGTGGCGTCTTCTTGAGATTCCTTGGAAGGGCGATATAAGGCTAAGCAACTAATGTCCGTGTAGTTACTATCCACCAACAGGGGTCCCCTCCGCACGCTAGATGAGATTGTTAGTGTCGTACGGGAAAACCAATGTCAAGAGCAATTGAGAGAACAGAAAAGAGAATTGAGAATGAAAGAAAGCTTGATTGCATTAATAAAATCTATTACAGAAAAGCAACACGGTGTCGAGGAAGAGAGACACCAGTACAGAGAATTATTTGCTTGTTAGAAAGTTTGATTGCTCGATCTCCCCTAATAGTACTTAAAAAAAATAAACCAAAGTTACAGGACTTGACCTAACTAAGCTAGAGAGACATAATGTAAATACATGAAATAAAACTACTCTATATTTACAATGAAAAAGGACTTAGCTTCCTACAAAGTAGAAGTCGGTCTGTTGGTAGCAACTTTGTCTTTAGCATCAGAGTTTGCGCGCGTGGCACTGTCTGCGCGCATGGCGTTGTTGGAATTTGTCTGCGGCTGGGCGCTGGTGAGGGCTATCGGTGGGGCGACATAGACACAAGCGCGCTTGTCACTTGGCACGGACAAGACTACGAGGCCGACCATACCGCTAGGCGTTGGGAGGCTTGCTAGGACACCATGGGGCGTGTCCAAGGGTTCATGGGGCACGGCCGGAAAGCCGCCCATGACATAACTCATGCATGTTTGGGCGATCTTAATTAAGCAACACTTACCCATTTTTCTTTGTCTTTCTTATATTACGAACACTCCAATCCTCTTATCTTTTGAGTAATTAGGTTCTTTTGACACTACTACTGTCTCTCCAAGAATGCCACTATTACCGTGGGGAGTCAAACATCCTTTTATTTACTGAGATATAAATGGTGATTTATAGTATCTTTGATAATTGTTTAATATATAAATTTTAATATTAAATTCCGTAAATTACTAATATTGTGGGCGTACGCGTATTGGTCAATTACCGTAATTTCAGTAGAAAATTTGTTGACTTGATTATAACACTAGTTTCTAGCTTTGTCGCGCATTAACCAAATATAGGATGAAAGAGTATATGAATTGAAAATGGCTACTTCAGGAATGATTTATCTATTTGACTTCATCTTATGATCTGGATTATTGCTAGACGCTAAGTTACACTAATGATATTATCCCGATCAAGCTTGCACATTTGCATGACAGCAATCGCCAACTGTAGTTCATATTTCCCTAAGTATGAATTTCAGAAAATTTTCTCTTCAAAGAAAAACTTGTGTTAGCTAGGTGTGAAAAGTGCATATTCAGGAGTGAAGTACATTAACAATATTTCAAAGAATTGTTGCATATTTCTATTTCTCTTGATTTTAAAATAAAAATTACATAAGAAGAGAAAGAATATCATTCTGAACGAAAGAAATTTTTTAACTGATATGCTTGCTAAAGACATATATAAAGTTCTTCAAGCTTGAAGTAGCTGTGATGACTTTTTTAGGATAGCAGATGTTGTCAATTCATTAATAATAGATATTTCATAAGTTAGTATCTCTAGTAATACATAATCTATCTATATATTATTAAAAGGAGAGAAAAAAAAATCATCTCCTTAAGCTAAATATCAACCTAGAAAAAGCCACTTGGCATAAGTAGTTAATAATTAGTTATCTATATATTATTAAAAGGAAAGGAAAAAGCTCTCTCCTTAAGCCAAATGGTAGCCTAGAAAAAAGCCGCATGGTATAAGTAGTTAATAATTAGTTGTTGGTTATTATTTTTGAATTTAAATATCTATAAATAATAAAATAAAATATCTTATAATAAAAAAATAAAAAATAAAAAATAAAAAAACTGTCCATTCAAATTGGAGAGTAGTTTCAAGTTGGAGTTTTTAAATTATTTTAAAATAAAAAAAAAACTAAAAATTGCCATTTAATAAATAAAAACTCCCAATTTAAAATTTCTTTGTTTTTTTAATAATTTTTGTTCTTTTTTAAAAAATAAAAATTTTATTTATTCAAAAAATATTATTGATAATAATAGAATAAAATAAAAAATAAAAAAATATGTATTTTCTATTATATTATAAAAAGAAAGTAGCATACAAAAATTTAAATAAAGCAATATGACACTAAAAGTTTCTATTAACAATACAACAACACTAAATATTGGATAATATAATAAATAAAAGTACAGAACAAAAAAGTTATTCGATGCCTATATAAGTCTCATTACAAAAAGAAAGTAGTAGACAAAAATATTAAACAAAGTAATATGCTAATAAAAAATTTTATTAATAATGCAATTATATTAAATATTGGATAATATAATAAAAAATACAAAAAAAAAGTTACTCGATGATTATATAAGTCCCTTTAATTTAAGAGAAATTTTATTCATAAAAATTCAGATAATATTATTGACAACAACAGAATAAAATTTAAAATAAAAAAATATTTTAAGATTAATTATATATATATATATATTACAAAAAGAAAGCGAGCAAAAAAAATATTAAACAATATGCTAATAAAAAATTTTGTTAACAATATAAAAATACTAAACATTGGGTAATAGAATAAAGAAAAATATAGAACAAAAAGGTTATTCAATAACTATATAAGTCCCTTTAATTTAATAGCAATTTTATTAGTGGGTATATCACATAGACAAATAAGAAATTTATTAAAGCAATACGATATAATTTGTTCAAACAAGTCCGATCACAATTTAATTTAATTAATATTTTTTAATGTTGACCGAATATCGCGCGGGTGTTAAATTTTAAATAGTTAAATTCACTAACACTTTTGAAGATTTTATGTCCAAATTCATACTGAATACTATTAAGTCATCCATTCTCCGTACACTGCCAGATGAAGCCGAAGGAGTACTTTAATTTGCTAGGTCTGGCGATATGATCAATTTGAAAATATATAGTCATAAAAAAAAAATGTTTCTTCTAATCTTCGTGTTTTACTGGCCCTCTCCTAAAATGGTTTGATATAAAGAAAATTAAATTAAAAAAAGAGAAAACAAAAGGCTAGCTAGAGAGAGGAGAAAATATATAATCATATAACTCACTTTATTCATCTCATAATCTCTGCATTTTGCAAGGAGATCGAAACTGAGCAAAACATACGTACACAAAGACAGAGAAATAAAATATAGGGTACAAACAATATCAATAGCTTAGACAACATGAAGCTACAAAAGAACTTCGCCTCCTGTGGGGCTTATTATTTACTCTTTTTTTTCTTCTTCTTTTCTCATTGCCTCTCGAAATTGGGAAAAGCCTTTTCTTTTAGCTCAACATTATGCTTTTCCTGCATAAGAATATACATTGTGTGCTTAGGTTCTTAGTAATATCAAAAGAAACTGAAAATTCTGAACAGCTAATAACTGATAAATGAAGCTAAGAAAACAAGAAGCAGAGAGCGCAGTTCTTTATATTATATTAATGTTTTGCATGAACACAGTTATATATGCAATTTGCTTTGCATTCTTGACATATCATTTGGAAAATGTCTTAATTAATTTGGCTTAATTACCTTCAACTTCGTGATGTTACTTCTTAGTAGTGGTAGGGAGGAGGAGGAGAAGCGTAAAGATAGAGGTGGTGTGGTGCTGGAGACTTGTAGACTGGAGTTGGTGGTGGAGGTGACTTGTAAACAGGAGTTGGTGGTGGTGGAGACATATAAACTGGTGCAGGATGGTATGGTGTTGGTGAAGGATGGTATGGCTTCACTGGTGGCGGTGGTGACTTGTAAACTGGTGCAGGATGATACGGTGTTGGTGAAGGGTGGTATGGCTTCTTGGGTGGTGGTGGTGACTTGTAAACGGGAGCTGGTGGTGGTGGCGACTTGTAAACTGGTGTGTGTGGAGGGTAGTATGGCTTCTTGGGTGGTGGTGGTGACTTGTAAACTGGAGTTGGTGGTGGTGGTGACTTGTAAACCGGGGTGTGTGGAGGGTAGTATGGCTTCTTGGGTGGTGGTGGCGACTTGTAAACTGGAGTTGGTGGTGGTGGAGACTTATAAACCGGGGTGTGTGGAGGGTAGTATGGCTTCTTGGGTGGTGGTGGCGACTTGTAAACTGGAGTCGGTGGTGGTGGAGATTTGTAAACAGGGGTGTGTGGAGGGTAGTATGGTTTCTTGGGTGGCGGCGGTGACTTGTAAACCGGAGTTGGTGGTGGTGGCGACTTGTAAACTGGAGTGTGTGGAGGATAGTATGGCTTCTTGGGTGGTGGTGGTGACTTGTAAACTGGGGTGTGTGGAGGGTAGTATGGCTTCTTGGGTGGTGGTGGTGACTTGTAAACGGGAGTTGGTGGTGGTGGCGACTTGTAAACCGGGGTGTGTGGAGGATAGTGTGGCTTCTTGGGTGGTGGTGGTGACTTGTAAACTGGAGTTGGTGGTGGTGGAGATTTATAAACGGGTGCAGGATGATATGGTGTTGGTGAAGGGTGGTATGGCTTCTTAGGTGGCGGTGGAGACTTATATACAGGGTGGTGGGGTGGTGATGGATAGACATGCACTGGTGGAGGAGGAGACTTGTAGAGGTATGGTTTCTTAGGTGGTGGTGGAGATGAGTATTGATAATTTGCTGAGCTTTCAGAAGCTAAGCTAAGTGACACTAAAACTACAAAAAGAGTGGCAAATAGAGAAGCCATTTTCCCCATCTTTGAAACAAATGAGAAAAGTTGTTGTCTTCTTAAGCTTCACTACGACCCCTTTATATAGCTTTCATTTAGACAATTACCCTTTTCAAGATTTTCATAAATGAAGGTAAAAGTCTCACTTAAAACCTACCAAAGTAAAGTAAAAAAGCTAGAGTATATATGCATTTTGATTTGGTTTTGTCATGTTGTCGGCTCAAATTGACCTGAGTTGGTACACTTTTTTTGTTCGATAGAGGCTGCAAGCTAAGCAAAGGAATAAACTATTATGGCAGCTATACTATTTCTGATGCAATAATTCAAAGAGAAAAGTCTCCTTTTACTTTCTATCTTTTTAGACAGTACTGGAACTTTGAAAAACAAATGTGGATGCCTCAACTTTGCACGATTTCAGTTACAGAAATCAGAGCAGCTAGCTTTTAACTTAAATTAATGTTCTATTCACATGTATGACTAATTTCAAAAAGAAAAAACTATGAAACTTGACATTTACTACTGAAATCACAAAGAGTGAAATTAATTCACTTGTATGAGAAATTGATAAATCGAGTGAAGTTAATATTCAATCATGATTAGTAGTGTCAATCATTGTGTCGCTCCAAAGTTTTATAACTAAACTATGTAAATGATAACCAATACAGTAAATTAAGTTGAATTCTCCTTGTATGATTAATGCTTCTAGTGAAGAATCGGACATGGATAGGAGGACTCAGTTCAGCTTAGAACAAGTTAAGTTTTTCGATCACGGATAGGTGTACAAGTTAATTCTTGTGTACTTCTGACTATAGTTAACTAACCTTCACATGTGTTCAAGAAGCATGTCAGGATCTTTTAGCCTATAAAAATAGAGAATAGTAGAGAATTAATTAAACACAATACATCATATTAAGAGATATAATTCAAGAACCAATTCATACTTTGATAGTATGCAAAGACCATTGTGCACTTCCAATCAACGTATAAGAATCAATAACTTAACTTAGATCATCAACTTTGGTGTTTTATCGGAGGTTTTGGTTTTATGTTCCCGTCCTTTGTATTATCTATTTCGATATTAACAATAGGGTAAGGGTCCAAATCAAACCTCCCACCCCTCAACTTGGGGAGGAGTGGGGGAGTTTTATGTGTAGCATTTTCAGTAGGTCATTTCCAAAGAGCTTAATCTAGAGAAGACAAGAGAAAAACTGTGCATGTGACCCACTTTTATTACCAACCAAATAGGGCAAAATATTCAACGAGTTTTGTAGCTCAATATTGAAAATATATCTAATTCAATCCAATATTTCTGAAAATGTTAGTTATCATAGTTTATCATCATGGGAACAGACAAGAGGTACAAAAAATCATGTTCCAGCAATGGACTAAAGTTGCAAAAAGGTATCCAAAAGCAAAGGAAAAATGGCACCCAGGAGGATCCAGGCATACAACATGCAATGCTCAAATTGTGCTAAGACCAATATATTTGAGTATCACAATGATAACTTTTTGAAATTATTAGGGAGAGAGAGAAATTAACCTAGGAAATGTTGAGGATATTTTAATATTTATTTACAAAAGGTCAAAAAGAAGGTATTCTCTCCGTCTCAAATTATTTGTCGTGTTTTTCTTTTACATACCCTTAAAAAATATTAATTATGAGGAATTTTGGACTATTTTACTCTTATTTATGTTATAAGATATAATCTCTCTTTATTGAATATTTACTCGATGTGCTATCTCCATATTCAAGAATAATTACCATTAAGGGTAAATGAAAAAAATATAATTAATTTTATCTTAAATTTCCAAAATGAAAATAATTTGAGACAATTTTTTTTAAAAAAATCTCGATAGATAATTTGAGATAGAGGGAGTCCTAAAAACCGTCTGAAAAATGAGAAGATCCATTTGAATGGATGAGTAATTAAAGGAGTGCCTTGAAAAAGAAATATGGAAACTAAACAAATATTGCATTTGTTTATCATTTAATTACTTGTAAAATATATAGTAATTGATGCCTACTGTCGTTGGTATATGAGAAGCTAAGGATCTTAATTTTCAAAAGCGTGTACAAGTTTTTATAGTAATTTGCTGAAGGCAAAAATTAATATAATGGGAATCCTCTCACCTTAACTAATGAACAATAATTTGATAACTTAAGGGTAAAGAGAATTAGCACCAAGAAAATAATCTATTTTTCTTCTCTCCTTTTTTTTTTGGCTTCTTGTTTGGGTCATTAGTATGGGTTGGGGAAACGATCGATGTCTGTTCTTCTGTTTTCTTTCAATTGAATTTGTAAATATGCTAAGCAGTATTGTTTAACCGAAAATTATGTAATTAAGTCAAAGCTTATTTTAAGAAGTACTCGAGCTACTGATAATCAAGAAATTTTATATTTACTCAATGATAAGAAAGAAAATTAGAATATGAGATAGCAGAAATAGCCAATAGTAAGCAAAAGAAAGTAATTGTATTCCAATAATAATCAGAATGTGTCTGTACAAATGATATCTCTTTCCCTTTTATAGGAATCTATAAGTACAACGTCTTTTCCCTTTTATGACCAAATCGTTATGAGCATTAATGATATTAATGAGACGTTATAATTAGTAATCGTAACTGCTCATGAAGATTCTATAACGTTTGAGATCATTCATGCTCATTAATTGATGATTCATGAATCTTTCCTTTTTACTGTCTCGATTCATTACGCTGGTACCTCTTCATATAACCATTTAAACTTGAACGATCATATCTTCTCCTCTCGTGGGTGATTTATTCGTATTTATTATGACTCGTGCCTCTTTTAATGCATCTCTCCAGTTGTCGCTTTCTCAATGATACGCGTGTCTTGTCATATCAGTCACTCATATAAATTCACGTGAAATATTTATTTATACCAATACAAGTATCAAATACACTTTCATAATGTTATTCTTTATTTTCAAAACTATCATCTCTTCTTTCTTTTTTTAAATCAAGTCCACGAAAAAAAATTCAAATCCCAAACATTTTAATAAGGCTCATTTGTGAAATATATTTGACTTGTCAAAAGTGAGACAAGGAATCAATTCAGCAACAGATGAAGCAACATCTGATTACAAGGGGACCGATAAAATACAATATTTAATTTTTGTATACGGTCAAAATCTGGCCTACCCGATTTTACTATTTTATTGAGACAAGGGAGTTGCATCGGGGATAGCCTCGTAATAAATCAGACCTGAGCTCGAAAACGAGGCATCGAGTCTAAAGATCGAGGTATCCGTTGAGAACGAGGCCAACAGCAATCGAGATTAAGTATGACCGACCTCGAGTGAAGTGCAATAACGGAAAGGCGAGATATCCGTAACCGGTTGAAGATCACGGCGGAAATCTCGGAACAGATCAAATCAAGGACAGTTATTTGTACCAACTGTCACACCTCCTTTTTCCGCCCTCGCGGGGGTACAAGAGAGTTTTTTCCAATTAAAGGACAATCGAAACGGGATTTATTTATTTATTTCAGAGTCGCCACTTGGGAGATTTAGGGTGTCCCAAGTCACCAATTTAATCCCGAATCGAGGAAAAGAATGACTCCATATTACAGTCTGCGTACCAGAAATCCGGATAAGGAATTCTGTTAACCCGGGAGAAGGTGTTAGGCATTCCCGAGTTCCGTGGTTCTAGCACGGTCGCTCAACTGTTATATTCGGCTTGATTATCTGATTTTATACAAATATGAACTTATGTGCAAATTTTATCTTTTTACCGCTTTCATAATTGTTATTATTATTTTTACAAGAATGTGAACATCGTTTAAAAACATGTCTTTGGATTGCGTCACATAAAATGCACCCGCGATCCGGAACGTATTTTTATTCAATGTTTTAGGATTTGGATTTGGGTCGCATAAATGCGCACCCATGTTTAAGAATGTATTATTATTAAATCGTGCCTAAAGCGATTAGCATATTATTATTTATGGGTAAGACTGTGGAATTCACTAAACAGTCCATCCCGAATTCTAAATACTCAATTAAATATTTATTGAGGGCCCCGCAATTAGTGCATTTTATTGGGCGAGGCTCATCTCATTTTATTTTTAAAAGGACAGTCCTAAAATGCCTACATTTTTTATTGAAATTTGTCTCTACAAAATAAAGGAGAAATATCTTAATTTATTTACATGTTATTACCTAGTTACATTATACTAGGCATGTTCTCAGTTTGTCAAATTAAAAAAAAACATAGCAATTCTAATTTTAATCCTAGACCATTTATATGCTGAAATTAACCAATATTATTTAACTAAATAAATTTCTACCAACTTCCTACTAGATGGCCTATTCGTTTGATTTTTTATTCAACGGAATTACTACACCATTTATTTATTTTTAGGCAATAGATGTAGATAGTTCATTTGTTAAGCTATCGTCGAATGTTCCACTATATGTATTAAATATCTACATGATTCTGATTTTTTGCAAACTACATAATTTATACATACAAATAAAATTCAGAATATAATTAAATATAATTCAAAATTTCAACTCTTCATTTTTTCGTATTCATGCTTCATATTTCGGATTACAATAACCAGCGTGTCAGTTGTGTACCTGATATTGGAAGCAAAAGAAAATGAAGATGAGAATCAGCAGCAGCAGTAAAATCAGTACAACACAGCAACAATAGCCCAACAACAGTAACAACCCAGTAACAGACCGGTGGAGTAGTAATCCAAAAAAACAAAAGCTTCAGCTTTTATGAAACAACAATCAATTCTGATTTCAAACAACAAAAGAAAGCAGAATATTTTTTTAGTTTTTTTTATTTGAAAGCTTAAATATTTTTCGGAATTTTCTATCTCTTAATGTTCAGCCCTTTTCTCTCTTATTTTCAGATTTGTTTCTCTCTCCCGTTTTTTTCTGTCCCTCTATTTGATTTCAAGACTTCACATATATAACCCATCCCATAAACCTTTTAATTAATTAAAATCAATACTTTTTCTCTACCCAACCCATTATCTTTCCACTCATCCCCATTACATTAAATAAACATATCACACCACCCCATTTCATTTTGTCCCCCATGCTTCATTTAAAATAATGCAAGATTCCCCTTTAAATTAAATCTTGTCCCCCCTTTATATTAAATAATCATATCACAACCCACCCCATTTCATTTTGTCCCCCATGCTTCAAATAAACAATTACAAAATGTACAATTCCTAAACTACCCCTTCTGACCTTACTGAAATTACCAAACTACCCCTGAACGTATTACAAATTTACCAAACTACCCATCAGCTATAACACATCAATTAATCAAACTTAACCAAAATATAGACAATATGATCAATTTCTAACAATGTTCAAACAACAATATGAACACGGATGAACATCATAACAACAATATCACATGAACATGATTTTAACAATATTTCAACAACAAATCACATGAACACAAATTGAACAACCAAGAACAACTAAAATTTGATTGAACAATATTTTTAGCAACAACAAACCTATTTTTCGGATTTAAACAACAACAACAATCAAACAAGTATATTTAGATTCTTAAATTCAATAATATTGAACTTAAAATCAACTCTAACAACATTACAACAAACAATTCTTATATTAAACTTTAAACAAGATTATGAGACCAATTCAAGAAATAATCATAAATGGTAAACAAGAAATCAAACTATACAAAATTCGGATTCAAGATCATCCAAACATGAACATGAATGAATCTATTTTAACACAACAAACATGACGGATTAAACGATTAAATCAATATATTCCTTTAACACAACTAAATTCTTTAAACAAATAACAAGATCGACGAAGAAACAATTATGAACTTAAACTTGAACTTAACAATACTAACAATTTCTAACAATACATAAACACATGAAACAAATTGAAGAAATAGTTAATTAAATTTCAATTTGAATCTAACAAACAACAAACTAACAAATATTCACTTAAACAATAATACAAACATGAAATGAATATGAAAACAACTAATTAAACTTCTATTTTGAAATCTGAAAATTAATTTTAACAAAGCACATGAACATGAACAAACTAGAAAAAATGATTTCAACGATAAACAACGAACAAAACAAGAATTGAATTCTTTAACGATTTTGGATCCGGAAAATATCAAACAAAAATATGGACAAAAATAAAACTCAAAAACAACTAACCGGAGATGAATCAACGACGAACTTTGATTGTAAACAAATCTGTCCGAGAACGAATCTCGCACCAAGATAACTTGACGTCGAAGACGACTACGAACGGACGACCAAAGAAGGTGGTCGTTTGGCATCGTTTAAAACGAACAATGGCAGCCCGCCACAAGCAGAAGGCAGCAGCAGCAACACTGCTGGAGCAGCAACACGAAACAGTAGCAGCAGCAGTGTCGGAGAAGATGCAACGGCAGCCATGGGAGCTCGAGTTCGAGCTCGATGAAGCTCGTCCATGGCTGGACGCGGCGGGCAGCAGTTGTGGTGGTTTGTTTGGACGACACAGCAGCAACATGAAGGATGAAAAACGCAGCAGCAGCAGTGTTGGAGAAGAAGAAAACGCAACAGCAGGAGGAGAAGCAACTACGGGCAACAATGGTGGCGTAGAAGTTGCTCGACGAACTTGAAAAACGCAGCCATGGCAGCGAGGGGATGTCGTGGGGGTGAGAGTGGTTGTGTTGTGTGTGTGTTGACGTGAGGGGGGCAGGGGTGTGAGGGGGGAAGGTCTGCCATGGGAGGAGCTTGGGGAAGCTTGAGGAAGAAGAAGAAGATAGGAGGGGGCGGATGGATTTCTTAGGGTTTTCTTCTTCTTCTTTTCTTTTTGGTTTTGTTTTTGTTTTGTGTTTTGAAAAATGAAGAAGGGTGTTGGGTATTTGGGTTAATGGACAGGGGCGACCCAATTCGAAATGGACTGGGTCGTAGGGAAGATTGGGCCATTTTTTGGGCCTATGGCTTGAAATCGAAGAAGAGGCCCAATTCCGACTTTCTTTATATTTTCGCTCTCTTTTCTTCTTTTATTTCTCTAAAACTAAATTATAAAAATACTTAAACTATTATTAAGAACTAAATTAAGTTATAAAAGCGCAAATTAACTCCAAATAACAATTAACGCACAATTAAGTAATAATTAAGCATAAAATTGTATATTTGGACATTAAATGCTAAAAATGCAAACGATGCCTATTTTTGTAATTTTTAATTTTTGTAAAACAAATTTAATTACTAACAATTGTAGAATTAAATCCTACATGCAAAATGCGACATATTTTTGTATTTTTTATTAATTTAGCAAATAAACACGCACAGACAAATACAAATAATTATTCAAAATATCACAAAATATCACAAAATTGCACACCAAAGAAAAATCATTTTATTTTTGAATTTTTTGGGAGTAATTCTCATATAGGGCAAAAATCACGTGCTTACAGCTGCCCCTCTTTGCCCGAAGACACGAAGGGTTTTCGTGCAAAGATAAAGCGAGCGATTTTTGCCCATCCGAGTACTCCGTGTGAAGCATTTTTTGAAAAAGATTTGACCGAACCTTTGCTTCAAAGGTTTCCTACATATCCTGGGCTAAACAGGAATCAGGTCAATGTAGTTCGGGAAATTTTGGTAGCTGGGACTACCGTGGGACTGCATTGTTACTGTTGTTGCATGCTATTACCACTGCTTACCGATCTCCTTGTTACACCATGCTTAAAAGAAAACAAGAAGCTAGGCTAGAGTACAATTTGTTTTTGTTGCCTTGCTTCCTTGTCTGCTTGCATTTCTTCCGGTGTTTTTCTTCTTTTGACACATGTACTTGAGTTTGTACTGTGACCTCTTGTTGCAACCTTCTATTTCCCAGTGTCGGGGAATTTTATTGTCTCCTGCTGGGGATTCCTGTTGTAACCCTCTGTTTTATTGTCCTCTGACTTGATCTTGAAATGTATGCCTCTTGTTCTAGGGGCGGGCTCCCAACTTCAACACTTGAAATTAAAGACTGAATGTATGCCTTTGTTATCTGGGCGGGCTCCCAACTTCAATGCTTGAAATGTAAAGACTGAAATGTATACCTCTGTTATCTGGGCGGGCTCCCAATTTCAACACTTGAAAATTAAAGACTGAAATGTATGCCTTTGTTATCTGGGCGGGCTCCCAACTTCAATGCTTGAAATGTAAAGACTGAATGTATGCCTCTGTTATCTGGGCGGGCTCCCAACATCAACAACAACTTTTAAAAATAAGCGTCATTCCTTTCTTCAGGCGGGCTCCTGACTTCAAATACACAACTTTTAAAATAAACGCCTTTCCTCTCTTCAGGCGGGCTCCTGACTTCAACAACTTTGAAAATAAATCGTCATTCCTCTCTTCAGGCAGGCTCCTGACTTCAACCAATACATCGCCATTCCTTTCTTTAGGTTGGCAATATTTCAACAACTTTTAAAAACGCCTTTCCTCTCTTCAGGCGGGCTCCTGACTTCAAATACACAACTTTTAAAATAAACGCCTTTCCTCTCTTCAGGCGGGCTCCTGACTTCAACAACAACTTTGAAAATAAATCGCCATTCCTCTCTTCAGGCGGGCTCCTGACTTCAAACAATACATCGCCATTCCTTTCTTTCAGGCGGGCTCCTGACTTCAACAACAACTTTGAAAATAAATCGCCATTCCTCTCTTCAGGCGGGCTCCTGACTTCAACCAATACATCGCCATTCCTTTCTTTAGGTTGGCAAGATTTCAACAACTTTTAAAAACGCCTTTCCTCTCTTCAGGCGGGCTCCTAACTTCAAATACACAACTTTTAAAATAAACGCCTTTCCTCTCTTCAGACGTCAAAGTAAACTTAGGAGGAAATGCATCTCATATGGGTAAAACTAAACTTAGGAGGAAATGCCTATCCTATGAGTCAAAGTAAACTTAGGAGGAAATGTGTCTCCTATGGGTAAAACTAAACTTAGGAGGAAATGCCTCTCCCATGGGTAAAAACTAAACTTAGGAGGAAATGCCTCTCTTATGGGTGAAACTAAACTTAGCAGGAAATGCATCTCCTATGGGTGAAACTAAACTTAGAAGGAAATGCCTCTCCTATGGGTAAAAACTAAACTTAGGAGGAAATGCATCTCCTATGGGTAAAAACAAACTTAGGAGGAAATATTTCTCCTATGGGTGAAACTAAACTTAGGAGGAAATGCATCTCCTATGGGTGAAACTAAACTTAGGAGGAAATGTCTCTCCTATGGGTAAAAACTAAACTTAGGAGGAAATGCATCTCCTATGGGTAAAAACAAACTTATGAGGAAATATTTCTCCTATGGGTGAAACTAAACTTAGGAGGAAATGCCTCTCCTATGGGTGAAACTAAACTTAGGAGGAAATGCCTCTCCTATGGGTGAAACTAAACTTAGGAGGAAATGCCTCTCCTATGGGTGAAACTAAACTTAGGAGGAAATGCCTCTCCTATGGGTAAAACTATACTTAGGAGGAAATGTGTCTCTTATTAATGAAATCTTCACTTAGGAAGTGCGTCTCCTATGGGTGAACCATTTCCTTCTTCCTGAATTATTTACTTACTTGTGTTGTCTTCTTTCGAAACTGCTGGGGATTATTTTGATGGGGATGACTTTTCCTTTTCTTCCTTACCCACTCTGGGTTGCCCGAAACTCTGTTGAGGATGCTTCTACATCTCGATGATCCACTGGGGATAACACTGCTGTGGATAACTCAGCTGAGTAAATATGTTATCTTACTCTTTCCAAAATTACTTCCTTTTGAGTAGGATGTTTCATTCCTCTGCAAACTACTTCCCTTTTTTTTTGAAATGAAAAGACTGAATGTATTCCTCTGTTATATGGGCGGGCTCCCAATTTCAACCAACAAATCACCATTCTGTTCTTCAGGGGGCTCCTGACTTCAACCAATAATGTCAAAAATAAAACGCCATTCTGTTTTTCACGGGGGGCTCCTGATTACTTAAAATTTGAATTGTATTCCCTTATTCTCCAGGTGGGCTCCTGATTGTTGATACTTCCATTGTATTCCCTTATTCTCCAGGTGGGCTCCTGATTGCTGATACTTCAACTGCTCTTCCTTGTTCTCCAGGTGGACGCCTGATTGCTAATACTCCAACTGCTCTTCCTTGTTTTCCAGGTGGATGCCTGATTGCTGGGGATAATACTACTGGGGAAGTCTCCTTTCTTCCCCTCCTTCAAATTCAATTTTTTTTCTTTTTTTTCTTTTTTTTTCAACACTGCTGGGGATAAAAGTGTTATCTTCTCGGGATAACGTTGTTGAGGATAACGCTGCTGGGGAATTTTATCCCTTCAAGTCGATGATTCATTCTTCTGGAAGCTGCTCGGGATGATAATGGCTTTTTGCTTTTCTGAGCACAAGTGTCATCCCTTTATTCTGTCTGCTGGGGAATACTTCCTCCATTTAAACTTATTATGTTGGGGCAACACTGGTTCAAACACCACTTCCCTTGAGACTGGTGCTATCTTTATTCTTCCTCGAATGGGTACCTGACTTCCAGAAAATTTTCCAAATGAAAGGAAAATTTTCTGCCCCAGTTTGACAGTCTCCCTTATGGCATGCATTTCTGTTCATCAATGCCATTTCCTTTACCTGTTTCAAATCAAACAAAATTTGTTAGTTTAAAACGTGGTGGTTGGTTGTGATACTCCTACTGGGATGGCTTTTCCTTTTCTCCTTCCTTGCTCTGCGCTCCACAACTTGTTGGGGATGATATTATTTGCTGGGGATAATCCCTTTCTGCTGGGGATATCCCTCTTCTTTTGTGGCATAGCTCGGAAACTGGCATTTCCCCGACCTTTTAGTCTAGTATGAATTTCCCCAAATCATGCTCACTGCTCTCCTTGCTTTGTTCAACGGGCCTTGGCCTTGAGGTTTATAACCTTTGATTTCGGCAAGGGTATCCCTCTTGACACTTGTCAATCCTTTTGTCAATTCCCTTTTGCTGGGGATATCTTTTTTTGACACTGGCCTCGCGTTTGTTCCTCGCTGACTATACCACTTGGATGTACTAGTCAGATCTTATCTTGCATAATTGGAAAGCTGATGGCATATTTTGAAGTCAATTCACACTTGTTTTGACCAGACAGACTCTATTGGGGAGTTTTTCTATGAAAGGAAAAGATGAAAAGGAACAGAATAAAGACAAAGGAAAAGGATGACTCTTTAACAAAAGAAACTATAAATAAAAACCTATCAAACGCAGACACCGACTCTAATGGTCATGACATGCACATGTGGCCTATCCTCTGCCATCAATCATCTTTCAAGACCTTCAATTGGCAATTCCCCATCTGATTCTTAATCTTATTCGACTTGTAGTGCCCGAAGGGTTTTCACTATCAAGTCTCTCTCATTTTGGTTTTTCTCTCAGCTTTCATCGCCTTATGGTGTCCGTGAAGATTTTCACCGATAAGACTCTCTCATTTGTATCACTTTCCAGTTGGGGATTTGGAGTGTTGCCGGTATGACTCTCTCTGTTGGAGATTAGAGTCCTTTCTGCTGTGGAATAGAATGTTATGTTCGCCGGTAAGACTCTCATTTGTCTGACTTGGCATCTTTTGCAGACTGGTCAGAAGGTCTTTCTTTGGACCGTAATGTGGGTTTTTGGACAGGCTAGAAAGGAAGGGTATTAAAGGCTAAAAAACAAATCAAATTTGGGGTTCAAAATTACAACCTTCGAAATCATATTTGTTTACAACAAACGCAACCCTTGACCCAGTTTCTTGCTTGGGGATTATTTACTTATTTTTTATTATTTTTATTACACTATGCACACTATGACCATTGTGGCCATTAAGCACCCTATGACCGAGTCGTGAAGCGCCTACGTATCCTCTTTGAGGAATCAGGTCAAACGTAGTTCCCAATTCCTCTTTTTTCATTTGACTTTCTTTTTCTTTTTTTTTGTTATCATTTTTCTTTTCTTTTTCGTTTTGTTGTTTTCTTTTCTTCTTTTTTTTTCTTTCTTTTTTTTCTTCATGTTTTCATGCCATGCTCGCGTTTTCTAGTCGTTTTTTTTACTGATTCCGAACGAGGGGTATGAAAGAAAAATAAGTAAGGCTCAAAAGGGGTAACGAAGGATAAAGTGTTTAGGTAGCAGAACAAAATGCCTTCGTCATTCCAGTCTTCAAAACATGCCAAATGCAAACAACACAACAAACAATAGATTTATAGTCTCTTCCGACGGTGCTGGGCTTGACAATTATGTTAAACATTTGCTTTTCCCTTTGTTATTTCTAAAACATCGTTGGGCGACACTCTCATTATCATGAATGACCCTCACGCCAATTTGGAGAATCTTGATTTTAACGGTTTTCTTTGTGTTTAACTTGCCCCAATTCCACATGACTCGGGCTTCAAATAATCCCAAACCGTTCTTATTTCCTTTAAATGGTCTGATCGCCTTTCCAGGGTTTTACGATTAACTTTTAAGGTTAGGCCCAAACTGTGTGCGCATGTCATGTCACTAGAATCGGCACTGAACAAAAATGATAAAAGGACCAAACAAAGAGATGACTGGAAATAAAGAAAGACCGGATTTTGTATTAGACTACCGGTGAAATGGTTTAAATAACAAAACAAACAAAACAATCCAGAACAAAATCCTAAAACAAACTGGACAAGACAATATCCGACTTATAACCCTAATAATCCGAACAACATAAATGTCAACAAAATAAGCCACCACAAGCTTCTCTCTTGTTAACCAAGGAACAGAGCGTCCTTCCACTTTATCAAGACTGGCATCTTAGCCACTGAGCTTTGCATCGATACTGCCAAGACCATTACCAGCTTCAATATCATCAACATCCGTTGGCAAGTTCTCGAGGGGGCTCGAGTGCACCATGTCACTGTTATTAATCACAACCCGCCCTTCTTGGATCATTTTCTCTACTTCCCTTCTCCAACTATGACAACTCTCAATGTTGTGCCCTATGACATTGGAGTGGTAGGCGCATCGCGCTGCCGGATCAAAGCTCCTTGCAAGTGGATTTGGAGTACATGCGGGGAGTGGCTCAATAGAGCCAGCATGCTTTAGCCTTTCAAACAGACTTGCATAAGATACTCCGATAGGGGTGAGAGCCTTTCCTCGTTTCAGCAACCTTTCGTTCCTAAATGCTTGATTGGGCCGGAAACCTGATCTTGTGAGGGTGGATAGGCCTTCTGTGGAGCTGGGTATTTGGAAAGTGAAGCCCGTCTTTGGGAATCTCGTGGAGAGAAGTAGCATTGGGGAAGGGAGTAGCGTGGACGAGTGATGGAGCTACTCGGGTAGCTAGGAAAGCTGTCATAAGTGGGCTGGGATGGAGAGTATGGGGGATGGGTAATGCCAGAGTTTGAAAAGCTTGGCGGTGGTGGGGGTGGTGCTTTCCCAGTTATCCATGCCTGATACATGTCTGCCACATGTTGTCTCAGCATTTTCACTTCTTCTACCAACCCGTTGTTCTGTTCGACCAATTGTTGTCGGTCATCAGTACCGACCCACCCTGTTCTGAGGTTCTGTGTCATTTGCTTTGCAGGGAGGAGTTACCACAACCAACCACTTTTCTATATATGAACACAGCAAAGGGAAGCCATCACGTTAGTGTCAGGGCATTTGACAGATAATCATATATTAGAGATGCAATGCACCTAAGCAGTTAAACCGTTCTATCAGAGATGCGATGCACTTGCGCTTTCCTTTATTTTTCTTTCTTCCTTTTTTTTCTTTTTCAGTGGTGGTCGAATCTTATGGAGATTGCCTACGTATCATGACCCCGCATGAATCAGACCTTGCGTAGTTCGGACCAATAAAGATAAACAATACTCAACATTTTTTTTTTAATTTTCATATTAAAACAAACTGGGTTTCAAAGGTTTAAAGATGACCTACAAACTTGAAAATCAAACAACCCGCATATTCTAATCAAAAGATTTACAAACTCAAAAACAAACGGCCAGCTTCCTTTCCCCGTTTATCAAATGCAACCAAATGACTATTTTTGCAAATGTGGCCCCTTCAAATTCTCACATGAATTTTGAGGCTGGGGAGGATTATTTTATGACACTTCACCAACTTGTCCATTCTTTTACGAAAATAACCTTTCGACAACTGAAAGATACTCTAAGGCAATTTCGGCAAGAACGGTTTAAGACGCGGCCGAAGCTGGCTCGGCTTATTATGACAAAATTCAAATGGTATTCACCTGACCGCCGACTCTTTGTTTTTTTCTCTTTTAAAATTATAATAAAAACCTGGTGTTGCAAACACGGCCCTTCAGCGCCTCGGGGACGAAGATTTATAGGGCTGTGTGGGTCAACTAGACCAAAAATCCTAAACATGACCCAAAAGTGGCTGTTTATGCAAAGTCAGCCTTCCGGCGTTCCTTTCGGGAACATTCGGCTATTTATGACATAACAACATCACCTGACTTATTTATGACTCTTTTTATCATTTTTCAAATTAGAAAACTCAATATTGCAAACACGGCCTTTCAACGTCTCGGGGACGAAGATTTTTAAGGTTGTGTGGGTCAACTGGACCAAATCTTAAATATGACCCAAAAGTGGCTGTTTATGCAAAGTTAGCCTTCCGGCGTCCCCTTCGGGAACATTCGGCTATGTCTTGATAAAACAGCGTCACCCGACTTCTTAGAAATTTGACATATATATTTTTGCTATTTTTTTTTGTAAAAGAGGAAGTTGGACATCACCCGACTTATTTATGACAAAATTAAAAATCTTGACATGTTTTTTTTATTTGTTTTTGGCTTTTTTAGCAAAAGGGGGTTGGACCCGATGAGGGTTGCCTACGTATCTCATATCCGGTGAGAATCAAACCCGCGTAGTTCGGGTAAATTAACCGAACTATTTTAAAACATGACTCTTTTCCATTTTTATTTTTGGCATTTCATAAGCGAATAAAACTATTTTTAGAAACAAGACTCTTTTTTTTTCTTTTCAACAAATAGAATAGCCTATTTTTCCAAGCTAAAAATAATAGACTTTTTTTTTATTTTCACAGATAATAAAACAACCTATTTTCCAAACTAAAATAAAAGACCCTTTTTTTTTCTTTTCCTTTTTCAACAAATAATGAAACAACTTATGTTTTTCAAACTAGAACAAAAACTTTTCTTATCCTTTTCTTTATCAACAACCAACTTTCCAAAAATAAAAGGCTCTTTTTCTATTTTCTTTGATTTTTTTTTAGTAAAACAAAATAAAACATTTTCCTTTTTTTTCAAAATTCCGGCAGAGTTTCGCCAGTAATTGGTCATTGATTTTTTTTATTTCTAAGATAATCAATTAACTCCCTAACTGATATTTCTCTTTTTTTTCAATTTTCCAACATTCCCGAGATTCAGAAACCGGTCAACATGCAAGTTCGGAACAAATATATGTACAGAGCAAGTAGGATGCATCAGAATGGTCTTTTCATTTCAGGTTGCTAGTCCTAGACGGACCCAACCCCTGTGTTGAGTCCCCTAAGTCATATGTAACGTGATGCAAATAATCGTTCCTATTAGGGATCCGGCATGAGGTTTCGTTATACTAGGTTTATAACCTGGGTATATGTTCTAGACTGTGTACCCGAGCGGACAACTCGAGTCGAGGAGGGGGCAACTTACCGGGAACCAAAAGGCCATCCGGCTTCGTAACTTATCCGTCCTCTTTCTTATTTCAGGTATTGACACTAACAGAATAGGGAGCCTCGACCAGCGAGCTTCTCCCCGGAGGTAAGAAGAGAAGGGTTTCGGCACAGTTTATATACAGTTCAGATAATATCAAAGCGGTAAAAGACAACATTTAGTATGTTATGTCAGAACATGCAATATATATCAGATAATAAAGCCAAATATAACAATTATTCTAAGCTCGAATTCTTGAACCCTGAACTAGTGGTTCTGGGTCGTTTTTCATCCCCAGCAGAGTCGCCAGAGCTGTCACACCTCCTTTTTCCGCCCTCACGGGGGTACAATGGAGTTTTTTCCAATTAAAGGACAATCGAAACGGGATTTATTTATTTATTTCAGAGTCGCCACTTGGGAGATTTAGGGTGTCCCAAGTCACCAATTTTAATCCCGAATCGAGGAAAAGAATGACTCCATATTACAGTCTGCGTACCAGAAATCTGGATAAGGAATTCTGTTAACCCGGGAGAAGGTGTTAGGCATTCCCGAGTTCCGTGGTTCTAGCACGGTCGCTCAACTGTTATATTCGGCTTGATTATCTGATTTTATACAAATATGAACTTATGTGCAAATTTTATCTTTTTACCGCTTTCATAATTGTTATTATTATTTTTACAAGAATGTGAACATTGTTTAAAAACATGTCTTTGGATTGCGTCACATAAAATGCACCCGCGATCCGGAACGTATTTTTATTCAATGTTTTAGGATTTGGATTTGGGTCGCATAAATGCGCACCCATGTTTAAGAATGTATTATTATTAAATCGTGCCTAAAGCGATTAGCATATTATTATTTATGGGTAAGACTGTGGAATTCACTAAACAGTCCATCCCGAATTCTAAATACTCAATTAAATATTTATTGAGGGCCCCGCAATTAGTGCATTTTATTGGGCGAGGCTCATCTCATTTTATTTTTAAAAGGACAGTCCTAAAATGCCTACATTTTTTATTGAAATTTGTCTCTACAAAATAAAGGAGAAATATCTTAATTTATTTACATGTTATTACCTAGTTACATTATACTAGGCATGTTCTCAGTTTGTCAAATTAAAAAAAAACATAGCAATTCTAATTTTAATCCTAGACCATTTATATGCTGAAATTAACCAATATTATTTAACTAAATAAATTTCTACCAACTTCCTACTAGATGGCCTATTCGTTTGATTTTTTATTCAACGGAATTACTACACCATTTATTTATTTTTAGGCAATAGATGTAGATAGTTCATTTGTTAAGCTATCGTCGAATGTTCCACTATATGTATTAAATATCTACATGATTCTGATTTTTTGCAAACTACATAATTTATACATACAAATAAAATTCAGAATATAATTAAATATAATTCAAAATTTCAACTCTTCATTTTTTCGTATTCATGCTTCACATTTCGGATTACAATAACCAGCGTGTCAGTTGTGTACCTGATATTGGAAGCAAAAGAAAATGAAGATGAGAATCAGTAGCAGCAGTAAAATCAGTACAACACAGCAACAATAGCCCAACAACAGTAACAACCCAGTAACAGACCGGTGGAGTAGTAATCCAAAAAAACAAAAGCTTCAGCTTTTATGAAACAACAATCAATTCTGATTTCAAACAACAAAAGAAAGCAGAATATTTTTTTAGTTTTTTTATTTGAAAGCTTAAATATTTTTCGGAATTTTCCATCTCTTAAATGTTCAGCCCTTTTCTCTCTTATTTTCAGATTTGTTTCTCTCTCCCGTTTTTTTCTGTCCCTCTATTTGATTTCAAGACTTCACATATATAACTCATCCCATAAACCTTTCAATTAATTAAAATCAATACTTTTTCTCTACCCAACCCATTATCTTCCCACTCATCCCCATTACATTAAATAAACATATCACACCACCCCATTTCATTTTGTCCCCCATGCTTCATTTAAAATAATGCAAGATTCCCCTTTAAATTAAATCTTGTCCCCCCTTTATATTAAATAATCATATCACAACCCACCCCATTTCATTTTGTCCCCCATGCTTCAAATAAACAATTACAAAATGTACAATTCCTAAACTACCCCTTCTGACCTTACTGAAATTACCAAACTACCCCTGAACGTATTACAAATTTACCAAACTACCCATCAGCTATAACACATCAATTAATCAAACTTAACCAAAATATAGACAATATGATCAATTTCTAACAATGTTCAAACAACAATATGAACACGGATGAACATCATAACAACAATATCACATGAACATGATTTTAACAATATTTCAACAACAAATCACATGAACACAAATTGAACAACCAAGAACAACTAAAATTTGATTGAACAATATTTTTAGCAACAACAAACCTATTTTTCGGATTTAAACAACAACAACAATCAAACAAGTATATTTAGATTCTTAAATTCAATAATATTGAACTTAAAATCAACTCTAACAACATTACAACAAACAATTCTTATATTAAACTTTAAACAAGATTATGAGACCAATTCAAGAAATAATCATAAATGGTAAACAAGAAATCAAACTATACAAAATTCGGATTCAAGATCATCCAAACATGAACATGAATGAATCTATTTTAACACAACAAACATGACGGATTAAACGATTAAATCAATATATTCCTTTAACACAACTAAATTCTTTAAACAAATAACAAGATCGACGAAGAAACAATTATGAACTTAAACTTGAACTTAACAATACTAACAATTTCTAACAATACATAAACACATGAAACAAATTGAAGAAATAGTTAATTAAATTTCAATTTGAATCTAACAAACAACAAACTAACAAATATTCACTTAAACAATAATACAAACATGAAATGAATATGAAAACAACTAATTAAACTTCTATTTTGAAATCTGAAAATTAATTTTAACAAAGCACATGAACATGAACAAACTAGAAAAAATGATTTCAACGATAAACAACGAACAAAACAAGAATCAAATATTTAACGATTTTAACTTTTAGAAATATATCAAACAAAAATATGGACAAAAATAAAACTTCAAAAACAACTAACCGGAGATGAATCAACGACGAACTTTGATTGTAAACAAATCTGTCCGAGAACGAATCTCGCACCAAGATAACTTGACGTCGAAGACGACTACGAACGGACGACCAAAGAAGGTGGTCGTTTGGCATCGTTTAAAACGAACAATGGCAGCCCGCCACAAGCAGAAGGCAGCAGCAGCAACACTGCTGGAGCAGCAGCACGAAACAGTAGCAGCAGCAGTGTCGGAGAAGATGCAACGGCACCCATGGGAGCTCGAGTTCGAGCTCGATGAAGCTCGTCCATGGCTGGACGCGACGGGCAGCAGTTGTGGTGGTTTGTTTGGACGACACAGAAGTAACATAAAGGATGAAAAATGCAGCAGCAGCAGTGTTGGAGAAGAAGAAAACGCAACAGCAGGAGGAGAAGCAACTACGGGCAACAATGGTGGCGTAGAAGTTGCTCGACGAACTTGAAAAATGCAGCCATGGCAGCGAGGGGATGTCGTGGGGGTGAGAGTGGTTGTGTTGTGTGTGTGTTGACGTGAGGGGGGCAGGGGTGTGAGGGGGGAAGGTCTGCCATGGGAGGAGCTTGGTGAAGCTTGAGGAAGAAGAAGAAGATATGAGGGGGCGGATGGATTTCTTAGGGTTTTCTTCTTCTTCTTTTCTTTTTGGTTTTGTTTTTGTTTTGCGTTTTTGAAAAATGAAGAAGGGTGTTGGGTATTTGGGTTAATGGACCGGGGCGACCCAGTTCGAAATGGACTGGGTCGTAGGGAAGATTGGGCCATTTTTTGGGCCTATGGCTTGAAATCGAAGAAGAGGCCCAATTCCGACTTTCTTTATATTTTCGCTCTCTTTTCTTCTTTTATTTCTCTAAAACTAAATTATAAAAATACTTAAACTATTATTAAGAACTAAATTAAGTTATAAAAGCGCAAATTAACTCCAAATAACAATTAACGCACAATTAAGTAATAATTAAGCATAAAATTGTATATTTGGACATTAAATGCTAAAAATGCAAACGATGCCTATTTTTGTAATTTTTAATTTTTGTAAAACAAATTTAATTACTAACAATTGTAGAATTAAATCCTACATGCAAAATGCGACATATTTTTGTATTTTTTATTAATTTAGCAAATAAACACGCACAGACAAATACAAATAATTATTCAAAATATCACAAAATATCACAAAATTGCACACCAAAGAAAAATTATTTTATTTTTGAATTTTTTGGGAGTAATTCTCATATAGGGCAAAAATCACGTGCTTACACCAACCATGAGATTTACTTCCGTAATTAGAATTATACTATAATTAGGATTCCTCTAGTATATAAAGGGGGTTCCTCATCATCTGTAAACACCTTGCATTGACGAACACCAAGGCAATATAATATTTCATTCTTATGCTCATCAACTTATTGTTCTTTAATTATTCTTACTTCACTATTCTTGAGGGTTCTCAACTCGAGAGTATTGTCCAAGCATTAGTTTATTTTACATTTTTGTCAATTTTCATCATTTATCGTTAAGTTAATCAATTGGTATTAAGTGAAATCACATATCCTTAAAACCATATTACAAGTTTAATTGTTACTCGATTTTTAGGGTAAACAGTTTAGCACCCATCGTGGGGCTAAGGATAATAATGATTGCTTAATATTAACCTTTATAACACACACTACTTTTATACTTGTTCTCGTAAATGTTTTTAATTTAACATGTCAAACTCTCAAGCAGTACCCACTCACAGAGACATCGGCCTTGGTCTTCATGGCGAAAACGAACACGTAGTCGCCTCGGGAAATAGAGTGCCTCCCATCAATCCCGACGCACCACAAACGGTGGATCCGGTTGATGCCAATTCTCATATCGCCATTCGTGGAGGTTTAGGCGCTGACCCTGAAAATAGCGTCTGCGGAGATACCTGGGCAGCCGATCGGAACGCACAAAATAGTGAAGAAGGCGGAATTAGCCTTCGAATGATATTTGACATGCTGTAGACATGTGATTTTTGACCCTCCCCAAGATTTTTTATATTTTAGCATGTAAATATTTAGTTTAGGCCTAATATAGTTATTTCAACTAATTTTGATTCTTTTACTTTATTTCGTCACAAAAATAAAAATTACAAAAAATATTTTAGTTTATGTATCTTTCATAAATTTAAATAAAAATATATATATACAAAAATAGTACCATATTTTTATTTTTATATAATCTTGAAAACACAAAAATAGTTTCATATTTTAATTAATTAAGATTAGCTTTATATTTTTATATTATAAATTGTATATTTAGAAGGAAGAGTTAGTTTTGAGTCGGTTTATCCCATTTTAATCTCGTAGTCCATTTTTTAGTCTTTGGCCCAATTTTAAGGCCCAATAATACCAAACTCATATCCACTCGCCATTTGACCTAACTTAATTCCTACCTCTATAAAATAATGCCTAAATCCTAGATCTAGGGGTAGAAAAAGAAAAAAGAAAAAAGCAAAAACGGCGCACCTTCCCTTTCGTTCTCCTTCTTCTTCATTTCTAAAAAAACCACAGACAAAGAGAATAAAATCCTCCCCTTCCAAAAAACCTTAGCCACCCATCTTTAACATCACTCAAAAAATAAAAATAAAAACGATAAAAAAAAAATCAGAAGCACACAAAAAATTGTTGAAACAAGAGAAATGAGAAAAATGGAATTGTCAATGGGATTTGAAGGGGACTGATTTCGAAATTTTCCTTTCTTTCTGGGTTTCTAAAGGTTGTTTTGAGCCATGGATTTGTTGTCTTGTTGAGCTTCATTTGGTCCTTTTGTCTATTCATTTGGTGTTTTTAGCCAATTTCGCACAGCTAGGTATGTATTTCTGTTCGTATGCCCGAATCTGATTTGTTATGAGATTATGACCATATGTATTGGCTTCTGATACTGCATTTTTGAATAAGAGAGTCATACGGCAATGGTGATTTTACTGAAAAGTTGTCGGTAGCTATCTTTATTTTTCATATTGTTTAATTAAATTAGAACATGTCGTCAGCTCTTTAGTTGGTATTAGCTTTTATAACTCTAGTTAGCTCTTAATTTTCTTAATTCAATTGTAAGATTTTATATTTATTTTTTTAATATTTTTTATTATTATTATTAAAATTGGCCACAAGATACATTGCTCGGTGATAATTTGTGACAAAATTATTTTTCTATCAAATTACTAGTAAGTAGTCTGACCGTGCTTTTCTTTACTAACTTGGCAATGGCATCAAAATCTGTCTCTGCTAGAGGTGCAATTAAATGAGGCAAAAAATAATAATAAAACATACAAGAAGCACATTTTGCTCATTTACCTCTCCAACTGTGTAGTATAAGCATATATATTATAAAAAAATGAAATCATGTATAGGAGAGTCTTTTTCAATTCTGACATATATATGTAAGCCTCTCAAACGTGTCTATACTTATGACTACATGCTTCTGTTCTCTATAAAATTTGTGTGAATGAAGTACGTTTCTTTTTTTTTTACAATTTATTTCATTTAGTTGTTGAGCTCCCTTACTGGTTTAGCTAGCGAATTGTTTATTCATGTGATTATGCCGTTTTATCTCAAATGATAGCTTGAAGATGCGTAGTTGCTTTAGGCGCGCTATTTTAAAAATTACCTTCCTAAACTCGGGTGTGCATTTATGTGACCCAAATCTAAATCTCAACAACGTTAGATAAAATGTGTCGTAGACCGCGGGTGTATTTATGTGACGTGGTTCAAGACGCATTTTAGATGATATTGAATCTTTCCTAAAAATAATTAAACAAAAGCGGTTATAAAGCTAAAATTGTACCATGGGTTAAAACATATGTTAGAATCAGATAATATGCCAATTATAATAGTTGAGCGAGCGTGCTAGAACCACGGAATCCGGGAATGCCTAACACCTTCTTCCGGGTTAACAGAATTCCTTACCCGAATTTCTATGTTCGCGGACTATAAAACAGAGTCAACCTTTTCCTCGATTCGGGATTTGAAACTGGTGGCTGGACACCATAAAATTATCCCAAGTGGCGACTCTGAATTTTTAATAAAATAATCTCGTTTCGATCATCACTTCAAGTTGGAAAAAGCTCCCTTACACTCCCTATAGGGGTGTACCAAAAAGGGGGTGTGACACATGCTACAAACTTAACAGGCTACGATAGCGCAACTCCAAAATCAGAATCGAGCCCCAAGCAGAATCGAACTTGTTACATCACAGGAAGTTGCTCATAAGGTCGAACCTGTGCAGGAAAAATTGAACGATAATGGATCAGGAAATGATCCCTCCATCATGAAAATGCTCGAGGAGCTCACTAAATGGATAAAATCAGGTGAAAAGAAAATCGTGGCTAATGATAAAAAGGGAGAAACGTACAACTCACGAGTTGACCAAATATCAGGGGCACCCCCGATCCTAAAGGGTTTGGATTCGAATAAGTTCGTGCAGAAGCCTTTTCCTCAAAGTGCGGCTCCAAATCCCATTCCTAAGAAGTTTCGTATGCCGAACATCCCCAAGTACAACGAGACCACCGAACCTAATGAACACATCACTTTGTACACATGCAAAATAAAGGGAAACAACTTAGAAGATGATGAGATTGAATCCGTTTTGTTGAAAAAAATTAGAGAAACTTTATCGAAGAGGGCAATGATATGGTATCGCAATTTGCCATTCAATTCCTTCACCATGCTCGCCGATTCATTCATAAAGGCACATGTTGGAGCGATAAAGGTTGCGACCAAGAAGCCGAACCTCTTCAAAGTGAGACAAAAGGACAATGAAATGCTAAGGGAATTCGTATATCGATTTCAGATGGAACGTATGGACCTACCCCCGGTTACCGATGATTGGGATGTCCAAGCCTTTACTCAGGCTTTGAACAATAAAAATTTCGATAGCATCACGTCAACTAAAGCAAAATTTGACTGAGTATCCACCGGTGACCTGGGCCGATGTGCATAATCGATACCAATAAAAGATCAGAGTCGAGGATGATTAGTTGGGAGCTCCATCCGGTTCCGCTTACCCAAACAGGTCCGACGGCAGGATTCAAAGAGACATCAACAGGGAGCCCCGATCGAACAGAGATCAATACCAACCATATAGCGAGATCGAAGAAATAACGGACTGGGATGTAATCCCATTCGAAATGTCGAAGGAATGATCGAGGTCAAAATTCTAGAGGGCTCATGAGAAATAATGGCTTCGATAAACACGTCGAACCTAAGGAAGCACCACGTTTATCGGAATACAACTTCAGCATCGATGCTTCAGGTATTGTGTCAGCCATTGGACGAATCAACGATACTAGGTGGCCCGGACCCCTGCAAACCGATCAGCGCAAGGGAATCCAAATCAAATGTACAAGTACCATGGAACCCATGGTCACAGAATCGAGGACTGCAGACAATTAAGGAAGGAGGTAACTCGTTTATTCAATGAAGGTCATCTGCGATAGTTCATGAGTGGCTGAGCAAAAAATCACTTCAGAGACGGGGATGAAAACAGGAAAAACAAACATGAGGAACCGCAACACGTGATTCATATGATCATCGGTGGTGTCGATATCCCTCAAGGCCAGACATTTAAACACACCAAAGTCACAATCACAAGGGAGAAGCATACCCGGGACTACTTACCAGAAGATACTTTATCCTTCAACGAAGGGGATGCAAAAGGGATTGAATAGCCTCTCAACGACGCACCGGTAATATCTATCATTATGAATAAAATTTAAGTTAAACGTGTGTTGGTTGATCCAGGTAGCCTGGCGAATAACGATCGAGGGTCATGGAGCAACTCGGCCTTCAGGATCAGATCGTGTATGCAGCTTGAGTGTTCAACGGTTTAAACATGGCGAGTGAAACCACCAAAGGGGAAATCGTGTTGCCAGTAAACGTGGCTGGAACTATCCAAGAAATGAAGTTCAATGTGATCAAAGGAGATATGAGGTATAATGCACTGCTCGGAAGACCTTGGATCCATAATATGAGGGTAGTACCTTCAACGCTTCATCAAGTCTTGAAATTCCCAACACCAAAAGGAGTCAAAATGGTGTATGGCGAGCAACCAGCAGCCAAAGAGATGTTTGCAATTGATGAAGTAATACAGTATCGGCACTAACATCAACAAAGGGACCGAAATCAAAGGAAAAACAGGATGTCAAATAGCAACCACAGTCGCCGGTCTCGACCAGATCGGAACAATAGGAAATTATCGAGGATGATGATTGTATGAAACCCCGAACCTTCATAATCCCTAATGATTTCGATGCCACAAATTCGACGGTCGAAGAGCTGGAGAAAGTCATACTGACCGAGTATCTACCGATCAAAAGGTATACCTGGGCACAAGGTTAACTCCCAAGCTTAGGGAAAAACTCATTAAATTCCTTATTAAAAATATGGATTATTTTGCTTGGTCCCATCTTGACATGACAGGGATCCCACCGGAGATCACCACTCATCGATTGAGTTTGGACTCGAAGTTCAGACCGGTAAAGCAAAAGAGAAGGCCACAATCCGAGGTAAAACATGCATTCATCAAGGACAAGGTAACCAAACTTCTCAAAATAGGATCCATCCGGAAAGTAAAATATCCCGAGTGGTTAGCAAACGTAGTTGTAGTCCCCAAGAAGGGGAATAAACTTAGAATGTATGTAGATTATAAAGACTTATACAAATCATGCCCTAAGGACTCTTTTCCACTGCTGAATATCGATCAAATGATCGATGCCACAGTCGGCCACGAGATCCCCAACTTTCTCGATGCCTACTCCGGGCACAACCAAATACAAATGAACCCGGAGGATCAGGAAAAGACCTCATTTATCACTAAGTACGATACTTATTGTTATAATGTAATGCCATTTGGGCTAAAAAAAAAAGCCGGTGCTACCTATCAATGCCTAGTAAACTGAATGTTGAAAGAACAAATAGGTAAATTAATGGAGGTTTATATTGATGAAATGCTAGTTAAGTGCCTGCACGCAGAGGACCATTTGACACATTTGCAGAAAACCTTCGACATTTTGAGAAAATACAACATGAAGCTCAACCCAGAAAAATGTGCATTCGGGATTGGTTCAAGCAAGTTCCTTTTTTTTATGGTATCAAATGGGGGAATCGAGATCAACTCCGATAAAATCAAGGCAATCGAAGACATCACAGTCATGGACAACGTTAAGGACATAAAAAGGCTAACAGGATGGATAGTTGCTTTAGGCCGGTTCATCTCGAGGTCTTTTGATCGAAGCCACAGGTTCTTCTCACTTCTTAAAAAGAAGAACAATTTTACTTGGACCCCGGAATGCCAACAGGCATTGGAAGAATTAAAGAGGTACCTTTCGAGCCCAACATTGCTTCATACTTCAAAAGCGGATGAGCAACTCTACTTATATTTGACAGTCTCGAAGGTAACGGTAAGTGGTGTTTTAGTTCGAGAAGAACAAGGTACGCAATTTTCTATTTACTATGTTAGCCGAACTTTAGGTGAAGTAGAGACCCGGTACCCACACTTAGAAAAATTAGAGCTTTCTCTAATAAGCGCCTCTAGGAAATTAAAACCATATTTTCAATGTCACCCAAATTGTGTTGTAGCCACCTATCCCCTTCGCAATATTTTTCACAAGCCCGAGCTCTCGGGCCGATTGGCCAAATGGGCCATCGAAATCATAGGTACGATATCGAGTATCAACCCCGAACGGCCATCAAGTCTCAAATCTTAGTAGACTTCGGGGACAACTTTACACCAGCCCTCGTGCCCGAGGTCGAAAAGGAGCTATTGCTAAAATCGAGTACATCCTCGGGGGTATGGACCCTTTTGACAGATGGTGATTCGAATGTGAAGGGGTCCGGGATAGGCATCATTTTGAAGCCACCCACATGCAATACGAATAGACAATCTATCAAAACCCTTAAGTTGACTAACAATGAGGCCGAGTATGAGACCATGATTGCAGGTCTCGAGCTGGCTAAAAGTTTGGGAGCTGAGACCATCGAAGCCAAGTGTGATTCCCAGCTCGTGGTTAACCAAGTCAACAAAACCTTCGAGGTCCGAGAAGATCGGATGCAGAGGTACTTGGATAAATTTTAGGTAACCTTACATCGGTTCAAAGAATGGAACCTACAGCATGTACCTCGAGAACAGAATGGTGAGGCCGATGCCCTTGCGAACTTAGGGTCATCAGTCGAAGATGATGAAATTAGCTCGAGGACTGTCGTACAGCTTTCAAAATCGGTTGTCGAAGAAGGCCACACCAAAATAAACTCCACAAGCCTAACATGGAATTGGAGGAACAAATATATCGATTATCTGAAGAATGGGAAACTTTCATCGGACTCTAAGGAATCGAGGACTCTGCGAACGAAAGCTGCACAATTTGCATTGGCCGAAGATGGAACATTGTACAGAAGGATGTTCGATGGGCCGTTGGCAATATGCTTGGGTTCGGGAGAAATTCACGAGGGCACTTGCGGGAACCATTCTGGTGCTGAATCACATGTTCACAAAGTCATCAGAGCAGGATATTATTGGGATAGTATGGAAAAAATACTAAGGAGTTTGTTCGAAAATGTGATAAATGCCAAAGGCATGCGCTGATGATCCACCAATCCGGAGAGCAACTTCATTCAGTCCTATCCCCGTGGCCATTCATGAAATGGGGGATGAACATCGTTGGTTCTCTGTCATCGGCCCCAGGTGAAGCTAAATTCATTTTATTTATGAGTGACTATTTCTCTAAATGGGTTGAAGCACAGGCATTCGAGAAAGTCATAGAGAAAGAAGTTATAGACTTCATCTAGGATCACATCATATGCCGATTCGGGTTACCTACCGAGATAGTGTGCGACAATGGAAAATAATTTATCGGTAGCAAAATAACGAAGTTCCTCGAAGATCACAAATAAAAAGGATCTTATCGACGTCATATCATCCTAGTGGGAACATATAGGCTGAATCAACAAACAAAACCATCATTCAAAACCTAAAGAAGAGGTTGAATGACGCAAAGGGAAAATGGAGAGAAATTTTGCCCGAAGTGCATTGGGCATATTGGACAACGACAAAATTCAGTACGGGGGCAATGTCGTTCTCCTTAGTGTATGGTGCTGAAGCTCTGATACCGGTCGAGGTAAGGGAACCAAGCGTCAGGTTTCGATACACAACGAAAGTAGGGGTGGGCATAAAATCCGAAAAACTGAATTTCGAACCGAACCGAATTAATTTGGTATTTCGGTTTCAGTTTTTTTCGGTGCAGAAGTTTTGGTATTTCGGTATTTTGGTTCGGTATACAGTATTGGATTTTTGATATTTTGGTATTTCGGTATACCGAAATAGTTAAGTCCAAGCCCAAATTTTTTTATTTATTTTTTTAGCCCAATAACTTATCTCTTTTCTTCATTCCCTCCCCCCAAATTTGTTTGAATTAATTTGAACCACATTCTGTTCTCTTTTTTCTTCCCCTACATATGTACAATGTTGTGGATTGAACCATGAAGCTTTTTGTTTTTAAACTCTCATGACCAGATTGTTATCAGTTCTCCATAATGTGATTTGTAATTCATGATTCTCACTTTGGCTTTCACATTTCTCTTTATATTCTTAATCTCACAATCATTTAAAACTTGACAAAATGAGAAAACATCGGATTCAAATTTCTACAGTCTAATGATATTGACGAAAATATGAGATAAAGAGATGAATTAGTCAAAGTCTCATCTCTTCCTTGTTACTTTTCATTTCCAAATCTCCTATGTAATAGGAATTTAAAAATAAAAAGAAAGTCTCGGAATGGTCGATTTGGCAAGATTACCAAAATATTGGTTGCATAGTACCATATTTCTCTAGAAAGTTATATTGTGCTTCTCTATCTTTGGAGTAAGAGTGTGAGACACGACTATGCTTGTGTTACGTGGAACATGAGAAAAGATTATTTTGCTTCAAATTATCTGTAGCAATAATATATTTTACAGATATATAATTAACAAATTAATGATTTTGTTTTGTACATTTTGTCCTCTCTCTTTTACATATTTGTTATCTGCAATCTATTTTTGGTGTTGTCTTTATATCTTTTCAACCCAAAGAGCTATAAATTTGAATATGCAGTGGCCTTATAACATAGATTTGGTTTAATATGAAACCGTACCGAACCAAAATAAGAAATACCGAACTGTACCGAAATATTTTGGTACGATATTTGGTATACACAATTGATAAACCGAATACCAAAATTCTTAAATATCGAACGAAGTACTGAATGTCCACCCCTAAACGGAAGAATCAAATCACAAAGCTATGAACACAAGCCTCGAATTGTTAGACAAAAAGCGGGAACCACTCTCGTTTGAATGGCCACCCAGAAACGGCGAATCAAAAGATATTATAATCGAAGAGCCAATCTTCGACACTTCAAAATAGGGGACTTAGTTTTGAGAAAGGTCACCCTCAACACTCGAGATCCAAACAAGGGAAAACTCGGCCCAAATTGGGAAGGACCATATCATGTCCTCGATGTCATTGGAAAGGGATCTTACAAGCTTGGCATGATAAAAGGTGAACAACTACCAAATAATTGGAACATATCACTCCTCAAATGATATTATTTCTAAGGTATGACTCTCTCCTTTTTTCATTTATATTTGACACTAACCTATTATAGGTGTTCGATCGAAGACAGTGGGAAACTCTTCAACACAAAGACTTCAGGTTTTAAAGTACGCGTTGCACTCTTTTTCCCTTAAATCGGTTTTTGTCCCAAATGGGTTTTTTCGGAGAAGTTTTTAACGAGGCAACAATTATATGTGCTACCTGGGGACAATTCAACAGTATCCAAGGCTTCTTTACAATAAACCTCGAAAACTGGGGGCATCACCCTTGGATGTTATGTTTTCAAGGAAGATGCTTCGCGTCAACAGGGTCTCGATAGGAAAATTTTGTAAATGGCCAAACGGTCAAACAAACAGTGCCATGTAGATTGCCCGAGCCCTAATGACAAAATATGTAAGCATAAATGATCTATTGAAAGAAGTACTTTTTCCTTATCAGATGTTCCATGAATTAGTGAAATTTTTACTTTACAATTTCGTACTTACGATAGTTTACGGAAATCGGCTCAAGAGCTAATCACAACTAAAGCTAGAGCAATTAACCCCGTACTTGGGGACTGTCGTCCAAAAATCGACATGCTAGAATTGTTAAACTTAGAAATCTTAAGACCTTAAAAAGGAAATCCTTGATTTTACGAGCCACGGTTGCCCCACTTGGGGACTGATACTTCGAACAAGTTTGATGTATAATTGATAGACAAGGCCGATGGGCAAATATCAAGTTAAAGGCTACGACCAAACTAACACGGTTCGGAGACGTCCAAATTCCGTAATCAAACAGGCCTTCAAATATTTTCATAAAACCGATTAAAAAAGGGCTACCCTCGACAAATTTATATAGGGTTTCAATAACATCGACTGTGATGACCCAAAAAGGGCCATCACTTGTTTTAAAACGAAACTTTCATGTTTCTGAGGCCTTGAAAACCTCATTTAAAGTCACCTCGATTTACGTGTGCAGTTCGGGCACATAACCGAAAAGCTTAAATATGAAATTTTGTGAACAAATAATAAGTTTTGACTGTAAAATGAATAAATTTGACTTCGGTTAACATTTTGGGTAAACGGACCCGGATCCATGATTTGATGGTCCCGGAGGATCCGTAGAAAAATATGGGACTTGGGCGTATGCCCGAAAATTTCGAGGTCCCGAGCCTGAGAAACGAATTTTTAAAGGAAATTGTTTTCTGAAAATTTTTAAGGAAATATGAAATGAAGTTTGATTAGAAAGAGATGGTATCAGGATCGTATTTTGGTTCCGGCGCCTGGTACAGGTCTGATATATGGTTTAAGTCATTTATGTAAAGTTTGGTTGAAAACGGACGTCGTTTGACGTGATTCGGACCTAAATTGCTAAATTTGATACTTGATGAAATTTGAGAAAAAGTTCTTGATTTTGAGGTTTGATTCATTGTTATTGTGGTTATATTGGTGATTTGATCGCACGGATAAGTTTGTAGGATGTTGTTGAGTTAGTACGTGTGTTTGGTTAGGAGCCATGAGGGCTCGAGTGTGTTTCGGATGTGTTTCGGCAAGTTTTGAACTTAGGAAAAAGTTGCAGATTCAGAGAAGTTGCAGGTCTCTGAAGCCAGGTCTCGCGGTCCGAGGTGGAAACTTCGCGGCCGTGGTGGGGACTCCGCAACTGCGGTGGGATTTGTGCGGTCCACAGTAAGCAAGGCCAAGCCTCCGCGGCCGCGCTCGATTTCTTGCGGTCCGCGGTGGAGCTCCGCGGCCGCAGTCCTTTTTATGCGGCCCGCGGCGAGGGTCTGAGAGAAGTATATTTAAACGGACTTTTCAGTTATTTTTCACTTTTCTAAACCCCAAAAACATAAGAGGCAATTTTTCAATTAACTTTTCTTCTCCAAATCAATTGTAAGTCATTTTTAACTAGTTTTCTGCAATCTTTAACATCTTTTAACATGATTTCAACTTCAAATCAATTATTTTCATGGTGGAAATTGGGTGTTTTGAGTAGAACCTAGGTTTTCACAAAAATGGGGATTTGGACCTCGATTTGAATTCCGATTTCAAAAAAAAATACATATTTGAGCTCGTGGTGGAATGGGTAATCGGGTTTTGGTTTGAATTTCGGGTTTGGACCAAGCTGGTCGGGGGTCGATTTTTGACATTTTTGGGAAATCTTTATAAAATCTATTTTCATGCATTAGAATTGATTCATTTAGCATTTATTGATATCGTTAAGCAAATTGTGGCTAGATACAAGCGAGTTGGTAGTGGAAATAAGAGGTAAAGCGGTAATTGAGGCTTGAATTATGTTTGTTGCATCGAGGTAAGTGTTTGGTCTAACCTTAGCTTGAGGGATTAAGAGTTGTGTCCTATTTGCTATTTGCTTCTTGTCAAGTACGACGTATAGGCATGGTGACGAGTATTTATACGTTGGTGTCAAGCATGACCGTGGGTCTTATATTGTGATTTTCATGATTACGTTGTATTATTCATGCCTTGGTGAAGATTTCTAATTGTTGTATAAAGTTTGTGGAAGGAATTGTGACCTATGAACATTGAGGAGCGTTGGCTCAGGTTGTATAGCAAAATTGTGAAAGTATAAGTGACAATTGAACTTTTAGAGCTTTGGCTCGAGTTGTGAAATGAGTTGTGAAAGTATAAGTGATAATCGAACCTCTAGAGCATTGGCTCGAGTTGTGAAGTAAAATTGAGAAAGAGAAGAGATCATTATGTTGTCACCCTTGCCGGGCTATTGTTGATTTATTTGTTGTTCCCTTGCGGGGATTTAATTGTTTAATTGTTGTTCTCTTTCCGAGATTTAATTGGTGACTTGTTGTTCCCTTGTCGGGATTCTTATTGCAAAATTTCCTTTATTTCCTTACCCTATTATTTGTGATTATTGTTTGGGTGAGGAAGAGAGTTAAAGCATGAAGGGTGATGTCGTGCATTGTTTGTTATTGTGAGGAAAGAGTGTAAAGCACGAAGGGTGATGATGTGCCGCACGATGTACCATTCTGTGTCGATTTTATTGATTATATGGTGAGGAAAGAGAGTAAAAGCACGAAGGGTGATGCCGTGCACATTTTTATTATATGATTTCTTTGGTGAGGACGAGAGTAAAAGCATGAAGGGTGATGTTGTGCATTTGTTGATTTCTAATTCTTTGTTGATATCCGAGTTATGTTATTTTTTTCATTACTTGTTGTTATTTGATTTACTTCGAGGTTATAGATTCTCTTACCCTATTTGCCTTGTGATTGTTGTTTGGGTAAGGAAGAGCGTAAAGCATGAAGGGTGATGCCGTGCAAATTGTTGACTTATGCTTCCTTGTTGATATTATAGTTATGTTGTTTCTTTCCTTACTTGATGTCTTTCTATTCGGAACTATTATCTCCCCCACAACATGTTTCCCTCTCCCACATTGACTGGTTATTTTTGTATCTCTTTTTATATATATATATATATATATATGAACTACACAGGTTTATTTGGAGTCTGGTCCTAGCCTCGTCACTACTTCGCCGAGGTTAGGGTAGACACTTACCAGCACATGGGGTCGGTTGTGCTGATACTACACTCTGCACTGTATGCAGATCCAGGAGCAGCTTTCAGATAGTAGTTGGAGGGATTCCTTCAGTCCACCCGGAGACCCAAGGTAGACCTGCAGGAGACCGCAGGCCCTAGCGTCCCCCTCTATCCTTTTTTCTCTGTTTCATTTTCTTTCATTCAGAAACAGTGTATTGTATTTCTTCAGACCTTGTATGTAGTAACTCTTAGATAGTCTGTGACAATGCGACACCAGGTTTTGGGGTATTTGAGGTTTTAAAAGTTCTAATAGACGTAGACTTAAGATATATAATTATTGACTTCCGCTTATTTATTTAAAGTTCTGCTTTTATCATATTATCGACTTGTGATCGTTAAAATAAGCAAAAATGAAAGTGTAGCAAGTCGTTAAGGTTTTGCTTGCCTAGCTCCCATTAATAGGCGCCATCACGACTCCCGAGGGTGGGAAATCTGAATCGTGACAAGTTGGTATCAGAGCCCTAGGTTACATAGGCCTAACAGTTCACAGACAAGCTTAGTAGAGTCTGAGGGATCGGTACAGAGACGTCTGTATTTATCCCCCAGAGGCTACAGAGTTAGGAAAAACTTCACATTTATTCTTTCCTATCGTGCAGTTTAGTTTCTCAATGCTAATTAAACTTCTACTTTGTTCTTTCGCATATGGAGAGAACACGCGTTTTCTCATCTTCTGCTCAGTAGCCCGAGCCCCTCAGTAGCTGCTCCTACGAGGGGCAGAGGGCGAGGCTGAGGCCGTGTTAGAGGCCTAGGTAGGGGCAGATCTCTGCCCCGAGCAGCAGCCCCAGTGATGGAGCTTCAGGTTTATTTTGATGAGGAGGTTCTGGCTCCAGCAGTTCTGGTGGGCCCCGCTCAGGTCCCAGAGGGGTTTATTGCTACCCCAGTTCTTCAGGATGCTCTGGTCTGATTAGTGGGCCTCATGGAGAGTGTAACCCGAGCGGGCTTGCTTCCTGTAGCACCATCCGTCTCTCAAGCTGGAGGAGGGGCCCAAACTCCTGCTACTCGCACTCCGGAGCAGGTAGCTCCTTAGATTCAGACTCCAGCGGTTCAGCCAGTTGGAGCAGTACAGCCGGGTGTGGTATCTCAGACCGGTGATGGAGCGGCTATGTTCGTCGATGCTTTGTGGAGACTGGATAGGTTCACCAAGCTCTTCACTTCTGCTATCAGCGGTGCATCTACTGAGGATCCCCAAGATTATCTAGACAGCTGCCATGAGGTTCTCAAGAACATGGGCATTGTTGAGACCAATGGGGTCCATTTTGCTACATTTCGCTTGTCTGGATCCGCCAAGACTTGGTGGAGGGATTATTGCTTAGCGGGACCAGCCAGATCTACAGCCTTCACTTGGGAGCAGTTTACAGTGTTATTTCTGGAGAAGCTTCTCCCCGTTACTCAGAGAGAGGCCTATCGGAGGTAGTTTGAGCGCCTCCAGTAGGGTTCCATGACTGTTACCCAGTATGAGACCAGGTTCATCGATTTGGCTGGCCATGCTCTCATCATACTCCCCACCGAGAGAGAGAGGGTGAGGAGGTTTATTGACGGTCTTATTCAGCTGATTCATCTTCAGATGGCTAGAGAGGCTGGGAGTGAGATTACTTTTCAGGAGGCGGCCAGTGTGGCCCGTAGAGTTGAGATGGTTTTGTCACAAGGAGGCGGTCATGGGTTAGACAAGAGGCCCCGTCATTCAGGCCGATTCAGTGGTACCTCATCCGGAGGTCGAGACTCGTATGGTAGAGGCCATCCTCCTAGGCCCTTTCAGTCAGCGCTCCAGGTTTCTCACGGTACTTTAGGTGGTCGTGGTCTCCAGATGCAGTATCCCAATCAGCAGTCCTATAGTGCACCACCTGCTCCTATCAGTGCATCGCGGCTTTGGGTGGTCATTCAGGCCGTCAGCACCAGTAGTCTCAGTAGCCGAGGGCTTGTTACACTTGTGGTGGTACGGGTCACATTGCTAGGTTTTGCTCTCGAGCACCAAGTAGCTCTCAGCATCAGGGTTCTCGTGCTATGGTACAGGCACCAGGTGTTCCACAGCCTACCCAGCCAGCTAGAGGTGGGGGTAGAGGTGCTAGAGGTGGAGGTAGAGGTACTAGAGGTGGAGCTCAGGCCGCCAGAGGTGGAGGCCAGCCAGCTGCAGGCCGTCCCAGAGATGTAGTCTAGGGTGGTGGGCCCCAGCCCCGATGTTACACCCTTCTAGCCAGGCCCGAGGCTGAGGCTTCAGATGCAGTCATTACAGGTACTATTCTGGTTTGTGATAGAGATGCTTTAGTGTTATTTGATCCAGGGTCTACCTACTCGTATGTGTCATCTTATTTTGCACCATATCTGGCCATGCCTAGTGACTTATTGAGACTTCCTATTTATGTGTCTACACTGGTAGGTAATTCTATTATGGTATATCGAGTCCATCATTCTTGTATTGTGGTGATTGGGGGTCTTGAGACTCGTGTGGATTTGTTGCTTCTAGACATGGTCGATTTCGATGTTATATTGGGGATGGACTGGTTATCACCTTACCATGCTATCTTGGACTGTCATGCCAAGACTGTGACCTTAGCCTTACCGGATTTGCCCTATTTAGAGTGGAGAGAAACTCCTAGACATTCTACCCGCAGTGTAATCTTGTATATGAAGGCTCGGCGTATGGTCGAAAAGGGGTGTTTGGCCTATTTGGCATATGTTCATGATTCTAGTGTTGAGGTCCTTTCTATTGATTTTGTGCTCGTTGTTCGAGAGTTTCCTGATGTTTTCCCTTCAGACCTGCTGGGAATGCCACCCGACAGGGATATTGACTTTTGCGTTTATTTGGCTTCGAGTACTCATCCCTTTTCTATCTCGCCGTATCATATGGCCCCGCCTGAGTTAAAAGAGTTGAAGGAGCAGTTGCAAGACTTTCTTGAGAAGGGTTTCATTAGGCCGAGTATTTCACCTTGGGGTGTGCCGGTGTTGTTTGTTAAGAAAAAGGACGAATCATTGAGAATGTGTGTTGATTACCGGCAGTTGAACAAGTTTACAATCAAGAATAAGTATCTATTGCTGAGGATCGATGATTTGTTTGATCATCTTCAGGGTTCCAAGGTGTTTTCAAAGATTTATTTGAGATCTGGCTACAATCAGTTGAAGATTAAGGCATCCGATGTCCCTAAGACAGCTTTCCGCACTCGGTATGGGCATTATTAGTTCCTGGTCATGTCATTGGGGTTGACCAATGCCCCAGCAACTTTTATGGATTTGATGAATCGAGTGTTCAGGCCTTATTTGGACTCGTTCGTGATAGTCTTCATTGATGATATTTTGATATATTCCCGCAACCGAGAGGAGCACGAGCAGCATCTTAGAGTGGTTCTTCAGACCTTGAGGGAATGTCAGTTATATGCTAAGTTCTCGAAGTGTGAGTTCTGATTGAGTTCAGTTGCATTTCTGGGTCATGTCGTATCAGCAGAGGGTATTTAGGTTGATCCCAAGAAGATTGAGGCAGTCAAGAACTAGCCTAGACCAGCATCAGCTATAGAAATTCGGAGTTTTTTGGGATTGGAAGGCTACTACTATCGATTCGTGGAGGAATTCTCATCTATCGCAACCCTGATGACCAAGTTGACCCAGAAGGGTGCCCAGTTCAGATGGTCGGACGAGTTTGAGGCGAGCTTTCAGAAGCTCAAGACAGCTCTGACTACGGCACTGGTGTTGGTTTTGCCCACAGGTTCAGGGCCTTATACCGTTTATTGTGATGCATCTCGTATTGGGCTTGGTGCAGTGTTGATGCAGGATGGCAAGGTCATTGCCTATGCTTCGAGGCAGTTGAAGATTTATGAGAAGAACTATTCGATTCATGACTTGGAGTTGGTAGCCATTGTTCACGCATTGAAGATTTGGAGGCATTATCTGTATGGCGTGGCATGTGAGGTGTTCACGGATCACAAGAGTCTTTAGTATTTGTTCAAGCAAAAGGAGTTGAATTTGAGACATAGGAGGTGGTTGGAGTTGTTGAAGGATTATGATATCAATATCTTGTATCATCCGAAAAGACCAATGTGGTGGCTGATGCATTAAGTAAGAAGTCAGCCAGTATAGGCAGTATTGCTTATATTCCGGTCGGTGAGAGACCGCTTGCTTTGGATGTTCAGGCTTTGGCCAATCAGTTTGTGAGGTTGGATATTTCTGAGCCTAGCCGTGTATTGGCCTGCACGGTCGCTTGTTCTTCTTTATTGGAGCGTATCCGTGATCGGCAGTATGATGATCCCCATTTGTGTGTCCTTAGAGACACGATGCAACGCGGAGGTGCCAAGCAGGTTACCTTAGATGATGATGGAGTTTTGAGATTGCAGGGTAAAGTTTGTGTGCCTAATGTGGATGGGCTCCGAGAGTTGATATTAGAGGAGGCCCATAGCTCCCGGTACTCTATTCATTTGGGCGCCGCGAAGATGTATCAGGATTTGCGGCAGCATTATTGGTGGCGGAGAATGAAGAAGGATATCATTGCATATATAGCTCGATGTTTGAATTGTCAGCAGGTTAAGTACGAGCATCAGAGGCCTGGTGGTTTATTTCAGAGGATTGAGCTTCCCGAGTGGAAGTGGGAGCGGATCACTATGGATTTCATTGTTGGACTCCCGCAGACTCGGAGGAAGTTCGACGTAGTATGGGTCATTGTTGATAGGCTGACCAAGTCAGCGCATTTCATTCCTGTGGTGGTCTCCTATAAATCCAAGAGGTTAGCTAAGATCTATATCCGGGAGATTGTTCGTCTTCATGGTGTGCCTGTATCTATCATTTCGGACCGAGGTATGCATTTTACCTCACGTTTTTGGAGAGCAGTTCAGCGAGAGTTGGGCACCCAGGTTGAGTTGAGTACAGCATTTCATCCTCAGACAGACGGGCAGTCCGAGCGGACTATTCAGATTTTGGAGGATATGCTCCGAGCTTGTGTCATTGACTTTGGAGGCTTGTGGGATCAGTTTTTGCCCTTAGCAGAGTTTGCCTACAACAATAGTTACCAGTCGAGTATCCAGATGGCTCCTTATGAGGCTTATATGGTAGGCGATATTGGTCTCCGGTTGGATGGTTTGAGTCGGGAGAGGCTCAATTATTGGGTATGGATCTGGTTCAGGAGGTTTTGGACAAGGTCAGGATTATTCAGGATAGGCTTCGTACCGCTCAGTCTAGGCAAAAGAGTTATGTCGATCGCAAGGTTCGATATTTGGCATTCATGGTAGGTGAGCGGGTATTGCTTCGAGTGTCGCCTATAACGAGCGTAATGAGATTCGGGAAGAAGGGCAAGCTTAGCCCTAGGTTCATTAGTCTATTTGAGATTCTTGATCGAGTGGGAGAGGTGGCTTATAGACTTGCATTGCCGCTGATCTTATCAGTCGTGCACCCAGTGTTTCATGTGTCCAAGCTTCGGAAATATCACGGCGATCCATCCCACGTGTTAGATTTCAGCATTGTCCAGTTGGACAAGGACTTGTCTTATGAGGAGGAGCCGGTAGCTATTCTAGACCGGCAGGATCGTCAGTTGAGGTCGAAGCGTTTTCCTTCTGTTCGTGTTCAGTGGAGAGGTCAGCCTCCTGAGGCATTGACTTGGGAGTCTGAGTCCAACATGCAGAGTCGTTATCCCCATCTTTTCCCCGACTCAGGTACTTCCTTCTTCTGTCCATTCGAGGACGAACGGTTGTTTTAGAGGTGGAGAATGTGATGACCCAAAAAGGGCCATCACTTGTTTTAAAACGAAACTTCCGTGTTCTGAGGCATTGAAACCCTCATTTAGAGTCACCTTGATTTGTGTGTACAGTCAGGGCGCGTAACCGGAAAGCTTAAATATGAAATTTTGTGAAAATGAGATAAGTTTTGACTGTAAAATGAATAAATTTGAATTCGGTCAACATTTTGGGTAAATAGACCTAGATCCATAATTTGACGATCCCAAAGGGTCCGTAGGAAAATATGGGACTTGGGCGTATGCCCGGAATCGAATTTTGAGGTCCCGAGCCCGAGAAACAAACTTTTAAAGGAAATTGTTTTCTGAAAATTTTTAAGGAAATTTGAAATGAAGTTTGATTAGAAAGAGATGGTATCGGGCCTGTATTTTGGTTCCGGCGCCCGGTACAGGTCTGATATATGGTTTAAGTCATTTCTGTATAGTTTGGTTGAAAACGGACGTCGTTTGATGTGATTCGGACCTAAATTGCAAAATTTGATACTTGATGAAGTTTGAGAAAAATTTCTTGATTTTGAGGTTTGATTCATTGTTATTGAGGTTATTTTAGCGATTTGATCGCACGGATAAGTTTGTAGGATGTTGTTGAGTTAGTACATGTGTTTGGTTAGGAGCCCTGAGGGCTCGAGTGTTTTTCGGATGTGTTTCGGCAAGTTTTGAACTTAGGAAAAAGTTGCAGATTCAAAGAAGTTGCAGGTCTCTGAAGCCAGGTCTCGCGGTCCGCGGTGGAAACTTTGCAGCCGCGTGGGGACTCCGCGACCGCGGTGGGATTTATGCGGTCCGCGGTGAGCAAGGCCAAGCCTCCACGACCGCGCTCGATTTCTTGTGGTCCGCGATGGAGCTCCGCGGCCGCAGTCCTTTTTATGCGGCCCGCGGAGAGGGTCTGAGAGGAGTATATTTAAACGGACTTTTCAGTTATTTTTCACTTTTCAAAACCCCAAAAACATAAGAGGCGATTTTTCAAATAACCCTTCTTCTACAAATCAATTGTAAGTCATTTTTAACTAGTTTTCTTCAATCTTTAACATCTTTTAACATGATTTCAACTTCAAATCAATTATTTTCATGGGGAAAATTGGGTGTTTTGGGTAGAACCTAGGTTTTCACAAAAATGGGGATTTGGACCTCGATTTGAGGTCCGATTTAAAAACAAATTACATATTTGAGCTCGTGGGGGAATGGGTAATCGAGTTTTTATCCGAAATTCGGGTTTGGACCAAGCGGACCCGGGGTCGATTTTTGACTTTTTGGGGAAATCTTTATAAAACCTATTTTCATGCATTAGAATTGATTCATTTAGCATTTATTGATATCGTTAAGCAAATTGTGGCTAGATACAAGCAAGTTGGTGGTGGAAACAAGAGGTAAAGCAGTAATTGATGCTTGAATTATGTTCGTTGCATCAAGGTAAGTGTTTGGTCTAACCTTAGCTTGAGGGATTAGGAGTTGTGTCCTATTTGCTATTTGCTTCTTGTCGAGTACGACGTATAGGCATGGTGACGAGTATCTATACATTGGTGTCAAGCATGACCGTGGGTCTTATATTGTGATTTTCATTATTACGTTGTATTATTCATGCCTTGGTGAAGATTTCTAATTGTTGTATAAAGTTTGTGGAAGGAATTGTGACCTATGAACATTGAGGAGCGTTGGCTCAGGTTGTATAGCAAAATTGTGAAAGTATAAGTGACAATTGAACTTTTAGAGCTTTGGCTCGAGTTGTGAAATGAGTTGTGAAAGTATAAGTGATAATCGAACCTCTAAAGCATTGGCTCGAGTTGTGAAGTGAATTGTGAAGTAAAATTGAGAAAGAGAAGAGATCATTATGTTGTCACTCTTGTCGGGCTATTGTTGATTTATTTGTTGTTCCCTTGCTGGGATTTAATTGTATAATTATTGTTCTCTTGCTGGGATTTAATTGGTAACTTGTTGTTCCCTTGCCGGGATTCTTATTGCAAAATTTCCTTTATTTCCTTACCCTATTGTTTATGATTATTGTTTGGGTGAGGAAGAGAGTTAAAGCACGAAGGGTGATGTCGTGCATTGTTTGTTATTGTGAGGAAAGAGTGTAAAGCACAAAGGGTGATGTCGTACCGCACGATGTACCATTCCGTGCCGATATTATTGATTATATTGTGAGAAAAGAGAGTAAAAGCACGAAGAGTGATGCCGTGCACATTTTTATTATATGATTGCTTTGGTGAGGACGAGAGTAAAAGCACGAAGGGTGATGTCATGCATTTGTTGACTTCTGATTCTTTGTTGATATCCGAGTTATGTTATTTCTTTCATTACTTGTTGTTATTTGATTTACTTCGAGATTATAGATTCCCTTACCCTATTTGCCTTGTGATTGTTATTTGGGTGAGGAAGAGCGTAAAGCATGAAGGGTGATGTCGTGTATTGTTTTGGTGAGAACGAGAGTAAAAGCACGAAGGGTGATGCCATGCAAATTGTTGATTTCTGCTTCCTTGTTGATATTCTAGTTATGTTGTTTCTTTCCTTACTTGATTTCTTTCTATTCGGAACTATTATTTCCCCCACAGCATGTTTCTCCCTCCCACATTGACTGGTTATTTTTGTATCCCTTTTTCCGTTGTTTTCCGCTATATATATATATATATATATATGAACGGCACAGGTTTATTTGGAGTCTGGTCCTAGCCTCGTCACTACTTCACCGAGGTTAGGCTAGACATTTACCAGCACATGGGGTCGGTTGTGCTGATACTACACTCTGCACTGTGTGCAGATCCAGGAGCAGCTTTCGGACAGTAGTTGGAGGGCTTCCTTCAGTCCACCCGGATACCGAAGGTAGACCTGCAGGAGACCGCAGGCCCTGGCGTCCCCCTCTATCCCTTTTTCTCTGTTTCATTTTCTTTCGTTCAGAAACAGTGTATTGTATTTCTTCAGACCTTGTATGTAGTAACTCTTAGATAGTCTGTGACACCAGGTTTTGGGGTATTTGAGGTTTTAAAAGTTGTAATAGACGTAGCCTTAAGATATATAATAATTGACTTCCGCTTATTTATTTAAAATTCCGCTTTTATCATATTATCGACTTGTGTTCGTTAAAAGAAGCAAAAATGAAAGTGTAGCAAGTAGTTAAGGTTTGGTTTGCCTAACTCCCATTAGTAGGCGCCATCACGACTCCCGAGGGTGAAAAATACGGGTCGTGACATTGACCCTCGAAAACCTTAAGAGGTACCAAATTGAACAAACTTATGCTAAGGCATAACAAAATTTTTTGACAACACTGAATCCTTATGGGTACTGATTTATATCATGCTAAGGTATAATAAATTTTTATATGATTAAACTTTTAAGCCGAAAAAGGGGAAAAGCCACTATTTTGAGGTCATATTGGCCTAATTCAAGAGCATAAGGTCCATTACATTGTCAAGCTCGAGGACCCGCCCTTGCTAAAACCAAAACCTACGGGTTTTTTATACTTCGAGTTCGAGCAAGTACTCACTTGGCCATAGAAACTATAGTAATCTGATTTCAACAAAATTTTCACAAGGCAACGAAGTGAGTCAAATTTCTCACAAGACCTAAAGTATATTAGAATTATCATAAAGCGAAAGAAAAACAAAGTTTTCACGAAACAGAAATCAGAGACAAATCAAAAAGAAAAAGGATCTTTCATATATGCAAAAGTATTTACAAAGACCACTCAGGGTCTTACACAAAAAACCAAAAAAAAAAAGAGAAAAAAAATTCTAGGTACCTAATCTTCCCTGGGAGCTTCATCTTCATCTTCTCCGCTCTCGGATCTGCTCACACTCCCAGAGTCATCATCATTAGAGAGAAAAGCTTTGGCTTCGACCTCTAGCACTTTCGCATTCTCGATATCGGATGTGAGGTCAAAGCCACGAGCATGAATCATTTAGAGATTCTCTCTCCTAGACTAGCACTTAGCATGCTCGGCAATGCAAGATAATCGAACCTGAGCAGCATCAGAAATTTCCTTTGCTCGAGCGTTAGCGGCCTCAGCATCGGCTCGATAGATGGCCACGACCGCCTCCGTGTCAGCCTTTACTCTTTCTGCTACAGATGCAGCCTTTGTAAACTCAGCGGCCAACCAAGTCTCGAGCTCTTCAATTTTCTTGGCCCAAGCCAAACTCTCTTCCTTCATGCTTCGGAGTTGACCCTCAGCCGAAGATAGCTGGGCTCGAGCGGTATCTTTCTCCGAGGCGAGGTGGTCCATGTTCTGCTTCCACCCGAAAGTCTTTGCCTCTTTCATCTCAGCCCCCTTGCGAAGCTGCTCAATCTTTTCGGCTTCTGGTGAACCTACATGATCTAAGTGTTTGTCGCCAATATCAAATTGATATGTCAAGCTCCCAAAAATTTACATTACCTGCTCAATGAGATCAGTCTGCTTTTTATAAGCTGTTGCCAATTCAGCTCGGAGGTCCCTGATCTCCTCTTCTTTTTGCACATAGAGGAGTTTAAGGGCGTCTCTCTCCTCCGTGAGCCTTTTGAGATCGGCCTCACACCGGTTAATCTCATCTCAGGACTTGGAAAACGCTTCCCGATGAAGTGTCACGGCCTATGGAGAAAAGAAGGAAATCAGACAAAAGGAAATAAAAGAAAACGTAAACCTAATAATGTGGGCTGAAATCTACCTGGTTCAGGAGTCGCCGAGCCTCATCAAAAATAATTGATGCATCTAGGTTGGAAACATCATCGACCCCCATGAATCAGCCATGGAATAAGCCATCCCCTTCGTGGGCCGTTCCCACATTGGGGGTCTCCATAGACTGGGCCTCCCGAAACTGCCCTTCAGAAAATGTGGGGAGGGGCGGTGAATCATCAATATTGATTGCCCCAAGCAAGATACTTGGGGTACTCTTTCCTTTTTGGAGGGCCTCAGAATCGGACCCTTCAGGCATACCCGCCGATTGTTCATCATGGCGGGCAGGCACACTCGCCAATTGTTCGTTACGACGGGAGACATCTTCACCCCGATGACTTGGGGACTTTGCTTGGACCATCTTATGTCCTCGGTCCGAAGATGAACCTTCTCGATCGTCACCGGCTCAGATACTTTTGAAGCTTCGACATTTCCCCTCTTTCGAACCACCAGCTCACAGTCAACATTTTCTTCCTCCACTTCTTCATCTCATAGTTTTTGGGCTACGGCAGTAGGCAGAGAGGCAGAGTCATTCTTCGACTTACGAGGAGTGCTCTTCTTAGGCTTTGGGGTATCCGAAGACGAGACTCTTCTCCTCTTCTTATCCTTATCTAGTTTTGGGGCCTCCTCTTCCCCAAGCGGGGGCGGCCTCATTTCGGCAACATCCCCGAGACTTGCATAAAAGGAAATCAAGTACAAATGAAAAGAAAGGTTTTAGAGAAGAGCATCAAAAGCGTATAAGATAAGCTTACCATGATTATTTGCCTCCTATCGGCCCTTCGCTAAATCGCGCCATGAGCACTCAGCATATGTAGAAGTTGAAGCCAGCTTTTGAACCTAACCTTCGAGGTTCAAGATTGCACCGGGCACCCAGGGAAGCGCTACATCATAAGAAAAGACGTGGTTGAGATATGATGTGGATGAAGGAAGATAAAAGAAACCACCCAGGGAACCGCTACATCATAAGAAAAGACGTGGTTGAGAAATGATGTGGATGAAGGAAGATAAAAGAAACAAAGCAATCAACATAATATGTTGATGGGTTTGTACTTATGCTTCATGTTCCATTCCTTAAGGAATGGCATCTTCTCGGTCGGGATTATATCGGAGGTCCTCACTCGGACAAATCGACCCATCCATACCCGATCCTTGTCCTTATCTATACTCGATAACAACACTTTTGTGGCTCGGCAGTGGAGCCTTATTAATTCTCCTCGATAGAGACAGGGACTATACAGTCTAATAAGGTGGTTGAGAGTAAATGGCATCCCTTTGACCTTGCCCACGAAGAATTGAAGCAAGATAATAATGTGCCAAAAGAAAGGGTGGATTTGTCCTAAAGTTATGTGATATTAGCAGCAGAAGGGATCGACGAGACCCAGCGTGAAAAGGTAAGTGTAAATACTTAAAAACCCTTTCACATGAGTGGTAATATCTTCCTCGGGGGTAGGAATCACCACCTCCTTGTTTTCCCAGTGGCAATGTTTTTTCACCTGCTCGAGATCGCCTTCGGCTATCAAGCATGTATATCTCGACATGGGCTCACATCGGCTAGGGAACGAAGAGGTTTCTTGACTTTGAAGTTAGAGGTAAGATCGCACAACGGGAACACACTCCTCGATACGTGGCTCCACCGGCATTTTATCGCCGGCCGACCGTGATGAAGAAGCTTTTTCCTTTTGGGGAATGGTTTTTGATGTTTTCGCCATTGTTATATAAGTTCAAAGAAAGAAGAAGACGAAACTTGTTGTTTTAAGAAAAGATTGGTAAACGAGATTTGAAGAACCTACAGAATTGATAAGCTTGAAGGGAGTAAAAGAGTTTTTGAAGATTAGGGAAATTTTGAAAGTAAAGTTTGAGAAAACTATGAAGATGGTCTATTTATAATATTTGCTATGACAGTTTGAAAACACTAACAGTCGGCCATCAACTGGAACTAATTAATGATCTTGAGAACTATGCAGACGTGATGCTTCGGTCACCTCCATTGCTTACGTCATGAGGGTGACATCATAATTGGTCGAGGTACTAAATCGAAGGCTCAGTTCGTTTCTTCTTGTTACATTCCAAGAAACGAAGGGACTATCTGTATACGGTCAAAATCGGGTCTACCTAATTTTACTATTTGATCGAGACAAGGGAGTTGCATCGGGGGTAGCCTCGTAATGAATTAGACCCCAGCTCGAAGACGAGGCATTGAGTCTAAAGATCGAGGTGTCTGTTAAGATCGAGTCCAGCAGCAATCGAGATTAAGTATGACCGACCTCGAGTGAAGTGGAATAATGGAAAGGCGAGATATCCGTAATCGGTCGAATATCACGGCGAAAATCTCGAAACAGATCAAATCAAGGGCGGTTATTTGTACCAATCATGAGATTTATTTTCGTAATTAGAATTGTACTATAATTAGGATTCCTCTAGTATATAAAGGGGGGTCCTCATCACCTGTAAACAACTTACATTGACGAATACCAAGGCAATATAATATTTCTTTCTTCTGCTCATCAACTTACTGTTCTTTAATTGTTCTTACTTCACTATTCTCGAGGGTTCATCAGCTCGAGGGCATTATCCCAGCATTGGTTTGTTTTACATTCTTGTCAATTCCCATCATTTATCTCTAAGTTAATCAATTGGTATTCTGTGAAATCACGTATCCTTAAAACCACATTACAAGTTTAATAGTTACTCAATTTTTAGGGTAAACAATTTGAAATGGCCAGATATGAAATGAAGTACTTAGCTCTTAATGAGGATTACAACAACACTCCCCCTATCCTTTATAGTTTATGTTATTTAAGAAAATCAATTTAATCTCTTATTGCTCGATCTAATGCGGTATATATTCATTATTTTCTGGTTTAAGAAAGAGATAAAATAATTTCGCCAAATGATTAATATTGTCAAATAAATTTTTTAGTGAACTGTCACGTCCTTAGTTGTTTACTAAGTACACATGCGGCACTTGAAAACTCGCTCACGATCTTGCACAACTTGCTCACATTTTTGCTATGTCAAGTCAGCCTTATTACACTCAAGATCGCTAAGAGAATGGAATAAAGAACACAAGAGATTTGTTAAAGGAAGCTTTGTATTAGAGAGAACTTGAATTGTTTGTTTGGTGAATTACAAATGAATGGCCCCCTTTATATACTAGTCTCCTAGGGGCTAGTGTGTAAATATTAATTATTACACAAGTCCTTGATATTTACAAGATAAGGGTTTTTTCTTGAATTCTCTACAAGCCTAGAAGATTCCAAGGACTTTCCTAGCAAATCCATAAGGATCTAGGTTCTTCCTAAGGAAATGTCCATGCCTCTCTAGAATCTTCTCACAAATGCTAGCCTTCTTCTTATGTAAGCTTCCACATGGTATTAATATATGCCAAATGGTGCCTATATGGCATGATGACATGGAGGGTCATCACACTCTCCCCCACTCAATATTGTGACGACCGCGGCATAATGTTGTTGCATAAACTCTCAGATCTTATCTTTGAATTGCCACAAGTCTTCATATCGTCGGTGTTCTAGACAGTGTACCCGAGCGGACAACTCGAGCTGAGGAAGGAGCTCCTTTCCGGGAACCAAAAGGCCAGCCGGCTTAGAAACTTTCCGAGCCTCTTTTATTTAGGGTATGACACTAACAGAATAGGGAGTCTCAACCAGTAAGCACATCCCCGGAGGTAAGAAGAGAAAGGTTTCGGCACAGTTTATATACAGTTCAAATAATATCAAAGCGGTAAAAGCAGCATTTAGCACATTAGGCTCAAAACATGTAATAATTAGATAATAAATAAAGCCAAATAATAACAATTACTCTAAGCTCGAATTCTTAACCCTGAACCAGTGGTTCTGGGTGTCTATTCCCCAGCAGAGTCGCCAGAGCTGTCACACCTCCTTTTTCCGCGCCCGGGGGGCGCAGGGGGAGTTTTTTCCAATTAAAGGACAATCGAAACGGGATTGGTTTATTTATTTCAGAGTCGCCACTTGGGAGATTTAGGGTGTCCCAAGTCACCAATTTTAATCCCGAATCGAGGAAAAGAATGACTCTATATTACAGTCTGCGTACCAGAAATCTAGATAAGGAATTCTGTTAACCCGGGGAGAAGGTGTTAGGCATTCCCGAGTTCCGTGGTTCTAGCACGGTCGCTCAACTGTTATATTTGGCTTATTTATCTGATTTTAAATACAATATGAACTTATGTGCAAATTTTATCTTTCAACCGCTTTTATCATTATTTTTTAAGAATGTGAACATCGCTTAAAACATATCTTTGGACTGTGTCACATGAAATGCACCCACAATCCGAAACATATTTTATTTGATGTTTTAGGATTTGGATTTGGGTCGCATGAAATGCGCACCCGAGTTTAAGAAAGTAATTTAATTAAATCGCGTCTAAAGAGGCTAACGTGTTATTATCTTTAGGAAAGGCAGTGAACTTCACTAAACGGCCCATCCCAAATTCTAAGTATTTATTATGACTAATTATTGAGGGCCCCGCAATTTGCATTTTTATTTGGCGAGGCTCGTCTCATTCATTAAAAAAAGATTTGCAACGTCATGGAAATGCATCTCATACCACGTCACAGTCAATGTACCCGTGATTAGAGACACATTTCGATTCCATTGAGATTTGGATTTGGGTCACATAAATGTGCACCCGAGTTTAGGGAGATACATTATTAAGACTCGCCTAAAGCAACCAACGCATTATTATTTTTGGGGAGGGCCGTAAAATTTGTTAAATGGCCCATCCCGGAATCTAAGTATTTAATACATATATTTTGTGAGGGCCCCGCAATTTGTGGAATTTTTCGAGGCTCGTCTCATTTTTATTAAAGGCAAGCCTAAAAATAATTAAGATTTTCTACCCATGACGTCATCTGAGGTTAAATGAAAACAACGATTCTAATAAATAATAATATCCATGGTAAAATAAAAAAAACGATTCAACCAAGATGACTCGCAAACCGTTCATACATTCTCACATTCACTTTAAACATGCAGTAACTATCCATAAAAATAAACATTTTTAACAAAACAACAAAATTGCATTGTCGACATTCATCAATATCAAATACTCTCATTTGCCTTGAATCATAACATGCGAAACGAACAAAATGAAACAAGGGACGAAGAACACCAACCTTCGAACCTCGACAACCCTAGAACGACAAACAGTGCTTCCTACGGAACTCGAACCGGACTTCACTGAACAAGGAACAACAACGAAAACCCCGGAACAAACTCGACGAACCGGACCTCAACGAGCCAAGAACGACCTCACCGGAAAAACAGAAAGCTCGGACCCAAAGTCGACTTCGACGGAAAACAGAAAACTCGGAAACGCCACAACGACTGCTTGGCACGCAGCGATGGCTGCTTGTTGGACTGAAAATAGCGGAACTGTTGGTTCTTGTTCGGGCTGTGCGTGGGGCTGACGAACTGGTGGTGGTTATGGAGGTTGACGGAGGTGGAGGAGTGACGATGATTATGGGTGACAGACTGGTCGGGAAGGTGACACAGCAGCAGCAGCAACAGCTGCTGCTCGACGGGGCCGGTGGTTGTGATGGAGTTTGGGTGGGTTGTTTGGGCAGTTGTTGACGGGGAGGACTCCTAGGTTTTTGCTAGGGTTTTGTGGTGAGGAAGAAGGCGATGGGGCTGGTGGGTTTGCTGGACGTGAGGAGGAGGGGGTTCGACTGCTGGGTAGTGACGACGAGGTGATGGTTGTTTGACGATGGTTTAGGGTGGTCGGAGGTTTTTTATGGACTGGTTTTTGTCGACTGCTCCTTTTGACGTGGGGTGGCGTTCAGACAGTGGAGGTGAGCGATGGAGCTTGGGAGGAGACGGGGTGGTCGATGATGGTAGTTCCGGCGAGGGGGAAGTGGGGAATGGAGTTTGGGAGGAGGAGGGTGATGGTTTGTTGGTGGTCGTCCTCGCTGCGACAGTAGGGGTCGTTGATGATGGTAGGGTTTTGCTTCTTCTTCTTTTGAAGAAGAAGAAGAAGATGAGGAACAGGCGAACTCCCCCCAAAGAATTCCAAAAAAGTCCTCTTTCCCAAAATGTTTCATCCGTGTATTTAGCATGGGTTTGCCCAGAAAAATGAGCCCACGCGTAGTGGGGTTCAAGGCATATGTCCCCCACGCGTGGTGGGGTTCCCCACGTGTCCTGGACATGGGTTAGGTCCGAAATTAGGCCTAAAACCGGGTAGTTTGAACCCGAATATTATTCTTTTGCCCGGACCCGAGAAATAGGAAAACGTTGCTTAACTAGTCCTATGTAAGCAAAATAACTACCAAAAATAAGACTAGTATTCAAACAAAACTATATATTTTTTTAAATATTTTTTCAAGATTTAAAATAGCTACAAAATATTAATAAAACTATTTTTGTAATTTTCGTTTTTTAAATATTAAGATAAAATATGAAGTAATATTTTTTTGTATTTTTCAAAGTTAAAATGACTAAAAACTATTTTTTGTAATTTTCGTTCTTTAATAAAGACAAAAATATGAAGTAATTTTTTTTGTATTTTTCAAAATTATAATGACCGCAAACATTAATAGAACTATATATTTTTTTGTAATTTTCGAATTTATATAAAGTACCAAAATAAAGTACAATTTTTGTATTTTTCAAGTTTATGAGAGATACATAAACTAAAATTTATATATATATTTTTTGAAATTTTTCTTTTTGCAACGAAATAAAGTAAAAATAGTTAAAATAGCTATACTAGACCCAATTTCACATATTCACGCTAAAAATGTGAAAATTCTCGGGGAGGGTCAAAAATCACGTGCTTACAGCTGCCCCTCTTTGACTGGAAACACGAAGAGTTTTCCGACAAAGAACGACTAGACGTGTTTTTGACCCGACCATTACTTGGACGGACTACACTTAAGGAAAGGGAGGGAATGTGACCGAGCCCTGGTATCTGAGCTGCCTACATATCCTTGGTTATACAGGAATCAGGCCACGTGTAGTTCGGGATGAGAGAGATAGTGAAGTGTACCGAGGTGAAGAGCCGATCGAGGTGCCGTTCCGTTGAGGTTCCGGTCCGCGGTCCTGTCATTACAACAAAAATGAAAACTGAAAAAGACTAACTAAGCCTATCAGCTACTAGTTACAAGGATTCCTATCTCTTAAGTCTTCTGAAACTTGGTCTTGAGTCTTGAATGGTGCTTCATACAGACTTTGGATTTGAACCTTGATACTTGCTAGTTGTAGGTGTTAGTTCTTGAGCAGACCACATCTGTTCTCCACTTCCGTATTTTCTCCTTTTTTGTTTTTCTCTTTTCTTGTTCTTCTTCTTTTTTTCTTGTTTTTTTATCTTGTTTTTTTTTTTTTGTGACCAGCTTCTGTTGATCATCCCAGACTATTGATTTGCGTTCTTGAGGCGAGATTCTATCTTGGATTGAATGCTGGGGATTTCTGTTGTAATCCTTCTGCTTTCCAGTGGGTCACTGCTTGATCTTTGACAGGCGGACTCCTGACTTCTTCGATCTTTGACATACCACAAACTCCGTTCTACAGGCGGGTCCCTGACAATCAAAACAAACAAAACAAACAAAATTTCCTAACCCAGTTTGCACTGGGGAGATTTGTGAGTCGTTAGCAAAATCGTAACTCACTTACACTACTGATGCAATGATGAGAGTAAACTAAAGACTAGGCTAGGATGTGCATCTCCTATGAGTAAAACCAAAACTCTTGCTAGCAAATGTGTCTGCTAAAATAAAAACCTCAATGACTCAAACTAGAAAGTGTGTCTTCTATGGTTGAATCGGAATGAGCTAAACTAGGAAGTGCGTCTCCTAAGGGTGAAAACTTCAGTGACTAGAACTAGGAAGTGCGTCTCCTATGAATAAAATCTCGATTAGGAAGTGCGTCTCCTACGGGTAAACTTCAAAAAAACTGGACTAGGAATTGTGTCTCCTATGGTCGAACTTAAAATGAATCAGACTAAGAAGTGCATCTCCTAAGGGCGAAATATCGATTCCGGAAGTGCGTCTCCTGAAATAAAATATAATCTAAAAGCCAAACTAGGGAGTGCGTCTCCTAAAGCAAAAGTATAACCTGAGCGAACCAGACTAGGAAGTGTGTCTCCTAATAATGAAAACTTAATTCAGGAAGTGTGTTTCCTGTGCATGGAATTATACTTAGGAAGTGCGTCTCCTAGGGGTAAAACTAAACTTAGGAAGTGCGTCTCCTATGGGTGAAATGAACTTAGGAAGTGCGTCTCCTACTGGGTGAAACTATTCTTAGGAAGTGCGTCTCCTATTGGTACAATAGATCTAGGAAGTGCGTCTCCTATTGGTAAAACTTAACTTAGGAAGTGCGTCTCCTATCGGTGAAACTTGTCTTAGGAAGTGCGTCTCCTACTGGTAAAACTTAGCTTAGGAAGTGCGTCTCCTATTGGTGAAATCAACTTAGGAAGTGCGTCTCCTATTGGTGAACCTATTCTTAGGAAGTGCGTCTCCTAATGGTAAAACTGAACTTAGGAAGTGCGTCTCCTATTGGTAGAACTAAACTTAGGAAGTGCGTCTCCTATGGGTGAAATGAACTTAGGAAGTGCGTCTCCTATGGTGAAACTGAACTTTAGGAAGTGCGTCTCCTATGGTGAAACTGACTTAGGAAGTGCGTCTCCTATTGATGAAACTTGCTTAGGAAGTGCGTCTCCTATTGGTGAAACTTGCTTTAGGAAGTGCGTCTCCTATGGTGAAACTGAACTTTAGGAAGTGCGTCTCCTATGGTGAAACATATCTTAGGAAGTGCGTCTCCTATTGGTGAAACTGAAACTTAGGAAGTGCGTCTCCTGTGGGTACAATAAACTTAGGAAGTGCGTCTCCTATTGGTAGAACTGAACTTAGGAAGTGCGTCTCCTATGATAAACTGAACTTAGGAAGTGCGTCTCCTATGGTAAAACTGAATTTTAGGAAGTGTGTCTCCTATTGGTAGAACTGAACTTAGGAAGTGCGTCTCCTATGGTAAAACTGAACTTAGGAAGTGCGTCTCCTATGGTAAAACTGAACTTAGGAAGTGCGTCTCCTATTGGGTACAAACTGAACTTAGGAAGTGCGTCTCCTATTGGTACAATAATATTAGGAAGTATGTCTCCTATTGGTGAAATTAACTTAGGAAGTGCGTCTCCTATTGGTGAAACTAAACTTTAGGAGGAAATGCATCTCCTATGGGTAAAGACGTGGAATGTATGCCTCTGTTATCTGGGCGGGCTCCCAACTTCAATACTTGAAACGTAAAAACTGAATGTATGCCTCTATTATCTGGGCGGGCTCCCAATTTCAACACTTGAAATAAAAGACTGAATGTATGCCTCTATTATCTGGGCGGGCTCCCAATTTCAACACTTGAAATAAAAAGACTGAATGTATGCCTCTGTTATCTGGGCGGGCTCCCAACTTCAACACTTAAAAGTAAAGACTGAAACCAACATATCCTATTTGAGGGCGGATGAACCCAACATATCCTATTTGAGGGCGGATGAACCCGACATATCCTATTTGAGGGCGGATGAACCCAACATATCCTATTTGAGGGCGGATGAACCCGACATATCCTATTTGAGGGCGGATGAACCCAACAGATCCTATTTGAGGGCGGATGAACCCGACATATCCTATTAGAGGGCGGATTAACCCAACAGATCCTATTTGAGGGCGGATGAACCCAACATATCCTATTTGAGGGCGGATGAACCCAACAGATCCTATTTGAGGGCGGATGAACCCGACATATCCTATTTGAGGGCGGATGAACCCGACATATCCTATTTGAGGGCGGATGAACCCGACAGATCCTATTTGAGGGCGGATGAACCCGACATATCCTATTTGAGGGCGGATGAACCCGACAAATCCTATTTGAGGGCGGATGAACCCGACATATCCTATTTGAGGGCGGATGAACCCGACATATCCTATTTGAGGGCGGATGAACCCGACATATCCTATTTGAGGGCGGATGAACCCGACAGATCCTATTTGAGGGCGGATGAACCCGACATATCCTATTTGAGGGCGGATGAACCCGACAAATCCTATTTGAGGGCGGATGAACCCGACATATCCTATTTGAGGGCGGATGAACCCGACATATCCTATTTGAGGGCGGATGAACCCGACATATCCTATTTGAGGGCGGATGAACCCGACAGATCCTATTTGAGGGCGGATGAACCCGACAGATCCTATTTGAGGGCGGATGAACCCAACATATCCTATTTGAGGGCGGATGAACCCAACAGATCCTATTTGAGGGCGGATGAACCCGACATATCCTATTTGAGGGCGGATGAACCCGACAGATCCTATTTGAGGACGGATGAACCCGACATATCCTATTTGAGGGCGGATGAACCCAACATATCCTATTTGAGGGCGGATGAACCCAACAGATCCTATTTGAGGGCGGATGAACCCAACAGATCCTATTTGAGGGCGGATGAACCCGACAGATCCTATTTGAGGGCGGATGAACCCGACAGATCCTATTTGAGGGCGGATGAACCCAACAGATCCTATTTGAGGGCGGATGAACCCGACAGATCCTATTTGAGGGCGGATGAACCCAACATATCCTATTTGAGGGCGGATGAACCCGACAGATCCTATTTGAGGGCGGATGAACCCGACAGATCCTATTTGAGGGCGGATGAACCCGACATATCCTATTTGAGGGCGGATGAACCCGACATATCCTATTTGAGGGCGGATGAACCCAAAATATCTTTATGGGGATTGGGATGAATTTTCCTTTTCTACCTTCCCCATTTTTATTATTATTCTTTTTTTTATTCCTTTTTTGTTTTGTTTTTGCATAGCTTCTTCCTTCAAAGACTACCTCCCTTGATTTACTTACCTGTTGGGGGGTAAAATGTTATCAGCTGAGGGTACCTGACTTCCAGAAAATTTTCTAAATGGAAGGAAAATTTTCTGCCCCAGTTTGATAATATCCCTTGTGGCATGCGTTTCTGCATCAATGCCATTTCCTTTACCTGTTTCAAATCAAACAAAAACTGTTAGTTTAAAACGTGGTGGTTGGTTGTGATACTCCTACTGGGATGGCTCTCCCTTTCTCCTTCCTTGCTCTGCGTTCAACAACTTGTTGGGGATGATATTATGTGTTGGGGATAATCCCTTCCTCCTGGGGGATATCCCTCTTCTTTTGTGGCATAGCTTGGAAACTAGCATTTCCCCGACCTTTTAGTCTAGTATGGATTTCGCCAAATCATGCTCACTGCTCTCCTTGCTCTGTTCATGGGCCTTGGCCTTTGAGGTTTATAACCTTGGTTTTGGCAAGGATATCTCTCTTGACGCTCGTCAATCCTTTTGTCAGTTCCCTTTGCTGGGGATATCTTTTTGACACTGGCCTCGCGCTTGTTCCTCGCTGACTATACCATTTGGATATACTAGTCAGATCTCATTTTGGAAAGCTGATGGCATATTTTGAAGTCATTTCATACTTGTTCTGACCGGACAGACTCTATTGGGGAAATTTTTTATGAAAGGAGAAAGATAGCAGAAACAAAATAAAAGACAAAGGAAACGATGACTCTTTTACAAAAGAAACTATAAATAGAAACCTATCAAACGCAGATACCGACTCTAATGGCCATGACATGCGTATGTGGCCTATCCTCTGCCGTCAATCATCTTTTAAGATCTTCAATTGGTGATTCCCCATCTGATTCTTAATCTTATTCGACTTGTAGTGCCCGAAGGGTTTTCACTATCAAGCCTCTCTCATTTGGGTTTTTCTCTCAGCTTTCAATCGCCTTATGGTGCCTGTGAAGGTTTTCACCGATAAGACTCTCTCATTTGTATCACTTTCCAGCTGGGGATGTGGAGTGTCGCCGGTATGACTCTTTCTGCTGGAGATTAGAGTCCCTTTTGCTGTGGAATAGAATGTTATGTTCGCCGGTAAGACTCTTCATTTGTCTGACTTGGCATCTTTTGCAGACTGATCGGAAGGTCTTTCTTTGGACCGTAATGTGGGTTTTGGATAGGGCTAGAAATAAAGGGATTAAAGGCTCAAAAATGCATTAATTTTGGGTTATTAGTTACAACCTTCGGAATTAGATTTATTCACAATAAACGCAACCTTTGCCCCAGTTTCTTGCTTGGGGATATTTTACTTAATTTTTCATTTTTCAAAACTATGACCGAGCCGTGAAGCGCCTACGTATCCTCTTTGAGGAATCAGGTCAAACGTAGTTCCCAATTCCTCTATTTTCATTTGACTTTCTCTTTTTTTTTGTTATCAATTTTCTTTTCTTTTCTTTTCCTTTTTTTCTTTTTTTTCGTTGTTATTTTCTTTCTTTCTCTTTTTTTTCGTTGTTACTGATTCCGAACGAGGGGTATGAAAGAAAAATAAATAAGGCTCAAAAGGGGTAACGAAGGATAAAAGTGTTTGGGTAGCAGAACAAAATGCCTTTGTCATTTCAGTCTTCAAAACATGCCAAGTGCAAACAACACAATTGAACACAGATTTATAGTCTCTTCAGATGGTGTTGGTCTTGACAAATCATATTCATGTTTGCCTTTTCATTTGTCAGTTCTAAAGCACCGTTGGGCGACACTCTTATTATCATGAATGACCCTCATGCCAATTTGGCGAATCTTGCTTTTAACGGTTTTCTTTGCGTTTTACTTGCCCCAGTTCCATATGACTCGGGCTCTGAATAGTCTCAACCGTCCTTATTTCCTTTAAATGGTCTAATCACCTTTTCGGGGTTTTATGATTAACTTTAAAGACTAGGCCCAAAGTGTGTGCGCATGTCATGTCCCTAGAATCGGCATTGAACGAAATGATAAAAGGACTAAACAAAAGACGACTGGAACTAACAAAAGACCGACTTTGTATTAGACTACCGGCGAAATGGTTTGAAATAATAAAACAAACAAAACAATCCAGAACAAAATCCTAAAAACAAACTGGACAAGACAACATCCGACTCATAACCCTAATAATCCGAACAACAGAAATGACAACAAAATGAGCCACCACAAGCTTCTCTCTTGCTGACCCAGGAACAAAACGTCCTCCCACTTTATCAAAATTGGCATTTTAGCCACTGAGCTTTGCATCAATACTGCCGAGACCATTACCAGCTTCAACCTCATCAACCTCCGTCGGCAAATTCTCGAGGAGGTTCGAGTGCTCCATGTCACTGTTATTAATCGCAACCCGCCCTTCTCGGATCATTTTCTCTACTTCCCTTCTCCAGCTATGACAGCTCTCAATGTTGTGCCCTATGACATTGGAGTGGTAGGCGCATCGTGCTGCCGGATCAAAGCTCCTTGCAAGCGGATTTATAGTACATGCGGGGAGTGGCTCAATCGAACCAGCATGCCTTAGCCTTTCAAACAGACTGGCATAAGATACCCCGATGGGGGCGAGAGCCTTTCCTCGTTTCAGCAACCTCTTCATTCTTGCATGTTGACAGGGCCGGAAACCTGATCCAGGTGGCTTTTGGTAGGCTTGTGTAGGTGGGTAGGCATTTTGTGGAGCCGGGTGCCTGGAAAGTGAAGTATGGCGGGGAAAGAAGTGGTGTTGGGGAGCGGAGAAGCATTGAGGAGTGATGGAGCTACTCGGGTAGCTGGGAAGGCTGCCATAAGTGGGTTGGGATGGAGAGTATGGGGGATCTTCCATTATGGTGTTGGGTGCTTGGGAAATGACCGAGCTCAAGAGACTTGGCGGTGGAGGGGGTGGTGCTTTTCCCGTTATCCATGCCTGATACATGTCTGCCACATGCTGTCTCAGCATTCTCACTTCTTCTACCAACCCGCTGTTCCGTTCGATCAATTGTTGTCGGTCATCAGTACCGACCCACTCGGTTCTGCGGTTCTGAGCCATTGTCCTTTGATTTTGCTTTGCAGGGAGGAGTTACCACAACCAACCACTTTCTATATATGGACACATCAAAGGGAAGCCATCACGTTAGTGTTAGGGCATTGGACAGACAATCATATATCAGAGATACAATGTACCTAAGCAGTTAGACAATTGTGCCCCCTGAAAATCTTCCACACTCTCTTTTATTTATTTATTACTATATTTTTTTTTTTTTAGTGGTGGTCGAATCTTATGGAGATTGCCTACGTATCATGACCCCGCATGAATCAGACCTTGCGTAGTTCGGACCAATAAAATAAACAATAATGAACATTTTTTCTTTTCACTTTCATATTAAAACAAACTGGGTTTCAAAGGTTTAAAGATGACCTACAAACTTGAAAATCGAACAACCCGCATGTTCTAATCAAAAGATTGGTAGACTCAAAAACAAAATTCCAGCTCCCTTTCTCTGTTCGACAAATGCAACCAAATGGTTATTTTTGCAAATGTGGCCCCTTCCAAATTTCACATGAATTTTGAGGCCGGGGAGGATTATTTTGACACTTTACAAACTTGTCCATTCTTTTACGAAAATAACCTTTCGACAACTGAAAGATACTCTAAGGCTATTTCGGCAAGAACGGTTTAAGACGCGGCCGAAGCTGGCTCGGCTTATTATGACAAAATTTGAACGGTATTCACCTGACCGTCGACTTTTTTTCAAATTATAATAAAAACTTGGTGTTGCAAAACACGGCCTTTCGACGTCTCGGGGACGAAGCTTTTTAAGGCTGTGTGGGTCCATATCTCAAAATGACCCAAAGGTGGCTGTTTATGCCAAGTCAGCCTTCCGGCGTCCCTTTCGGGAACATTCGGCTATTTATGACAAAACAGCATCACCTGACTTATTTATAACTCTTTTTTTCATCGTTTTTCAAATTAGAAAAGTCAATATTGCAAACACGGCCTTTCAACGTCTCGGGGACGAAGATTTTTAGGCTGTGGGGGTCAACTGGACCAAGTCTTAAAAATGACCCAAAAGTGGCTGTTTATGCAAAGTCAGCCTTCCGGCGTCCCTTTCGGGAACATTCGGCTATGTCTTGATAAAACAGCGTCACCCGACTTCTTTATGACAAAAACTAAAATTTGACATATATATTTTTTATTATTATTATTATTATTTGTTTTTGGCTTTTTAGCAAAAGGGGGGTTGGACCCGATGAGGGTTGCCTACGTATCTCACATCCGGTGAGAATCAAACCCGCGTAGTTCGGGCAAATAAGAATAAGTAGGCAAATAATAATAAGCAGATGAACTAACTTTTTTTGAATTTTCGTTTAAAAGAACTACTTTAAAAGAAGCAAGGAAATATTATTTTTTGATTGTTTTTCTTTTTAAAAGAAAGACTAATATTTTTTTTGAATTTTCGTTTTTTTTTTTTATTCTAAAGAAAAGAAGAAAATATTTTTCGGAATTTTACCTTTAATATAAGAAATGCTTCTAAAATATTTTTTTTTTTGAATTTTGAATTTTCTTTTCAATTTTTGAAAGAAGAATCAAAATATTTTCGGATTTGTTTTTTTTTATATTATATATTTTTTTTATTATTTTTTTTTATTTTTTTAAAGAAACAATTAGAAAGACTTTCTAAAGAAGTCAATAATGGAAAATATTTTTGGATTATTTGTTTTGAAAATTGGGATTCTAAAAACTTTTGGTAAGACAAATGTTCTTGCAATAGATAAAGATATATATATACATATTTTGGAAATAAAGAAAAACTTTTTGGATTTTATATATATTTGCAACAAATAGTAAAACTACTTTCAACGCCCAACTCTTTTTATTTTATTATTCTATTTTTATTTTGACATTCTCATAAACAGATAAATAAATAAAAACCCATTTTAAAACAAAACCCTTTTTTTTTATTTTCATTTTTATGGCAAAACAAACTATTTTCTTTTCTATATTTTTTAAAAACAAGACAGAACAATGATGATTTTTTCTCTATTTTTCCTTTGCTTTTAATATAACAAACTAATAAGACATTTTTTCATTTTCAAAAATTTCGGCAGAGTTTCGACTCTACTCGGACTTCTATGCTGTTATTTTCTCCTTTTTTCACGATTTTCTTATATGTGGAAAATGATGACAACATACAAAATCTTTTGAATTTTCATGCTTTGTTTTTATTTGTATTTTTATTTTTTTATATTTATTATTTCTTTCAAAAATGTGGCATGGGAGACATAATGATTTCCAAGACTTCTTGGATTCCGCAAATGCTCCCCATGCGCTTTTCCCAACACATGAAGCGTGGGGGACATATGGGAATTCCAAGACTTCTTGGATTCCACAAATGTTCCCCATGTGCTTTCCCAAAAAGCAAGCGTGGGGGACATAGGGAATTCCAAGGCTTCTTGGATTCCACAAATGTTCCCCATGCTTTGATTAAAATAACATCATGCTGGAAATGACCAAATGACCCATACGCCCTTGACTAAATACAACATGTAGCACATAGGATGCCGAAAGATTGTCTATTATTTTCAGGTTGCTTGTCCTAGACGGACCCAACCCCTATGTTGAGTCCCCTAAGTCAAATGCACATGATGCAAATAAACGTTCCTACTAGGGATCCGGCATGTGGCTTTGTTATACTAGGTTCAAAAACCTGGGTCGGTGTTCTAGACAGTGTACCCGAGCGGACAACTCGAGCTGAGGAAGGAGCTCCTTTCCGGGAACCAAAAGGCCAGCCGGCTTAGAAACTTTCCGAGCCTCTTTTATTTAGGGTATGACACTAACAGAATAGGGAGTCTCAACCAGTAAGCACATCCCCGGAGGTAAGAAGAGAAAGGTTTCGGCACAGTTTATATACAGTTCAAATAATATCAAAGCGGTAAAAGCAGCATTTAGCACATTAGGCTCAAAACATGTAATAATTAGATAATAAATAAAGCCAAATAATAACAATTACTCTAAGCTCGAATTCTTAACCCTGAACCAGTGGTTCTGGGTGTATATTCCCCAGCAGAGTCGCCAGAGCTGTCACACCTCCTTTTTCCGCGCCCGGGGGGCGCAGGGGGAGTTTTTTCCAATTAAAGGACAATCGAAACGGGATTGGTTTATTTATTTCAGAGTCGCCACTTGGGAGATTTAGGGTGTCCCAAGTCACCAATTTTAATCCCGAATCGAGGAAAAGAATGACTCTATATTACAGTCTGCGTACCAGAAATCTAGATAAGGAATTCTGTTAACCCGGGGAGAAGGTGTTAGGCATTCCCGAGTTCCGTGGTTCTAGCACGGTCGCTCAACTGTTATATTTGGCTTATTTATCTGATTTTAAATACAATATGAACTTATGTGCAAATTTTATCTTTCAACCGCTTTTATCATTATTTTTTAAGAATGTGAACATCGCTTAAAACATATCTTTGGACTGTGTCACATGAAATGCACCAACAATCCGAAACATATTTTATTTGATGTTTTAGGATTTGGATTTGGGTCGCATGAAATGCGCACCCGAGTTTAAGAAAGTAATTTAATTAAATCGCGTCTAAAGAGGCTAACGCTTTATTATCTTTAGGGAAGGCAGTGAACTTCACTAAACGGCCCATCCCAAATTCTAAGTATTTATTATGACTAATTATTGAGGGCCCCGCAATTTGCATTTTTATTTGGCGAGGCTCGTCTCATTCATTAAAAAAGATTTGCAACGTCATGGAAATGCATCTCATACCACGTCACAGTCAATGTACCCGTGATTAGAGACACATTTCGATTCCATTGAGATTTGGATTTGGGTCACATAAATGTGCACCCGAGTTTAGGGAGATACATTATTAAGACGCGCCTAAAGCAACCAACGCATTATTATTTTTGGGGAGGGCCGTGAAATTTGTTAAATGGCCCATCCCGGAATCTAAGTATTTAATACATATATTTTGTGAGGGCCCCGCAATTTGTGCATTTTTTCGAGGCTCGTCTCATTTTTATTAAAGGCAAGCCTAAAAATAATTAAGATTTTCTACCCATGACGTCATCTGAGGTTAAATGAAAACAACGATTCTAATAAATAATAATATCCATGGTAAAATAAAAAAACGATTCAACCAAGATGACTCGCAAACCATTCATACATTCTCACATTCACTTTAAACATGCAGTAACTATCCATAAAAATAAACATTTTTAACAAAACAACAAAATTGCATTGTCGACATTCACAATATCAAATACTCTCATTTGCCTTGAATCATAACATGCGAAACGAACAAAATGAAACAAGGGACGAAGAACACCAACCTTCGAACCTCGACAACCCTAGAACGACAAACAGTGCTTCCTACGGAACTCGAACCGGACTTCACTGAACAAGGAACAACAACGAAAACCCCGGAACAAACTCGACGAACCGGACCTCAACGAGCCAAGAGCGACCTCACCGGAAAAACAGAAAGCTCGGACCCAAAGTCGACTTCGACGGAAAACAGAAAACTCGGAAACGCCACAACGACTGCTTGGCACGCAGCGATGGCTGCTTGTTGGACTGAAAATAGCGGAACTGTTGGTTCTTGTTCGGGCTGTGCGTGGGGCTGACGAACTGGTGGTGGTTATGGCGGTTGACGGAGGTGGAGGAGTGACGATGATTATGGGTGACAGACTGGTCGGGAAGGTGACACAGCAGCAGCAGCAACAGCTGCTGCTCGACGGGGCCGGTGGTTGTGATGGAGTTTGGGTGGGTTGTTTGGGCAGTGGTTGACGGGGAGGGCTCCTAGGTTTTTGCTAGGGTTTTGTGGTGAGGAATAAGGCGATGGGGCAGGTGGGTTTGCTGGACGTGAGGAGGAGGGGGTTCGACTGCTGGGTAGTGACGACGAGGTGATGGTTGTTTGACGATGGTTTAGGGTGGTCGGAGGTTTTTTGTGGACTGGTTTTTGTCGACTGCTCCTTTTGACGTGGGGTGGCGTTCGGACAGTGGAGGTGAGCGATGGAGCTTGGGAGGAGACGGGGTGGTCGATGATGGTAGTTCCGGCAAGGGGGAAGTGGGGAATGGAGTTTGGGAGGAGGAGGGTGATGGTTTGTTGGTGGTCGTCCTCGCTGCGATAGTAGGGGTCGTTGATGATGGTAGGGTTTTGCTTCTTCTTCTTTTGAAGAAGAAGAAGATGAGGAACAGGCGAACTCCCCCCAAAGAATTCCAAAAAAGTCCTCTTTCCCAAAATGTTTCATCCGTGTATTTAGCATGGGTTTGCCCAGAAAAATGAGCCCACGCGTGGTGGGGTTCAAGGCATATGTCCCCCACGCGTGGTGGGGTTCCCCACGTGTCCTGGACACGGTTTATTATGGGCTAGGTCCGAAAATTAGGCCTAAAACCGGGTAGTTTGAACCCGAATATTATTCTTTTGCCCGGACCCGAGAAATAGGAAAACGTTGCTTAACTAGTCCTATGTAAGCAAAATAACTACCAAAAATAAGACTAGTATTCAAACAAAACTATATATTTTTTTAAATATTTTTTCAAGATTTAAAATAGCTACAAAATATTAATAAAACTATTTTTGTAATTTTCGTTTTTTAAATATTAAGATAAAATATGAAGTAATATTTTTTTGTATTTTTCAAAGTTAAAATGACTAAAAACTATTTTTTTGTAATTTTCATTCTTTAATAAAGACAAAAATATGAAGTAATTTTTTTTGTATTTTTCAAAATTATAATGACCGCAAACATTAATAGAACTATATATTTTTTTGTAATTTTCGAATTTATATAAAGTACCAAAATAAAGTACAATTTTTGTATTTTTTCAAGTTTATGAGAGATACATAAACTAAAATTTATATATATATTTTTTGAAATTTTCTTTTTGCAACGAAATAAAGTAAAAAATAGTTAAAATAGCTATACTAGACCCAATTTCACATATTCACACTAAAAATGTGAAAATTCTCGGGGAGGGTCAAAAATCACGTGCTTACACATGCCCCGTAGTGCCTTGAACTGTCTTGGGTTAAAACTCACCATGACCATGTCTCCAACTCTATAGTATGTAAGATGCCGCTTATGGTCCGCAAACTTCTTCATCTTCTTAGCTGCCTTATCCAAGTAGGACTTAGCAGTGTCGAGTTGCTCCTCCCATCCTTTGGCCATATAATAAGCCCCCAAACTCTTTCCCTCGAAAGCAGCTGGTAAGGAATGTGGAGTTTGTGGTTGTTGGCCTGTGGCTAGCTCAAATGGTGTCTGTCCCGTGGACTCACTCCGCTGCAAGTTATAAGAGAATTAGGCGATGTCTATGAGCCTTGCCCAATCTTTCTAAAGTGCGCTTACATAATGCCTCAAGTAGCATTCTAGTAAGGCATTGACTTGTTCCATTTGTCCATAGTCTGTGGGTGGAAACTAGTAGAAAAGTGCAGCTCTGTACCAAGTATGTCAAATAACTCTCTCCAAAAGTTTCCAGTAAAGCGGGGGTCTCGATCACTGATTATATGCCTTGGTAAGCCCCAATACTTCACCACATTCTTAAAGAATAACTTGGCGGCTTCCTTGGCTGTGCAACCTGGTGAGGTGAGCATGATGGTGGCATATTTGGAAAATCTATCCACGACCACCATAATAGTACCATAACCGTCAGACCTTGGTAGGCAAGTGATAAAGTCCATAGTCACGCTCTCCCATGGACGCTCTGCAACTGGTAGTGGCTCCAAAAGTCCTCCGGGCTGTTGTTGCTCAACCTTGTCCTACTGACATACAAAACAAGTCTGCACATAACATTCTATATCATCTCGCATGTGTGGCCAATAGTAGACTGACTCAACCAAGGCCCTGGTGTGACATTGGCCTGGATGACCAGCCCACATTGTATCATGGCTCTCCCTTATGATCCGCCGTCTAATGTTTCCAAACTTAGGCACGTAGACCCGCCGACCCGTGGTAAGTAATATGTCGCCTTCTACCCAAAAACGTCTCGTCTTGCCCTGGTTGGCTAACTCGATAAATTGTTTGGTTGTTGGATCATGTTGCATGCCTTCTTTTATAGCCTCCCGAATATCCCATCTCGCTGAAGTGATTGCAGCAAGCTCGGCTTTTTGGCTCAAGGCATCGGCTACAACGTTACCTTTGCCCAGCTTATACTCCAGTGCATAATCAAACTCGGTCAAGAAATTCTGTCACCTAGCCTGCTTTGGTGTGAGCTTCTTCTATGTATGAAAGTAGCTAGTAGCCACATTATCAGTCTTGACTACGAACCTCGACCCAAGCAGATAATGTCTCCATGTACGAAGGCAATGCACAATTGCAGTCATTTACTTCTCTTGTACTGTGTAATGCCGCTCCGTCTCATTTAACTTGCGGCTCTCAAATGCTATGGGATGCTTATCTTGCATCAGGACACCCCAATAGCAAAGTCTGAGGCATCTGTGTGCACCTCAAAAGTCTTGGCAAAGTCGGGTAATGCCAAGACTGGATCCTCTATTACAGCTGCCTTAAGGCCTTGAAACGCCTTTAGACAATGCTCCGTCCAAACCCATGGCTTGTTCTTCTTTAGCAACTCGGTCAATGGTGCGGCCTTTGCTGAGTATCCACTAATGAACCGACGATAGTTGTTAACAAGGCCAAGGAAGGATCTCAACTCAATTACCTTTATGGGTACCTCCCACTCCTAGATAGCACGTACCTTAGCCTCGTCCATGCGTAGCTCGCCATTGCTAATGACATGGCCCAAGAAATGCACCTTTGATTATGCAAACTCACACTTCTCTCTCTTGATGTATAGCTCGTTCTCCCGCAAGACTTGGAAAACCTTCCTTAAGTGCTCCATGTGTTCCTCCAAGGTGTTGTTGTAGATGACTATGTTATCTAGGTAGACTACCACGAACTAATCAAGGTAGGGATGAAAAATCTTGTTCATAAGGGTGAAAAATGTGGCCGGTGCATTGGTTAAGCCGAAGGGCATCACCAACCACTCAAAGGCTCCATATCTCGTCACACATGTTGTCTTTGGCTCATTCCCTTCCGCAATGTGAACCTGGTAGTAGCCCTTTCGAAGATCCACCTTGGTAAAGTACTTGGCTTGCCCAAGTCTATCAAACAAGTTAGCAATGAGTAGGATCGGGTACTTATTCTTCACGGTAACCTTATTAAGTGCTCGGTAGTCTATGCACAAATGCAACGATCCATCCTTCTTCTTTTGGGACAATACTGGTGTACCAAAAGGTGCCTTTGATGGGCGAATGTGACCAGCATCTAGTAGCTCCTTCAATTGTTTCCTTAACTCCTCTAGCTCGGGAGGTGCCATACGATATGGGGCAAATGCGGGTGGCTTAGCCCCTGGATCCAACTCAATCTTGTGATCCACCTCTCACTTGGGCGGCAAGTGCTTAGGCAACTCCTCGGGCATGACATCTTTGTTTTCCTTAAACAACTTCTCTATGCAAGGCGGCACTATCTCTTAAAAAAGTTTGTCTTCCTCTAGACTTGCAATGGTTGCCACGAACGTCGGCTCCCCCTTCTTGATCCCCTTGACAACCTGCATAGCTAAGAGTTGTTCTTGGATCTATCTGTGTGGCATAGTCATTGTAGGTACCATGCAAGCTTCTTCTCACTCCATAACCAAGATACGTTGGAGGTAGGGGTCGATTAAAGTATGACAATGTCTAAAGAACTCTTGCCCCAGTATGATGTCAAAGATATCCATAGCGGTTATGGTAAATTTGACATACCTTTCCAAGTTTCCAATTTGACACCAACTCCATTAGCTACCCCACGAGCATTCTGTATCTCGTCATTCACGATCTTGACGCGAGAGTTGGTTGGAGCAAGCTTCAATTCTAGTCTCTTTGCGGCATCCTCAGTCACAAAATTATGAGTTGCTCCAGTATCCACCATTGCACGAGCGGGCTTGTTGTTGATGGTGAGATCCACGTACTGATTGCCATTCTCGGTAGGTTGGGTAGCTTGCTTCGTGACAGCACCACATAATCCAATCATACCCAACTATGCGATTCCCGGACTCTCTCCTTGTGGTTGCTCCTTCCGCTCACGTACCATGGCACTGAGGCTTTTGAGGTCAGGACAATTCCTGAAGCTATGTGGCCCTCCGCATATATAGCATCCCTTCTTCTCGACCTGCGCCTCTTCTCAGTGTAGCCCTGACGACCACTCGACTGTTTGAAATCTTGAGTTTTGGAGTATTGTTGTTGTATCGCCTTAACTTTGCCACAGTCTCCCCCACCTTTGGCATTGTTAACCTTTGACTCCTTGACATTGCCTTTGTCATGCTTGTCATGCCTGAAATCCATCAATGATTTGGCCTCCACTATGGCTTAGTCTATATCAGTGACTTGTCGGCGTTGCAACTCCTGCTTAGCCCAATTTTGCAACCCGTCCATGAAGTGGAACAACAAGTCATCATTGGTCAGGTTGGGGATTTGAAGCATAAGGGTAGTGAACTCTTTGAAATAGTTATGTATGCTCCATGTTTGCTTCAATTCCCTAAGCTTGCGCCTTGCCTCGTACAAGACATTGTTTGGAAAGAACTGTCGGTTGAACTCCGCTTTGAACTAATCCTATGTGCTAATAGTACATAGACCTTTATCCACGTCGGCCATCTTCCTTCTCAACCATAGCATGGCAGTCTCTGAGAGGTAAAATACCGCAGTGTTGATCTTGGCCTCGTCGTCCCTCACTTTGTCGTGCCTGAAGTAGTTCTCCAAGTGCCAAAGGAAGTTTTCCACTTTTTGTGCATCACGAACACCTTTGAACATCGGGGGTTTGGGAGCCTCGATCTTGGCCTCCCTCGTTACCACAACATTGCTAGCTACCTCAGTCACGCCAGCATTGACATACTCCTCGAGTGACTCTATCTTTGCCTTCATAGCATCAATAGTACTCAAAGCCTCCAAGAGTCTACACTCTAAAGCAGTGATGGTTTGCCTTAGTTCCATCTCAGTCTGTGTACGTCCCTCCAAGTCATTTCGGATACTCTCAATCTCTTCAAGAGTGTGCCCCTCAAGAACGTTAAGGGTGCCTTCCACTTTCCCCAAGTGTTGGCCAAAGATCTCCACGGCGTCCATTCACGCGTTCATCTTCATCACCCACTCTTTACCGAGCGAGACGTCCTCTGGAAGAACCTACACTTCATCCTCGCTCGCCTCAGTGGCAGATGGTTCTTGGGATGTAAGCCCTTCGTTTGACACAACCTTAGGTGGCACCTTCTGGCTCTTGTTGGTGACATTCCTCTTTTTGCTATGGCCGCTCTTGCCAGCAGCATCCTGGATGACGTTGGCTTGGTTGTTGGCAGTTTTAATTTCTCCGTCGTTCGTCATTCCCTTAGTTGAAACCTTCACTCTAATACCATGTTGTCACGTCCTTAGTTGTTAACTAAGTACACGTGCGGCACTTGACAACTCGCTCACGACCTTGCACAACTTGCCCACATTCTTGCTATGTCAAGTCAGTCTTACTACACTCAAGATCGCTAAGAGAATGGAAGAAAGGACACAGGAGATTTGTTAAAGGAAACTTTGTATTAGAGAGAACTTGAATTGTTCGCTTGGTGAATTACAAATGAATGGCTCCCTTTATATACTAGTCTCCTAGGGGCTAGTGTGTAAATATTAATTATGACACAAGTCCTTGATATTTACAAGATAAGGGCTTTTTCTAGAATTCTCTACAAGCCTAGAAGATTCCAAAGACTTTCCTAGCAAATCCATAAGAATCTAGGTTCTTCCTAAGGAAATGTACATATCTCTCTAGAATCTTCTCACAAATGTTAGCCTTCTTCCTATGTAAGCTTTCACATGGCATTGATATATGCCAAATGACGCCTATGTGACATGATGACATGGCGAGTCATCACTGAACATACCAAAACTTAAAACGAAAATGACAGGATGGAGTAAAATACAAATCTCTGAAGAAGCACGAGGAAAATCATAACTAGGTCCCAATACTGAACAAGCTTTAACCTAAAATTTAATGCAAAAGATAATTACAGTGCGATGGGCAACTGAGAAGATGCCACTTACGAATAATTTGGTGTATGATATGAATGAAAATAAATTGATGGTACAAATTTTGATTTAGACAGCTGATTGGAACCTACCACGTCATTTATTTATTACTAGTATTGGTTTTGCTCTCTCTGTTCGCCGAGTCAAGGCATCCAATCAATAATGATAGCTACACGTCTATAATCCCATTTTTCTTGTTATCAAAGAATTACTACCAACCAAAATAACTTCACCATTTTCATGATGCAATTGAAAACTTATAAGTAGCATAGTTAGTAAGAAGAAGTAACACCGAAAAAAAATAATACATACTTGCATATATAAATTTAAATTTCTGTTGTTGCAATATTTTTCTCTCTTTGAAATTTAAGCTCATGAGTTTTAACTTTTAAGAAAAGCAAAATCAGAAGAGTAGTTAAAAGCTTGAATTGAATGAGTTAAAGAGTTCAAGGACTTTTCTTCATAATAAATTTCCAACTTTTGTGTTTTTATAAGTAGAACTGCAAAATTCCTGTAATTATGAATATTTTTTTACTTTTTGATTTAGATCTTTAGTGGTATTTCTATAGGACCACGATCGAAAAATTGTACTGTATATATCGATAAAATATTACGTTTAAAGATATATAATACATATTGAATACTTTTTATCGGAATTTTTTACTTATTTCAAATTTGAATTCTCTAGGATAAATTCCCAGCTTCGGTCCATTGATTCATTTAGCCCGTCAATACCCTTCTTTTTCGCTTTCTTCTTTCATTTCCTCAAATTATTATACTCGTTGTCTTCCTCTTTTTGCTAATGAATCTTATACTTAATCTAAATAGATCTTAGACAAATTTAATCTATATATCTACATTTAAATTTATATTTATTAGTATATTTATATCTATATTGATTCACCCATAAATTTTTTTCTATATTAGCTAGAGATATGGAGGTAAAAATTAATTAAAAATTCTAATCGGAAAAAATAAAAAAATATAGAAAGACGTAATTAAGATAACCTATGACTATTTATACATTGGAGTAAGTTAAAATATAAAATAAAACTAAAATTTACTTAAGATATTAAGAATTTATTGAGTTTAAAAATTAAATAATTTCAAGCAGCAACATAAGATCTTACATAAAATATACAAATTACTTATAAGGTAAGAGAAAAATTAAATAATCAACAAAAGATATTTTAATAACAAAATCGTGCAAACGAATATTTTATACGTAAATATTACTACAACATTTAGATATAATGTGTTCGAACAATTAAGAAAATATTTTTCTATGATTATATTTAAATTAAGTTCAGTTAGTTTAAATTTGAAAGCATAACATAATTTTTTGAAAATATGGTCTAATTAAGAAAATAGAATGATAAAAATTATTTGAATTTGAGATGAGAAAGTTTTTAAATTTTTATCTATATTATATTATAATGAGTGTGGTAAAAATAGATATTAAATTCAAACAGGCTAATAAAAATTCACATGATAATGTAATAATATTAGGTATCGAATAATATAAAGTAAAAAAAAATAAAGAATAAATAGAGAAAAAATAAAAAATTAGATTTTTTATCATAGGAAAAAGGGTAAAACTTATTTAAATTTGAGATGAGAAAGTTTTTTATATTATATTAAGAAAAGTCATAATATAAGTCCACATAACTCAAGTCTAACAGTTAAAATAAATAACTAAAAAATTGAACAATAAAAAATAAATTAGAGATAATGTAAGGACATTTATAAATCATAAGTTTAGAAAATAAAATAAAATAAATATACAATACTTAAAAATATTATTCAATTTTAAATAATTTAATTTTTTCGAGCAATGTTTTTAAAATAAAATTAATATTTATTTCATAATTAAAAAAATTATATTTATCTTATATTATTAAAGAAAAGTAGTTGATAATGATATTAAATAAATTTACAAGTTAATGAAAAGTCACATAAAATGTAATAAGACTATATATTAGATTAAAAAATAGCAAAATTATGTAAAATTATTAGAAATTTTCTATTAGAAATTAAAAGAAAAGACTATTTGAATTTGAGATTAGAAAGTTCTAAAAACTATGACGCGAATGCTCAAATTATGGATAATACCACGAAATTGAAGTCTTACTTATGAAAAATAAAACAATAATAAAAAATAAAAAATTTCAATTACAAAATAAATTTCTAATATAGGTAATTTTACAAAAAGTAAATTTGCATCTTAAAACTAAAAAAGAAAGAAAATTATGTAAAGAAATAAAATGACAGTGAAAATATTATACAAAGATATAATATGTTCAAATTATTAAGAAAATATTTTTCTATGATTAATATTTGAATCGAGTGTGTTAGTTTGAGTTTGAATGCATAGCATAATTTTTTAAAAATGCGGTCCATTTTAGAAAATAGAATGATAAGAATTATTTGAATTTGAGATGAGATTTTTTTTTTATTTTTAAAAATATTATGTAAAGAACTAAAATGACAGTAAAAATATTACTACAATATTTAAAAATAATGTATTCAAACAATTAAGAAATTTTTTTCTATGATTAAATAAATTTTAAAAATACAAAATAAATTTCTAATATTGGTAATCTTACTAATGAAAATTAAAAATTAAATTGTATCTTATAGCTAAAAAGGAAAGAAAACTTAACTGCATCTAATACAAAATTAATTATAAGAGAACTCAATACATTTGAAAAATGAAAATCAAATAACTTATGTATTAATATTTTAGACTAATTAAAAGTTACAATTTAAAACAAAATATGCCATTATTTTGGCTCTAGGTAAAACATTAATAAAAAAGCTAATTAACATTTGTAGTAGGGAAATGTACATAAAAAAATAGAGGTAGTGTGAGGATACTTATACTTAAATTAATTTAAAAATAGATAAATAAAATAATAAAATTATATTTAAAAATATTACTGATAAATTTAAATGATTAAAATATTATGAATAAGAGGATAAAAGCATAAAAATATACCAAATTTCAAGAATAAAATATTTATTTTTATTAAATACTATTAGAAGGATAAAAAGCAAGACATTAATTTAATTATAAGCTAATAAAAATTATATGATAGTATAATAATATTAAATATTAAATAATACAATAACTATAAGAAAAGAAAAAAAAAGAATTTATGTAAAAGTGATGTGATGAATAAGATATATTTGACTTCGAGATAAAAATAAAGTGATAATAAGAATTTTGTTAAGATAATATGATCTAATGTGTTCGAACAAGATAGATCACAATATGACATGTTTAGCATTCTTTAATATCGATAACGGAATGAAATACAAGTACCAAAATCAAGGAGTTAGGTTGCTACAATTATATATTAAAAAGATTGGTTGTTTACTACGAGATTTGAACAATAATTTCATATCATGTTTCATAATTAAATTCTCATGTTATATAATTTTTATCTGGGAGGTTTATATTTTAAGGTTATTTGTACATGATTTAAACAACCTACACCACAATTTGAAATGATTTGTTCGCGCATCGCGCGGGTTAATCTTTACATATTTTCTTAACTTTTCTCCACCTAAACTATGATTGATTCTTTTTTCCTCGGATTCAATAAATGTTCGCCAAGTTGTCATACATATACAACAAACCAAAGACGTGCTTCTTTTTTACTTTCATTTTTAAAGTAAAAAAGATACTCCTATTCAATAATTGAACCACCTAGATGGATGGTTCATCCAACGACTTTGACATTTTAGTTAAGTTATAACAATTAATTAATAACATAACTTAATCACCGACAAAGGTAAATTTCAAATCTCCTCATAGGATGCCATTACTTAAGCTATATTATTATAAGAGAGATAGTTGATTTATTAACAAGTACAGATCGAAGCTTCATTGACCTAGTCAAGAATTATTGCCGACAAATATTTTAGACAAAACATTTGCCTACATGTGTCAGAGATCTTCTATTCTCTTTTGGTTACTCTTTTATTTTAATTAACAGTATATATATAATTAATTTTTAGTTTGTTTCTAGCTTTTCATTACTGCACGAGTAACAAACCTATTCTTTCTCTACATTGTAAACGGTGGAAGAGATGAACTCCAATTGGACAAAAATGATCGAGGGATAAACTCCCTAATCTTGTTCTTCCTTTAAATAGCTAGTCTGAAATAATGATCAAATCAAAGAATTATAAATTTTGAAGAACACGGATTTAATACTATCTATAGGCGTATAAGAATGGGATTATTACACAAATAACCATGAATTATATGTATATGATACATTCACCGGCTATGTTTAGTTTAAGAGTTTAGGCAAGCGGCTATTGAGTTAATTCTTCTATAAGAAGAGGCTAAAAATAGCTTACTCAACAATTTAAGTAAGTAAAATTAATTTTTAATCTAAAGAAAGTATACTAGCTAGTGCAATTGCTTACATAATCTATTTGACCTACCTTGTGCAAAGACTTCACCACTTTTATGAAGCTATTCAAAAGTATTATACGAGAGTTGTCATTTAAAAGGTAATTATAGATTGATCTATATAATGAACATTGATTAGTATCAAGATAAAAAAAAAAAAAGTAACTTGATTATTATAATAGATTAAATTACACAATAGTATTTTAAATATTTGCACTGTTAATACATACTAGTATAAGATAAGTTCACTGTTACTACAGTGAGAACAAATTTGTGACCGTATATCGTTTCGTAACTGATGATTAAATTTTTACCAATTGAATTTATACTTAATTAAGTGTTATGCATTACGAAAATAAAAAGATATCTTTACTTGATTGTGTTATTCGACATTTGTGTTAGTAGAAATAATAAGTACGTGTAAAATTAGTCGAGATACACAATAAATCGACGCGGACATTATTTAAAAAGAATAAGAACACATCAAAAGAAGCCCAAATCAAAGGACTGTTGTCATTTGTCAAACTGATTGTTAATTAAGAGATGTCCCCTTTGCCACATTTTTCTAGCGTTAAACACGGTGTTCACAATTTGTGAATTATAGTCAAAAATCAGTCTCTATACACTCAAACGAAAAGGAAAGTAAATATATAATACTAATAAAAGCATCATTTGACTGGAAATCTTTTTCAATTAGATTTGTGTCAAGTAGGATAATGATTTTTTTTGGGTAGGTATATGCGTTGAAGATGCCATGCAAAAACAAAAACATTGAAATGTGAATAGAAATATTAAATGCATGTGGGGTTTGTGTTAGATATATCTAGCAAGATCTTTTTCTTTTTTACTTTACCTCTTTTGATTTACATTATTCATTTTCTTTTTTCTTCTCTGTCTTCATCTTTGAGGGGGTTGTTTCTTCCTTCCTTTTTTTTCTATTTAAAAAAAAAGGAAGGAAGAAAATTATGATGCACATTTCAATTATGATTCAATTACTATTTTTGCTAATTTCAATTCCGAATTATGAAACTGTTGCATCAAACAAAATGCACATACTCAGCTCCTTGGAAGAACAGACTGAGAAATTTAATGCAAGAGAATTATTGACTTTGAAATACCCATGAAAAGAATTACTAAAAATAGCAGTTCAATGCATTAAGCTCTCACTATGCGCGGAGTCAGAAAAAAAGCTGGATCACATCATGCATCACTGGTTAGATCTAATAATCTCAGCTAGAGGTGGTAAACAGGCGGATCCAGTCGGATCTGGACGGGTCAAAAATAGGTAATGTGTTGCGGTCAAACGCACACGCAAGTATACGCGTCGTCAAGTAATAAAGTGATTAAAAGTCAGATGTCGAACCCATGAGGACTTGTGATTAACTATTAACTAAATTAGATCATCCTAATTATCTAAACAAGAATTAAACCTAGAAGTATATGACTCTAAACTGATTAAAATAAAAAGGCTATAAATAATGAACTCTGAACAAAAGGATAGCAGATTTTTATGTTATCAATGCAATGAAAACGATCTAGGGTTATGGGCTATCTAACAATCATATTGTATTCTTCAATTGAATTGATTAACTAATTTATCTAGTTTATTAGTTGACAGGGTTAATATTGCTCATAAGAATAGTTCTTACTCGCCTATTCAAGCTAAACCAACGCTTATATGTCTATGGAGTTAGAATCAACAAGAATGCATTTATAATTCCTGTAAATCAACCAAGCAAGACAATTAGGTATATGCCTATACTAACCGTGAATCCGTTCCCCGATGTCCAGGTTCAAGAACTTGCTCTACTCAATCCTATATATAATCTAGAATTGTCACTTTCGAGTTCAACTCTAGATTCGTAAATAGTATTTTATTGGTGATCAAGCAATCAAATAATTAAGCGCAGGATTGAATAAATAAACCAATACGATAAACTAAGAAATCAAAATCAATATTCGAATAGCAATAGCCATGAAAGAACCACAACCCTAGAACGTGAAGTTAGCTCAATATAGACATGGTAGCAAAACAACAAATCATACAAAGAAACACAAAAAGATTAAGTTGGTGAAAGAAAAGATGAAACCCGACCTCCACGACGGCTTTGTACTCTTCCTTCGTCAAAAGTTATATAAAAATTGTGTTTAAAGACTATTTATAGATGTAGGATAAAAGTCAAGGCGAAATAAGTCCAAAATAAAAAAGAGACAAAATAAGCTTGAAACTCGGACCACCCCTCGCCACATGAAAAGCGCGACGCACCTCGCGTCAAATCGCGCGTCGCAAGCCTTAACGCGAGAGACACTGGCTTGCGTCGCCTGCTCCTTGATTTAATTGCTGCCTAACTTTTCTTTTTCACGTTTTATCCTCTTTTCCAATTGTTCTTTTGTTTACAACTTCAATTTGTCTTCAATCATTGCATATCCATTAATTAAAATGATTGTAGTGTATAAAATAAATATAAAATATCTACTTTAATCTCAATTTCATCTCCAACGTACCTACATATAAAATAAATCAATTAAGCACAAATATCGTATAGTTTAGCATTAAGCACCTAAAATGTAAGGTAAGTAATGCACTAAAAATACATAGTTATAGCCAAACATCATAATGCAAAAGCATATGTAATTATCCGACTACAACCCATATTTAATATGGATAGAAATGGGTTAACCGGCGGATAATATAGATATATATATTATGAATGGCTTCTTGAATATGATCACTTAGGGAGAATTCCTAGTCTTCCAAATTTGAGAAACTCCCAATTTGCATTTTTTGCAAATATAAAAGTTAAACTCATTGGTTATTCATTGATATTCATTTTTAAGTGGATAATATGGGTCTTATCCATATTCGATCCATTTTAAGAAAATTCAATATCCAAGTCATTATTTAGTGGATACTCCCTCCGTTCACTTTTACTTGGCATGTATTCCAAAAATAGATTTTCATTTTTATTTGACACATTACGCATATCAAGAGAAGACAAAAAAAAATCCTGTTATACACACAGTATTTATTACTCATTTTCAATTATTTTCTCAAATCCAATAAAATATGCATCAATTAATATGGGTATCATGGTAAATTATGCACTTCATTTATTATTTCTTAAGGGACGTAAAAAGTCAAAACGTGCCAAGTAAAAATGAACGGGGATGGGTAACTCTTTTTTTTATTCATTTTGCCCCCACTAATCTCAGCTGTCATTGCATTGTCCTATGAGAGAATTCAAGCAGTTGTTAGGTTGGGCTTAGGCTTTTCTGCCATATAACTAGTGTTTTATCTTTGTTAACACTGTACTTAAAAGTCGTAAAAATAGCACAGTATAGCTAATTTTCGGATTGGATATTTAAAAATAGTCAACGTTTACCAAATCAATGAAAAATAACCACTATTTTGCTGCAGCAGAGACCGGTCCAGCATAATATACTGGAGTTCGGTGCACCTGTGTATGAACTCCTGCATATTATGCTGGACCGATATACTTTGCTGGCTCCAGTATAATATACCGGAGACTAGAGCACCGGTGCTCCAAACTCTAATATATTATACTGGACCGGTATACTTGATGGAGCTCCAGTATATTATGCTGGAGTTCTACTGTACTTATGCTGGAACTCCATCATATTATGCTGGAGTTCCAGCATACTTATCTTGGAACTCCAGTATAATATGCTGGAGTTCAAGTATACTTATGTTGGAACTCCGGCATAATATACTGACGTATTTTCCGGATTTTGAACAATGTTTTCGCTCAAATTTATCTTTACATGAAAAGTGACTAAATTTCAATTATTTTTGAAACTGAGCTATTTTTGAACGACCAGTTGTAAATTTGGCTATTTTTGAATTTCACCCTAACTCGTACATCTTAATTATGTGAAAACTGACAAAAGCATAGTCATAGTAACTTATGTAATTGAAGTTCCCACACTGTTATGTGACTATACCGAATTTGTTTTCCCACTAAGTTTGAGTCGCAAAATCTGATGCACTGTATTAAATTTTCATAGAAATCTTAGATAATACAGAAAATTATATAAAAATCGGATATTTTGTTTTCATTTCTCTATTATTTATGTATAAGAAAAAAGATAGTGGTATACAACTAAGGGTGGTGATCCAAAACATATTGATCTGCAATCCAACAACTAATTATAGTAAACGTGGAAACTCATGATAATTGCAAATAAAACTATTTCTCTTTATTCTGTATGATAAGGTATTTTTCATTTTTTTTTTACATAGGGAATCGGGGAATGGAAAAGGAAAAGGAGGTCGTGGGAATCATACCCACGCATATTATGTGGAAGACTCGTCTTGATACTATTAAACTATAAGCTTTGGTGGTTTTATACCTGTTTGGCCAAGCCGGAGAAATCAGCTTATTTTAAGAAGTGCTTATGAAAAAAATGCTTTTGAAAAAACTACTTTCGGAGAGAATCAGTTTGTGTTTGGCTAATCAGTCTGAAAAGTATTTTTGAAAAATAATTTGTGTTTGGCCAAGCTTTTTAGAAAGTGCTTTTAAGTGTCAAATTACGATAAGAGCATGAATAGATTTACTTAATAATTAATATTATAAGTAAATAAATAATATCAAAATTTTGTTATTACATGCAATAATTAAAAAAATTCATTTTATTTAAGTAAAATATGAAAATAAAATTAAAAAGTACTTAATTCTTTTAATATAAGTTAAATATATTAAAATTCCTTCAACAAATATAAAAACATTCACCCCTAAAGACACTATATATTAGAAAGTTTCCTAAAAATAAGAAGAAATATTTATAAATCAATATCCTAAGTATTAGGTTTAAGGGTTATTTTGGTATATATTATATTTTATTAAGAGTATTTTAGGTAATAAGAAAAGCCAAAACTGCTTCTGCTTCTGCTTTTGGAAAGAAACTATTTTTTTCTGCTTCTCTGAAACTGTTTCTGCTTCTTCCCAAAAGCACTTTTTTTTCCCAAATAAGTTTGGCCAAACACCTTAAACTAGAAAAAAAACACTTTTTTTGTCTTGAGAAGCTTGGCCAAACAGGCTATTATTTTGCCTAATAGAGTTAAATTCCTTATATCCAGTTACTGATTCGAAAAGAGTACAAAAAGAAAAACTAAACCAAGGATAACAAATATTCCATTCATCCCCAATTTATGACATTGTTGAGTGGAAAGTAGTAACATTAGATAGACTCATTGCACAATTTCTTTTTTGGTACACACGTTACACATGAAATATGCATAACAGTGAGGAGTTTGGTATAAGTTATGCCGATATAAGTTATATTGGGATAAGTTATGCTTGGTTGGAATACGATTTATATCGGTATAAGTTATGCCGGTATAAGTTATTTTGGGATAAGTTATATTGGGATTAGTTATGCTGGAATTATTGTTTATTCATTGTTTGGTATGTTGTATTAAGAATGACAATTGCATAATTTCTAAAAAGAAGGTATAAGTTATACCGGTGCTAATTACCCCACCTTCTATAAGGTATATGTTATCCCAGTGTTAAAATTAACACCAGGATAACTTATACCTGATTTGCTAACCAAACAGAGTATTAAGGTGGTATTAAATTTTTATACCACCCTTATACCTTCTTGTACCTTATACCAAACGACCCCTGAATGTCCTGGTTATAGCATTTGATGACCTGCTTTGCATATAATATATATAATGGAAAACAAAAAAGAGAAGTCTCCTCACTAGATAAGACACATATACTCTTTTGCCATCTATTATTAGCACAATGCCCTAGTAGGAAAGTTGTAATTGTTTTTAGGAGGAATTAATGAACACCTTCAAGTTGCCATCTATTATTAGTAATGCGTATAATCCTTTTGATATCAAGTTGCCATCTATTATTAGTAATGCGTATAATCCTTTTGATATTCTTTGAATTGGTTGTCTTTGCAAAACATTTTCTATTTGAAGAAAACAAATAAAAGCAAGATGAGAAGCACTTACCCAGATTTTTGTCACACTAACTCTTAAAAATCCACTGTCTGGAATAAAATTAAAAGTATTTCCTCAACAACTAGTACTACAACCTGCTTCCGCCTATCAAGTTGTACATTCTTAGCAACAAAGTTTCACTGGCTTTAAAGGCTGTTGAAGTGAAAAACCTCCCACTTCAAAAACCAATAGCGTGCATAATACTGTAACCTTGGATACTGCCCGCTGTTGAGCCAATTATGAGTTGCATATTCCAGTTACAGTACATAACAGAAGTCTATTCAGACGGAGCAATAAAAAGTAATAAATAAAAAACTGATGGATGTTATTTTATCGCTTCCCACGACTCCCCGAGCCACCAGACCTCGGACCTGGAAACTTCGAGAACTGCAATCGCAAGTAGGCCGAATCGGGGTCATGTTCATCCATTTTGTAACCTGGCAAATTCATCAGCAGAGACCACTGATAAGATTGTCCCACAAGAAACCTCATATATGAAATTCCAAACAATTGTTCTTTTAATATTAGATATAGTAATAGTTTTTGTACACGCATATGTTGGGCCCTCGTAGACACCTTTAAGAGAATATTAGTAAGAGGAGTAATTTGACTAATTTATACCTTATTAGTTCTTCAATCTTTGACCACACAAACCTATTTTCAGTAAATAAGAGAACTCTATTTACGTCCTCTTCATCTCTACATCAATTGTGTAACTAATCTCTATTTACATCAACGTGCATATTCAAATTGGGTTTAATAATCTAATAGAGATTAGATACACAATTAATGGAGAACGAACAACAACATACCCAGTAAAATCTCACTAGTGGGGTCTAGGGAAGGTAGAATGTACGAAGACCTTACCCCTACCCGGACGGGTAGAGAAGCTATTTCCGAGAGACCCTTGGCTCAACAGAAGAGACAATAATATCAGAAAAAAAAGAAAAGAAAAGGTCTGTCACAGCAAAAGAAGCCAGAAAGGTAATAGCAGCATCGTAAGAGACAACAAATAAGTGAAAGGGCAATAACACAATACTATACAAAACCACAAAATAATGTGGACAAAGCATAGACTGCTAACTGACCTAGACAAAACTCTATCAGACTACCCGGGATACAATGGAGAACGAAGAAGCAGGGAAATATAGTTCACTTATCTAATATTGAAAATAGATTATTCTGCTCAAAGATTAAAGAACTGATAAGGGTAGATTAGTTAAATTACTCCTCTTATCACTTCTTTCTTAAAGGGCATGTAAAAGCCTAACCTGAAAACTAAATGGGAACAGAGGAAGTATCCAATAACCAAAATAAGAGAGTGAGAACTTGCAAGAGCACTATGTCCTACAAATAAATGACCCAAAATGCAAGTATCACAAAAATAATAATGGGGAGTATTAGATATTTAAACCAAACAAAGTGAACGAGGAAATGTCACTTGTCATAGCAGCAGCTAGAGAGTAACCCCATCCTCATAATAAATGATTGGACTGCAAGAATCATCATATTAATTATGTAAAATATTAGCTATCTTAACCAAAGATTGGCATCATTCTAGAATGGCAGACCCAACAGCTGCCCTATAAGCCGGTCTGGACCTTTTCAAGAATAATAAGAGGAACTACAGGAAAATTTCTTCATAGATATGGATGTTTTATTTCAATTGTTTTTACTATACTTTACACAAGAAATGGGGGAAATGGACAGATCAGAATATAAGGACTACAAACAAAAGCCACAAGATGCAGGGATTCTTGTCCAAGGTGCATTGCCCATGGGGGCTTTGCACCTGCACATAGAGGAGAGGTTATCAATGGATATACAGGTCTGCGGCCTTGCCGGGAAATAGCATATAAAGCAAGTGGGTTATACTCCATAGATGACCCCACGATTCGACTTTATACTGGGATGAAGAATCAGAACTAGAGTATGCATGCATCCGAAACAAATTCAACTGCAATTATCTATAGTTTGAAAAGGCAAAGAGCAAAAATGACATTTAAAACACTCTAACAACACCCACGTACACTGAGCGATCATCATAGATCAGATAACTGCAGCAGAGATAACAATTCACTAATTGAAGTTGAGGGGGATTATTATTAATTTGAAAGAATAACCTTGCAATGCACTCAAAGCAGTAGCTGCACAAGCTGGATCTACGAAATCCACAAAACAAAGGATAAGAGGATCTCCACCACGCTGCAAAATGAAGTTTTTATCAAAATACAACCTGGTAGATAAATACTATACCAATAGAAAAGGCATAAACATCCGCTTACATGTTTTGATTCCTTTCTAACAAGTCTGACTTCTTTGTAGCCCACAAAAGGGCGAAAAATATCTTTTTAAGTGCAGTTAGGGAACATGCAGAGTGAGAAAGAAATATTTAGAAAATTAGTAGAACTGTCCTAATCAAGTAAATTATGTCTCAAAGGATACGGGCTACTTCTCTTCTGGAGCTGTCTGCAGGAAGTCCCTCTATATAGAGGGTGTTAGAAGCATCAGGAGGGAGAGGCAGTGTTTCACGAGGCCTTGGCAAAGATTCGACTGGCATTTGACCACTTAATACCATTGCTCTTCCATTTGGTGCTAGTTCTGGCCCACGAGCTGATGGAAGCGGATCACGTACAGGAAGGGAAGATATACCACCAGCACCTGCTCTGGCCAATCCAACTCCCTTGTAATTATTAGCTTCTCCGACTGAAAGAGAAGAAAGTTGCTACAGGAGGAAGAGAGGAATATAGAAAATCAAAATTAGCACAAAATCTAAGCATGCCTGAGGAAACATAGGAGAATTGTCAGCTTCAGTGATTACCGAACTCTGAAGATAACGATCATATGCTGATCCAATTGACTGTGTGTCCACTACTCGAGGTCCACCACGATCATCATCCCGTCCTAAGTAATGATGCATTTCATGAGCTGATGACATCCCAGATGGTGGAAGATCTGGCACTGCAAGAAATATGGTCAGACCACATATGCTTATCAAAAGTTCAAAACATATAACAAAGCGAGTGCACAATGTTGCTCGCGCAGCAGAGTTTGACCTCGAAAGTTAAATTTTCATTTGGCTGACAGGTAAGGTCCAAATGACCTTACTGCACATAAAAGCACTGCATACAGAGCAATCACAGTAAGCCTGAGACAAGAATACAGGGCACCAGAAATATGTACAGAGTAAAGGCAATTGCTAATGGGAACTCTTGTATCCAAAAGCATCACAGCGACATGAAAAGATATTGCCAATTTCAGCAATCGGCATCAGGTTCAAGGTAGAACTTGAGATTTGGTGCCATTACAAGTCAGCAATCATTGTGGAACCAATACAAGGCGGATGTACATTCCAGTATTAACTCTGAAACCACAGATAGTTCTTCAATAAACTAGTAAAGAGGAATGAGGTGAGATTGGACAACCATTCTCTCAAAAATGGGCTTCTGCAGTAATGAGAACTAAGAAGGTGTAAAACTAAGACGATCAGAACTCTGCTTTAGCCAGAACATTACTCAACAAGATCCAACACCGCTATAATCATACAAAGAACTCAGAGAGAGGAGGGGGTGAGGAAACAACTGATAGAAATCATTGGGTTGGTTGGGGTCAGGTCAAAAGGGGTTGTTGAGGTTAAAGCCAATTGAAATACACCAAAAATAGGAACAGAGGAACTTGGAGCTCAAACTCTTCTATTCTTGGCACAAGAAGAACAAGTTCCCAGCCTTTCAGGTTTTCCACCCTCTAAGCTTCTTCTTCCTCTGTTTTGTTGTCCTTGCTTATAGTGAATTGTGAACATTAACTCTGTAACATTTTTCTTTCTTTCTTTTTTTTTAATCTTATTTCGGGGGGTGGGAGGGTTTGGGTTTTTGTGTGGGGGGGGGGGGGATACACTCGAAAGTTTGTTTGCTGCAAAAGTCTACGAACAGGAGAATCTCAAAAAAGAAATGGTGTTTACTTTGCTCATAAAACAAATATTTTCTGCACAAGCTGATTTCTCAATCATGTGTGCCAAGGATGTTAAAAAGGAAGAGAATAAAGGATTACGTACTGAGGAGGCAAAATAGATCAAAATGATGATATCGATGAAAAAGTATAACAAAGAAGATCGGGAAGAAGGGGAATTAACGACCAATATAATACATGTGCTACCTAGGAATCTGTAACTATAATTGGAAATTGGCATGCACAAACTAACCATGAAGTCCTAGATGGTAGAAACTCAAGAGTCAAGACATGTCCTTGCTAATTCTAAAAGTTTCTCCAAAAACTCAAATCGAGTTCTGTATTTCCTTAAGAAACCTCCACTCTATAAAACCATGATTAATTTGGCCATAAAGCTTAAGTTAAGTAATTCATTAACCTAACTTTTTAAGTGCCAAATCTTACGAAAGAAAATATAGTCATGGGGCCACAACCTTATAATTGGGCAATATCACTAATACTGTTCAAGCCAAGAACACTTCAGCCAGGATCAGAACTTCCTACTTGTTCACTCACAAACCACCCCATCTGTTTCACCATTTCCAATATAATGCTCTTCAAGCCTCCACCTACTCGATTTTTTTTGCATTTCAAAACATGCACAAAGAACAACACAAAGGAGATACACTACCAGAAGACATCATAATACAACCACTAGACTCTTTGGTACAAGAATGCAACACTTTGGATTCAAACTAGTGACTCAAAGCAATTTTTAAACCCCTTTATCGCTACATTTGAAGTTCCCCTCATGTCAAGGGAATACGAAAACTTATGCATAAAAACAAAACAAAAATCCCTTTTTGCACATTATAACTTTTCGACAACGGGGTTCAATTGAAACCCCCTTCATTGAAACTAACTCTTCCACTTCCTCCAAAATTGGAAGGTCATGAAACACAACTCATCCTACAAAACTATTTCAGGCTAATTTACAAAGAATTTCTCTTCTCCTTTTTTTTTTTCAAAATCTCAATACAGATCAATCTACAACTTGAAATATTCCAAATGTCAGTGTAATTTTCCATGACGAAAAAAAATTAATTCTAGGGTTTCATACTTACACAGTATCTAGCAATTTATTCATAATCACAAGCCAATTTCGATGCAGCACAAATAATTACTATAGAAGAGTATTTATTCCGCCTCCTAACCAAATATAAGCTACAAAAGATCCTCTCTTTTTTCCAAAAAGAACGGATTTTTACCATATTCAGAGCGAGGTCGTTTGAGCAAGCCGGCAGATTGAGGAAGCGGCGCTTGACGATGCTGATTCCAATACGCATCTCCCATCTTTTCTTCTCTACTACTACAATGAAAAATTATACTACCTCCAAATACCTAAAATAACCACACAATAAAAGAAACAAATTCGTATATTATAATCAATTCACACACACACACACACACGGAGCATATAGAAAACGGAATAAAGTAGAAACCTTTGGAGAGTTTGAGGAAGAACACAAGCTCCAGTCAGGCGGTCAGGTCACCCTTCTGGATGTGGATTTGCGAAAGCAAAATTTTGGGAGAGAAGTTTAGGGCTTTATTTTCCTCTATCTGGTGCACAGCTGGTGTATCTTTTGTCCTAGTACAACCAATAGTTATTTGACACGTGGTCAAGATGGACAATCCTGCTATTATGTTGTACAGTATTTTCTTTTCGGCGACAATAATGATTTTGCTATAAAATAAAAGCAATTTAGTAAAACATGAACAAGAAATAGAGATAGAGAGAATGAATAGATTTTCTTTTTCAATTGTGTCTATCTCTATTTCTTGTTCATGTTTTACTAAATTGCTTTTATTTTATAACACGTTATCAGCACGAAGCTCTAATTTTATTCTTAACTTCAGCTAAGTTGAGCCATATTTTGTTGAGGTATGTATCATTATAATCATTTTATTTATGGCAGTACATATATCATATGCTTAATTCTTACAACCTAAATTTTTCTTTGCAATTTTTGATAATTTACATCATTCATGTTGTTGTTCCCTTTTTCATATTTTTGTTTATCATGTTGTTTTTCACACCTGACACAATACCATTAAAAAAAATGTATGCATATGTATGTAGTGTATACATTATCTAGTCACTGCAACTAATAAAACGTTAAATTCTATTAATATATATATATATATATATATATAATATAAAGTGAAATGAAACAATATATAGTTTCTACTTTATGGCATGAATAAAATGAAATAGTAGATTGCTAACATGATATAGCTTTATTTTCATTTCTTTTACCTTAATCGATTTGTTTCATTAATTGTTTATTATTATAATTATTTCTCTAACTTATTCATCTTTTATGATAGTTTTCACTATGTCAAATTTATCAAAACTTGAATTTGTGGCACTTGACATCACCGGGAAGAACTATTTATCATGGGTCCTTGATGCTGAAATTCACCTTGACGCTAAAGGTCTTGGAAATACGATTATACAAGGAAATGAAGCATCAAATCAGGATAAAGCGAAGAGCCATGATTTTCCTTCGCCATCATTTACATGAAGGGTTAAAAACTGAATATTTAACAGTAAAAGATCCACTTGAATTATGGATTAATTTGAAGGATCGATATGACCACCTAAAACTTACGGTATTACCGAAAGCTCGGTATGAGTGGATACATTTAAGGTTGCAAGACTTTAAAACTGTAAGTGAGTATAATTCTGCTATCTTTAAAGTAAGTTCTCTATTAAAATTATGTGGAGACACTATCACAGATGAGGACTTATTGGAAAAAACATTTTCTACTTTTCACGCTTCAAATGTGGTGCTACAACAACAATACCGTGAAAAAGGTTTTAAGAAATATTCTGAGTTAATCACATGCCTACTTGTGGCTGAGCAGAATAATACTCTATTAATGAAAAATCATGAAGCCCGTCCCACTGGGTCAGCTCCATTTCCGGAAGTGAATGCTGTAGCAACATATGATAAGTTTGAAAGAAAACAAAATAATTACCGTGGTCGTGGACATGGTCGTAAACGTGGACGTGGCAGGGGCGAAACAATTATCGTCATTATGGTGGAAATAAATTGGAGAACAATAAGGGTTCTCAAATTAATCATTCAAAAGGTAAAGCTAGTATGTGTCACCGATGTGGTATGAGAGGTCATTGGGCACGCATTTGTCGTACGCCAGAACATTTTGTCAAACTTTATCAAGCCTCCCTCAAGAAAAAAGAAAATAATGTGGAGGCACACTTGACCTTTCAAAATAATAATGATGAAGCAGGTCCCTCAAATAAATATGATTCTAAGGCACATCCTGCATATAAAGATGATGATTTTGAAGGCCTAACAAATATTACTCATTTAGAAGTTGGAGACTTCTTTGAGGATATTGACTGAAGAATGAATCATCTTACTGGGGAATGAAGTTATAAAAGTTGTTATGTTTATGTTTGCAACTAGTTTATTTTTTCTTGAGTGTATTTTCCTAATGCATCATGTATTGCTAGTTTCTATATTTCTAATGTATTTTTTAATGTTTTTTTTTGCTTGTCTTTCATATTTCTTATGATGTATTATTTGTCTTTTTTTCTATGAAGAATATGAAAATTCCACAGTCTTCAGTTGGACTCAAGATTAATAAAGATGATATATGTCTTCTGGATAGTGCTACAACACACACTATTTTAAAAGATAAGAGATATTTCTCTTATTTGGTAATGAAAGAAGTGAATGTTAATACAATATCTGGTAGTACAAGATTAATTGAAGGTTCTAGAAGAGCCAATTTATTACTACCAAGAGGAACAAATTTGGCTATTGATGAAGCACTATATTGTAGTAAATCTCAAAGAAGCTTATTAAGTTTCAAAGATATTAGCCAAAATGGCTATCATATTGAGACTACAAATGATGAAAAGATTGAATATCTTTATATTACTACAATAACGTCCGGTAAGAAATATGTGCTTGAAATATTACCCGCTTTTTCCTTCGGCTTATACTACACAAGTATTAGCAGGATTGAAACACATGCCGTAGTAAACAAGAAATTTACTAATCAAGATAATTTTATTATTTGGCATGACCGGTTGGGCCATCCTGGTTCTAATATGATGCGTAAAATAATTGAGAATTCACATGGACATGCAATGAAGAATCTGAAAATTCTTCAATTTAAGAAAATCTCTTCATTCTCTCTATCTCTATTTCTTGTTCATGTTTTACTAAATTACTTTTATTTTATAACAGATTTTTCTTTTTAAAAAAATAATTTGAAAATTATTTTACAAGATTTTTTAAAATAATATCATTATTATGAATACTACAGTAAAATATGTATATCATCTATTATTTACTCTATCCTAATTTCTAGACACAATAACACTGCTACTCTTTTTTTTATAATGCTCGCAAGTTTCAATATTTCAATTTATTAAAGTAATTGTGGTGTTATTTTATTCATATGTCAAATAGCCGTTCATCCAATTACTTAAACTTAAAATAGCCATTGGAAGTATATATATATATATATATATATATATATATATATATATATATATATAATTCATGTATTATATATGTGTAAATATGTATAATAAATGTGTACTCTATGTATATGGCTAGAAAAAGTAAATAATGTATATGGCCGGTTAATTGTGTAAAGATCAATGTGTTTTAGCAAACTAAAATCTTCAATTTTATTTTAAATATTATTTATATTGTTACTCATATAGTAGATTTAATTACATGTTCAATTATGTATTCAGTGTATAATTGAAAATATAGCATATGACGGTCACTAAAAAAATTGTCACCTTAAATTTTTTTAAGTCAATAATACTAATTCTGATCATAATTTCGTAAATATTTGGAACTCAAAACTCTAGTGTTAAATAGAATATGTTTTCTTTTATTGACGAATTCATTTGCACGTAATATTAGACAATTGATCAAATAGACTTGAAGTGCAAAGTCTCTAGCGTTTAAGAATTGAGTAGAAAATAACATTTGGATAATTCTTTAATCTTTAGCGCCACATTCTTGATACAATTTAAATTTTAGCAGTTAAACTTCTAAGTTTTATTATTATCTTATAATATGCTATCCTAATCAACAATTGATCACGAAGAACTAGAGATTAGTAAAATTATTTTGTTATCAATATGAGAAATTGGGGTCATGACATGATAGGTGCAAGATTGCTATTCTGAATTTGACACTGTTAAATTTCACTCTTAAGGTTCTATTGATTCTCACGAATTCAACAAGTTATTATTTTATTATTCTGATTTAGGTTCCTTTGTCGATTAAATCTAAACTATTCAAATAAGCTAATATGAAGTGCAGTGAAGCTATGCAAGAATATGTTAGTAGGAATAGTCTAAGAGAAACGTCTCACGAATATTTCTCAATCTTAATTCAAACAACGGATAACAAAGCTCTTTCGATTACTTTAAAGAAACAATAAGAAAAATTAAGGCATGCATTGTACCAATATTTACTATTATGCTCCTTTTTCAATTAAACTTGATAATGAATAAAATTACAATTAAAGTTAAAGTTCCTCCAACAAATTCAAGCAATTAAACAATACTCAAATCTATGGACAACAACCAAGTCACCAAATCATGTCAAACCCTAATGTAAACTACTCCATAATAATGGAGAAAGCCATCAGAAATAAAGTTAAAGAATATGAAAATATTAATCGAATGTTACAATCTAAACTGCGTATTGAATTGTTGGAAGGATGAGGAAATCTTGTGTCTTGAAGCCTCCAATGCTCTCCTAATCCTCTGTAGGTCAAAAGTCCTCTCAAAATTGTATTTTTATATATTTATATCATGTAGGAACGGGCCCAGACCAAACTACCTTCTTTGAACCGAAATAGAAAGCTAGGTGAAGAATTATACTAGCGCAGCGCGCCATGCGGACTCCCATGCGTCGTATTAGTGAAAAAATTTAGAGGCTTAATTTTTTTCAATCTGCATGAAAACTCCACTAGCCCTGCACGCCCCGTGCTACGCTATGCAGCGCATTAGTGTATTTTTGTGCATTTCGGATTTTTCTTCAATCTTTGATATCCAAACTTGATCCTCGAACTCCGAATACGATCCCAATTTAATTCCTTGTGTGTCTACTCAAACCTCAAAGCTCCAATTCATCCATCTTAGCTCCAAAATTATTTCTCAACCCGAAATCATATCCTACACGATATAACACAAGTAATAAGTATAAAGTACTCGTAATTAGGCTCAAACACAATTAAAGTGCAGCAATTAGAGCACGCGAAATATAGCAAAACATGAATTCATAGCCTAGCATCAACATCTCATACTTAGATTATTGCTTATCGTCAGGCAATACAAACTGCACTTCAATTAGAGACGACCTTTTCAAGCAACTCTCCTAACTCATCATATGGAGAATACTTAAAATAGACTAAGCACCCTACTATAACATCCTAGCCTCAAGAATCGCCTCAAAAATGCTAATTTTTCATGACTCGCTCACTTACTCAAATAAAGAAGCCAAAGACATTATCTTTCCTTGCAAGTCATGTGCCATCACGCAAACAATAGAGAGTAGTCTCACACACAATAAAATTTAAGAACATATAGGGACTCAGAATAGCAAAAATTAACTCACTCTCAAAAATAAAACTCACGTGCCACACAAAATGAACCATAAGCTTGCCCGTAATGTAATAATCTATCAATTCGAGCTTACTCGGCCAAAGATCAAGCAAGACTTTATTTGGTTGTAACGTAGGCTGTGAGACGGATATGATATAATTTAAATAATAGTGAGTAGATATCCCTAAGCATTAATACATATAATTCACAATTTAAACCCCACACTTTTGTTGAACATAACTCCCCCAACCTTCAAAATATACTAAAACCAAGTTCCCAATTTCCTTAAGCATACTCACAGCAAAAGCTACCACTAGCAAGGAATATAATTTTTTTCTTCTAATATATAGAAACATAAACTTTATTTTTTTAAGTTCTAATTTTTTCTCCAAGCAATTCTCTCTTTTTCTTTCTTTCCTTTTTCACAATTCCCTACAAGTGGCTCTCATATTTTTTTTTCTGAAAAATGCACCTTTGTTCATTTTTCTAAGTTCCACTCGAAAACTCAATCATACTTCCACTTAGCCTTTAACATACCCATAACAGTTTTAAGAGATCAAGAGAGGTCATAGGTTCAAAAAGATGGTTGATTCAAATCAAGGGGTTTAGACTTGTAGTGTAGTTGCCAAAGAAATAGGATTACAGTATCAACGGGGCTAACTAGTATATATAACAATTAGGCGGGTCAAATGCATATATCTGGCTCAACAAAAAATGTCTTTGTCACTTCCTAGACTGAACAAGACTACCATTTCGCTTGACACACATTCGGGGCAAGTTCTAGACGTCAAATGACATGCACAGAATATTAACAGAAAAATCTCGCACACACATTGGCGTGTAATTCACTTAGGACTGAATTTATCCCGACTCTTTTTTAAAGCAGTTAAGCAAAACCAAGCATGTAAGGCACTACAATACGTGTCAAGAGATAAGTCTAGGCGTCACAGCTCAAGCTTTCCCCACTCTCAAGCTACAACAAAGTCAAAAAGATTGCCTTCAATTAGCACTAAAATACAAGATTCCTTATTCCTACAAAAGAAAAATTAACTAAACCCGATTCAAGCAAAAATTATTGAAAAAGAACTTCGGCACAAAAAAAAAACCAAAGGAGAAATTGTTACACTACCTAAAAACTAAAATAAAAATAACAAGAATAAAAGACTTTTTTTATTTTTCAATTTTTTTGCCTTTTTTTTTTAAAAAATAATGAATAAAACACACAAAATAACAACAAACACATATATACATCTCCCACTTCACACTTTAATTTATGACATATTCCCATAACACAAAAATAAAATGCAAGAGATAAAGAAAATTCCCATGAATTTTTTCTTTTCCGAGAACTTATGTACTGAATACCTAATTCTGAATTCAATCCTCGTCTCTGATCCTTGGGATTCTTTATGGGGATCATGTAGCCAAATTCATTTGAGAATGACTGCAAGACCCGCTCTTTTCTTTCTTTTTGGTCTTATTTTGAGCGATGATTTTTCCTGTAGGATTCTTCTCAAGTTATTTCTGCATTACTTCATATGATCAATCTCCGCATCTTCCTGCAAATTTTCAAATATAAAATCCGCATGATCAAAATTAGAATGAGAAAACAAAGAAGAAATATAATGAGAGTACTTCTTTGGTATACCCAAGACCATTTCCTCATTCTCTTCTACAAAAGGTTATAAATATGGACCGATAGATGGGGGTTTGAACTCTTCTTTTATTGCTTCTCAATAACCCAAAGCCTCATCTTTAGTCATCCAATTGAATTATAGTCCTCGTGCGGAGTAACAACTTCTCTCGGTAAATGCTCATCCTCTTGGTCATGCTTATTCTCATAGGATATCTCCTCTATATATTCACCATCACAATGCAATGAACTTTCTGAAAGTATACCTATTAATTGACTCACTTGCGTTGTTAAAATTTTTAATGGCTTCATCATTTTGTATAGATCTCTCTTTGTAACACCCCAGACTTTAGACAGAGTCCCACATCGGCAAAACACAAGAGGGATGTTGGGTATATAAGTTAACAAGCTTTAGACCCTAGTGACGCGTTTTAAACCCGTGAGGACCTAGGCCTAGAACGGACAATATCACTAGCGTCTAGCGGGCTGGGCTGTCACAAATGATATCAGAGCCACTCTTGTATCCGCCTTGCCGATGGTGGGTCAGAGTTCAACTGAGTTTAGGCAAATCCCGGTTAGGCAGGGCAAACCTCAGTGCTGAGTCTAGGCAAATCCCATACGGTAGGGCAAACCTCAGCGAGGACGCTGAGTCCATAAGAGGGGGTGTATGTAACACCCCAGACTTTAGACAGAGTCCCACATCGGTAAAACACAAGAGGGATAATTAGTATATAAGTTAACAAGCCTTAGACCCTAGTAACGCATTCTAAACCCGTGAGGGCCTAGGCCTAGAGCGGACAATATCACTAGCGGGCTGGGTTGTTGCACTCTTTAACACTATTCATGAACTTATACATAAACTCTACTAAACTATCATTCTCCTCTTGAGGTGGTTGTCTCACTTCGCTTTCGTTCCAGTCATAATAAGTATATTCATTTCATCCAAAGTTAAATTATGCCTATATGAAATATCATTCATGTAAAGACTAGAAACAGAATGAGACTTACAAAAGATGAACTATAAGAGGAATACTTACATGCTTGACAGTCAACCTATTGATGATTTTTATAATATTTAAAACAAATAGCAGACTAGTGATAATGTTTAGCTGCTAACTCTGCAACCGTTTTCTTTGGCTGGTTGTGCTCCATATTCACCATACTTGAGGGTCCAATGTTAAGAATATTACAAAAGAAATCTTGAAGACAACTTAACTAATAAATAAATTTTAAAAAAAAAGATTAATTTCCGAATTAGCACCAAGCCAATCCTCGGCAACAACGCCAAAATTTAACGAGAGTAAAATATGCTAAAAATAAGCTTTTGCTACGTCAAAGATAGTATATAAAAGTTATCATCTCCATAGGGATTGGATTAAATAATATTCAAGTAATTAGTAGTTAAGTGCTATCCGGGATGATTAACACTTTGATTTAGAATGATTATGGATTACGATTAACTATTTAAAGTAAAGGAATTAACAATTGATCACAGCGAACTAGAGATTAGCAAAATTATTTCGTTATCAATGCGAGAAATAAGGCTCATGACATGATAGGTTCAAGATTATTATCCTGCATTTGATATTATTAGATTTCATTCTTAAGGTTCTATTGATTCTCATGAATTCAACATGTTATTATCTTATTATTCTGATTCAGGTTCCTTTCTCGATTAAATAGAAACCCTTCAAATAAGTTAATATGAAGTGCAGTAAAGTTATGCAAGAGTCTGTTGGTAGGAATAGTATAAGAGAAATGTCCCGGGAATATTTCTCAGTCTTAATTCAAACAATGGATCACAAAGCTCTTTCAATTACTTTAAAAACCCATTAATATAAATTAAGATATGTTGCACCAATATTCACTATAATGCTCTTTTTTTTAATTAAACACGATAATGAATAAAATTACAATTAATGTTAAAGATCCTCTAATAAATTCAAGCAATTAAACAATACTCAAATCCGTAGACAATAATCAAGTCAGCAAATCATGTCAAACCGTAATATAAACTACTCCATAATTATAGAGAAAGTCATCCCAAGTAAAGTTAAAGAGTAAGAAAATATTCATCCAATATTGCAATCCAAGCTCGCGTATTGAATTGTTGGGGGATGATGAAGTCGTGTATCTTGAAGCCTCTAATGTTCTCCTAATCCTCTATAGGATTAAAATCCTCTAAATATTGTAATTTTTATGTATTTATACCCTATAGGAACGAGCTCAGACCAAACTATCCTCTTTGAGCTGAAGTGAAAAAAGATGGGTGGAAAATTGCACAAGCGCATCGTGCCATGTATCTCCTTATGTGCCACATTAATGGAAAAGTTCAAAGGCCTAATTATTTCACTCTATAGGAAGTTTCACTAGCGCGCGCTTTGCGGTGCATTAGTGCACCTTTTTGCTTTGAATTTTTCTTCACTCTTTGATATCCAAACATCATCGTCAAATTCAAAACATTATCCCAATTTAATTCCTTGGGATTCTATTCAGACTTTAAAGATCTAATTCATTCGTTTTAGATCCAGAATTATTTCTTAACCCGAAATCATATCCTACACGACATGACACACGTAGGGGTGGTAAAAGTGTCCCAAACCCATTTGACCTACCCAACCCGCCTAGGTTTTAATATGATGGTGGGAGGTGAGAGGTGGGTTGGGAGTGGGTGAGAAGTTCTAATTTAACTACTTTTTTTTTTATTATTCTAATCTTTGTTAATATTATAAGATAAAGAACTATTAAATTGTCACGACCCCAAATTCCTACCTCCGGATGTTGTGATAGCCACCTAGTCTCTAAGACTAGGTAAGCCTAATTGTCATAATCCCAATCTCTCTCTGTAGGATGTCGTGATGGCACCTAGTCTCTAAGACTAGGTAGCCTAACATGCATGCAAAATTAACGGAAATAATAATAAACTCCAAATTAAACCAAAGCTATCATAAAAAGGACTTCACAATAGAACTGAATACCACACCCAAAATCTTGTGAGACCGAGTCACAAGCTCTACCCGAGTATACTGGAATATTCCTATACAACAATATCTATAAAAGGTGAATGAAATTGAAACTAAATAGAGGGTGACTCCGAGGCCTGCGAACGCCGGCATGTATACCTTGAAGTCTCCGATCCAAGCTCAACTCACGGGTGCCTAGTCTGATATAAAGTGCTTGGATCTACACAAAAAGATGTGCAGAAGCGTAGTATGAGTACACCACAACGGTACCCAGTAAGTATCAAGCCTAATCCTGCTAGAGTAATGATGAGGTCAGGTCAGACACTTACTGGAATAAATAAAGAAACTGAACAACTATAATATAATATAATAATAGAAATAATGAAAATGATACAATAAAGAAATATAACAAGAATAGCTACACTAAAATTAAAGCAATTAAGACATCACAGAAGAAAACACATAGTAAGAATGCCAAGGAAATGTTGCAAACAAAACATAAATGATGTAAATGAAAGATATCAACAAGAATCACTACCGAGGTACCGCCTCGTAGTCTCATTTCACAAATAAAATCATAACATTTCCTTATACCACAATGGTAGCCTTGCATTTAATTTTGAAAATTATTTTTTCCGAAATAGCTACCCATGTTTTAGCCCACCTTATCACACCTCGTGACTTCCAGTAGTTCCCATACTAGCAACACAAGTATCAAGCCCATCTTATCTTATGACATGCATATCAACCTCAATCCTTATACCACCACATGTGTATCATATCACAAATCGCACCTCAAGTGCCCAAAATCACAACTTGCCAAAGAAGTCAACAATAATAATGTTTCCACAATAAATAGCCCATGGCTCAACCACAATATGTAGAAAAGTCTCAACAATAACAACTAAAAGTGAATATCTCAACAAGAATGATATTTCAACAATTTACAACCTTTTCTCAATGTGAATCACGGCCTTTATAACTTCACACCAAAATTCAACAATAAGATATTCCAAGAAATTACAACTTCAAGTAAGGTAACTCAACAGTTAAATATTTAACAAGGAAATGAGAGAACAATAACTTCAACTAAGCACGTAAAGGCAAATGAAAAGTAAGAGATGAGACAAGTATTTATAATGTCAAGTATATCACGTAAGGATAGATTAACAATGATGAAGATACATGTTATGACAATTCAATTAAAGGCATGAAAAGAATCTACGTAACTTTAACCGGTTAGTTACCATATTTAGCCTGTGTAACCACTCGTCACCTTGAGTACATGGTCTTCACGTACCATAATTAACACAAAACAACACCGATCCTAAGGAGTAATTCCCCCCACAAGGTTAGGCAAGACACTTACCTCAAAACACGTTAACTCAATCTGCTAGTAAGCCTTTTTCGCGAATATCCAACTCCGAACAGCTCGAATCTAGCAAAATAATTTTATACCATAAATACAAACCATTAAAAACTATTTCGGACAATAAAAGTTGCAATCTTTAAAGAAAATAAAAAAGTCAACTCAAAAAGTCAACCACAAACCATGTCTCGGAACCCAACCAAACTTACAAAATCCGAATACCCATTCGATAATGAGTCCAACCACACTAAAATTTCTCAATTCCGATCTCAAATTGACCATCATATCCTCAAAATATAGTCTATGAAGTTTTCACAATGTTCTCCAACTTTTCTAACCCAAAATACTAATTAAATGATAAAAACAATGATGAATTCATGTATAATAGCCAAATTCGAGTTAGAAATCACTTACCCCGATTAATTCTTTGAAAATCCCGCTCAAAATCCCCACAAACCGAGCTCTCTAAGTCAAAAGATGAAAAATGAAATAAAACCCTCGTTTTAGAAATTAAATACTGCTGCCCAGTTATTGCCTTTCGCGATCGTAGACAATCACTCGCGATCGCAGAGAACAAATAATCCCCAACTCAGAAAACCTCATTCACGATCGCGTGAAGCCAGTAACGAACGCGATGATCAACATTCTCAACTTACATGATCGCGTCCCTGGGCCATGAGAACGCAAAGGACGTCACGTGCCTCAGCTGAAGCCTCTCCTTCCTTATATGCGAACACGGTCCAACTCACACGTTCGCGATGCACAAGCTCCTCAACCTTCGTGATATCACCCTTGACTTTGCGAACGCGAAGAGTAAAATTCCATCAGTCCTTAAGGAATCTACGCGATCGCGGGAGAATCTTTGTGAACACATAGAAGGAAACTAGAACAGGAAAAACCAAGAGTCCTATTTCAAGAACAAAAGGTCCGAACTCAATCTGAAACACATCCGGGGGCCCCGAGACCCCGTCCGAATATACCAAAAAGTCCTAAAACATTATTCGAACTCGCTCGAAGCCTCAATTCATATCAAATAACACTAAAACCACGAATCATACGTCGATTCAAGTCTAATAAATTTATGAGCTTCTAACTTTTAAAAGTAATGTTGAAACATACCAAACTAACTCCAATTGACCTCAAATTTTGCACAGTAGTCATAATTGACACAATGGATGTGTTCCAACTTTTGGAACTGAAATCTAGACCGGATATCAATAAAGTCAACTCTCGATCAAACTTCTCAACCTTCCAAACCTTCAACTTTTCAATTTTCGCCAATTCAAGCCAAAACGACCTACGGAACTCCAAATCTAGATCTGGACACGCTCTTAAGTCCAAAATCACCATACAGAGCTATTAAAACCATCAAAACTCTATTCCAGAGTCGTCTACACAAAAGTCAAACTCCGGCCAACTCTTTTAACTTAAGCTTTCAACTTTGGGACTAAGTGTCCCATTTCACTCCGAAACTCACCTAAACCAAAACCAAACACCCCGGCAAGTAACATAACAACAATATAACATAGATGAGGTAATAAATAGGGGAACGAGACTAAAATACTCAAAACGATCGGCCGGGTCATTACATCCCCCTCTTAAAACAAACATTCGTCCTCGAACGAGTATAGAGACATACCTGAATTGATGAAAAGATGAGGATAACGGCTACACATATCATGCCCGATCTCTCAAGTCGCCTCCTCAACCGATTGACCCCTCCCTTGAACCTTCACTGAAGCAATGCTCTCTGATATCTACTTCCAGACCTGCGTGTCCAAGATAGCCACCAGCTCCTTAACATAAGACAAATTCTTGTCCAACGAACCGAGCTGAAATCTACTCCTATTGATGACACTAGAAGTATAATCCAATATACCCCTCTACTCCAAACACGGCAATTATGGCATAGCCAGTGTCATAGTCTTGGCGTAATAATCCAGAATAGCGTTATAGAGTGATGACCAATCCATGCCCAAGATCACGTTAAATTCCACCATACTGAGTAATAATAGATCAAATCTGGTCACATAACCACCAATAAAGACTAAGCACGACCGATAAACACGATCCATAACAATAAAATCTCCCACAGATGTGGATATATATAGGAACACTTAAATAACCATGAGATATATCCAAATATGGAACAAAGTAAAATGACACATATGAATAAGTGGAACACGAATCAAATAACACTGATGCATCCATATGACATACCAGAACAATATCTGTAATAACAGTATTCGATGCAACCCCCTCCATCCTACAAGGAAAAACATAGAAATGAGCTTGGCCTCCATTTCTAGGGCAACCTCTACCCGCCTGACCTCTACCCTTAGCTGAGGGGAAGGTGGAGCGACAACTAAAGCATCAACCATGGCATGTGAACCCTATGGATCCTGCGGAATGCGTGGAGCCTGTGTAGTCTCTGGAAATGCACCCCTCCTAAGTCTCGGGAAGTCCCTCACCATATGTCTGGTATCACCACACTCAAAACAAGCTCTCGATGGGCGTGGCTGTTGAAACTAACCTTGGCCTGGTCAGCTAGACTAACTGATGAAGGCACCTCGTGCCGAAGGTACACTGGAAAGTGGCTGAGCAAAACGACAACCTCAGACCTTGGAATGGCTGGTGTGAGCACGTGATTTTTGCCCTATATGAATTACTCCCATAAATTCAAAACAAAACAATTTCTTGCAGTGTTTACAATTTTGTGGATTTTCGTGGCATTTTTGTTAATTGTTTGCATTTGTCTGTGCATGTTTATTGTATTTAACCAACAAAAATACAAAAAATACTTGGCATTTGCATTTAGGGTTTAATTTTACATTTTAGTATTAATTAGAAAATTAATTGTTTCATAAAATGGAAAAAATCACAAAAAATTAGTTTAATTTGCACTTTTAATTTTAGCTTTGATTCTGAGTAGTTTTTCTGTTAATTTATTTTTAATTAAGTGGGTTAGTTATCATTTTAGGTTTAATTAGTTTTTTTAGTTCTAGGAATTAATTTTGATTTTAATTAAATTTTGAAAAAAAAAGAGAAAAAGAAAAAAAAAGGAATTTTGAATTAAGTTTGTTTTGAAATAAAAATGAAAGAGGATTTCATATTTTTTGGGTCAGCCTTCAAATTAAACCCCCAGGCCCAAATTTTCCACCTCTAACCCGCAGCCCAGTCACCCCAATCCAGTCCGGTCCCCTGTAATAACCAAACGACCCCGTTTTGCCTATAAGAAATCCCAGCCGTCGAGGTTCCTTGATCGAACGGCTGGGAAGCTGGGGTTATTTAATATATAACTGTCCTAATGACCCTACCCCCAAGCCCGTCTCTCTCATCCCACCCCTCAGAAAACCCCCACCATCTCCGTTGTGCGTCGCCTGCCGGAAATCGCCTCCGCCGGCGGCGTTGCTCTGATCAACCCCAAAATTACACCCTAGCTTCTTCTCTTTCCCCTCCTTCCAAATCTGCACCCCTTTTCCCTCATATCCCAACCAAAATGCTCGAATCTTGAATTGAAGAGGAATGACCAAAACCCTAAATCGTCCAAACTGCCCCAAAATCACACCCCACAATCTCCTCATCCCCCTTATCCTAAATCCACATTCAATTCCCTTCAAATACCTCCAAAATTACTCGAATGTCAAATCTAGGGTTCTAGAGTGTTGAACCCTAAATCGGTGCATAAGAGTTTGTCTCAGGCATGGGGTTGTTTTTTAAGATCTCTTCCCTCAATAACGCTACTTACTTACTCTTACAAAGAACAAGTGGGTGACATTATTGAGGACGAAACCAACAGTTTGATGTCCGTCTCAATTCTGTCCAAATAGGTAAGCATTCTTCACTTCTTTTAAGTTTTCTTTCAAGTTCGACTCATCTTCTTCCTCGCCTCTGTCCTCAATTTGAAGTTCATGTTCAGATTTTAGACTTGAATTAATTTTTGTGCCTGTTTTCTCCCGTTAAATCTCGACCCTTCCGTTCTGTTTTAATGGTTAATAAGCTAAGTGTTCTGTGTTGTTTAATTTAGTTTAAATCATTGTTTAGCTTAGTATTGATAAGTTTTATGACTGAGTGTTCTTGTTTAAAAGTTGGTGTGAATGCTTGAAGATTTGATTCATGTTTTAATTTGTTTCCAGTAGATTTTTGGCATTTTCTTTAAGAACTGATTCACAATTTGATCCGTTGGATGCCCTCTGTGTTTAGTCAGTCCTGTTTGTCACTCTTTTTAAACCTAAGAGGGGGTAAGTGAATATTTAGGAACTTTAGGGGGGCTCAAGGGGAAGGGCAAGGTTAGTAATAATTGATTGGGCTAAGGGTAATTCAGGGATTCTAGGTTAGGAAGGAATCAATTCTGTTAAGAGGAAAGGCTCTAGAAGATAGGATAAACGTGAGTTTGTTAGGGGGCAAGAATTTTTAGATCCTTAGAGGGGTAAGAGGGTAAAAACAATTGGGTTTGAGAGGGTTAAAATGGGAAATAGCTAGCTAAAATAGGGCTGCATTAGATGGGCCTATATAAGGACCTATTTCTCCTCATTTGGGGTAGCGGAGACATTCTGAAAAATCTGAGAGATGTAGAGAGCTGAAAATCGAGTGATTACACAGGCTGCATAATATTTTACCGTTTTCATAGATTTCTAAGAGCTGAAAAGAAGAAAAATTTCAGAGAATTAGAAATGGTTAAAAATCATTAGAATTACTGTTCTATTGATTTGTTCTGCCTCAAGTGGTGAGGTCTTCAATTGCTGAACGGTTTATGCTTCATTTGGGTTGAAATGACTTAAGTTCGAGTCTAGTTTGTGGTTTTCTAGTTCATTGCTTGGACCGAAACTGTTTTCTGGGCCATTTTACATCATTTTCTGAGTTGAATTGGTATACTTGGTGTTGAATCTGAGGTTTGGTTCTGCTGTTGTTGACTGAATCTGCTGACCCTCAATTTCCTTTTGGGTTAATTCATTCTTCTTCCAGGTACAAATTCTAAACCCTTAATGATGTAAAGCCTGACTCAAAGATGAAATGGAAGCACCATTATATTTTAGCTCATTGTTTCTTTGCTTGATATTTACATTCCCTCATTTATTCATAGTATAGTCTCAGTTAAATTCCATTTCAGTAATCAAATTCTCATGCTGTAATTAATCGAGAACTGTGGAGACCATGATGTATCTAGATCTTATTGTTTGTTTAGCTTTAGTGTTATATATCAATTTAGCAAGCCATGTTATCTGAATGAAGAAAGTGATTGGGGAATTGTTGAGTTCTATTGCTGCCTAGTATGTGTAAGCTTGACGTTCATATAGTAGTTTGGTTGAGCTTTAATAATTGAGATCTGTTGTTCGTGAAGCATGGAAACCATCAGTAGCTTGATTTGTAATGGAACTGTCTCCTTTTAAGTGGCTTCAGGGTTCTACTATCATGTTTAAATGTTAGCTTAAATTCGAAATTTGGAATATTGTAAGAGCATGAGAATGATGATGGGATTAATATATTTGTTGGCATAAGTATATATATTCTGTGGATACTAGGTGTTTAACAATGTTAGTTTTGTGGTCATTTGATTCAAGTTAAGAAATCTGCAAATTTAAAATCAGTTGTCAATTCATCTTTCTTTAGAATAAATGTTTCCTCTATGTAATTGCTTGAACGTAATTCCCTGACCTCTTTCTCGTTCGATTTGGGCTTGCTCCATGGGCATTGGGCCTACTTTGAGTCCAAGTCGATTCTGGTTTGCCATGGTCCTCTTCAGCGATTTTAGAGGCTTCATCTTGCACGCATCTCATGTGGACTGGGCTCCTTTTGGGCCCGGAATTGAGATGGTAACTGATCCACCAAATAGTTAAAACATAATAGGCTTTGGACTCTTTTAAAAATAGATATTAAAATTTCCATAAGGTACCTTGATCAAGTTAGAATAAACGGAGGTGCGCTGCGCCAAATAAAATAACAAATGCATGGCCCTCGTTTTAATTAAGTGTGATTAATTATTTAGAACTCGAGGCGTGCCGTTTAACAAACTTCCACGGCCCTCGCAAAGTTAATAACGCGTTAGTTGCTTTAGGCACGTTATTTAATAATATTACCTTCTTAAACTCGGGTGCGCATTTATGTGACCCAAATCCAAATCTCAACAATGTTGAAATATGTCAAAGACTGCGGGTGCATTTATGTGACGTGGTTCAAGTCGTGTTTTAACAGCGATGCAATATTCCTAAAAATGACTAAAAACAGTTAAAGTTTTAAAAATGCACATAGGTTTAAAGCATATTAAAATCAGATAATTAAGCCGAATATAATAGCTGAGCGACCGTGCTAGAACCACGGAACTCGGGAATGCCTAACACCTTTTCCCGGGTTAACAGAATTCCTTACTTGGATTTCTGGTTCGCGGACTGGTAAACAGATTCAAGTTTTTCCTCGATTCGGGATTCAACCGGTGACTTGGGACACCATAAATTATCTCAAGTGGCGACTCTGCATCTTTTAGCAATAAATCCCGTTTCGATTGTCCTTTAATTGGAAAAACTCCCTTATTCACTCCCTCTTCCGGAGGGTGTAGGAAATAGGAGGTGTGACAGCTGGAGCACTGCTAGCTAAATGAACTGGGTGGCTCATATAGCTTCTTCCATGACGAGCTACAATTGGAGCGTGGACACCGTTATATCCTCCAGAATCTTGAGGCCTCTTGGCCTCCCTGTCCCCCTCTCTTGGCCCCGCATACCCTTAAACCTTCAAGCAATCTCAATAACCTGTTGAAATGGAGTTTCCGTCTCCAACTCTCGAGCCACCTGAATCTAATACCATAACTGAGCCCCTCGATGAATCTACGGACTCACTCTCTGACTGTAGAAACGAAGGCTGGTGCATATCGAAACAACTCACTGAATCTGATAGCATACTCTGGCACTGACATAGTCCCTTAACACAGCTACTCAAACTTTGTGCGCCATACATCCCGAAGGGTCTAGGAAATAAACTCTCTCAAAAATATCTTTGAAAACTGAGCTATGTAAGTGGGGCTATATATCTGGCCTACCATCTTCGTAATCCTATCACTACCTAGGGGTGTTCATGGTTCAGTTTGGATCGGTTTTTCCTAACAAGAAAACAAACCAAGTAAGTCAGTTTTTCAAATATTAGAACCAAACCAAACCAATTAAGTTGGTTTTTTCTCGATTCGGTTTATGTCGGTTTTTCGATTTTTTCGGTTATTTATCGGTTTTTTCTTAAATATAAGACATACACTACCAAACACACATTTCAGCAACCACATTTTCAACGTAACACTATCAAATCAATTGCCCTTTGAGAAATCTATTATTTACCAAGATATATTGATGACAATTTAATCAAATAGTGATGAATAATTTAAGGACTCAATTAAAAATATATTATTTTTAACATGAAATAGATTCTTACACTTAACAAAAGAAAACTACCAATTAAACTAGAATGTAAAGGTAAAGAACTGTACTAAAAGTGCAAACGATTAATATTTACTATAAAAATTTTAAAACTTTGTATAAAAGTATACATATATATAGGTATAATAATAAATTTAAAATAGCTAGTCCTATATTCGGTTTGGTTCATTTTTTTTAATTAAAACCAAAACCAAACCAAATTTGATCGGTTTTTAAATTTCAAAACCAAAACCAAACCAAAAAGTATCGGTTTTTTTGGTCGGTTTGGTTTGGTTTTCGATTTGGTTCGGTTTTTCGGATTTTTATGAACACCCCCACCACTACCTATACGATGCGCCAGACAACTGAAATATTGTAAAGGCAACTCCGCTCACCTCCACAATACCCATGGTGCGGAGAATACGATGGTACTTCTCTAGAAAACCCTGCGTATCCTCATTAATTGTGCCACCAAAAGTAGGAGGATCATACTTCTTGAACCTCTCAAGTCTCCCCTGCTCCTCCCCAGATGCCTCTGGCCTGACCTCAGGCTGAACCGGTATAATAGGCTATGCTGGCATAACACCCGGGACCTGATCAACGTTGACCCGCTACTCTGGGATACGGGCCGCGGGAGTCTGAGCTCCTCCCCAGCCTGAGATGGAGTTGGTGCAAGGGCAATCAATCATGCTTGAGCTAGAATGTCGAACATGCTCAAAAATTATGCTAATGTCTCCAGAAGTCCATGAGTAACAACATGCGCCTCAAGGTGCATGTCCCCCATCTTGAGCTATTGGTGGCTTCTCAGTCGCTGCTCGGGCAGGTGCTTTGGCTGCAGCACGTGTCCCTCCTGTCGTGCCCCTTTTTTCCCCTTGTTTGCGAGGAAGTCCAGGTTTCGACATTCATGGGGGAACAACTCATTTCCTTTTGGGAATTGGATATTTGAAGAGTCGCCACCTAACGGATTAAGGTGCATCAGGGAACCTAGAGCAAGTAACTCATGTGACCAGTTTGCATTACCAGAGATTAGGGTAAGGCATCGAAATAACCGTTAGGAGAAGGTGTTAGGCACCCCTCGCGGTCCACAATGGTGGGTCCCGACTGTGAGCACGTGATTTTTGCCTCATACGAATTACTTCAAAAGAATCCCCAAAATTAGGTCTTTTCTTTAATTATGTGTTATTTTTCAGGAATTATTGTGTGATTTCCCTGATTGTTTGCATATATTTGTGTGCATGTTTAATTTTATTAATGCATTGAAAGTACAAAAATATAGCATTTGCATTTAAGATTTGATTTTTTATATTTTGAATTAATCAATAATTAGGTATTTCACAAAATGAAAATTCAAAAAAAATAATAACATGTTTGGTAATTTTAGTCAAATTGTTGTGATTTGGCATTTTATTATTTGTAATAATTATTAGTTGGAGTAAATTAATATTTTTAAGTTAATTCGGGTTTTATGATTTAATTAGGATTTTAGTTTTAATTGTTGAAAAGGAAAGGAAATTAAAATTGAAAAGGAAAAGAGAATAAGAAGAGGAAATCTGGTTGGGCCAATTTGGCCAAGCCCAAGACCAAAACCCAGTTCTTACCCAAGAAAATCAGCCCAATACCCGCTCCAATCCAGTCCGTCTCCAGGTATACCCAAACGACGTCGTATTTGGCCAATAGACCTAAGCCATTGATTTGTTTTGATCGAACGGTCCAGATCACCCCTCCCATAACCCATTTTTGACCCATTCCCTGTACCCGGTCTAACCCGATCCCCTCGCAAAACCAGACAATGTCGTTTCTCATTAGTGAAGTGATCAAGGCCGTTGATCGTGAATGATCCAACGGCCAAGATCAAATCCCCACCCCACTATATATTCCGCCCCCATACCCTCCCCCTTCGCCTTCGTCTCTAACCTAGAGACAGGACCCAACACCCGCCGCCTTCAACCACCGCCCTCCACCCACCGAAAATCGCCTCACGGCGGTTCCGGTGGTCTAAACAGCCCCAAAATTACACCATAGCCTCCCCACGATGTACTCTTTCCAAATCCCGTATCAGCTTTCCTCGAATCAGTACCCAACGTTTCAATCTTATATCGAAGAATCAAACCAAACCCTAATCCGTCCAATGACCACCAAAATTACACCACAGCTTCCCCTCGACCTCCCCAACCTAACCCCTCTAACCATCACCCTCGAATCATGGCCGACTGCTTCGAATCTCAGATCGAAGGCACGACCTCAAACCTCAAACCTACCCAATCAGTCCCAAGGTTACACCACTGAACCACCTAGCTACCCCCGTCCCAAATCCCACCCAGGTTCTGTCCAAATCCTGTTAGAGCCTTTCGAATTTCAAATCGAAGGCAAACCCTAAAGGAACCAGCTTCAGACTGTGTACGAAGTTAAAGGTTTGAGGTCTTAACCGACTTTAGTCGAGTGTTCTCAGTCGAGAACACTCGATTAAGGTCCGTTTTGGCTTCAACATTTCAAGACGAAGTGTCAATGAGAACAAAGTTCATTTGGTTTCTGATTTGGAGGTATTTCTCCTCTTTTCTTTTTTCCTTTTTGATTGTTATTTGTGTTTGCCTAATTAGGTTTCAGTGTTGTGATTGTCAATTACTTCTTCCCCCCTCTTTCGGACTTTTTTTCGGTCCAAATTTTCATCAGTGTATTAATTGGATTTGGTTGAAATCGCTCGAACCCCTGTCTGTTTGTTTTCCCTCTGGATTAGTTTCTTCTTTACATTGTTGAGTATCTCGGTTTAGGCAAGTTCAGTGAGTGATTGTATAAAACTGTGATCGTTTGATATTACTGTTGGTTCAAATTGTCTTATTATGTTATGTTTGATTCTTTCCTCTCCGTTGCCAATCAGTTGGTTGCATATGAATTTGTGATATTACAATATTTCATTCATTTTTGTCTAGGTTTGGTTTAGAATTGTGAATGCAGTCAGTTATTCCCATATACATGTGCATCTTAGCAATTTAATATCAGTTTGCTATTTGATCTAATCTGTGTAGTTTGAGTTGTTGTTTGATTTTGAGTAAGGGAATTGGTTATAGCTGATGAGGTACAAGGGATTGGACTAGGACAGTAAATCACAGTAGTTTCAGGGGTAATTTGGGAATTGAAAACTTAAAGAAATGGGTAAGTTGAATGTTCTGTCAGTAAAGTACTTAATTAACATTAAACTAATGCATTTGTTTAGTGTTAATGGGGAACAAAACATAATGGTATGGAAGGCTTAAAAGGGATTGATTAAAATATGTTGCCCATACCTACTTGACTTTAAATAAAGAAAAGGTTTAATGGGGAGCAAAACATACTCTAGTGGAGTGCTAAAGGTATCATGGGCAGAATTAGTTTAAGAATTCTGCCTGAGTGCTCTTGAGAGCTGGCAAGGTCAGTGTTTGGGTATAAATGGGGGGATTTTGGACAGAGTTGGGGATCCTTTTTGAGTCTGGTCTTGGTTTTTCTTTTGGGCAGACCTTAGAGGAAAAGAGCAATCTGAAAAGAGAGAGTAAAAGATAAAGGAAGAGAAACAGATAAGAAAAAATATATTCAATTGAGGAAGTTTTCTGATTCTAGTTCATCTAGGAGTAAAATAGTTTAAGTTTTCTTGGTATTGTTGAGTAACTGAAGCTTGAAAGGTACAAGAATATGATTTCAAGTTGAATCTGGTTTGTTCGACTGAGTTGATTGGTTATTTGCTTGGGTTTATTGATTGATGGGTTGATTCTTGGATTCTCTGATGTCATATGTTTCTGAAAATTCTCCTATTGTCGTTGTTGAACCCTACTGGATTGGTCATTTGCTGCTGCTGTTGCTGTTTGATTGACCCCCTCATTTTTTTGGTTTATACTTCAACTTCCAGGTACACGACTCGAGACTCCATGGTTGTAGCTTCACATGATTGAAACATAAAATCAATGAAGATTGACCAAATGTCTTCTGTTGTTGTTTTTAAATTGATTCGTTGTCTGTGATTTGAACTTGGACTCTAGTTCAATTGTGTGGAACAAAATTAGTTTTGTAATCATATGAACTGGATTCGAACAGGGCTGTTGTATAATTTGAACTGCAATTGGATTGTGTTAACTATCATTTGGTACAGACTGTTAGGTAGTATGAGAACTTGTGTTCCTTATTAACTGGGGATTTGCATGTTCGATAGCTGTTATTTTGAAAGTTTGTCTGTGATCCGTTTATTGTGCAGTAGATGTTAGTTGTATTTTGAGGACTGAAATAGGGATTGTTGTAGTTAAGGTAGTTGTACTGGGCTGCACCAATTGAGTGAACTATTTGAATTGGTCATAGGTAATCTGGTTGTTAATATGAATACAGGTTGATGCACCTTCACCTAAAGCCAAAGCTTGTAGTAGTTATATCAATCAGCCACTTAGTTAATTGTAACCTCATATGATTAATTACCTTAAACATCAATCGATATATTAGCTTGAAGTAGTATTTTCAAATTAGTACAAGAATGTTAGTAAACATCAGAATGTGCGCGTCTATTGGATTTATCCATTAAACCTAATAAGTTTCACTTAGTTATTAAGGTGTTAATCTGATCAACAACATCTGAATAATGCATCAGAACAATTGTTAACTGGTTATTTGCTCAATTTGAACTATCATATTTGGCTTAATCACGTGGGCTTAGCCATTCCTTTTCCCCCAATAGATGTAATCTCCAGATTGATAAACGTGCAGCCCAGGTCCCGTTTTATGGCTGTATGCGCTTGGACTTGGGCTGAGATATACGGATGGCCAGTTTCGAAGCCCGATGTTTGGCTTTGGTACATCATCACCAATTAGTCTGCTCCAACCCCGAAACAAATCGATTAGGACCTGTACTTGTTTATTTATTAGAGATCAACAAAAATAGAAATCATAGTTACCTTAGGATTTTCCCTTTTAAAATAAATAATAGATGAGATGAGCCTCGCCAAATAAACGCATAAATTGTGGGCCCTCAATAAATGGTTAAAATGAAACATTTAGAATTCGGGATGGGCCGTTTAGTGAATTTCACGGCCCTCCCCAAAGATAATAATGCGCTAGTCATTCTAGACGCGCTTTTAATAATTTACTTTCTTAAACTCGGGTGCACATTTATGTTACCCAAATCCAAATCTCAACAGAGTTGAAATGTATCAATAACCACAGGTGCGTTGATGTGACGTGGTTCGAGATGTATTTTCACGACGTTGCAATTCTCGTTAAAAAAAAAATAATAAAAACGGTAAAAAGTTAAAATTTGCACATAGGTTCAACATGTATTAAAATCAGATAAATAAGCCGAATATAACAGTTGAGCGACCGTGCTAGAACCACGGAACTCGGGAATGCCTAACACCTTCTCCCGGTTAACAAAATTCCTTACTCGGATTTCTGGTTCGCGGACTGTAATACAGAGTCAATCTTTTCCTCGATTCGGGATTCAACCGGTGACTTGGGACACCATAAATCTCCCAAGTGGCAACTCTGAATCTTTAAATAAAATTCCGTTTCGATTGTCCTTTAATTGGAAAATCTCCCTTACGCCCCTGCGGGCGCAGGTAAAAAGGAGGTGTGACAGCTCTGGCGACTCTGCTGGGGAATCGAACCCAGAATCTCTGGTTCAGGGTTCAGAATTCGGGCTTATAATAATTGTTATATCTGGATTTGTTTATTATCTGATTTTATTACCTGTTTGGGCCTAGTGTTGCTTTTACCGCTTTGATATTATCTGAACTGTATATATAAACTGCTACGAAATCCCTCTCTTCTCTCTCTTGAGGAGTGCACGCTAGTCGTGACTTCTTTTTGTTAGTGTCCTATTCCAAATAGAACGAGGTTTGGACAAGTTGCAAAATCGGATGATCTTTTGGTTACCGGTACGCAGCCCCCCCCCCGGCTCGAGTCGTCCGCTTGGGTAAGCCAGGTCTAGAACGATACACCCAGGCATTAAACCTAGTATAACAAACCTCATGACGGATCCCTAGTAGGAACGTTTGTGTGCATCATATACATTTTTGACTTAGGGGACTCAACACAGGGGTTGGGTCCGTCTAGGACAAGCAACCTGAAATGAAATGACCATCCTGCTGCATCCTATTTGTTTTACGCATTTATTTGCTTCAAATTTGCATGCTGACCGACTTCTGAAAATACGGGAATATCAGAAAAAGTGGGAAAAAGAGAAAAAGAAAAATAGCAGTGTAGAGAGATAATTACCTATTTTTAGAAAAACCAGTACCTAAATAACGTCGAAACTCTGCCAAAATTTTGAGAAAATGAAAAAAAAAATGTTTTAGTGTGATTTACTTGGAAAAACAAAAAAAAGAAGTCTTGTTTTCCAAATTAGTTTATTTTCTTTGCCCGAACTACGCCAGTTTGATTCTCACAGTGTGTGAGATATGTAGGCAACCCTCATCGGGTCCAACTTCCTTTTCGCAAAAATAGCCAAAAGAACAAAATTTTACTTTTATTTGAAAAAATAGTTAGAGTGATTCCATTCTTGTCATAAATAGCCGAATGTCCTTAAAAAGGGCGTCGGAAGGTCGGTTTTGCAAGAACAGCCACCTGTGGTCATTTTTTTGCAAGGCTTTCACCAGTGAGCCAACACGGCCTTAAAATCTTCGTTCTCGAAGTGCTGAAAGGCCGTATTTGCGAAATCAGGTTTTTATTTTATTTTTGAAAAAATGTGTGTTAATTTTATTTTGAGTCAAATAAGTCTTAAATTTTAAACACCCCAATAAACATGTAGAATGAGCACAAGTCAGAATTTGCCGGTAACAGTTATGAACAAAATCCCTTTGGAGTTGCGTATGTGGTGGGAAGATCTGGGCAAGTCAAAGCAGGATAAAGTCAATCTACATTTGGGGGGTCTCACCGGGTTATTAAAGATCAGACCTAGAGGAGACATCATAAAGGCTTTGGTTACGTTCTGGGACCCAGCCCATAACGTATTTCACTTCTCGGATTTTGAACTCACCCCGACCTTGGAAGAGATAGCAGGTTATATGAAAAATACTGCAGGTTTGAGGCATAAGTATCTGATCGCTCCAAGGGCCGTTAACTCTCACAAATTCATGGATTTGCTAAAGATAAGCAAGGGAATCCCATATTCCGAGTTGGAAGGGGTTTTTTCCACTCTACGTTTTATATACCAGAAGTACGGGCATGTAGGAGGGTTCAATGATCCAGAAAGCGGGGTTTGCAGTAAAGGGAACTGAACAAAATGGGACGAGCATAGGCGTTTCGCTTTCATGGTAGCATTCTTAGGCCTTGTGGTGTTTCCCCGAAAATACGGGAATATCGATTTGAGGGTGGCTGGAGTCGTCAAGGTCCTAGTTACCAATGCCAAGAGCACTCTCGCCCCTATGATAGTGGCTGAGATATACCGAGCTCTCATAGCTTGCAAAGCTGGGGCAGACTTCTTCGAGGGATGCAATTTGCTATTACAAATGTGGATGATCGAGCAATTGTGCCACCACCCTCAGTATATGAGTTATGGATCCGCAGAGAAAAGCTGCATTGAAGAATTCAACACAAGGGTTTCAGGGTTCAAGTTACCAGAGGGGTTTGGAGAATGGATAGCCCGCCTTCGCGCCATCACTACGGGACAAATAGGATGGACACTAGGTTGGCTTCCTGTTGAAGAAATTATGTATATACCCGCCATAGGTCCTTACTTCCTCCTAATGGGTCTTCGAGGTATTCAGCCTTACGCTCCCTACCGAGTGATGAGACAATTAGGACGGTGTCAGGTGATGCATCCAGATGAAGATCTCAGTATCCACGCGGTTGAGATTAGTTTCGACGGCCAATTTCACGAAGAAACAGTTCGTTCTGTTTGGAACGAGTACCAGTATTTGACGGCAAGCACCGGAGTGCGGAACCTATCTAAAGGCAAGGTCTCACCCGCCTACCTTGCCTGGTATAGAAAGAAGAATGCTGCAAGGGACGAATCAGAAAGACCGGCCAAAAAACCACACATTCAGGAATTCATCGAGGCATCGCAAGAACCGTGGGCTTGGTTGGCCAAAGAAAATGAGTACAGGGTTACAATAGGCAAATTGGAGAAGCAAGTCATGGATTTGCAATTTGAGAAAGATCTGCAGGCTGCGGCGGATGAGGGTGAAAATAAAAGGTTAGCCAAAGAATATGAGGCCCTCCGAGCTCAAATTCAGAAACTGAAAGTAGCGGCAGAAAATCCAGTCCGAAGTAACAGAGATGGCTGAATCAGAAAGACCGGCCAAAAAACCACACATTCAGGAATTCGTCGAGGCATCGCAAGAATCGTGGGCTTGGTTGGCCAAAGAAAATGAGTATAGGGTTACAATAGGCAAATTGGAGAAGCAAGTCATGGATTTGCAATTTGAGAAAGATCTGCAGGCCGCGGCGGATGAGGGTGAAAAGAAAAGGTTAGCCAAAGAAAATAAGGCCCTCCGAGCTCAAATTCAGAAACTGAAAGTAGCGGCAGAAAATCCAGTCCGAAGTAACAGAGATGAAAAGCTCGTAACTAACCTAAGGCAGAAAGTGAGTAACTATAGTTTCTATTTGAACAAAGCAGAAGGTGAACTGGCCGGGGCTAAAAAACAATTGGCTAAAAATGTAGATGAACGAGTATGCCTGGTTAAGCAGTTGAGAGAAAGGTACGACGATGAGGTTGTGGGGTTGAAGAAAAGGGTTATCGCCACGAGAAACAAAATGATCAAGCAGGCAAAAGACTTCAAGGTTGAAAGGGAACACTGTTACATGAAGTTGGCGCAGTTAGAAATAGACTTGCAACAACTTCAGGAACAAAACTATGCAGCCAAGCAAACTTTAGAGGCCAGGGCCCAGCAGATTGGGCGTTTGTTACAAGAAAAGGGCGTCATAAGAGAGAGAATTAGAAACATCGCTGACTACATCATTATGAAGTGCCACATTTGTGAGGATATGACCCGCACTACTTTCTTCTCGGCGGCGATGATATTTGTGAAGCAAATCATGTATGAATTGGAACAGCTGGAAAGGGGCCTTGCACCTAAGCCCACGGCGAGGCCGAATGATGCCCCGCGGGCACCCAAATTTAAAACTTTAATGTGTTCATAGTTCGAATCTGCATTTTCTTATTCCTTAGAGTCTGTTGTCTGTTAGAGTCTATTTTTTTCTTTCGCATCAGAGTCTGTCAGAAGTTATTGAGTTCGTACTTGGTTTGGTTTCGAGTCTGTTATTTTCCTTTCCAAAAGCGTCTGGTTTGTAATAGAATGTTTATTAATGAAAAATCGAAAATTTCCAAAAATTGTCTCTTTGTTTTTCACACTTATAGGACAGAACTACGCACGGTCTGATTCATGCGGGGACATGATACGTAGGCAATCTCTATAGGATTCGACCACCACTAAAAAAAAGGGGGAAAAATGAAAAATAAATAAAGAAGGATAGAATAAAGGAAGCTTAAAAGAAGGGGCACAATTATGAGAGGCCGGAATGACGCACGCAACCGAAGCAAATGCATGATAGAAAATGGTTAATTGCCTAGGTGCATTGCATCCCAACGTGTAATTGCATATGTGTTAAACTCTAAAAACTAACAAGTTTGTTGATTTCCAGAGAATTCAAGCAGTTAGTTTATTTAGAGGATATTGACACATTATCATTACCAAACCAGATCGAAGGGACCAATACCAGAAATCATGTCTATCCCAGATGTCGACACTAGTGTTGAGGTAGAGGAGTTGGACGTCTATAAAATGAAAGAGGAGATGCTTAAGCTTAAGCAACAGATGGCCGAAATGTATCAGGCTTGGTCCAAAGGGCAATCACCACCAGCTTACCCTGCTAACCCGGCTTTTACCCCACCATTAGCTCAGTCTCAGGATCATCCCGTCACTGATCCAGGTTTTCCCATTTATCAGCACTACCATGGCACTACTTCTCATACGCCACAAGCTCCACCCCCAAAATCAATTCCATACCCTCCTCCGCCAATCACCCCCGTCTTTGTGGCACCTCCACCAGCTGCACTCCATAAATCCCCGAGTGAACCTGTGTTTCAAGCGCAGGACAACCAGTATTATCCCCCAGAGCTTACCTTCAAAGCGCCTGAAGCCTATCCATATGATCCATATTCTGACCTACAAGGGAAAGCAGAAAAACCGGCCAGAAATCCTGAATAGGAAGAGATGTTCAGAAAAATGAAAAGCATAGAACAATCCTTCAGGGATATGAGAGGGTTAGGAGGTCAGGTGAGTGTAGCTTACAAAGACCTGTGTTTGTTCCCAAATGTACAACTATCGGCAGGGTTCAAAATGCCCAAATTCGACTTGTATAATGGACACAGTGATCCGGTGGCTCATTTGAGAGGTTTTTGCAGTAAGATGAGGGGAGCCGGAGGAAAGGATGAATTGCTAATGGCTTACTTCAGTCAGAGTTTGAGCAGAGCAGCATTGGAGTGGTACACCCGCCAAGATCACGGAAGATGGTACACATGGGACGATTTGGCCCAAGCATTCGCTTGTCACTTTCAATAAAATCTTGAGATCATTCCGGACCGACTATCCCTGACCAAACTGGAAAAGAAGCACAGTGAAAGCTTTAGAGAATATGGTTTTCGGTGGAGGGAGCAAGCAGCAAGGGTAGATCCCCCAATGAAAGAAAGCGAGATGGTCGATTACTTTTTGCAGGCTCTGGAGCCAACTTACTTTGGTCATTTGGTGTCCTCAATTGGCAAGTCTTTTAATGAGGTTGTAAAAATGGGAGGCATGGTCGAGGAGGGGCTTAAGTCCAACAAAATCATGAGTTATTCAGAGATCAAGGCAACTACTCAGGCCATCCAAAGCGGCACTGAGGGTGTACTTGGGAAGAAAAAGAAAGAAGATGTCACGACTGTTGAGTCCGGAGCCTGGTTCAGATCTAGAGGCCCGTCACCCTACTACAGCCAACCACGACCCTACCACCAAAATTACCCCATACTCCATATAGCCCTCCACAACATTACTACCCACCGCCAGACCCCCATTTTTCCGTCCATCATGCACAAACCTATACCCAAACGCCGACACACGCACAATGGCGTACACCATCTCCACAAAATCCATACCCAGCTCCGCAAAACACGTATCCACCCCCAAGAGCCTACAAAAATCCCTCTGGGACGGGTTTCCGACCAAACCAAGCCTTCAAGAATGAGAGGTTACCAAAGCAAAAGACTTTCACTCCACTGGGGGAATCATATACCAGTCTTTTTCACAGGTTGAGGCAGTGGGGCATGCTGAATCCAATTGAGCCTAAAATGCCAAATCATCCTCCTAGAAATCTTGACCACTCGGTGAGTTATGAGTACTGGTCGGGGGTCCCAGGGCATGATACAGAGAAATGTTGGAAGCTGAAAACAACTATGCAAGAGCTTATCGATACTCATCGGATCGAGGTTCAAGCCCTAGAAGCACCAAATATTAATTAGAATCCACTGCCCGCTCACCATGAGACACACATGATTGAGTTGATACACAAAGAGGGGGAGCCCAGGAAGCCCTCACAGACGGTAATGATGATCTGTTCCAGCGAAACCAGCTCAAAGGAAAAAGTAACCAGTGAGAAATCAGTGGTCCAGTTGAGAGGGGTAGATGATAAGCCAGCTTTGGTAGTCGAGAGAGGGTCGTCGAGCCTTGTTGCAGTGAAACCCAGAAAGCTAAAGTGGTAGTGCCAGGGGTTGCAAGTAAACCTGTTGTGGTCGTGAAGGGTGCTCGCACAGAGCCTGTTATTATAAAACTGGTAACTCAGCTTCCAGTGATCAACAGCAAGGTTGTTCCTTGGAATTATGAACGGGTGACGGTGATTTACAAAGGGAAAGAAGTCAAAGGAGAAGTGTATGAAGCCCAAGGTCTAACTCGTTCAGGAAGGTGTTTTGCTCCCGCAGAGTTAAGAAGGGCCAATCCAGTAGCAACAAAGAATCCAGTTACCGAGGAAGAGGTGGAAGAATTTTTAAAGAAAATAAAGGCGCAAGATTACTCCATTATGAAGCAGTTGAGGAAGACCCCAACACAAATCTCATTGTTATCCTTGTTGATCCATTCAGATGAGCACCGCCGGGTATTGATGAAAATTCTGAACGAAGCCCATGTTCCGGATAAGATCTCTGTGAACCATCTGGAGAAAATAGCAAACAAGATTTTCGAGGTCAACAGGGTCACTTTTTCAGACGATGAGTTGCTCGTGGAGGGTACAGAACATAATAGAGCCCTCTATTTGACCGTGAAGTGTGAAGACTCGGTAGTCACTCGAGTACTGATTGATAATGGGTCCAGTGCCAATATCTGTCCTTTGACCACGTTGAACAAACTGAAGGTCGATGGTGACAGAATTCACAAGAACAACATCTATGTTCGAGGGTTTGATGGAGGTGGTACAGACACAGTGGGTGACATCGTACTTGAATTAACAATTGGTCCGGTCGAGTTCACCATGGAGTTTCAAGTGTTGGACGTGGCAGTGTCATATAATCTTCTGTTGGGGTGACCCTGGATCCACGCCGCCAAAGTAGTACCTTCTACATTACATCAGATGGTCAAATTCGAGTGGGATAGGCAAGAGATCGTAGTACATGGGGAAGACAATGCAAGCGCCGTAAGTGATGCCATCGTGCCCTTCATAGAGGCTGACGATGACAAGGGGCCCTAGGTTTACTAGGTCTTCGATACGGTTTCAGTGGACAAAGTTACCGAGGGTGAAAGCATCCCACTTCCCAAAATAGCAGCTGCAACTGTCACGGTAACCTCGGAGATGTTGAAAAACGGGTTTGTGCCAGGCAAAGGTTTAGGGGCTGATCTTCAGGGTATTGTTCAACCGGTTTCTTTGCCCAAAAATCTGGATACCTTTGGACTGGGGTTTAAGCCTACATTGGCGGATGTGAGACGGGCCCGCAAGTTGAAGAAAAGAGTCTAAGTCCTTCCCAAGCCAATCCCGCGCCTGTCCAGATCTGTTGTTAGGCCGAGCATCAAAAAGCAATTGTTGTCCAAGGTTACAGGGCCATTGATCGGTGCAGATGGAGACTTAAATGAAGGCTTTGAAAGATTATTCACCTAAATCAACATGGTAGAAGTTGGGGAGGGGTCCAGCAAGGCGGATGTGCAGTTTGTGGGGCCAAAGGCAAAAATCAACAATTGGATGGCTACTCCTTTTTCCATTCGGAAGGAGTCTTGGTAGTTGGCTCTGATTTTCTTTCATGTTTTCTGGATTATTCCAGTGTTGTAGTCCAGATTTCTTTTATTTTTGTTGTGTTCATCAAAGTGTGAAACCTTGTTATCCCGTAATTCAATAAAATAAAAAAGTTTCTTCTTCATTCCTTATTTTATTTTAATTTTGTTTTCTTCTTTTCTTTTTCTATACAGTTCTCTTTATACTGGTCTTAATGACATGGCGTGCATAAGGAATCCTCAGCCCAGTCTTAAAAATCAATCTGATTCCGAAATGATAGTTCAAGAAGTAGATTGTGATTACGAATCAGAATATGATGATGAGGATGAAGCCTTCGAAGAAATTAGTAAGGAGTTAATTCACTTCGAAGAAAAACCCAAACCCAATTTGAATGACACAGAAGCAGTCAATTTAGGGGATACAGACAACGTCCGAGAAACTAAAATAAGTGTCCACCTCGAGCCAAAAATCCGGGAGGAGTTAATCAAAGCACTCATTGAGTACAAAGATGTTTTTGCGTGGTCATATGACGACATGCCAGGTTTAAGCACTGATTTAGTGGTCCACAAATTGCCCACTGATCCAGCGTTCCCACCCGTCAAGCAAAAGTTGAGGAAATTCAAAACTGATATGAGTGTGAAGATTAAAGAAGAAGTTACCAAGAAGTTGGATGCAAAGGTTATTTGGGTCACTCGATATCCTGTCTGGTTGGCTAATGTCGTGCCTGTACCGAAGAAGGACGTCAAGATCAGAGTATGCGTCGATTACCGCAATCTCAACAAAGCAAGTCCGAAGGATAACTTCCCTTTACCCAATATCCACATTCTGATTGACAATTGTGCCAAGCACGAGATTGCGTCTTTTGTGGATTGCTATGCCAGGTATCATCAGATTCTAATGGATGAAGAAGATGCAGAAAAGACAGTCTTCATCACGCCATGGGGAACTTATTGCTACTTAGTAATGCCATTTGGGTTGAAGAATGGTGGGGCAACTTATATGAGAGCGATGACTATTGTATTTCATGATATGATACACAAGGAGATTGAGGTATATGTAGATGATGTGATCATAAAATCAAAGCATCAGGCCGACCACATCAGGGATTTGAGGAAATTCTTCCAGAGGCTTCGCAGGTACAACCTCAAGCTTAACCCCGCCAAATGTGCATTTGGTGTTCCATCCAGAAAACTGTTGGGATTCATAGTCAGTCGGCGAGGCATCGAGTTGGACCCATCAAAGATCAAAGCCATACAAGAATTGCCACCTCCGAGGAACAAGACTAAAGTGATGAGTCTGTTAGGAAGGTTGAACTATATCAGCAGGTTTATTGCTCAGCTCACGACGACTTGCGAGCCTATTTTCAAGTTGCTGAAGAAGGACGTTGCGGTCAAGTGGACTGATGAGTGTCAGGAAGCATTCGACGAGATAAAGGGATACTTGTCTAACCCGCCTGTGCTGGTACCACCAGAACCAGGGAGACCTTTGATTCTTTACTTGACTATCCTGGAAAATTCATTTGGCTGTGTACTGGGGCAGCATGACGCCACCGACAGAAAAGAACAGGCCATCTACTATCTTAGCAAGAAGTTCACAGCTTATGATGTTAAGTACACTCACTTGGAAAAGACATGTTGCGCCCTAACTTGGATGGCACAGAAGTTGAAACATTATTTGTCGTCCTACACTACTTACCTCATTTCACGCTTGGATCCATTGAAGTATATCTTTCAAAAGCCTATGCCGATAGGAAGACTTGCAAAATGGCAGATTTTGCTCACAGAGTTTGACATAATCTATGTGACTCGGACTGCGATGAAAGCCCAAGCATTGGCCGATCATTTGGCCGAGAACCCGGTCGATGAAGAGTATGAGCCACTGAGGACTTATTTTCCTGACGAAGAGGTGATGCATATTGATGAACTAGAACAGGCCGAAAAACCAAGCTAAAAACCTTTCTTTGATGGGGCTGCTAACATGAAAGGAGTCGGAATAGGAGCTGTGCTTATTTTTGAAACAGGGCATCACTATCCTATTACGGCTCAGCTTCGTTTTTATTGTACCAACAATATGGCTGAGTACGAAGCATGTATTTTGGGTTTAAGGTTAGCTGCAGACATAGATGTCCAGGAAGTCTTGGTCTTGGGAGACTCGGACTTTCTGGTACATCAAATTTAAGGTGAATAGGAAACGCGAGATCTGAAACTCATACCATACCAACAATGCTTACATGATCTTTGCCAACGGTTTAGATCAGTGGAGTTCAGGCATGTTCCAAGGGTCTATAATGAGGTCGTCGATGCTTTGGCTACCCTAGCATCAATGCTGCACCATCCAGACAAAGCTTATGTCGATCCTTTGCATATTCAAGTCCGAGATCAGCATGCTTATTGTAACATGATTGAAGAAGAACTGGATGGCGAACCATGATTCCACGATATCAAGGAATATATCAGAATGGGGATATACCCAGTGCAAGCCACGGGGGATCAAAAGAGAACAATTCAATGGTTGGCAAGTGGATTTTTCTTGAGTGGAGGAGTTCTGTATAAAAGAACACTAGACCTGGGATTGTTAAGATGTATAGATGCTAGACAGGATATGGCTGTCATGTCCGAAGTACATTCAGGAGTCTGCGGACCACATATGAGCGGATATGTGCTGGCAAAGAAAATTCTCCGAGCAGGTTATTATTGGCTCACCATGGAGCGAGATTGTATTAGTTTTGTGTGCAAATGTCATCAGTGCCAGATACATGGAGATTTGATTCATTCTCCACCATCGGAATTGCACACAATGTCAGCGCCATGGCCCTTCGTCGCTTGGGGCATGGATATCATTGGACCAATTGAGCCAGCAGTATCCAACGAGCATAGGTTCATTCTGGTAGCCATTGATTATTTCACCAAATGGGTTGAGTCCAAAACTTTCAAGTCTGTGACCAAGAAAGCAGTGGTCGATTTTGTTCACTCAAATATCATCTGTCGACTTGGAATCCCAAAGGTGATCCTCACGGATAATGGTGCTAATCTTAACAGCAAGTTGATGAAAGAGGTATGTCAACAGTTTAAGATTACACACCGCAATTCCACCCCATATCGTCCCAAGGCGAATGGAGCAGTTGAGGCAGCCAACAAAAACATAAAGAAGATACTTCAGAAAATGGTAGAAGGTTCGAGGCAATGGCATGAAAAATTACCATTTGCATTGTTGGGTTATCGCACCACTGTCCATACTTCAGTAGGTGCAACTCCTTATTTGTTGGTATACGGAACTGAAGCCGTAATACCTGCGGAAGTTGAAATCCCGTCCCTTCGGATTGTCGCTGAAGCTGAGATTGATGATGATGAGTGGGTCAAAACTCGTTTGGAGCAGTTGAACTTGATTGATGAAAAAAGATTGGCAGATGTGTGTCATGGCCAGTTATATCAAAAGAGAATGGCAAGAGCATACAACAAAAAGGTGCGTCCCCGGAAGTTTGAAGTGGGCCAGCAAGTGCTGAAACGCATCCTTCCACATCAGGCTGAGGCAAAAGGCAAGTTCACCCCGAATTGGCAAGGGCCATTCATTGTAACCAGAGTGTTGTCCAATGGTGCTTTATGTTTAATAGATATCGAAGGAAAATACATCGACATGGATATCAATTCTGACGCAGTTAAGAGATATTATGTATGATTTCTTTTAATTGTAATTGTTGTTTGTTTGCATTTGGCATGATATCGGAGAATGAAATGATGGAGGCAATTTGTTCTTCCATCCAAACACTTCAACCTTTGCTTCCCCTTTTGAGCCTTATTTATTCTTTCATACCCCTATTTTGGAATCAGTAATGAAAATGAAAAAAGGGAGAAAAGAAAAATAATGATAATAAAGACAAAAAAAAAGTCACAAGAAAAACAAAGGAAATGGGAACTACATTTGACCTAATTCCTCAAAAAGGATACGTAGGCGCCTCACAGCTCGGTCATAGTGTAATAAGAATCAAAAATCCCCAAGCAAGAAAACTGGGGCAGAAGTTGTGTTTATAATTTTGGGAAAGAAAGTTGATTCCAAGAGTTGTAATATTTTACCCATCAAAATTATTTTAAATTTTTTCTTTAGCCATACACCAGAAACTCATATTAATGTCCAAAAGACCTCCCGATCAGTATCCGAGAAGTGCCAAGTCGGGCAAATGGAAGTCTGGAGTAACACTCTGGTCCCCAGCAGAAAAGAAATGAAATGAGAGAATCCCCAGCAGAAAAGAAATGAAATGAGAGAATCTTATCAGTAACACCCCAATCCCCAGCTGAAAAGAAATAAAATGAGAGAGCCTTATTGGTGAAAACCTTCACAGGCACCATAAGGCGACGAAAATTGAGAGAAATAAAATGAGAGAGTCTTATTGGTGAAAACCTTCACAGGAACCATAAGGCGACGGAAGTTGAGAGAAATAAAGTGAGAGAGTCGTATTGGTGAAAACCTTCACAGGCACCATAAGGCGACAGAAGTTGAGAGAAATAAAGTGAGAGAGTCGTATTGGTAAAAACCTTCACAGGCACCATAAGGCGACGAGAGTTGAGAGAAACGAGAGAGTCTTATTAGTGAAAACCCCTCGAAGGGCACTATAAGGCGACAAGGAATTAAAAGGGGGCAAACGAGATAAGCTTGATAGAAATGATCCATCGAGGTATCAAGCAGAACAAAGATGTTGATTCGGCAAAAGAGTTGGGTTGTGGGACCTTTTGAAATGCAAAGTAAGGCCATCAGAAAGATTGATTGATATAATAGACTGGGTTGATTAATCCGAAATGCACAACATGATCATTGAGATCGGTTATACCATTCAGATAAGTCCTTTTCCTTTTCTTCTCTTCAAACAATTCTTTAGGAAGATTTTTCTTTTTATCTTTTGAAGTCATCATCTTTCATTTCTTTTGGTTAAAGATTTTTTTATAGTAGTTTGTTTTTAAGAAGGATTTTCAAAGCCAACTACCAGTCGCCAACATGGTGCAATGTAAATAGGGATAAGACAGGCCGAAGATAATGTGACGGGACAAGAAAGACGTCATTATAAGACCAAATGATGGATTGCTCTAAGATGTCGTGGAAAGTACGGAGTAAAAGTGGAAAACAATGGTTGAGAAGTGGGTAAATACAGAAGCATCAAGAAAGTCGAAAGTTATCAGCCAGGTTTCAAGATGATCGAACAACGCAGAGCATGGGAAAAAGAATAGGGAAAACCATCCCCAGCAGGAACGTCCCCCACGTTTTAAACTAACAAATTTTCTTTGATTTGAAGCAGGGACAGGAAACGTTATTGATGACAGAAAGACATGCCACAAGAAAGATTGTCAAACTGGGGCAGAAAATTTTCTTTCATTTCGAAAATTTTCTGGAAATCTAACACAAGTTTTGAGGGAAGCGATATCCCCAGCAGTTTTCGGAAGAAGGCAATACAAGTTTTAAAGAAAGCAATTTCGGGAGAAAGATAACACAAGTCTTAAGGGAAGTAGTTCCAGAGGAAGGAAAATACGAGCTTTAAGGGAATTAGTCTTGGAAGGAGGGGAATAACATATTTTTGAATGAAACACCGGTATTATCCCCAATAGTCTCAGAGGAATGAAACACCAGTTTTGAGGGAAGCAGTTCTAAAAGAAGATAATTCAAGTTAGAAGGAAAATGGTTCAAGAGGCAGGGAGGAACAACGGCGATAAAATGCATTTTTAAGTTGTAGTTGAAGTCAGGAGCCCGCTTGGAGAATGGAGGCGTTATATCTTTAAGTTGTAGTTGGAGTCAGGAGCCCGCCTGGAGAATGGAGGTATTATATTTTAAAAAGTAGTTGAAGTCAGGAGCCCGCTTGGAGAATGGAGGCATTATATCTTTAGGTTGTAGTTGGAGTCAGGAGCCCGCCTGGAGAATGGAGGTGTTATATTTTAAAAAAGTAGTTGAAGTCAGGAGCCCGCCTGGAGAATAGAGGTGTTATATTTGTAAGAAGTTGTTGAAGTCAGGAGCCCACCTGGAGAATGGAGATTGTAATATTTTAAGTTATAGTCGAAGTCAGGAGCCCGCCTAGAGAATGGAGGTATTATCTTTTTGAGTCGTAGTAGAAGTCAGGAGCCCGCCCGGGGGGCGGAGAGTTACAACAAAAATCCCCAGCATAAACTCAAGTGCAGAAGTCAAAAGAGAGGCAACAATGGTCAAATAAAGATAATTCTCATGTCGAAGGAGAAACAATTCGAATTTCACAAGAAAGAAAGAAACAATAGAGGAAACACAAGCCAACAAGAAAGCAAGGCAACGAGAGCAAGTTCGAAGATCTAGATAAGATTTTGTAACTCCTAGTTTAGTCTAGCTTCTTATTTTCTTTTAGCATGGTGTAACAAGGAGGTCAGTAAGCAGATAGCAGCAGCAGCAATAGCAGTGACAACAAAATCACAGCTTCATGGTAGTCTCAGCTACCGAAACTTCTCGAACTACATTGACCTGATTCCCTTTTAGCCAGGGATATGTAGGAAACCTTCGAAGCAGAGGTTCGGTCAAATCTTTCAAAAATGCTTCACACGGAGTAGCCGAACGGGTAAAAATCGCTCGTATCCGCTCACTTTATCTTTGCACGAAAACTCTTCGTGTTTCCGGGCAAAGAGGGGCAGCTGTGAGCACGTGATTTTTGCCTCATACGAATTACTCCAAAAGAATCCCCAAAATTAGGTATTTTCTTTAATTATGTGTTATTTTTCAGGAATTATTGTGTGATTTCCCTGATTGTTTGCATATATTTGTGTGCATGTTTAATTTTATTAATGCATTGAAAGTACAAAAATATAGCATTTGCATTTAAGATTTGATTTTTTATATTTTTGAATTAATTAATAATTAGGTGTTTCACAAAATGAAAATTCAAAAAAAAAAATAATAACATGTTTGGTAATTTTAGTCAAATTGTTGTGATTTGGCATTTTATTATTTGTAATAATTATTAGTTGGAGTAAATTAATATTTTTAAGTTAATTCGGGTTTTATGATTTAATTAGGATTTTAGTTTTAATTGTTGAAAAGGAAAGGAAAAGAAAATTGAAAAGGAAAAGAGAATAAGAAGAGGAAATCTGGTTGGGCCAATTTGGCCAAGCCCAAGACCAAAACCCAGTTCTTACCCAAGAAAATCAGCCCAATACCCGCTCCAATCCAGTCCGTCTCCAGGTATACCCAAACGACGTCGTATTAGGCCAATAGACCTAAACCATTGATTTGTTTTGATCGAACGGTCCAGATCACCCCTCCCATAACCCGTTTTGACCCATTCCCTGTACCCGGTCTAACCCGATCCCCTCGCAAAACCAGACGATGTCGTTTCTCATTAGTGAAGTGATCAAGGCCGTTGATCGTGAATGATCCAACGGCCAAGATCAAATCCCCACCCCACTATATATTCCTAAAATCATACCCCGCCTCCTAAGCCATACCCCCCATTCGCCTTCATCTCTAACCTAGAGACAGGCCCCAACACCCGCCGCCTTCAACCACCACCCTCCGGCCACCGGAAATTGCCTCACGGCGGTTCTGGTGGTCCAAACAGCCCCAAAATTACACCATAGCCTCCCCACGACGTCCTCTTTCCAAATCTCGTATCAGCTTTCTTCGAATCAGTACCCAACATTTCGAATCTTAGATCGAAGAATCGAATCAAACCCTAATCCGTCCAATGACCACCAAAATTACACCACAACTTCCCCTCGACCTCCCCAACCTAACCCCTCTAACCATCACCCTCGAATCATGGCCGATTGCTTCGAATATCAGATCGAAGGCACGACCTCAAACCTCAAACCTACTCAATCAGTCCCAAGGTTACACCACTGAACCACCTAGCTACCCCCGTCCCAAATCCCACCCAGGTTCTGTCCAAATCTTGTTAGAGCCTTTCGAATTTCAAATCGAAGGCAAACCCTAGAGGAACCAGCTTCAGACTGTGTACGAAGTTAAATGTTTGAGGTCTTAACCGACTTTAGTCAAGTGTTCTCAGTCGAGAACACTCGATTAAGGTCCGTTTTGGCTTCAACATTTCAAGACGAAGTGTCAATGAGAACGGAGTTCATTTGGTTTCTGATTTAGAGGTATTTCTCCTCTTTTCCTTTTTCCTTTTTGATTGTTATTTGTGTTTGCCTAATTAGGTTTCAGTGCTGTGATTGTCAATTCCTTCTTTCCCCTCTTTCGGACCTTTTTCCGGTCCAAATTTTCATCACTGTATTAATTGGATTTGGTTGAAATCGCTCGAACCCCTGTTTGTTTGTTTTCCCTCTAGATTAGTTTCTTCTTTACATTGTTGAGTATCTCGGTTTAGGCAAGTTCAGTGAGTGATTGTATAAAACTGTGATCGTTTGATATTATTACAACAACAACAACAACAACAACCCAGTATAATCCTACACGTGGGGTCTGGGGAGGGTAATATGTACGCAGACCTTACCCCTACCCCGAAGGGTAGAGAGGCTGTTTCCAGGAGACCCTCGGCTCAAAAAACAACAGAAGCCGACATATTAGTACCATAAAAATGCATAATAAAATAACAGCGATACAATAGATATGAAATACAGAATACGAAATACGAAAAAGATGGTTGGTATAGTAAAACTAGCAGGTAAAGCCCTGCATCAATAGACGACCAATGACCTTCTTAGTCTAACTCCTAACTGGCTAGTCTCACTCTATTGTGCTGTAGAAATATTCACAACTCTCCCCTAACCTACAACCTTAATACTCGACCTCCATAATTCCCTGTCAAGGGCCATGTCCTCAGTAATCCTAAGTCGCGCCATGTCCTGTCTGATCACCTCTCCCCAATACTTCTTAGGTCGTCCTCTACCTCTCCGCGTGCCCACTACAGCCAGTCGCTCACACCTCCTCACCGGTGCATCAGTGCTCCTCCTCTGAATGTGCCCGAACCATCTGAGTCTTACTTCCCGCATCTTGTCCTCCATGGGGGCCACACCCACCTTCTCTCGAATATCTTCATTCCTAATCTTATCCATCCTTGTATGCCCGGGTTTGGTTTAGAATTGTGAATGTAGTCAGTTATTCCCATATACATGTGCATCTTAGCAATTTAATATCAGTTTGCTATTTGATCTAATCTGTGTAGTTTGAGTTGCTGTTTGATTTTGAGTAAGGGAATTGGTTATAGCTGATGAGGTACAAGGGATTGGACTAGGACAGTAAATCACAGTAGTTTCAGGGGTAATTTGGGAATTGAAAACTTAAAGAAATGGGTAAGTTGAATGTTCTATCAGTAAAGCACTTAATTAATATTAAACTAATGCATTTGTTTAGTGTTAATGGGGAACAAAATATAATGGTATGGAAGGCTTAAAAGGGATTGATTAAAATATGTTGCCCATACCTGCTTGAAATTTAAATAAAGAAAAGGGTTAGTGAGGAGCAAAACATACTCTAGTGGAGTGCTAAAGGTATCATGGGCAGAATTAGTTTAAGAATTCTGCCTGAGTGCTCTTGAGAGCTGGCAATGTCAGTGTTTGGGTATAAGTGGGGGGATTTTGGACAGAGTTGGGGATCCTTTTTGAGTCTGGTCTTGGTTTTTCTTTTGGGCAGACCTTAGAGGAAAAGAGCATTCTGAAAAGAGAGAGTAAAAGATAAAGGAAGAGAAACAGACAAGAAAAAATATATTCCATTGAGGAAGTTTTCTGATTCTAGTTCATCTAGGAGTAAAATAGTTTAAGTTTTCTTGGTATTGTTGAGTAACTGAAGCTTGAAAGGTACAAGAATATGATTTCAAGTTGAATCTGGTTTGTTCGACTGAGTTGATTGGTTATTTGCTTGGGTTTATTGATTGCTGGGTTGATTCTTGGATTCTCTGGTGTCATATGTTTTTGAAAATTCTCCTATTGTCGTTGTTGAACCCTGCTGGATTGGTCATTTGTTGCTGCTATTGCTGTTTGACTGACCCCCTCATTTTTTTGGTTTATACTTCAACTTCCAGGTACACGACTCGAGACTCTATGGCTGTAGCTTCACATGATTGAAACATAAAATCAATGAAGATTGACCAAATGTCTTCTGTTGTTGTTTTTAAATTGATTCGTTGTCTGTGATTTGAACTTGGACTCTAGTTCAATTGTGTGGAACAAAATTAGTTTTGTAATCATATGAACTGGATTCGAACAGGGCTGTTGTATAATTTGAACTGCAATTGGATTGTGTTAACTATCATTTGGTACAGACTGTTAGGTAGTATGATAACTTGTGTTCCTTATTAACTGGGGATTTGCATGTTCGATAGCTGTTATTTTGAAAGTTTGTCTGTGATCCGTTTATTGTGCAGTAGATGTTAGTTGCATTTTGAGGACTAAAATAGGGATTGTTGTAGTTAAGGTAGTTGTACTGGGCTGCACCAATTGAGTGAACTATTTGAATTGGTCATAGGTAATCTGGTTGTTAATATGAATATAGGTTGATGCACCTTCACCTAAAGCCAAAGCTTGTAGTAGTTATATCAATCAGCCACTTAGTTAATTGTAACCTTATATGATTAATTACCTTAAGCATCAATCGATATATTAGCTTGAAGTAGTATTTTCAAATTAGTACAAGAATGTTAGTAAACATCAAAATGTGCGTGTCTATTGGATTTATCCATTAAACCTGATAAGTTTCACTTAGTTATTAAGGTGTTAATCTGATTAGCAACATCTGAATAATGCATCAGAGCAATTGTTAACTGGTCATTTGCTCAATTTGAACTATCATATTTGGCTTAATCACGTGGGCTTAACCATTCCTTTTCCCCCAAGAGGTGTAATCTCCAGATTGATAAACATGCAGCCCAGTTCCCGTTTTATGACTGTATGCGCTTGGACTTGGGCTGAGATATACGGATGGCCAGTTTCGAAGCCCGATGTTTGGCTTTGGTACATCATCACCAATTAGTCTGGTCCAACCCCGAAACAATTCGATTAGGACATGTACTTGTTTATTTAATAGAGATCAACAAAAATAGAAATCATAGTTACCTTAGGATTTTCCCTTTTAAAATAAATAATAGATGAGATGAGCCTTGCCAAATAAATGCATAAATTGCGGGGCCCTCAATAAATGGTTAAAATGAAACATTTAGAATTCGGGATGGGCCGTTTAGTGAATTTTACGGCCCTCCCCAAAGATAATAATGCGCTAGTCATTCTAGACGCGCTTTTAATAATTTACTTTCTTAAACTCGGGTGCACATTTATGTGACCCAAATCCAAATTTCAACAGAGTTGAAATGTGTCAATAACCACGGGTGCATTGATGTGACGTGGTTCGAGATGTATTTTCACGACGTTGCAATTCTCGTTAAAAACAATAATAATAAAAGCGTAAAAAGTTAAAATTTGCACATAGGTTCAACATGTATTAAAATCAAATAAATAAGCCGAATATGACAGTTGAGCGACCGTGCTAGAACCACGGAACTCGGGAATGCCTAACACCTTCTCCCGGGTTAACAGAATTCCTTACTCGGATTTCTGGTTCGCGGACTGTAATACAGAGTCAATATTTTCCTCGATTCGGGATTCAACCGGTGACTTGGGACACCATAAATCTCCCAAGTGGCGACTCTGAATCTTTAAATAAAATCCCGTTTCGATTATCCTTTAATTGGAAAATCTCCCTTACGCCCCTGCGGGCGCAGGTAAAAAGGAGGTGTGATACCGACCGAACTTAAACTATGCGAATTAGTCAATTAACAAGTAAGCAGTAGTAGCACACGTTTGCAAATAAAGTAGTATTCCCCATCTAAATGAATATATGATCAATGAAGTTTAGATAATGAAAGAGGTTTGGACAACTTAATCACATGTATATGTAAAGAAAAGAGGGAGTTTAAATAATTTCAACACATATCAGAATAGGGAAAGAGAAGTCCTAAGTTGATTAGCCTACAGGATCAATCTGTGCAATGCCCGATAATCCTCCTCGACTTGAGGGGCTACACGTGACATTAGCACGCATGTCATCATATCCTTTACTACCCATTACCCTCCCCTTAATGATTATATAAGCGAGTTTGATTAACGACCTCTAAGCGTGTTGTTACCCGTCCCTTCCTTGTGGCCCCCGAGGAGTTTAGGACCTCTAGACTTGGGCAGTTCTAGACAATCCTAAGGTGTTCAAAAAGGAAAAGTCTAGGCGACAACAAATAACACATAGGACTGTCAATTAAGGAAACAAGTAAAAGGCTCATATTTACCTCCACAGATACATAGGCAAATAAACAACACGTCTCAAACAACTGATTTTGAAGAAGTTCAGAAAACCTAGGAACATGATATCTAGATGAATGTTATAAATACATGATATACAGGGTTTGTTTTAAGGGAGGTGGTAGAATGCTAACCAGTTTGCATATTGGTTTTATAAACTATGAAACTTAAGCAGTTTAAACATGATCAGAACACAGTTTCTCATTTTTACAAGGAGATTAATTACCAAAGGCTTGCCTAGGCGTGGGATTCTACACAATCACAGTGCAGGAGCTGTTTAAATAGTTTAAGATTATTCAACCTATAGGCATGCTGGATCTAGGTGATACAGATTATAACAGGCGATTTATCAATTTACATTTAGAGACATAATACCTATGCGTGAGTCTATTTTAAACCTTTTCATGGACAGCTATTGATTTAATCGAAATAGACGCGGTTCAAACAGAGTTCCTAAGAGCATGGTATCTAATGCGTATAAGAATGACAAATTTTATTAAGCTTATTTAATAGCAGGATGTCTATGTGACAGTACTTGCGAAGAACTAGAAACTAAACATGCAACATGTTGAAGCAGTAAACGTGAAGGCCCTAAAAACAGGATATCTAATGCACGGGTTTAATCATGGTTTAAATGTAAATGAACACATCAATCCTAGAACATAGTTTCTAATGCAGATTTGCAGAATATAAAATCTTATAGCATATCTTCTACCCAACTTTACCCGCAGGTTTATATAGCTACCCTCCCTTTTATTAGTTACCCCAATATTTGTTTACAAATAATTATTACAGACCGGAATTGAATAAATTACACATATGAAATGTAAAGTAATACTATATGGAGCCTGAAGCAGGCTCAGAATAACCCTGGGAGCACCAGGCCTTCAGTGTAGCCTCAAATGCTAAGAAATATCATAGCCAACAAGTGTCCAGGTGTGTCAGAGTTCCCTAAGGACCTCAAGAATCCCAGGCAGTGCTCACACCCAGACTTTTCTCAAACAGTGACTGGTTATGTGTAGTGTGGAAGAGTCAGCCCTGATATGCAAGAGTTCAGAGAGACCTCAAGGATCCCTAAGCAGTACACATACCAGAGGGGCAGAACTTAATGACCTAAGAGTAAGTGAGAGTGCTTGACATAGTTTGAAAGACTCAGTGAAAATAGTGTGGAGATAACTTTTTAGGATTGAAAAAGGTTTTCTGGAATAGACTAGTTTTAAGAAAATGCTAGGAATGAAAACCAGTTTTAGAAGAATACTGATAACATTTTTGAATCAGTTCAGAAGAGAGAAAATTCAATAGACAATCAATCAATCATAGAAGGTTCAGAACCACAAGCACTTTAGCAAGCATGTTTGCACACAGGGGTGAAAGGGATTGGGAACACATGGAAATCTCATTGAGGGTATATGAATAGGATGCAGGGAGGCATGTAGACATAACATGCACAGAGCACTTAGGAGCTTCATAGTCCTAACAAATTAACTAGGATAGCAGGCCATTAAGACATGGAGAAAAGATATAGAGGATAGAATCAGACACACAAGTAGGATCAACCATATTAAGTCACCAACATGATCACACAGTTAAAGGATTAATCATAAATCAACAAACAGGCTGGTCAAGCATCAGGTAAACATGTAAATTGTAGACATACTAGTTGTACATTGAACAGGGCAGAATTTAGGCATGCTTAAAGAAGTAAATAAGAGGATAGGTCAAATTCATAATCAATGAACTAATGTAGGAATAAAACACGTAGAGTTTGGGTTTCAAATTTAACTAGAGATATACAATTAAGGAAAAACAAAAAGGTGCAGAATATAGAGCAACTATAGTCTCACTATGTAGCCTTGGCTTTCAGCCGGCTAGAACCACAATAGCAAAAGTAGCAAAGAAGGAGAACAGTTTGAGTGTATATGTGTATTGTGAACTGATGTTCTTCTAGAAGTAAGAATAGAGGAGAGTATATATAGTAGTTAGGAGCAAAACAAAATAAGGTAAAGGAGATCAATCAGTCAGCAATTAAGGGAAGCTTACGGAATCAATTAAGCGCAAAATCAGTATAGTCTCCCTTAGTTAAGGGGTAATTACCCAACGGTAAAGGGCATGACAATATTTAAAGAAAGAAAATCGAGTAAGACTTAAGTACAGAGTAGGCAATTAGGGGTAAATAAGCAGGGGTTCAATTAAGAAAACAATCTTGAGGAATTAGTAGGTATCACAGTTAATCAAATAAGGTAAGAAACTAAATAAGGTCGCAAATAAAGTAATAATCAAGAATCAGCCCCTAATTTTTTGCGGAGCAAATCAATGGATCAAGAATCCAAAATAGTACTGATTTAAAGGAGAATAATATATGTTTCCACAAATAGATAAATAGGCTAAGTATAAACACACAGAATCAGTCGAGAAATTGAGTCAGAAACCTTAATAGAGGCATACTAGGGTAAAAATCACAAGATGTTTAAATTAGACTAAGGAGAAATCATGAGAGTCAAAGCATAGAACGAAACAGTGCATAGGCAACACGGTCAAACTCAGAATTAAAGATAAAATGTCAAAAATTAGGGTTTTAGCATAAATCAACTAGGGCTAAGACAAACTCAACATAAATCGGCCAAAAAGCACATAAGAACAGAAGGTTAAACGTTCAAAGTCAGAAAACGTTTGGAAAAAAGGATTTTCAGGAAACCCTAGCTTTAGAAAAATGGAAAATCACTCAAAAACTAGAAGATTTTTATGAAAAACATGTGAAATAGGTCCGATTCTTCTCAGATATGTACAGATTTGAGAAGATTAAAGACAAAATTTAGGGTTTTTAGAAGCAAATCAGAGATGAGAACATAGGTCTAGAAAATCATGGATTCATATCAAAATAAGAGAGGCTTCTTACTCATGGTCGAGCAAATGGCTTGAAACAGGCAAAGAAATCAAAGGTGCAAACCAAACCGCCTAGGTCCCTTGAGATCTTCCCAAGGATCTAGGAAATTGATGAGTCATAGCAAGTAGGAGGCCAGCATAGGCCTGAGACGATAGAGAAACATCATAGAACAACGGGCTAAGACGGTGACGGTGCCTGAGGATTAGGGTTTAGGTAGAGAGCGTTTGAGAGAGAAGAGAACAGGTGACGACGGGGTATGGTGGAAAGTGATTTAGGTTAGGAGGGGGTCGTTTGGAGTTAAAATTGGTAAGAATAAATATGGGCTGTTGATCTCAGCGATCAACGGCCAGGAGTAGGGGGGTCTGGGTCGGGTCTAATTGCATTTGGTCTTGGAGTGAATTGGGTTAGGGATTTGGGCTAGTTTTTGGGTTCGAATATTAGGGAGATTAAAAGGCTATTTGTTAAATACCCAAATAATTGAATTAAATTATTTTATAAAATAATTAACAATGAGAAAAAATAATTTTTAGGGATAGAAGTATCTCAAAATAATTATTCAATATTTTAAAAATATAAGGGACCAATTTCTGGAAAAATTATACAGTGATGTGTACATGGGCTATAATTGCAAAATCAGTGCAATTGTAACCAAACGGTGCAAATCTGGACATTTGTAAAATAATTGGAACTTAATAAGGCCATAAATGGTAATATTAAATCAAGAGATGTTTTAAAATTATCTGTAATGCAATTTTGTAATTATTTATATGAAGAAAATATTGAGATAAATTAATTAAAAAATGCAAAAATTATGGAAAAATACCCATTGATGCTAGTGCATAGTTTTAAAGATATATATGCATTTCAAAAAATATTATAGGAAAAATTGGGTATCAACAGCTGTCCCTCTTTACCCGGGAGGGATGAAAGAGTTTTCCGGTAAAGAAATGACGGCTAATTTTGACCGAATGGGATATTTTAAAAGATAGAGGCCACACTCTAGTCTTTGAGCTGCCTACATATCCTTGGTTTTATAGGAATCAGACCATGTGTAGTTCCAGATCCATCGATGGAATGTACCGATGAAGTCATTACAAGAACGGACCCGAAATTTCGAGATGGATGAAAGAGTGGTTATGGTGAACGATCAGGTTTGAGATAGTTGAAGGAACTGGAGCGAGGACGCTCATGCTGGGATAGCATTTGCTTACTGGTCACCAGCAGATAAAGAGATGTTACGAACATGTATTTGTTCGAAAATTTAAACATGATGCAAATTCCCTTTGTACCATGGAAGTTGTCTTCGGACGGTTAAGGATGACGTCCTTAGACCATGATGTCCTGGGCCATGAATTATTCAGATAAGAGATTTGCAGGCCATGAAATGATGTTCTCGGGCCATGAAGATGGTGCCTCCGAACCATGACGCCTTTGAATAATGATATGCAAATTTGAGAGATCCTCAGTCCATGGCATGGTGTCTTCCGGCTATGAGGATGATGCCTTTAGACTATGGCGCCTTTGGACAAGTTGGCAATATTTCAGCCCATGAGATGCAACAGTATGATGCTAAAGTCAACAAGACAAGGCTTAGTCTTGTAAGGTTGAGGGCAACACTTAGCCCAAAAGAGGAGCAAATCGATAGTGCCAAAGAAACAACGCTTAGTCTCGGCAAATAAAGGTGATGTTGGCCTTATGCAAAACAGGAGGCAGATCTTAGCCTCATGCAAGATTAGAGATAGAGCTTAGTCTCATGCAAAAAGAAGGCAATGCTTAGCCTTATGCAAATATGGAGGCAGGGCTTAGCCTCATGCAAGATTGGAGAAAGGGCTTAGTCTCATGCAAAGTGCAAGGGCTTAGTCCCATTCAAATATGGAGGCATGGCTTAGCCTCATGCAAGGTTCGGGACAGGGCCTAGTCCCATGCAAATAGAAGGCAGTGTTTAGCCTTATGCAAATATGGAGGTAAGGCTTAGCCTCATGCAAAGTTCGGGATAGGGCTTAGTCCCATGCAAATATGGAGGTTGGGCTTAGCTTCATGCAAGGTTCGGGATAGGGCTTAGTACCATGCAAATGGAAGGCGGTGCTTAGCCTTATGCAAATATGGAGGCAGGGCTTAGACTCATGTAAGGTTCGGGACAGGGCTTAGTTCCATACAAATGGAAGGCAATGCTTAGCCTCATGCAAGGATCGGGACATGGCTTAGTCCCATGCAAATGGAAGGCAGTGCTTAACCTTATGCAAATATGGAGGCAGGGCTTAGCCTCATGCAAGATTCGGGACAGGGCTTAGTCACATGCAAATGAAGGCAGTGCTTAGTCTTATGCAAATATGGAGGCAGGGCTTAGCCTCATGCAAGGTTCGGGATAGGGCTTAGTCCTATGCAAAGAACGAATGGCAAATAAGGGTAGAATGTTTCTTAGTTGGAGATACGTTCAGTGTCTGGTGGCCCGTTTGATAGTGATTTTGCCTCGTGTATATATATATATATATATATATATATATATATATATATATATATATTTGCAACTGCTATTGTTATGTTAGGTGTGCTTGCGCTCAAAGAAAATTTTGTGAGTTTCGTAAGGGGGAGGTTGGTTCGTGCCTTTGTCCATTGGCATTGCTCTGCTCCGTTCTGGAGGCCTTGTTTGAGTTTCCCTGGGTAACACCTAATTATTACGGAAATAGAGTTTTCAAAAATATGCAATTCTTGATAAAAATAGAGTCATTTTAGAAACATAGTGAAATATCAAGTAATTTTAGATGAACTAGTGATTGTAACACATTTCAGAGACATTGTAGCTTTCTCGTGTTAGAATTTTGAGGATCCTCCTCAAAATTCTGCCCCAATTTGCTGGATGATCCTTCAGCTATTTGCGAGCAACGAACTCGTTGGACCCTCTTCGGAATTTTGAGAATCCTTCTCAAAATTCTGCCCCAGTTTCTTAACATTTTTCCGACTTTCTGGCATGCGATGGGGTTGGCTGGACTTGCTCCGGAATTTTGAGGATCCTCCTCAAAATTTTGCCCTAGTTTCTGACCCTGGGGGAAATGGAAATTTTATTATGATATGACCGAACCCACAGGGCTGCCTACGTATCCCATCTTAAAAAAGAATCAAGTCAAGCATAGTTCAATTACATCATATGAAGAAATGTAAGTAGTCTAAACATAGTATCTCTTGACTGTGTCTGAATTGATTGGTTTTGTCCAGATTTCTCCGTCCATTTCTGCAAGTATGAGTGCCTCTCCTATTATCACCATGTGAACCATATAAGAACCTTGCTAGTTGGGAGAGAATTTCCCTTTTGCTTCATCTTGATGTGGGAAGATCTTCTTCAGCACCAATTGTCCTGGTGCAAACTGTCTTGGCTTGACCCTTTTGTTGAAAGCTCTAGACATTCTGTTCCGATAAAGTTGACCGTGACATACTGTGTTCATTCTTTTTCCATATATAAGGGCCAACTGCTCATAGCGACTCCTTATCCATTCTGTATCGCTGAGTTCGGCTTCCTATATGATCCTTAAAGAAGGAACCTCTATCTCGGCTGGATGAAAGCTTCGGTACCATAAACCAGCATGTAGGGAGTTGCCCCAGTTGATGTGTGTACTGTAGTACGGTATCCTAACAAAGCAAATGGTAGCTTCTCGTGCCATTGCTTGTGGTTTCTACCATCTTCCTTAGTATCTTCTTGATATTTTTATTGCCGGCTTCCACAGCTCCGTTCATCTAAGGTCTATATGTTATAGAGTTCTTGTGCTTGATTTTGAAAGTTTCACACATGGCTTTCATCAGATCATTGTTAAGATTGGCAGTATTATTGGTGACAATGGACTCGGGAACTCCGAATCGACAAATAATACGTTCCTTGACAAAGTCTGTAATGACTTTCTTGGTTACAGCTTTGTAGGATGCGGCCTCTACCCATTTTGTGAAATAGTCAATGGCTACTAGGATAAACCGGTGTCCGTTTGAAGCAGTGGTCTCGATAGGACCGATGACATCCATTTCCCAGGTGGCAAATGGCCAAGGTGAACTAATGGCATTAAGCTCATTTGGCGGCACTTTTATCATATTGGCATGCGCTTGACATTGGTAGCATTTGCGGACATACTAGATGCAGTCTGTCTCTATAGTCATCCAAAAGTAACCGACCTTGAGTATCTTCTTGGCCAAGATAAAACCATTCATATGCAGGCCGCAGGTCCCAACATATATCTCCTAAAATAGCTTAGAAGCCTCTTTTGCGTCGATACATCTTAGTAATCCCAAGTCAGGCGTTCTTCTAACAAGTTTCCTCCGCTGTGGAAGAAATGGTTGGACAATCTCCGGAGTGTGCATTTTTTAGTATGGTTTTCATGCTTTGGGTATTCTCCCTTTGCCAAATATTCCTTGATATCGTGAAACCAAGGTTTTCCATCCGTTTCTTCTTCAACATGGGCACAATACGCCGGCTGATTATGAATTCTCACTAGGATGGGATCAATGAAATTCTTATTTGGATGTTGTATCATGGATGATTAAGTGGCCAATGCATCGACAAACTCATTCTAAATCTTGGGCATATGTCGAAACTCTATCTTCCTAAACCTCTTTCTCAATTCCTGCTCATGGTGCAGATATGACAATATCTTGGAATTTTTGGTGGCCCACTCTCCTTGTACCTGGTGCACGAGCAAATCTGAATCACCAATTACTAGCAACTCCTGAATATTCATGTCGATTGCCATGTTGATCCCCAGTATGCCGGCTTCATACTCTACCATGTTGTTGGTGCACAGAAATCTAAGTTTAGCAGATACCAGACAATACTGACCTGTTTCTGATACCAAAACCGCTCTAATGTCCACTCCTTTGAAATTTGCCGCTCCATTAAAGAATGACCTCCAGCTGTCGTATACTTCAGTACGTGGTATAGGCACAGAAGTAATGCCTCAATTTCTGGGCCGTCCAGGTCAAAGCTCAACAAGTGCGTTCCAGCAGAGAGTATCATGCTTCATAAGGTGTGAATTTCATACTTAGGTAGTATATGGCTTGCTCCTTTCTCCCTGTATCGTCATGTTGTCCCAGAACACATCCGAAGACCCCATCCAATATAGATAGATAGAGTAGCAAAGGTCGTCCTGGTTTTGGCAAGACCAAGACCGATGGTGTGGACAGGTACTCCTTGATTTTGTCGAAAGCTTTCTGACAATCCTCGGTCCAACTTGTTTCGGCATCTTTCCTCAGTATCTTGAAGATGGGTTCACATATAATCGTGGACTGTGCTATGAAGCGATTGATATAATTGAGACGCCCTAGGAAACTCATCACGTCCTTTTTGCTCCTAGGCAGCGGTAACTCCTGAATAGCCTTAACCTTGGATGGGTCTAGCTCGATCCCTCGACTACTGACAATGAATCCTAGTAACTTGCCTGTGGGAACCCCAAATGCATACTTTGTGGGGTTCAGTTTTAAGTTGTACCTCCTTAACTTGGGAAAGAGCTTTCTTAAGTCCGCTATATGATCCGCGACCCTCTTGGATTTGATAATGACATTGTCCACATATACCTCTATTTATTTGTGTATCATATCATGGAAGATGGTTGTCATGGCTCTCATGTAAGTATCCCCATCATTCTTTAGACCGAATGGCATCATCTTGTAGTAGCATACCCCCCATGGTGTAATAAAAGCTATTTTCTCTGCGTCTTCTTCATCCATCCAGATCTGATGATAACCCGTGAAGCAATCTACAAAGGATTGGAGTTCATTCTTAGCGCAATTGTCGATTAGGATGTGTATATTTGGCAGTGGAAAGTTGTCCTTGGGACTCGCTCTGTTTAAGTCTCGATAGTCAACACATGCTCTGACTTTTCCATCTTTCTTCAGAACTGGTACAATGTTGGCTAACCAGGTTAGGTACTCAACCACCCTGAGGACTTTGGCTTTGATCTGCTTAGTAACTTCCTCCTTGGATTTTAGGCTTATATTTGGTTTGAATTTTCTGAGTTTTTGCTTCACTGGCGGACACATGGGATTGGTAGGCAATTTGTGAGCCACTATGGACGTGCTCAAACCGGTCATGTCATCATATGAACATGCGAAGATATCCTCATATTCTTTCAAGAAATGAATGTACTCCTCTTTCTTTGTTGGTGATAAGTGAATGCTGATGCGAGTCTCCTTGACGGTCTCGGCGTCCCCCAAATTTACTGCTTCGGTTTCATCCAGGTTGGACTTAGGCTTATTCTCAAAGTTCTCAACCTCCCTGACAACTTCCTCAGGTATTTCATCTTCTTCATCTGAATCACTATCCTCATATTGCGCTGCCTCATTACATGTTATAGTCACCGGTTCATCAGGAAAAGTAATAATAATGTTGTAGAAAGAAAAGGTGTGGAAAATAATAATGAATAACAAAGAGCAATGCATTTGATTAAAACTGAAAACATCCAAACAAGTACGGCTCGATGAATCGAGTATTTATTTTGAAACAAGTAAGTCTTATAAAACAAAATTACTGAAAATCTTAGATGCCTAGAATGGCTATAAAAATAAAATCTGTCAAGCTACCTAGGGAGTCGGCGGGCCCGGGATGGTGTGGCAGTCCAGTTCCTAAGAACAACTCCCTTCTCCACAGTTTGAATAGTAAGGCATTCTTCCTCCCCCCCTTCTCAATTATTGCACTACAATTCATGTCTTCATCCTCCAAGAACAGATTCCTCAGCCCAGCTAATGCTTTTTCTTCTGCAGTTCCCCATATTATATCAGCTTGGTGAAAAGTTTGACCCAGATGTGGCACTGGTTGCTCGAAAGGGTAATAGGGTCCGCGCCATAGAGGCGACCAATCATCATACTCTTGCCATGTATATTGGTATCTAAGCCCAAAAGTAGTACCATGACGTTTCAGCTGTATTGGTTTGGTGATGCCTTGGAGATTCTTCCCAAGCCCCTTGCCGGGTTCATACCCAGACCATGCCAGTATGCTTTCTATTTTGTTACTCCACCATTTATCTTTCTCAAAGACATTGACACGTTCGATGTGATGATAGGTTTCCCCTCCTAGCCTTCTTCTGTTCTCGATAACCGGGAGGGTTTGACTAGTATAAATGGGGTTACTCCCGTCCCCATAAATGATCACCTCCTAGTGGTTCCATTCGAATTTCATGGCTTGGTGTAGTGTGGAATCCACAGCCCCAGCGACATGTATCCATGGTCGGCCAAACAGAAGATTGTATGAAGCTGATATGTCAAGTACTTGGAATTCAACATCGAACCAAGTTGGCCCCATCTGCAGATAAAGATTAATTTCCCCAATCGTGGCCCTTTGAGACCCATTGAAGGCTTTCACATGCATGCTTCCTGTCCAAATTTCATGGAAACCTTTGCCCAATCTTTTCAGAGTATCCAACGGACAAATATTAAGGCTTGATCCTTCATTAATCAAGACCCTGGCAATGAATTTGTCCTCAAATTGTACCGTGATATGTAATGATCGGTTATGATTCAACCCTTAAGGCGGTAGCTCATCCTCATGGAAGATTATCTTATGACTTTCCAGCACCTGCCCTACCATGTTGGCCATCTCTTTGCAGGTGATATTGTTGGGTACGTAAGCTTCACTCAACTCCTTCATCAAAGCATTCTTGTGTGCCTCTGAATTTTGCAACAGTGACAGGATGGATATCTGAGCTGGGGTTTTGTTCAAATGATCAATGATGGAATATTCCCTTGCTTTTACTTTCCTCCAAAGGTCATCTAGTCATGTTTCAATGACAGGCTTCTTGGTAGTGGCATCCTTACTTGGTCCTCCTAAGTGTTCAGGTGTATAGATTTTTCCGGTCCTAGTCATTCCTTATGCAGCATCGAATTCCTCCATTTTTTCCTTTCCTTTTTGCCTAGATTTGGCAACGTAATCCTAGGGTATTGCTTTTGAATTGAAAGGAGGTGTGGTTGATACTGTCACTATGAAAGGTGTGGTTACTTCCACTTCAAATGGAACAGGGGTGGCCACATGTGGAGCTACCTCTACCTCAAATGGAACCGATGCAGCTACCTCAACCTCGATTGGTGAGTGAGTCTGTACTACGATATGAGTAAGTGTGACTGCAAGATTAAAGTCATTGTCGCGCCCTTTTTCCCCTTTGCATCAGAAAATCGGGTTTATGACATTTTTGGGTGTAGAACAACTTATTCCTTTTGGGAACTGGGTTTTGTATTTGAAGAGTCGCCACCTAATGATTTAAGGTGCATTAGGACAACTATAAGGTTCATTTACAACTATGATTGATAACCAGAGATAGGGTAAGGGCTTGAAATTATCCTAAGGGGAAGGTGTTAGGCACCCCTCAGGATCCACTAGTGTGGTTCCTTGCCAGACAATTTTATGAATTTTGTACAATTAGCAGATAGACAAGTATAGACCCAAATAGTAGGGGATTTAAGTTTAAACATATATGAGTTTGAAAACAATTAAAAGGCAAATTTTGAAAAGGAGTTGCATTTTTTACAAATATTTGAGAATGAAAAAGGAAAGGGGTCCTAGGTTTATTTGTAATATGGATCACATCAATGTGATACCCGGTATGACACTCCTCAGAAGAGGGGATACACGTGGTATTAGCGCATTGGTCATCAAATCTATATCTACCCTTCCCACCCTGTTAAAGTATTAAAGCGCGGATGGGTCTCGGCCTCTATTGCATGCTATTACCCGTCCCATTCCTATCAGTCCCGGAGGAACTTAGGACTACTATTCCTAAAGGGGGAGGATATAAGGCTGACTTTTAGGTTTCAAAAGGTAAAAAGGCTAAGGTGATATACAAAAACACATAGGACTGCACATTAGAGGGAAACATATAAGCAGTTATGAGGCTCATGTATACCTCCTCAAATACAACACAAGATAGCATGACTTAAACATATTTAGGGTCAAAATTTAAAGCACTAAAGCCGGATGTTTAAATTGTTGAAGCAAACCAGTTTATTACATAACTCAGATAAGAAATCTGAATCAGGCCTGCCTGCTGGTTGTAGCAGTTACTAATTAACAAAGGTAGATTCAGTTTTGTTGTTATCACCTAAGGCTTGCCTAAGTGTGTTGGTGATATCCTATAAGCATGATATTTATTATTGATTCAGAATGTAGTAAAGTAGTAACAGTTTTAAACGAGCGATTTAGGGATCTTATAGGCATGCTTTCTAAACCGTATTAATAAAAGGAATAGGTTGTTTAAGACTGATTCAGAATAGTACGAGTCAAACTAATTTTAAACTAGACTGGTTTCAGATCCTATAGGCATGATCTCTATCATTTGCTGATTTTTTAATCCCCATAGACATGATATCTAGTTGAACGTAAAACGAAGCAGGCAGGATTTGCTTGAAATTCCTATAGGCATGGTTTCTATGAAAATACTGATTTCAACCTTATGAACATGATGTCTGATTATAGCCGTTTAGATCCTATAGGCATGGTGTCTAAGTGTGGTAATAAAACATGCAGAATTTAAAACAGGTCATATAGGCATGTTATCTAGATGTATAATTAAAACATGCATGATTTAAAGAAACAGATCCTAGAGGTATGTTCTCTACCCTTCTAATAGCTAAACATGCAGAATTTAAAGAAACATATCCTATAGGCATGTTCTCTACCCTTCTAATAGCTAAACATGCATAATTACCCATCCTTTTTTCACTAACCAACCCCTAATATTTGTTATAAATTATTACAGATCAAATACTAAATTACATTAGAACAGTGTAAAACAAGAAGTTACAACCATAGGAAGCCTGATTCTTGACTTCCTCTCTGAGTTATTGAATAAACCACCTCAAGCACCACTTGTTTCAAAGCCCTTCTCAGACATGGGTGTGTCAAAGTTCCCTAAGGGTCTTAACGGACCCCGGGCAGTGCTTACACCCAGGTTTGCATAACCAGATAGAGGTGAGTGCAGTGTGGAAGGGCCAACCCTTATGCGTCCAAGTTCAGAGGGAGCTCATGAGTCCAAAGGCAAGGCTCACGCAAGAGGGGCAGAACCTAAGTTTTAAGAGTGTAGTGGAAGTGCAGAAATAAAGATTTATTTTAAGACTGGATTGAGAGTAGTAAGGGGTAAGGGTGATTTGAAAACAGTAGTAGTTAAACTTAAATTACACAGAATCAGTAATTGCACAAAGGGGGTCAGGGGTTTCAGGAATACATTGCATGAAGCATATGACCCCAAGAAGGGTCAGGTTTGGACATGCACAGCAATAGATGATGCTGGCATGCCCACAAACCAGCCAGAGAACACAAACACAAAGAGGGGATGTGGGGTTTGGGATTCATACACCTAGGGGAGCATTAATTAAAAGGGCCAGGGAACATATTTTACATGCTAGTAATGTAACTTGATTGCAGAAACATAAGCAAAGTAGACAAGAATAAGAGAAGTTGGGACAATTAAAGAAACATGTTGTTGTTGATGCTTGAAGATTAACTAGGACATACCAGTAAGAAGCAAAGTGCAGAAAGAAAAAGTGAGCAAATTTCCACAGCCTAGCCTTGGCTTTCAGCCGGCTAGGCAAAGCAGTAGCACAAGGAGTAGTAGAGAAAAGAGAGAGAGTTTTGAGTGAAGTGTGTGTTCTGAACTCAGATGGTTCGTTCTTTTGTCGTTTGAAAGAAAAGAAAGTGGGTATTTATAGTTCTGAAAATGGGTGAAGAATAAGGTAATAAGTAAAGCCTTAACACAAATATAGAAACAATCACAAGTCAGAATCAATTACACAAGTGATTACCTTTAATTAAGGAATTACTGATTAACGGGTAGTAATAGGTTCAAATAAGGAAAGAAATCAATTTGATTATTGCCATATAAGGGATAGTAAAAGCATGCAGTGAACAATCAAGTTTGAGTACAAAATATGCTTATTTTTGGAAAGGATTCAGCAAGGTAAAACATCAAAGTAAAGGGAAAGGAATCAATTAATTTTAAACAGGCGAGTGAAATTAGGGCTCATATAAGAAAAGCTTTTGAAATCAGTCACAAAATCAAGGTCGATCAAGGAAGAAACATGCTTCTGTACTTCAGTATATAAATAGAGTGAACAGAAACATCAGGCATGCGAGGCCAAGCATATTGGCAAAAGAAACAGCATACAATAGTAACAGAAATAAGCATAGGATTCGGTAGTGAACAAAGTTAGATAGTTAGGGCTCACACATATAGCCAAAGTGAAGAAGAGAGTCAAAACAAGTATAGGTCTCACAGTAACAAGTGAGGAAACCTTTTGAGAAATCAGGGTGTCAACAATGGTCGAGTTTAAAAGATGGTAAAACACAGAATCAGATGAATCACATAAAGAAAAAAAGAGTCTGAAACAAGGAACCTTAAATCGATTCAAGTATTCAAACAAACAATCTCAGACCCAAAGACCTAGGGTTTTCAACAATAATCGAGTTTAAAAGATGGTAAAACAAATAAGTCAAACAAGAATGAGGAACTTAATCGAACAAGTACACAAAACAAATAGTTTCAAAGCTCGAAGGAGACCAAAAAGAATTAGGGTTTTCAACATGCTAACTCGGATAAAAGAACAACATGAGAAAAACATAGCAGAATCACAAACAACATTAAAAATCGGAGAAGAGATCTTTTGAAAAACTTAAAGGAAAACCTTAACGAAAAGTCGTTTTGAAAGGAAAGTTGAAGAACTTTCGAGAAAAATACTTAAAACATTCATAGCAAGTATAGATCTAAAGTAGGTCTAAAAGAAAATCAAAATATCTTAAAGATTAGGGTTTCGAAAAACCCAAAAGAGGTGAGAAAGGCTTTGAAAGTTTTCGATCTAACCAGGAAAGTCAAGGATCTGCCTTGAAAGGCCATGGATGGCCGGAGAAAAGCCATGAACAGTAGTCGAGCAAGGACTGGACTAGATTCCTTCGAGGACTGGCCATGAAACCACAGAAACAAACACCCAGGAGCCATATGAGACCATTACACATCTCCAATGGCCATGGGAGGCCATGGATTAGGTAGGGTTTAAGGTGGGGAATAGATGGCAGCGGCTAGGGTTCATAAGGTTTCAAAGAGAGTTGAGAGAGAAGAGGGATTCAGAGGCAGCGGTTGGTGATAAATGAAGTTGGGTAAATGGGTCATTCGGGGTTAAAAAAGGTAAGGGGTAATGGGGGACGTTGATCTAAATGATCAATGGCTGGGATTAAAGGGGTTAGGTGGGAATCCGGGTTGGGTCGTTTAAATGGGTTAGGGGTCGGGTTTAAACAAAATTGGGTCGGGGGAAATTGGATCTGATTTGGGGTTCAATTTAGGCTACAATTGGAATGCAATTGGGCTATTATTTAAATAGCCAATTTTCCACTTTTAAAATTATAAACAAATAGTAAATTAATTTCTGGAAACGAATTAAAAGTACTAAAATGACTTATAATATATAATTAGCCATTTAAAAATACTGGACTTAATTTTTATGAATATAAACGCAATTAAATCTTAAAAGAGGCTAATATTGCGATTATATGCAATTTAGCTTTGAAAATACTAAATAAGTTTGTAAAATTATGCAAAAATTACCTTAGCTATATTTTAACATAAATATAAAAGTCCAATAAAGGAATTACTAAAATAATAATTTTGAAAATAATTATTAGGTTTTTATGGACAAAATAGGGGAATAAATTGATTTAAAACTCTTTAAAAAATTAAGGAAGAATAATAAAACATTTGGACACACTTATATATGTATACATATGTTATTTTGAAGGGTATTTTGCATACAGAAAATATATAGGGAAAAATTGGGTATCAACAGTCATCGCCTTCTCGAATAAGCCCGATTGACCCCTCAGGATCCTATTCTTTGTCCATCTCTATCACATGTATCCCACCACCTCTATGATCCGGGAGAGGGTTGTTGCCGACATTGGGTGAAGCTTCTTTCGCTTGTATGACCTTGTTGTAATCAATGTCTGGATTTTATCTTTCAATGTCCGGCACTCGTTAATGGTGTGCCCCTTCATACCAGAATGGTATGCATAGGTTTTGTTTGGGTTGATCTATTGGGATGGGTTTTCTACTACCACAGCGGGAATGGGAGTGACGTAACCAGCGGCTTTCAACCATTCATACAACTAGTCGATGGGTTCAGCAATAGCGGTGTATTGTCTAGGTGGTTTGCGGTCAAAATTGGGTCGTTGTCTTGGATAATTTTGGCGAGTTGGAGGTGACTGGAAATGAGATGGTTGGAAATTATAGGTATGATAGACAGTGGCCGGTTGGGAATATCTATGATATGAGGGTTGATATGTAGGTGGAGGTGCTTGGTATGTGGGTGTAGATGTTTGATATATGGGTGGAGGTGTTTGATATGTTGGTGGAGATGTTTGATATGTGAGTGAGGATTTTGGGGCCTGAGCCACCATTATTGCCCCAACGTCTTTCTTCTTTGATATGCCGCCTGATTGTAGTGCCTTGTTTGTGTCCTGTAATACCTCAAAGTTTGTCACCATCCCGCTTTTGATGTCTTCTTCAATCCTTTCACCAAGTTTGATGATATCAGAGAATTTATGTGTCACGACCCAAACTGAAGGGCCATGACTAGCACCCGACCACACTTGCCGAGCACCAACGTACATTTCATCTAACCTTCATTATTATCTTTTAAGGCTGACGAGATCAATATAAATGGTAGACCTAGATCATGGACAACCAGCAATAAAATATGACGGCATGAACATACATAGCAGGGGATGACCAGACAATCAAGAAACTACATATAAGGTATGAGCTACCACGCTACTATGAAAGACTATACAACAAAAACTAGCCGACAAGGCATACCAAACTATACATGAGCCGACACCTGTCTATGAGCCTCTAAAAGAACATAAGTGTTGCAACATAGCCGGAACAGGGCCCCGACATACCCATAATGTCTATAACAAAAATTGCATACCAAGACCAAGGCAAGTCCGGAGAAGGGATCTCGCCAATCACCGCTGAACTGGACAGTCTACTGTGGTGGGGGAGCTGCACCTGCCTGTCTATCAGGACCTGCAGCACGACATGCAGCGTCCACAAATAAAAGGACGTCAGTACGAATAAAGTACTGAGTATGTAAGGCAAGGAACCATAAATACGATCAGTAATGTAAGCAAGGATAAAGAATATACAACCTGTAACATCTTAGTACCTCTGAGGGCTACTTACATGAAATGCATGATACATATGTATAAATACATAAACCTTTAAAGCATTCGCCTCTGTGGGCATCATCATCATCATATCGTACCCGGCCATAATAGGCTCGGTAGAATCGTACCCGGCCACGTGGAGCTCGGTAAAACCCAACTGATCAGTGGTTGCACAATAGGTGCCGTACCCGGCCAACTATAGCGTGGCTCGGTAGAGTAAAATAGATACATATATATAATGCATGCTCGACTCATGGAATCACATTCTAAACCTTTCGGAGTGACGTAAGGTCGGTATCCTCTGTACACGTTATTAGGACTAACTCTTCACTATGAACCTTATAAGAATCAGGAAGTACCAACAACATTGATAACATAAGACTAAGAGAAGCAACATTAACATCAATCGTTCCATAAGAGGGAAAACAATGTAAGTACTGCTAGCTTCTAAGAGTAGAGTATCTTGGAAGATCGTTCATTACATTATGTACAATCGGAGTCGTGCAAAAGAAGGAAAGGGATAGCCTCACATACCTTGTATATACTGCCCCAATCTCAAGCTATGCAATTGTCAAAACTCCTTAGTCTACAATAAGAGAAACGATACTATCGTTATCATTTAAGCGTCATAACTATTATGTATCGACCACAACCTATTTTACGATGAAACGGACAGCACCTCCCCTATATATATGACCTCACACCATTCAAAACAATCACCAAACAGCCCAAACAACATCAATAATAAACATATTGAGCCTCCCAAAATAGTCCACACACAGCCTAATCACTCCATACATACGACGACCACCGTAGTCGTGTCAAACAACCTGGAAATGTTACGAATAACTATCAGCCCATAACCCTACATATATATGGTGTTTCTCCACACCCTTCCTCCTCCAAAACTCCACAAGATAGTAGTAAAATACGCAGCCCAACAACAACGCAAAACAGTCCACAAAACAATAACATTACTTCCAAGCCTTTCGATATATATTTCACAAGTTCTAGCTTCAATGGCTTAGCTGCAACTTGGATAATCTTAAATACATATATAGTAAGAGGTTCCTTACCTTTATACAGAAAGAACAACTCCAATTTGACCTTAAATTTCCATGAAATATCCCTCCAATGCTGCCACAACAACAAAAAAGCGAAACTAGCGATCAATTAGTGTTTTTTGGCACTAGAATCACTTTAGAAGGCTTGAAATCACCTAGGATTGATATTAAGAACATGAGGGAGTATTTACAGAACATAAACCCTTTAAAACAACCTCCCACACGAGCTGAAACGACACAAAAATGAGCAACAACAAGAAGAACAAGAGACTTACTAGCGCCACGGAATTCCCGACACTTGATTTGTGTTGTTTGCCCTTTTTTTGGGTCTTGAATCTTGAGAGAACCTTGAGAGGATGTTCCTAGGGTTCTAAGGTCTGAAAATAGTGAAAAGAAATGACTTAAAACGGGTTGGAGGCATCCTATATAGGTCCAAATATCTTAAACCGACTTAGTGGGCCCCATAGAGAGGTGCTTGGCGCAGTCTCGCGAAAATGCGAATATATCTCTACTCCGAGATCGTATCGATGATCGGTTTAATGCGTTGGAAACTAGACTCATAGATCTTTAATTTGGTTGGTAGATCACCCCGTAATTCCTTGTAAATTATGAGAAAAGATTAGAAACATTTGACCTAATGTTTAAGTAAAATTATGAACCTAAGTTGCGACAACTTTTGTCGACTTTTGTTTCATAACTCGTTTGACTTCAAGACTTATGATACGGATATTATATGATTAAAATACCTTAATAAATGACCTCTTGAGTGTATTAAGCACCGCTAGATTACCTGAAAATACGAGTTACAACATCCTTGATTCGTTTAACTTCTAATACTGGTTAATCACCCTTATACACTCTTGTATCACTTAAGACCAATAGGATTGACTTCTTATCATCTAAAAGATAATTCCTTCTTGGATTTATGTTAACTAATATATGGCATGAACTAACACATATGGATATGGGTTGTAACATTATGGGTTTCAATAGCCATCAACCTTTCATAGTATTGCGGATCATGTGCTCTGACGAAATATTTGTTCATCTGTTCCTTGTCCAATGCTGGTCTAACCTTGGCCTCTTCCGACCTCCATCGAGTAACATATTCTCAGAAAGTCTCGGTGGGCTTCTTCTTGAGGTTCTGAATATAGAAAACATCTAGTGCATTTTCTGTGTTGAACCTGAATCAGTCCATAAAATCAGATGCCATACTCACCCCGTTGGACCATTTCTTAGGATCCTGGCTAATGTACCAGGCAAAGTGTCTCCCATAAGACTCCTTATGAAAAGCTTCATCCGGATCTTTTCATCCTTTCCGACCCCGACGAGTTTGTCATAATAGGTCCTTAGATGAACCTTGGGATCACCTGTACCATCAAACATCTCGAACTTGGGAGGTTTATAACCCTCTGAAAGTTCTACATCTAGCTGTATGTATAGGTCTTCATAGTTCAAACCTTTTATCCCTTTGCCTCCTTCGACACCTGAACTCGACTTGTCAACTTCTTGAGTTCCTCAGCCATGTTCTTGATGAGCAGGTCCTTTTTAGCGGATTCTGGTGTATAGGAAGTTGGTTGAGTAGAGTGAGGTACGGTTTCCACATATATAGGGTTGTTTTGGTGAGTGCCAGGGACTTGGGTGTAGTGGTAGTCATTGGTTGAGTTTTGGGGATCGGGAATGGGTTGTAGCATGTTCTGAAGAGTATGATAGGTAGCGATTGGTGGGTATTGGATCGTTTGATAACGGTGTTGTGGTGGAGTTGGTATCGGTAGAGGATTGAGATTTTGGGGTGGAGTTGTGTATTGATGTGGTGTAGGAGGGTTTTGTGGATGCTGGTTTGGTATGTTTTGGGGAGGCGCCGGGTTTTTGGTATTCTGTTGGTTGATATCGAGGACGTTCAGGGTGAGGGATAGGTTTGCCAAATTGTGGACCTGCTCAAGCTCTCCTTGCAGCTCCAGTATCTTTTGTTCTAACCTCAAAACTAAATCATTTGGCACCAGAGTACTCCGACCATCTGAAGTTTCCAAATTCTCAGCATTTTCCTTTCGAATACCACTTAAGTCATCCATTTTAGCTTTCCCTTTTCTCTTTATATTACTTGGAGGAGGAGTAGGTGGAGGGCCTCTAGATCTGGTATGATACGCTGATGATGCTAGTATGTGCGAACCAACCTTAGGGGATGGGAATAAAGAATAAAGAAAAACAAAAGATAAATAAGTCAGTAAAGGTTCTGAAATGTTTGCAGTATTTAAACACATATTGTGGGAATGTAAATTTGCATCCTAATTTGGGAACCTCGTTGTACCCGAGGTAGGCCTAGCGACAAATAAATTTGGAGAAATTCAGTGCCAATAATTGCCTCATTTCATTAATGTAAAAGTAAATGACCCAAAACGACACTAAATAAGATAATGTTGCTAATGGCACTTGGCCTTATTAAATTTAAAAGGAAAGCCAGTAAATCTAATCTACTTGGTCCCAGAAGGACCCTCTCCAGACCGGATGCTGTTGTCGATCAACTCTCCCAGCTCCCACAGGTTCAACAGTAAGAATGCCCTTGCCAGATGCCCTCCTTCATTTCCTCCAGGGTTCTAATAGTCGGTGACTCTCTTTCTCATTTTACCTTCTAATTCCATTAAACTGTACTCCAGATATTCCAGTCTTTCACTGGATTTGATAGCTCTCTCTTTCTACTCATTAATCATTTCCATGTCGACCTTATGTTGCGCCATATGCATAGCTTCAGACTCTCGAACTCTTTTGCGCAGCTTGTTGTACTTCACTTCTGCTTCGGCAAACTCATCTATGACCCTATTTCCTGGGCCAACCCTTGGCTCAAAGACTCCTGATAGATTATCAACCATGAGGGGTAAAAGTATGATTGGCCCGCATGATATCGGTCCGGCTCGATATTATCCTTCTCCACAATAATCTTCGAAGTCCATACATGTTGTGCTTCATTCTTATATGGGATGGCGTCACCCTGGAAATCATCTATAAAGTGGCTCATTTTAGCAACCCGTGGTATGACTTGTGATGTTTTAAGTGTTAATACTACACAAGAGGGGGGTGATTTGTGTAGTACCCAATTTTCTCTTAACTGAACTATAGAAAAACCTAGTTCTTCTAGGTGTTCCAACTACTACTATTTGCGGAATAATAAATACAGAAAATAAAGAACACAAAGATTTTTACGTGGAAAACACCTGGCTCAAAATGTGAAAAAACCATAACCTATTACTCAGTAGGATTTTCCCAAACTTCCACTAAAATCACTGAGCCAAAACAGCATTTACAAAAACTCTTTGTAAACCTAAGTATTAACTCTAATCCCGTTGTGTCACACAACCTCAACTATTGCGACAACTTCAAGTTAGCTATAACTTGAACACTCTAGGTACCTAATACAATTTGCTTCTATGAAAGCTGAAAGGTACAAATTTAAACCACCTACTACAATTGAACTAGAATAAAAGATAGACATAATGGAACTGGTTCTTCTATCTGGTTCAAGTAGCTTCAGGAGTGCACACTTAAATCACACATAAATTGCTTGCAAAATTGCCTTGCTCTTCTGCTCTCAATTTTGTTACTTCCGCGTATGTGCATTACCTGTAAGAGAGAACAACACTGACATTTAATAGGTTAGTAATAGAGTTTGATTGGAACTCAATTGCTGCTCTCATATCGTAGAAGAGTTCATGATGATCTCAAACTCTAACACTATCTTCATCCTAGATTGTGTTCTCTTTATATAAGGAGACTTTCTCCCCTTATCCAATATGCAACCTTTTCGATCAGATCAGGAGATATTGCTTCTTGATCAGTAGGACTTATCTCCTTCACATGCTTGATCAGTAGGACTTATCTCCTTCACGTGCATCTCACATGTATAGGTTGATCATGACTGTGCTTCACAAGATGGACCTGGTCCATGATTGAGTTCTTTTTGTCATTCTTCAAAACTTCACCTGTTCTTGGGCCAACAAATTCCCCCTTCTTGATGATGACAAACTCTGTGCTTTTTACTGATTTGAAACCTGTAAGAACTCAGCTTAACTATCAATACTAAACTTAGAAAATTCACTTATTATCAAGGACCAGGTTAATTAGGTTATAAATATCACTTATTTTCAGAATGTGTAAAGCACAATGTCTCTTCCCCCTTTTGGCATCATCAAAAAGTTGCATACAAAGTGTGATACCCAGATTTTAATAAGTACTCATGGCCACTGGGGCAACTACAAGTGCAATCATGGTGCAATCATCAGTAATCAAGCAAAAATATTTAAACTATCAAGGACAGATTAATCATTGAACAAGAGTAAAGCAATAGTTATCATTGACAGAGATATGCTGCCACCAACAATTCACAAAAAGAAAGAAAAACATTCAAACCATGAGCAAAAAACAAAAGATAGAAACATCCCTAATCTGGGTCACTGGGGTACTAAACAAGTTCACGAGTCCTAAGGCTTGGAGGAACTTGGGGGTTGGGTTTGTGTTTGGAGAAGACTCAACATGTTATGAAGAATTCCATAATTCTTCTCCTTTTCTTTGGTGAGCTCAGTTTTGAGACCATCCCTTTCAGTTTCCACTTCAATCAGACGAGCCTTGAGCCTAGCTATTTCAGCATCCTTGGCTGCACATTCCTGAACCAGAGTCCTAACTTTGTTGTTGATGGGTGCCTTCTGAGATTAACCAGGTTCATTTGGGATGGCAGTGACTGCATAGTCACAAGCGATAAGAGTATTGATGCCAAAGTGATCCTTGCTCGAGGCCATTTCCCATTTCTTCAGAGGCACATTGAGCCTGTCCAGAACTGTGGTTAGAATAAAGCCATAGGGAGTAGCATGGGCCTTGGAGCCATTTATGACCCTGTCTAGCATCTTGATAATAAAGGCAGGCCAAGTGATTTGCTTTCCTCTCTCCAGGCACTCCATAAGAACTAGATCCATGTAATTAGCAATGTGCCTTCTCTTCTGTCTAGGCAATAAACACTTGTTAACAAATTCAAACAAGACCTTGTGCTCAGGCCTCATTTCACTTTTCTACACAACCTGGCTTCATTCACCTCTTCTGAATCACAAAACCTCCTAGTGATTGCAAGATCAGTAGGGAAGGAGTCCAGGCAGGGCCACCTTTGCCTTGTATAGTCATCAAACCCTTCAGAGGGTATGTCCAGGATCTCTTCCAGTTTCTTTACATCAAATTGCACTTGGACTCCTTTCACCAGGCTACTAACAATGCCATCCTTAACAGCAGCATTGGCCATAAATTCAATTAGCTCATTTCTGGATAGCCTACTATCCATCTGAAGGACCATGTCCTTCCATCCCTGAGTAGCTAAAGCATCCACCAATCTCATCATTCCTAGTTCCACCAGGTCTTTAAGAAGTCTACCCTTAAAAATCTTTCTTTTGGCAAACATGGCAAGCGTATCCTGTTCCTTCTAAGAATCATTTTCTTCTTCTTCCCCACTCCAGTCATCATCTTTAGAAATTTTTTATTATTTGTTTTTCACTGCAGATCTTGTCCTCTTGACTAGTGTAGGTTCAACAGCCTCAAACACAGAGGAAGACTTCTTGGAGGAGGTCTTGGGATTTTTAGACACAGAGGAAGACTTCCTTTATCCATTTTCTTTTTCTTACTCTCTTTTAAAGCCCTTTGTAGATCAGTTTCACTCTATTTCACCCTGCTTCTTGTGGCTCTACCTCTTGGCAGTGAAGATGCAGTAGGTATTGGGGATAAAGCCTTTATTTTCTTGGAAGGCTTAGGAACATTAGGGGCTTTTGTTGTGGGAGTTCTGCGTTTCTTTGGGTCATAGCTTGCCCCAACCTTTTTCAGTAGGTCTGCTAAGGTCTCTTCAGTAGATGAAACAGGTTCATCTCTCTGTGTGCTCAAATGAACCAACCCCTCAGCAGCTTTCCCGAAACCACTTCCCCCTGACTTCATGCCACTCTCTTCTACCCTTTCTGGTGCAACCCCACAGATAGCAAGAACTACTCCCTTCCTATTTCCCCTCTCATCACCACATGCACCCTCTCTCTCTTTTTCTTTTCTAGAATTCTTTTTACCTCCACTCCTTTGTGACCCTGATACTTCTACATCTTTAACAGACCCAACCAGAATAAACCTAGATTCTATATTCTCAGAAGAAATTACCTTAGATGGAGATTCTTGAGTCTTTTCAGAGTCAGAAGACCCAGGTCCTTCCCCCTCAGTAGCGGATTGATATGATTCAGAATCAGAGCTGGAGCTAGAGTTTTGGGCCAGGCTTCCCTTCAACTTTTCATTTAATTTCTTCCTTAGAGCCCCAGACACTACAGTCTTTCGAGCAAGCATTTTCACCCTACGTAGTCTAGGTTTTGGCGATGTACGAGGTGGAGGAGGTGTGGTTGAATTTGAGGGAGATGGTGGTAGAGGAGTTCCAGAATTGTCTTGTGGGTTAGTCATGATCGTTGATTTCTTGAGAGAATTTGGGAATTTAGAGTTTTGGAGAAGAGGGCAAGTGAAAGTGAAGAAATATTTTTTGACGGTTTGGAATTTTAAAGATGGCAGGAGAAATGATGTGTATTTAAAGAGAAATACACATTAATAGGTAACGTCAGCCTTTGCAGTGGTCAAATAGAGGTCTAATCAACCTGAAATTCCAAATTTTGAATGATCGGTTTATCTTCCCTAGATTTTAGGTAAAATTTTTGGTTTAGAGTTCTAGGAAAACGGAACTAATTCAATGCTAACGGATAGAATTTTTTAGGAATTTAACAAGTATAGGGCTTCTGCTTATGGAAGAATTATTAATCTTTCTAATTGTGCAGAGTATAGAAAACATAGCTTAGCTTTCATATGAACCCATATTGATGAATCCGATTATTCATTTAGAAGTCTCTTGAACATGCCTCAAATGCCATAATAGAGAAATTTTGTAAGAGATCAGTGAGTCATATAAGCACATGTCACAGGAGTATACTAATTAAAGTATGAAGCTGAGTAAGAATTAATCTAGATAATTATACAAGTTCAGAATTCCTAGCCAAATTTGTTTTTTCATTTTTTCAATTTTTTTTTCATTGAGCATTCTGAGCTGGACCTATTAGGTGATCTTAATCATCCCTAATTCCAACCTGTTCCTCTCAAAGTTTTCTCTACTCAGTGCTTTAGTGAAGATGCCAGCAATTTGTTTATCAATAGCACAAAATTTTATGGAGATCAATCATTTCTCATAGTTATCTCTTAAGAAGTGGTGTCTAACATCTATGTGTTTAGTCTTCTTATGATGAATAAGGTTCTTTGTCATACTTATAGTACTAGTGTTATCACAGAATATAGGAATGCAACTAACTTCAATGCCAAAATCTACCAGCTGTTGTTTGATCCATAACAATTAAGCACAACAAGAAGCAGCAGCAACATATTCAGCCTCAACAGTGGATAAGGCCACTTAATTTTGCTTTTTAGTGGCCCAGGATACAAGACATGAGCCAAGAAAGTGAGCCATACCTAAGGTATTTTTCCTATCCACAAGGAAACCTGCATAATCAGCATCAACATATCCTACTAGATTGAAATTACTACCTTTAGGATACCAAAGACATAGATTAGTGGTGCCTTTCAAATATCTTAGTAACCTCTTGACAGCCGTCAAGTGAGACTCTTTTGGATTGGCCTGAAAGTGAGCACAAAGCCCTACACTGAAAACTATGTCAGGTCTGCTGGTAGTAAGATACAAGAGTGAACCAATCATACCCCTATACAACTTCTAATCAACTGATGAACCAGGTTCATATAAGTCTAATTTAGTGGCAGTTGCAATGGGGGTGTCTATCTCCTTTGATTCATCCATTTTAAACTTTTTGATCAGCTCTTTTGCATACTTCTGCTGATGTATCATGGTTCCATTTGGGCTTTGTTTGATCTGTAAGCCTAAGAAAAAGTTAAGCTCACCCATCATACTCATTTCAAACTCACTCCCCATTAATTTGGCAAAATCTTTACTTAGTTTATCAGTGGTGGCCCCAAAGATTATGTCATCAACATATATTTGTACCACAAGGAGATCCTTACCTCTTTCCCTTAAGAATAGGGTACTGTCAATTTTACCTCTTTTGTAGCCATGTTCAAGCAGAAATTTGGACAGTCGTTCATACCATGCTCTAGGAGCCTGCTTGAATCCATAGAGAGCCTTGCCTAATTTGTACATATGCTCAGGACATTCCTTGCTCTCAAACCCTAGAGGTTGTTTCACAAACACTTCTTCTTTTAGGTAGCCATTCAGAAAGTCACTTTTGACATCCATCTGATGGAGAGTGAATTCCATGTGTGCAGCAAAGGCTATAAGGAGTCTTATTGCCTCTAGTCTTGCAATTGGAGCAAAAATCTCATCATAATTTATACCCTCATCTTGTTTGTAACCTTGGACCACAAGTCTTGCCTTGTTTCTTGTAACTATTCCATCTTCATCAAGTTTGTTTTTGAAGACCCATTTTGTGCCAATAACTGATCTGTCCTTGGGTCTTGGAACTAGATGCTAGACTTGACTTCTCTCGAAGTAATTGAGTTCATCTTGCATTGCATTCACCCAATCTGCATCCTACAAAGCCTCAACAACATTTTTAGGTTCAATAAGAGATAAGAAAGCATCAAAAGCACACAGGTTCTTTAATTGTGATCTAGTTTTGACTCTAGATGTTGGATCAGTGATTAGGATGAGAACTTTGATACTTGTGAGGTTTCACAACCAACTGATATCTGCTAAATGTTTCTCCTATGTTCTGCTACTGAGGAACATGCTCATGAACAGGTTCTTTTAGGGGATTTGTTTCAATTCCTCTTTGATCAGTTCCCCATGTCAGGTTGCCCTGAATAGAAGGACATGTTCCATCACATGTTCCTTCTTTTGGTGACACTTCAACTTGTGCTGAGACTTCAGTCAAATCCTTTACCAATCTAATGGCTTCATCTTCATGTTCCTGTCTCTCAGAAAGAACGTTAGTTTTATCAAACACTACATGCACACTTTATTCTACACACAAAGTTCTTTTATTGAACACTTTATATGCTTTGCTATATGAAGAATATCCCAAGAATACTCTCTCATCACTTCTGGGATCAAACTTACCTAGGGAGTCTTTTCCACTATTGTGCACAAAGCACTTGCATCCAAATGCCCTAAGATGGGATATATTTAGTTTTCTCCCTTTAAGTAACTCATAGGGAGTCTTCTCTACAAAAGTTTTAGTCATGCATCTATTGATAATGTAACATGCAGTGTTTATAGCCTCTGCCCAGAAGCTGTAGGGCAGTTTACTAGAAAGAGGCATAGTCCTAGCCATGTCTTCAAGAGTCTTGTTCTTTCTTTCAACTACTCCATTTTGTTGAGGAGTCCTAGGGGCAGAGAAGTTATGATCTACACCATGCTCATCACAGAATTCAGCAAACTTAGCATTTTCAAATTCAATTCCATGATCAGACCTAATGGATGTAAGTTGATTACCTAGTTGTTTCTTAGTTTTTCTAACAAAAGCAGCAAACATGTCAAATGCTTCATCTTTAGATGTTAAAAATAGTACCCAAGTAAATCTAGAATAATCATCAACAAGTACCATTACATATTTCTTTCCACCTCTACTCATGGTTCTTATTGGACCACAGAGATCCATATGGACCAGTTCCAACGTCTTGGTTGTGCTTACCATTTTCTTGCTTTTAAAGGGTGATCTTACCTGCTCCCCTCTTGCACAGGCCTCACAAACTTTGTCTTCCTTGAACTTCATGTTAGGTTACCCTATCACCAAGTCCTTAGAGACTAATTTGTTTAGCTGATTCAGACTAGCATGCCCAAGTCTTTTGTGCCACAGGAGGGGATCATTATCAAACACATTTAGGCAGGTGAGTTCATTTTCTGAAAGAGTAGATAAATCTATAATGTAAATATTGTTAACTCTTTTTCTCTGCAAAACATTCTTGTTAGTGGTAAGGTTAATCACAAAGCATTTAGTAGAGGTGAATGCTACAAGGTTACCTCTGTCACACAGTTGTGACACACTGATCAGGTTGTATTTCAAGCCATCTATCAAGTAAACATTCTCAATGGAGTGAGAGTCTGTCTTACCTACCTTTCTAACCCCAATAATCTCACCTCTTCCCATTTCCAAAGGAGACATTACCTCCCTTTAAGTCCTCAAGTGAAAGGAACTGGTTCTTACTTCTAGTCATATGTTTTGAGCAGCCATTATCCATGTACCATATTTGGCTACTTCCCTTCACTAGGACCTGCAAAAAGAAATCAAGGGTTAGTCTTAGGAACCCAAACTAGTTTGGGTCCTTTTCTATAGGCAAAAGGTTAAATAAAATTCCTTTTAGCCCATCCAAGCAGCCTATTTTTCTCTTGAACAAAAGCTTTGTTCTTTTGACTGGCCTTTTCTTTTATATTACATTCATTTTGTAATGGCCAGTCTTGCCACTGTGTGTGCAGATTTTGTTTTCAGGGAGAGTGAGGTACTTGCTTTTAGGATCCCACTTAAGTGCTTGAGTCCTATAACCAAGTCCTCTTTTGTTGCTACTTTGATGTTCTTGTATCCAGGAAAGTGCATCAGAAGCCATGTTCTATTTGAAAGTTCTATCTAGTTCATGTTTTACCTTCCCTAGATCTTCTTTTAAGACTTTTATCTGCTCATCCTTCCTGTACAACTCATCCTTCATTTTTCTTAAGTTTTTTTCTAGGGTGTGATGTGTGTGGTCAGCTTTCTTCTTACCTGTTCCTAGTTTCAGTTTTAAGTTCTCAGACCTAAGTTCTAGGACACTAGTGTCAAGTTCAAGGACCTGGTTCTTCAACTCAGTATTTTTACTAACACTCTCATTAGCCCTAGACTCTAGATTTTTGCACTTTACTTTTAGGATCACACATTCCCTAGACAGATCTTCCTTCTCACTGTTAATTATCTCAGACTCATCAATGAAGTCTAACAATAGCTCAGACAACCTTTCTTTAGACAGGAATTTAATCTTGTCTTTCAGATGAAGGATACTTACCTCTTGTTCATCATCTAATTCTCCGATGGCCATAAGTTCTTGTTCATCTCCAGCTTCATCTTTTGAGTCCTCATATGATGTTTCTCCCCAAATAGCAACCATAGCCTTTGTTGATCCTTTATTCCTTTTTGGTTGAACTTGTTCCTTCTTCCTGTTCCTTCATTCTGCCCTTTCTTTCTTCCACTCAATTTCCCATTGAGGACAGTTCTTGATCATGTGGTCAGTCTTACCACATTTGTAGCAACCCTCGTTGGTCTATTTCTCAGAAACCCTTGGTTTGTTGAAGCTTGTACCTCTTGAAGAACCCTTTCCTCTCATCAGGTACTTTTTGAAATCTCTTGTGATCATGGTCATTTCATCATCCTCTAGATCTGAACCTTCAGCTATTCTCAGAGCCAGAATTCTTTCCTTCTTGGGTGCATCCATTTTCATAGTTTACCTTCCCAGTTCATAGGCAGTGAGGTTTCCAATCAATTCATCCAGTTTGAGGGTAGCAATATTCTTTGATTCCTGAATAGTAGTGATTTTGCTTTCCCAAGTCACTGGTAAAACCCTTGTTAAGATTTTCTCAACCTTGTCTTCTTCAAGGATAATTCTCCTAAGAGACTTAAGTTCATTTGTTAGTTTTGTGAACCTTGTACATCTCCTAGATAGATTCTCCTTCCTTCATACTGAAATTCTCATATTGAGAATATAGCAGTGTTCCTCTTGATCTCTTTACTTGAGGAGTTCCTTCATGAGCCACTTGTAAAGTGTCCCATATTTCCTTTGCAGTAGTACAACTTTGAATCCTGATGTAATCATCTGGACCCAGTCCACACACAAGCCATTTCTTGGCCTTAGCGTTCTTCTCCCATTTCTTCAAATCTTCAGAAGTGCAGTCAGCTCTTGTCTTTGGCACATCCACTCCTTCAGCATTTTTTTGTAGTTGCTAGAGGACCATCTGTGACTATGTCCTAGAGTTCATAGTCTTCTCCTATGATGTGATCTCTCATCCAGTTCTTCCACCAAGAATAGTACTGACCATTAAAGAGTGGAGGCCTAGCAGTGGATTGCCCTTCCCAGTTCCTAGGTGGGGCACTCATTTTGATCTTTTCCTAAGGTGTTAGCCTCTTCAAGGATAACCCGCTCTGATATCAATTGATATTTTAAGCGTCAATACTACACAAGAGGGGGGTGATTTGTGTAGTACCCAATTTTTGCTTAACTAAACTATAGAAGAACCTGGTTCTTCTAGGTGTTCCAACTACTACTGTTTGTGAAATAATAAATACAGAAAATAAAAAACACAAAGATTTTTACGTGGAAAACACCTGGCTCAAAAAGTGAAAAAAACCACGACCTACTACTCAGTAGGATTTTCCCAAACTTCCACTAAAATCACTGAGCCAAAATAGCATTTACAAAAACTCTTTGTAAACCTAAGGATTAACTCTAATCCCGTTGTGGCACACAGCCTCAACCGTTATGGAACTGGTTCTTCTATCTCGTTCAAGTAGCTTCAGGAGTGCACACTTAAATCACACATAAATTGCTTGCAAAATCGCCTTGCTCTTTTGCTCTCAAATTTAGTTACTTCTGCGTATGTGCAGTACCTGTAAGAGAGAACAACACTGACATTTAATAGGTTAGTAATCGGAGTTTGATTGGAACTCAATTGTTGCTATCATATCGTAGAAAAGTTCATGATGATCTCAAACTCTAACACTATCTTCATCCTAGATAGTGTTCTTTTCATATAAGGAGACTTTCTCCCCTTATCCAATATGAAACCTTTTCCATCAGATCAGGAGATATTGTTGCTTGATTAGTAGGACTTATCTCCTTCACGTGCATCTCACATGTATAGGTTGATCATGATTGTGCTTCACAAGATGGATCTGGTCCATAACTGAGTTCTTTTTGTCATTCTTCAAAACTTCACCTGTTCTTGGGCTAACAACTTGTCTCATGCATGTCTGTATCATAACCCTGAGGGGAGCATAAGGGTATATCCCTCTTAACCCAATCAACACCAAATGTGGGATATCTCTGATCTTATGATGAACTCGTCGATAGGGAACCACTCGACATCCACTGAACCTGGTCCTCGATCAACTTGTTGAAAAACTGCACCCATCCTACAGCATCCTTTGGTTAAGCAAACATATCTGGAATGTAAGTCATTCTCTTAGGGTGATGGAAAGCTATGTGGTCATTCCATGGCCTTCGTGGAAACTCTTGGCAGTATTGACCCTTTTGGAGGTGTTCTAACAGTCAAACTTGTAACAGCGAAGCCTGGTACATATCAGCAATGATCATAGGGACAATAGTATATGTCTGCCCCTCGATCTCGTCCATTAGAGTTTTGGCCACCATGTCCAGCCTAGTATGGATTTTATCCCCTTGGATTGGGAATGCCAACATGCCCAAGAAGCACACAATGAACACGAAGACCCTACGATGAACCCAGCCCAAGGAGGTGATTGTGAACTCATCATCAAAAATACGGTAAGAGCTGTTGTGACCGTATCTTTCATAAAGGAAATCAAAAGGTATGTAGGAGTTTTTCAGGCACTCCAAATCATCATTTTTCTTCAGCCCTATAATCTTAAGGAACCCTCTAGTGGTACGATTTTCAGGTGCTAACAAACCAGGGCTATCCCAAGGCAACCCAACAAATCCTCCTATTTCTTCTAAGAGGGGAGTCATTTCTATGTCCCCAAAGCGGAACACAGCCCTTTTGTTATCCCAAATAGAGTGGCTACCTCGATCAGCATTTTGTTCGGTTGAAGATCCAATAGTGATGGCAAATTCCCTAAGACTCTTTTCATATGATTTTGGTCACGTGAGGGAATATCCCTCTACCAATCTAGCAAAAATGGAGGTATGCTACCGACCATACCGAATATGGGGACTTTGTGCCTCATTTTCTGCAAAACATAAGATAGTTAGACCCTTTTCCCCTCCAGTTCATCTATTTATACAGTAATGATTAGCATATTGGCACTTATTTCTCCAAATTAATGCACACAATCGTGATTACATCTTTTGGGATTGTGGAAAACCCAATGGACTTTTGGACGAGGCTTGTCTTAAAAGGTTATTATGTGGACAACATATTAACCCGGCTAGGTTTGACCATGATGCATGTACAATTAATCAGAGTAAGGCTACTATAGAGGTCTAGACTGGGACCCTCAAGCGGACAACTTGAAGGGGAAAGGTACAAAATCGTCGAATGCACCGTTGATCGACTAGTTTTACCGCAAATACGCCTTTCCGAATTTAAAGTGTGATATATAGGAAGAGCGCAAACACTCATCAAGTGTTGCTATAGGATTGATTACGCACGAGTGAAATATGATGTTGATCATGATTTATGCAACAATAAATAGCATGTTGTCAGGTATTTGCACGTTTAAAAGAATGATAAATGCAGTATTTAAATAATTAAAAGACAGTTACAGAAAAAGAAAACAAAGAGACAAGTTAGTTTCGGGAAATAAAAGAAATCATGAATAAGCAGTTAAATCCTAATAAAGGGGAAAGGGTACACGGGATAAAACATGCTTACACTAATTCAAAAAAATGAGTTCGCTACGATAAGAGCCTAAAATATCCCCAGCAGAGTCGCCATGCTGTCGCGCCCCCTTTTTTCCCTTTTTTTTTTGCAGGGAAGTCCGGGTTTCGACATTCATGGGGGAACAACTCATTTCCTTTTGGGAATTGGGTATATGAAGAGTCGCCACCTAACGAATTAAGGTACGTTAGGGCACCTAGAGCAAGTAACTCATGTGACCAGTTTACATTACTAGAGATTAGGGTAAGGGCTCGAAATAACCTTGAGGGGAAGGTGTTAGGCACCCCTCGCAGTCCACAACGGTGGGTCCCGACCGAACTTAAACTACGCGAATTAGTCAATTAACAAGTAAGCAGTCTTAGCACATATTTGCAAATAAAGTAGTTTTCCCCATCTAAATGCATATATGATCAAGGAAGTTTAGATAATGAAAGAGGTTTGGACAGCTTAAACACATGTATATGTAAAGGAAAAGAGGGAGTTTAAATAATTTAAACACATATAAGAATAGGGAAAGGGAAGTCCTAAGTTGATTAGCCTACAGGATCAATCTGTGCAATGCCCGGTAATCCTCCTCAACTAGAGGGGCTACACGTGACATTAGCGTGCAGGTCATCATATCATTTACTACCCATTAGTCTCCCCTTAATAATTGTATAAGCGAGTTTGATTAACGACCTCTAAGCATGTTGTTACCCGTCCTTTCCTTGTGGCCCCGGATGAGTTTAGGACCTCTAGACTTGGGCAGTTATAGACAATCCTAAGGTGCTAAAAATGGAAAAGTCTAGGCGATAACAAATAACACATAGGATTGTCAATTAAGGAAGCAAGTAAAAGGCTCATATTTACCTCCACAGATACATAGGCAAATAAGCAGCACGTCTCAAACAACTGATTTTGAAGAAGTTCAGAAAACCTAGGAACATGATATCTAGATGAATGTTACAGATACATGATATGCAGGGTTTGTTTTAAGGGAGATGGCAGAATCCTAACAAGTTTGCCTACTGGTTTTATAGCCTATGAAACTTAAGCAGTGTAAACACGATCATAACACAGTTTCTCATTTTTACAAGGAGATTAATTACCAAAGGCTTGCCTAGGCATCGGATTCTACACCATCACAGTTGTAGGAGCTATTTAAATAGTTTAAGATTATTCAACCTATAGGCATGCTGGATCTAGGTGATACAGATTATAACAGGCGATTTATCAATTTGCATTTAGAGACATAATACCTATGTGTGAGTCTGTTTTAAACCTTTTCATGGACAGCTATTGATTTAATCGAAATAGACATGGTTCAAACAGATGCAAACAAAGTTCCTAAGAGCATGGTATCTAATGCATACAGTAATGACAGTTTTTATTAAGCTTATTTAATAGCAGGATGTCTATGTGACAGTACTTGCGAAGAACCAGAAATTGAGCATGAAACATGCTGAAGCAGTAAACGTGAAGGCCCTAAAATCGGGATATCTAATGCACATGTATAATCATGGTTTAAATGTAAATGAACACATCAATCCTAGAGCATGGTTTCTAATGCAGATTTGCAGAATATAAAGCCTTATAGCATGTCTTCTACCCAACTTACCCACAGGATCATATAGCTACCCTCCCTTTTATTAGTTACCCCAATATTTGTTTACAAATAATTATTACAGACCAGGATTGAATAAATTACACATATGAAATGTAAAGTAATACTATAGGTAGCCTGAAGCAGGCCCAAAATAATCCTGGGAGCACCAGGCCTTCGGTGTAGTCTCAAATGCTCAGAAATCTCATAGCCAACAAGTGTCCAGGTGTGTCAGAGTTCCCTAAGGACCTCAAGGATCCCGGGCAGTGCTCACACTCAGACTTTTCTCAAACAGGGACTGGTTATGTACAATGTGGAAGAGCCAACCCTGATATGCCAGAGTTCAGAGAGACCTCAAGGATCCCTAAGCAGTACACATACCAGAGGGGCAAAACTTAATGACCTAAGAGTAAGTGAGAGTGTTTGACATAGTTTGAAAGACTTAGTGAAAATAGTGTGGAGATAACTTTTTAGGATTGAAAAATGTTTTATGGAATAGACCAGTTTTAGAAGAATACTGATAATATTTTGAAATTAGTTTAGAAGAGAACAAATTCAATAGACAATCAATCAATCATAGAAGGTTCAAATCCACAGGCACTTTAGCAAGCATGTTTGCACACAGGGGTGAAAGGGATTGGGAACACATGAAAATCTCATTAAGGGTACATGAATAAGATGCAGGGAGGCATGTAGACAATAACATGCACAGAACACTTAGGAGCTTCATAGTCCTAACAAATTAACCAGGATAGCAGGCAATTAAGACATGGAGAAAAGATATAGAGGACAGAATGAGACACACAAGTAGGATCAACCATATTAAGTCACCAACAAGATCACATAGTAAAAGGATTAATCACAAATCAATAAATAGGTTGGTCAAGCATCAGGTAAACATGTAAAGTGTAGACATACTAGTTGTACATTGAACAGGGCAGAATTTAGGCATGCTTAAAGAAGTAAATAAGAGGATAGGTCAAATTCATAATCAATGAACTAATGCAGGAATAAAACACGTAGAGTTTGGGTTTCAAATTTAACTAGAGACATACCAGTTGAGGAAAAACAAAAGAATACAGAATATAGAGCAAGTATAGTCTGACTATCTAGCCTTAGATTTCAGCCGGCTAGACCCATAATAGCACAAGTCGCAAAGAAGGAGAATAGTTTGAGTGTATATGTGTATTGTGAACTGATGTTCTTCTAGAAGTGAGAATAGAGGAGAGTATATATAGTAGTTAGGAGCAAAACAGAATAAGGTAAAGGAGATCAATCAATCAGCAATTAAAGGAAGCTTACGGAATCAATTATGCGCCAAATCAGTATAGTCTTCCTTAATTAAGGAGTAATTACCCAACAGTAAAGGGCAAGACAATATTTAAGGAAAGAAAATCAAGTAAGACTTCAGTACAGAGTGGGCAATTAGGGGTAAATAAGAAGGGGTTCAATTAAGGAAACAATCTTGAGGAATCAGTAAGTATCATAGTAAATCAAATAAGGTAAGAAACCAAATAAGGTCGCAAATAAAGGAATAATCAAGAATCATCCCCCTAGTTTTTTGCGGAGCAAATCAGTGGATCAAGAATCCAAAATAGTGTTGATTTAAAGGAGAATAATATATGTTTCCACAAATACATAAATAGGCTAAGTATAAACACACAAAATCAGTCGAGAAATCGAGTTAGAAATCTTAATAGAGGCATACTAGGGTAAAAATCAGAAGACGTTTAAATTAGACTAAGGAGAAATCATGAGAGTCAAAGCATAGAACGAAACAGTGCATAGGTAACACGATCAAACTCAGAATCAAAGAAAAAATGTCAAAAATTGGGGTTTTAGCATAAATCAACTAGGGCTAAGGCAAACTCAACATAAAATTGACCAAAAAGCAAATAAGAACAGAAGGTTAAACGTTCAAAGTCAGAAAACGTTTGGAGAAAAGAATTTCAAGGAAACCCTAAATTTAGATAAATGGAAAATCACTCAAAAAACTTGAAGATTTTTTATGAAAAACATGTTGTTGGCCTAAGTAAATGTGAAGTTTTGAAGACAGACAAAAGAACTCAGATATGGACCAGGTCCATCTTGTGAAGCACAGTTGTGATCAACCCAAACATGTGAGATGCACGTGAGGGAGATAAATCTAACTTATCAGAAGTAATATCTCCTAATCATGATCAAAAAGGTTGCATATTGGATAAGGAGAAAGACTCCTTACACAAAGAGAACACAGTTTAGGAAGAGGATAGAGTTAGAGTATGAGATCAACTAGAACTCTTCCACCATGGAAGAGTAGCATCTGTATCCTAGTCAATCTCTAATTGCTAACCCCTTAAATATCAGTGTTGTTCTCTTTTACAGGTACTGCACATAAGCAGAAGTTAAACGTGAATTGAGAGCAAAATAGCAAGGCAATTTTGCAAGCAATTTATGTGTGATTCAAGCGTGCAATCCTGAAGCTACTTGAACCAGATAGAAGAACCAGTTCCAAGGGTCTATCTTTTATTCTAGTTCAATTGTAGTAGGTGATTTTACATTGTACCTTTTAGCTTATTTTGAAGCAATTGTATTAGGTATGTAGAGTTTTCAAGTTAGAGTTAACTTGAAGTTGTCACAACAGTTGAGGTTGTGTGCCACATTGGGATTAGAGTTAATCCTAGGTTTACAAAAGAGTTTTTGTAAATGCAGTTTTTGGCTCAGTGATTTTAGTGGAGAGTTTGGGAAAATCCTACTGGAAGGTAGGTCGTGATTTTTTCACCTTTTGAGCTGGGTGTTTTCCACGTAAAATCTCTGTGTTCTTTATTTTTTGTACTTATTATTCCGCAACAGTAGTAGTTGGAACACATAGAAGAACCAGGTCCTTCTATAATCAAGTTAACGAAAATTGGGTACCACACAAATCACCCCCCTCCTTCTTGTGTGGTATTGAAGTCTAAAACATTACATGTGAAATTGATCCAATTCTTCTCAGATATGTATGGATCTGAGAAGATTAAAGATAAAATTTAGGGTTTTCAGAAGTAAATCAGAGATGAGAACATAGGTCTAGAAAATCATCGATTCATAGCAAAATAAGAGAGGCTTCTTACTCATGGTCGAGCAAATGGCCTGAAACATGCAAAGAAATCAAAGGTGCAAACCAAACCGCCTAGGTCCCTTGAGATCTTCCCAAGGATCTAGGAAATTGATGAGCCATAGCAAGTAGGAGTCCAGCATAGGCCTAAGACTATAGAGAAACATCATAGAATGGCGAGCTAAGCCGGTGACAATGCCTGAGGATTAGGGTTTAGGTAGAGAGAGTTTGAGAGAGAAGGGAACAGGTGACGACGGGGTATGGTGGAAAGTGATTTAGGTTAGGAGGGGGTAATTTAGATTTAAAATTGGTAAGAATTAATATGGGTCGTTGATCTCAGCGATCAATGACCAGGATTAGGGGGGTCTAGGTCGGGTCTAATTGCATTTGGGCCTGGGGTGAATTGGGTTAGGGATTTGGGCTGGTTTTTGGGTCCGAAAATTAGGGAGATTAAAAGGTTATTTGTTAAATACCCAAATAATTGAATAAAATTATTTTAGAAAATAGTTAACAATGAGAAAAAATAATTTTCATGCATAGAAGTATCTCAAAATAATTATTCAATATTTTTAAAATATAAGGGACCAATTTCTGGCAAAATTATACAGTGATGTGTACATGGGCTATAATTGCAAAATCAGTGCAATTGTAGTCAAAAGGTGCAAATCTGGCCATTTGTAAAATAATTGGAACTTAATAAGGCCATAAATGGTAATATTAAATCAAGAGATGTTTTAAAATCATCTGTAATGGTATTTTATAATTATTTGTATGAAGAAAATATTGAGATAAATTAATTTAAAAAATATAAAAATTATGGAAAAATACTCGTTGATGCGAATGCATAGTTTTAAAGATATAGATACATTTCAAAAAATGTTATAGGGAAAATTTGGGTATCAAAACCTCATCTACCCCTACCCTGGCCTCTTGTTGCTCTAGCAAAGGGTGCGAGTGCCTAATCATTTGATTTCGCAATGCGTGTCCTCACCATCCGTGAGAGAATAGAGAGACAACGATTCAGATTTCGAAATCAATAAGATTTCGCACGATAGGTAATCAAAGAAGTTGAATTTTCCTAATAGTTTCATAGCCTCTCGAAGATAAGTACAGACATTTCTGTAACGATCCGCAAGACTCTACTAAACTTGATTATGACTCGTAACACCTAAGAACCTAGAGCTCTGATGTAACGATCCGACCAGTCATTTTGAGCATTTGCACTCTACTCGGTTGTTTGAGGGCATGAATAGTTCCGTATGGTGATTTTGGACTTAGGAACATGTTCGGAAATCATTTGGAAGTTTGTAGTTTAATTAGGGTTGAAATGGCCAAAATCGAAATTTATTTGGAAGTTTAATCGGGAAGTTGTCTTTTTAATATCGGGATCGAAACCCGATTCCGAAAATTAGAATAGCTCCATTATGTCATTTATGATTGCATGCAAAATTTGGGGTCAATCGGACATAATTTGATAGGTTTCGGCATCGGTTGTAAAAGTTTGAGATTTCAAGTTCATTAAGCTTGAATTGGTGTACGATTCATGTTTTTGTTGTTGTTTGATGTGATTTGAGGGATCGACTAGGTTTGTATGGTGTCTTTAGGACTTGATGGTACCTTTGGTTGAGGTGCTGAGGTCTTCGGGTGTGTTCGGAGGTGAGATTTGAGCGAGTTTGGGCATTTCGACACTCTGATATTGTTCTGGTACTTTTGGAAGTGTGGACCACACATTTTGGAGTGCTGAGGCGAAGGAGAGGTGTGGACCGCACATAAAAGTGTGGATCGTAATAGAAATATGCGGACCTCAGAGGACGAGTGCAGATCGCACAATTTTATGTGCGGTCACACATTAGAGAGTTCTGCAGATTCGCTGGTCTAACTTTGAAAGCTTATATTTTCTTATCCACAAGGAATTTGGAAATGATTCAAAAATGAAAGTTATAGTCATTCGTGTCTAGTTTACAGAAAGGTAAAGAAATTATTATTTAGGCATTTGTAGTGAAAGTTATAGGCAATGTACTGAAGCCTAGTAGTAGAGAAGCTATGAAGTGCGGCTGCACAATTTTTGTGAGATCGCAGGACTTGGAAAGGTGCGACCACACTTGGAAATGTGCGGACCACACATTAGGAGGTCAGAGGGTGTACTATATAAATGAGACTTAGGGTATTATTTCATATTTTGGACCTTGGGAGCTCGGTTTGTAACGATGTTTCGTGGGTTTTTCAAGAAATTTATCGGGATAAGTGATTCTAACTCAGATTTGGTTAATATACATGAATATATCATTGTTTTTATTATTTAATTAGTATTTTGAGATAAAAATTGGGGGTTTTGGCCTAAAGTTTCATAATATGAATTTTTAAGTTTTGAACACCGATTTGGAGTCGGGTTTGAGTGAAACTAATATGGTTGGACTTGTAATTTAATGGGTAGTCGGATTTTGTGAGTTTTCTCGGGTTCCGAGGTGCCGTCTCGGGTGTGATTTTTGGCCGGTTTTGGGATTTGATTTAGGATTCGATCTTTATCAATTGTAATTGATTCCTTGGGCTTTATATGATGTATTTGAGTTGTTTTTGGCTAGTTTTGAGCAGTTCGAAGGTCGCTACACGTAGGATGGTATTTTTGAAGCATCGCTTGGCTTTCTCGGTATTGGAATTGGCTTGTTCAAGATAAGTAACTCTTCTAAACTTAGTGATGAGGGTATGAAACCCCGAATTACGTATCGTGTGATTGGTATTGAGGTGACGCACATGCTAGGTGACGGGCGTGTGGGCGTGCACCCTGTAAATTGTGACTCCGTTGTTTCCATGGCATAGTATAGTGGCCCAACTTTGTTGATATCCTTGTTTTCAGCATGTGACAAAGTAATTGAGTTGTCAATCATGTTAGATATCATGTTTAGGCTTTATGATGATACTATTGGGACCCATAGTGGTCGTTTCTTGCTGTTATTTTACTAATTTCATTGCTATTTCGTACTCAGACATATTCATGTATTCATATCATATCTCAGTCTCAGTTATTATTTATTGATACATGGTATCATTGCTGTCGGGCTAGCTTCATGACATTGTGAGCCCATGAGTGAGACTGGAGAGATTGATGACTGATTGAGGCCGAGGGCCTAATTGTGAGGTTATTAATACTATAGCACGTGAGTTGTCCGTGCAACACGTGATTTGTTCATGCGGATTCTGATATTGATACTATAGCACGTGAGTTGTTCGTGTGGATTCTTATATTGATACTATAGCACGTGAGTTATCCGTGCGGATTCAGATATTGATACTATAGCACGTGAGTTGTCCGTGCAACATGTGAGTTGTCCGTACAGATTATAACGCTTGGGCTGAAGGAGCCCCTCCGGAGTTTGCACACCCACAGTGCATGCCGCAACGAATATTGTACAGTGATGAGTGATTGAGTGTGCTGAGTATTAAGCACAGTAAGAGATAATGCGAGACAATGAGGTTGAGTACCCTGAGAGTGTGAGTACATGAATTTATCATTGAGTGGCATTATGTTTGACATACGTACTTGAGATACATGCATAGAGATGCATTTTCCTTTTGCTGCCCAGTTTTGGTGACATTCATGATTTTTACTTGTATCTTGACATGTAGGTATAGAGATGTACTTTCCTCATGCTATCTGAAAATGAAACATTTACCTGATAAAAAGTTTTTGGGAAAAAGTTACAGTTTTCAAACTTACTCATATTTTTTGACGATTTCGGTAAAGGATTTGGATTTTCACTGATATACTTGAAAAATGAAACTATTTTGGAAAACTATAAAAAGGCTGCGCATTTTTTTCTCTGAGCTACTTCTTCATTTACTTGCTTTACACTGTTACGAACTGCTATTGGTTATTGGTATTGGACCCGACCTATATTCCAGCTCGTCACTGCTTTCAACCTAAGGTTAGGTTTGTTACTTATTGAGTAAATGGGGTCGGTTTTACTCATACTACACTTCCTGTACATTGCGTGCAGATTTCGGATGTCGATGTTGCTGTGCATTGTGGGAGCTGGATTCGAAGGTGTACCTGCGATCCTGTTGTAGCTGCCTCTTGTTCATGGTCGTCTTAGATTATAAAACTCGGTTTATGTACTTTTCAAACAGAAGATGTATTTACTTCATATCAGCTTTGTAAACTCTATTCTAAGAAGCTCATGATTTGTACTACCAGTCCTTGGGAATTGTATAAGATTCAGATAATTCCTTTCTCTAATTGTTGTATTAATATTATTAAAAATGGATAGTTATTAGTTGGCTTACCTAGCGGATTTTGTTATGTGTCATCACGACTAGTGGATTTTGGGTTGTGACATCCGATACTAACTTGTCACGACCCCAAATTCCCAAATATGGATGTCGTGATGGCACCTAGTCTCTAAGACTAGGTAAGTCTAACATATATTGACAATTAGTAGAAATAACAACTCAGATATCAATTTAAACTATTAAACCATCATAATGTAACTCAAATAGTACAACTGTCAAATACCTCCCAAAACCTGGTGGAACTGAGTCATAAGCTCTACAGAGAATACACTAATAATTTCTAAGTACAATATTGTTTTGAAGTAGAAATAAATAGTAATACAACTAAAAACAGAAGGTGACTCCGAGACCTGCGAGCATCGAGTAAGTGTACCTTGAAGCCTCCAAAAATAACTGGTCAATCACTAGCGTCCGGCACGAGCAGATATACCTGGATCCACACAAAAATGTGTAGAAACATAACATGAGTACACCACAACAGTACCCAGTAACTGTCAAGCCTAACCTTGGCAGAGTAGTGACGAAACTAGGTCAAGACACCCACTAGGACAAGAAAACTGAATAAAGTATAATATAGTTTAATGACGAAAAGCAAGGAAATGAATGACTACAAAGCAGTACAATAATGTAGGCTAGCAATGGAATTTAAGGAAATAAAAGCAAAAAAAACACGTGATAGGAACAACAAATGATCAAACACATGATAGGGACAACAAGTGATCTAGTATCGTAAAAATACAAGTAAAAGCAATGAAGAAAAAGATAATGACTGTAAAAATACAAATCAATAAGCCTTTTAACATGGAATGTACAAAAGAATTACAACTGAGGTACCTCACCTCACAATCTCATTTCACAAGTCACAATCATAATCTTCCTTATTTCACCGCGTAGGCCTTGTATTTATTTTTAAAATATTTTTTGGGAAATTGCTACATGAGTTTTAGCCCCCTTATCTCACCGCGTGGCTTCAAGTAATTCTCTTACTAGCAACATGCGTGTAAATCCCACCTTATCTCACCGCATGCGTATCAACTCCCATCCTTATACGATCGCATGCATATCAATATCACAACGCAATAATCAATGGGCACCACACGTGCCCATATGCCACAACACTTGCCAAAAATTAATAATACCAATGTTACCACAATATATAGTCCACGGCTCAACCAACAATGTGAACAAGAATATCAATAATTACAAAAAATTGAGGAATACTCAACGAGGAAAGATATCTTAATAATCAACAACTTCAAATAAGAATAATTCAACAATAAAAGAGTTAACAAGATAATAAGACAAGTAACAACTTTAACTAAAGCATATAAGAGCAAACTTGACAATAAAAGATAGAACATATGCTAACAACATCAAATAGAGCATGCAAGAGCAAATTCAACAATGGAGGATATAACATGTTATGACAATTTCAATTAAATGCATGGAAGAAGACTAAGAGTCTAACCGGCCAAGATACTACATATAAGACCATGTACACATTCGTCACCTCATGTACATGTCTTTCATGTAATTCAAATAACACAATCAACCCAAATCCTAAAGGGTAGTTTTTTCCCCCTCCCCATCCCCTACCCCCACAAAGTTAGATAAGATACTTATCTCAACTAGGCCAAATCAACATTCAAAAATGACCTTTTCCTTAAAATTCACCTCCCGCACGACTCAAATCTAACCAAAACCGACTTAATAACATCAAACAATGCAAGAGAAACTAATTACGATAGATAAAGCTATGGTCTTTACACAAATCCCCAAAAGTCAACAAACGTCAACCCCTCCCCCGGTCAAAATTCGAGTCCAACAATAGATTTTGACTACTCATATCTCCATGAGTCTATATATGTTTTTTGTTTTTAGTTCCGAGCCCAATTCGACTCTCAAATTCAAAATTTTCTTTTTTTCAAAACTTAGACAAAATTCCCAAAAATTCTCCTTCGATTCTCCTAAATTTGATGTTAAATCTCATAGATAATCATAAAATATAGTAGGAAATTGATTAAAACAACTTGTCTAATGATTGTAGGTGAAAAGTCCCTCCCTAAATCGTCTCCTACCGAGTCTAGGGTTCTAAAATGAGAGAAAATGAGATGAAATCCCGATTCTCAGCCCTTTTGTTCAGTTGTAGATGTCACAATTGCGACACTATGTTTGTAATTGCGAACACTTGCAATTGCAAAGAATGCATCACAAATGTGGACTGACAGCGTGTGTGGGAAGTCGCAAATGCAACATTGGCTTCGCTTTGTGAAGCCTGCTCCCTTCACACACCAACAACCCTAAACGAGTTCAATCCAATCTGAAACGCATCTGAAACTCACCTGAGTCCTCAGAGCTCGAAACCAAACATCCACACAAGCTAAACAAATATCATACGAACTTGACCGCACAATTAAAACACAAAAATAACATCTAGAACTACGAATCAAATATCAAAATGCATGAATTTCAAAGGAAAACTCAAGAACCTCTAGAATTGTAACTAAGTGTCCAAGTCCAATCAAGCTAACTCCAAATGACACCAAATTTGACTGACAAGTTTCAAATTGAAAAACGGACCTATCCCAAGTTGCAAAATTAAATTTCGTACTCAATAGCCAAAAAGTTATCCTACAGTCAAACTTGAAAAAACTTCTAAACCTCAAATTGCCAATTTCGGGTAAAGAAGACAAATTAACCTAGGGACCTTTTGAATTCGATTCTGGGCATAATCCCTAGTTCAAAATCACAATACAAACCTATCAGAGCCATCAAAATACCTTTCTAGGATCGTTTTTACAAAGGTCAAACTTCGGTCAACATTTTCAACTTAGGCTTCTAAGCCAAGAATTAAACCGTCCAAATCAACCCAAAACCCTCCCGGAACAAAACTAACCAACATTGCAAGACATAAAATCACAAATACACATGTGTGAAGCATCAAAAGAGGAAATGAGACTCAAATACACAAAATAACCAATCAGGTCATTACACAAATAAAGTTCTAAATCTAAATTGAGGACAGGGGCGGAGCCAACCCTTAGGCTACTGGTTCGGCGAATCTAATAGCTTTGGTCTAAGCCTTGTATGTGTCTTATAAATTCATTAAATATATACAAATTATTAATTTAGAATCCAGCAACTTAAAAAGAACTAAAATCTCAAACCCATAAGTTTCAAGTCTTGCCTCTGACTCTGATTGAGGAAAGAAATTGTTAGGTATGAATTGATATTTATTCCAAAACATAAGACAAAAAGCATTGGGTGTCAGTGGTTCGGTTCGGTCGGTTATTTTATAAAATTTATACTATACCAATTTTCGGTTATTCTATTATGTATAACCAAAATTAGATTTTTCGAAACCGTCCCAATCATGTCGGTTTCTCTTCGGTATCGGTACGGTTCGGTTAATTTTCGGTATTTTTTTAATATCATGTAAAATTCACCAGTAGAAGTAGAATTGCAATAACGTACGTTCTTTTATAGGACTTAGCAAAACTCTCTAGACATTTTTACTGTTTAAAAGGTGATGAATTAAAAAAAATATGGCTAGAGTATAGATCCATCAACTATTCTACAACAGCGTAAAAGAAATCAAACAAAGGCAAAAAAAATATTAATCACACGAGTTGAAAGATATACCAAGCTGGGACTCAAGAATAAAGTCTATAGAAGATTAAATATTCAAAAAGATAAATCTAAATTATATGAAAGGAAACATATTCAATACATTGTAGTTTGCTACTCATAATTGCTAGAATACTTTGTGTCTTGCTAATAAAGATACTTGAAATAACTTAGTTTAAGTAGAAGTAGCATAATAGGTTTTAGGAATTATTATTTTGAGTTTAATTACTTGTTGGTTTGTAATAATTTTCATAATTCCAAGGCTCAAAGAAAATTTAATGCATTATTATTTTTAAACTTATTAAATAAATATATTTTCTACATGTAAAATTTATTCGGTACGGTTTGGATTTTTTTCGGTTTATTTTTATAAAATAAAAAACCTACCCTAATTATCGGAGCGGATATAAATTTATATAAAAACCTACGTTTTCTTAAAAAGAAACCTAAAAATCGGTTCGGTCGGTTTAGTCGGTTTTCGAATATCCATTGACACCCCTAAGAAGCAACAAGAAAAAAAGGAATTAAAAATTTATCATCATAAACCATTCCAGAATGATATTTACGAAAAACAAAAATACAAATTATTGTTATATATGTGAGAATATTTTATATATGCTTGTTTAAAAGTTGAGAATATTACAAAGAGTCAATTTAGACAGGTTAGGTTACAACCCATTGTTTAGTCATCTTGACCCAGCACATCTTAACACATGTGTACTTTGGGCAGGATTGAGCAATTATACATTTAATGAGTCAGTCCATCTTGACCAGCCCAAAAAGCTCATTTATCACCCCTAAACACACATAATAAGTACAAAATATTTGTAATTATGCTCAAACACAATTAAAGTATAGCAATTAAAGCGCGAAATGTCACAAAAAAAATATGAATTTCTAGCCTACCATCATGCTTTCAAATTTTAATAATGACAAAGTTTAAACTGATACCATGCGTTCAGTTTTCAGGTTGTGTAATAACTGACTTTTAATTTTTTTATAATTATGAAATACCTTTTCTCAGCCAAAAAAAGAAGGGTAAATGAAAATAGAGACAGTGGTGGAGCTAGTATTCGCCATCTTTGGCTATACCATTTCATTTATTGTTTAAAAAGTTTCTAAATTTGAAACTATTATCCTAAATATAGAGTTAATAATGATTGTATTAGTACTTTCCGCTCACTAACTTATTATCCTGTATCCTGAAAATGATACTATTTACTTAGAATAGTTATTTTGAGTTCGTCAGAAACATCCAGTAGATGACAATTACAAGAACTTGGTTAAAGGGAACAATTGTTCCGAATTAGTTGTCTAAATGGAAAAATCATAAAAGTATAACTATAGTACATACAGTAGAGTGTCGCTCAAATTAGAAAGGGCCAATATCTTTGTTGGTCATCATTTACAGGATTCCGAACTATTTGGGCTTATCCATTAAATTTCCAAAACCTATTTCACAATATTGGGCCAAAACTCAGGTTTTTGACCGGGCCTTTTTTGAATCCACTACTGTTGTCTATGTATGTACCTTTTCTCCTTGTAGAAAGTCCATATTATGAGCCCGTTTGGATTAGCTGATTTGAAGTAGCTGAAAAATACTTTTAAGTGCTGTAACTGATTTAATAAATAAGCAGCTACGTATTTGGATATAAGTGTTGAAATTGATAATAAGGTGCTGCAGTATTTGAGAAAAAAGTGTTGATAAGGTCTTTTTTTCTATTGACTTGAATAACCTTAGAATTGTTTACACATATAAGGGCGTAATTTATTCAAAACTTTAGATTCAAGATCGATTCAAATACAAAATATTATGTTTGTCATTTTATTTTGAATACAACTTTGATTCGATAAAATAATTTTTATGATAAATATAATTTATTTTATGATAAGCATATAATCATAAGTTATAATAATTAATAAATTGACAAAAGTTTCTCAGTAAAAAATAAACCTAATTAAAATAAAATATTTGAAGAGAAACACTGTCTTCGTCACCACAACACTTAAAAAGCAATACACCAAAAATTTGATATGTCTTCGTTTATTACATACAGTTCAAAGATTAATCCACAATCACACAGATGCAAATATGCAAAGGAATGAAGAATTTGCTTACCTCAAATTATCAATAAGAATCACAGACTTGAAGATGCAGGGGGGAGGGGGTAGGTTGAAAAAATACGTGAGGTAGTGAGTATCGATGTAGGAGTTTTGTTTTGAAAATGAATATTTTAGAGATAAAAATAGTAAAAATCTTGGTCAAACTTAAAGTAATTATAAGCTAAAAATTCATAAGTTGGGGGTGACCAGCTTATGGCTTTTGGCTTATTTTTGGCTTATAAGTATTTTACTTATAAGCACTTTAAACTTTACCAAATACGTAGATAAGCCGAAAAGTGCTTATAAGCTGGTCAAATTAGCTTATATGTTTAGTCAAACACCCTCTATATCGGAAAACTTTCATAAATAAAAGACTTATATGAGTTAATTATATAAATTATAAATAATTTAGATATTACAAATCGTGCAACTAATATTTTTACATGTTTGAATCTGATTTATTTGGCTACAATAATATAGGGCTAGGTGTAGAAATTGTTTTAGGGCTAGGCAGAGTTTACAATATTAGTGGGCTGGTTATTGGCGGTTTTTTCTCGGGATTTTTACCTAGCTATAATATAATAGAAACCTATTTACTACCTTTATTTAGGTTCCTTATTAATTACTTTATATACCTATATTTACTAGTTTTATAAAAAACCATAAAAAGGAGGAAATGAAACATACCTTAAATACGGGATATCGGTTACACATAATCCTCCTACATTTAAGATACTCTTCCTTTTTCAAATGATTACAAAACATCATATGTCTTTGTACTTACCCACCGTAAGAAATACATTGATACCCAAAATCATCACCTTTTTTCATACAAATCAACCAATATCTCTCTCTCCCTCATACAAATCAAACAACTATCTCTCTGAAATTGTAGCATCATATATTTCTCTGAATCAATTCCACCAACAACCATTAAAAAGCTTCAACTATTGACAAATCCATCAACATTATCTCTGTAATTGCAGATGAAGGGGTCTGCCATTGACATACCGTTAAAAAGTTTCGAGCTTTGAATTAGATATTCAGATTTTACGAATTTCTGATTTTTTGGATTGGGTGTTCTTGAAAACGATTGAAAATATCCTTTAGAGTTTATATCTCAATTTTGAGGGAGATTTGTTAAGTTTAAAGTTGGTTTTAGGTTGAATTTCTGATTGAAACTCGAGGAAGAAGAAGTTTCGGAATTGTATTACGATTGTATGATAAATGTGTCATAATTGTATCTGAGTTGTATTTGATACATCAATGCCTAAGAGAATCTGATACAATACTAATACTATTAAAATACAATATTGTATGATAATTTAAGTTTAGTGTTGGTTCTAGGTGGATATTTTAAATTGAAACTTGAAAAAGATGAAGATCAAAGTTGTATCATAATTGTCACAATTTGTACCTAAAATAATATATGATACAATGCTAATACAAATATAATACGACATTGTATTAGTTTGAGTTTAGAATCGGTTTTAAGTTGTATCATAATTGTATTAGAATTGTGTAAGAATACTTTCGGAATTGTATCAAATTTGTATCTGAATAATGAGTAGTTGTGAGTTCATGATGAATTTCACAGTTTATATCACAAATATATGATAATTATATATTAATTTATTAGTATTGTATCATGTATTATTTTGAATATTAATGTACCATCTGCAAGTTAGATACAATTGTGATACAAGTATGATACAATTATGTTTTACGCATTGATATATCTGATACAATTCAAATACAATTATGATACAGTTATCATACAATCCTTGAATATTTTTTCATTTTCAGTGTTGTCCGGTCTCCCAACAAAAGAACGATGCAATTGACTGTCGCCAATGGTGGGAAGAGAGAAGATGGAGATTTTGGGTGTAGATTAAGGGATTTTGATGTAAAAAAAAGGAGAGAGAAGAGGAAAGGGAAAAAAAAAGGAAAGGATATAATTGAATCCCTTAATTGAAGACACTAATAATGAGATAAGAGCCTTTAAAGGAGAAACCTATACAATTTATAAGAAAAATCTAGATACTTATTAAAAATTACAAAACATAGAGAAAATTGGTAAATAAGTTTCTATAAGCTAGGTAAAAATTCCTTTTTTCTCTTGAACTAATGGAAATTGTGACGGAAAAGAACAGAGGTGGGTAAATACTAACCAATACAAACGAAATCGACAAGAACTTCGAATAATATATGCCTTAGGATAAAAAAAATTCTCCCTGTCTATTCTACAATACTCGGTTCATATTACTTCTTTTTTCAAATTCTTGCATTTGCCTTAATCATAAGAGTATTTGATAAAAATAGGAGTATTATTTATCTCTTTAAATATCTCGCTTAATTAATAATACATTAACTAGACAGTGACGATAAATTTAAAGAAATGTAATAAAAGATTCTTATTATTTTTCTAAAGTGTGAAATATTTTCGAAAGAATTTTAGTTTGTCAAAGTAACTAACATTTGAGACCAAATGAAGAGTATTATTTTGGTATAAAGTTTTTTTTAAAAATTTAATTTTGAACAAACCCCAACGTTTGCCATTAAGTCGAGTACTTGTAACAAGAAAACATGAGATCCAAATGACATTACAATAAAGACATCTTTATTGTTCGATAGCATAGAAGCATTGAGTGAAATAATTAAATACAAACTCACGTGGATAATAAATATAGTTTACATCAGTTAGTCGTATATGGGTCCAAGGAATTATAATTCTTCCATATACTATACTGTTTGGCATGAGGCGTTCTTACTGCTTGTTTTTATTGGGGAATTTTACTGGATTATTCTATACTTTTCTGCAACAAAGTCATAACCCCCATCATGTCCCATAAATTTGTACACATATATTTATTTCTTTGTCACAACTCCGCCACCATGTTTCTAGCTTAGTTCCACCTTAAGAAATTGTGGTCCTAGAGAATTTATTATGTGTTTGGATTCATGCACAACTATGTTAATATATCATTAAGTGATAAATTGAGATATAACAAAAATTACGCTCAAACAAGTTCAGGCTATGTGAATCCTTACGCTGAATGTAGAATTAATCTTAGTTGTCTATCTATTCACGCTCTGACTATCCTCATTTGAAGATGCAGTTGCCTACAAGGGCAGAGCTAGAGAGCGAGTTACAGATTTAGCTGAGCCCGGTAGCTTTGGTTCAAATATTGTACTCCATTTATTTTAAGAATTTCATTAAATATGTATTAGTTATTGATTTAGAACATATAATGTAAGATGATTAGAATCTCAAACTCATAAGCTTCAAATTCTCTGATTACCTATTCTGCTATCAAAAACGATTCATTAGGGATATTGTAGTGCCACAATGAACTTGAATCGCATATGTCTTTATTTAAAGAATTTAGGTTATATATACTGAGAAGGGGAACATTGGCGTAACTGGTAAAGTTGTTGTCATGTGACCAGGAGATCACGGATTCAAACCGTGGAAACAACCTCTAGCAGAAATGCAGGGTAATGCTGCGTACAATAGACTCTTATGGTCCGGTACTTCCCCGGACCCCGCGCATAGCGGGAGTTTAATGCAACAGGTTCCCTTTAAGTTATACATACCGACTCATTGTCATTTGTGCTGTACGTTGTCTCTTTATATATTCTATGGAAATATGAATTCTGCATCCTTGGATTTTCTGAAAAATCCGAGTCAATCCCTCTACTGTAGTAGATGTCACTCTCTGGTCTCAACCGTGAACTGCGAAGTTGTGTAAAGGACGGCCCGGTGCACTAAGCTCCCGCTATGCGCGGGGTCCAGCGAAGTTGTGTGTTTCTTAAAAATAGTTTTAATTAGTTGTCAAAAATGTTTTCAATCTTCTCTTAGCAAGTTTAATATGTTTTAACTTTGTCCTATTTAGGCGACCAATCTCTCGTGATTTTTATTAGCTTTGCTGCTTACCTTTTCGATGTCTAATTGCAATTTGAAATACTATCCGATCACTTCATGTTATCTAGCTCATATTTCCGTAAGACGTTATTTTCACTACTTGAACTCCTTGCCTCCTCGCCACATGGGCTCATCTAAAAATAGATAAACAATTAAAAATCTATAAATTAATTTCAAACCCTGGAGACAATTCTCCATGAATTTTGGTCCTCCAGAGATGAAGAAATGATGATTTATGAAAAAGAACCATTCACGAAAAATGATGCTTCTATGTACTTAACTTTCAAGCTTGGGTTTTACCAGAACCCATCATTAATTTGATTACAAGCCATTTCATAATTTGTGATTATGAAAACGGCCATGACAATTGACCCCCACTCCCCTACCCCAACCCCACTCCTAAAAAAAATAAAAGAAGCCTACTATATATAGTTGGCAATGAAAAATACATAGCCTAGCTATAGTGTTCCTTCAAAAGAGTGAAAATCAGTATCAATCTCTACATAATTAGAAAGGTGTTTGTGTCAAGAATAGTGCAGACAAAAGGGTCCATTTCTTGAATCTACGTAGACACAATTCTTTTTCATGCCTTGATTACAACTTGGTTTATATAGTAACGACCTAACTTGTAAAAGATTTTGATAAAGAAAAACTAAGATTTTGTTCTATTTGGAGTTAAAGAGTGGTCCTTGTTTGCATGTTAGAGCTACCATACAAAAAGAAAACCTACATAGCTAGGCTCTTCATTATGTAGGTTGGATTGAAAATGATATGAAACCTATAAAGAAAAAGTAGAACAAAGTCTTTTAGAGATCCTCTCATTTCAGTCCCTTTTCTATTACTAGGTGACTTCTTGTCTTAACATTTGTGGTTTTTAACTTTTTGAATGTCCCTTGAACTAAACTCAATGTCACAAGCAACTTTACATCTCAGAATAAACAGCAGCAACACAATCTATTGTGAGTAATAACATGGAGCATACTCTAGGATTATAAAATACAACATAAAGTCTCATAACCTAAATGAGTACAAAGAAAAAGGCCAGGGCAGCCCGTGCACAAAGTGTCCCACATTTACGCAGTGTCCGGGGAAAAGTCACATGCCAAGGGGTATAATATAGACAGTCTATTACTCTAATGTACGCATACATACTATTAATGGATGCTTTCACGGCTCGAATCCGTGACCTATGTAAGTCACACGAAGACAATTTTATCGTTGCCCCAAGACTCATCTTCAATACAAAGAAATATGCACCGTTTGGAAAGGGGGTGGGGTTCATCAAAAATTTTCTTATTCAAATTAAAGCTCGAGTCACTGAATCAAACTCTATTGATCATGAAAGCTTGAATGGAAAACTCAATATCTGATTTTGATCTTGAAGAAGTACTAAGGCAAGCTTATAATTATCTTGTCAAACTAATTTACAAATACTTTATGATCACGTGTCTATGAAACATGTTAAAAGAGGGTGTCTATTGACTCACAGAATAATAACTTAATTTATCATGACATGACCGCGACAATATACTAAATATGAAAAAAAGGCTCAATGAATGTTTGTGTGGGAAGGGGTGAAGTTTATTTGTATGTTTGTGTGGATTTTGCTCTATCAATTGCCTGAGGATCTTTGAAGTCTTAGCTAAGTCGAAAGCAGAAACTCAAGTTTATAAGAGATCCGTTCTTATAAACTTTTTTTTTTTTTCATTTCAAAAGTTTATAAGAACGGATTTCTTCTCTAATGATTTTATAATTCTTTCTCAATGCAAAAACTGCTTTACTATTTGTAACTCTTTGACTTCATCCCCTTTAAGTTTTGGTCATGTCAAATTAGTATGTATCTTGGTTTATTGAGTTAATTTTGTTGATTACTTTTGTCGTATAGGATTACCATTTTCAAGCCTATGAGAATGACGAGCTTCGAATGGAGAAAATGCCGATTGATGTTCCTGAATCTCAATTTAGGGATCTTCTTAATTATTGGAACTCTGATACCTACAAGGTAAAACTAAGTACTGTCCCATGATTTGCTAAGAATGTCTGGTTTATGTTTAATAGAAATCACTGAACAATCTTTATACATCAAATGCACTTAAGTTACATAACTTAAGTGCACAATTTAAGCTTGATTTGAATCTGTTGGGAAAACTGAACTGGACAACTCTGTATTCATTGATTGATTTGCAGAAAATTTCCAAAACCAATACTGAGAATTACAAAAAATTGAAATATCCACACACTGCTGGCAAAAGAAGTTTCGCTCGAATATGCGAGGTTTGATATTTTTTCTTATTATTATTCTTTTAAATATGAACTTACTAACTTTAATCTGAAATATTTTTATGCCACTTTTATATAATCAGGAAAAAAAGAAAGAAACTTCTGAACATCTATCAAGCAAGGATATCTTTGTGGCTACGAGAAAAAGAAAACCCGATCGAGTATACAAGGCCTCGTATGCGGATACTCTGAATAAAATTGTACTAGTTATTAATTTAAAGTTTGTTGTTATCATTTGTCTGTTCTTAGTTATTGACTCAGTGTCATATACTTTCTCATTTGATAATGACTCAGTTTGGTCTTGTAGGTTGAAATGGAAAGACTTCAATCATCACAAGAAAGTGAAGATGGCTGCAGTCAATCAGTTGATGCATTTGCATCAGTCATGGGACCTGAGCATCCAGGTCGCCTAAGATTGTACGGATGTGGGGTTACCAAGACTTCCTTAAAAATAAAAGTGGGAGATTTGGACCCCCTTTAAGTTCGACTAATGAGATGATGCAACAAAAATTGGAGGAAATGGAAGAAAGGATGGAGCATAGGATGCAAGAAAAGTTTAATGCACAAAAAAATGCCATGGAACTACAAGTTGCAGTTAACATCATTTCACAACTTAAGCATCTGAATCCAGATTTACGGGTTGATCCCAGCATGCTAGCTTTCAATGCTCGTTCACCCGGAGAAGCTTCCTCTGCACAACAAGTTGTTGTGCAACTAATCAATCGTCTATCTACTGGGAGTAATAATCAAGGTCAGTACGTACTCCAAATGTTACACCCCTTCTTTTCTTTGTTTCTTTCTTTCTTTTTCTCCTCATTCTGCTGCTTTTCTAAGGTTACACTTGAACTTATTCTTCTCTCTTTAAGGTTATTTCTTTGTCTAACTTATATATGAAAATCAAGAAAGTGTCTGATTTTCTGCCAGCTTCGTTCCCCCCTCCCCCTATATATTTGATTATCTCATTTTGGAAAGAATATTTCTACTGTGCGTATATAATAAATGGATGATTCAGAGTTGTCTATTTTGTGGTTATCTCATTTTGGAAAGACGATTGAAATCAGACTTCAGATGGTTCTCTGAGATTAATCGTAAATGTTAATATTACTCTCTTGTTTACTGGTGTAAATACGTGCTGTGAATGTAGTAGAATTACTTCTACTGGTTTGTGCGAAGAAACTATGTCTATACCACTGGTGACTTTGTAACAATTTGCAATATTGACTGATACTATTATTTCTCTTTATTTTGCATTTAGTTTTTTTTTTTTGCTTGATTAAGTTCTTATTGTCTTTTTGTATGTGTTTCCTCTCTAATTCTTATATTTAGACATGGTTAAACGGCGTAAAGATCTGTACTGATCCTTTCATATTGTTGAAGGGAAAACAAATGTATAGGATGATTCATGTGTTGCCTGCATGTATCTTTAATCTCTACATCAGAAGTAAGAGGCTTTGTATTATTTTAGAACATCAAGTAGGTTGACACTTTGTACTATTTTAGAACTTCAAGTAAATAATTTTTGTCTGATCAATAGCATTGAGAGTAGATGAGGTGCTTTTTTGAAGGGTTGTATTGCTTGGATTTTTGAAGGTTTCCTTCCCTATCATAGTGCTAAACTCTCATTTCAATCCTATATTTTCTATTCAAGTTAGATACAATGGCAGCAGGACTATCCGACTATGGATAAAGTGAAGTGTTCTTTGTAAAAAGTACTGCAGACCCAATCATTTCTTAATTCTTACTAGTAATTCATGATTCTATCTTAGGTTAAGACTTATTCTTACTAGTAAGTGGTCAACTTTTCCACTCAACTGTAGCAGATAAACCAAAAAAATTATCTGATGTACCATATGTACCCTATGTCATATCTACTATTTGATTCCTTAGTGTTTTTGGGACCTCTTGTTTCAAGTAACCAATTAGTTGTAGTTTTATATATACATTGATGTGAATTTGTGAACTGAGCATGTATAATGCTCCTCTTAGACCTACTCTTCGCAAAATTAGAGTTTGGTATATGACTATAGTGTTTGTTGCTTTATTTTGGCATCCTGCTTTCCTGCTTTATGTTCAGTTATATAGCTTCTTGAAGATTAGAAGTTATTTACGTTATGTTTGCTCTAATAGTGTGTTAGGATGTTAAATGCAAGGGTATTTGTTAGCAGCTTGTTTTGGGTGGTGATTATTTTGAGACTGATCTTGCTGGTGAAACCTGGAAGTCTAGGGAAACTAGTTTAGTTTGTAAATTTCCAGTTCTTGGATTTTTATCACTTGACATATGTTGATGAAGCTGTTGTTGTTGTTGTTGTTGTGTTATCAGAAATTAATTTTGTTCTGAGGATGTTTTTGTACTGATAGGAGATTCTGGTTCCAAATAAGCTTGAGCTCTACTTGAAAGTGAACCTGAATCAGTACTGATCTCTTCTTCTCTTGATAATAAGCGAACCCTTGAAGGATAATGACTTTATTTATCGTCTTTTGTGGGTCGAGCAATTGAAGAAGGGGAAGATGGAGATTGTGAAGATATAGACCTTACTTAAGAACTTTGAATTGTTGTCCATGTTCTAGGAATCTTTTGTTATCAACATTTGAAATTACTCTAACTCTTGAAGTGTTGAAATGTATAACTTATGTGATTGGGTTAAAACATTTTGGTTTTATGGATATATTAGCTTATTGGACAATATAGATTATGAAATGTTTTATCTTTTTATTTATATAAATTTCAGGTTATTACAAATTTTTATATATGTAAATATTCATTTACAACCAGGGCATAATAGTCTAATAGAACTGTTACAATAATCTTGCAAACCGTTCCAATAGGTCTTGCAAATCGTTCCAAAATGAGTGACAAACTGATGCAATTGGTAGTTAAAATCGTTGCAATAGGAATAAAACCGTTACAATAGTGTAATGAAACCGTTAGAATATTTGTAAATAAACGTTGCAATAGCTTACACAACCTTTGCAATAAATGATATGGCAACGGTTTCTAACCGTTGTAGTAAATAATATAGTAACAATTTTCAGGCGTTGTAAACTCTATGTTAACGGTTTTTAACCGTTGGGACTGGAAAGAATACTCGTTGCTTTAGACAAAGGAAAAACTGTTGCGATAGATAGCCCTCTAGCAATGGTTTTGATAACCGTTGAACGAACCGTTACTCTAGATCTATTAGCACGCCAGCGTATGTAACGGTCGCTAAACTGTTCCAATAACTCTATGGCAACAGTTTACCTGTCTGTTGCAACGGTTTTCCGACTGTTGCCATAGGCTCATTTTCCAGCAGTGAAAATACTTCTGAATGCTAAATATATGAAAATATCAAATGATATAACTCAACTAATATCACATACTATGCTTAAATCGTTCATAACTCATGCTTTAGAGTTTAGAGGCTAAAATTAATTATACGTTCCATTGCGTCACTCTTAAGATACCCAAAAACGAATGCAGTCTTGAAATCATCAATTTTCATTGTTGACTTTTAGCAACTAATAAATCATAATCTTTCTTGAGATGTTAATCTTATAAAATGGGAAAAAAATTACTCATATTATAATCAAGAATTGCCCCAATAGCAGATCCTCCCAAAGGCCTATGCATGCATTATAATATGGGCTCCTCCTGGGAAAAGAAATGAAACATTCTTCCTCTCCAGGAACATTATTAACATTATCCTCCCATTTTATTAACATTATTTTTGTGTATACTTATCCATGAAACACTCCTCTGCAAATAAAATTGTCTCAATAATATTCCTTCAGCTTTTAATGAAATTTCAATGAGACGTAATTAAAATGTTTTGACATCTCTCTATCCATTTCAATATATCTCAAGTTAGAATACTGAATAAAAAGTCATTGCAATGAACAGTAATTAATTGGAATGTTGGTTATATCTCCTCTAATCGACAATATTAAAGACATCTCCCTGAAAATGAAAGAAATTACGCATACCTCCCTTTCTGAAATATTGTGTTAGAAATACAATAGATTTTTTAAGTGTTTGACTTTAAAAAATATGAATGACACTGTTATATTTGTGTGTATGTATATATATATATATATATATATATATATATATATATATATATATATATATATTGCTCGGAAATATACTTGTTTGATTAAAATAGAGGAATTGTATTTACAGCTAAATTATATTGCAAGAGTGTTTGGAGTAATTTACTCTTAATATTTTACACATCAAACTAACTTTGTAATCATTAATAATGTGAAGATAATATATTAACTGTATTTATAATTAAATACTATGATATAAAAATAATTAGAGAAGGAGTAATATTGTATGGGAGAGTGAGTTAGGGGTGTTCGTCGGTCGGTACGGTACGGTACGGTATTTAGACATTTCAGTTCGGTATTTTCAGTACTCGATTTCGTAAAATGTTATACCAATACCATACCTAATTAAATTCGGTATGGTTCGGTTTTTCTCCTTTCTGTTTTTGGTTTATTCGGTTCGGTAACTTCGGCTTATTCGGTGTAAATACTAACTAGTGCATAAAGTCATAGACGGTAATATTCTTAATTAAAATACTCAAAAGTACATAACTAAAAACTTTTGTTGACAAAAGTTTTGTCCAAAACCAATAAATACCAACCTAGATTGAGAAAATTTAGAGAAATATCATGTTACTTGTTTAGAGTTAATTGATGAACGTACAGAATAAAGGAAAGTAAAATTTTAGATTTCTTATATTTAAGTTAGAATTAATAAAATGTGTATTGTGTAATATAATATATATTTCGATACGATATTAATATTTTGGTATTTCATTTTAAAATACCAAATATCATACCTAATACTATTTTTTTTTAAATTTAAACTAAATAGCATATCGAATACCAAAATATCGAATACTAAATATCAAAATTTTCGATTTCAACATGATAAATCGGTATTTACGATATTATGCACAGCCCCATAATGAGCGACCCCAAGTTGAAGAGAAAGAAACAATTTTAGGAACAAGGACATAAAATAGTTGGATTAAAACAAAGAAAAGTAGCATTGATATTTGCATTATGGCCCTCGTAATGTCATCCACAAGCCGACCAAACTGTAAGGTTGTGTCAAATCAACCTTTTCTTTCTTTAAAGTTTTTGGCTTCTTGTCCCTAAAGTTAGTGTTCCCTTACTCCGATCCTTTTTTTCTTTTGATATTTACATTTGACTGATCTGATTAACTCATATTCTTATCAAATATTACCCTTTTAAAAATAAAACACTTCTTATTATAAAATTCTTTATTCTTATAACTTGAAGCACAAATCTAAAAAAAAAATTCTAACTAAAAGTTAAAGAACTCCGTTCATCTCGCCATAATTCTAACGAGTCCGGAACCAAAATATTATTTTTTTGGACTCAAACTATACAAATAGGTGGTACAAAAAAATGACTTTTTTATATATAGCGTCATAATACCTGGCGGTATATACTAACAGTAACGGAACCGTTAAGGTATAGCGCCAGGTATTGTGGTGCTATACTGTAAAAGCTGACATGGCCAGATATAGCGCCACAATACCTGGCGCTACATATACAGCATTAATGTATAGCGTCAGGTATAGTGGCGTTATACATAGATTTTTTATACCCCTCCGTCTTCTTCTCCGCTTCCATCCACCATTATTTTAAAACCCTTCCCCTCTTCTTGGTCCCCCACCGTTTCTGCCATTTTCTTTATAAAAAAAAAAATTGGGTCCCCCCGACACATAAAACTCGAAGAAAAAGGGTCCCACATTCGAGTAGAGTTTCGTGTTATTGTTGATTCATAATTCCGGAGTCAAAATTTCAATCTTTTTGCTTTGCCAAAATTCTAAATCGAGGTATTTCGATTTATTTTAAGTTGAAACATTTATAATAATGTATATTATTTGATTTGTATGTGTTCTATTTCGGTTTGTGTTTTTTTCCGAAACTAGCATGTTAAATTTATCCGGATTTAATATTAGTGTTTTCTAAAAAAATATAAATTAGTAAAATAAATTTGTCTATTAATATCCTGATTTATATATATGTTTTTTCATTTCGTTTTGTATCTTATTTGCAATTAACTTTGTTTGTTATTTATGCTTAGTTTAGATTATTTTTTAGCGTAGTAAAATCCAGACCCTTATAGCGTAGTAAAACGTAGACCCTTATACTGTAGTAAAATTTAGAGCCTTGTAGCGTAGTAATGTGTAGTATTTTAGCTTAAAATTCCATTTGTTTAAGTATTTTATACTAGTAGTTGAAAATGCAAACTTTGTACAATTAAGTTAATAATTGTATCAACACACATAATTAGTAATTTGTACAATTAATTTATTAAAAAATATGAATTTAAATTATAATAAAAATACATTATATATATATATATAATTTGTACAAGTAAGTTATTAAAAAATATGAATTTAAATTATAATAAAAATACATTATATATATAAATTAAGTTATTATAAAATATGAATTTAAATTATAATAAAAACACATAATTATATATATATATATATATATATATATATATATATATATATATATATAATTTATACAATTAAGTTATTAAAAAATATGAATTTAAATTATAATAAAAATATATATATATATATATATATATATATATATATATATATATATATATATAATTTGTACAATTAAGTTATTAAAAAATAATAATTTAAATTATAATAAAAATACATAATTATATATATATATATATATATATATATATATATAATTTGTACAATTAAGTTATTAAAAAATATGAATTTAAATTATAATAAAAATACATAATTATATATATATAATTTGTACAATTAAGTTATTAAAAAATATGAGTTTAAATTATAATAAAAACACATTATTATATATATATATATATATATATATATATATATATATATAATTTGTACAATTAAGTTATTATAAAATATGAATTTAAATTATAATAAAAACACATTATTATTATATATATATATATATATATATATATATAATTTGTACAATTAAGTTATTAAAAATATGAATTTAAATTATAATAAAAAATACATAATTATTAATGATAGTTTACAGTTGACGACATGGACGCGACTATACATCCCGGCCCCCGGACGTTGGATCTATTAGCCCTACAGCCCCAGCATAGATCCGAATATATATGGGACGGACAGTTGCTTACGCAGACTTTTCGGGATAGGAGAGTGGATCTATTGTGGGAGTTTTTGAGTCCTCCCCGCGTTCTACATCCCCGCGTGGTCCATTATTTGGAGGAGATGGGATTTTATAGGATTATTAGGATTGGTCGGATACAGCTCGACTATGCTTTGATCACGACCTTGATTGAGTGGATTGGGGTAGATACTTCCCAGGCCCGTCTACCACTGTTGAGGATCGACCGACCCGAGATTTTTATAGTGGGCGTCGACTGAGTTATGGCTCCACATCACATGCGCAGGTATGAGTTTATTAGTATTGAATTTGAATTTGTGTTAACTGTAACTTATTTATTTTCTTTAACTTTATTAATTTCCTTTTTAAGGCTTCATACGATGCAGCGACAGATGACTACATTCAGGATCTAGAGACGATGATGGTAAGACAATATAAATTGTTGTGAATTGTTATGTAGTTTTCTATACTAAGTTTCATATTATTATGTTGCCTTCTACTGGAGCTGACAGCACCACCGATACATGTCATCCTGCGCCGCATCCAGCTATAAGGAGACGACTTGATGATGATGATCCTGATAGCGTACCCGGGCGGGAGGGGATGCGCCTCAGGCCAGCGGCTGCATTGAGACACACCGGATGCGGGACACATTGACATGGTGTAAATAATATTTTTGTATACATTAACAATATTATTTAATCGAATATGCGCATTACTTTTTTTAGTTCTCCATTCGTTTGATAGTTTCATAAAATAAAATTTAGTACAACAAAAGCACTTAAACTTAACTTCTACTTCAATTAAAATAAAATTTAGTAAAACACACAAAGAAAACATTACTACAGTACAAACACAATCACAAACACAAATATAGCAGGCCAACATAATAAAAATACATGAAATATGAAAAATACACTAAACACATACATGCCAATGTTTAGCCTCGGTTGCTATTTATTCTCCGCTCCAACCACTTAAATCGTTCTTCCAGTTGTTCCTTTTCTTCTTCTACCTCTTTCAGTTTCGCCTTCACCTCCGCAAGTTCCAGTTTATATTTTTTTTTTCGATCTTTTTGTTCTTCACAATTCCATTATGTTTTCCATTTTTCTTCTCCCACCTCCTTCAGGTTCGCCCTCAAGTCTGCAATAATTCTATTGATTTCTTTTTCATGTTCATGTTGTCTTAAACACATATTATGAAGAAACTGTAGTTGTTCTCTGTAACATTCCTGATAACATGGTTCATCAACCCATTCTTGAAAATCACAAATAGGTTCGCCGGGAACCTTATAAAACCGGTTCACACAGTACCAGTAGCGGCGTCCAACTTCACCACCTTTCCAACAATTTTGCATCAAGCATGCTTTTCCACAGTTGCACTTTGGTGGACGAAGAGGTTGAGCCATTTGTGTAATATTTGCTTTTAGTAAAAAAAAAACCTTACCTTTAATAAAATATTTGCTTTTAGTAAATTTTGAGCACACAACATAACTACAATGAGCCCATTATTTATAGGCGAGACAACACCCGCATAACGTACTATCTAATGGCGCTATACTTTGCGTGTTAAATATCATGATGTTGACAAGACAACTTTATGTCAGCTGGTCGGCTTTTTCAGTTCGACAAGACAACACACACATAACGGACTATCTAATGGTGCTATACTTTGCGTGTTAAATATCATGATGTTGACAAGACAACTTTATGTCAGTTGTTCAGCTTTTTCAGTTCGACAAGACAACACACACATAACGGACTATCTAATGGCGCTATACTTTGCGTGTTAAATATCATGATGTTGACAAGACAACTTTATGTCAGCTGGTTAGCTTTTTCAGTTCGACAAGACAACACACACATAATAAATATACAAATAATTTTATTAAATTATTATTTAAATAGGTAAAATGGGAAAGTACAAATAATAGTTAACAAGCATAATTTTATTTCATAAATCTTGCAACATAGATATAACAACTAATTATTACAACATCAACTCATGGGTAGTTAGGTACACTAGAAGAACACCCACCACGAGCTTGATTAGTTTTGCCACCCAAACCAGCTGAAGGACATTTACGACGGTCGTGTCCTGTTTGCGAGCATATACCACATTTGCGCGCATAAATGGTGTCACTAACATCCATTTGGTTCCGTATACGTGTTCTCTTCTGCACCTGTCTTTTACGCAAATAGGACTTGTTACACACCATTTTAAATGGTTCCGGAGGCTGTCACACCTCCTTTTTACGCGCTTACCCCGAAGGATAAATACGTGAGGGAGTTTTTCCAATTTAAGTGACAATATTCGAAATGGGATTATTTATTTAATTCAGAGTCGCCACTTGGGAAAGGTTTGGTTTTTGGTGTCCCAAGTCACCGGTTTATCTTGAATCCCAATTCGAGGAAAATATTCGACTTTCCAAATGAAGTCTGCGAACCAGAAATTCAAAGTAATAAATTCTGTTGACCCGAGGGAAGGTGTTAGGCACCCCCGAATCCCGTGGTTCTAGCACGGTCGCTTAAATTGTTATAATGGCTAAATATCTGATTTTAATACATGTTATAACTTGTGTGCTTTTATTAGGTTTAAACCGCTTTTATTATTATTATTATTTTTTATTTATATTTTTAAAGGAATGTGAACATCGTTTAAAAAACATGTCTTTGGATTGCGTCACATGAAATGCACCCGCAATCCGGAACATATTTTATTCAATGTTTTGGGATTTGGATTTGGGTCGCATGAAATGCACACCCGAGTTTAAGAAGGTAAGATTATTAGAATGCGTGCCTAAAACGACTAGCGCGTGGTTATTTTTTGGAAAAAGCCGTGAATTTCGCTAAGCGGCCGATCCCGAGTTCTAAGTAATTAATACATACATTTGTGAGGGCCCCGCAATCTATACGTTTTACTAGACGAGGCTCATCTCATTTATTTTGACAATGGTCAATCCTAAAATGACTACATTTTTCTATTAAAATTAGTCTCTAAAATAAAGAAAGAAAATCCTAATTAATTAGGAGCTTTCAAAAAAAATTAAGAATACTAATTGCTAGATTAAGACAAATATTAATGGAAAGGAATTTTACTAAAAAAAAAAAAGAAAATTCGAAATTATAAATAAAATAAGAAATTCGATAACTAATATTCAAAAGAAATCAAATATAGCTAGATTGAAGCTCGCATTGTTATATAAAAAAAACTATTGGAATTAATTATTCACAACCATTTGAAACTAGATTTAACCATAATTACTAAAGCTTATTAGAAAGTTTATTAAACTTAAACATTATCTAGTCTTGTTTGGCCTTAACTAAATTTAGCTACCCATTCATGATTAACCTAATGTTAACCATATTAAAACCTTCATAGCTAGTGAATTAACCCGTTTTGCCAAGCTGATTCACTAAAGACCAACTTATATTATTTTCCTCTTATTCCAATTATTAAACAGTAATACATAAAATAGCCTAAATACAATCAGTAAAAAAACGAAGAAAAAGCGAAATTAACTACAAAGTTCCATTCTTCATATGTATTCATGCTTTCACATTTTCCAGCTTACGATATCGACAAGGTTACAACCATGTACCTGGTATTGAATACAAGAGAAGAGGAAGATGAGAATCAGCAGCAGTAGTAACAATACAGCACAACAACAACAGTCTAGCAATATAGGAATAGACAAGTAACAGAGTTTGCAAACCAGTGGAGTAGTAGCCTAAGAAAGAAGCTTCAAGCTTCGATGAAAACAATAGCAATTAATGCTGATTTCAAACAATGAAGAAAAGTAGAAGATTTTTTTTTCCAGTTTTGTTCTCTCTCTCCCCCCGTTCTTTTTTTTTTCTAAGTGTTAAATAAGTCCTCTTATATCCAAAGCAAGACTACTTTTTTCTTTTTACCTCTTTTCTTTTTCCCCAATATTCTTCTACTATATATAACTTTTAACTTTTTATTATTACCTATATTATGTCTGATTTTTACTTAAGTAAAAGTAGTCAACACGGACCCCACGGTTCCCCCCTTTTTGAATGGTCAAAGAAGACATCATCATTAACCCCCTCTTTTTGCTTTACATCATTTTGTCTTGTCCCCCACTACCATATGTCTTGTCCCCCACTATAATATTTTAATATTATTAAGCCTAGTGGACGGAGCACTTCAAATTAAATAAATCTACAATTGGTTAATTCCCGTATTACCCCTAAAACTACTGTTGCTGCCCTGAATCAAAAATCTGTTCAAACTTCAAACATTATCTAAAAACTAAAATCCAATTAACAGCTACAACCAATTCACCTAATCAATTAACCAAAATATAGCATCTATAACCAATCCTTAATCAAATTCAATCAACAAATTCAAATTAAACGATGAACAACAAAGAAACAACCGGAATTATTTTAACTGAACAATATTTTTAAACAACATCCTATTTTCAGATTCAACAACAATAACAAACAAACATGTTCAATTTTTTTCAATTCAAATTAAGCTTAAACGGAACAAATAAATAGATTCAAATCACTAAACTAAATAACCAATTGATCCTCAAACTAGATCTAACAATATTACAGTCAAGACGAAGGATTCAAGTTATCAAACCGACATATTTCTATATTAAAACTAAATCCTTTTAAACGAATAAAAACAAACTGAAGAAATAATTAATTGAACTTCAACTTAAATCTAACGACATTATAATTAAATTAACAGTTTCTTTATTAAAAAATAAACAATAACAAATGAAACAACCTGAAGCAATAATCAAGAAACGATAAACACGAAAAAAAAACAAGAATCAAACATCTACTAATTTCAAATCCGAGAATATCAAAACAAAATACGGACAGAAATGAAACTTAAACCCACTAACCGGATCGGAATGACGATGAACTCGAACAAAAACAAATCTGCCCGGAAACAATTATCGTACCAAAATAACTTGACGCCGAAGACGACCACGAACGGACGATCGAAGAAGATGGTTGTTTGGTGTTGTTTGAAGATGAAGCAGTGGCGGCGAGGAGGCGGTGAAGCAGTAGAAGCTGCTACTGCTGAACATGCTCGACGGAGGGCAGCTTTGGTGGTCGTCCATGGCTGGACATAGCAGAAGGCAGCAGAAGCGACGGGGTTTGTTTGGACGTGATGGACATGGTTGGACGTAGCAGAAGCAGCAAGAGCGATGAGGTTTGTTTCAGGTGGTCGTCCGACATGGTGAGGAGGAGCTACTGTCGAGGGCAATGAAGAAGATGAAGGAGTAGCCATGGTTGCGTGTGTGTATTGACGGAGACGAAAACGAGCAGCTATGGGAGATGGGGTCTCGAGGGTGGTCGACGACGAGGGGGGGTTGCCGGACTGCTCCCTGTTTGAGAAGGCGAAGCAGCAGCGTGGTGGCTGGGGGTGGTCAACAGGGAGCTGCTGGTGTTTTAGAAGAAGAAGAAGAAGGGTAACAGGTGGTCGTGGGGATGAAGGTGATGAAGGGGTGGTCGGTGTAGGCAGCCATGGCTGCTAGGGTTTGGAGGGATTTGGAGAAGAAGAAGAGGGAGGGGGCGGGTAGGTTCTTAGGTTTTTTTTTGGGTTTGTTTTTTGTGAAATGAAAGATAGGGAGATAGGGGTGTTGGTTTTTTTGGGTTATGGACTGGGTCGACCCGGTTTGAAATGGACCGGGTCGTAGGGGAAGGTTGGGTATCTTTGGGCCTGTGACTTAAAATTGAAGAAAAGGCTCAATCCGATCTCTTCTATTTTTGCCCTTTTCTTTCAATTTCCTAAATAATAAAGCTAAAAATGCTAAGATTAAATTATAAAACCCAAAATTATCTGGACATACTAATTAACTCTTAATAATAATTAACACACAATTAAATAGCGATTAACGATAAAATCACACAATTTGGACATTAAATGCTAAAAATGCAACGTACATTATTTTATTTTTTATGATTTTTTCATTTTTGTAAAACAAACTTAATTAAATATCAAATGCAAATGCGACATATTTTTATTTTTTTATTAATTTAACACATCAACATGCACAAGCAAAAAATATAAATAATTATCAAAAAATGTCACGAAAATTCAAAAATTGCACACAAAGGAAAATTGTTTTATTTTGAATTTTTTTGAGGGGAGTAATCCTCATACAGGGCAAAAATCACGTGCTCACAGAGGCCAATAATGCTCAGCACCCATTGGCTGCAACTGACCACTATATGTGTTTAGGTACTTGGAAACACTATATTGTTGATCAACATAGTTGGTCTCCGCATAACCAACACGTTGAAAACACTTGATGGCATGTGAGAAAGGAATGTGGTAGATGGACCATTACCCACAGGAGCATAACCTTACAGATTCATTTACAGTATGTACATTATTACCCTGATTATTATGGATAGCGGTGCGAACTTCAAAAACACCTCTTTCGTTATCATACTGCAAAAATGAATGTCAATGTGCTCGCTGTCTGTATTTCTCAAATCTCTTCATAGACACTGGCATAAATTCAACACCCCTCTCCATCAATTCCGTTGCAGCTGCAGACCATTGAACAAACCTCTCTGCCATCTTCTTGAACGACATCCACACCATGGCTGTGACGGGCAATCCTCTTGCCGACTTCAATAACCCGTTGAAGGACTCTAACACATTTGTAGTAAGAATTCCCCATCGTCTGCCACCATCCGCATGCAACGTCCACTTTTCAGGGTCATGTCGCATTAACCAACGATAGGCTGCCTCGTCTTCTTGCCTGATAGAATCCATATGCCTCCAGAATTTATGCTGTTAGTGGTCTGTTTCTGCCATCCACATCAAATCATGTAGATCCTTGTTGGGATGTGCCTTCTGGAAATTGGCCTTAAAGTGCCTCACACAGTAACGATGGTATGCATAAGGTTCTTGCCATGCAGGCAAGTTCTCCACAGAACTTAATATACCAATGTGTTGATCAGATATTAGACAAATACCTGAACGTTGTTTGACAACGTGCTCTTTCATGTGGTTCAAAAACAGCGTCCACGTCTCTGTGCTTTCATTGGCACAAACAGCAAAAGCTAGAGGAAATATCTATCCATTAGCATCTACTGCCACAACTATCAATAGCTTGATATCGTACTTTCTATAGACATGAGTTCTGTTTATGGATATTATTGGCCGGCAATGCGAAAAACCATCAATTGTTGGCTTAAATGCCCAAAACACGTAATTGAATATGTATTCTGGTGTTCCCGGACTCTGCTCAAGCTTTCATTCAACAATTGTCCCGGGGTTAAAGTGCTACAGTGCGGCCATGTACTTTGGCAGAGATGCAAATGACTTATCCCAATTACCGTAGACAATTTCAAACGCTCGTTTGCGCCCGAGAAATGCCTTTCTTTTCGTAATGGTATGGCCATATTCCTGGTGGACCGATGTAATGCACTCTTTGATTGTATACCTTATGGACGCTTCGATATGCGGAATAAGTACAAGAGAAATCAAGTCAATATCCAAGTTGAAGTGATTCCCGTTGAATGTGTCCATTTCGCATGTGTGGGTGGGAATGTATTTACCCACTTTCCACATACCTGTCTTCTTCTTGGTCGCACGCAACATCCAATTACATGGCCAAAACCACCTGCGGCAAACAACCTTGTATACCATCGGACTTGACTCTCATACCTGCATCTCACGACACTCTTTTACGTTGTGCATTTTACAAGCCCTGCTTAAGCGCGTTTTATCAGGAAAAAGCATCCCCTTTGCAAGCACCGTTGGTCTAGACTCATCCCACATTGCTGTCCGGATTTCATCAAAATCCCTTGTTAGAGCTTCCACATCCGGCACGATTGGCAAGTTATTAATGTAAGGAATCTCCCTTGAAGGAAACGGCACTTCGGACTCATACACTCTTCGTCTAGGGGGGTCTCTCTTCAAATCAGGTCATTCCTCCTCATCCTACTAATCACCATCCTCACGAAAAAAAGTTGTCTCATCTATGGATTCATCGGCATTGTTATCATAATCACTGTTCTGTTCCTCACTCTGTGCATCTGTCAGATCCCGATGTAATATGTCATTTTCGGTCAATTGAGTGAGTACGGGTGGTTCAACTTGCTCGTTTTCACTGCACAACCAACAAAGATATAAGCTACTGAATTAATAAATGATTTCCATATGGCTATATCACTTCACTTACAAGTCGTAATGTGATGAAATTTCATGATGGGCATTTTCAATTAAGTGATGACTACCGGATGGGCCACTTGTAAAATTCATATCCGGCCGGTACCCCCTATTAAATATATGAGCGTTAATACAAATTCAATACGCCAAAAATATACATAATTAACACAAATGAAAATTGAAGTTTACCACTCGTCTTGTGAATTATGAAAAGCAGGGTATAAATTATTTTCTCGCTGCTCATTCGCCGGCGGTGATAAGTTTAAATCAAGGAAAACTCTTTCATCCGAAATCTGTCCGGCAAAAACTGCTCCATAATAACCACCCGATGACTGGGGGTTATCTCTGCTACGCACAACCTCGTTTTTTGGAACGTCTTCGACCTTCACGTACATCTCCAACATTGTGATTACAAGAAATTCCCGGCATTCGTCCGGAGTCCTCAGAAAATCACTCAAAGTTTCATTATCGTCGATGTTAAACTCCGAGTAAAAAGCAACCCCTTACGGAGTGACGGAATACGGATATCTTCCGGTTACTTTAAGTATCACTGAACGTTTCCTCACACTCAGTTTTTTGCATAACAACGATATCAATTTATCGTACTCTATTGTAAGTGGCAATTTAACATGACACTGAGCAGGTAAACTGTAGCCCACAGAGTTATTCTCCATCACAACCTCCCCCCCCCCCCCCCAATATAATGAAACTCTTATTCTACGCTCTTCAGACATAATGAAAAAATGCTGGAGAATTTAAGAACAATAAACGTTTCAACAAGAGGTAACAAAATTTTTGAATGAATTTCTATACAATCCTAACCTCTTTATATAGGAAATGGCTAGCCGGGAATTTTTTTTATATATAGGAATAGCGCCCAAAAAGTTGGCACTATACGCTTTTGAATTACTGAAGTCACGAATTATTGGTGGGGCCAGGAAATCTATGTATAGCGCCACTATACCTGGCGCTATACATTAATGCTGTATATATAGCGCCAGGTATTGTGGCGCTATGCCTGACCATGTCAGCTTTTACAGTATAGCGCCACAATACCTGACGCTATACCTTAACGGTTCCGTTACTGTTAGTATATAGCGCCAGGTATTATGGCGTTATATATAAAAAGATCATTTTTTTACCACCTATTTGTGTAGTTTGAATCCAAAAGAACCACATTTTGGTTCCGGACTCTAATTCTAACCTCCCCATTTTGCTGTGCTCTATGATTACTACTTTTATCCGGTTTTCTTTTCTTTTTTTCTCCTTTTTGCATTCATATAATCATTTTGCATTTACTCAATGGCGGCTTTCAACGTATATCCTTTTTCCACTGTAATTGTCATGATTGTACTATTTGGCATATTGTAGTCGCAAACTCTCACGTCCCCTTTTTATTTTCAAATTAAATATTCTGACCCTTGATTTAAATTTGTCAAATTATAGCCCCTCCATTTTACTTTTTACTAAAAAATTGTTTTAATATTTTTATTTTATTTGTAATAATATACTCTTTTTAAAATTTTGTATGGGTAGAATCGAGGATAACAGCTAACTCTGATTTTCCGTTGAGAAGCGAGGAACAACATTACTCGTTATTAGCTTGAGTGAGACTGAGAGTGCCTGTAAATCGGAACCAAGAGTGAACGGAATCGAGCATGGCTAAACCCGAAGAGACTCTAGATAGAGCAATACCAAAAATCGAGGGTAAAGGAAAAAACGGTTAAAGAAGACAAACGAAGAGCCGAAATATCGGCCATTAACCGGATATTACGGCACTGATCACATTCGATATTGGATGTAGATCGTGTTTTTGTGAGATAAAAGGAAGGAAAATATTTTTACCTTATGTAATAAAAATTCAAAAACAATCCAAAATTATATCCATGTCCAAAATACAACTATAGTTTTCAAATATTATTTTCGCTTGAATTTTTCTTTTTTACTTTTTGTTTGAAATTTTACAATTCTTATGTCCCAACGCCGACTAAGTGTTCTTCAGCAGTTCAGTCATTTATTAGAATCAGAGCCCTATCTTGAAGGCTCAATCGAGACTGGCCATTGGCACTTAAGTTAAATCTAAGGCTTAATTCCTACGTCAATTCAGCTTGATCGTTTCATTTCAATTTAATTATTTATTGTTCTTTGATCATTTGTATTAAATTAAATTACATATTTTTTAAATTGCGTACGAATTTAATTGTTATCCGTTTTAAGGGTAAACAAAAGTAGTTCTTACAAAAGGAAGAATGAGACATTGAATTAGGAGGTGGATGTGCCGTTTACCGTACATCGAATCCAATAGCATTGGTTTTAATTTTATATTTATTTAAAAATATTTGTTTAATGTATACAATTATAAATGTAAAATTCAATAATTCTAAAGAATTAAAGTTCGTACAAACTATAAATTTTAATTCCGAATCCATTTGTCCATTGAATCATCACATCTAGGTCGTCAGTAGTGAAGAATCTCAAGACTAAAGAAATCTGGAACAAAACATTCTACCCTACCAATTTTGGTTCAAATGGATTTTTTTCTAATGCAGATAAGGGGGCTTATTTTGTGAGACGTGAAAATTTATAAGTAAAAGGTTTCCTTTGTTGTCAAAGTCGTATGCTTAATTAAAGCTCCGGAATATCATATTTGACTTGCATTTTAGCTTAAACATCTTTCATAATCATGGACTTGGTTACTTAATCATGATATGTGAGTGTCCTGTCTTGGTAGTTTTAAGGCACAAGTGTCATGACCCGCCACATTATCATGCCACGTAGGTGCCACTTGACATATATTTTTGTCATATGGAAGGGTTACATAAGTTAGGGAAAAGATCTTGATGCAATATTCTAGAACTACGGAGAATTTCCTTGGAAATGTTCTAGATATTTATGCACTTGTAGGAAGGTTCTAGAGAAATAAAGTCCTTAGAAGATTCTAGCTATGTAGAATATTCTAGAGAAGGACTTATTTGTAAATACGGAAGGACTTGTACAACAATTATTATTTACATACTAGCCCCTAGGTGATTAGTATAAATCGGGGTCATTCATTTGTAATTCATCAACCAAGCAAACAATTCAAGTTCCCTCTAATACAAAGCTTCCTTTAACAATTCTCTTGTGTTCTTTCTTCCATTCTCTTAGCGATCTTGAGTGTAGTAAGGCTGACTTGACATAGCAAGAACGTGAACAAGTTGTGCAAGATCGTGAGTGAGTTGTCAAGTACCGCACATGTACTTAGTTAACAGCTAAGGACGTGACAACATGGTATCAAAGCAAAGGTTATGACTAAGGAATGTTAGAAAGAATACAAGAGATTGCTAGAAGGAAATTTTGTAGGGAACCATGGCCGGAATTACCAAGGGCTTGGTACTTGCAGAAGGGATCAATGCGAAGGTCCCTAAGCGAAAGCAGTATGGTGGTGCACGGGCTGCACGCGAGGTGGCAGACTGGCTGAATCTAAGGGAGCTCCGACCGAGGCCAAATTCGGGAGTATGTACGCGAGTTCACTACCTTAATGCTACAAATCTCGTCATTGTTCAAGGAAGATTACCTATTCTACTTCATGGATGGGTTGCAAAATTGGACAAAGCATAAGTTAAGAAGACATCAAATAGCCAACGTGAACGGGGCCATCGGAGTAGCCTAGTCACTTGTTGACTTCAAGATGGAGTCTGTCAAGTCCAAAGAAGGCAACACCGAGAGGGATAAGGGAGATCATGATGAGGACAACGGTAAATGCACAGCCGAGGTATACAAGTGTAATGGCAAGGGGCCATCCCATAACGAACAGGGGTTCAAGAGAAACGGCAAGGGGCCGGAAAATGGTAGGGAGTACGTGCCTAAGGGAGGGTGCTACTTCTGCAAAGGGTCACATCGGGAAAGTGAATGCCCAGAATTGGGGAAGATTGCAGCGATGATCGGGAACTTTGCTCAAGCACATAAGGGTGACATAGGAGAAACTGCAAGGATGGGGAGTTACAAAGTGATGACATGCTAGCAGACTCAGACGATGCACCAAGCAGAGGGTTCAAGTTTGCCAATAAGGCTGGACCACGGAGAGCAGCCAAAATAGGAAGTGGAAGCATGGACTCGATGCTTAAGAAGCTACTAGACTTGGTTGAGTCATGGGAAGATTTAGTCCAAAAGCAAGGAGGAGCATCCTATGGGCGGAGGATCGAGGCCATCATTGCTAGCCATCCAAAGTGCAAACGAGGCAAAAAGAAAGGTGATCAGTACCTTGTAACATGGGAAGTCGAACTGCTTCATAGGGCATCATGGCTAATGGACAAAGATTTCCGACGATGCCAAGACGATGTGCGCGCGTACATGTCGATGCTTTGTGCTGAGGGCGGCACAAAATTGGGTGGAGGGAGTGTCATGACCCGCCACATCATCATGTCATGTAGGTGCCACTTAGCATATATTTTTGCCATATGGAAGGGTTACATAAGTTAGAGAAAAGATCTTGATGGAATATTCTAGAACTATGGAGAATTTCCTTGGAAATGTTCTAGATATTTATGCACTTGTAGGAAGGTTCTAGAGAAATATAGAGGTTTCCTTAGGAAGACCCTAGAACCCTATAGAATTGTTAGGAAAGTCCTTAAAAGATTCTAGATATGTAGAATATTCTAGAGAAGGACTTATTTGTAAATACGGAAGGACTTGTACAACAATTATTATTTACATACTAGCCCCTAGGTGATTAGTATAAATAGGGGGCATTCATTTGTAATTCATCAACCAAGCAAACAATTCAAGTTTTCTCTAATACAAAGCTTCCTTTAACAATTCTCTTGTGTTCTTTCTTCCTTTCTCTTAGCGATCTTGAGTGTAGTAAGGTTGACTTGACATAGCAAGAACGTGAGCAAGTTGTGCAAGATCGTGAGTGAGTTGTCAAGTACTGCACGTGTACTTAGTTAACAACTAAGAACGTGACACAAGTATAAAATCTTATTTTATAGCACAATTAACAAATAAATTATCTTTTTCATTTTATACTTTACCTCGACCATAAAATGTTAGGCTTTTATTATTTTATATGTGGCTCAATAAACATAAAGCTCATAACTAACATTTAATGAAAAATAGATTGTTGATCGATTACTTGATGGGCGTACCGGATTAAGTCGCGACCTTTATAAATTGATTCTCCCTCCAAGCAATTAGGGTTACCGCATATATACTGAATATTCTCTATACGTATTCCATCACTGTCGATAGTGGTAACATAAAAGCAAGGGCAAGAAAGTAGAAATCGATTTTAAGGCTAATGCTTCCGCTCTCTCTATGCTTATGTTGCCCACTTCAAGCATGTTTTTCTTAACGCCTCATAACGTCCAACTCTAGTCCTAAAAAGAATAAGTGGTTGCTGCAAATATAATTCGATTTAAAAGTTCGGAGTCAAATCTCATAGAGAACTAAGGCTTAATTACAACTGTTCAATATTGCTACGAATTACAAGTTCAAATAATTTCCTAGATATAAAGATTATAGTTTTTATCTAAACTAATTAATTAACAAATACTAAAAGCAGTAAAATTATCAATTAACGAGACTAAGGGTTGGAGACAAGATTAAGGAGGCCTAGAATTATGATTTTTCCAATTATCGGAATCCTTCCCGCTACGTCTCTTATAATTTTGCCTAAGTATTTTCTATCGATCGTGAGTACTTCGGGCGTCGTAATTCTCTTCCGAGCAACTATTACAATTTACTAGAAGTATTCTTCCGAACTACGCTAGCTGACACTAACTCGCCACTAAGATCGCACCAAGATTTCATTATTCCTAATCCCACCTTTAAACACTTCATATTGATTCCTCATACACGTTAGGAGTTATATTGTCCAACAACTACTTAAATATGTACCCTTTCCCAAGGAATACATAATAAATAGGCACAGTCAATTGAGAGTTCTTCAATCAACTGAAATAAGGACGTAGTTAAACAAGTAGAGAAATTTAAAGGCTCAATTATATTCAAACTTAACAAGAATTTATACTCCAAAAGGTTCCGTCAAAACCCTAAATAATAAATTAGCTACTCATAGTAGTACGTGAAAATACAATACTAAAATTCATAACCAACAATAGAAAACAGAAGAAGAAAGGAAAAAACTCGTGGTTGAATCTTCCTCCTTGCTCTTGGTGTATTCTTGCCTCCAAAGGTGTGTAACCCTACAGTAGTGTCTCCTCCTCTAAAATTCTGTAAAAATCATGTTTAGCATATATTTATATGACCTAGGTATGGTGGAGGGCTGTCCAATACAATCCAATCTCGGATAGGAGAGTCAGAATTCGCGTCTTCCTTCGCGCATCGCCCGCATATGGACGCGGACTAAGCTTTTGCAATTTTCCTGTTCGTGAAGCGATTCGGTTCCACTCAAAAACTACCCAATCTCTTTTCCTTTTCTTCTAGCGACTTAAGTGCTTTCGGAGGAAAAAGTTCAATAAGATTTAATTAAGAACAAAATGGATTCGTCTTGTAATATGGGTACCAAAGAAAAGGTTTACAGGCTCAAATAGGCTAACAAAAGATAATTTTATCACTAGTAGGCAAGTAGCTCTGAGCTCAATCAAAGAAACGTCTATATCATTTTCTAGACTCGCAAAGATTATTTATTTCGCTTCAACTCATATACAAGTCAAGCTCTATACTAGCAAGGGACGACACAGAGTACAACCAAATATCTCACCTCACAAAATGCACATGACTACTCAGGACGGCTTAGACTCGACTATTGTGATGACTCAAAAGGTCATCATTTGTTTTAAAATGAAATTCTGCGTTCTGAGGCCTTAAAAAACTCTTTTAACATCACCTCGATTTGTGTGCATAGTCTGGGCGCATAGTCGGAAAGCCTATATGTGAAAATATGTGAAAAATGATAAATTTTGACAATAAAATGAATTAATTTGACATCGGTTAACGTTTTAGGTGAACGGATCTGGACCCGTAATTTGACAATCCCGGAGGGTCCGTAAGAAAATATGAGGCTTAGGCGTATGCTCGGAATCGAATTCTGAGGTCCCAAGCCCGAGAAATGAATTTTTAAAGAAAATTATTTTCTGAAATTGTTAAAGGATTTGGAAATGAATCTGGATTAGAGCATGTTGGTATCAGGCCCATATTTTGGTTCCGACGCCCGGTACAGGTCTTATATGTAATTTAAGATAATTCTGTGAAGTCTGGTGAGAAACGAAATCCGTTTGACGTGATTCGGACCTTAAATGCAAATTTGATGTTTAAAGAAATTTTGAGAAAATTTCCTTGATCTTGAGGTTTAATTTGTTATTTTGGTGATTTGAGTACACGAATAAATCCGTAAGATGTTTTGAGGTTGTGTGTATATTTAGTTTAGATCCCCGAGGGCTCGGGTGTGTTTTGGATAGGCCACGGGGTGCATTTTGAACTTAGAAAAATTGCAGGATTTTTGCTGGTGTGATTAGGCTTGCAGGCTTCGTATTGGCTCGCAAATGCGAACCAACCCAAGCCTGCCTTATCTCGTAAATGCGAGTTGTGCTCCGCAATTCCGGCCTCGCAAATACGAGGGTCCCTTTTGCAAATGCGAAAAATCCAGATTTCCTAAGGGTTCGCAAGTGCGAGCTTCCCTTCGCAATTTCCAAGCTAACAGAGGTCGGGGTTCGCCTGTTCGCAATCCCCATATCTAAGACCTGAAACTTTTATACTTAGATGATTTTCAACCCATTTTTCACATCTTTTCAAAACACAAACTCCTTAGGGCGATTTTCCAAGAACAACTCTTCTTCCAACTCGATTGTAAGTTAATTTTAACTCATTTCCTTCAATCATTAACATCTTTTAACATGATTTCAACTCAAAACCTATGATTTCCATGGGGAAAATTGGGTATTTTGGGTAGAATCTAGGTTTTTCAAAAATTGGGGATTTGGACCTCGATTTGAGGTCCGATTTCAAAACAAATCATATATTTGGGTTCGTAGGGGAATGGGTAATCGGGTTTTGGTTTGAACCTTGGGTTTTGACCATATGGGTCCGGGGGCGATTTTTGACTTTTTAGGCAAAACTTTGGAAAATTCATTTTCATGCATTCAAATTGATTCATTTAGCGTTTATTGATGTAATTAAGTAATTTCTGACTAGATACGAGCGAATTGGCAGTGGAATCAAGGGGTAAAGCTATAATTGAAACTTGAGTTGTGTTCGTGGCATCAAAGTAAGTGTTCGGTCTAACCTTAGCTTGAGGGATTAGGAGTGGTGTCCTATATGCTATTTGCTTTTTGTTGAATACGACGTATAGGCATGGTGATGAGTATCTATATGTTGGTGTCGAGCAAGACCGTGAGTCTTAAATTATAATTTATTGTGTTCTTAAAAGATACTACAAATGCTTTAATTGATGATTCTCGGCATTGAGCAAGGATTAAGATTTTTTTCGTGGAAATTACTTATGATAGAGTATTGGTGTTAGCTGAGATGATTAGATGTTGGGTTAAGATTGGTTATAGTTGTTTCTCCCTTACCGGGACGTATTTATTTTTACTATCGAATCCCTTGCCGGAATAGTGTAGTTATTTGTTGATCCTTTGCCGGGACTCTTGGTATGGTTGTTGTTAAAGGTATATAAATATAAATGGATCAGGATGCACGCCGCAACAATACTATATATGGATCGGGTTGCACACCGTAATAATGGTATATTGGATTGGGTTGCACGCGGCAACAATGTTATGTATGGATCGGGTTGCACGCCGCAACAATGTTATATATGGATCGGGTTGAATGCCGCAACAATGCTATATTGGATTAGGTTGCGCGCCGCAACAATGATATAAATGGATCGGGTTGCACGCCGCAATAGTGTCATTATTGTTTTATTGTAGATCTTGAATTTCTCTCTCATATTTCTCTTAAGTTTCTGTTGGATTGATATTTCCCCCGTAGCGTGTACCCCCTCCCATTTAAATTGTTATTCCTGTTTATTTTCCGCCGTATATTATATAACTGCACAGGTTTATCTCTCGTCGGGGTTAGGCCAGGCACGTACCAGCACATGGGGTCGGTTGTGCTGATGCTACACTCTGCACTATGTGTAGATTCCAGAGCAGCCTTTGGACAGTAGCACTTGGGGAGTCTGCCTTCAGTCCAGCTAGAGATCCCGAGGTAGTCCTGCAGGCGTCTGCAGGCCCGGCGTTCTCTTCTACTTTATTATGTACTCCGTTCTCATTTGATTTTGAGCCAGATTGTATTTCTTTCAGACATTTGTTGTAGAAATCTTAGTCCGTCCGTAATATTGTGACACCAAATTCCTGGTAGAGATCTGTGTTGTTTTAATAATACTGGTTTTGGTTATTATATTAGATTAAGTCTTCCGCTTGTTTCCATTTACTGTTAATATCTAAATGTTGATTATCTGTTAATTCAGATTGTTAAAAAGGGTTACAAATGAAAGAGTTAGCAAATTTCGATATTTAGCGGCTTGCCTAGCTTCTACGAGTATGCGCCATCACGACTCTCGAGGGTGGAAAATCCGGGTCGTGACAACTATCAAGTTAAAGTAACTAAGCACAGGCATAATATAATTCAATTACATAGGATATACATAATATGAGTCAAAAGATGAGCCCAAGTATCAAAATAAGTCACATATACTCTTAAAACATATAGTCATAAGAATCAAGAAGAAATTACTCAACACAAATGCTACAACACTAAGCTCTGATATAAAATATGTCAAAAAACATAGATACTCAAGTTCTTCCAATTCGATTATCAGTTCAAAACAAACAAGGAAAAAAATAATAAATCTTTTTGTATTTTTCTTTAGACATTATACTCTCAAGAAAACTGTCTAGGAAGTCCATCGTTAGAAAAAGTTTAAAACTTTTTGAAAATTCTACTTAGAAAAAAACTACTACCCGATTCAAAGAGCCATCCCTTGAAAAAGATTAGTGGTCATAAGAAAAAATAAGAGGGGTTATTTCTACCTAATGTTTTTAAAAAAAAAAATCCAACACATATAAAATAACACAACTAAATTAACATAGGAATCCACCCAAACAGTCTCTTCACCCCACACTTAAAATTATGCATTATCCCCAATGCACACCCATAAATACAAGATGGTAAAAGAAACTTCTTGGTAGGCCATAGACCGAAGCATTAGCAGCTCATGAGGTATTCAAACTTCTCCTAGACTTGATTATTTGTACGGCCACCCCACATTTAGTTCTTACAATCTCACTTGCTTTGCTTTCTTCCGATGGATTGACTTCTCATGCTCCTAGAAAATAAAAAAGCGACAGTACAAAAAAAATAAAAAAAAATAGGGAAGCTGGGTTGCCTCCCAACAAGTGCTTCATTTAACGTCGCGGCACTTTTTGCCTCGAGCTTATGAATTGAACCCCAAATTTTTCTTCAAGTTTTCAGTTATGCTCCAAGGACGGCGGAACAAATCTAACTGCCCCAAAAAATAATGTAGCATTCTGCTCTTCTTAGTCTTTGCATGAGGTATGTAATCCTCACTTTATAGCAAGAAATTTTGTAGAATGTAGGTACCTTGGTCCTCATTCCTTGACTCCTCAATTGGCTCGGATGACTCTATTTTCATATCATCATCTAAACACAATGTGAAAAAATTCTTGGAGTGTGGACCAATCCACTCAACTACATAAACATTGAAATGTCAACATTCTCAACATCAATGATACTAGAGTCAACTAAATATGTATCTTCAATGTTCTTGATTGACTCCAGTATCTCTTCTACAATATCGACATCTTCAAATTTTAGCTGGTTAGAGTGTTGGTGTTTTACTTTGGACCCCTCCATTGGTACCTTAATTTCTGTTTCTAATGCACATAGCTCTTGACTACTATCCATAATATTAACATGTTGAGCATTAAAAGTTTCAACTAATTTACTCACTTGAGCCTCCAAATTGCGAATAATTGCATCTTGCCTTTGTATCCATAGTTATGTCTCATTATTTTTTTTCTGCAAGTCACCTCAGCATATTATTGATCTCTTTCAAGTTGACATCCCTGGGTTCTTTGTTCCTGTTAACCTCGCAAGAAAAAGTAGAACCATCATAATAAAGGGTTAGAGGAGGATCAGAAATATAAGCACAATCATGAAAGTGACCATCTTGACCACCACGCATATCACACACATTTCACACATATGATTGAGTTAGTATACATAACACGTTCTCGAAAATATTTTAATAATTTTGCCATGGGTGATTTCCTCCACAATATGCATAAGGAGGATCAAAACTAGAAGTACTAACATCAAAACTCACATAATTTCAAGATTCCATGTTTCTCAAATCAACAATTAAAAAAACAAATACTAAAAAACAAAATAAAAGTTCAAACTTGAAACCTAGCAATATGTACACCTACAACTACACTGTTAGTTTTCGGTAATGGTCCCAAAATTTGATCACGCCCAACTCTAGTCCTAAAAAGAGTAAATGATCGCTGCAAATATAATCCGATCTAAAACTCCGTAGTCGAATCCCACAGAGAACTAAGACTTAGCTACAACTACTCAATATTACTAAGAATTACAAGTTCAAATAATTTTCTAGCTATAAAGATTGTAATTTTTATTTTAAACTAATTAATTAACAAATACTAAAAGCAGTAAAATTATCAATTAATAAGACTAAGCGTTGGAGAGAAAATTAAGGAGGCCTAGAGTTATGATTTTTTCAATTATCGGGATTCATCTCTCCGTATTGATTCCTCATATACGTTAGGAGTTACATTGTCCAACAACTATTTTAGTATGTACAATTTCCCAAGGAATACATAATAAATAGGCACAGTCAATTGAAAGTTCTTCAATCAACTGAAATAAGCACGTAGTTAAATAAGTAGAAAAATTCAAAGGCTCAATTATATTTAAACTTAATAAAATTCATCGTCCAAAAGGTTCCATCAAAATCCTAAATAATAAATTAGCTACTAATAGTAGTACGTGAAAATACATTACTAAAATTCATAACCAATAATAGAAAACAGGAAGAAGAAAGAAAAAAATTCATGGTGGAATCTTCCTTCTTGCTCCTAGTGTATTCTTGCCTCTAAAGGTGTTGTGTAACCCTACAGTAGTGTCTCCTCCTCCAAAATTCTGAAAAATCATGTTTAGCGTATATTTATATGACTTAGATAGGGTGGAGGGCCGTCCAATACAATCCAATGTCGGATAGGAGAGCTGGAATCCGCATCTTCCTTCGCGCGCCGCGCGCCCATGGACGCGGACTCAACTTTTGCAGTTTCCAATTCGCGAAGCGATTCGTGCTTTTGCTTCACTTTGCTGTTTTGTGCCTTCAGTTTTCTCCTTTTTCGCATCCGTTTTCGTGCCGCACATGAGATTGGACAAGCTCCAAATTCTTTCCATCTCTTCCTTTTTGTGTCAAATTGTCATATTTTGATCATTTATCATCCAAACTCGTTCCTACACATAAAAAACACATAATGAGCATATTTCACTTCATAAACCATGTATCTCGTGCGACTCACACAAGAATTAATATACAAACATATTAAAAAATATGCCCTTTTTATCATTAATCATTGCCCTCTATAAGATTATCATGTTCAAAATCTTGGTATATATGTACGTGTTACGTGACTGCATAATCGTATATGCATAAAATATATTAAGTTTTACATATAAAGCACAATTTAGAAAGAATCTTTTCGTATGTATACGAGTCTGTGTAGGATTTGCATGATATATAATCAATTAATTGTATTTCCAAAAAAAAAAACTGCTAAATAATGTTTACCGGTTCACATAAGAAGAGTCGATGGAGTATAAGAATACATTCAAGGATGTTACGAAATCACGAGAAAAGGTCTCCCAAAAGCATAGAAATATTCTTCTAGCAGACAAAGCATAGTATTCTTTTTCTAAATATATCGCAGAACTAACTGAAATTCCAATATTTGCGTCATTGAAGAAACTTTTGAAAATTCATAGGGAGCCATCATGTGTAAGCTGCCTTCTCCATGACGTGTGAATCTAGATAAAACTTTATCTGCATCATTTTGTCTTCTTATATTATAGTAGTAACATTTTTTTGTCTTTTGTATACTCCTATTTTTAATTTATGTTAAGGAAAGAATAAATAAAAAATTAAAAATCGAAAAGAATAAGCATAGAAGATCAAGAGTCATCTTGCACGAACCAATCCAAATCCTCGATGCTAATCTTGCTATGTTACATAGTAAGCCAACAAATACATGACACAATATTATCAAAAAAGTTTTTATTGTTCGTTAGTAGTGTAAGAACTTTTTATATCGCCCATGTAATTTTACATGGTATAGCCAGTGGCAAAGCTAGAAATTTTCTTAAGGGTGTTCAAATTTAAAAGAAGTGAAAAATATTTCTGACAAAGGATGTTCAATATGTGTTATATACTTCTAAAATGTAAATATTTTACCTAAGTATACAGTGCAATTTTTCGACGAAGGGTAGTCAGTTGACCACCCTTATCATCATGTGGCTTCGCCACTGGATATAGCACATTGTATTTTATTTGATATTAGAAATTTCATTTGTTATAAATAATTGTATGCAAATTTTATCTTTTATGTAAATTTAATGGAATGAATTTTTATTATTATTTGTGTATAAGAAAAAGTTAACCTCCTTTTTTTTTGACTATATGTAATCAAATCAGAAACTCACTGAACATTAGTATAAACTAAGTGTTAAAGTATTTTAATATTAAGACACTCTTCATTTTTAAGGTTTGAACCCGAAAACTTTGATTGATGGGGAGGAATTTCAGCTATCTCACCATACTCGCTAACTGCGGAGTTACTCCTAATTACAAATGAATTTAATTTATATGCAGTAACTGTCATGACGTAAATTCATGTGATCGGCACACGATACAATATCTGACCTGAGCGAATCAACCCATATGATGCACCATAATTATATGCATGAGAACCAATTAACCACGAAAGCCATTTGCAAACCATAGTATATATTTTCAAGTCAATTTTGTGAAACTTTTTTCAAATTTTAAAACAAAACATGAAGCTTTTCATAATTATTATGAATTTAAAATAAAATAAATAATATTTCATGTATATTGTATACAATCTCTTTACTACTGCCACGACCCCAATTCCCCTCCGTAAGGTGTCGTGATGACACCTAGTCTCCACGATTAGGCAAATCTAACAACAATGCAAACTGAACATATATGAATTTAACAATTTGCGGAAAATAACTGAACAATATAAAAGATCCTCCAAAAGCGGAATCTCACCATTTCACACCCCAAAATCGGTGGAATTGAGTCATAAGCTCTATAGAACGCTACTAGAGTACTACTACATCACTGCTCGAAAAGAAAATACAATAGTAATGAAATAAGGGAAGGTGACTTCGAGTCTTGCGGACGCCGAGCAGGCATACCTTGAAGTCTCCAGTAAAAGCAGCTGGCAAGAATTACTGGACGAGCTGACGTACCTGGAACTGCACAAAAAGATGTGCAAAAGTATAGAATGGGTACACCACCACAGTACCCAGTAAGTGCCAAGCCTAACCTCAGTAGAGTAGTGACGAGGCCAGGTCGAGACACCCACTAGGATATAAATAAGCAGTATGAAAATAAAATACAGATATAGATTGGAAGAAAGAAATAACTAATACGGAACAAGATGATAGCATGATCTAATACTGAAAAATCAACCGTAGAAATAACATAAAAAGCAACTAAAGGACTATAATGGTCATGTATGGACAACAACTGATTGTCAATAAAGAATGAAACAACAAATATATTTCCCACCAAAACACTTTGCAACGTGAAATAAACAGCAAGAATCACATCGAGGTTCCGCCTCGTGTATAATAAAATTGAACCGAGGTACCGTCTCGTATTCACTTTTCTCAAGTTAAACCACAATCATTCCTTATACCGCCGTGTAAGCCTTACATTTGAAAAATAGTTTTGAAATCAGTTTTCCCGAAATAGCTTCACGCACCTTAGCCCACCTTATGATGTCGCGTGGCTTCACATAGTTCCCCTACAAGCAATACGCACATAAGTCCCACCTTATACTGCCACATGTACATCAACCCAAGCCTTATACTGCTGCATGCGCATCAATATCATATCACAATAACAACATGCACCACAAGTGCACATATATCACAACTTGCCAACAACAACAATATCAATATTTCTACAACGCTCCACCACAACGTATACAAGAATATCAACAACAACAATAAATGATAAATTCTCAACAAGATAGATGTTTAAACCATGACCAACATCGCCATCAACGTATTAACGGCTTCCACAACTTCAACACCAATAACTCGACAATGAGAGAAACAATATATAACTACAATTTTAGATAAGACTAACTTCACCGTAAAGAGATAATATTCAACAATGAGTCTCAAATAATGGAATTCAACAAGTAAAGGGATAACATGAACAATTACTTCAACAATGGTAATTAACAATGAAGAAATAGCAGGTGACAATAAAGAAAACAACAAGTCAACTAGAGCATGGACGCAATTTAGCACGTAGGAAGTAGAACAAATACTAAACAAGTCAACTAAGGCATTTAAGGAGATTTTAACACAAATAAGAATAATTTGATTATGAGGGTTTAGAACATAATAAGACATTTCAACAAAAGCGTGGAAATAGTCTAAATAGCCTAAGCCGGTCAAATACTATGTACAACCCGTGTACCCACTCGTCACCTTACGTACATAGATTTCACTTAGCACAATTGAATAAAATAATATCAATCCTAAGTTGTCGGGGTGGTCCTTTCATAAAGCAAGTAAAGCAATTGCTTTAGGCCCCATATTTGTGGAGGCCCATTTTTTTTTTATACCTAATAAGCTATATATAATTTCTTTTTAAAAAAGAAATGTGAAGTGTAAAAAATTTACAACTGCTATGATTTCTACCAAAGAAATTGTATCGAATCCGAATTTCGTAAGAAACATGCAATATATTGGAAGAAACAATTTGAGAATAATGTTGACAATGAAATCTCAAAATCTCTCGAATAGTCCTATATTCTCTCTAGTCCATAATAAGTGACTTTTTGACCTTTGGCACACCACTTAAGAAAATATTGACTCGTAGAGCAAAAAAGGTATTTTGACTAAATTATCCTTAATTAAAATTTATATGTTGTTAACTTGACACATTGAGGTATGTAAATAAGGGCAAAGTTTGGAAAATTAAAGTTAATTCCTTCTCGATTATATAAAAGAACACTTATTTTGGACCAAAATAAAAGCCAAAAAAGTCACTTATTATGAACCGAAGAGAGTAGTAGACAAGGTTATTTTTTTACTTCAAAATAAATTTGAACAATTAGAAGTATATGAAAATATTTTTGATTTTCTATTTAGCAGTAAAAAACTAAGATCACTAGATGATGAAAATTTGAAAAAAATATTGTCCTTGATCTTGAATGTTTTATAAAGCATAATAATCAGCCCGATATTGATAGTTTAGATTTATTTACTGAATTAAAAATGTTAAGGAAAATAATACAATTAGAAGATAACAGTTTAATTGATATACTCAATCAAATAAAAAGATTTGAATTTTTTTTCAAATGCCTATATTACTTATAGAATAATGTTAATAACTCCTATTACCATTGCTTCAGCGGAAAGAAGTATTTCAAAATTAAAATTGGTAAAACCTTACCGAAGATCAACAATGTCTCAAGAAAGATTAAATGAATTAGCTATATTGTCAATTGAGAAAGACTTATTAGGAGAAATTAATTATAAAAAATGATTAATAACTTCACATCTAAAAAAAGCTAGAAAATAGGCTTCGAGAAATAATTTTTTAATAAAAAAGTTTAGGTCCCTCGTAAAGTTTGACTTTAGGCCACAAGATTCGCCGGGCCACCCCTGTAAGTGGTAATTCCCCCACACGAAGTTAGGCAAGACACTTACCTCAAATAAGCCAATTCACAACTCAGAAATATATATTCCCTTAAGGTCCGCCTCCACACAGCTCAAATCTAACCAAAATTGACTCAATAACATCAAAAAATACTAGGGAATTCAATCGCAATAGAAAAAGTTAAGACTTTTATACTTTTTCTAAAAAGTCAACAAAAGTCAACCCGGGGTTCGTCCGGTCAAAATCTGGGTCCAATGGTAGATTCTGTCTACCCATGACCCCACGAGTTCATATATGTGATTAGTTTCAAAATTCAAGTCCAAATCGACAATCAAAACTCAATTTCCTATTTTTCAAAAACTTGGCAAAGTTTCACAAATTTCTACTTTGATTCACATAATTTTGACGTTAAATCTAAGATAAGTTGATGGAATATGATTAGAAATAGATAAAGATCACTTACCTAAGGTTTTTAGGTGAAAATCCCCTCTCCGAGTCGCCTCCTACCGAGTGTAGAGTTCAAAAATGAGAGAATAAACTCAAAAATCACGTCCTTCAGCTATAAGTTCAGTCGCAGATATTGCATTTGCGACCTGGGTTCGCAATTATGAACCCCGCAAATGCAAAGAATCACTCGCAAATTCCAATACCTTCCCACCTCTTTTATCATCGCAATTGCGATGAATAGTTTGTGAAATTTGGACTTTGGCAATTGCGACAAAAATGGTCGCAAATGCAAACAAACCCCTTCCCAGCCTTTTTCGCAAATGCGAACACTAGATTCGCAAATCAGCAGGTTTGGCTCTATTCCACAATTGCGAACTCAGACCTCGCGATTGCAAGATCTGAGGCCTGTGCAAAAACCAGCAAATCTTAACATTCTCAACAACACTCTACTAATTGTCCGAAACTTACCCGAGCCCTCGGGGATCCAAATCAGAAATCCACAAAAGTCAAAAAAAAAATATACAAACTCGCTCGCACAATCAAAATACAAAAATAACATCTAAAACTATGAATTGGACTCTAAAACGCATGATTTTCAAAGAGAATTTCAAGAACTCCTAAAATTACAACTACGCGTCCGATTCTAGTCAATTCAGATCCGAATGATGCCAAATTTTGCAGACAAGTTGTAAATACCATAACGGACCTATTTCAAGTCCCAAAATCAATTTTCAAGCTCAATAGATAAAATTCAACTTACGGTCGAACTTTTCAATTTAAAATTGTCAAATTTCAACAAATTAACACAAATCAACCTACAGAATTTCAAGATCAATTTCGGGCATACGCCAAATCCAAATACGAAGCTATCGGAGTTATAAAAATTCAGTTTTGTTGTCATTTTCATAAAAGTTAAAGTTTGATCAATATTTTAAAATTTTAACTTTTAAGTCTAGAATTAAGGGTCCAAATCAACCCGAATGCTTCCTCGAACGAAACTAACCAACCTTGCAAGTCATAAAAGCATAAACTCACATATGTGAAATAATAAAAGAGGTATCAGGTCGCAATTACATAAAACGACCGATCGAATTGTTACAATTACAATCTAATATAAGTATCTACAGAGCTTCTATATCAAAAAAATAAAATTAAATACTTCAGAAAATTTCTGACTAAAAATCATAAGAAACAACGTGATAGCACCACGGAAAAAAAGTGGAACCTCATCATATATCTTAGGAAGAGAGAGTTATCATAGCTATGTCCACACATCACGTACCTCACCTCATTTTGAAATATAAAAATTTGGCGAGATCCGTATAGGTTGAGTACACAATCACCATACTCAATAAATATCATAAACTCTCTTTAACTCAAGTTCTTGCGTTAAGACTTAATAAAATATAACCAATATTTTTTTTTTATAAACTTTCCCAGATCACCTGGGGGTATTGTATTAGCAAAAAAAGAGTTTGATGATACAACACAAGGGTAGAGAAAACCCTTAAAAAACAAAGAGGAATAGGCGATTATAAATAGATCGCCTCCTCAACCAAAAGTTCGGCTAACTAACAAAAAAATTGGCATGGTCATATTTGTTCATTATGCTAGGAATTTGATCTTTGTCGAGCAAAAAAGGGCATTTCGCTTGACTACATGGTTAGAGTAGAAGTAAGTTGGATGCTGAGTTTTCACTGCCATTTTCGCCAAACTATTCGCCAGTTGATTTGCCTCACAAAAGCAATGACTAATCTGAATGTTGAAAGTACTGATGGCTTCTTTGATCTTGTTCACTATATGACTGCATTTATAGTTAGTAGCACTATCTTTACGGAGGACACTCTACAATGTACAGAGAATCTAATTCAAGGAATGCTTAAGTGAAGCCATTTTGTATACACCAGTTGAGGCCAACAAAAGCTGCCTGAGCCTCCGCAATGTTGTGATTCTCAACGTTAACTGGAATTGAGAAGGCCACGATAATGTCCCATTTTTGATCTCTGATAGCTCCTCCTAGCCCTGTTTTTCCTTCCCTTTGAAGGAAGCTCCTATCAGTGTTGATCTTGACCCATTCCCTATGAGGCTTGTTCCACCGAATCACCATACTTATATGCACCAGTTGTAACCTTGTTAGGAGATCACAGAAGGAGTTCCATGAAAGTTTTAGATCACAGTTTGGATAGGCTTTGTTGACTGCAGTTTCAATACTCCAAGCTATTTGTTGCTTTAATCTATAAATGTTGAAGCTTTTTTTATCTCTGTACCTGCCTGCACAGAAATCTTTCCAAAAAGACCAGCAAATAATAACAGGGGTGATATTTAAAACAAGTTTGTGGACATCATTGAGAGCCTTAGAAGTCCACCATTTGTTAATTATATATCTAATAGGATAGGATTGATGCTGAATGCCAAGAGCATTTCCAAAGAGTTTCCAAATGTAACTAGCAGCTTGACCTTCTGCAAATATATGATTTATCTTATTAGTAGTAGGATTTCTACAGCAGTTACATCTAGAGACATTTGTTTGACAAATTTAATAATCACATCATCAAAAGGAATTTTTCTATGCCATAGCCACCAAACTAGAAATGACATCTTAAAAGGAATAGTAGAATTCCATACCTTGTCGATGAATTGAACTCTTGGACTAGATCTCCTTACCAGATTTCATACGCTCTTATTTGTGAACCTGCCATTTTCTGAAAGTTCCCAAAAATTTTGTTCTTCCTTGTTTTGGTTGCCAACAGGAATGGTTTGGATTTGGTGAACCAGACGATATGGTAGGAGCTCCTTTAGTTTGTTGATATTCCATTGTCCATCAGAAATGAATTCTCTTCCCAAAGTTTTGGAATTCTTTGGGGTATTAGGGAACAGTTTAGCCAGAGGATCTTTAAGAGACCAATTGTTCCACCAGAAGTTACTAGAACCAGAACTCACCTGCCAAACAATATAACTCTCTGTAATATCCCTCACTTTGAGAACATGGCTCCAAGCATGGGAATTACCGGAGCAAGTTTTTTTGAGACTAAGTAAGATCTGACACAGTATTTATTTCTAATGAAACTAGCCCAAAGAGATGATGTGAACCTTATCCTCCACCACCTTTTCATTGCTAACATGTTACTAATGTCTTCCATTTTCCTAATTTCAATGCCTCCTTCATTAATAGAAAGGGCAAGGTGGTTCCAAGAACTCCAGTGGTACTTCTTGTGATCCTCAGAGGAGCCCCAAAAGAAATTAGCAAAATGCTTCTCTATTAACTTAAATACTCCATTAGGGGGAGTCATAGCAGATAGAGTGTACCGGGATAGACTGGAGCACACTCTTAATTAAAATAGCCTTACCCCCATGAGAAAGCATCTTACTTTGCCAGCCATTAAGTCTTTTAACAATTTTACTAATCATATTATCGAAAAAGTTAAATTTTTTTTCTTTTCACGCACAGTGGACATCTTAGATAAGTAAAAGGAAAGTTCTTATCCATAAAACGAGAGCACTTTCTAATCCTGTTAATTCTAGTGGTAGCAGTGTTAGGAACAGTTAAGAAGTAACTTTTATCCCTATTAACCAGCTTACCAGAACTTTTTTCATAGTTACCAATAATATTCATGACCAATTTAATAAAAGTAGAACCACCACCACAGAAAATAATAATATCATCAGCATATACAAGGTGGTTAATCCTATGAATATTAGGGGGCATAGAGAAGGGAGTGAAATTAGGATTTCTATATAAAGAGTTGAGAGATCTTGATAAGACCTCAGCAGCTATAATAAAGAGAGTTGGGGAAAGAGGATCTCCTTGCTTAAGCCCTTGAGAAGAAGATAAGAAGCCATGTCTCATACCATTTATGATAATAGAGTACCACACATCTGATATGAGATTGTGAACCAAACCGATCCAATTATCAGAAAAGCCAAATTTTCTAAAGATTACATAGAGAAAATCCCTATTCATTCTATCACAAGCTTTACCCATATCCAATTTAATAACAACATTACCCCCATAATTACTATGAGAAATATTGTGAACAATTTCTTGAGCTAACAAAACATTCTCTGGGATGAGTCTATCCTTGACAAAGCCACTTTGATTCAAGAAAACTATTTTATGCAACAAAGTGTTTACTCTAATAGAACTAATTTTGGAGATAATCTTGTTAGTAAAGTTGGATAAGCTAATAGGTCTAAAGTCATAAAAGGTAACAGGATTATCAATTTTAGGAATTAAAACTAAGCAAGTATGAGAGTAAAATTTGGTCAAACCTTTTCCTTTGAAGAAATCTTTCACAAAAGCAATGACTTCCCTCTCAATTATCTCCCAGCAACTCTGAAAGAAGGTGCCATTGAAGCCATCTGGACCTGCTGTGCTGTGAGGGCTAAGGATAAAAACTGCATCCTTGATTTCAACTTCCTCTGGGACCTTGCTAAGTATTTTGTTGTCATCACCTGAAAAGCACAAAGGAATATAATCCAGAATAGGATTGTTGATTATGGGTAGGTGGGGGGGGTAAGGTTAAAGATGGTTTGAAAATGTCTCACAGCTTTTCTGGCTATCTTCTCATCTCCCTTAATCCAATTCCCTCTGCTATTTTTTATGCAATTAATCTGTTACCTTCTTCTTTTCTCTCTAAGGATAGAATGAAAGTATATGTATTCTTTTCCCCTTCTTCAAACCACTTTATCTGAGATTATTGTCTGAGCATTGTTTCTTGAAGACTGAGCCATCTGATATATTGAGCATGAGCCTTGTTGACATCTTCACTACTCTTTTTCGAGTTATCTTCAATATCAATATCCTCCAACTCCTGAAGTTTATCTTCCCAATTGGTAACAATTTCATTGATGTCCCCAATTTCATTCCTAAACCATTGGGACAGTCTTTTACTCAAAGATTTAAGCTTACTTTGAAGGATCCACATGGGATTCCCAACCACTTCTGTATTCCAGGATTCCTTAACTATGTCAAAGAAACCCTCTATGTTAATCCAACAATTTAGAAATCTGAAATACTTAATGTGCTGATGATTAGCATCCAAGTTCTTCATAAGAAGTGGTCTGTGATCTGAGCATGTCCTAGCCAGATATCTAACAGAGCTTCTTTGAAACAATTGATCCTAATGATCCCAATATTTGATATAAACAATAAATAGCATGCCTTTAAAATATTTAATCAATCCTTAATTTTAATAAAATCATATAAAATTATTTTAATTGTATTAAGTCATTAAAATTACTTTAATCTCCTTAGACCTAAACTTGAGAAAATTTACCTTTCACGGGGAATATTATACTACATCGGCATAAGAACAAGGTCAACTAGGTGATCAACATAACGATAAGTATCATATACCCTACTTATTCAGATCGTCTTATCGTAGTACTGCACGAATCGAGTCAGTCATACTAATATAGCATATTTGCCTCGCTTGGGGGACTATCCCACAAACCTCGACTTAGCCTTGAAATTTGTCCTTATACCATCACATTTAGTTTTATTGTATCGAATATACATTCAAACCAATCCCGGTGGTCTCAACTAGTAACTCCCAAAATATTTGATATTTCAAAAATAAATTCATAATTAATATTATCCTCAAAGAATGCATTTTATTAAATTATTACATTTATAGACAATTCAAACCATTTAAACAAAATCAATGAATAACATTTTTCACATAAAAGCCTCTAGCAATTTAATAACAATCTTTTAGAAATACATTGAGTACTATTCCTTTATCAAGTTTCAAAACAAATACATTTCATAAAACTAGGTCTTTAGTACTCAAAATTTTTATATTCTTATTATACATAAGTTCTAAAATGTTATAACATTTACCTCAAGTATCATTTGCCAACAAGTTTTTGAAAATAATATTTTATAAAATATAGCATTTTAATTACATGCAATGCAATTTTAAAACGCTTGGTGATATCTTTTTTCACTTGTCCCCACGAGTACGGATGCACATTTACAAACAATCTCACATATTAACTCGAAACATGCTTCTAGAAAAATTCTCTCAAAAAAAGTAAGTCTTAATCAACTTACCCCGCTTTTGCTTTACCAAACTTAAGCCCCCAATTCTTTTCTAACGTTACAATATTGATTAAAATGCTCAAATACATAAAACATAACCCAAGATATTTATCAATATCCATTTAGGGCTCACAAGTTCGCTACAAGTTTCTATAACTCGAATCGTCCAATATATTCACTCATTAGATTATTCAACCAGTCTTAACTCACCTAGGGTCATTAATAATATTACATTAATTACCCGACATCATCAAGTCACTGTTTGTTATTTTTTCCAACATATCCTAGTTTATAAATACTCATATTAATAATTAGTATTATTTCTTAACTAAATGGTGTTTGTCATTTCAATTCATTCATCATTTAAGTTATCTAGTCTATTGGAATCATTAGAGACTCAAAATATTTTTAATTGTATCGGCTCATCATTGTTCATCTTCTTTTTTACCCAAAATATTATTTTCAAGACTCACTCTTAGAGTTTAGACAATATTCTTTTAAAACTTCAAATAAACTCATAAATATACAACACATACTTCAATAAATCATATAAATGAAGTCTAAGTAAAGAGATTACCTCTTCGAGGAAGAATTTCGTCTTTTCTCTCTTTGGTGTTCTGGAAGATTTGGAAGAATTTAGTCGGCCCAAATAGTTTTTAATATTAATATATGTTAATCAATTTTAATTAACATTAAATATGATAGGATATCACGTTGACTTGTATGAACAAATCCTAAGTTATTCTCCTCTCCGAAACTCTCCAATAACTTTAGCCAAATATTGAAAATGGCACAAAATCGAGTCTAAGGGTTATATATAGGTTTTGGCCAACCGTTGTCGCGATGGGGCAACTATTGCAACATTTGGTTTGGATCTTCAGACATTCCCTTACTGGAGATCGACATGGTTCAACCGTTGGACACGGTTAGATGTCACATTTGGACCGTCGGCCACTATTGGCTCGAGGATCAAATTATTGTTTTATTACCCTTTAGTAAAAATGTCATAACTCTTAGTAGGAATATTCAAATGATGAACGACTTTAAATATTGAAAGTTATATTTACAAACCTTTAATTTAATAGTAGTTCACCGTACAACTCTTTATATCTTGATAGTTGTAATCGTTTGATGTTAGATCTTATGCAAGCTCTTTGGAAACTTTAGTTCACTATATGTTTTTTCACTTGACTTGGACTTAGAGCTCTCATTTGACCTCAAATCACTTCTAATGTGCCTCATATACTTATTATAATATTTAATAGATATATCTCGTATTCTTAGCCCTCGTTTGCACACAAATTAATATAGTTAGCACATGTTAAATTGTTTAACAATATTTAAATATTAAAAAAAATTGCGGGTCACTACACTAATAATGTAAAAATATGTAATATTAATATATTTTAACATGTTATACCAGATAACTTACTTTATTTTTTAACTTACTAGTTTCATATTTATGAACATTTTATCTATAACAATTTTTTGGGTGATTTTTATGCTTTAAATTAATTATATACTAGGAAATAAACAATTTAAAAGCACGTGGATATATGAAATGTAAAAGAGAAAAGGCCAGGTATAATCTTGCATTGAATGAGGGAGTTTGGTCATCTCCCAAACAAGGAGGGCCCACTTGATTTTCTACTTGGTGGGACCCTTTGCTTTGATGCATCATCATTAAGCCTACAATGGTTGCTCACCTACCAAATCCAAGATGGAGGGCTCATTCTCCAATAAAATAAAATTCTCCAATTTCTAGAAAAACTTCTCAAAAGCAAAGGGAGATCACATTGGTAGTTACCTTAATTTCCAACTTTTGTCTCTCAGTAAATTAAAGTACTCCAATTTGTTACCTTAAAATCCACACCCTTTTGGCCTAAATTTCTGAGAATTTTAGATTTTGACCCCGGATCTTTATCCGATATATCCGATCTTGGGTTTAATTCTTAAAAAGATTTGTTTCTTTTCTCTTTTTTTCCCTTATTTTTTTTGGATGCTGAAGAAGTAGCTATATTTGATTATTTTCATCATAGTTTATTCCAACAATTACAAAACGGGAACTCAAAGATAAGAAATTTGAGTTATTATTAGTATTTAGATGGGTTTGTCGCTAAGCTGTGGTATTGTAATGCTTAATTGGTGATTAAAAAAAGAAAAATTTAATTACCAAAAAAACAGGACAAGAAATTTGGAGTTTGAAACTTTTTAAACAACTGCCAAATACCTAATGAAGGAAAAAAAGGAGAGCTCCTAGCTAAAAAGGCAGCTTGTTGTTCTTTGTCTACATTAGGGAACTTTCTTTATTTGTTTTAACCTGTTTAATTAATGTCTACTTCTTTACCCTTTTTTGTGAATATAATGTGTGCCATCTTATTTTAAAACTTCATCAAGTAACCAATTCAACCGTAAGTCGCAATTATTTGTTCGATTTCATTTCTTCATTTCAGAAGAAAAAAAATTCTTTTCTCTCTTTCCCTTCTCATGTTCAAATAACAAACCCTAATATTGGTGGTACATACCATTTGGTTTTACAACATATATATTTGCCTTGGCAAAAACAAGGCAAACAAAACACAATTTGTGGAATATTCTATAAAAGGTTAAGTTACGATTCTCACACAATGTTTCTAAAGTATTAAACTAATTTTGGATTCTCCTAGACAAGAAAATTCCACCCAGGGAGAATTTTATTTTTTTGTTTTGTTTGTACTTCCAATATTTATTATACAGAGACAAACTACTTTTGAAATTTTAAAAATACTTTATTTGTACATAACCTATTTCAACCATACACAACTTAAGAATGCTTTAAGCTTATTATAAGAAGAAACAAAAAAATCATGGCTTGAAAATACATGGTTTTTCTTAACCAACCCTGGAATAGGAGGACTAGGTGGAGTTCTTAGAAACCATAGAAGAGACTGAGTAATATGCTATATAAAGGGTATCCCTCACGGTTAGATTCTGCCTTTGGAGATCCAATTTGAGAGAAGAAAATGGTCGTTCTTCATTAACTGAAAATGTGCCTCTGTACAGATATTTATCAACTAACTATCCACTAATTAGGTAATACTATGCTAAATAACAAATGACTACCACTAACTTCTAACTTGTACAAGTTGACCCCTATACTAATTAGTTATATATATACATCACTCCAACACTCCCCCTCAAACTGGAGAGTGTAAAATGTTTAACACTCCAAGCTTGCCAAGTAGATAATGATGTTGCCCTGAGCTCAATACTTTAGTGAACAAATATGCATGTTGGTCCTTAGTGTGGACATACTTAATCTCTAGAAGTACTTGCTTGATCTTCTCCCGGACGAAATGGCAATCAATTTCAATATGCTTGGTTCTCTCATGTAAAATGGGGTTTGCTGCAATTTGCATTGCATCTTTGCTGTCGGAATAGAGAGGAACTGGTTTTTTCAATGTGATTCCTAAGTCATGAAACAATCCAGTTAGCCACACAATCTCGGTAAATACAGATGTCGTGCTTCTGTATTCTGCTTCTGTACTACTTCTGGATATTGTATGTTGCTTCTTTGATTTTCAAGAATCAAAGAGTTACCAAATTTCACTACATACCCACTAACTGATCTTCTAGTGGCAGGGCAGGCTGCCTAGTCTGAGTCACAGAATTCCAGCAATGTGTCTTTAAGTTCCCTGTGCATTAGGACTCCTAAGCCAGGTGCTGATTTTAAATACCTAACCACTCTAAGTGATGCATCCATGTGGGACTTCTTTGGGGATTGCATAAACTAACTAAGGTTCTGCACGACATAGCTTATGTCTGGTCAAGTAACTGTCAGATACAGAAGCTTGCCTATGAGTTTTTGATATCCTGTGACATCTACCATAGGATCTTCACCCTGCATTCCAACTCCTTTATCATACTCCACGAAAGTCAGTTTTTAATTGATCTCTAATGGTGTAACTGCAGGCTTTTCTCTACTAAATCCTAACTCTGAGATCAACTCCAATGTGTACTTTCTTTGATTCAACAGAATGCCCTGTTGTGACCTCAAAACTTCTATTCCCAAGAAGTATCTTAATTCCCCCAGATCTTTAACCTTAAATTGTTGATATATAACATTTTTTGCTTCATCAATCATGATACTGCTGCTGCCAGTAATGAGTAGATCATCGACATATATGAGAATTATGACAATGCCATTTCTAGATCTTTGGTGAACAGGGAGTAATCAAAAACACTATGATGGAAACATGCATTCAATAGAGCTTTTGTAAGCTTCAGGTTCCACTGCCTTGAAGCTTGTTTGAGTCCATATAAGGATTTTGGTAATCTGTACACCTTTGTCTCCCCCTACTTTTGAAATCCTTGTAGAAAATCCATGTATAATTCTTCATGTAAATATCCTTGAAGGAATGCATTAAACACATCCATATGATGAAGCTTTCAATCTCTAGAAGCTGCAATAGCTATGACAGATCTCACAGTTACCATTTTGGCAACTGGTGAGAATGTCTCATGATAATCTAATCCTTCCTGCTGATTGTATCCCTTTTTCCACAAGCCTTGCTTTGAATATTTCTACTTCGCCATTTGACTTATACTTGTTTTTGTACACCCATTCGGAACCAATTGTGGATTTACTAGCAGGTAAAGCAACTATCTCCCAAGTCCTATTATCATCCAAAGCCTTCACTTCTTACTGCATTGTTTCTATCCACCTCTTGTTTTCTATTGCTTCTTTGAATGAACTAGGCTCCTTCATCACTAGAATACATGTAGATAATCTTTATACTTTCGAGTAACATTGTCATAGGATAAGTAGTGAGATAGAGAATAGGCACATTATGTGGACTTTGGCATCATTGTAACATAATCCTGCATCCATATAGGTGGTTGTTTGACTCTAGTAGATTGTCAAATGTCTGCAGCAAAAGATTCCTCACATATTGGTAGTCCTTGGGGACTAGGAGCAATCAGGCTTTCTTCAACAGTATTGGTTGATTCCTCGGCTAGGTTTGCAGGTGATGTGGATACAATGTCTGCTTCCAGTTGTTCTTCTTCATCAGAAACATGTTGGTCTGCGGAGTTCTCACTTGTAGGTTCTGCTGCTTGATCTAAGGAAACAATCAGATCATGCACTTCAGTTACTTGATCATACTCTTCAGGATTAGATGTTGCTGCAATAGGTCTGTTACTTTATTGTAAACACGGGAAATCTTCTTGGTTCAGCTGCACAACATTAATTCTCTGAATGTGACATCTCTGCTAACAAAAAAGCAGTTAGTTTCTAAATCCAACAGCCTATATCCCTTTTGTGTAGAAGAGTATCCTAACATGACTGCCTTTTTTGCCATAGGTACAAACTTGTCCTCCTTCACTAAGTTTGTAGCATGGCATAAACAACCAAAAACTCTTAAATGAGCAAGTGATGGTTTTCATTTGTGTAGCAACTCATATAGACTCCGGCCACCCAATACTTTAGAAGGCAATTTATTTATGATGTAAACAGTAGTTTGCACACATTTACCTCCAAAATCTTTTTGGTAAATTTGCTTGAAATTTTAAAGCCCTTGCAGTATCTAATATGTGTATGTGCTTTCTCTTTACAACTCTATTTTGTTTTGGAGTGTAAGCATAACTACTCTGATGAATCACTCCCTGATCTTGTAGAATGGTGTTCCATTGACTGTTAAAGAGCTCAATTCCATTATCTGTTCTAATTACCTTAATAGAGGTATCATATTGATTCTTAACCATGCATATAAACTGCTTCAAGAATACAATGATCTCATTCTTCAATTGCATCAAAAATATCCAAGTAGCCCTTGAGTAATCATCTACAACAGTAAGAAAATAATATTTTCTATTATGAGTAGACACTCTATCTAGACCCCAAACATCCATATGTACTAGCTCAAATGCTTAAGTGCTTCTACGTTCACTATCAGGAAAAACAAGTCTAGCTTGTTTGGCCACAGGGCATACAAAACATATATTATGTAAGCTACTATCTATTTTATTTTTCAGAAATGGAATATGCTGTAATACTGGTGTTGAAGCATGTCCTAGCCTCATATGCCATATCCAGCTTGAATCTCCTGCTCTCCCTTCATTTCTAGCATCTGTTACTAATCTCTCAACTCCTTTTCCTTTCAGCAAGTACAACCCTTCACTTTTCTTACCAATCCCCCTCACCTTGCCATTGTAGAGGTCCTGGAACACAAACAATTCAGGCAAGAAAATGGCAGCACATAACAAATCTCTTGTCAACTTTGACACTGACATCAAGTTAAACTTGAAATCTGGCACATAGAGAACATCTTTCAGGATGTTGTCTTCTGATAACTGTGAATTTCCAATATGGGGTTATATTTGTACTAGTTCCATTAGGCAGCTTTACTGATTCCCTTTTATGTTTGTCAATGCTTTGAATGTTATGCAAGAGATTCAAAGTAGAAGCTATGTGGTGTGTAGCTCCTGAATCAACAATCCACCCAGCAGGATGCATACCTAAAGCAAGTGAGAAAATTGTACCTGCCATGTTAGCTTGTGTCTGTACTGTAGTATCACTAGGTCCTTCCTTGTTAAGTAGTCTGATCTGCTGATATTGAGCTTCAGTGAAGAAGTAGTTACCACCCTTGCTTTGCAAATTCCCAGCTGCTGGTGGTCCTTCCACATTATTGACTATCATAGGTCCTCCTCTCTTTGCCTTGAAATCATCTGGATACCCAATAATTTTGAAGCAAGTTTCTTTAATGTGTCATTTCATCTTGCAATGCTCGCATTGTAAGAACTGCTTTCTTCCACAATAACCTTACCCTCTATTTGACTGCATAACCAAAGGATCCAATTTTTCTATCACTGATAGATTTCACATAGCTTGTTGACTCTCATCTTGAGAAATCAATACATATGCCTGGTTAAGAGTTGGTTCATTAGTATTCTTCAAAATCTGCCTGCGTGCTTGATCATATGTGTCATTTAGCCCATTTAGAAACTGCAATAATCATTGTTGATGCATTTGAACAGAGTGTTCCTTTGCCCTTGCACAACCACAATTTTGCGAAGGTACCAACACATCGTACTCTGCCCAAAGCTCTTTCAGTTTGGTAAAATAGACAGCAACGGTATCAGTTCCTTGTGATAACTTTGAAATTGCTTCGTGTATCTGAAAAATCATTACTCGATTCATTTTATCAAATCGTTCCTTAAGGTCTTCCCATACAGCATGCGCATTAGATGCATATATGATTCCGCTAACAAAGTCCTTCGAGACCGAGTTCATGATCCAGGAATGCACTATTGCGTTGTAGGTCTCCCATTTCTCATGGAGAGTATCCTCAAACGACTCTTTTTTGCAATTCCCTGTGATGAACCCTAATTTTCGCTTGGCCTTTAGAGCTAGCTTCATCGATCGGCTCCATAGCCCATAATTTTCGGAATCTGTGAGCTGAATTGGAATCAACACCAAGCCTGGTGTGTCCGAAGGCTGAAGAAATAGTGAATGCGTGTGGTCTATCTTCTCTGTCGCTATTGACGATGAACTTGATGTAGTAACCAAGCTAACAGCTAATAAGAGAGGAAAATTGAAATCTCTGCGTTAGGTTTAGCTTTACCTAACAAGCTTGAACGAGAACATTGAAGATCAATCTTCTCTGCTCTGATACCATGTTAGATTTCTGCCATTGAAGGTCCAATTTGAGAGGAAAAAATGGTCATGCTTCATTAACTAAAAATGAGCCTTCGTACAGATATTTATCAACTAACTATCCACTAATTAGTTAATACTGTGCTAAATAACAAATGACTATCATTAACTTCTAACATGTACAAGTTAACCCCTGTACTAACTAGTTGTATATATACATCACTCCAACACTCACACTACCAATACAATGGCAGAGTTATTAGCACTAATGCATAGCCCCAAAGTAGAAGTAATCATAATGATTATAAATTGTTATTTCCCTTATAACTCTATTGTTTTTGAATGCAGGTTACCGATGGAATAATTGGAGAATCCAATAATCAAGCATAGTTACAGGGAGCAGAACCAAGTAGTGGATCTCTTCGCCAAGGAAGGAGTTAGAAAGTAGTTTTTTGACGGCATTAAATTTTGGCAAATTCTTCGGTGTTTGCGAATGATGAATTATGAGTAAACATCTTAGAAACGGTCTTTACTAGAAGAATCAAATCATGTAATAGTAATAGCCTTCTAAACAATGTCCCTATCCTAGTAGAGAGTGTGAGCTCTCATATATATATATATATAAGAGCACGAAACCTCTTAGCAAAATATCGTTCGTCTTTTTTACCCTTTAAAATACATTTTCACATTAAACATAATAGTCATTTATGCGTTTTCCAAATATTTAGGAGTTTTAAACCAACTATATTTGTGTATTAAATTTTTCCTTTTTTGAAATATTCATTTTTCAATTATTAGGATTTTGAATTTTAGGACTTTGAAATCAACTGAAATTTTGATTATTAAATTTTTCCTTTTTAACTAAGTACTAGGTGAGAAGTCTTAATATTTAAGTCCCATTACATAAATCTAAGACATATATAACGTTAACAAAATATGACGTAATTATTTAGAGATTTTTCTATGTAATTGAGTTACATAGAAACGATAAGTGATACTATCCTAATTTGTGCTATCATTAGTTTTAGGCTTTAAAGATCTTTTCAAATCATATTTTTAAGGATTGCTTAAAGTTATCATGGAATATAACTATAATTCATTTAATATTATTTTGGATGTGAACTATAAATATGAATACAATATATTTCCGTATATTATATTTATATTACTTTTTATTCAAATAATATATTATTATTTATCATTTTTATATAATAATTTTAAAAATATACTCAATAATTAGAAGAAATAACTAATAAAATTAAGAATATAATGAGAGAAAGAGAAGAAAAGTTATTGGTGGAAGGAAAAAGTTATCGGTGGAAGTTAATAATAATAATAATAATAATAATAATAATAATAATAATAATAATAATAATAATAATGATTCTACAATTTTACTCTTGAAAAAAATATTATTTTTTATCAATTTGTTAATCATGTTTGAGTCTTCTAAAATGAACTTGTGAATAACTTTTTTAAAAAAGATCAAAAAAACTTTTAAGTTTTCAAGAATTATATGTGATTGTTGAAATTGTAAAAGAAGCACGATAACTTATGAATTTAAAGTGATTGAATCATAAAACTGAAATAATAATAAGTTGAATATATTGACTGATGATTGAGAACTTTTATAAAAATTCATTATTTTAGGGAGTATTAACTTTTATTTTATAACTCAAATATTTGAAATTGGAAAAAAAGCGCGATAACTTATGAATTTAAAGTGATTGAATCATAAAACTGAAATAAATTTTAAGTTGAATATATTGACCGAGGAATATTAACTTTTATTTTATAACTCAAACATGATATTTACTGTATTATTTATAAAAAAATAAATGAGATATTATACACACGCATATATATAACACAATCAAGTTTACCAAAAAAACAAACAAAAAAAAATGGTTTAAATAGGTTATGCACAGGAAAATGGTCGAAAAGTTGAAATTGAAGCACCTTTTCATAAGATTTTCATATGTCCTATGAGCGATCAGCCTAGTTTTGTGAGCAAGCTATTTCATTCTAGATACGTAAGAAGTTTCGAATCCACCATCACTAAAAAAAGTTATTCTAGATACGACAATGAAATACTTAGCATTAGGAACGATTTCTAAGAGGTTTAAATTTCAAAATGGTTGCAAATCAAAACTAAAAGCAATAAGATCCTATTTACTTTGAAAAAAACAGTACCTTGACTTATTTTCTTTTAAATAAGTTTCAATAATCACAACTAGTGTTTTCCTATTGTCGACTAAAATTTTAAAGCTACATATCGCATAATTTCTTTCATAAAACTGATTATTTTAGTCATTTATCCTCTAATCACTTTTTTCTTCAAAAAATAAATCGAAAAAACTTTAATTATCCATAACCCACCATATAGCACTTGAAGTAAGGGGAAAGGCTTAACCCAATTTATGTTTCGTGTAATGGGAGAATGGAGGTGTAGTTACTAATATTTTGTTTGATACAATTTTTAACTTGTGTATAACTAATACATCATATTTGGCGTTATCCTATGCATAAGTAATGCATAGAAAACCATGTCATTAGTAATACCAAGGCTTTAATGCATGCATTAGCATGGTTAAAGACAAAATTGTCCTTGAAGTCCCTTAAAGCTAGAGAATATGGAAGACATTTTTGTAAGTAACTATTTTTCTTAAAAATTATACAATGCATTATAATTTTAATACACCACACCAAACAGTAGATAAGAAATAATATCTGAATATTAATGCTTGCATTACTAACCCATGTATTACTAATCCATACACTACTAATACATCTTATTTCGCACTATTCTTATACACCCTACCAAACGACCCCTTAATATTTCAAGTAATTAAAATTGAAAAGCTGCTAAATTGTGAGTGAAAATTACCTTCTTCAAAGAAAGTACACGCTCGTTTAGTCCCAAATTAATGTTTTGGTCTTCATTATGAGAATCAAATTTTATTACTTCCTCAAATCTTTTATAAATGTTCAAAAACATAAAACACTCCTATGAAGAATCAACTTAAAATACTTTTTTTTCAACTACAATAATATTTAAACGCCTATTTAAAGTTTTAATTAATGGTTTAAATTTAGGACCTCTAATTGAGTCTACGTGGCATCACAAAGCACACAAATGGTCAAGGTCCACGTCACTACAAACAGGAGAATAATATAACACCATAACATGCCACGTCAACATATTAATTGAAAGGGTCGTTTCCGTCATTTTAATCGGTCAAAAAGAAAAGCCTTCCGCCCCGACCAGCATCCCTCGTCTGGTCTAAATCCGATGACATCGGCATATGCAACAGAGACAAATGTAGAATCAGTTTTACCCCTCAACTTCTCTTTAAATTGTTTAGTTCACCCTTTCACTTTCTATGTTGCCATCTTGATATAATTGTTACACTGTCAAACGTTAAATGACATTGTTGGTAAAATTTTGTAGATATTATTAGTGGGCGTTTGGACATAAGAATTGTAAAATTTCAAAACAGGATAAAAAAAAATTTCAAGTAAAAATGATATTTGAAATTTGAAGTTATGTTTGGACATAAATATAATTTTGGGTTGTTTTTAAAGTTTTGTAAATGATTTGAGTGAAAATTTTGAAAAATAGCTTTTTAGAGTTTTTTAAATTTTCGAAAATTTTCCAAATGCATCTTCAAGTGAAAATTGAAAATTTTATGAACAAACGCTGATTTCGAAAAAAAGAGAATTTTTTTTTTTTGGAGAAAAGGAAAAAAAAAATTATGTCCAAACGGTCTCTTAGAAAATTTTCACTTTTTTCCAAAAAAATTTTACTTTTTTTCGAAATCGGCGTTTGTTCATAAAATTTTCAATTTTCACTTGAAGATACATTTTGGAAATTTTCGAAAATTTGAAAAACTCCAAAAAGCTCTTTTTCATAAATTTTCACTCAAATCACTCACAAAACTTCAAAAACAACCCAAACTGAATTTTATGTCCAAATACAACTCTAAGCTAGCGTTTGGTCATAAATTTAGTTGAAACTTGAAAAAGTAACTTTTGAAGTAGTTTTGAAAAATAATTTTTGGAAGTTGAAATTATGTTTGTACATGCATTTTATTTGGAAAAAAAAATTGAAGTTTTGTGAGTGGGGAACAAGTTTCACCCAAAATCTACCCTAAACTAGATTTTGGGAACTTGAAAAATAATTTCAGAAAATTTTCAAAAATAGATCATTAATCTATGAACAAACAATGTTTTCAAAAAAGATTTGAAAAACGTTGCCAAAATGTATGGCTAAACGGGGCCTAAATTTCAAATACCATTTTCACTTGAAAAAAAAATTCACCATTTTATGAAATTTTACAATTCTTATTGTTTACCGTGAAAATGGTAATAACAATTAAATTTGTTGATGGGACTCTAAAAATACGTGATCTATTTTTATGCTAATTTGTTAAGCAGTTGATGCTAAGTACATGTGATTAAGAGACGAAATAAAGTTAAAGAGGGAGCTATAACCAAACCGATAGGCCAGTTACTTGGGACCTCGGGCTTGTCGATTTCGGGCCTCGGGGTCAATCTCAAGGACTCGACTGTGAGCTGTTGACGGTAACCGGGGTAGGGCTAACAGTTATCTGATTATTAAAGAGGGATCTTTATGGCCAATGATAAGCAATAAATGATGAACAAATAAGAATATAATAAATGAAAGCAATAATATCAAGAGAATATATGAGAGAGCAAAGAAAGTGTTTTTCTATATTCCTTGTGGAGCAGCTGGAGCAACAGAGTTTACAAGAATGGTAGGAATACCCCTTATATAGGAGGGGAATCTTAACATAGTACAAAATATATTAACTACTCGGATACGGGGACGGGCCAGCTATATATGATGTCCTGACGCCCCACGTTGGTTTTAGAATAGCCCGCTAGGCTCTGTCAGTCTTAGCCAAGCGTCTTAAGAACTTCCCTTTTTTCTAATATAGCCGTTGGTTTGCACTGCCCCGAGATCGGGCCCCGATGACCCTTGACAGTGAGCCTTTACCTCGGTCTCGAACCTCGAGAAGCACATTCGCGGGGCACCATAATGACGAGGAAATTGGACATCCTCGATTTTACCGTACACAGATAGTCTCCGCGTTTCTTAGAGTGAAAGTGATAAGAAACGACCTTGAATTTCTTCCCCCTCTAATGCTCTCATAACGACGTTAGGCACAAGGCGCCAAGACATGATTCACACGCAACCCCTGAATATTTTTGCATTGACTATGGCAGTTGGCTGTCTCTTGGCCTTCTTCAATGCGCACGCAAGGTTTCTATAAATACTCCCCTTCTTATTTTCTATAACGCATTGTATTCCCAAACCTCAGAAAAGGTTCGTTCTTCCTTTGCTTTCGTTTTTTCTTAGGAACGCAATTCTCTTTCTTCTTCTGAAAATTTCTAGAAATGGCGAAAACTTCCGCCCCCGCTTCTCAGGAGGTTGTGGCCTCGTCCTCTTCGCTTCTATCTCAAGGTGAAGTGACGATGCCTCCTCGTGCGGAGGAATGTGTTCTAAGGGTCTTTCGCGATGGCTTTTGATTTCAGGGCCGAGAGACCTTCTTAGAAGTCGGGGCGCAGCGAGCCCGTGACTTAGTATATATGCTCGATAACAAACATCGAAAGAGTAAAAGCTTATTGTCGCTGGGGGGATGTGGTGCTTGTGGAGATCCCTTCTCTAGAGGAGGATGTTATGACATACAAAACAGGTTTCCTCAGTGTGTACACCTATCCGTTTACTCTAGGGCCAGTGTGGCCATCTTCGCCCCCGATCGACCCCATGAATCTCGACTTCTGCCAATGATGCCAAGTGATACTTGGCTAGATTCATCCTTCATTCTGTCGTGTTGTTTACATGATCAGGCACTACGTGAACATGATCGGGGAGACACCCTTCACTCTTGATCATCTGATCAGGATGTACAACCCCCGTCTCTTCCGTGGGGGTTTAGTCAAACTCCACTGCCAAGCCCCGAGGTCCCTCTTTGCCTGTACCGAGGAGCTCGGAAAGGGGGGATGGATAAGCCGATTTGTCAGAGTTAGGACTTCTGACCTGATCCCGGCGGAAAAGATATCGTCCCCCGAAAGGTGGAATGTGGAGAATAAGTAGACATGCTACCTTGCCTTCCATCGCTTCTCTCCGGCCATGTTCTTTCAAGCACTTAACATGTATTATTTTTTGTTACTGCAGCCGCAGCAATTTACCCCGGCGCAATTTCGGACCTCCAAAATTTGGTTGGTCGTTTGTACTCAATTTTCCTATATGTTGAGCGAGTGTGGAGTGATTTATCCCAGTCCCGGTGGGAAGCCAAGGATCATGGTGAGCCTCCACCCTTGTCGTAGTCATCCCTTTCGACTTAAATAGCTACTGGCGGCGCTCTTGTTCCCTGTGCTTACCTATAGCCTTTGTGTAGGTTTGGGGGAAGTCCCCTTGATGAAGGGAGCTTTACCCAGCGGGGAAGGCACTTTGGTACCCGATGAAGGGAAGAAAAGACAAAGGGATCCGTTGGACAGACCTTCCGAATCTAAGAGGATTAAGGCAGAAGAGACTAAGGCCGACTCGGCAGATCTAACCCCAAAAATGGTGGGAAACCCTCGAGTTGAGGGTGAGGAGGAAAACAGTTTCTCGATGACGCCCGAGGGAAGGATAAACCTGGCCGATCCTAGGGCCGTAGAGATGGTGGCTTCCGAGCCGGAGATTGATGCCGTTGTGGCCCCACTTTATGGCGGAGAGACAATTGAGGGAGTATCGGGTTCTGCCCCTGATAACTAGGGATTTTGATACCTTTTATACTCCTTCTTGCTTATATTTTGATTAGGAATTTGTACAAAATAGTCCCAAGAGGCTCACAAGTTGTGCTTGATTGCAGGTTTGATCAACAAAGTGACAAGATATCAAAGATCATCTCAAAAGGAGTGAAACTTGCATAAGTGCCAAAGACAAGACAAGCCTAGGCAAAACAGGCCCAGTGCAGCCGCACACCATTCTGTGCGGTCCGCACTAGGAGATTTAGAGAGGCTGATTTCCAGGTAAAAAACCAATACGGCCGCACTAGGTTTTGTGCGGTCCGTATTGGAGTTAATGTGGCCGCACTCGATTTAGTTTTTTTTCGCAGACCCAAAGATCAGAGAGATGCCAGACGTGAAGTTCCAAGCCAATGCAGTCCGCAGTCCATTCTATGCGGACCGTACTAGAAGCCTCCGCGGCCGCAGTCCATTTTGTGTAGTCCGCATTGCCCGAGTTCAAAGAGCTATATTTTCAAGATCAGAGCCCTAGTGCAGCCGCACTCCATTTTGTGCGGTCCGCACTAACCCCGCAGGGGTATTTCTTTCCAGATTTTTCAGCTTAGTATAAATAGCTTATTTTTCTATTTTTAGGGCATCAGATAGTTTTGTAACGCAGCTGCGCTACTGGGTTCGACTTTCTTAGCCATTTTAGGCAATTTTATCTACTTTTCATCATTGAATATTGTTATTTACCTTAGTGATTAATTAATATGAGTTGGTCTTCATCTATTTCTTGCTTTTCTTCTTTAATTATGAGTAGCTAGACCCATAAGCTAGGGTTGTGGCTCAACCCTAGTGCGGGTAATTGATGGGTCTTGTATTTTAGGGCTAGATTGACTATGAGTGTTTGATATTTGGGCTAATTTCATAGTTAATTGCTGAATTAGTGGTTGCAAACACTAGTTTGTGTGTAGTTGACTAGGGCTCTTCTTGAGAAAGAGAGCCTAAGTCTCCAAAATTGGTCCAACAAGGAAGTGGGGCGTACTCAAGAGATTGATAGCCCCAATTAAAGGGTTAAACCTCGAGAGAGTAATACCCGACTTGAACACTAATTGCTTGTGCAAATTTGCATACCCAATTGGTCTTGAAAAGTCAATTCGGGCAAAATCACTCGAACCTCCGAGAGGTATAGAGTGAGTAATATCGTGCAACGGTTATATCATACTCCCCAATTATGACAATCGTGTCTTAGATTCAATTACCCGCCAATTAACCACCTAGGTGAAAGTCATTACCCTAGTGCCTTTTAAACCATTTGAACAACCTTTTTTAGTTTAACTCTTAGCTTAATCTAGTTGCATTTACCATTTGTATTTTGATAATAGTAGAAGTAAAAAGAAAACCCGAAAAATGAGTAGAAGTATAATTTGGAACACATACGCAACTCTACACTAGATAGATACTCGATTCCAAATTCTAGCTCTCTGTGGAAATCGATCCTCACCCTAAATCGGGTAAAAGCTGCTCCGACCCTCTCTCGCTACTCAATAGTAGTGCGGAGTAGGCCGCGATCACTTTTTGGCGCCGTTGCCGGGGAGCTAACGGTTTTGGATATCTATTTAGTTAGTTTTGTGTATTGTTATTCTTTCCTTATTTGTTACTTACTTGTTTGTGTCACAACTTAGGTACCAAATGGCAGCGAACAACGCTAATGACCATCTTGGAAATGTGATTACGGGGGAGGAGGTAGATGATGTCGGAGATGATGAGGTGCCTCTTGTACCTCAAGGACTACGTAGAGGCCGTAATGCCAATGCTAACCCCAATGACAATATTCTAGACCCTCCCTCGCCACCTCCAAGAGTGGCTCTTAGAGTACTTCCGAACCAAGGCTATGCGAGTGCTATTGTCCCACCCCGAATCCGAGCGGGCAATTTTCAGATAACTAATGTGATGTTGACCTTACTAGAGTAGCGTGAGTACTTCACGGGTGCTGCAAATCAAAATGCTTACAAATATCTCAAGGGGTTCGTCGATACATGTTGGGGGAGCAAGCAGACGAATGTGTCCGAGGATGCTCTTAGGTTGAGACTCTTCCCATTCTCACTTAGAGGGAAGGCATTGGATTGGCTCGAGCGACTTCCCAACCATTCCATCACAACTTGGGATGACTTGGCGGATAAGTTCATTGCTAAATTTTTCTTACTAGGGCATTGTAGACATGTGATTTTTGACCCTCCCCAAGATTTTTTATATATTAGCGTAAAATATTTAATTTAGGCATAATATAGATATTTTAAGTAATTTTGACTCTTTTACTTTATTTTATTACAAGAAAACAAAAAATCACAAAAATAGGTTCATTAATGTTTTGTAGTTATTTTTAATCTAAAAAAAATCTAAAAAAAGTATATATACAACAATACTATCGTATTTTTATTTTAATATGATATTTGAAAATACCAAAAATAGATTTGTTTTAATGGTTAGTTTTATTTTAATAATTATTTGAATAGTAGGAATAATTAACAAATGAACCCGTATTTTTAATCTCGTTCGCAGCGAAAGAATAGGGCTCGGGCTCGAGCAACCCAGCCCACAATTGCCAAGCCCATAATTCCTAGGCCCATACTCACTAACCTAAAAACCTTACAAAAACTAACCTAGACCTATGTATATATAAACAAGCTAACACCTACGAAAAGGGGGGATTGAACAAAAGTTGCGCATAAGAAAAGAACAAAGAGGAGGGCTGGGAAAGCAAAATACGCAGAAGCTACGCACCAACGAACCCCACCCCCTTGCATCGTCTTCTTCACGACCCCCACCCCCGACTCCATCTTCTCCAACGAACCCCCCCTTTTCCAGAACTGCTTCTCCAACAACCCCCAAAATCGAGAATAACCCAGCTCGCCGGAGAAAACACCAACGACCCCTGAACGTTAATCGTCAAATGACCCAGTCTCTGCCTGAAACTCGCCGGAAAAACGAGCTCCACCAGCTCGTCGGATCAACGAGTTCCAGACGCGACAAACAGAACCAAGCGACCTCACCCAGCTCACCATCGTCGTTGGACCTCCGTTCACCGCGAAGCTGCCATTTTCGGCAAAGCTTCACGTCACAAACGACCAGCCAACACCATGAACAGCCACACACAGCAGTAGCCAATCTCCTCCCGTCCATTCTGTCACGAAAAACACGACCCTCATCTCCCTCTCACCGGAAAACACTTACACATAGCCACACACACGCATAGAGCGGGAAAGGGACAATAGCGAACCTGTCGAGTTTTGTGAGCATGAGAGGCACGTGAATATAGTTTCTGGCTTCACTTGGTTTATTACAGAATATCGTCCATTCAATCTGTTGAAATCGCGATCGAGGTACAGTTGGAGATTCGAGTTTGTCGTTGATGTCGTCGTCGAGTTTTTCGGTCCTGGTTCATGGCTCCTGTTCGATTATTGTCGCTGCTGTTTTATTCAAATTTTGGAGTTAAAACCTTGTACTTGCTGATTTTGTAAAGAGAAAGGATCTGCTTAACAGGTTTAATCCGTTCTCTTCCCCTATTGTTTGCGATGTTATTTTGTGTGCGACAACAAATTATTCCTTCGTATTGGCCATTTGCTTGCCTATTCCCTTCGGTTTGGTACTCTGTTGGAATTATGAAAATGGTCCGTTGTGTGATTAAGTCTGTTCGGCTTTTTTTTACAATCTTGATTATGTTTGAAAGGAGGTCTTCGGTTGAAGTTTGAGCTTCATAGACGTTAACCTGCTCAGTTTTCATTAGCCTACTCATATTCTCCTTTAGTGATTTTTTTTAGTTATTTTCTTTGAAGTTACAATTAGGCAGTCAGCAATTGGGGTCCATAATGTCAATTGGTTTTTAAACATAAATTACTTTAGTCATATATTTGAAGGATATTAATAGCTTAATATATCCTCTTTTGGTCAACTTGGTACTATTTGATGATATCTTTGAGTTTTAGCGGATTAAAGTCAATTTTGGCTCATAACTTATTTAACTGGATCTTGTTAGAATGATCACTTGTAAAACTGGGTTTTTTTGGAGTCATTGATGTCCCCTTAGCGGCCATCCTCAAATAATGAACACCGTAGTTCTTTAGGCCGAGGTGTGCCATTCAACAAAGCATATGATTTATGGCCCTCAAAGACTAAATCAAGAAAATCATTTTTAGGGAAGTAATTGAGGCGTTCCATGCTAAATAAAATCCCAAAATCCATGGCCCTCACTTAATTAACATTAACCCTTTAGAAATCGAGGCGTGCCATTTAGTTGATTTTCCACGGCCCTCGCAAAGTTGCAAATGCGTAGTTACTTTAGGCGCGTTATTTTAATAATTTACCTTCCTAAACTCGGGTGCACATTTATGTGACCCAAATCCAAATCTCAAAAACGTTTGATAAAATATGTCGTGGACCGCGGGTGCATTTATGTGCGTGGTTCAAAATGCATTTTATATGATGTTGAATTTTTCCTAAAAAATATTAAATAAAAGTGGTTATAAAGTTGAAATTGAACCATAGGCTAAAACCTGTATTAAAATCAGATAATTAAGCCGGATATAACAGTCGAGCGACCGTGCTAGAACCACAGAACTCGGGAATGCCTACCACCTTCTCCTGGGTTAACAGAATTCCTTACTCGAATTTCTGGTTCGTGGACTGTTAAACATAGTCATATTCTCCTCGATTCGGGATTCAACCGGTGACTTGGGACACCACAAATCTCCCAAGTGGCAACTCTGAATTTCTTAGTATAAATCCCGTTTCGATTGTCCTTTAATTGGAAAAACTCCCTTTATTATACTCCCTTCTCATGGGTGTAGATGAAAAAAGGAGGTGTGACAGGCATATGGCGGCATTGCATGATGAGATATTGGCTTTCAAGCAAGAGCCCACGGAACCTTTGCATGAGATTTGGGAGCGTTATAAAACAATGGTGAAAGAATGCCCCAACAATGATATGACCGAGACTATGATACAACAAACCTTCTACTGGGCATCAATACAACAAATCAATGCATAGTGAACCAACTTGTTGGGGTTAACTTTATGAAGTTGTCGTATGATGAGGCATGTGATATACTTGACGAGATGGCTAGCACTTCTTCTGCATGGCGAAATAGAGCCAATGTGCCTCAAGGTGACCCCACGGTTATTCATTTGCACATGGGAGCGTTATAGAACAATGGTGAAAGAATGCCCCAACAATGATATGACCGAGGCTATGATACAACAAACCTTCTACCGGGGCATCAATACAACAAATCAATGCATAGTGAACCAACTTGTTGGGGTCAACTTTATGAAGCTGTCGTATGATGAGGCATGTGATATACTTGACGAGATGGCTAACACTTCTTCTGCATGGCAAAGTAGAGCCAATGTGCCTAAGGTGACCCCACGGTTATTCATTTGCACAAGGAATTACATGATCATGGGCAGGCTATAGCGGAGTTGACTACTACTTTGAACCAATTAGCAAAGACACAGTTGCAACAAGTCCAAAATCCTCACCAAGTGAATGTCATGGAGGGTGTCAATATGATTGTCAACAAGAGAAGGCAAAGAAGGCAACAAAACCAAGGGAATCCTGAGCAATTTGATGATGACTATGATGGATTTCAAAATGATGGTTATGATGACCAAAGTGAAGAGGTTCAATATGTAAACAACTATCAAGGCCAACGGGGCAACTCTTCCAACCAACAACAGTGGAGACCTCAAGGCAATTGGGGCAACCAATAACAAAATAGTGGTAATTGGGGGAATAATAACCAAAACAACAACTGGGGCAATCAGAACAACAATTAAGGCAACCAAGGGAATTAGAATGGTAATAACAACAATTGGGGTGGCAATAACAATCAAGGTGGATGGAACAATGGAAACCAAGGAAACCAGGGGTAAGGCTTTCAAAGGCCCCCAATGTACCAACAACAGAACAATCCGCCCCTATTTCTATATCAAGGTCCTAGTTTTTCTGGAAATGATATGGGTAGAATTGAAATGATGTTCGAACAAATGATGAAGAAGAATACGGATTCTGATGCACAGTTGGCTTCCCACAATACCTCTATCAGAAACTTGGAGGTGCAGTTAGGCCAAATCTCACAGTCTTTAAATACTCACCCTAAGGGTGCTCTACCAAGTGATACGGTAGTGAACCCGAAGGGTGGGAACAACCATGTTATGGCCGTTACAACAAGAAGTGGGAGAGGCAGTGATATGAATGTCTCCAAACAAAAGCAAATATTAGATGATGATGTTGAGTTGCAAGAGGATGAAGTCCCTTTGGTAGTTGAAGATGTGGTTGATGAAAATGTGAACAAGGAAGTGAGGATTGATGTTCAAGATGTCTAGGTGGAAACTCAAAATGATGTAAACCCATCTAGGGAACACATAATAGACATGCTAGAGTCGGTTGTGCCTAAAGCCAAGGCCACCTCCACCTTATCCTCAAAGGCTCGCGAAGCAGAAAAATGATAATCAGTTCAAAAAGTTCATTGATATGATGAAGAGCTTGTCCATCAATGTGCCTTTGGTGGAGGCTCTTGAACAAATGTCGGGCTATGCAAAATTCATGAAAGACTTGGTCACAAAGAAGCGTTCTATGGATTGTGAAACTATAAAGATGACTCACCAAGTTAGTGCTATAGTGCATTCAATGGCCCCAAAACTTGAAGATCCTGGTGCTTTCACCATTCCTTGCACCATTGGGAGTGTGGATTTTGTCAAGGCTTTATGTGATTTGGGAGTTAGTATCAATTTGATGCCCTACTCAGTGTTCAAAACCTTGGGTATTGGGCAACCTAGGCCGACTTTCATGAGGTTACAAATGGCGGATAGATCGATGAAGAGACCATTGGGTATTATTGATGATGTACTTATCTGTGTGGACAAATTTATCTTGCCAGATGAATTTCTGATCTTGGACTACGAGGTGGACTACGAAGTTCCGATCATATTCGGAAGACCTTTCCTAGCTACGGGGAAGGCATTTGTAGATGTGGAAGTAGGGGAACTCACCTTTCGGGTGGGTGATGAAAAGGTGGTTTTTCATGTGTGCAAGTCTATGAAGCAACCCAATAGTACCGAGGTGTGCTCTTTTGTTGACCTCATCACAGTAGTGATAATTGATGACACCAGTGCAATGATCAATGTGGAGGACCCATTGGAGTCCATATTTCTGAATCTTGATGTCAATGAGGATGCAAGCCAAGTGGAGTGTGTGAATGCTTTACATGGAATGGGCTCTTATTCTTATGAGCCTAGGAAATTGTCTTTGGATCTCGAGAATAGAAAAACTCCGCCAACTAAACCTTCAATTGAGGAGCCTCCGGTGTTGGAGTTGAAACCACTGCCTCCACACCTCAGGTATGAGTTCTTAGGCTCAAATTCTACTTTGCTAGTTATTCTTTCTTCTTTCCTTACTAACATGCAGGTTGATGCCACATTGGCGATGCTTTAAAAGCGGAAAAAGGCAATTGGATGGACTTTAGCTGATATTCGGGGAATAATTCCCGCATTATGTATGCACAAGATTATTCTGGAAGATGATGCAAAGCCTTCCTTGGAGCATCAAAGGAGGTTGAACGAGGCAATGCAAGAAGTTGTGAAAAAGGAGGTGATCAAGTGGTTGGATGTCGGGGTTGTGTACCCCATCTCTGATAGATCTTGGACTTCGCTGGTGCAATGTGTACCGAAGAAGGATGGCATGACCGTGGTTACAAATTCTCAAAATGAGTTGATTCCTACAAGAACAGTCATTGGTTGGAGGGTATGCATGGACTACCGCAAGTTGAATAAAGTGACCCGCAAGGATCATTTCCCTTTGCCTTTCCTTGACCAGATGTTAGACCGACTCGCTGGGTGCACATTCTATTGCTTCTTGGATGGGTATTCTGGGTACAACCAAATCTTGATTGCTCTAGAATATCAGGAGAAGACCACATTCACTTGTCCATATGACACTTTTGCTTTCTCTAGGATTACTTTTGGATTGTGTAATGCACCGGCTATATTTCAGCGGTGTATGATGGCCATTTTTACCGATATGGTGGAAGACATTTTGGAGGTGTTCATGGACGACTTTAGTGTTGTGGGGAATTCATTTGATGAGTGCTTGAAGAATCTTGATAGGGTGTTGGCCCGTGTGAAGAAACCAATCTTGTCCTCAATTGGGAGAAATGCCACTTTATGGTGGAAGAAGGAATAGTTCTTGGGCATAAAATTTCAAAGCATGGCATTGAGGTGGATAAATCAAATATCGATGTGATTTCAAGGATCCCTCCCCCTATATCCGTCAAGGGAGTTCGAAGTTTTCTTGGGCAAGCGGGATTCTACCGGAGATTTATCAAAGACTTTTCGAAGGTAGTGAATCCCTTGTGCAAGTTGTTGGAAAAAGATGCTAAGTTTGTGTTTGATGACAAGTGTATGCAAGCTTTTGAACTTCTCAAGCATAAGTTGACAACCACTCCGATCATTACCGCACCTAATTGGAGCTTGCCCTTTGAGCTCATGTGTGATGCGAGCGATATTGCTGTTGGGGCGGTTTTGAGTCAAAGAGTGAACAAAATGTTTCATCCGGTGTACTATGCGAGCAAGACAATGAATGATGCTCAAGTGAACTACACGGTGACCGATAAAGAACTTTTGGCTATTGTGTTTGCTATGAAAAAATTCCGGCCGTATCTTATGGGTGCTAAGGTTATTATTCATACCGATCATGCCGAACTCCGCTACTTGATAACGAAGAAGGACTCCAAAGCTAGAGTGATGCGATGGGTCTTGTTACTTCAAGAGTTTGATTTGGAGATTGTGGACCGGAAGGGTAGTAAGAATCAAGTGGCGGACCACTTGTCCCGCTTGGAGGAGGAGGTGAGGCCTCGTGATGGCCTAGAGATCAATGATTCATTTCCCGATGAACAACTCCTTTCGGTGTCGATGAATGATATGCCATGGTTTGCCGATGTTGCTAATTTCCTTGTGACTGGTATAATCCCGTGTGAGCTCTCTTCTAACCAAAGGAAGAAGCTCAAGCGGGATAGTTTGGATTTCTATTGGGATGAGCCGTACTTGTTCAAGATTTGCACGGATGGTGTGATCCGAAGGTTTGTCCCGGAGGAGGAGCAATTGAGTATCTTGGAGGCTTGCCATTCCTCTCCCTATGGTGGTCATCATGGCGGGGCGAGGACGGCTTCTAAAGTTCTTAGTTATAGGTTTTATTGTCAGACTTTGTTCAAATATGCGGGTGATTTTGTGAAGAGATGCAACGAATGTCAAAGAGTGGGTGGAATTTCGAAGAAAGATGAGATACCTCTCAATACCATCCTTGAGGTTGATATTTTTTATGTATGGGGCATTAATTTCATGGGCCCATTTGTTAGCTCTTGTGGGAACACTTACATTCTTGTGGCGGTTGATTATGTTTCAAAGTGGGTTGAAGCTGTAGCTTTGCCCAACAATGAGGCCCAGAGTGTTGTTGTAGTTCTCAAGAAGAGCATTTTTACAAGGTTTGGTACTCCTCAGGCAATCATAAGTGATGAGGGATCTCATTTTTGCAATAGAGCTTTCGACACTCTACTTTCAAACTATGGTGTCAATCATAAAGTTTCTACTCCCTATCATCCTCAAGCAAGTGGTCTAGTTGAAGTCTCCAACAGGGAAATCAAAAGCATATTGTCAAAGACGGTCAATGCAAATAGGATCAATTGGTCAAAGAAGTTGGATGGCGCTCTATGGGCTTATAGGACTTCTTACAAGACTTCGATTGGTATGTCTACAAAAGAAAATACGGGAAGAAGAGAAAAGAAAGCAAGAAAAACAAAAATTAAAAGAAATTAACAAAATAGAACAAGTAAAAGGAATTTAATGGTACCAGATATGAGATGAAATGAAGAATAACGAGTCCAAACAATTAGTTACAAGTAAGGGAAGTGATGAACAGTGTCTTAAAGCTTCTGAGATTCAAAGGTTCGAAAAGGGTAAAAGGAGGGCCTCAAGCCCTCTTTATAAAAAAAGGACCTAGGGCCCAGTCTCACAAACTAGTGTGGGCCGCACAAAATGGACCGCTGTAAGCACGTGATTTTTGCTTTACGAGCAATCGCTCCAAAAGAAAATAAAAATAGTGACAAATGATTTCGCTGTACAATTTTTCGATCTTTCCGTGACATGTGTTGTTAGTCATTTGTGAGTCTGTCCATTTTTTATCTAGTCCTTATCAAACAAAAATACAAAAAATATATGTGGCGTTAAGAGAAAATTCAAAAAATATAAATATATGTGCATCGTCCGTTTTAGGTTGTGATTTAACTTACTTGGTATGATAATTATGTTGAAATGCCATATTGTTATTTGTTTTAATTTCATTTGTTTTATTAGTTATTTTTATTTTTATTTTTCTTTAAATTGGAAAACAAAAGAAAGTTGAAATCAATTTGGGCCCAAAAAATAAGACAAAAACAGGCCCAAACCAACGATCTGACCCGGTCCAAACCCAGCCTGCCCAGGCACGGACTCAAACGACGTCGTATCGGCGTCCCCATTTGAAGCCGTTGATCTGATTCAAAGGAACGGTCCAGATCAGGTTGTCCAACTCACCTCAACGACGCCGTTTCAGGCAAGTTGAATCTGAGCCGTCCAACCTCATTGATCCAACGGTCCCTGGTTCCCTCATGACCCGACCTATTTAGCCGGTTTAACCCAACCCCTCACCTAAACCAAAACGACCCCGTTCCCATACCAAACGACCCCGTCCTGTTACCCACCAATAGATCTAAGCCGTTCAGATCACTTGATCTAACGGCTCCAATCTCTCTTCCCCTTCCATATATAAACTTGACCCTTTACCCCGCACCCCCTATCCGAACCCCCCCTTTCAGTCATCTCCTTCCCCGAAAGCTGAAACCCCAAACCCTAGCAAGCCGCCCTAGCTTCCCCTCCACCAAAACCCGGCGGCACGAACGCCGGTGACCACCCCCTTCACACCCCTAAAGCATCCAACCACCCTGAACACGAATCCACTAACCACGAACCTCGAATCACCTCCTATCGTCTCGAATCTGGATTTGAAGATTCGAGACAAAACTCGATCTATGCCAAACCACCCCATCTTCATACCAGACACCCCCCTGACCGTCCTCGTGACCAAACCAAGCTTGGTTTGGTCCGAATCTACCCACAACTCCCAAAAATCCAGATCTGGAAATCCAGACTTTAGAACACATGCACTTGGGGAATCCGGCCGGTTTGGACATAGGTTTGAGGTCTAATAGACCTTAATCAAGGTGTTCTCATGTGAGAACACCCTGATTAAAGTTTGTTCGGCCTCAAAAGTTCGAAGTCGAGTTTGATTTGGGTCCGTTTGATTTCAAACTTTTTCAGTAAGTTTCCTTTTCTCTTTGTTTGGTTCTAATTAAGTTGTCAGCATATTTCTTTGTGTTTGTTTGTTATTTTGTTATTTTTCATTCGGATTTCTTCCATCTCTGTTAAAGGCCTTTTTATTTGGCCAATTGTCTTCTGTTTGTGTTCTGAATATACCCTGTGATATACGTGTTCATCAATTAGATTAGTCGTCAAACGAGTTTAATTCACATAAGTTCCCAGTGTTTGAACAAATTTGTCTGAGGTCATTCGGGACTCTATACGTGTTGTTTATGTGAACGATTGATTGTTATGTGTTACGATTAATATAGTCGAGTCGATATATGTCGTCAATTAGTTTCAATCGTTAATGGTAACAACTTGATTCGTATTGCTTATTTCTGCTGTGATCGTATTTGAGTCTCATTAGGAACTGAATTGTATTGCCTGTTGATTTTGTTCAAATTAAATTAAAAGAACATCTAGGGGAAAGGTTATAATGGCAGATTCAGATTTTGGTTTTTAAACACAATGCCATTTGGTTTGGACTGTGGGCAGCATGTGTATGGTTTGCTTTAAGGAATTAAAATAATCGGACAGCATGTGCTGTCAGATTATATTCCTACTGCCCATACTTTGTTTAAACAAACAAGTGATCAGTACACTTTAACAACCAAAAAGAGAGAGGGGCTGTCAGGGATTTCATGGGGGCTTGGTTATTTAAAACAAGTGAGTGGAAAAGCAACAGGGGGGGGGCAATTTTGAGTTGTAAAACAGACTGTAAAGTGTTAAGGTTAGGCTATAAAAGAGGAGACCTTCCATTAGAAAAGGGAGTTGATTTTCGAGTCTTGAGAGAGTCTGTGAGTAAGAAAACTGGAAAAGGAAAAAACAGGAATAAATTTCAGAACATTGTGAATGAGTATTGTCTAGAAGAAACTGTGTAAGAATCCAGTTTGATCAGGTTGTCTTCGTGGCTTTGCTTTTTCTGTCGTTTGCCAAGCTTTCTTGTGGTCATTGGATTTCTGTTGCTGTTACATTCAACATTCTGGGCTGTTATTTCCTACTCTTTTTACTGGGATTGCCCATTTGTTGTTCGACTCTTTGCTGAGCTTCATCATCGTTGTTGCTGTGTTGTTGCTGTGAATCTGCTGTGCTGTTGTTTGCTGTGTACTATTTAGCTGATCCTTTTCCTTCTTCTTTTGTTCCTCTATACCAGGTACACAACTAATACTGTCCATGTAATTTGAAAGTCGAGCATGAATACAAAAGGGAAGATTTGAAGACATCTATGTCCACATGTAGTTGCTATATAGATGATTATGTAGTGTGTAATGGTTTACAATCTTGTTTGGGTATTGGAGTTGGTCCTTTCATATAGTGAATACAAAAAATGTAGTATGGTTTAATATCATATGTTGGTTAGGTTAACAGACAAAAGGATTGGCAGTATACTAGGCTATGTCTTGGAAATTAGTTGTGTTTTGTAATTAGCATTCTCTTTTAATGCATGTCAAAGAATAAAACTATCCGCCTTAGTTAATTTTCATTCTCTTTTGATAAACTGCCTCGTTATAATTATCAAGCCACACCCTTATAACAATTAGCACAAGTCCGCGCCCCTCAACCTTATGAAGGTCGAGCCCAGGTCAAAACAGACCAAACAGACCCGCCTCGGATAAACAGTGGCCCAGGTCTGGCCCATCCCGCATGAGCTGGATTTGGGCCCATAATATTCGATCAGCTGTCCGTATGCATGGTCATGTTTCCTTATTCTGTAAAAGCATTTCGGATCCTGCTGTAAATAATCTGCAAGCATGTAAATAATTAAGAGATTTTCTTTTATTTTAGAGACGAACTTAATAGGAAATATAGTCATTATAGGTTTATCCTTTAAAATAAAAATGAGACGAGCCTCGACAAACAAAAATGTAGAAGCTGCGGGGCCCTCTAAATGTATATATTAAATACTTAGATTCCGGGACGGGCCGTTTAGCAAATTTCACGGCCCTTCCTAAAATAATAACGCGATAGTCTTTTAGGCGCGTGTTTAATAATTTACTTTCTTAAAACTTGGGGTGTGCATTTCATGCGACCCAAATCCAAATCCCAAAACGTCAAATAAGATATGTTCCGGATTGTGGGTGCATTTCATGTGACGCAGTCCAAAGACATGTTTTAAGCGACGTTCACATTCCTAATAATAATAATTAATAAAGTGGTTAAAAGATAAAATTTGCACATGGTTCATAATTGTATTAAACATCAGATAAACAAGCCGAATATAACAGTTGAGCGACCGTGCTAGAACCACGGAACTCGGGAATGCCTAACACCTTCTCCCGGGTTAACAGAATTCCTTATCCGGATTTCTGGTATGCAGACTGTAATATAGAGTCATTATTTTCCTCGATTCGGGATTAAAATTGGTGACTTGGGACACCCTAAATCTCCCAAGTGGCGACTCTGAAATAAATAAACAAATCCCGTTTCGATTGTCCTTTAATTGGAAAAACTCCCCCTGCGCCCCTCGGGTGCGGAAAAAGGAGGTGTGACAACCGCGGTCTGCACTGCACAAATATTTTCAAGCTTGAGGAGGCAACACACTACGGTCCACACAAAATGGACTCCGGCCGCAGTGGTCCACCGCGGACCGCACAAAATATAGTGCGGCCGCAGTGGCAAACTTCAGAGAGGTCTACATTTCACCCTCACCAGTGCGGTCCGCAAATGTAGTGCGACCGCATTAACAACTTCAGAGACCTGACACTTTTTTCCACTAAGTCATGCACTGCATCAACACAACCGTGTAACATCTCACAACTAGTTAGCCTAAAAATCAATCCTATACTACAAAGAAAATCAAAGAAAAACATATGGGTTGCCTCCCAAGAAGCGCTTGATTTAACATCGTGGCACGATGCAGGTTACCATCACATCATTTGAAATGAAGAAGCGCCACCACGTGGTTGTCATCAATTTTTCCCAAGTAATGCTTGACCCGGTGCCCATTAACTCTGTAAACTTCATCATTTTTGTTCTTTAAATCAAGATCACCAAATGGGGTCACACACACCACTTCAAAAGGTCCACTCCATTTTGACTTGAGCTTTCCTGGAAACAGACGTAACTGGGAGTTGAACAAGAGAACCAAATCACCTATTTTGAACTCCTTTCCACGAGCATATTTATCATGAAGGTACTTCATCTTATCCTTATACAAGGACGAACTAGAGTAGGCATGGAATCTGAATTCATCAAGTTCATTGAGCTGCTCCACACGAAGATTGGCTGCAACATCCCACTCAAGAGTTAGCTTCCTCAAAGCCCACATGGCTTTATGCTCTAACTCAACCGGTAGATGGAAAGCTTTCCCAAACACCAACATATTAATATAGACATAGTTAGTAACATATGCTGGGCAAACTCTTAGGGATAGGACTTGGGTGTTAATTATGCTTAAAATCAAAAATCCATGAACTATAATTTAGTGCTACAGCTGGGCACTCAGTGCAGACTGCGGTCGTTTTTGTGCGGTCCGCGGTGCCCCTGTGCGGTCTTCAGTACCATTTTGTGCGGACCGCACTGCTTATTATTCTGAAAATTGAATCTTAGGGAATACGGTCGCACTACATTTTGTGCAGACCGCATTGCCCCTTGTGCGGCTACACTATATTTTGTGCGGTCCGCACTGCCAGGATACAGAGAGTGGGTAGTCTGAAACCCACCTCTGTGCGGACCGCATGGCCATTTTGTGTGGTCTGCATTGACCCCTGTGCGGCCGCACACCATTTTGTGCGGTCCGCATTGGGTGACTCCTGCAATCTGTCTGCAATTTTTCTTTTCTAATCTGCAACTCTGTTCTTAACTGCTGCAACTGATACTAACAAGTTCATTTGGATTGTGTTTGCAGATAATGGTGAAACAATAAGGTAAAGGATCTAAACAACCGGGCAGAAGAGGATCCTCCCAGGGAGGGAAACAAAAAATGGTTAAACTCACTCCCAAAGCCAGGCAAAACATCAAAAACATGAGAAAGATGATTAAAGCAGCTGATAGGGCCATTGATATGTCGGGGAGTGAGTACAAGCCCTCCTGGGAGATATCTTCAGATTCAATCCCAGAATACATCCCTGACTGGCCGAAGAGGAACAGACTAAGAGACACACCTCCAGCATCCCCCACTGCCCAAGCGTTAGTGAATGTATCTTCTGGGTCGTTTGAGGGCTCAGCTAAAGGTGATGGGGATGAATACTCCACCTCTCCCACAACTTCATTTTCCAGAGAGGGTGCAGTAGGAAATGAGGAGGAAATAGGAGGAGAAAAAGTAGTTAGAGAAGGTGGTGAACCTCAGGTTGGCGGGGTAGCTAGAACTAGAAAATCGGAGGCGTGGCAAGACCGGTTCGTGAGCGAAGTTGCATACGATAAATTCCGGGAATGGTGGTCGGTGATGAAGTTGATCCCGGAGAGGAGTTTTGTGTATATGGACTTGCTACCTCACAACCCCAATGTGAGGAGGAAGTTTAGGACAAGAGTAGGTTGGGAACATTTTCTAGATGAGTGTGTGGATGCTAATGAACACTTGGTCAAGGAATTCTATACCAACGTTTCCCACATCAAAAAGGGCTCCAAGGTGACCAAGGTTCGAAACTTGAAAGTGTTGTTTGATGGGAAGACAATAAACGATTACCTTGGCTTCAGTGAGGAGGATGAGACCCTATACATGGCAAAGATGGAAATGGGCGAGGAGGTCCGTCCCTGGCTAGCACAATACCTGGCAATCCCAAGTAACACCCCTGACTGGTTGACTGCGGGCGTTAAGATTCTGAGACATAGTCTGAATTTCGATGCACGGGGGTGGGAGACATTTGTATGTAGTAGGTTGGACCCCACAACACATGACAACTCCCTACCTCTTCACCGGGCAGTTTTGGTGGCGTCGATCATGGCAGGGTACCCAATAAATGTAGGGAATATGATGTCAAGAATTATTACAATTGTGGGTGCTGAGCATGACATAAACTACACGTTCCCCAGTTTTCTCACTATGTACTTCCGGGATCTGAAAATGGAAAAGAGGCCCTTCGACATCAAAGTCAAAGTGAAGGCCCCTTTTTCCTGGTACAACATGCAGGGGGATGATAACCCCAAGAGTAAGAATTTCAAGGCCACAGTTACTTCTCCAACTGGCCAGTCTGAAGAGCCACTTATGGTAGTGACTCCTGCTGAGCCTGCCTCTACTTCCACTGCTATCCCTCTTGGTCCATCCACCTCAGCGGACCCGGAGATTCCATCCTCCCGTGCACATCCTATTACTGCCCACCGGCTGAGCTAGACACTTCTTAGTATAAACAACTGGATGCAGACTACGTCATCCAAGTTGTCCACTCTCACTACCACGGTAGAGGCTCAGTCGGCACCTCCACCCCCACAGGTTCCCCAGTCGATAGAGGATGCTCTCAAGAAGATTTTAGATAACCAAAAGAAAATCCTCGACACTCAAACGGTGCTCACAAAGGCAGTTGCTTCACACAGCCAGTCTCTTAAGGAGCTTGCTAGGGAGCACAAGAAATTGAGGAAGATGCGGGTTTCCAAGGAGTCCGTGAAAGCGCTGAGGGTTGATGTTGACCGGTTGAAGGTAGACCAGCTGCCTTTGGACTTATTGCTCGATGATCATATGCCAGTAGCTCATCCCCATCCAGAGCAGTCACAGAGGCCTCCAAAGATAAAGAGATGATTCCCAGAGCGAATGATGCAGTCATCCAATTGGCAGACCCACCGGAGGCCTCCTCCAGTCAGCCACAAGATGCACCTCAGGAGCCTGTCCAGGCCCAGGTCCCAGCACCAGGCCACAAGGAACCAGTCTGAGGTTCCCAAGAACAGTGAGGACCCAGGGGCCACTCAGGAGCCCATGCAGGCAGGCGGGCCATAGGGAGTTTCTATATCCTTTTCCCTTTCTCTTTTGGTGCTTTATTTAGTTTAGTTGGCATTGGGGACAATGCCAGCTTTCATTTGAAGGGGTAGGCCCTACTTTTGATGGATTCATTCGGATGATTGTATATATTTGATACTTTTTATGCTTTTTTTATTTTTCATCTTTGGTTTTTATATAATTTTAACATTTCATTACATTTCTCGTACTTTTACTTTACTTTGGGTCTGTATATAAAGTTATGTTATATTGTACATATTCATCCCATCTATTGTATATTCGACAAATCCCCTCTTGTATATATTCATTTTACTTTCCACAATATTTTTCTTTCCATAACTTCTTATTTGTGATTCGTAGCTTCTTGTTTTGAAAGTATGCAATAAGTCTTTGGTTTTCTTAATGCCACGGTTCTTTTCAAAGGTGGAGTGTTGTGTGAAACGGGTGGCTCTTCCCAATGGTGGATGGCGTGATAACCTTCTTAAGGGTTTGAGTTTGTTTTTCTTTTTGTTTTTGGTAGTTAGTAGTTAAGGGTGCCTCAAACAAAGCTTCACTTGGGCCTAGAACATTTGCCTTTGATATTATGGTAAAAATAAATAAATTGTTAAGTTTAGGACGGTGGAAGTCGTGGCCTTGAGACTCTTGTGTTGACCGATAATCATCAAGTGGTTTTTCGGGACCATTGCATGCTCAAATCTTATCTAAGGTTGTTGTGGGCCCCCGAATCTATGTCTTTAGCGATCCCATAGCTTGTGTGGTGAGTAATTGCATTGCAAGTCCAAGACCCGAGCCATTGGTCTAGAACTTGCCATGAATGTTTGTTGAGGCAAAATCCTAAGCGAATTTTGACTTGAGACATGATTATAGGCTCTCCTTGGTCCAAATGATAGCTTGAACACTTCCATAACCTACCAATGATAAGATCCCTAGTCAACCCTTTTGAGCCTTAGACTTTTTTCCTTCAAAACCCATAATACAAGCCTATACCCATTTTAAAAGATACCCTCTCTTGGCACCCGATTTTTCCTTAGCACATGGCAAAAGTATAAGTTTGGGAGGAGAGATGAGGATTGCAACAAAGTTGTAAAATGGCACAAAAATGAAAAAAAAAGAAGGCAATGAAAAAGAAAGAAAAGCAAAAAGACAAAAAGAATGTTCAATATGAAAGAGAATAAAAAAGAATTCAAGAAAAGCAAAGAATAAAATGTGTGAAAAGTTGAAAAAGGAGAAATGGTTTGAAATGTATAAGAAAGAGTGACAGTGTGTCTCTCTAATCCGTTAGAAAGAAGTAAAATGACTAAAAAAGTCAAGTGAATATGTGCCAAATAAAGCAAAAGAAGTGATTAAGGGAAGATGGAACCTACTTAGACCAAACATTTCCATTCCTGAACCAAAAGCCTTCACCATGACTCCACAAAAGCCCTATATGATCTTGAGTTGAATGAAACTTACATTAGTGGTGACTTACATAAGGGGCAAGTATATGGTATCTAGAGCCGGACTTGCGACGCTTTTTCTTGAGAAAGATGAGTGAATCCATTGACCTCGTTTCGAGTGCCACTATTCTAAAGGTGAGATTTGCTTAGGGAGAGTTGAGGATGTGTGAGTTTGGGTTCTACAATGACCAAAGTAATAGAAAGAGTTCTTTGATGTGTTGAGTCAACCCTTGATGCTCTTGTGTCGCACTTAATCCATGGTGTTTAAAAGAGTAAAGATTGTTAATGATTCATTTGTATTAAGGGCAATTGTTAGTCTCAATTGATGCTAGATGAGGTCACTTTAGGACAACTGAAATTTTCTTGGATGTTCTCTTAAGGGGTGGGTCTTATTTTGTTTGCTTAAGGACAAACAAAGGCTTAAGTTTGGGGGAGTTGATAACTAGAGTTTTTGATACCTTTTATTCTTCTTCTTGCTTATGTTTTGATTAGGAATTTGTACAAAATAGTCCCAAAAGGCTCACAAGTTGTGCTTGATTGCAGGTTTGATCAACAAAGTGACAAGATGTCAAAGATCAGCTCAAAAGGAGTGAAACTTGCACAAGTGCCAAAGACAAGACAAGCTCAGGCAAAACAAGCTTAGTGCGGCCGCACACCATTCTGTGCGATCCGCACTAGGAGATTCAGAGAGGCTGATTTCCAGGCAAAGAGGTAATGCGACCGCACTAGGTTTTGTGCGGTCCGTACTGGAGTTAATGCGGCCGCACTCGATTTAGTGCAGTCTGTAGACCCAAGGATCAGAGATATGCCAGATGTGAAGTTCCAAGCCAATGCGGTCCGCAGTCCATTCTATGCGGACCATACTAGAAGCCTCTGCGGCCGCAATCCATTCTGTGTGGTCCGCATTGACCGAGTTCAGAGAGCTGTATTTTCAAGATCAGAGCCCTAGTGCAGCCGCACTCCATTTTGTGCGGTCCGCATTAACCCCGCATAGGTATTTTTTTCCAGATTTTTCAGCTTAGTATAAATAGCTTCTTTTTCCATTTTTAGGGCATCATATAGTTTTGTAACACAGCTGCGCTCCTGGGTTCGACTTTCTTAGCCATTTTGGGTAATCTTATCTACTTTTCATCATTGAATCTTGTTATTTACCTTAGTGATTAATTAATATGAGTTGTTCTTCATCTATTTCTTGCTTTTCTTCTTTAATTATGAGTAGCTAGACCCATAAGCTAGGGTTGTGGCTCAACCCTAGTGTGGGTAATTGATGAGTCTTGTATTTTAGGGCTAGATTGACTATGAGTGTTTGATATTTGGGCTAATTTCATGGTTAATGGCTGAATTAGTGGTTGCAAACACTAATTTGTGTGTAGTATGCAACGGTTATATTATACTCCCCAATTATGTCAATCGTGTCTTAGATTCAATTACCCGTCAATTAACCACCTAGGTGAAAGTTATTACCCTAGTGTCTTTCAAACCATCTGAACAACCCTTTGTAGTTTAACTCTTAGCTTAATCTAGTTGCATTTACCATTTGTATTTTGATAATAGTAGAAGTAAAAAAACCCCAAAAATGAGTAGAAGTGTAATTTGGAACACATACGCAACTCTACACTAGATAGATACTCGATTACAAATTCTAGCTCTCTGTGGAAATCGATCCCGACCCTAAATCGGGTAAAAGCTGCTCTGACCCTCTCTCGGTACTCAATAGTAGTACGGAGTAGGCCGTGATTATCCCCCAAGCTGGTCGGTGGTCAGAGTTATCCTCGATCTGAGGTGCCTTCGTTAGGTGGTTTGGAGGGGCCTAGTTTAGGGACCCCGAATAGACAAGGGATGGCCCTGACTGACCTTGCCAGTGCTGTGGTCGTGATTGATTCTCCTCAAGGAACGACCCTACCTTTTAAAGGAGTGCTGTATGCCAAGTGCGAAGAATCTCCCGATGCGGGGATGCTTGTCAAAGCCGAAAATGTGCCCGAAAGGCTCTCAACCATTTCCGACGGAGTTCCTGAGGTCGATGCTTCCCTCGTCTTTGGTGAAATGAGCAGGCTTTGTGAGCAGGTAATCTTCGCTTTCCCTATCTGTCGCTCGGGCCTCTGTTGCCTCAACCTTTTTCTTTCTAACTTGTCTTTTTTCGTGGCTTTATGCCAGGGTGCTTTACAATCAGACTTTCACCCGGTATCAGGTCGAGGTGACCCGCCTCGAGTGTGAGAAGGCTCTCCTCACTGAGCAGGTTATCTATTCCTCGTTTGCCTTTATCTGAATATTTTGCCAGATCCCAGTGTTTTAACATCTCGGATCTGATTTTTTTAGTTTGAGAAGGAACGCGCTCTGCTGAGGGAGGAGCTTTGGGCCAGAGACTTTGAAGTCTCCGAACTCAAACAGTGCGATAGAGAGATATCTTCCGAAAGGGATGCCCTCCAAGAGAATGTGATATTAGTTGGGCATCAGCTTAATGAGGCGAGGGAGGATAGTGGCAAGTACAAAGGTCTCTATTATGAGCTGGTGGCTGCATTATCCAGGATCGATACTGAAGCCGAGACGCTTATATCTTTGCATGGAGAGGATGCCATTGTGACAAGTGCACAAGTCGGAGGGGCGCCCGAGGGGACCGAGCTGAGGTTGACTCGAGTAGTGGATATACGTGTGGGAGATATCGTTTTGCCTACTGAGTTCGAGAGAATGAAGACCTTGGAGAAGAGAGAAGTTGTCTTGCTTGTTTTTGGGGGTGCACCGAGAAGTGGCTTAGGAGGTGACAAAAGAGAAGGTGGAGCCCCGGAGGAGAGAAGGCCGTCGAAGAGAGGTTGCTAAAGGACTAGTAGTTGTCGGGATGCAACCTTTGGTGGAGACGTCGGAGACCTTCCTTTCGATGGTAGATTAAGATTCTGTTTGGTTCTCTCTTTGTAAGGTTTTTTTTCAAGACTTGTAAACATCCCCCTAGAGGTTATAAGAAGGGTTTTTATTTCTTGTTCCTCTATTCCTTTTTGCTTTCCGAAAATACTATGTGATGTTCTTTAACTTTCGAACCAGGGTCCCGTCTTCGGGTTAGACCCCCGGGCTTTACTATCATCGAGACTGGTGACGATGAGTTGTACATACTGAGTCAGTTACTTCTTACAGTAAGATGGCATTTGAGCTCTTGTGTTTTTGCTTTCCGGCATTTTTATTAGGTCGAGCTCAGTCTCGGAGTTGGATCTCGACTTGAGTTCATCTGACCCTCAAGTTTTAAGGATTTTGAGCTGGCTCTTGGGCTCTTACACGTCGGGTTGGAGCGACCTTATGTGCGGGTGGACCTGGGGATCATTAGGATGGCGACAATGGCTCTTACGCTTCGCCCTTAGGCAGATGTAGTTAACTGTTTTTGGTTCAGTCTCTGAGTCGGGTTTCGACTCGAGCTCAATCGACCCTTAAATTTTCGTGGGTTGGCGATAGTGGCTCTTACGCTTTGGGTCGAAGTGCCCTTTTGATGAAATCTGGCGACAATGACTCTCACGCTTTGGGTCGAAGCGACCTTTTAATGTAAGCTGGCGACAATGGCTCTTACGTTTTGGGTCGAAGCGACCTTTTAATGTAAGCTGGCAATAATGGCTCTTATGCTTTGGGTCGAACCGACCTTTTAATGCAAGCTGTTGACGATGGCTCTCACGCTTTGGGTCGAAGCGACCTTTTAATGTAAGCTGGTGACAATAACTCTTACGCTTTGCCCTTAAGCATATATAGTTAACTATTTTGGGTTCGATCTCCGAATTAGGTTACGACTTGAGCTCATTTTGACCCTCAAGTTTTCAGATTTCAAGCTGGCGATAGTGGCTCTTACGCTTTTGGTCGATGCGACCTTTTGTGTGGGATTTATTCTCCTCTCGTTAAGGACTTTTGAAGTAATTTTTGCCTGACTCGTCGTCGGTTCGGGAAGAACCTCGATTTCGAGCAACTTGCGGCGATGTTCGAGCACCTCGGGAGGTTTGGCTTGGAGGCTGAGTAGCTCGAAGCCTGTGATTTGGAACCAATATGGTCGAAGATCTTTTGCCTATGCCGAGGGTAGCCTGTTTAACCGATTCTTTTCGAAGTAGATTCAAAGTAATTGAAGGCATGTGTGGGCTGGAGACAATGGCTCTTACACCTTGTAGGAACGATCGGGCATTCTCGAGTTGCGTTAGTTCGGCTGGTACAACCATGTGACCGGAGTCACTTGTGTTTGGCTGGAGCCTTTGAGTCCCGAGTGAAATAGTTTCAGCATCTATATCGAGGGTATGCCTTTTTAGGGGTCTTACATGTTCGATATATAGCCGAAGCATTGGGATCAGGTCTATGCCTTTAGTGAGGTCTTACAAGTTTACATGCCGTTGAGGTCTTACAGGTTTTTCATGTCGTTGAGGTCTTACAGTTTTTACATGTCGTTAAGGTCTTACAGTTTTACATGTCGTTGAGTTCTTACAGTTTTTGCTTGTCGTTGAGGTCTTACGAGACCGAGTTTGCTCGCTCGGGGTCTTATGGCCTTGGGTTTTGATAAGTCAATGGAGATGGCGCTTGACGGCAGTCCCCGAGTCGTCGAGGATTTCTTGACTCGGGAGCCATTATTTGCAAACTTTATATTGCCTCATCGAAGGCTTACGATTTTGGAGATCATGACCCTGAGGTCGCTCGATTTTTGAGATTTTGGCATCAGTCTTCCAGTGTTCATGACACCTTCGGTTTTGGAGACATTTTAAAATCTTTGTGTTGCCTCGTTGAGGGCTTACGAGTTTGGAGTTTTGACCCTCGGGTCATTCAGGTGCCGAATTGTTGATGCTAGTCTTCGAGTGTTCGGGACATTTTTGACGGAGTAGTCTTCTTTGATGAAATGTCGAGTTTTTTTGAAGCATGAAGTGCTTTGGTGAAAAGTGTTCTTTGATTACCTGGTACAAGTACACATGTCTTTGCCGTTAAAAGCTTGGCGGATATATATGGGCACAGTTCGTTTGACCGTTTGGCCATGTACATTACTTTCCCCATTGGGGTCCCATTTGGGATGCCTTGGCTTTTTTTGAGTAGATGACCTTCCGGGGAGGGCCCCCAGTATTCGAGGTGGATCTAAAAGAAATCTCAAATACTTGTTGAGTCTTTTTCAGGTGCCGAATGGCCGTTGCCTCATTAAAAACTTTGCCGGTAAAACCCTACCAGGGACAAAATCCGGCCGAAGGAAAAGAGTGCAACGAATGCTCGAGGATGTTCTCGGAATTTTCCATCGGATTCCCTAGCAATAATATCATTTTAGCATAGATATGTTCCAGTTCTTGGAAGTTGTTTGCCCTCCATAATGCCGAGCTTGTAAGACCCTTTTGCCGACTACTCCGAGAACGCGGTACGATCCTTCCTAATTTTGGACCAGCTTTCCTTCATTAGGGTTTTGGGTGTTAAGGATGACTTTCCTTAGAACCAAGTCCCCACTCCCAAAATATCGGGGGTTTGTTCTCCTATTATAATATCTTTCGATCCTTTGCTTTTGGGCGGCCATTCGGACCAGCGAGGCTTCCCGCCTTTCATCCAGCAATTCGAGGGCCATTGTCATGGCCTCGTCTTTTGAGCTCTCAGTGGCATGTTCGACTCTGGCGCTCGGCTCCCCAGCCTCTACTAGTATCAAAGCCTCGGCGCCATATACTAGAAAGAAATGTGTTTCCCCTATGCTCGATTTTAAAGTTGTTCGGTATGCCCACAATACCTCTGGCAATATTTCTCTCCACTTTCCCTTGGCGCTTTCCAGTTTCTTTTTTATGTTTTGGATGATGGTTTTATTTATGGACTCGGCCTGGTCGTTCGCACTCGGGTGGTAGGGCGTCGATAGGATCCTCTTGATTTTGTGATCCTCGAGGAATTGTGTTACCTTGCTCCCGATGAATTGTTTCCCGTTATCACACGTTATCTCGGAAGGAATCCTGAATCGGCATACGATGTGGTCCTAGATAAAGCTAATGACTTCTTTTTCCCTTATTTTTCGAAGGCCTGCGCTTCCACCCATTTGGAGAAATAGTAAGTCATAAATAAAATAAATCTAGCCTTACCTGGTGCCGTTGGCAGGGGTTCGACGATATCCATCCCCCACTTCATGAACGACCATGGCGATAAGATCGAGTGCAGCCATTCACCGGGTTGGTGAATCATTGGGGCAAATCTCTGGCATTTGTCGCACTTCCGGACGAATTCTTTGGTGTCCTTTTCCATGTTGTCCCAAAAGTAGCCTGCTCTGATTACCTTTTGGACCAAGGCATCGACTCTAGAATGATTTCCGCAGATGCCCTCGTAAATTTCTTGGAGTACATAATCTGTATCCCCCGGCCCCAGACATACGACTCGGGGGCCATTAAAAGTTCTTCTGTATAAAGTCTTGTTTTCATCGAGAGAGACTCGGGCTGCTTTGGTTCGTAGGGCCCTCGATTCATTTGGGTCCTCGGGCAATTTTCCGTCTTTCAAATAATCAATGTACTTATTTCTCCAGTCCCATGTTAGTCTGGTGGAATTAATCTCCGTATGACCTTTCTCGATTATTGATTTAGATAGTTGGACGACAGCCCCGGGGAGTAGGTCGTCCTCCTCAACAGATGATCCCAGGTTTGCAAGGGCATCGGCCTCGCTGTTCTGCTCTCAAGGTACATGGACCAAAGTCCATTCTTTGAAGCGACGTAATGTGACTTGGAGTTTGTCCAAATATCTCTGCATCCTATCCTCTCGGACCTCGTAGTTCCCATTCACCTAGCTCACTACTAGGAGTGATCGCATTTTACTTCGATGGTCTCGGCTCCCAAGCATTTGGCCAGTTCTAAACCTGCAATCATAGCCTCGTACTCGGCCTCATTGTTAGTCAATTTTGCAGTTTTTATGGATTGCCTGATCACGCCGCCCGTAGGTGGCTTTAGGACTATACCTAGTCCGGAACCTCTCATGTTCGTGGTACCGTCAGTGAACAGGGTCTATACCCCGAAAGACGTGACTGATTTCAGTAAAAGTTCCTTTTCTACCTCGGGCACAAGGGAGGGCGAGAAATCGGCCACGAAGTCTGCCAGAATCTAAGACTTGATGGTTGTTCGAGGTTGATACTCGGTATCATACCCCCCGAGCTCGATGGCCCATTTGGCCAATCGACCTGATAGTTCGAGTTTGTGCAATATGCTCCGGAGGCGGTATTTCGTTAGAACACAAATGTGATGGCATTGGAAATAGGGTTTCAATTTTCGCGATGCACTTATTAACACGAGAGCTAATTTTTCGAGGTGAGGATACCTAGTTTCAACATCCCCTAGGGTCCGACTTACGTAATAAACAGGGAATTATGTACCTTGCTCTTCTCGAACTACATGTTGCTTACCGCTATCTCGGATACAGCCAGGTATAGATATAGCGTTTTATCCATCTTTGGTGTGTGGAGCAGAGGTGGGCTAGTCAGATATCGCTTCAGCTCTTCTAATGCGCGTTGGCACTCTGGAGTCCATTCGAGTTGTTCTTTCTTTTGAGTAAGGAGAAGAAATGATGGCTCCTATCGGATGACCAGGATATGAATCTGCCCAGAGCAGCTATCCGACCTGTTAGCCTTTGCATGACCTTTACATTGTTTACCACCGTGATTCCTTCGATGGCCTTGATTTTATTGGGGTTGATCTCGATTCCCCTGTTTGATACCATGAAGCCTAGGAATTTGCCCAAACCTACTCCGAAGGCACATTTCTTGGGGTTGAGCTTCATGTTGTAACTTCTAAGGATGTCGAATATTTCCTGCAAATGAGTTAAATGGTCCTCTGTGCGCAGGGACTTAACTAGCATGTCGTCGATATAAACTTCCATGGATTTGCCTATTTGACTCTCAAACATTTTATTAACTAAACGCTGGTATGTAGCCCTTGCATTTTTTAGTCCGAAAGGCATTGCATTGTAACAGTAGGTACCATACTTTGTGATGAACGAGGTATTCTCCCTGTCTTCGGGGTTCATCTGAATTTGATTGTACCCCGAATAGGCATCGAGAAAGGTGAGGGTCTCATGGCCGGCCGTAGCATCGATCAGACGATCGATGTTAGGCAACGGGAACGAATACTTGGGACACAGCTTATTTAAGTCTTTATAGTTTACGCACATTCTTAACTTATTTCCCTTTTTGGGTACCACTACTACGTTGACCAACCACTCGGGGTACTTTACCTCCATAACGGACCCTATTTTAAGGAGTTTCGTTACCTTATCCTTGATGAATGCGTGTTTTATCTCGGACTGGAGTCTTCTTTTTTGCTTTACCGGTTTAAACCTGGGGTCGACACTTAGTCGGTGGGAGGTTATTTCCAGTGGGATACCCGTCAAATCTAAGTGGGACCATGCGAAACAGTCGATATTATCGATAAGAAATTGAATGAAATTTTTCCTGAGTTCGGGGGTTAATCCCGTTCCCAGATATACCTTACGATCGGGGAGGTGCTCAATCAAAACAGCTTGCTCCAGATCTTCGATTGTCGATTTCGTTGCATCCGACTCGTCGGGGGCAACGAAGGTTCGAGGAGCGAGGAAATCTTCTTTGTCATCTTCAGGGGTCTGTATGTTCCCAGACACGTCCGAGGTCGGGAGTATGGGGGTCGACTCCCCCTGGTAAATCACGAACATTTCTTTCGCTGCACGCTGTTCTCCGTATATGGTCGTTATGCCGTCCTTTATTGGAAATTTAATCTTTTGGTTCAGGGTTAACAATACTGCCCTCATACTGTGTATCTATGGCCTGCCAAGCAATACATTATATCTTATGTCTCCGTTGATGACTTGAAACTTTATGTTCTGAACTGTGCCGGAAGTGTCGACTGGGAGGGTGATTTCTCCTTTTGTTACTTCGCCGGTCATGTTGAAGCCGTGGAGGACCCGGGAGGCGGGTATGATCTGGTCGAGTAACCCGAGTTATTCTACTACCCCTGACCTGATCACGTTGGCCGAGCTACCTGGATCCACGAGCACACGTTTAACTCGGACACTGTTTAAAACAAATGAGATTACTAGCGCGTCATTGTGTGGTTCTGTCAAGGTCTAGAGATCTTCTTCGCTGAACGCGAGGGTGTCTGCGGCCACGCGGTCTCGGATTGGCCCTTATGTTGCGGCAGATATTTTTGTCCGCTTGATCATGGGACCTTGGGGAATGTCGGCCCCTCCAATAATCATATGAACGACGTGCTGAGGGATCTCTTTTTGTGCCCAGGCTGGGACAACCACAACACTTTCTCCACGGTCTTCCAGGTAGTTGTCTTCACTTCTATCTGATGTTTTAGTTAGGCATTCCAACCTGAAATTTGAAGATCTTGGACAAGAACAGGTGTGAAAGATAACTTGCGTTGTGTGATGAAACCAGCAAGAAAATAATCACTATTATTCTTAGCCCCACGGTGGGCGCCAAGTTTACCGTAAAAATGGTAATAACAATTAAATTTGTTGATGAGACTCTAAAACTACGTGATCTATTTTTATGCTAGTTTGTTAAGCAATTGATGTTAAATACATGAGATTTAGAGACGAAATAAAGTTAAAGAGGGAGTTATAACCAAACCGATAGGTCGGTTACTTGAGACCTCAGGCTTGTCGATTTCGGACCTCGGGGTCGATCTCAAGGACTCGGCCGCGAGCTGTTGAGGGTATCCGGGGTAGGTCTAACAGTTATGAGATGATTAAAGAGGGATCTTTATGGCCAATGATAAGCAATAAATGATGAACAAATAAGAAGATAATAAATGAAAGCAATAATATCAAGTGAGTATATGAGAGAGCAAAGAGAGTGTTTTTCTGTATTCCTTTTGGAGTAGTTGGAGCAACAGAGTTTACAAGAATGGTAGGAATGTCCCTTATATAGGAGGGGAATCTTAACATAGTACAAAATACATTAACTACTCGGATACGGAGATAAGACAGTTAGATATGATGTCCTGACACCCCATGTTGGTTTTAGAATAGTCCGCTAGGCTCTGTTAGTCTTAGCCAAGCGTCTTGGAAACTTCCCTCTTTTCTAATATAGCCGTTGATCTGCACTGCCCTGAGATCGGGCCCCGATGACCCTTGATAGTGAGCCTCGGCCTCAGTCTCGAACCTCGAGAAGTACGTTCGCGGGGCACCATAATAACGAGGAAATTGGACATCCCCGATTTTACCGTACACACTTATGTCCAAACGCTTACTAAGTCTTTTATTGAAGCATGCTTATGAATAATGAAATTTCTCTTGTTTTATGAATTTGACTTCGATTATTGAAATTGTGAGTCTTTTATTTGTTTTATGTTTTGTTTTTTTCAATTACGATGTTTTAATGCTATTTTTTTCTCTCTTTAATATTTAACAAATAGTGAGATAAAATGAAATGAAAAAATTAATAAGATGAATCATTTGTTCATTCGTATCGTTTTACAATTGAAAGATCATACTATTTACATGTTCTTAGCCAACAAAGTCGAAAAAATTGTATCACTCATACATACGCATTAAGAGAAACTCATTTGATTTTACGTTCATGTTAGTCAATGACTTGATTTTTTGATGTCAAATAAGTGGTCCTTCAAATTATTTTTTTCACTAAAAAAATTGATGAACTTTAAATTCTTTATTATGTATCTCAAACCTAACATATTTAGTTTCGCCTTCTGCATATCCTAAAGCTAAACTAATGTTCCATTAACTTTACATAATTATCTAAATAAAAAATAATAATTTTCTCTTATCATATGTCAACTGAACATTTAAGGGCCACTTATACTTTTCATTCCTTTTTTTTTAAAAATTCTAAATTTTAAAATGAAAAATAGACTAATAAATATTAAGATTTGATGAAATGTGACTTGTACTTTTAATATCATTTGTGATAGCAGTAGTACTTCTAAAAAAATTAAGCAATATCCTAGAATATTCTAAGTGATGATAAAGTAATCAATTCAAAGTTGACTATTTTTATTGGATTAATATTCATGTAGCAATTAGAAAAGGTAATTTTTTCATATAACAATCAAATGCTAAATTTGATTCATGAACTCTGAAATTCCTGATCAAAAGAAGTGTTCTAGCCTTAAAAAAAAAAATAATAATAATTGTACAGTTAAAGTGAAGTGTAGAATTATAAGTTTGAGGGGCATGAAAGAAACATTTTGTTCTAATTAGAACTTAAATTCTAACTTTTGTTTTTTATGGGGTGTGAAACTGTGAATTGTCTAGTTTCTGGTAAGACTGTTAAAAAAAAAAAGCATTGGAAATGTCTTTCCTTTTAATTTTCTCCTCAGAGAATTTGCTTGCTTTTTGTGTTCTTACTTTGACCCTCTCTGTACTTACGCGGACACCACCTCCTTCTTCTTCTTCAACAATCTCTCTCTCTCTCTCTCTCTCTCTCTCTCTCTCTCTCTTTCACGCGCGCACACACACACACACGCACACAAAATTCTTCCTACGCCTTATCAAAATTTTCACTCCGCCGGCGCCGGTAACCACTCCACTAGCGGCGCCACATTTCTCCGGCTACTGAAAAACCGGCCGGAAGATTTGTTGAAAATACAAAACCACGACGATTATTGTTTGACTTAGACGACTTTTGTTTGACTTGAAGAATTGACCGGTGAAAAGCGGTGAGCGGTGGAGTTGTTCAGATCTGTAAGGATTTAATCCCTAGGGTTTGATGTTTAAAAGGTTTTTAAGGTTGGAGAGTTTTTTGAAAGAATTTTGAAGTGTGGATGGTAGTGTACGGACGAAGGAGGGCGGTGGTCGTCGGAGTAGATGATGAGCGGAGGAAGGTGGGGGAGGTGGCGGTGGTGGTGTAAAATTGGTTGCTCTTTCACATGGAATGGCAGATCTTGTTAGCTATGGTGATGCCCACCGTGATATTGACCAGGTCACCCTTTACTTTTATTATGATATTTTAGTTTTTATCAGTTTGAAGATCTTTTTGACCTTTTTCATTTGTTTGGGTACTTTAAAACATAGTAATGCAGATGTAGTCTTAGAGGGTAAAAAACTCATCTTTACGAGAAGCCTATTACAATTTGACAAAGCTTTGATTAAACCTTCTTCTTTCCGTGCGTTATTAGAAGTAATTATTGGTATTGATCTCAGCTAGTTTGGGATTGAAGCTACCTTGCCTGATTGATTCATGATTGATTGTACTTTGAAGTGAGATAGGGTGTTTGGAGATTTTGGGGCGTGGTGGCAGTGTGGCAGAGAAGAAATTCTGTATGTCCAAATGTATCTATCTGTGCTTGTCGATGCTAATTCTGAGTTGTTAATGTTTTTGAGGTTGAGAATTTAGAGAAGGGCTGTACTTTAAAGACAGGAGTTAAAGCATTGGACTCAGGAAGGATGTTATAGGGTTATTCACCAAGATGACCCTTTTCACATTTCCATGGTTCAAATTTACCAGCTTTATGTTTAGTTCAGGCCCTTAGTTGGCTGTATTAAGAAGCAGTAACACTTATCTTACTCCGATCATTACCATTTGGTTGAAAAATAAATTTTAGACCGAAATCAGTGTTTCCACTGTTTTTTTTGAAGGTAACATAGTATTTCCACTGGAATTGTGAAAGATATCCATAAATTAGTCGCATATAGAAAGTCTAGGACATGTGATCCGTTAAGATGTGATTCTTCTATTTGTTAGCTACTATTCCGAAAGGAGATAAAGTTCTGATTGCAAAACTGTTAGAAGTTAGTGGCACAATCTCGCATATCACTAGTCTACTTGTTGTAAATTAGTGGTTGAAGCATGTGATTACTTATTAAATGATAATATGTTTAAAAGATAAATTTTTTTGTAACTCTCTTTTATTAAAAAAACTCATTTATTTATTTTACTCTTGCCCTAACTAATTCTAGTCATACATCCCACTGCATTATGATCTTGTTCCAGAAGAAATGTTTTCTCTAGACTCGTTTCTCTTACCATTGGCAGGCATTAATTGCTTTAAAGAAAGGAGCTCAACTGTTGAAATATGGCCGCAAAGGGAAGCCCAAGTTCTATCCATTTAGACTTTCTAATGTAAGTTGGCATTAGCATGGGTACACATTTTAGTTATTAGGGCTTTATGAAGTAATACTGCTGAGTGTGTAGATTTAGAGGTGTGTCATGCTTACTATATTGCATTTTATCGAGCTTGAGCTTCACCATGATCTTATGATTCTCTTGATGCTGTACAGTGTTTTTGTTTCAATAACAAGTCTCCTGCTATGTTATATTAGTATTTCCTGGGAACTTTCTACTTCTATTTTGATTTAATGAATCAGAATAGTCAAATGTTGGAACATTAAGCAGTATGGGTGAGTTTTGTATGTGTAACTATAATTCGATAAACCAGCAGTAACATTTTCAAAGGGAGTTCAAATAGTAAAACTAAATCCTAGGAAAAGCAGCGTAAAGTCATAGTTTTAGGTTTCTTAATTACCTCAATACTTATATGAATTGTACCTTTTAATATTCTTTAATTTTCTACTAATAATTATCTTGTCTCAAAAACTTCTATGCCCACACGTGTTCCCTACCCACAACTTGATCTGGAAGCGGTTGCTTTCTTTTTCGTGCTCTTTTTCTGTTACTACATCAGCTGTTATATTGTGACAGTCTGACAGACAAATTCAACATCAAATAAAGGTCTGAACTTTCATGAAAGCCAGTAATATGTTCATCTTTCAGTTCATGGAATGGGAACTCTAACTAATCTAAATGAAATCTGGTCGATGTACTTGCGTAGGTCATGTCACAGTATGCTTAATAATTTTTTTTAAAACTATTTAATTTCTATAGTGTGAAAGAATCTAGAAGGTAATAGCATATGTGGGAGGAGATATTGTTGGAACCCCATATTCTTTCAGTAGAGTTAGATATAGAGACGAAATTCTCACAATAGTTGGATATAGAGACAACTATTTTTTTCTATAAAAGAAAGAGACTTGGGTGTATAGACAGAAAATACTGGCATAATGTGATATGAAAGGATAAGAATTTGCATTAACTAACAACTTGTTTGGATTGTTGTTACATGTCGTTTCATATCGTATTGTATTGTATTGTTTGATAAATACAATAGTTGGATAGATTGTATCGTTTGACGTTGTTTCATGATGTCACGGCTAACACTATGAGGAATAAACTTGCAATATTATATTACTAAGAAAAAATAGGATACACAGTAAATCTTTTATATAAAAAAGTAGGATAAATGACAAAATATGATTAATTAATATTAAGGAAGGGCAAGATGAGAGAAAAAAGAAAGGAAACAACGCAACCACACCAAATCTGTCGTTCAATAAAGTGGCACTTTTCGTCGTTACATAACAATGGATTTAACGATGCGATACAATAAAATTTAAGTAACAATCAAAACAAACATTGTATATAAATTAACAATACGATACAATACGATGGGTAACAACCATCCGAACAAGCTGTAAGATTTGATTAAAACATGTAAACAATATGTGCTATAAGCGTTCCAAATTAATCAAAAGAGCATTTCAAATTGATACTGAATGATTTTCAAAAGGTCAGATTTTGGTTCACAATTTGGTAGGGGACTAGTGAATTGTGGCAATTTGACTTCTGAGAATGACGACATCTTCTGTTTATCATTAAAATTAAAATTTAGTCTCAGAATGTTCTTGATCCCGTAAAGTATGGTAACATTGTTCATATTTTTCACGAAGAAAGAAAAAGAAGAAATGGTGGATAGCTTTCCCCCTCCCATGTTAAATCATCGACCTTATTTATTCTTGTGCTGCAACTTTCGCTGATCATCCATTGAGAATTTGTTTAGTCTTTTAAGTGACGAGGGTCAATATACATAAACGGCACCCTTTTGAGAGGAGCTTCCTCTGAATTTTTCTAGTATATTTTGGGTTTACTCAACATAGGTGAGAAAACACTGAACTTTTTAGAACTTGTGCGCGCACTCATGTTGTGTTGCTAAAGATGTGCTTAAGCCCTTAAGGCAGGTGCAATATAGGCTTGGGACTTTGTTTGTCTAGGTGGCACTCCAGTATTGGTACCATGAGCTCTTCCTCTGCACGTTTTTTCACTAAAATGCGTCTTTAGTTGTTGCTCTGCCTCAGCAATTCTTGGTTCTTCTTTTTGCTTTTTGTCTTTTAGAACACTGTGCTCATGTTAGTCTTTATGGGAAAATTTCAGGATGAATCGTCTCTAGTTTGGATCTCTAGCAGTGGCGAAAAGAGTTTAAAGTTAGCTTCAGTGTCTAGAATCATTCCCGGGCAAAGAACTGTGAGATTATCTTCATCCATTTTCTCTACTGAATAAATTTTACCTTTTATTTATGTAGAATACTTTACTTGAAATAATGTTGAAATGTTCCACAAATGGGATTAGCTCTTAAATCTTACCTGTGCTTTTAACTTACCAGGCTGTTTTTCGACGATATCTTCGTCCTGAAAAGGACTACTTGTCCTTCTCGCTCATATATAATTACGGAAAAAGATCCCTCGATCTGGTTAGTGATGTAGACCAAGTTTACCCTTTAATGTGACTATGTAGTTCATTTTCTGGTTTTCGTTGAGTTACACATGTATCTTGTTATTTCAGATTTGTAAGGATAAGGTTGAGGCAGAGTTCTGGATCGCTGGTTTGAAAGCTTTGATATCTTCTGGACAAGGTGGGCGCTCAAAGGTTGATGGTTGGAGTGATGGAGGCCTCTACTTTGATGTAAAATTTACCTTCCTAGCTGCTTCTTTGTCTAATTATAAGAGTGGTTTACCCTGTTTCTTGTTTAATTCGTATACTAAAGGATAGAGTATTGAGAACTGATAATTCTTATTGACCTTGAATCATTTTCTGTGCATGATTCTGATTGGTATATTTAATATGAACTGCAAGTAATATTTCCATTCTGGTCTATAGTCACTACCTTAGACTGTCATCTGCCAGTTTTTCATAACACCAGTCGCTGAATATTAGTCATTTTTTTTTTTTTGTGTGGACAATATCTCATTATAATGTGGTATAGAATCTACCTAATAACCAATCATATGTATAAAAATATAAGATAGCAGCTCTCTACTGATTGCCATATAGCAATAAATGCCATTGTCTAGTTCTCGATTTGGGTTTTGTCTTGGCAGACTGACTGACAACTGGTTGTGTTTATCTGTTTCTTTGGTTTGATGTTTATGCTAGCTTGTGATGATGTGTTCAGCATGAGATGTTCCTGCACAAAATTATAATAATATCTAAGAAGTGACACTTGACAGAGCTAGTGATATGTGTGAGGTGTGAGTAATGAAGTGATTAATATTATATAGATTGTTGCTTTGAATCTTGTATTTGCAATCCTGATGAGGAATATGTTTGATTTGTATTACAACAACAACAAATATAGTGTAATCCCACAAGTGGGGTATGGGGAGGGTAGTGTGTACGCAGACCTTACCCCCTCCCCCCCCCAACCAAACCAAAAAGAAAGAAAGAAGACAAAAAAAGAAAAATGATTGCAGTCTCCTTCAGTCGATTAGTGTTTTAGTACTCCGTTTGGGTGCATTAGACTTGCAACTAATATCAAACTTCTAATGTCCTCTACAAACTGAACTGAACTATTTTGCAGGATAGTCGAGATTTGACATCAAATAGTCCAAGTTCTAGTTCTGTTAGTGCTACGAAAGAAATTAGCTCTCCAGACGCTTCCTTAAGTTCCAACCCCAATACTTCTCCTAAGAGCTATCAACCTTATAGTTTTGTGCAGTCTGAAAGGTCACATGTAGCTTTGGATCAAGCAAATATGCAAAATATTCAAGCCAAAGGATCTGCTTCAGACGTGTTCCGAGTTAGTGTTTCCAGTGCCCCTAGTACTTCTAGTCATGGTTCTGCACCAGATGATTGTGATGCTTTGGGCGATGTTTATATATGGGGTGAGGTAATATGTGATAACATTGTCAAGGTTGGACCTGAAAAAAATTCCAGCACAGTGAGCACAAGGGCAGATGTGCTTCTTCCAAGACCACTCGAATCCAATGTAGTTTTGGATGTTCATCATATAGCTTGTGGGGTCAAGCATGCTGCCCTAGTCACCAGACAAGGTGAACTCTTTACATGGGGTGAAGAATCTGGTGGCCGGCTTGGCCACGGTGTTGGGAAAGATGTCACTCAACCTCGGTTTGTTGAATCGTTGTCCTTTTGCAGCATTGACTTTGTTGCATGTGGTGAGTTTCACACCTGTGCTGTTACAATGGCTGGTGAACTATATACATGGGGGGATGGCACACACAATGCTGGGCTTCTTGGTAATGGCACTGATGTCAGTCACTGGATACCAAAGAGAATTTCAGGCCCTCTGGAAGGACTTCAAGTTGCAGCAGTAACTTGTGGTCCATGGCATACTGCTTTAATAACATCAACTGGGCAGCTCTTCACGTTTGGAGATGGAACATTTGGTGTTTTAGGCCACGGTGATAGGGAAAATGTATTGTTTCCTCGAGAGGTCAAGTCTCTGTCAGGTCTGAGGACAATTGCCGTTGCATGTGGAGTGTGGCATACTGCTGCTGTAGTCGAAGTTATCGTCACACAGTCTAGTGCTAGTGTTTCATCTGGAAAATTATTTACTTGGGGAGATGGAGACAAAAGTCGTCTTGGACATGGTGATAAAGAACCTCGGCTGGAGCCTACTTGTGTGCCTGCACTTATTGATTACAATTTTCACAAGATTGCTTGTGGGCATAGTTTAACCATCTGCTTGACCACATCTGGTCACGTCTTTACAATGGGAAGTACCGTGTATGGACAACTTGGAAACCCTTATTCTGATGGGAAGTTACCTTGCCTGGTAGAAGACAAACTTTCTGGTGAAATTGTCGAAGATATTGCTTCTGGTTCATACCATGTGGCTGTGTTGACGTCCAAAAATGAGGTTTATACATGGGGAAAAGGAGCCAATGGGAGGTTAGGTCATGGGGATGTAGAGGACCGGAAATCCCCTACTTTGGTTGAAGCTTTGAAGGACAGACATGTGAAATATATTGCTTGTGGTTCTAATTACAGTGCTGCTATATGTCTTCACAAATGGGTTTCTGGTGCTGAGCAGTCTCAGTGTTCAGCCTGTAGACAGGCTTTTGGGTTCACAAGGAAAAGGCACAATTGCTACAACTGCGGACTTGTGCATTGCCATGCATGTACTTCAAGAAAAGCAATAAGGGCAGCATTGGCTCCAAATCCAAACAAACCGTATCGTGTATGTGATTCTTGTTTTACAAAACTGAGCAAGGTGGCTGAGATTGGAATCAATAACAGGAGAAGTGCTGGACCTCGCCTTTCTGGTGAGAACAAGGACCGGTTGGACAAGGCTGAGTTACGATCAGTGAAATCAGGAATGCCACCAAATCTTGATTTAATCAAGCAGCTAGATATTAAAGCAGTCAAACAAGGTAAAAAAGCTGATACGTTTTCCTTGGGTCGTTCCTCTCAAGCTCCTTTGTTACAGCTGAAAGATGTAGTTTTGTCAACCACTGGTGATCTGCGTTGGGCAGTTCCAAAACCAGTTATTACCCAATCGGGTGTTAGTTCCAGATCTGTATCACCTTTCTCTAGGAAGGCAAGTCCACCACGTTCAGCGACACCAGTACCTACCACAGCAGGACTTTCATTCTCCAAAAGTGTTGCTGACAGTTTGAAAAAGACCAATGAGCTTTTAAATCAGGAAGTTCATAAATTACAGGCCCAGGTATGTTAAGATCTCTGTAGGTGCTTTACGTTTTGCTTGAGTTATATGGTATTTCCTATTTCCTTCTAACTGATGTACTTTTCTGTGACTTAGGTCGAGAACCTGAGACATCGTTGTGAACTTCAGGAGATGGAGCTGCAGAAGTCAACAAAAAAAGCCCAGGAAGCAATGGTTTTGGCGGCAGAGGAATCTGCTAAATGCAAAGCTGCAAAAGACGTTATAAAATCGCTGACGGCACAGGTTTGCTCATACATTTCGTGTATTTTCACACACACACGCACAAAAAACTACATACGGTACATGTTTATGCATAAGTATTTGTGTATACACTCACACAATAATGCAGTCTTTTCAAATTGAAAAAATCTTGGTTCAAGTTTTTATTTAGGTCTATTGCTTAATGACCAATTATCTCTTTGGACCCTTGTTTTTTTTTTGGCTGAATGCAAAGGTGTTATTTTCTCTTTTTACAGCTCAAAGACATGGCTGAAAGGTTGCCACCTGGGGCTTATGACGTAGAGAGCCTTAAACTAGCTTACCTACCAAATGGTGTGGACGTGAATGGCATTCACTATCCTGATGCAAATGGGGAACGCCATTCTAGATCTGATTCTGTCGCTAGCTCTTATATGGCCTCTCAAACCAGCATGGACTTCAGTACATTTGGAATGCAAAGCCCAAGCAAATCACAAAGGGATTCTAGCAGCGTTGAAGCTATTACAAGCAATCAAATTCTGACCTCCAATGGTATAGATGATCGAGCTGAAGTTAGACTGCCTAATGGCAGTGCGGCAGAGATGCGCATCAATAGTGCCTCTGAAGCCGTTGATAATAATAATGACTCTGGGCCTTTACAAGACAATGAAAATGGACTGCAACCAAGAAATTCTCTGCCTCCTGGCAATCCTAACCAAATTGAGGCTGAATGGATTGAGCAATATGAGCCTGGAGTGTATATAACACTCGTAGCTCTTCGAGATGGCACTAGAGATCTGAAACGTGTACGCTTCAGGTAATTGACTTGATCACTTTTCGTGACTGATTTTGCTCAATTTACCAAAGATATAAAGTGGTCCTCGTACAAAGAATTTCACATTTGCTTTCTACAACACCACCCTATGGTATATCGGAAACAACCTCTCTGCCCTATCAGGGTAGGGGTAAGGTCTGCGTACACACTACCCTCCCCAGATCTCACTTTTGTGGGATTTTACTAGGTCGTTATTGTTGTTGTTATTGCTTCCACAACACCATTGGAGAAATATCCGATTTTTTTGGAAAAGTAGCTGTATTATCTATTGATCAATGTGTTTTATGCTCAGAAAACATTGCTTACAATGATTCTGATATAATAGTTCTTCTGTAATTGAATTCTACAGCCGCAGAAGATTCGGGGAGCACCAAGCAGAGACTTGGTGGTCGGAGAACCGGGAAAAAGTTTACGAGAGATATAATGTTCGTGGGTCAGACAAGTCATCGGTTACAGGCCAGGCTGCTCGGAGGTCTGAAGGGGCTCTCTCTCCGTCTTCCCAAATTTAGCAATTCGTTTAGATATATTTATTTTTAGCAATTTTTTCTTTTCTTTTCTTTTTCTACTTTTTGGTAATGGTGGGTGCTGATTGCTCGTCAAATTATTAGGGGGAAGAGCCAAAACCCTTCAACTTCCGTTTTGACCATATTCCACAAATTCCTCGACCTCTCTTTTTTGTGTTACTTTTTTGGTTCAATCGTAGTTCCTTGGGCGTCCACCCTTTTAATCATTTGTTGTATTGTAGTGTATATAATAGTATCAATCAATTATATTTGTTGCCCAGCAGGACCCGCCTCATTTCTCCTTTATTTTTGTTTTGTCTTCTTTTAGGCCGACCTTAGCTGTTGGTTATATACTGGGTCTGTCGTTGTCATTTTTAGGCCGAAAACTGATCCTATAAGCACAGACGGTAAAGAGAGTCGGATGGAAATAAATTTTGGAGTGATGATTTCCGTTATCTGTTTGGATGAGTTGGGATAAAAAGAGGAATAAAATGCAGTTTTACGACAAATTAATTTGGATTAGACACCCCCGTTTTCAGCAATTTAGGAACTAAACTTTTGCAAAGAAATGGTATGGAGCCGTGAGATCTACATTATTATACATTTTCAACTCAATCTGCTGCGCCAAATTCTACATTTTTAGTTTTACCCATTATTATATTTTTTCTACACGTGACAAGTTCTTAGTCGGGGAAGTTTAGCAAACAGCGATGCAACAGAAAATAATTGACCGCCCCTGCCCATCCCTTTTTTCCCTACCCATTATTTTTAATACCCAGTTAAATGAAATCAAACTAAAAGGTTATACTCCTATAACAAATGTTAACACTTTATTTATTTTAAATAAATATCATTTAAAAAAATTATATTCTATACATACCTTTTAAGGTTTATAGCAAAATATTTAATTTTGGTTACCTCCTAGCCCTAAGCCACTGAATACGCTAATCAGTTACACTTTTTTTCTCTCTCTCTACTTTGATACATCCCATTCTCTTCCCCCATCCCATTAAATTTCCGATCTACTCCTCCTTCCACCGGAATTCTTCAGCTCTTTACGAATTTTGCATCGGAGTAACTGCTTTTTCTGGAAAATAACTTCGAGCTGGTGCGGATCGTCCACGAATGAACGACGAGGATTTGGGTTCGGATGTAACATAGCTGAACACAATGAAGGTGATGCTATCTTGCACGAATTGGACATCAGCGCCATTGCTGCCTTGTTAACTAACTTCCCTGCTCTCATACAACAATCATGATAGTTCTTTTTTCTCTCACAACGCCAGCAGGAATTGGGATTGGGATCGGAATATCGAGGGTGTATAATGCCCATAGCTCTATTTCTCTAATAGTCGAAGGAATTCTGAATTCTGCTTCTTCAGGAATTTTAATCTACATGGCCCTCGTTGATATACTAGCATCAGATTTTATGAAGGAATTTTTACCTCCTATATTCACTGTCTTTTTTTTCTCATTGTATTTCAATATATCCCGCTGTATTCTATGTATTTCATTGTATTCACTGTCTCGCTATATTGCCATGAATGTATTCATAAGTTTTTTAATTAATATAATTTATGTATTCAGATGTATTATATAATTTCTCTGAAGATTGCTATGTTTTTGGGGTATTTTCTGTTGAGAATCTTTTGTATAACTAAAAATACAAAATTTGTGTGTTATAATTGAGTTTGTTGGGTTATATTAGGAGTCTATTATGTTAATTGATTCACTTTTCATTTTAAAAATAGTGTAATCCCCTATTTCACGCCATGAATACAGTCAAATACAATAATCTGTCCAGTTGTAATCCCATGTTTCACTCCATGAATACAGTCGAATGCACTCGAATACAACAACTGATTAGCTGGATTTCCCTGATTCACACCTATTTTTGCTACTGTATTCATGAATACAATAGCTTAAATACATCAAATACACCACATAAAATGTATTTATAATCCGTAATATAACAAATAATATCTATAAATGACTAATTACTACTAAAAGATAGTGCTTTATGAAAATTTCTCATTACTAAACCAAGCTAAACTAATGCAAACGAAGTCAAGCCAAACTAATTCAAGTTGAGCTAAGCCAAATGGGTAAAAGAAGTGGGATGGGTAATTAGTTTTAATTGAGCAAGTATATATATTGTATCTAATTTTCAAATGGGTAAAAAAAGGTAATTATTTTAAATTCAAGGGGTATTTTGCATAATTGCTCTCGTCTTCCTTCTCTCTTCTTAGTTGTTGACTAGGCAATAACAATAACAATCATACCGTTTAGAATGGACCTAAAACACCAGCGGAATGACCAGTCCAATGGGCAGGTTTTTGCTAAAAGTCTCGAGTTTGTCTGTTGATTCAAACATTTGAGTTTGTAAAGGGTAAATGTCTAGTCCAGATATCTGCTTCATTAGACCCATTTTTTAAATGGATAATATGGTTCTTATCCATATTTGATCCGTTTTTAAAAAGTTCATTATCCGACCAATTTTTTAGTGGATAATATGGATGGTTAACTGTTTTCTTTTAACCATTTTGCCACACCTACTCCCAAACAAAAAGATCGTAATGTGATAACCTTTGAAACCGTGTATTCCCTTTGATTTGGACGTGATGAGACAATAAATCCATGCACGAGATCATTATTATTTTATTTGTTTGTCATCATTGTGTTATAATAATAAAAAAGTTGTATTCCAGTAGGAGAAATCAATTGCTGAAACAGTGAAGAATTGTAGCAGTTGTAATAGCAGTTGGATTTATTGAATTACTGAATTTTTTGACAATATAATTGTCTATCACACTGAATTGAATCACAAGCATCTCTATGCGCTATGTTTTTCATTGACTCCGTAGAATCACAACTTTTTTGACCGGGTCATATTGCATATTAATGTGTATTAAGCTATGTACACCATCAATATAATTATTTATTTATTTATTATTATCGGATCACCTAAAGGATAATTAAGTTATACAACGTCTAATTCTTTGAAGATCCAGGATTTCAATTTGCATAGGATGAAAACCAAGTTTCGCTTGCAAGAGAAGAAGATGTGTCAAAATTGACTAAGTTATATAATATAAAACAATAAAGATATAGTAGCACTTTCTCGGGTCCCAAATATATGTCATCCTTATTATTATTTATTTTTATTTTATCCTTATTGTTCTAATAAGTGGAGTGTTAAATTAAATGAGACTTTTAAGAGAGTGATAAATGATAGCTCAGACAAATATGATCTAGTGATTAAGGCTATAAAATATTTTTTCTTAAATAATGAGTAAAACTTTGAGGATGATAAGACCGCAGTGATTTTGGTAGTTATTATAATAGAAATTACATGTAAATGATAGGACATTCAAATTCCAAATTTGCAAAATTTTAGCAAAGTTTCGTATGGTAGATGAATAAACAAATAATTTATGAAACATTGTACTATTATTTCCACCAAACCATCATGAAAATTTCCCTCCTACTACGACAACCAAATTTTCAATTATATTTAACGACCTTTGACATTGTGCTAATTATTCGTGTAGTCTTGCATCTTGATGTTGTAAGCAAATAATTTAGAAATTATTATTTCTTGCAGTGTTTTTCAGATTTGGTAGAATTGTTTACTTACAAATGTCTTGTCGTCCAAGACATTTATACGTAGACTTTTTTCTAACCTAATAAAGTTTTCAACTCTCCTGCTCTTACTAATTAATTTAAAATTGTTATGAATAGAATTCTATTTAGAGTGAATGTCTATCTTGTGGAGAGTTTTACTTTGTGGCTAAGTCATTTTTTCCCTATAAATAGAGGGATCTTATTCCATTGTAAATCATCCCAAAATTCAATAAGAATTTCCTCTCTCTCTCTTTCTCTGCAATATTGCTCTTGTTCTCTTTATTGTTTTATAACACGTTATCAGCACGAGACTCTAACCAATTGAGTAGAAGCTTTGGGATTGAGCATAATGATTGTCAATTGTTCCATGAACTTCCTTCATGATTAAATTCAGGATTTAAGGTAAGTATTTTACTTTTCTCTTTCAAATTTTTGACATTCTATAATTTGATTTTAAATACAAGCAAAGACGATAAATTGTGATTGTAACTCTAATGGAGTTTGAAAGAAATTATAACCACCTAAAGTGGTAAAATTTCTATGTCTTGCCATGATCAAAGTCATGTATGATCGTGAGCACAAGAAGTAAAAACCTGTCCCATTGGATTTGCTCCATTCTCATTCCCTTAAGAGAATGTGATAGCAGTATGTAATAAGTCTGAAAGAAGACAAAATTATTACTATGAATGTATCAATGAATGTGGACGTGACAATAGACGAAATTATAATCATCATTATTGTGACAATAAGAACAATAAGAATTCTCTCTCCCTACTTTTCTCTGCAATACTCTTCTTCTTTTTTTATTGTTTCGTCATCGATTTGACATGAGATTTTGTAAAGCACATATAGATGATTATGGTCCATTCATGATGTGAATGTGATAAAATGTAATTTATGAATACATATTCATTCTTGGAAGAATATGAGTGTGCTGGTGGTATATACCACACTCACCTCTAGAAGGAGGTTTGAGAGGAAATAAGAAAATAATGTCAGTATTATGACATAAATGGTCACTGGTCACGCCAAAATATTTTGGCAATGTGATTATTTAAAGACAACAGTAATGCAAGAAACAGATCTTGCATATAATTTTGACAATTACCATAATGGTATAACTTTCTCTTTGAAAGAGATATTCACCATACAGATGTTGATGAATATGTGGTAGTACAAAATTAATTGAGAGCTTTGGAAGAGCCAATTATTATTATTTTGAAGGAATACAATTGATTGTCATGTCAATTTATTGTGTTGTAGTAAGTTTTAAAGAAACTTATTCAGTTTCCAAAGTATACGCGAAAGCGATCAATTATATTGAGACTATAAATAAAGGAAATATTTAATATCTTCTATTACTACAACTTGTAGCGGGGTAATATATATGTGAAGAGCTACCCGCTTTATTTTCCAATTTATACTACATAAATAAAAGAATGTAACAATAAAGTAGAAGTTTATTGATATAAAAACTCATATCATAATAAACTTGAAGTTTATTAATAATTGCACGCGTCATGGTGTAAACCTGAAGTTTATCAATATTGATAATTTATTCAGTTAGCATAATTGGTTTAGCCATATCAATATAAGTATGGTGTGCAAAATAAAAGAGAGTTCATATGCGTAAATATTAAAGAACTAGAAAGTTCTTTACGAATTCTCTTATATTGCTTGTTCTCGTTAATTAATTGACCAACTAAAATTGGGATTGAATCCCATGAATGTTGGAAATATCAAAAGTGAATATGGGCTCATTCATCTGCCATGTACACAACATAAGATGCATCTATGAGATGGTTACATGTGCGATTATTATTAACCCGCAACTTGGTGTTTGCAAGGTAATTTGCTCAATAATTTAATTTAGAGTATAATTTCCAGATTTTCTATCCAAGATAGTTTATCTTGATAAGTTGGGTTACATCACAGTTGGTTTAGCAAAATGATTTATTGAGTGCCTCCACTTAATAGCTAAAATATTGCTTATGAGAACGAAGTTATCTATATTAGTTTGATATACGTTATATATGAAAATATATTATATTCTCCCCTCACAAGTGGTTCGAGGTCAGGAACCAAAGAATTCCATCTTGTTATTATTGATGTGCGCTGTATATATTGATTAACACCATAACGTACAAAGATGGGTTCCCAAAATTGAGGAAAAAAGTTAGTTTTTCTAACATAAGGGGGAGACAAGATAAACAATTGAGAAAATGTTACGTGGAATGAATTATTATTTATACATCTCGATCCTCGAATAAGATAATATGAACTTGAAGTTCATAAATAGATAGTTCATCTGCAATATATTGCAAAGCATGCCAGACACATTTGCTGACCTAAAGAAAGTAACTATATTCTCATTGTAAATGCTCATATTAAGTCCTAGAAGGACAAAGTCTATGGTACGCTCAAAGCGTATAGACAAATCAGTTTCAAATAAACTTCTTGATAAAGAAGATGAGCAAATAATCAAAATGATTATAATAAAGGAGGCAAGTGATCTAGAAGATCACATGACATAACACTTCATAAAGTCTCATGAGAGATTCAGGTACCTGAATATATGAATGAAGAGATCTCTATGTTATGTCTTTATGAAAAATTATTGGAACCGATATAAAATGTTTGTCGACGACATTTATCATAGCGCTAAGTATAGATGGGGATCTTAAGTCTATCGAATATAGACACAAAAATATTGGTCAAATGGAAGAGACACAATTCGAATAGAATTGGTTTCATATGAAAGATATATAATTTTGTCTATATAGTTCAAATACTTGAAAGTATAAAGTCAATGGCATGTGCAATCAGTTTTCGATATCTTATATGTCTAGCATGACATGAAAACTTGATATGCATCTAAAGTCTATTATATGGCTTATATGACTTAACTTATATGACAATCCATGAAGTGTTTAAGTTGCTTGAAGCATCTACAATTGTTGATCTTGAGGTACCACTTCCTCAGTGAAATTTATGCACAAATGTATTTTACTATAACTATAAGCATGATAATATGATAGCAAGAGTTTTCACCTCTATGTGAAGATATTGAACTGACGATTCCAACAAGATCATATGAAGACAATACATCTATTAGGGATGATGATTTCAAAGTGAAACAAATTCGTTCAAGTTAATACGGCTGATTTATTTATCAAATCTCTACCAACGATCTCTTGAAGATGGTGCACAAGATTGGAATGCGAAGGCTCAAGGATGTGAAATGATGCTCTCATCAGGGGGAGTTAATGCGCGTTGCACTCTTTTTCCCTTACAAGATTTTGTCCCACTAGGTTTTCCTTGCAAGGTTTTTAACGAGGCAACCAAAAGGCGTATTATTAAACATGTGTACTCTTTTTTCTTTTCTAGAATTTTTTCCCACTGGGTTTTATTTAGTTAAGGTTTTAACGAGACACATTACTTATTGAGTAGACATTCAATGGGGAGTATTATGAATAGAATTCTATTTAGAGTGAATGTCTATCTTGTTGAGAGTTTTACTTTGTGGCTAAGTCATTTTTCCTCTATAAATAGAGAAATCTTATTCCATTGTAAATCATCCCAAAATTCAATAAGAATTTCCTCTCTCTCTTTCTCTGCAATATTGCTCTTGTTCTCTTTATTGTTTTATAACAAAAATGATGATTAATGTACTTTTAATTTTAACTTTGGTATTAATAATTTTCCACTTCCAACTAAGAGGTTGTGAGTTCGAGTCTCTCCAAGAGCAAGGTGGGAAGTTCTTGGAGGGAAGGATGCCGGGGGTCTATTTGGAAACAGCCTCTCTACCCCAGGGTAAGGGTAAGATCTGCGTACACACTACCCTCCCCAGACCTCACTAAGTGAGATTATACTTGGTGGTTGTTGTTGTTGTACTGATAATTCTTTTTTAAGTTCTGTCAATAGATGTTGACTTGTCAAAGCATTTGCTAAATCATAAATTTCTCAAACGTAGAACATATTTAAAGTTTATTTCCCTTTATCCAATTCTTTCTACTGATGAAATGTTCTGTTTCTCTGACCTTTGGTTTTTAATGTTCATATGCTACATTTGAGGATCATTTATTTTATTGTACTTTAACTAGAGGATATTAAAACCAAAATTTATTGACTTTTCTTCCATGCAATAATATCAATTTTCCTTTCTTACGTAATAAACTTTATAAACTGCAACACTGCAAACTTGAAATCATGAAGTCGAACAATTAATAAATTTTGAAGCACGTACGTACAACAACTAAATTATATACCTGATGAAGTATGTACTAGAGGCCGTATATTCTTCATTTATTGCTTTACAGTCCATCAAGAACCAAACCCAATAAAAAAGAAATTCTTTTCGGATTCATTTAATAATCAGAACATGGAAAAGAATAAAATGATCAAAAGGAAAAAAAAAAATCATGAAGAAGTGCTGTGAATTGCTATAGAGCTTCTCAAAGCCCACCCAAGCCAAGAAAATCAATGGGTTGAGAAAAATTACATATCTTTAACCTCTCTCTCCTTTCAAAAATTCCCAAAAAAGAGCCATAAAATCCCTTGTTCCTATATGTTTTTTGTTTTGATTTCCTACCCGATATCCGGTATCTGCATTAGTGTCTGACTAAATCCTATTGTGCCGGGAAGTCCCATGTCGGGAGTAAAGCGTTTCTTAACAAAATCGACTCCATACACATGGCTCGAACCCGAAATATCTAGTTAAAGATGAAAAAATACTTACTACTCCACCAAAACCCTTGTTGGTTTTTCAACCTATATGTTACGTGTGAGTCAATACTCAATGCCCTCTAAAGCACTAGGCCAAAAAGAAAAAGAACAAAAAGAGATAAATAAATCATAATAAAGTGTATACTCACGTAATACTATTCTTTTCTTCATGGCCTAATTAGCCTTTTGAGGTTGATACCATTGTGCCGTTGGGAAGGAGCAGAAGGTGGAATTGGGACCCCTTTTGGCAAAGACTCTGAGAATTGATGAGATTTATTCATCATATGCAAAGGTTGAACTTTGAGAAATTGTGTGTGCGTTGCCCTTGCAGCATAAGCATGGTCAACCATAAGAAGAAGCAAAACAACGAATAGTGTTGTCCTCATTTTCCCCATCTAAAGCTTCTATGTTGTAGTTATGGTGGGAATGTTTGTTGAAAGAAGAAGAGAAGGAAGAGAGGAGGTAGTGCGTGGAGAGGGAAATAGAAAAGAGGTGATATATGTTTGCTCTATATGTTTATATATACATTATATTAGTACGCGGAAATATATCTTGTTTGGTAATTATATATCTGCTCTTGTGTTTGTTTTAGAAATTGTACCCCTAAGAAGAAAATGGGGTGGTGGGGGTGGGATAGAGTACTACTAAAAAAAGCAGGAATTCGCTTCGGTGCACTAAGTTCCCGCTATGCGCGGGTCCGGGGAAGGATCGGACCACAAGGGTCTATTGTATGCGGCCTTACCCTGCATTCCTACAAGTGACTGTTTCCATGGCTCGAACCCGTGACCTCCTGGTCACATGTTCGATAGACAAATTCTATACTTAAGCAAAAAAATTTATGACTAATCCTGTTTAGCAATAGATTATTAAAAGATATTGTTAACTACAACTTGTTTGTACAAGCAATTTAGCGACGAAGTTCGTAGTTAATACTAACTTTTTTTTTATAGTTAGTGGGGTTGACTTTTAATTTATATGAAGTTTATGTGGGAAAGAACATAAAAATGGGCAGTCTTGCCTTTCTTTCCCTTTCAGAAATTTGGTCCAAAGTTTAGCCGAATCTCCATATTAAGTGCCGATTTAATTAAGAAATCCATAAGACATCAATATTTTTTCCCCTAATATCTCTACTCCGATAAATGATCTGAAAAATTTTAAAAAAATAAAATGCAGTTTAATCAAATAAACCTTACCATTAATAGTATTCCTCTTAACGAATGTAAGGGTTAAACTGAAAGAATTATGTATGAAGAAGCTTTTCTTTTCATGTATTTTGGATTTGATTTTTCAAGAAATGACCAAGATTGGAAAAAGAAAAGAAAAAGAAAGAGGGAAATGAGAGCATTGAATGCCAGAGATAGCAAACAAAGTAGAGTTATTGAAACAAGAAGCATTAAATGAAGCAGGGCAAGTATACATGTTTTCTTGGACTAGCAGACTTTGATATATATGGTGGAGTATCATAAATGGGGTTCTTCAATATTGACAAAAATTGAAAAAAATTAAAAATAAATTAAATAAGCTTTATCTAATTTATAATCCCATATAAAGGTGGATACATGCTTGGTTCTTAATGAAAAATAAATATTATTATAAATTTATTTCTCACATAAATATTATTTTATACACGTTATATATTCTTTTAACAATAAACAAGTCGTCTGGATAATTAAGTATGAAAGCATGTAATTATCGTATCTAACATGGTTGAAAATTTTCTCACATACAACTGTTTCAATGAAAAGCGACCGAATAACCGGGAAAATTTGAAATCGAAAAAATCTATCTTTTTGTTGGTTTGATTTGTAGCAAACGACATATATAGCGGGGTTTATGTTTCTGAAGCTAACAACCCGAATATAACCAAATTATAATCAATTAATAACAATATCTAGTGCGCTAGATTGTACCAGTTTGTCATCATATTTTAGAATGCCTATATATAGCCTCCACTGAGGTAAAGAATATGCTTAAAATTATACATGATTGTTTATCAGCGGATCAAATTACATTGAAGATTTAAATCGTGTAACAAGGATATCGAACTTGCGTACCTATTAACAACAATGAGTTTTTGCAGAATCTATTCCAATCAATTATTCAAATCCGATTTCGTCTTTCTTGGAAACAAAATTCTTGTTCACGAACTAAATGCCTTATTTTTATTTATCACAGTGTGTTTCTTTTCTCAGAGAGAATCACTTCATAGCCTCGTTCTCTGTTTAGGAAGAAAAATATATAAAGGAGAGAGAGGGGGTTTCAGAAAAAAACTATTGTTCACCAAAACTGATTGCACGTTCTCATTATTTTTAACGTGCAACACTTTTTTTTCTTTTATTTATCTGTATTTTGACTTCCTTAGGTAACCTCTTTAAGGTTTTAGCTCTTCTAAATGGGTAGGGTCAGTCAATATGGGGGAACCCGCGGCCCAAACCCAATATTCAACATCTCCCACTTTGCACATAATGGGCTAGACCTAAACTAGTGCCATGTGAATAACACACGTAATTCATACTAGTAAATAGTTCATGTGACCTACGAGCATTAAGAGCTACAACATTTTTACACCCTTTAAGGTTGTTTAATAGCTCTATGTAGAAATCCAATCACATGCGGAAAGGATTCACTACTACCATGAGGATCTTATTATTACTCACAATACCTCAGACGTTGTTAGCTACTTTAGTAGCTAGTTATCCGATCCCTCATCTTCGAAAAGAGGTGAACTCGAGTTCATATATAACATTGTATCCACAATTACACCCGATACCATCATGGTAAGTGTAATGATCGACCTATTAATACAAGTTAAATTACAAAAAAAATTTGGTTGTCTTCCCTTTCGACTCGAATCTTTCCATTCCAAATCAACAGCTTTCCTAGACATGCACTGTATTGCCGAATCACTCATGACTATTAGTGACATGCTAAAGTAGCAACACCGATTGACACTTCAAGAGACAATAAAAGGTCAAAGGGTATTCCAATAAAAGTTAATATAACTTCTTTGGGATCTCACACAATGAAGAAGCAAGGATTTTTTCTTCAATTATCCCATTGGTCGATAGCACACGTGGTACGAAACACATGTTACAGTACTCATCTTATATTGGCGCACGTGTCTTATTCTTTTAATCATTCAACACCGTACAACTCTTGGTCTAGACGCTTCCAAATGTCTAACCCGAGTTTCTCACTTCCATAATCCTCAAATCCAACTTTTTGGAGAAACTCGCATCTGGCGTACAAAATAAGTCATAAATGAATGGTAAAATTCGTAAGTATGACTAGTTATCAAGATCGATCTTTACAAATAAATATAACCTGACATTTTTCAAGGTTCTAGAAGGTCTCATCTCTTCACGATTCTTAACATAAGAGGTGATTGCTCATGTAAGAGAGCCAATCTCGCGACTTGTTCTCACTTTATTAATAAAACATCATCACATCCATACGAGATATAAGCATAATTTCAAGATTCAAATATTTATAAGCATATAATAATAATAAAGTCATTTTACAATACATAAATATGTTCATATCCTTCACAAACCAAGAGCCACATCATGTTTCTCAAACAGGTCTCTAGCTATCGCCTTTGTAAAAGGATCAGCTATCATGCTTCGCGTAGGAATGTACTGTAAATTTATCTCTCCACTTGCTACCATGTCTCTCACAAAGTTATACTTGATATCAATGTGTTTGGTCTTGCTGTGATACTTAGGATATTTTGTGTATGCAATAGCCGCTTGACTATTACAATAAAGAGTCATAAGACCTTAAGAATTCTTTGTAATATCCAAATGTTCAAAGAATATCTTCAACCAAACAACTTCTTGTATGGCAGACACACAAGCCATGAACTCAACTTCCATCATCAAAATCTTAAATACCATTGCCTTGAAGATTGCTTTAGGCCATAAATAGATCTTTTCAATTTACAGTCCTTCTTTTCTTGGCATTTAACAATGAAGCCTACAGGTTGTGCCATGTAGATTTCTTCATTTAGTTATCTATTGAGAAAAGCTGTCTTTACGTCCATTTGGTGTAATTCCAAATCCAAACATGCAACAATAGCCAAAAGTAAGCGAATTGAGGTAAACTTCACAACTGGTGAAGATGTTTCCTCATAATCTATTCAAGCTTCTTGAGTAGAATCTTTTGCCACCATTCGTGCCTTGTATCTTTCTATTGACCCATCCACTTTGTGTTTAACTTTGAGAACCTATTTGTTCCCAAAGGCTCTACGCCCAGGCAGAAGGTCAACTAGTTCCAGACTTTGTTGGTTTTCATGGACTCTAATTCTTCTTTCATTGCTTTCATCTACTCATCTTTTTTAGGGCTCGATAAAGCCTCATTCACAAACTTTGGCTTATCCATTTCTATGGAAGACACCAAGAAAATGTAATCTTCAATCTCATAAGTACATTTGGGTATATTTTTTCTGGTACTCTTTCGTAGTTGAAATTTAGATTCGTTAGAAGGATTTTGGGATTGAGAACTCCCAATCCCATTCAAATCAAGAAGATCCTGATTAATTTGATTAGCAAATGTGTCAAAAGATACTTGCTGACTATTTGAGTTCAACATTTCATAAAAAGACTCTCCATTCCTTACCTCACCCTTCTTTGGAAAATCAGTTTCTAAAAACTTGGCATCTCGTGATTCAATCTCAGTAACACTTTCATCATCTAATTCACCAATGAACACATACCCTTTGGAGTGTTCTAAATATCTTATGAAGATACATTTCTTGCTTTTTGGATCTAATTTTTCAAACTTGCTAAAAGAATCTTTTACATACATAGCACAACTCCAAGGTCGTAAATTATTTAAGTTTGGTTTATAATCAGTCTATAGTTCATAAGGGGTGGAAGAAATTGATTTAGAAGCTACTTTATTTAATATATGGCTGTAGTCAATAACGCATCTCTCCAAAAGGAGATAGGTAAATTTGCATGCCCCATCATGGACCTTATCATATCCAATAGTGTTATATTCCTTCTTTTTGCTACACCATTTTGTTGAGGTGTGTAAGGAATAGTTAACTGTCTGGTGATACCCTTTTCATTATACAATTCTTCAAACTGATTTGATAGATATTTACGCCCTCTATCGGTTCCTAAGGTCTTAATACTTTTATCTAATTGATTATCAACTTTATTCAAATATTTCTTAAAGCATTCTAGTACTTCAGATTTATGAGAAATCAATTAAACATAATAAAGTGCGTGAAATCGTCAATAAATGTAATGAAATATAAAATACCAGACCTAGCCTTCATATTCATTGGACCACAGATATCAGAATGGATTAATTGCAATAGAAAATCAGCTCTCTTAGCCTTTCCAAATGGTTTACGTGTCGGCAAGATAATTTTCACAAGTTGACATTTCAATTTTAGAGAAAGAACCTAAATGTCCTTCCTTAGCTAATCTGTTCATTCGATCCTTCCCTATGTGACCTAATATTGCATGCCATGTAATAACATCAACACTATTTATTACTAGAATAACATGCCATAACACAACGATCAACATAATAGTTATACGTAGAAGGATTACAATCTAACACAATAAAACCATCATAACGATGTCTAAAACCATAAAAAAAATATTGTCTTGAGTAATTCTAAGACCATTGCGACTAAAGTTCAAATTGAAATCTAAATCTAGAAGAACAGACACAGAAACTAAGTTTCGTCGAATCTCCGGAACATATAGGACGTCATGCAACATCAAATATCGGCCGCCACGCATGTCCATTTTACAAACGCCTATCCCTTTGACTTAAAGCTTTGCATCATTTCTCACATATAAATTCTTTGATCCAGCGAAACTCGACAAAATTCTATAATGCTTCTCTATCACGGCACACATGATTGGTGGCCCCTGAGTCTACAATCCACACATGATAAGATTTAGTTATAGTGCTAGAAACATATGTAGCACTAAGAGATGCATTTTGAAATGTTACTTTTTTCGGCTTGGTGCACTCACGAGAAAAATGCCCTGGAACTTGGAAATTATAGCACTTCATCTTACTCTTATCTTTCTTCTTGTAGAACCATTTCCTTTCTTGGAATTTGTCTTGTTTCTTTTCTTGGAGGATCCTTCTCCGGTATCCTTACCCTTTTTGTCATTTTTCTAGTTTTTCTTGCGCTTGTAGTTTGATCTCTTTGTACCACTTGATTCTTCCACAAAGTCATTAAGTACAACTTTAGCAGCACCAAGCCGCTTATCTTCAAGCTCCATATGATGAGAAACATCACCAAAAGTTTTGATGCTATCATTGTGGGTCAAGTTAACCTTCAAATGTTCCCAACTATTGGGAAGAGATCAAATGTTCCCAATTATTGGGAAGAGACCGAATCACTGCCTGAACCTGCTGCTTAGGGGTGTACAAAGAAAACCGACAAACCGCACCAACCCGATAATCCGAGTCAAGTCGAGAAAAAAACCCGACTATGGTTTGGTTTGATTTGGTTTGGTGTTGGAAAAAAAAAACGCGACCATAATTGGTTTGGTTTGATTTTAACTAAAGAAAGTCAAACCGAAACCAAACCAACCCGACATAACATATATAGAAATTTTAGATATATTTAATATATAAATATAATTATTGTGATGTAATTTATAAATATTTCTTAAAAGATTTCATAATTTTATCTTTTGAGATATTATTTCAAGGTTGGACTTAGAACTTTTGAATGTTCCAATAAGTTTTATAGCCATTAACATTAGTAAATTAAGTAGTGCTAGCAAAAACCCAAACCAGAATCAAATCAATACTAATGCTAACAAAAGATATTCAATTCAATACTACGAACGGGAATATATTGAGTATCTATTTTTTGTTTTGCAATAATTTAGATAAAAATGCATAACCTATTTTTATTTTTCCTTTAACATTTAATCATGTAATTAATACTCCTTATTAGTCTACTTATTTTGGCATGACTTAGTACTTTTAGATTATGTTTATTTTTATTATGGTTTTTTAATTAGCAATATTTATATTACATAATTTTATTGTCTTTATTGTTGAATATTTTAGGATAATGCCATGACATATCTCATATTTGTATTATTTTCTTGGAAAATACTTTATATAGTTATATCTTAGTAGGACTAAAGAAATATTTTGAGCACAATTTATATGTTTTGTTCTACAAAGATTTTACCGGAAAAAAAAAACCCGAAAAAATCCGAATAACTCGAAAACCCGAGAAAACCCAAAAAAACCGAGAGTGAAAAACCGACTTTTATTGGTTTGGTTTGGTTTTTAGATTTAATAACCCGACACAGTTGGTTTCGTTTGGTAATTGTAAAATCCGAACCAACCCGACCTATGTACTCCCCTACTGCTGCTCATCAGAGAGAACATGGACAACACTTTTTAGTTGAGCAAGCATATTTGACATCACCCTTAGATGTTGCTTGACACTATGATCTTGACGCTTTTTGTACGTGTCAAATTTGATTGTCAACTGTCGAAGATGAGTTATAGTTGTACCCCCATATGCCTTTCTTAAATGTACCCACATGGCTTGAGCATTAGGATATTGCTCACATTCATGGATGAGATCCTCAGCAACTGAACATACAATAATTCCACGTGCAGTGAAATTTTTCTTTTTTCAAATATTGTAAGTTTCCTGATCCCATGTTGGGCATGCATAGCCTTTTCACAATCCCAAAATAGTGTGGCAGCTTCTATGATCTTGTTGTTAGGTTAGATCTCCAGGAGGAAAGGCAGGTTTCCCAGATACTTTCTAATGAGAGTTTGATCACTAGAGTGAAGATCCTTCCACCAGCTTAGCAGTCTTGGGTGGATGTTGGTGACCATGCCAAATCTAGGGACTTCGTGCTTTATATTTCTTCAAAACAAATAAGGTTAGGCCCTTACCCCCACCAAACTCAACTATTTAATACCAACAATTAGCATGAAGCATTTAGTTCTCCAAATAAGTGCACAGAACGTGGTGATGTCCATTTGGGTTTAGGGAAACCCAATGGACTTTGGATAAGGCTATCTTAAAGGATCATTATGTGGACAACATAACTGACCCGGCTAGGTTTGACCATGATGCATGCACAATTTGAACAGAGTAAGGTTTCTATGGGGTTTTAGACTGGTATCCTTGAGCGGACAACTCAAGGGGGAAGGCACAGAACCGATGATTGCACCGTTGATCAACTGGTTTTACCGCAAATATGCCTTTCTGAATTTAGGGGGTAATGATATAGGAAGAGCGCAACCACTCATTATAAGCGTTGTTATGGTATTTGTTTGGCACAAGTGGAGTATGATGTTGAGCATGATTATGCAATGATTAAATAGGTTGGCACGTATTTGCATGTTAAGAAAGCGATAAATACAACAGTTTCATAATTTAAAGCAACAATAAAGGAAGGAAACAAAAAAGATAAGTCAGTTTTGCATCTTGAAAAGAAATTAAATACTTAAAGAAATTTAAACAAGTAATTGCACATAAGGGAGGGCACATATTCACAAGAACAATCTGAACTGGTAAAAGCCTAATATCCCTAGCGGAGTTGCCACACTGTCGCACCCCCTTTTTTCCTCTTCGCATCAGAAAATCGGGTTTATGACATTTTGGGTATAGGACAACTCATTCCTTTTGGGAACTGGGTTTCGCATTTGAAGAGTCGCCACTTAATGATTTAAGGTGCATTAGGACACCTATAGGGTGCATTTCTAAGTTTGTTTGATAACCAGAGATAGGGTAAGGTCTTGAAATTATCCTAAGGGGAAGATGTTAAGCACCCCTCAGGATACACTAGTGTGGTTCCCCGCCAGATAGTTTTGTGAATTTTGTACAATTAGCAGATAGACAAGTGTAGGCTCAAATAGTAGGGGATTTAGGTTTAAACACATAAGAGTTTGACATAACAATTATTAAAAGGCGAATTTTGAAAAGAAGTCACAGTTCTACAAATACTTGAGAATATAAAAGAAAAAGGGGGGGGGGGAGGTCCTAGGTTTATTTATAATATGGATCACATCAATGTGATACCCGGTGTCACACCTCCTTTTTCCGCACCCGCGGGGGCACAGGGGAGTTTTTTCCAATTAAAGGACAATCGAAGCGGGATTTGTTTATTTATTTCAGAGTCGCCACTTGGGAGATTTAGGGTGTCCCAAGTCACCAATTTTAATCCCGAATCGAGGAAATGAATGACTCTATATTACAGTCTGCGTACCAGAAATCTAGATAAGGAATTCTGTTAACCCGGGAGAAGGTGTTAGGCATTCCCGAGTTCCGTGGTTCTAGCACGGTCGCTCAACTGTTATATTTGGCTTGATTATCTGATTTTAAATACAATATGAACTTATGTGCAAATTTTATCTTTTAACCGCTTTATTATTATTGTTTTTACAAGAATGTGAACATCGCTTAAAACACGTCTTTGGACTGCGTCACATGAAATGCACCCACAATCCGGAACGCATTTTATTTGATGTTTTGAGATTTGGATTTGGGTCGCATGAAATGCACACCCGAGCTTAAGAAAGTAAATTATTAAACACGCGCCTAAAGAGACTATCGCGTTATTATTTTGCGGAGGCCGTGAAATTCGCTAAACGACCCTCCTGAATTCTAAGTAATTTTAAACAAGTATTTACTGAGGGCCCCGCAATTTGTGTTTTTATTCGGCGAGGCTCATCTCATTCTTATTTTTTAAAGAATTTGCAACGTCATGGAAATGCATCTCGGGCCACGCCACAATCAATGCGCCCGTGACTAGAGACATATTTCGACTCCGTTGAGATTTGGATTTGGGTCACATAAATGTGCACCCGAGTTTAGGGAGATAACATTATTAAAGGCGCGCCTAAAGCAACTAGCGCATTATTATTTTTTGGTAAGGCCGTGAAATTTGCTAAACGGCCCGTCCCAGAATCTAAATATTTTAATAAGGCTCCTATTAATCCCAACTTTGCTAGCGTATTGTTATTGTTATTAAATCCAACTTCTATTACTAAAAATGAGAAATATGGCTTTAACGCCAGTAGTCATGATTTTTCATTCAGACGTCCACATACTTATTGCAACGAGAGTACATAATACACGTGAGTACATACATTCGCAACAATTCACTGGATGTCAAATTGTTCCCTTAATAAACACAAACATATGCATAGAAGTAAACATTCTCGTAAAAACTTAAACCCACGATATATTCTCTCATTTACTTTAAACATATGCAGTAACTAATCATAAGATGAACATTTTTAACAAAGAAACGAAAATTGCATTGTTGACATTCATCTTAAACCATAATATACGAATCGAACGCAATGAAACAAAGGACGAAGAACACTAACCTTCGAACCTCGGCAAACCTAGAACGACAAATAGCGCCCCCGACGGAACTAAAACCGGATCTCACTGAACAACGACGGAACCTCGGACAAACACCTCGACGTGCCAGACCTCGACGGAAATAGAAAACTCGAACCCGCAAGTACTAACAATCCTCCATGTTCGCTGCTACTGACCTTTCTCGACCCAGCAGCTTGGTGCGAAAAGATGAAGCAGGAGGGGTCGAGGGACAGTGACGGGGTGGAAGAACACAACAACAGCTGCCTACGTTCCGACGAGGGGGGGGGGGTGACGACGAGGGTGGCTGGATTTTTGGCTCGGCAGGTGGTTTTGGGGTAGGGTTTGGTTAGGTTCAGGCGTTGGGGGGAACTGGTTGCGACGTGATGTTTGGACGCTGTGGGTGGTGGTTTCGGAGTACAGTGGCAATGGGGGGGGGAAGCTGGTGGTCGACGGACGTGGGGTGGTGGCGTTTCGAAGTTTGGACGCGAGAGGGTGGCGACGAAAGGTTGCTGGGCTTCGAACGTTGGGGGGTGCGACTGGAGGTGGAGAAATCTGTTTGTGGTGGTGTTAGGGTGGTGTTTGGGGCAGTGGTCGTGAGCAGTTGACGGAGTTGGAGGGGACGGGTGGTATTGGGTGGTTTTTTGACGATGGTGGTAATGGAGGTTGCTAGTGGCGGACTGCTTGGAGGTTGATGACGGGTGAGTAGGGGTTGTTTGGTTCAGACGATGGTCGACGAGGGGAGTGCGACGGGCTGTTTGGGCAGTGACGTTTGGTGGTGATGTTGAGCTGGTTTTTGGACGTGAGGGCGACTGGTTTGGTGGTTTTGCTGGACGGGGAGTGCGACGAAGCTTGGTGGTCAGTGGTCGACGATGGCGGAGCTCGCAACGGCAACAATGGCGGATTCAAGGAGGAGGAAGGCGATGGTTTGTTGGAGGTGGATCACGACGCGGGGAAGTGATGGTCGGAGCTTTTTTACAGTAGGTTCTTTTACTTTCTTCTTTTGAAGAAGAAAGAGCAACAATAGTTTTCTTCCCAATTTTTTCAAAGTCCTCCCTTTTCCTTTTGCCTTTGTCCGTGTTTTGTAGTGTTTTGCCCAGAAAAATGAGCCCCACGCGTGGTGGGGTTCAAGGCATATGTCCCCCACGCGTGGTGGGGTTCCCCACGTGTCCTGGACACGGTTTATTATGGGCTAGGTCCGAAAATTAGGCCTAAAACCGGGTAGTTTGAACCCGAATATTATTCTTTTGCCCAGACCCGAGAAATAGGAACACGTTGCTTAACTAGTCCTATGTAAGCAAAATAACTACCAAAAATAAGACTAGTATTTAACAAAACTATATCTTTTTAAATATTTTTAAGGATTTAAAATAGCTACAAAATATTAATAAAACTATTTTTGTAATTTTCGTAAATATTAAGATAAAATATGAAGTAATATTTTTGTATTTTTTCAAAGTTAAAATGACTATAAAATATTAATAAAACTATTTTTTTTGTAATTTTCGTTTTTAATAAAGACAAAATATAAAATAATATTTTTTGTATTAAAACGACTACAAAACATTAATATAATTATATATATTTTTTGTAATTTTCGAATTTATATAAAGTACCAAAATAAAGTACAATTTTTGTATTTTTCAAAATTATAATGACTGCAAACATTAATAGAACTATATATTTTAGTAATTTTTGAATTTATATAAAGTACCAAAATAAAGTACAATTTTTTGTATTTTTTCCACGTTTATGAGAAATGCATAAACTAAAATTCATATATGTATTTTTTTGTGATTTTTTCTTTTTGCAACGAAATAAAGTAAAAATAGTTAAAATGGCTATATTAGACCCAATTTCACATATTCACGCTAAAAATGTGAAAAATCTCGGGGAGGGTCAAAAATCACGTGCTTACAGCTGCCCCTCTTTGACTGGAAACACGAAGAGTTTTCCGACAAAGAACGACTAGACGTGTTTTTGACCCGACCATTACTTGGACGGACTACACTTAAGGAAAGGGAGGGAATGTGACCGAGCCCTGGTATCTGAGCTGCCTACATATCCTTGGTTATACAGGAATCAGGCCACGTGTAGTTCGAAATGAGAGAGATAGTGAAGTGTACCGAGGTGAAGAGCCGATCGAGGCGCCGTTCCGTTGAGGTTCCGGTCCGCGGTCCTGTCGTTACAACAAAAAACGAAGACTGAAAAAAAAGACTAACTAAGCCTATCAGCTACTAGTTACCGGGATTCCTATCTGTAAGTCTTCTGAAACTTGGTCTTGAGTCTTGAATGGTGCTTCATACATACTTCAGGTTTGATCCTTGATACAACTAGTTGTAGGTGCTAGTTCTTTGAGCGGACCACATCTGTTCTCTACTTCCGTACCTTGGGTTCTTTTCCCCTCTTGTTTTCTTGTTGTCTTTTCTTGACCAGCCTCTTGTGAATGCTGGGGATTTTATTGCTTCCTGCTGGAGATTCCTGTTGTATTCCTCTGCTTCATTGATTCTAAGTGTGCTCCTTTCTCATATGAGCGGGCTTTTGACTTCAATACTTCAATTGTATTCCCTTATTCTCCAGGTGGGTGCCTGATTTCTATTTTCTTTGTCCTTGTTCTCCAGGTGGACGCCTGATTTCTTCCTTCTTTGTCCTTGTTCTCCAGGTGGACGCCCGCATTATACTGGTGGGCGACCTAGAACTTAAATGTATTCCCGCATTATACTGGTGGGCGACCTAGAACTTAAAATGTATTCCCGCATTATACTGGTGGGCGACCTAGAACTTAAATGTATTCCCGCATTATACTGGTGGGCGACCTAGAACTTAAAATGTATTCCCGCATTATACTGGTGGGCGACCTAGAACTTAAATGTATTCCCGCATTATACTGGTGGGCGACCTAGAACTTAAATGTATTCCCGCATTATACTGGTGGGCGACCTAGAACTTAAATGTATTCCCGCATTATACTGGTGGGCGACCTAGAACTAAAATGTATTCCCGCATTATACTGGTGGGCGACCTAGAACTTAAATGTATTCCCGCATTATACTGGTGGGCGACCTAGAACTTAAATGTATTCCCACATTATACTGGTGGGCGACCTAGAACTTAAATGTATTCCCGCATTATACTGGTGGCGACCTAGAACTTAAATGTATTCCCGCATTATACTGGTGGGCGACCTAGAACTTAAATGTATTCCCGCATTTTACTGGTGGGTGACCTAGAACTTAAAAGTATTCCCGCATTTTACTGGTGGGCGACCTAGGAACTTAAATGTATTCCCGCATTATACTGGTGGGCGACCTAGAACTTAAATGTATTCCCGCATTTTACTGGTGGGCGACCTAGAACTTAAAAGTATTCCCGCATTATACTGGTGGGCGACCTAGAACTTAAATGTATTCCCGCATTATACTGGTGGGCGACCTAGAACTTAAATGTATTCCCGCATTATACTGGTGGGCGACCTAGAACTTAAATGTATTCCCGCATTTTACTGGTGGGCGACCTAGAACTTAAAAGTATTCCCGCATTATACTGGTGGGCGACCTAGGACTTAAATGTATTCCCGCATTATACTGGTGGGCGACCTAGAACTTAAATGTATTCCCGCATTTTACTGGTGGGCGACCTAGAACTTAAATGTATTCCCGCATTATACTGGTGGGCGATCTAGAACTTAAATGTATTCCCGCATTATACTGGTGGGCGACCTAGAACTTAAATGTATTCCCGCATTATACTGGTGGGCGACCTAGAACTTAAAAGTATTTGAAATTGTTTCCCCGTTCTTCCGAGAAAATTTTGACAATCGGTAGAAAATTTTCTGCCCCGGTTTTGGTGACTTCCCTGGCGTTGCATCTTGCTGCCATCATCAATCCTTTGTTTTCCTGCAGCAGACAAAAGAATTTAATTAGTTTTAATCGTGGTGGTAGAGGGTGCCTTTCCGGCGAACGATTTTTCTCTCTTCCCCTTTTCTTGCTTTATGTCCCCATAATTGATTAATGGGCAGAGTTGCCTGCTGGGGGTCTCTAGCCTGCTGAGGATTGACTTTCAATTAATCCCCTTTTCTGCTTTCTCTTTAAGCACATGCTGTGGGAGTCTGCTTTTAACTCCCGACACCACTCCCTTTAGGAGCTTACTTCCTCCAAAATTGCCGGGCACGATCACTGCATTGCCTGGGATCGGCTTTTAAGACTGTTTGTACTATCCTGCATTGGGTGAATTCCCCTCCGGTTTCTGGTAGTAAGCTTTGAAAAATCCTTTCAAGACAATTTTTTAGGAAAAAAAATAAAAGATAGAAAAAGGAGAAAGTCTTGCTGAACCAATATTTGGTGGGAGAAGAAACTCAAAAGAACTTATCTGGAGGACCTGACTGGTCCCCGTGATCATGACGTGCATCACAGATTCCCGACCCAGTCTATTTGTACCAATGGGTTTTCCCGATGGTCTGATTTGCTGGGGATGATAAAGGAGTGTCCATTTCGTTTCGAATGTGGTAGCTTTTGTGGATCTGTCTTGTCGCCTCATAGTGCCCTTCGAGGGGTTTTCACTAATGAGACTCTCTCTTTTCTCTCATCTCCCGGTGCCTTATGGTGCCTGTGAAGGTTTTCACCAATAAGACTCTCTCATTTCATATCCCTCGTCTTACATCGCCCCTCGGTGCCTGTGAAGGTTTTCACCGATAAGACTCTCTCATTTTATTTCTTTCGAGGAATCGGGGCGTTGTAGATACGATCCTCTCTTCTGGGGATTCCTTTGACCATCAATTCATTCCCAGTCTTGCGATCCTCTTCTTTGCTGGGGATCAGTGCATTATTCTCGGCCGTATTTGCCTGACTCGACATCTCTTGAACATTGATCGGGAGGTCTTTTGGACGTTGATGTTGGCACTGGTGTGGGGTTAAAGAAAGCCTATAAAAATGAAAATAATTTGATGGGTGATGTGCTACAACTTTTGGAATCAAACCTTTGTTGGAACTTAAAACATAACCTCTGCCCCAATTTTCTTGCTTGGGGAATTTATTTTTTTACACTTATGTTGCGCTATGTGCGTTACGCACACTGTGTCTATTATGCACACTATGTACATTATGCATCCTATATTTGCTATGATGCATACTATGACCGAGCCGTGAGGCGCCTACGTATCCTCTTCGAGGAATCAGGTCAAACGTAGTTCCCACTTTTTTGTATTTCTTGTGATTTTATCTTCTTCTTTTTTTTTCTTCTTTTCATTTCTTTTTTTTTTTCATGTCTTTTCCATTAGTGATTCCAAAAGAGGGGTATGAAAGAATTACTTAGGCTCAAAGGGGGAAGCAAGGGTTAAAAGTGTTTGGATAGAAGAAAGAATTGCCTCCGTCATCTCATTATCCAATAAATGCCAAATACAAACAAATAAACCAACAATTGCCATAATTAAAGAAATTATGCATAATATCTCTTGACTGCATCTGAATTGATAGCCATGTCGACACATCTCCCCTCGACATCTGTCAAACACAAAGCACCGTTGGACAATACTCTGGTCACGATATAAGGCCCTTGCCAATTTGGGGCGAATTTGCCTTTTGCCTCGACCTGATGTGGGAGGATCTTCTTCAATACCTGCTGCCCTACTTCAAACTTCCTGGGGCGCACCTTCTTATTATATGTTCTTGCCATTCTCTTCTGGTACAGCTGACCATGGCACACTGCTGCCAATCTTTTCTCATCTATCAGGCTCAACTGTTCCAATCGAGCTTTGACCCATTCATCATCATTAATCCCGGCTTCAGCGACAATTCGGAGGGACGGAATTTCGACCTCCGCTGGTATTACGGCCTCAGTTCCATACACCAACAAATAAGGAGTTGTGCCTATGGAAGTTCGGACGGTAGTGCGGTAACCCAACAAAGCAAAGGGTAATCTCTCGTGCCATTGTCTGGACCCTTCCACCATTTTTCGCAGTATCTTCTTGATATTCTTATTGGCTGCTTCGACTGCTCCATTCGCCTTGGGACGATATGGGGTGGAATTGCGGTGTGTAATCTTGAATTGTTGGCATACCTCTCTCATCAAGCTGCTATTAAGATTCGCACCGTTATCCGTGATGATCACTTTTGGGATCCCAAATCTGCAGATGATATGGGAGTGAACAAAGTCCACCACTGCCTTCTTGGTTACTGATTTGAAGGTTTTAGCCTCAACCCATTTGGTGAAGTAATCAATGGTCACGAGAATGAACCTATGACCGTTGGATGCTGCCGGCTCGATGGGCCCAATGACATCCATGCCCCATGCCACAAACGGCCAGGGTGCTGACATCGTATGTAACTCTGTTGGCGGAGAATGAATCAAATCTCCATGTATCTGGCACTGATGGCATTTCCTCACAAAAGTGATACAGTCGTGTTCCATGGTGAGCCAATAACACCCTGTTCGAAGGATCTTTCTTGCCAATATATATCCGCTCATGTGTGGCCCACAAACTCCAGCATGTACCTCTGCCATAACCGTCGTTGCTTGACTGGCATCTATGCATCTCAACAATCCCAAATCCGGGGTTCTTTTGTACAATACTCCTCCACTGAGGAAGAAACCATTCGACAAACGCCGAAGGGCTCTTTTTTGGTCTCTAGAGGCATGTTCTGGATATATCCCCATTCTGAGGTATTCCTTGATATCATGAAACCAGGGTTCGCCATCTGCTTCTTCTTCTATGGCATTGCAGTAGGCGTGCTGATCACGGACCTGGATGTGTAGAGGATCAACATACATTTTGTCAGGGTGGTGCAACATTGATGCTAAGGTGGCCAAGGCATCCGCAACCTCATTGTGAACTCTCGGGATGTGTTTGAACTTCACCGATCGAAATTGCTTGCTCAGATCATGCAAGCATTGTCGGTATGGTATGAGCTTTAGATCTCGTGTTTCCCATTCACCCTGAATTTGATGTACCAAGAGGTCCGAGTCTCCCAAGACCAAGACGTCTTGGACATCCATGTCAGCAGCCAAGCGCAGACCCAGAATGCAAGCCTCATACTCGGCCATATTGTTGGTGCAATAGAAGCGTAGTTGAGCCGTAACAGGATAATGCCGTCCTGTTTCAGAAATGAGTACTGCTCCTATTCCAACCCCTTTTGCGTTTGCAGCTCCATCGAAGAAAAGCTTCCAACCCGGTTCCTCAGGTAATTCCAACTCATTCGTATGCATCACCTCTTCGTCAGGAAAATACGTTCTTAAGGGCTCGTATTTTTCATCAACGGGATTCTTTGCCAAATGGTCCGCCAACGCCTGGGCTTTCATGGCCGTCCTCATCACATAGATGATATCAAACTCTGTGAGCAGAATTTGCCATTTTGCCAACCTTCCCGTGGGCATAGGTTTCTGAAAGATATACTTCAATGGGTCCAAACGGGATATGAGATAAGTAGTATACGAAGACAGGTAGTGCTTCAACTTCTGAGCTACCCAAGTTAAGGCACAACATGTTTTCTCGAGTTGAGTGTACTTGACCTCATGTACTGTGAATTTCTTGCTAAGATAGTAGATGGCCTGCTCCTTCCTTCCTGTGTCATCATGTTGCCCCAATACACAACCAAATGAATTTTCCAAGACCGTTAGGTAAAGAATTAAGGGCTTCCCAGGCTTCGGCGGGACCAATACGGGTGGATTAGACAGATACCCTTTGATTTGGTCGAAAGCCTCCTGACACTCTGCCGTCCAACCTACTGCAGCATCCTTTCTCAGCAGCCGAAATATGGGCTCACAAGTTGCTGTGAGTTGAGCGATGAACCTGCTGATGTAATTGAGTCTACCCAGCAAACTCATTACCTCTGTTTTGTTCCTTGGCGGTGGCAAATCTCGGATGGATTCAATTTTGGATGGGTCTAACTCAATCCCCCGTCGACTGACGATGAATCCTAGCAACTTTCCTGATGGAACCCCGAATGCGCATTTGGCCGGGTTAAGCTTGATATCATACCTCCGGAGTCTTTGGAAAAATCTCCTTAGGTCTGCTACATGGTCCTCCTGACGCCAAGATTTGATGATCACATCATCGACGTACACCTCGATTTCCTTGTGTATCATGTCATGAAACACAGCAGTCATTGCTCGCATGTACGTTGCCCCGGCGTTCTTTAACCCGAACGGCATTACCCGATAGCAGTAGGTTCCCCATGGCGTAATAAACGCTGTCTTCTCAGCATCCTCTTCGTCCATTAGGATCTGATGATAACCCGCATAGCAATCCACAAAGGATCCGATCTCGCGCCCAGCGCAATTATCGATCAGGATATGAATGTTGGGTAACGGAAAATTGTCCTTGGGACTTGCTTTGTTGAGGTTGCGGTAGTCGACGCACACCCTGATTTTTCCATCCTTCTTTGGGACTGGTACCACATTGGCCAACCACTCGGGATATCGAGTGACCCGAATGACCTTTGCCTGCAACTGCTTAATCACCTCTTCTTTGATTTTTACACTCATTTCTGTTTTAAATTTCCTTAGTTTTTGCTTGACCGGAGGGTATGCCGGGTCAGTGGGCAATTTGTGAACCACTAAATTGGTGCTTAATCCAGGCATATCGTCATATGACCATGCAAAAACATCTTTGAATTCCATGAGGGTTTTGATCAATTCTTCTCTGACATTCGGCTCAATGTGGATACTAATTTTGGTCTCTTGGACGTTATCAGCGTCTCCTAGATTCACAGCCTCGGTGTCATTTAGGTTAGGCTTGGGTTTCTCTTCAAATTGGCACAGTTCTCGGTTTATCTCTTCGAAGGCTTCCCCTTCGTCACATTCAGATTCATCGTCACAAACGACCTCTTGCATCATTGAGTCGGTTTCAGATTGATTTATTAGACTAGGTCGAAGATCCGCTGTGCATGCCATGTCATTAGAACCAGTAAAAAGAGAACTGTTCAGAAAGAAAAAGAACAAAACAAAATTAAAATGGGACAAAAGAAAAGAACTTCATTAAACTTGCGGGATAAAAGGGTTCACACTTTTACAAAACGAAAGTAAAATTTGGATTACACCCTTGAATAATCCGGACAAAACAAAACACACAAAACATAAATCAAAGCCTACTACCAAGACTCCCCTCGGACAGGAAGAGGAGTAACTGTCCAATTGTTGGTCTTGGCCTCAGGCCCCACAAACTGTATCTCTGCTCTGCTGGAACCTTCTCCAGCTTCCACCATACTGACATCCGCGAATAGCCTCTCAAAACTCTGATTCAGGTCTTCATTTATACCGATCAAAGGTCCTAGAATCTTTGGGACCGGTGACCCCTTGGCACTTGCTTTGACAAAAGACCTTGAGAGGCGTGGCACTGGTTTAGGCAGAAACCAGACCCTCTTCTTCATTTTTCGCGCTTGCTTCCTATCTGCTGCGGTTGGTTTGAACCCCAATCCGAAAGTTTCCAGATTTTTAGGAAGGGAGACAGGTTGGACAATCCCTTGAAGCTCGACTCCCAGGCCTTTTCCCGGCACAAATCCATTACCCAGCATTTCTGAGACCATCATGACTGTTGCGGCAGCTACCCTAGGGTGCGGGATGATTTCTCCTTCAGAAATTTTGTTGGCCGACCCTGTATCGAAAATCTGGTAGACCCAAGGACCTTTGTCATCAGCGGTCTCTATGAAAGGTACAATGGTTCCGCCCATGGTGCACGTTGTATCCTCGCCGTGTAACACGACCTCTTGTCTTTCCCACTCGAACTTCACCATCTGATGTAGGGTGGAAGGCACCGCTTTGGCTGCATGAATCCAGGGTCGTCCCAACAGCAGGTTGTAAGATACTGTGGCGTCCAACACCTGGAATTCCATGGTAAATAGGACCGGACCAATGGTCAGTTCAAGTACAACATCCCCCACAGTGGCCGTTCCGTTTCCGTCAAACCCTCGGACATAGATACTGTTCTTGTGGATCCTTCCGTGGTCGATCTTTAACTGGTTTAAGGTAGATAGTGGGCAAATATTGGCGCTTGAGCCGTTATCCACCAATACTCGAGTTACCACCGAGTCCTCACATTTGACAGCTAGGTATAGGGCTTTGTTATGCTCCGTGCCTTCCACCGGCAGGTCATCATCTGAGAATGTTACCCTGTTCACCTCGAAAATCTTGCTGGCAATGGTTTCCAGTTGATTTACAGAAATCTCACTGGGTACATGAGCTTCGTTCAATATCTTCAGCAGGGCCCGACGATGCTCCTCAGAATGGATCAGTAACGACAACAGTGAGATCTGGGCCGGTGTTTTTCTCAGCTGTTCGACCACAGAATAGTCCTGTACTTTCATCTTCCTCAGGAACTCTTCAGCCTCTTCTTCGGACACAGGTTTCTTGGTTGCAACTGGGTTGGTTCTTCTTAGCTCCACCGGAGCAAAACATCGACCTGATCGAGTCAGCCCTTGCGCTTCACAACTGACTTCTTCCACCTGTTTTCCTTTGTACATCACCACCGCCTTTTCATATTTCCAAGGCACAGCCCTGCTGTCAATCATCGGCAGCTGGACCACAGGCTTTATGGTCACCCGTTCTCTACATACCCCTTTCAACACGACCGCCGGTGTGGGCGGGATCCCTGGTATTACCAACTTGCTTGGCTCGGGTTTGCTTGTTATGGCGGACGGGCTCTTTCCCAATATCACTACCGGCTTGACGCCTTCTCCCTGCGACTGTACACTCGTTCCTCCACTGGTTGAGACTTCTTTCGGGGCGGCTTGGATCATCATCACTGTTTGCGAGGGTTTTCTCAATTCTCCTCCCTCACACACTAACTCAATCATGTGAGTTTCGTGGTGCACTGGCAGTGGGTTTTGGTTGATGTTAGGAGCCTCCGGTGTCTGGACCTCGATCTTATTGGTGTCAATAAGATCCTGTATGGCATGCCTTAATTTCCAGCACTTCTTGGTATCATGCCCGAGCATCCCTGAACAGTATTCACAACTGATTGATCGATCCAAGTTCTGAGGTGGGGGATTTGGTTCTCGAGTCTGGACAGGACTAACCAAACCCAATTGCCTCAGCTTGTGGAACAAAGCGGTGTAGGTTTCTCCCAACTCCGTGAAAGTTCTCTGCTTCCGCAACCTGTCATTCCTAGCATCTGGATTTCCCCGAAATCCTACCCCTGAAGGGTTTCTATACGCCCTTGGTGGAGGGTAGGTGTTTTGTGGTGGTGCATATATGTTCTGGGGAGCCGGTGCGCGCCATTGTGGGCGAACCGGAGGCTGAGTGTATGCCTGGGCTTGGTGTACGGAACAATGTGGTTCTCGAGGTGGATAGAAATTTTGTGGTGGGCTGTATGGGTATTCTGACCTGTGAGGTCTGGGTTGGTTGTAGTGTGGCCTGCCAGCCCTGGACCAACTGCCTGCCTCGATCGTGGCAACCTCTTCTTTCTTTCTTCTCAACGCACCTCCCGTGCCGTTTTGAATAGCCTGGGTTGTGGCCTTGAGTGCCGAATAGTTCAAGATCTTGTCAGACCTTAAACCCTCTTCTATCATGACCCCTATCTTGACCACCTCGTTGAAAGATTTTCCAACTGTTGTCACCAAGTGACCAAAGTAGGTTGGATCCAATGTTTGCAAGAAATAGTCCACCATCTCTCCCTCTCTCATGGGAGGATCGACTCTAGCTGCTTGTTCTCTCCAGCGGAACTCGAACTCGCGAAAACTTTCCCCGGGTTTCTTCCCAGTTCTCAATAATGTGAGACGGTCGGGGACTATCTCAAGATTGTACTGGAAATGACCCGCAAAAGCCTGCGCCAGATCATCCCACGTGTACCACCTGCTGGAATCCTGCCTGGTATACCATTCTAGTGCAGATCCGCTCAGACTTTGGCCGAAATAAGCTATCAACAGTTCATCCTTGCCGCCTGCCCCTCTCATTTTGCTACAGAATCCCCGCAAATGTGCCATGGGATCACCGTGCCCTTCATATAAATCAAACTTAGGCATCTTAAAACCAGCCGGGAGTTGGACGTCTGGGAAAGGACACAGATCTTTGTATGCTACGCTGATTTGATTGCCCAATCCGTGCAAGTTCCTGAAGGACTGCTCCAGGCTTTTGAACTTTCTCAACACTTCATCCTGTTCAGGAGCCTTAACTGGCTTCTCAACCTCTGCCGGCATTTCTAAATGTGGATTGTAAGCTTGAGGCTCGGGTGCATGGAATGTAGGCTCAGGGGGATAGTATTGTGTATCGTGAGCCTGAAACAATGGCTCACTGGTCGTTCTCTGCAAAGGGGCTGATGTAGGTCCCACAAAAATGGGAATATTGGGTGTTGGGAGAGGTTGGTGGGGTGGTGGAGCTTGGGAATCATGAGGGCTTCTTTCTTGATGATAAAGGGGATTTGGGCGGCTTGTGGAAGGGCCAGAGTGAGGGTATTCTGGCATGTGCCCCAGTGTTTCAGGGCTCTTTTGTGTTTTGGCTATGGCTAGCTGCATTGCATTCATCTCTAGTCCCATCCTTTCAATCTTTTCCATCGCTTCTTTTAGCAACTGGCTCATCGGCCTCTCTTCCTCATTACTATTCTCTGAAGTAGTCATGCTGGTTGCTATCGGTCCTTTGGATCTGGTTTGATAAGGGTGTGTTGCCAGAATTCTTTAACAACTAACTGTCTTCATCAGACAACAACAAACTTTGTTAGCGTTAGAGTTTAACGGATTTAATCTCAACACATAGAGGATGCAATGCTCCTAGGTAGTTAACCGTTTCTACATGCTTTGCTTTAAACAACACGCGTCATCCCGGTTTGCTCATTTATCCCCTTTTCTTGTTTTTTTATTATTTTTTTATTTATTATTCCTCCTTTTTTATTTTTATACTTCCTTTTCTTTCTTTATTAAAATCGGTCGAATCTTATGGGGATTGCCTACGTATCACGTCCCCGCGCGAATCAGACCAGGCGTAGTTCTGCCTTAAAGTAAAGAAACACAAAATTCTTGTGAAATCGTTAAATTCATTCTCAAAATTTTGCTATTACAAATTACTTCAAGCAAGGAATAGCAATAGTACAGACTCCACAGTTCTTAACCCGTTTTGACTAAAAGAAAAGAAAACAACATATGGAAAAGCAACAAAGCCAAATAAACAAGACTCAACCAAAGATTAATTTTCCAACTTAGGGGCCCGCGAGGCATCATTCGGCCTTTCCGCGGCCCTTGGTGTGAGGTCCCTCTGCAGGCTTTTCAACTCATTCATGATTCGGTGGACGCAACCCATGATGGAAACAAGGAGGGTCTTCCGAGGCATTTGCTCGCATGCCAGGCATCTCATGTAGATGTAATGCCCAATCTCGTCGATCCTTCCTCGAATGTTGTCCCTTTCTGCGAACAAATGCCTTATCTGTTTGCGTATTGTTGGCAAGCTGATCCTGGAACATCTCCATTTGTCTTTCCATTCTGGTCATTGCATCGTAACATCGCCTTCTGTCGGCTTGGGCATCCCGTGTTTGCTTGAAGATCCTCTCTTGAAGAGAGGCATTCGTTTCCCTTAATGTCCCGATGCTCAGTTCATAATCCCTTATGACTTGTTGCAGGCGCTGCCTCCGGGCCATTGTACCCTTTGCCCACTTGGTCCGCAATCTTGCTGTGCTAGCCTTGGCTCTTTCCAAATCTTCCTGGCATTCCGCAACCTGATCCTTTAACCCCGCTATCAATCTTTTATCCGCCCGGCTTCTCAGCTGGTTATCAGCCTCCTTTTTCATCCTCCGGATCTGAGCTTTGAGGATCTCGCCTTCTCTGATTAATCTGTTCTTTTCTCCCTTGTGGGCAGCAGACTGTAATTGGCATTCAAACCTCATATCCTGAACTTGTTGCTTCAGTTTGCCTGTTTCGGCAAGATATTCCCGCTCTTTGGCCAACCAGCCCCACTGCTCTTGTGAAGATTTGGCAAATTCTTGCAGGTGAGGTCTTTTGGTCGGTCTTCCAGATGATGTCTCCCCTTTGTACCAGGCCTGATACCCGGGCGAAACTTCCCCTTTTGCCCGATTCATTACACAAGTATTTGCTTCTAAGTATTGACATTGGCTCCAAATTTGACGAACCCTTGCTTCAGGAAACTGGCCGTCGGGACTGATCTCGATTACCTGGATGCTCAGATCCTCGTCTTTCGGCACTATCTGATACCTCCCAAGTTGCCTTAAAACCCGATGCGGCGCGTATGGTTGAATGCTCTTAAGTCCCATTAAGAGAAAATGGGGCCTGGCTGCTGGCATGTATATGACTTCGTCGATCGGTAACCATCCTAGCGCCCACTGTATTTGACTGGCGTTGAGGGTATGGAAATATGAGGTCCATGCTGTGACTCCTTCCGGTAGGTAGGTCTCATTAACTCTGGTATAGAACTCCTCTATGCAGGTCTTTTCAGCGGATCCATGGCTCAGAAACTGGGCTCGGTGACATAGGTGTTCGGTCATCCACATTTGCAACAACAAATTGCAACCCTCGAAAAAGCTTCCTCCGGCTTTGCAAGACGTGAGAGCCCGGAACATATCAGATACTATCATGGGCGCCAACGTACTATCTCTCTGTGTGAGCAACGTACTGACGACCCCTGCTATCTTTATGTCAATATTCCCGTCTTTTCTTGGGAATACTAGTAGTCCTAAGAAAGTTATCATGAAAGCAATCCGTCTATGTTCTTCCCACTTTTGACGATTACTTTTGCTGCACAACTGGTTTTCTGGCTTGTCGAATCCTCCTATGTGACCATATCTTTGATATATGAAACTCATGCTGCAAAAACCTTTTGCCAAGTCAGGGTTATGAATTGTTCTGACTATCTTTAAGGAGTCCAGAAACCGGTGTATTGCTACAGCTCTTGGAGCAATCAGATATTTGTGCCTCAAAGGAGTCTCAGCGCTGCCGATATACCCTGCTATTTCTTCTAAAGTTGGGGTAAGTTCAAAATCCGAGAAATGGAAGACATTGTGCGCAGGATCCCAGTGGGGGACTAGTGCCCTTATGATATCTCCTCGTGGCCTGATATCCAACAAACTCGTGAGGCCTTTCAGATACTTCTTGATTTCGTCATGCCCTTCTTTGCCTAAATCATTCCACCAGAGCCGCAATTGGAGGGGGATTTTACTCATGATTGAAAAGGGTTCATTTGGAGTCGTGCTCATTCTGCACATTTATTAATAAGATTTTAACAAACGAAACTTATTCTGATAAAAAACAAAAATATATACGATTTTTCTCAAAAGGATTTCTGAACACGACCTCTCAGCACTTCATGAACGAAGATTTTTAAGGTTGTGTGAGGGAAAAAAACGAGGTGGCCGTCTGTACCAAGGCACCCTTCCGGAGTTCCTTTCGGGAACATTTGGCCATTTTTGACATAAGCGGCATCACCCGGACTTGTTTATGACTCTTTTATCATTTTTCAAAAATAGAAAATTCAACATTGCAAACACGGCCTTTCGATGCCTCGGGGACGAAGATTTTTAAGGCTATGTGGGTCGACTGGACCAAAAAAAAATGACCCAAGGGTGGCTGTTTATGCAAAGTCAGCCTTCCGGCGTCCCATTCGGGAACATTCGGCTATTTATGACAAAACAACATCACCAAAATTAAAATTTGACATATACCTTTTGTTATTTATTTATTTTTGGCTTTTTTAGCAAAAGGTGGGGTTGGACCCGATGAGGGTTGCCTACGTATCTCACATCCGGTGAGAATCAAACCCGCATAGTTCGGGCAATCAAGGATAAGTAGATGAACTAATCTCTTTTTTTTTTTTTTATTATTATTATTATCTTTGTGAAAGAACTACTTTAAAAGAAGAAAGGAAATATTGATTTTCTCTTTTTTAAAAGAAAGACTTCTAAGATATATTTTTGAATTTTCATTTGTTTTTTTTTCTCTTATTCTAAAAAGAAAATATTGAAGTATTGAAGTCAAATCTTTTTTTTTTATTTTCATTTTTTTTTCTTTTATAAAAGAAAATATTTTTTGGAATTCTACTTCTAATAAAAGAAATGCTTCTAAAGAAAAGATTTTTGAATTTTGAATTTTCTTTTCAATATTTAAAGAAGAGGAAAAAAAATATTTTCGGATTCTTTTTATTATATATATATATATATATTTAAAACTTTTCTAAAGAAGTCAATAACGGAAAATATTTTTGGATTTTTGTTTCGAAAACTGGGAGTCTAAAAGAACTTTTCTAGACTTTGCAAGACAAACATTTTTGCAACAAATGAAGCTATATATACATTTTAGGAAATAGTGAAAAACCTTTGGATATATATATATATATATATATATATATATATATATATATATATATATATATATATATATATATATTTGCAACTAATAATAAAACCGCTTTCAAAACAAACTATTTTTTTTAAAAAAACAAACTATTTTATTTATTTTTATTTTTATTTTGGCATTTTCATAAACAAATAAATAAATAAAAACCCATTTCAAAACAAGACTTTTTTATTTTAATTTTTATGGCAAGACAAACTATTTTTTTCTAATTTTTTTTTGAAAAACAAGACAAAGCCACTACTCTTTTTTTCTATTTTTCCCTTGCTTTTAATAAAACAAACTAATAAGACATTTTTTCATTTTTCTCAAAATTTCGGCAGAGTTTTGACAGTATTTGTGTATTAGTTTTTTTTTTCAAAAATAAACAATCGATTCCCTAACCGCTATTTCTTTTTTTTCAATTTCACAATATTCATAATATTCAAACACCGGTCAACGAGACAAAATAAATGCACGGAAAACAAATAGGATGCCTCAAGATGGTTTATTATTTTCAGGTTGCTTGTCCTAGACGGACCCAACCCCTGTGTTGAGTCCCCTAAGTCAAATGCACATGATGCAAATAAACGTTCCTACTAGGGATCCGGCATGAAGTCACGTTATTCTATGTTCAAAACCTGAGTCGGTGTTCTAGACAGTGTACCCGAGCGGACAACTCGAGTTGAGGAAGGAGCTCCTTTCCGGGAACCAAAAGGCCAGCCGGCTTAGAAACTTTCCGAGCCTCTTTTATTTAGGGTATGACACTAACAGAATAGGGAGTCTCAACCAGTAAGCACATCCCCGGAGGTAAGAAGAGAAAGGTTTCGGCACAGTTTATATACAGTTCAAATAATATCAAAGCGGTAAAAGCAGCATTTAGCACATTAGGCTCAAAACATGTAATAATCAGATAAAACCAAATATAACAATTTATCTAAGCTCGAATTTCTAACCCTGAACCAGTGGTTCTGGGTCAAAATCCCACAGCAGAGTCGCCAGAGCTGTCACACCTCCTTTTTCCGCACCCGCGGGGGCACAAGGGAGTTTTTTCCAATTAAAGGACAATCGAAGCGGGATTTGTTTATTTATTTCAGAGTCGCCACTTGGGAGATTTAGGGTGTCCCAAGTCACCAATTTTAATCCCGAATCGAGGAAATGAATGACTCTATATTACAGTCTGCGTACCAGAAATCTAGATAAGGAATTCTGTTAACCCGGGAGAAGGTGTTAGGCATTCCCGAGTTCCGTGGTTCTAGCACGGTCGCTCAACTGTTATATTTGGCTTGATTATCTGATTTTAAATACAATATGAACTTATGTGCAAATTTTATCTTTTAACCGCTTTATTATTATTGTTTTTACAAGAATGTGAACGTCGCTTAAAACATATGTCTTTGGACTGCGTCACATGAAATGCGCCCACAATCCGGAACATATTTTATTTGACGTTTTGGGATTTGGATTTGGGTCGCATGAAATGCGCACCCAAGTTTAAGAAAGTAAATTATTAAACACGCGCCTAAAGAGACTATCGCGTTATTATTTTGCGGAGGCCGTGAAATTCGCTAAACGACCCTCCTGAATTCTAAGTAATTTTAAACAAGTATTTACTGAGGGCCCCGCAATTTGTGTTTTTATTCGGCGAGGCTCATCTCATTCTTATTTTTTAAAGAATTTGCAACGTCATGGAAATGCATCTCGGGCCACGCCACAATCAATGCGCCCGTGACTAGAGACATATTTCGACTCCGTTGAGATTTGGATTTGGGTCACATAAATGTGCACCCGAGTTTAGGGAGATAACATTATTAAAGGCGCGCCTAAAGCAACTAGCGCATTATTATTTTTTGGTAAGGCCGTGAAATTTGCTAAACGGCCCGTCCCAGAATCTAAATATTTTAATAAGGCTCCTATTAATCCCAACTTTGCTAGCGTATTGTTATTGTTATTAAATCCAACTTCTATTACTAAAAATGAGAAATATGGCTTTAACGCCAGTAGTCATGATTTTTCATTCAGACGTCCACATACTTATTGCAACGAGAGTACATAATACACGTGAGTACATACATTCGCAACAATTCACTGGATGTCAAATTGTTCCCTTAATAAACACAAACATATGCATAGAAGTAAACATTCTCGTAAAAACTTAAACCCACGATATATTCTCTCATTTACTTTAAACATATGCAGTAACTAATCATAAGATGAACATTTTTAACAAAGAAACGAAAATTGCATTGTTGACATTCATCTTAAACCATAATATACGAATCGAACGCAATGAAACAAAGGACGAAGAACACTAACCTTCGAACCTCGGCAAACCTAGAACGACAAATAGCGCCCCCGACGAAACTCAAACCGGATCTCACTGAACAACGACGGAACCTCGGACAAACACCTCAACGTGCCGGACCTCGACGGAAATAGAAAACTCGGACCCGCAAGTACTAACAATCCGCCATGTTCGCTGCTACTGACCTTTCTCGACCCAGCAGCTTGGTGCGAAAAGATGAAGCAGGAGGGGTCGAGGGACAGTGACGGGGTGGAAGAACACAACAACAGCTGCCTACGTTCCGACGAGGGGGGGGTGACGACGAGGGTGGCTGGATTTTTGGCTCGGCAGGTGGTTTTGGGGTAGGGTTTGGTTAGGTTCAGGCGTTGGGGGGAACTGGTTGCGACGTGATGTTTGGACGCTGTGGGTGGTGGTTTCGGAGTACAGTGGCAACGAATGGGGGGGGGAAGCTGGTGGTCGACGGACGTGGGGTGGTGGCGTTTCGAAGTTTGGACGCGAGAGGGTGGCGACGAAAGGTTGCTGGGCTTCGAACGTTGGGGGGTGCGACTGGAGGTGGAGAAATCTGTTTGTGGTGGTGTTAGGGTGGTGTTTGGGGCAGTGGTCGTGAGCAGTTGACGGAGTTGGAGGGGACGGGTGGTGTTGGGTGGTTTTTTGACGATGGTGGTAATGGAGGTTGCTAGTGGCGGACTGCTTGGAGGTTGACGACGGGTGAGTAGGGGTTGTTTGGTTCAGACGGTGGTCGACGAGGGGAGTGCGACGGGCTGTTTGGGCAGTGACGTTTGGTGGTGATGTTGAGCTGGTTTTTGGACGTGAGGGCGACTGGTTTGGTGGTTTTGCTGGACGGGGAGTGCGACGAAGCTTGGTGGTCAGTGGTCGACGATGGCGGAGCTCGCAACGGCAACAATGGCGGATTCAAGGAGGAGGAAGGCGATGGTTTGTTGGAGGTGGGTCACGACGCGGGGAAGTGATGGTCGGAGCTTTTCTACAGTAGGTTCTTTTACTTTCTTCTTTTGAAGAAGAAAGAGCAACAGTAGTTTTCTTCCCAATTTTTTCAAAGTCCTCCCTTTTCCTTTTGCCTTTGTCCGTGTTTTGTAGTGTTTTGCCCAGAAAAATGAGCCCCACGCGTGGTGGGGTTCAAGGCATATGTCCCCCACGCGTGGTGGGGTTCCCCACGTGTCCTGGACACGGTTTATTATGGGCTAGGTCCGAAAATTAGGCCTAAAACCGGGTAGTTTGAACCCGAATATTATTCTTTTGCCCAGACCCGAGAAATAGGAACACGTTGCTTAACTAGTCCTATGTAAGCAAAATAACTACCAAAAATAAGACTAGTATTTAACAAAACTATATCTTTTTAAATATTTTTAAGGATTTAAAATAGCTACAAAATATTAATAAAACTATTTTTGTAATTTTCGTAAATATTAAGATAAAATATGAAGTAATATTTTTTGTATTTTTCAAAGTAAAAATGACTATAAAATATTAATAAAACTATTTTTTTTTGTAATTTTCGTTTTTAATAAAGACAAAATATAAAATAATATTTTTTGTATTAAAACGACTACAAAACATTAATAGAATTATATATATTTTTTGTAATTTTCGAATTTATATAAAGTACCAAAATAAAGTACAATTTTTGTATTTTTCAAAATTATAATGACTGCAAACATTAATAGAACTATATATTTTAGTAATTTTTGAATTTATATAAAGTACCAAAATAAAGTACAATTTTTTGTATTTTTTCCACGTTTATGAGAAATGCATAAACTAAAATTCATATATGTATTTTTTGTGATTTTTTCTTTTTGCAACGAAATAAAGTAAAAATAGTTAAAATGGCTATATTAGACCCAATTTCACATATTCACGCTAAAAATGTGAAAAATCTCGGGGAGGGTCAAAAATCACGTGCTTACACCCGGTATGACACTCCTCAGAAGAGGGGATACACGTGGTATTAGCGCACTGGTCATCATATCCATATCTACCCTTCCCACCCCATTAAGGTATTAAAACGCGGATTGGTCTCGACCTCTATTACATGCTATTACCCGTCCCGTTCCTATCAGTCCTGGAGGAACTTAGGATTACTATTCCTATAAGAGGGATGATTTTAGGCTGACTTTTAAGTTTTTAAAGGTAAAAGACTAAGGCGACATTCAAAACACATAGGACTGCACATTAGGGGAAACATAGAAACAACTAAGAGGCTCATATATACCTCCTCAAGTAAAGCATATAAATAGCATGACTTAAACACATTTAGGGTCAAAATAAGTACTAAGGCAGGAGAGTTTTAATTGTTGAAGCAGACCAATTTATTACATAACTAAGATAAGAAGTCCGAATCAGGATTGCCTGCTGGTTGTAGTAGTTGCTAATTAAACAAAGACGGATTCGGTTTTGTTGTTATTACCTAAGGCTTGCCTAAGTGTGTATCAGTGACATCCTATAAACATGATGTCTATTACTGATTAAGAATGCAGCAAAGCAGTGACAGTTTTAAACGAGCGATTTGGATCTTATAGGCATGCTATCTAAACCGTATTAATGAAAAAGGAGTAGGTTGTTTAAAACTGATTCTGAACAATACGAGCCAAACTGATTTTTTAACTAGACTAGTTTCAGCTCCTATAGGCATGATCTCTATTATTGCTGATTTTTAATTCCAATAGACATGATATCTAGTTGAACATGAAATGAAGCAGGCAGGACTTACTTGAAATTTCTATAGGCATGATTTCTATGAGAAATACTGATTTTAATCTTATAGACATGACGTCTGATTATAGCCATTAGATCCTATAGGCATGGTGTCTACGTGTGGTAATATAACATGCAACATTCATTAAGCAAGTCATATAGGCATGTTCTCTATCTGCGTGAAAGTGGAGCATGCAGAACTTGAATCAAAACAGAACAGATCCTATAGGCATGGTATCTACCCTTCTAATAGCTAAACATGCATAGTTACCCCATCCTTTTCACTAGCTAACCCCAATATTTGTTAAATTATTACAGACCAAGTACAGAATTACAACAGAAAAGTGCAAAATAAGAAGTTACAACCATAGGAAGCCTAATTCTGACTTCCTCTCTGAGTTATAGAATAAACCACCTCAAATGCCACTTGTTTCAAAGCCTTTCTCATATCTGGGTGTGTCAAAGTTCCCTAAGGGTCTCAAGGGACCCCGGGCAGTGCTTACACCCAGGTTTGCATAACCAGATAGAGATGAGTGCAGTGTGGAAGGGCCAACCCTTATGTGTCCAAGTTCAGAGGGAGATCAAGGGTCCCAAGGCAAGGCTCACACAAGAGGGGCAGAACCTAGGTTCTAAGAGTATAGTGGAAGTGCAGAAACAGAGATTTATTTAAAACTGGGTGAGAATAGTAATAGATAAGGGTGATTTAAAAATAGTAATAGTAAAACTTGAACTACACAGAATCAGTAATTGCACAAAGGGTTAGGGGTTTTAGGAATACATAGCATGAATCATATGACCCTAGGAAGGGTCAGGGTTGGACATGCACAACAATAGATGATGCTGACATGCCCACAAACCAGCCAGAGAACACAAACACATAGGGGATATGAGGGGTTTAGGATTCACGAGTCAGCAAATCACATAACAAGTGACTGCCAGAGTACTTACATACGAGAAAACATTAATTTAGAAGGGGAGGGAGCATATTGCAGCATGCTTAGTAATGTAACTTGATTGCATAAACATAAGCAGAAGCAGACAAGAGTGAAGGAAACAGAAACAGCTAAAGAAACATGTTGTTATTGATGCTTGAAGATTAACTAGGACAAACCAGTAAGAAGCAAAGTGCAGAAAGGAAAAGTAAGCAAATTTTCACAGCCTAGCCTTGGCTTTTAGCCGGCTAGACAAAGCAGTAGCAGAAGTAATAGTAGAGAAAAGAGAGAGTTTTGAGTGAAATGTGTGTTTTGAACTCAGATGGTTTGTCCCTTTGAAAGAAAATAGGGTAGGTATTTATAGTTTTGAAAACATGTGAAGAATAAGGTAATAAGTAAAGTCTTAACACAAACATGGAAACAATCACAAGTCAGAATCAATTAACCCAAGTGATTCCCTTTAATTAAGGAATCCCTGTTTAACGGGTAGCAGCAGGTCTAATTAAGGAAGGAAAATCAGTTTGGAAACAGATTGATTATTGCCATAAAAGGGATAGTAAAAGCATGAAGTAAACAATCAAGTCTAAGTACAAAGACATGCTTATTTTGGAAAAGATTCAGTAAGGTAAAATATCATAGTAAAGGAAAGGGATCAATTAACTTTAAACAGATAAGTGAAATTAGGGCTCATAAAAGAAAAGCTTTTGTGATCAGTCACAAGACGAAGATCACTCAAGGAAGAAACATGATTTTGCACTTCAGTATATAAATAGAGTGAACAGAAGCATCAGACATGCGAGGCCAAACACATTGGCAAAAGAAACAACATACAATAGTAGCAGAAATAAGCATAGGATTCAGTAGTGAACAAAGTTAGATAGTCATGGCTCACACGTATAGCCAAAGTGAAGAAGAGAGTCAAAACAAGTAAAGGTCTTCCAGTAACAAGTGAGGAAAACCTTTTAAGAAATTAGGGTTTCAATAATAGTCGAGTTTAAAAGATAGTAAACTCAGAATCAGATAAGTCACATAAAAGAAAAGAGAGTCTGAAACAAGGAACCTTTAATCGAGTCAAGTATACATTCAAACAAGCAGTCTCAAACCAAAGACCTAGGGTTTTACACAATAATCTAGTTTAAAAGATGGTAAAACCCAGAATCAAATAAGTCAAGCAAGAACGAAGAACTTAATTGAACAAGTACCCATTTAAACATGTAGTTTCAGAACTCGAATGAGACAAAAAGGGAACTAGGGTTTTAACATGCTGACTCAAGTAGAAAGAAAACATAACAAGTAGTTTGAACATAGTAAAATCATAAAACAACATCAAGAATCAGAAAAGAGATTTTTAAAAGAGAGGTTAAGAGAAACACTAATCGGAGAGAATGAAGAATCTTTTTGAAAGAAAAGTTGAAGAACTTTTGAGAAAACACTTAAAACATTCATAGCAAAAAAAATCAAAAGATCTTAAAGATTAGGGTTTCGGAAAACCCTGAAAATGTGAGAAAGACTTGAAAGTTTCCGATCTAACCAGGAAAGTCAAGGATCTGCCTTGAAAGGCCATGAATGGCTGGAGAAAGGTCATGGCTAGCCGAAGAAAAGCCATGAATAGAAGTCGAGCAAGGACTGGACCAGATTCCCTCGAGGTATGGCCATGAAACCATAGAAACAAGCACCAAGGAGCCGTAGGAGGCTGATACATATCTCAAATGACCATGAGAGGCCATGGATTAGGCAGGGGTTGAGGTAGATTAGGGTGGGGTTAGATGGCGACGGCTAGGGTTCTTGAGAGGTTTCAGAGAGAGAGAGTTGAGAGAGAAAGGGGATTCAAAGGCGGTAGGTGTAGAGAAATGATTTAGGTTTAGGGGTCGTTCAGGGTTAAAAAAGGAAAGGGAGGACGGTGACTGTTGATCTAAATGATCAACGGCTAGGATTAAAGGGGTTAGGTGGGCAATCCAGGTTGGGTCGTTTAAATGGGTTAGGGGTCGGGTTTGAGTTGCATTGGGATGGGAAATTAGGTCTGATTTGGGCTCAATTTTAGGCTGAAATTGAAAGTCAATCTGGCTAGATTTTAAATAGCCATTTTCCCTATTTATTTTATAAAAAATAGTAAATTAATTTCTGAAAACAAATTAAAAGCACTAAAATGATTTATAATATATAATTAATAATTTAAAAATATAGGACTTGATTTTATGAATATAAACACAATTAAATCTTAAAAGTGGCTAATATTGCAATTACGTGCAATTTATCTTAAAAATACTAGATAAATTTGTAAAAATATGCAAAAATTACCTTAACTATATTCTAACATAAATATGAAAGTCTAATAAATGAATTACCAAAATAGTAATTTTAGAAATAATTATTGGGTTTTTATTGATAAAAGAGGGAAATAAATTGATTTTAAAAACCTTTAAAAATTATGGAAAAATAATAAAACACTTGGATATGCTCACATATACATATATCTACTATTCTGAAGTTATTTTGCATATTAAAAAATATATAGGGAAAAATTGGGTATCAACAACTGTTGTATGCTCTACATACTTTCCATGCTTAACTGCTATTTGTTAATCAATGTCTTCTCTCGTTAATGATGTTAACTCTTTTTATAATTTCATGAATCCTTGCTATTCTCTTAGTTTGACTTGTTTTCACCTTATAATTGTAAATTGGTGGATTGGTCTCGCTGTGTAGTATTATTTGTGTAGATTCTATATTGAACAAGGTTTCCCTTTTGGTTTAGTTTGGTATTTATTGATCATAAAGGCTTTGTAGTTTCCATCGTTGATTTGACTATGTACATTGAGTTTTTGGTACTGATATGGTGGGATCAGATTGCACGCTGCAATAGGTGTAATAGGGGTGGATTGATATAGTGGAATAAAGGTGAATATATTTATACGATGGGATCGGGTTGCACGCTGTAACATGTGTAATAAGGGTGAATTGATATGGTGGAATAAGTGTGAATATGTTTATACGATGGGATCAGGTTGCACACCGCAACAAGTGAAATAAAGGTGGATTGATATGGTGAAATAAGGGTGAATTATGATATTGATACTGATATATAGTGGGATCAGGTTGCGCGCCGCAACAAATCTGTATTATTTATTATTATTGATATTGTCACTGTGGAATAAGGGAGGATTAATTGTTGTCTAGTGGGATCATTGCGCGCCGCAACAACCTATATGCTTCCATTTTCTGAGTTATGTCGTTTCCCGGTATTATTGTTTGAACTAGTAAAGGTTGGTAATTCTGGACAACACTGGTTTATTTTCGAGGCCGTAGTTATCATTTTTGGTTGGTTGTTTAAAATCTGTTCGGTATTTATATTACACTGTCATTATTATATACTGCGCACATGTTATAGTGTAAGTGACCCGCCTTAGCCTCGTCACTACTTCGTCGAGGTTAGGCTCGACACTTACTAGTACATGGGGTTGGTTGTACTGATACTACACTCTGCACATTGTGCAGATTTTGGAGTTGGTCTCAGAAGCGGTTATAAGCGTGCTTGGATTGGACATTGTCGGAGACTTGAGGTACGGTTGTTAAGCGCCCGTAGCTCCTGGATTCTGCATCCTCTTTTCTTTTTAGCTGTATAAATTTGTACTCATTTCAAACCTTTATATGTATTACTTTAGAAGATCATGCACTTGTGAGAGCAGGTTCAGGGAATTGTAGTAGACGTTTGGTTGGTTTAATTTCCATAGTTTTACTTAGAACTTATCTGTTATTTCAGTTCGTTATTAATGACATCAAGAAGCAAATTGTTCTAACATTGGCTTGCCTAGCAAGTGAAATTTTAGGCGCCATCATGGTCCCGACATTGGGAATTCCGGGTCATGACAAGTTGGTATCAAAGAACTAGGTTACATAGGTCTCACGGGTCACGATCAAATGTAGTAGAGTTTGTAGGATCGGTACGGAGACGTCTGTACTTATCTTCCAGAGGCTATGGAGTTAGGAACAGTTTTACTTCTATTCTTCTCTGTCGTGCGATTTTTATTTTATCATTTCTGATTGAATCCTTCTATTCTGTTCTCTCGCAGATGGCAAGAACATGCACCGCATCTTCAACTGAGCAGCAACCAGAGCCCTCAGCAGCAGCTCCTACGAGGGGAAGAGGCTGAGGCCGAGGTTGTGCCAGAGGCTGAGGTAGGGGTAGACCTCAGCCCCGAGCTCGAGCAGCAGCACCAACGGCGAAGCCTCAGGTAAAGTTTGATGAGGAGGCTCCAGCCCAAACCATCCCAGTAGGACCAGCTCAGGTTCTAGATGGGTTCATCGCCACCCAGTACTAAAAGATGCTTTGGTCCGTTTGGTGGGTCTGATGGTGAGTGTAGCCCTGATCGGCACATTTCTTGTAGCTCCAGCCGTCTCTCAGGCTAGAGGAGGAGTAAAGACTCCCGCTACTCACACTCCGGAGCAGATTGCTCCACAATTTCAAACTCCAGCAGCCCATCCCGTTGGGGTAGTTCAGCCGGGTATTGCGGCATGAACCAGTGATAGATCAGCTATGTCTTCTGAGGCTTTGTGGAGATTGGATAGGTTTACCAAGCTTTTCCTAGTTGAATTCAGCGGTGCATCTTCAGAGGATCCCTAGTACTATCTGGACAATTATCATGAGGTGTTACGGAACATGAGAATTGTGGAGACCAATTGGGTCGACTTTGCTGCATTTCATTAGTCAGGTTCCACCAAGAAATATTGGAGGGATTATGGGTTGAGCAGACTAGCTGGGTCACCTGCTCTCACTTAGGACCAGTTGTCTCAGTTATTTCTTGAAAAGTTCCTCCCTATCACTTAGAGAGAGGACTATCAGATGTAGTTCAAGCGTCTTTAGTAGTTGGCTCCTTGTATGTCACTCAGTACGAGACTCGATTTGTAGATTTGTCCTATCATGCTATTTTTATGCTGGGTGGTGCGCCATAGCAGAGTTCTCGTGCCATGATTATGGCACCAGTTTCATCACCGCCCGCTCATCAAGCTAGAGGTAGGGGTCAGGGAGGTAGAGGTAGAGGTCAGGCCGCTAGAGGTGGAGGTCAGGTCGTTAGAGGTGGAGGCCAGGCCTCTAGAGGTGGAGGCTAGGCCTCTAGAGGTGGAGGCCAGCTAGCAGGAGGCCGTCCTAGAGATATGGTTCAGAGTGGTGGGCCCCAGTTCTGATGCTATGCTTTTCTAGCTAAGCATGAAGCTAATTCATCTAACACGGTTATCACAAGTATAGTTTTAGTTTGTAGTAGAGATGCCTCAGTTCTATTTTATCCGGGTTCTACGTATTCCTACGTGTAATCCTATTTTGCTTCATATTTGGTTGTGCCTCGTGATTATTTAAGTGCCCCCGTGTATTTGTACACCCTTGTGGGAGATTTTATTATGGTAGATCGTGTCTATCGTTCATGTGTGGTTATCATTGGAGGTTTTGAGACTAGCGTAGATCTTTTACTTCTCGATATGGTTGATTTTGATGTCATTTTGGGTATGGATTAGATGTCACCTTATCATGCTATATTGGATTTTCACGCCAAGACAATGACCTTAGCCTTGCCGGGGTCGCCTCGATTAGAGTGGAGAGGGACTCCTAGCCATTCTACCAGCAGGGTTATCTCATACATGAAGGCTCGGTATATGGTCGAGAAGGGATATTTAGCTTATTTGGCTTATGTCCGCAATTCTAGTGTGGAGTTTTCTTCCATGGATTCAGTATCAGTTGTTCGTGAGTTTCCAAAGGTATTTCCTGTAGACCTATTGGGGATGCCACCCGATAGAGATATCGACTTCTGTATTGATTTAGCTCCCGGCACTCAGCCCATTTCTATTCTGCCATACCGTGTGGCCCCGCCTGAGTTGAAAGAATTGAAGGAGAAGTTGCAAGATTTGCTTGATAAAGGCTTTAGTAGACTTAGTATCTCACTCTGGGGTGCGCCCGTGTTATTTATGAAGAAGAAAGATATATCGATGAGGATGTGCATAGATTATCGGCAGTTGAACAAAGTCACCATCAAGAAAAAGTATCCATTGCCAAGGATTGACGACTTATTTGATCAACTTCAGGGTGCCAAGGTGTTTTCAAAGATTGATTTGAGGTCTGGCTACCATCAATTGAGGATTAAGGCATCTGATGTCCCTAAGACAGTTTTTTGGACTCGGTATGGGCAATATGAGTTTCTAGTGATGTCATTTGGGCTGACAAATGCCCCAACAACATTCATGGATTTGATGAACCGGGTGTTCAAGACCTATCGAGATCCCTTTGTGATTGTGTTTATTGATGATATCTTGATCTACTCCCGCAGCCGAGAGGAACATGAGCAACACCTTCAGATCGTTCTTCATACTCTGAGAGACAATTAGTTATATGCTAAGTTTTCAAAATGCGAGTTTTGGTTGAGCTCAACATCTTTCTTGGGGCACGTTGTATCGGTATAGGGCATTCATGTGGATCCTAAAAAGATTGAGGCAGTTCAGAACTGGCCTAGGCTCACATCAGCTACGAAGATCCGCAGTTTCTTGGGATTGGCGGGCTATTACCGTCAATTTGTGGAGGAGTTTTTATCTATAGCAGCTCCGTTGACCAGGTTGACCCAGAAGGGTGCCCCATTCAAATGGTCAGATGAGTGTGAGACAAGCTTTCAGAAGCTCAAGACTTCTTTGACTACGACGCCAATGTTGGTTTTGCCCACAAGTTCAGGATCTTATATGGTATATTGTGATGCATCTCGTATTGGACTTGGTGCAGTATTGATGCAGAGTGGCAAGGTGATTGCATATGTGTCGCGGCAGCTAAAGGTTCATGAGAAAAATTACCCTGTTCATAACTTAGAGTTGACAGCCATTGTTTATGCGCTAAAGATTTGGAGGCACTACCTTTATGGCGTGTCGTGTGAAGTGTTCATGGATCATTGGAGTTTGTAGTGTTTGTTCAAGCAAAAGGAGCTCAATTTGAGGCAGAGGAGGTGGTTAGAGCTATTGAAAGACTATGATATCATCATCTTGTATCATCCCGGGAAGGCCGATGTGGTGGTCGATGCTTTAAGGTGAGAGTCAGTGAGTATGGGCAGCCTTGCGTTCATTCTAGTTAGTGAGATACCACTTGCATTAGATGTTCAGGGCTTAGCCAATAAGTTCGTGAGGTTGGATGTTTTTGAGCCCAGTCGTGTTCTAGCTCGTACGCTCGGTCTTCATTATTTGAGCGCATTAGGGAGAGGCAGTATGATGACCCTCATTTGCTTGTCCTTAGGGATACAGTGCGGCACGGTGATCAGCCAAGCAGGTTATAATTGGAGACGATGGAGTTTTGAGGATGCAGGGTCGTGTTCGTGTGCTTAATGTGGATGGACTTTGTAAGTTGATTCTAGAGGAGGCCCACAGTTCCTAGTAATATATTCATTGCGGCAGCATTATTGGTAGAGGAGGACGAAGAAGGATATAGTTTCATATGTAGCTCGGTGTCTAAATTGTCAGCAAGTAAAGTACGAGCATCAGAGACCTGGTGGTTTGTTTTAGAAGATGGAGATTCCTGAGTGGAAGTGGGAGCGTATCACTATGGATTTCATTGTTGGACTCCCATGGACTCAGAGGAAGTTCGATGCAGTTTGGGTCCAACCCAAATCGATGGGCCGCGACGGGCACTCGGTGCCCTTTACTCAACCGAGTACCAACGCAACGTATCTTTCTTATTACATCAATATAGGTAAATGGGCTAGAAGGGCCGTGTGAGGTACAAGAATAAAACATAAGATAACACTCAACATAAAATGACCCAACCTGATATACTGACTTATACATATGATGTACGGGCCTATAAGGCCAAAATAATCACTCGTACACCGAACATAGGCCGACAAGGCCGTACAATCTTTCATATACATGACATATGTCTACAAGACTCTGACAGTACATAAATTTCATAAGGCCGGGACAGGGCCCCGACATACCAATCGATATATGTCTAAAACATAGTAACCAAATAAGCAACTCCGGAGCAAATGGAGCGCACCAACATCTTCCGCTGAGCTGATAGCATACTTGGAGGACTCTCAACCTGTCTATCGGGACCTATGGGCATGAAACGTAGCGTCCCTAGGCAAAAGGGACGTCAGTACAAATAATGTACCGAGTATGTAAGGAATGAAAATTAGTAAACAATAGACATGAGAGAAACATGGAGTAAAAGACTCAACATGTATATCTTTATGGTTCTATGAATCATTTACTATTATAATGTCATGCATATGTGCATAAATATCATACCATGCATGGGTATATGCATTCATAACATCATCAAGCCTCCGAGGACATCCCATCATATCATCTCGGTCATTGGGGGAAATCATCAACTTATACAAGCTGATCAGGTGGTGGTGCATAAATAATGCCGTAACCTTTTCCCATATCCCATATACATATAATATACATATATACGCGTATATAATGCCATATGGTCATGGGTCAATCTACATGTATAAATGAATGCAATGAATGAGAAGTATGCCAATAAAATCTTTCAGAGTGTCATAAGACCATTATGCCTTTCATTAATATCATGAAATAAACTTTATCAACTTACGTATTTTCTGAGACCCATGAATAGATGATAGAATAATATGACACATGAGGAAAGCATATCTAGTATTTCTATGAATAGATTCATTTATGTAAATAGTACATTTGCTCGTTTCGTTTGTGTCGTATAGATCATGCCAAACGAAAGAAGGGATAGACTTAACATACCTGAGCCGATTATCTTGACAATCCCTCTCACATACGTCAATTGCGACAAATATAACAACGAATTGAAGTAGGAAAAATTCCGTATGATATTCTTAAGAAAGATTGCACCGTACTCCGTTAGAATCGCAAAATTCCGTTGCTATAACATTACATAGTTTCGTATGAAAATTTCTTGGCAGATCCGTTATATTTGTAGATGAGATTAAGCATCTCAATTTTGTGCTTTAAAGAGGCTTTTATATTTGTGGGCGTGGGCCCCACTTAATAAGCTTACCTTTGACTACCAATATTTCTTAAAATGTGACATCTTGCAATTCAATTTAAGAGTCATTAAATTGAATAGTGGGCTACCACGTTACAATCTTATCCACCAAATTGTCCAATTGATTTTGTTAATCTCCCACTAATCAATAATTAACCAATTGCCCATATAATTAAAAATTATCTCAAATTACTTAAAATACTACTCACCTTAAACACACTTATACACCTTACTATAATGGTAATGTGGTACCTTATATGGTACTAGTCCATAAATACAGGGTATTATAGCTTGGACCGTATTTTGTTCCAAATTGCCAAATTTCAACGAAACTTATTTTCTTCGATTTGCTTACCCTCTCCTTCACGTGTTTGCCAAATTTACTCATCACGTGTTTAAAATAGCATAATGCTTATAATTTCAAAATAACTGCATTCCCAAACTCATGTCGATTAACTTACGACGAAATTTTAACATACGAAAATGCGGGATATAATAGGGTCATTTTGGATAGACCGACCAAGTCAGCGCATTTCATTCCTGTGGTAGTTACTTATTCTTCAGAGTGGTTGGCAGAGATTTATATCTGTGAGATCGTTCGTCTTCATGGTGTGCCCGTGTCTATCATTTCTGATCGAGGTACGTAGTTTAACTCACATTTTAGGAGGGCAGTGCAACATGAGTTGGGCACGCAGCTTGAGTTGAGCACAACATTTCATCCTCAGACGGATGGGCAGTTCGAGCGCACTATTCATATATTGGAGGATATACTCCATGCTTGTGTTATTGGCTTCGTAGGCTCTTGGGATCAGTTCTTGCCGCTTGCAAAGTTTGCCTACATTACTAATTATCAGTCGAGTGTCCAGATGGCTCCCTATGAGGAATTATATGGTAGACAATGTCGATCGCCTATTGGATGGTTTGAGCCAGGGGAGGATCGATTATTGAGTACAGATTTGGTACAAGATGCCTTTGATAAGGTTAAGATCATTCAGGATAGACTTCGCACGGCTTAGTCCAGGGAAAAGAGTTATGCTGACAATAAGGTCCGTGATGTTGAATTCATGATAGAGGAGAGAGTGTTGCTCCGTGTGTCACCCATGAAGGGTGTAATGTGGTTTGGAAAGAAAGGCAAGTTAAGCCCTAGGTACATCGGGCCTTTTGAGATTCTTGAGCGAGTGGGAGATGTGGCTTATAGACTTGCGTTGCCACCTAGTTTATCAGCGGTATATCCAGTGTTCCATGTGTCCATGCTTCGGAAGTATCACGGCGATCCATCCCACGTGTTAGACTTCAACAGTGTCCAGCTGGACAAGGATTTGACCTACGAAGAGGAGCTGATAGCTATTCTAGACCGGGTTCGTTAGTTGAGATTGAAGAGTTATCCTTCAGTTTGAGTGCAGTGGAGAGGTCAGCCTATTGAGGAAGCTACCTGAGAGTCCGAGTCCGATATGCAGAGTAGATATCCCTACCTTTTCACCAGCTCAGGTACTTTTCTATGTCCGTTCGGGGACGAGTGGTTGTTTTAGAGCTGAAGAATGTGATGACCCAAATGGTCATCTTATTTTTACCCTCCTCAATTTGCGTGCGTAGTTCGGGCGTGTTTCCAGGAAGCTTTTATGTTGAAAGATGATAAAAATAATAATTTTTGCCTTAAAAGTTGATTTTTGTTAACTTCGGTCAATATTTTGAGTAAATGGACCCAAACATATGTTTTGACAGTCCTGGTGGGTCCATAAGGAAATATGGGACCTGAGTGTATGTCCGTAATCGAATTCTGAGGTCCCTAGCTCGAGTTATGAATTTTTGTTGAAAATTAAAAATCTAAAAAACTAATGGTTTTAAAGAATTTATTGATGTTTGGCGTTGTTGATACCGGGTCCGTATTTTGGTTCTGGGGCCCGATACAGGTCCAATATAATATTATAACTTGTCTGTAAAATTTGGTGAGAAATGGAGTTAGTTTGACGTGATTCGGACGTCCGGTTAAGAAATTAGGAGTTTCAAAGTTTTCTTGAAAATCTTATTTGATTTGGTACTAAATTCGTAGTTCTAGGTGTTATTTTGGCGATTTGATCACGCGAACAAGTTCGTATGATAGGCTACAGAGTGAAAATAGGACTTAGAACACTGCTGGTGCATCATATTTTTGTTGCAGGCCTCAGACCTCACAAATGCGAGGTCAATCATCACATTTGCGATCTTTGAAGAGTTCGCATTTGCGAGCTTGACATCTCAAATGCGAAGAGAAGCTGGGCCACCTTATGTTCGCATTTGCGATGGGGACAAGGGGAAGCAGTCTTCGCATTTGCGTTATTGGATCGCATTTGCGAGCATTTCTTCGCTTTTGTGAAGGAAGCAGAAGTGTGGGGGACCTCGCAAATGAGATGGATTTCTCGCATTTGTGGGCTTCGCATTTGCGAAGCCCAGGTTACAAATGCGACATCTGCAGCTAATGAAAAGAGACTTAGACGAGTTTTTTCTCCCATTCTTCAAATTTTCAAAACCTAAAACACATGAGATGATTTATCAAAGAGCTTTTCTTCCCCAAATCATAGGTAAGTGATTCTAAACTAGTTTCTTTCAATCTTTCACTTTATTTTGCAAGATTTCAATCTAGAATCTAGGTTTTCATAGTGTAATTGAGGATTTTTGGGTAGAAACTAGAGATTTTGAAATTTAGAGATTTAGACTTCAAATTGAGGTCGGATTCCAAAACCAATTATATATCTGAGCTCGGGGGTGAATGGGTAATCAGGTTTTGGTCCGAATTTCGGGTTTGGACCAATCGGGCCTGGGTGTTAAATTTTGTTGACTTTTTCAATAATGACCTAAATCGAATTTTTGTTATCGTGGGTAATTTCTAAGGCTTATTTTGAATCGTTTGGTTGGTAATTGGCTAGATATTTTTGGTTTGGAGGCTAGTTTGAGTGGTCCTTGGAGCAAGGTAAGTATTGTGTCTAACCTTGACTTGAGGGATAGGAACCCTCAGACTATTTGCTATGTGATTCTCATGTGAGCGGCGTATATGTGAGGTGATGAGTTCTTATACGCTGCCAAATTATTTGTTTTCCCTGATTTACCATTTTTCCTTAATTTTTTCCCTTTATGTCTTAACTGTTGTATGCTCTATATGCTTTTCATGCTTAATTACTACATGTTAATCAATATCTTCTCCCATTAATGATGGTAGCTCTTTTCATAATTTCACGAATCCTTGTTATTTTCTTAACTCGACTTCTTTTCACCTTATAATTGTTAATTGGTGGATTGGTCTCGCTGTGTAGTACTATTTGTGTAGAGTCTATATTGAACAAAATTTCCCTTTTGGTTTAATTTGGTATTTATTGATCGTAAAGGCTTTGTAGTTTCCACTGTTGATTTGACTGTGTACATTGAGTGTTTGGTATTGATATGGTGGGATCAGGTTACACGCCGCAACAAGTGTAATAAGCGTGGATTGATATGGTAGTATAAAGGTGCATATGTTTATACGGTGGGATCGGGTTGCACGCTACAATATGTATAATAAGGGTGGATTGATATGGTAGAATAAGTGTGAATATGCTTATACGGTTGGATCGGGTTGCACACCGCAACATGTGAAATAAAGGTGGATTGATATGGTGAAATAAAGATAAATTATTATATTGATATTGATATATAGTGGGATCGGGTTGCGCACTGCAATAAATCTATATTATTTATTATTATTGATATTGTTACGGTGGAATAAGAGACGATTATATGTTGTACGGTGGGATCGGGTTGCGTGCCGCAGCAACCTATATGTTTCTATTTTCTGAGCTGCATCGTTTCTCGGTATTATTTTTTGAACTGGTAAATGTTTGTAATTATGGACGACACTGGTTTATTTTCGAGGCTGTAGTTATCATTTTCAGTTAGCTGTTTAAATTCTGTTCAGTATTTCCATTACTTTATCATTATTATATACTGCGTACAAGTTATAATGTTGGTGACCCGCCTTAGCCTCGTCACTACTTCGTCGAGGTTAGGCTTGGCACTTACCAATACATGGGGTCGATTGTATTGATACTACACTCTGCACATTGTGCAGATTTTGGAGTCGGTCCTTGCAGCGGTTATTAGCGTGCTCGGATTGGACATTGTCGGAGACTTGAGGTACGACTGTTCAGCGTCCGTAGCTCATGGAGTCTCCATTCTCTTTTCTTTTTAGCTGTATAACTTCATTCATACAGCTTTGTACTCATTTCAAACATTTATATGTATTACTTTAGAAGCTCGTGCACTTGTAACACCAGGTTCAGGGAATTGTAATAGACATTTGGCTGGTTTAATTTCTGCATTTTTACTTAGAACATATATGTTATTTCAGTTCGTTATTAATGGCATCATTTAAACGATTAAATGAAGAAAATTGTTCTAACGTTGGCTTGCCTAGAAAGTGAAATGTTAGGCGCCATCACGGTCCTGACGGTGGGAATTCCGGGTTGTGACAGGTCAACTCCCAAAATCTGACAATATCTACTGTAGAAACCAATTCTGCTCGCATCTGTGCATTTGAACCTTTATTACATTCAAGTCCAAATTGATGATGTTGGTGATTACACCAAAGCTGGGGGACACGACGTGGTGCAAAATCAACTGTAGATGGAGTCCATCTTCCTGTTATGGCATTCAATAATTGAGTCACGGAATGCAATCAATAATTCTTACACAGAGTCTCATGTGTTTGAGAGAGAAAAGAAGAAGAAGAGAAAAAGAAGAGGAGGAAGAAAGGAGCACATAGGCCGCATGAGAAGAAGAGGAGGCAACAGACATGACCGAAGTTGTCAAAATTAGGATATATATTAAATAATTTTAAAAATATGGGTATAGATTAAATGGAGGTGACCAAATAGGACTCCCCGTGTAATTTTTACTTTTTTATCAGCACCTTGGTTTTTGACTACCCAACCTGGTAACAAGCTTTTCTCAAATGACTTGTGTTGTTGAAGAGTAACGTCTAGGAAAGAGAAAAAAATAATTTTGCCTTTTAGAATAATGAATTATATCCGTTGGATTTTATTAAGCTGAGTTGGCATGATCCCAAGCCATCATTGAACAATACTGGAGCAAAATGTACTGGAACAGATCATAACCCAATGTTGAGATAGAAAGGAGATGATGTTTGCGTGAGATTATTATATGGGGATACCACTCTGATCCTTTTCATTTATAATTGGCAGAATAACCTAAATGACACTTATACTTGTGCCACTTTATCATCCCGGTCTTTCTACTTAATTTGTTTTTATCCAAACTTTTTTACTTTATCAAAACTTATATTTTAAATCCCTCTGACCGTTGACCGATCATATGTGGCAACATTATGGCTGAGTTGGACAACAAGCGTGTAATTCACGCGTATACCGAGCGTAAACATAAAAAATTGGCCTAAGAAATGATTGAACTAAGAAGAAAAAAATAATAAAATAAAAAAAATAGTAAAATTTAAAGAAAGTAAACTAACCCTTTTCCCGTTCTTCCCCAAAATTCATCTCCATTTCTATTTCTTTTTCTCTTTCTTCCCCTTCCCATTCTCCCCTCCCCACCGTCAGACACCCCCAACCTACACCTTCCCCCAAAACATATCTTCCATTTCTAAAATTCTCTGTATGATACCTTCAGATCTTGACCCTAAAAAAGAAAAAGAAAACAAAGATTATAGGCGAGAACGATCCCTGAAAAACAATCAAAAAATCCATAGCGACCCCTCCTCTATTTTACTCTCTTTCTTCCTTTCCGAAAATAATGTCAAAAACCCAATCCTCTGTATAGTAGACCTTTAAATCAGTAAACAAGAACCTTCAAATCAGTAAAAAATCAAAATCTCATCTCCTAAATCAAGCCACCAGAAAATCCATCATGTTTTAAAACCCCAAATCTGAAACTTTATTTTTGACAGAAAAAATCCGTCTATTACTGCATATATTCTTGATTTTGAGGCTAACGGAAGAGACAAGGGAGAGGAGAAAGGGATAGATAGAAAAGAAAATTGGAGAGGCGGAAGAAGAGATAGGTTGATTGGAGGGGGGGGTGAAAAAGAGGAAAAAATTGGGAAGGGGAAAGAACTCGGTGGGGTGAAATTCTTTGTGTAAGAATACTTTTATATTTATTTCTCTTTTAGTAATCACCAGATGTTAATGGTATTATCCAGTGGCTGGAGGAATTTTTCGACAATGGCAGTATTGAAGTTGTTGGCGGTAAGGAGAAGAGATGGTGGAGTAGGGAAAAAAATGAAGATAAAGTCAATAGTTTATTTTCCTACGTGGCACTAGTAATGACGTGATATGTGTAGGGGATTGTATTACACGCACTGACAGCCTCCTGTCATAAGCATTTATTATACACGGTTTGAGCGAGTGCAAGTGTTCCATTGGCAAAATGCTAAGTTTGGGGACCGCGATGACAAAGTGACACAAGTATAAGTGTCATTAAGGCTATTCTACCTTTATAATTCAAGTTTTTGACCGACTCATAAAAAAGAACATTAATAGAACAATCAGAATGGTATTTGATTGGATTACTGTTATCCTCGAAACCTCTTACTTAAATGAGCAACTAATGGCTTTTTTTTTTGCAGTAGTAGAGGTGAATATGAGCTGAATCCGGAACCAAAATGTGGTTTTTTTACTCAAAATATGCAAATAAGTGTTAAAAAAAAGTTACCAAACTATATATAACGCCACAAATAGTGGCGCTATACAGTAACGTTAACTGCACCGTTACTGTATAGTGCCACTATTTGTGGCGCTATACTGACACACCTTATATAGCGCCATTAATAGTGGCGCTATACCCCTTATTACCATCACACATAGCGCCATCAATAGTGGCGCTATACCCCTTAATACAAATCCTCCGTCTTCTTCTTCTTCGTTCCATCTCCTTCATTTCTCATTCCTTACTCCCTTCTGGTCCCCCCCCCCACCGATTCTGCCTAAATTTTAAAAAATAAATAAATTTTGGGTCCCCCCGTCACATAAAAGTTGAATATTGGTGGTCCCACTGTCGAGTAGAGCTTCGTGTTATTGTGGATTCACTCTTCCGGAGTCAAAATTTCGATTTATTTACATTACGAAAATTCTAAATCGAGGTATTTCGATTTATTTTAAGTTGAAACTTTTATAACAATGCATATTACTTGATTTGTATGTGTTCTATTTCGGTTTGTGTTTATTTTTTCCGAAACTAGCATGTTAAATTTTATCCGGATTTAATTTTAGTGTTGTATAAAAATATGTAAATTAGTCTAAAAAATGTGTTTGTTAATATCCTCATGTATATTTATGTGTTTTTATGCCGTTTAGTTTAGATTATTTTTTAGCGTAGTAAAATGTAGACCTTTTTAGCGTAGTAAAACGTAGACCCTTTTAGCGTAGTAAAATGTAGAGCCTTGTAGCGTAGTATTGTGTAGTAATTGTTTAATTATCTTATATTCTAGCACGAAACCCATAATTATATATATATATATATATATATATATATATATATATATATATATATATATATATATATATAATTCTTACAATTAATTTATTAAAAAATATGAATAAAAATTATAAAAAAAAAACATAAAATTATTAATGATAGTTTGGTACTACTGGGCCTCAGAAAATCTAGCACGAAACCCATAATTATAATATATATATATATATATATATATATATATATATATATATATATATTATTTTTACAATTAAGTTATTAAATAAATATGAATAAAAATTATTAAAAAAACATAAAATTATTAATGATAGTTTGGTACCACTGAGCTTCAGAAAATCTAGCACGAAACCCATAATTATAAAAATTATATATATATATATATATATATATATATATATATATATATATATATATATATAATTTTTACAATTAAGTTATTAAAAATATGAATAAAAATTATTAAAAAAACATAAAATTATTAATGATAGTTTGGTACCACTGGGCCTCAGAAAATCTAGCACGAAACCCATAAGTATATATATAATTTTTACAATTAAGTTGTTAAAAAATATGAATTTAAATTATAAAAAAACACATAAATTTTAATGATAGTTATTAAAAATTATGAATTTGCAGTTGACGACATGAATGCACCTATACATCCCGACCCTCAGACGTCGGAGCTACTACCCCTACAGCCCCAGCATAAATCCGAGCATATATGGGGGGGAGAGTTGCTTACGCAAACTTTTCGGGGCAGAAGAGTGGATTTATTGTGTGAGTTTTTGACTCCTCCCCGCGTTCTACATCCCCGTGTGGTCCATCATATGGAGGAGATGGGATTATATAGGATCATTAGCATTGGCCGGATACAGCTCGACTATGCTTTGATCATGGCGTTGATTGAGCGGTGGCTACCGGAGACGCACACTTTTCATCTGCCCATCGGCGAAGCCACCATCACACTCCAGGACGTCGAGATTTTATATGGCCTGTCCACCGATGGCTTGCCAGTTTTACTGCCTGGGAATATGAGATATTTTAATCGGGCTTCATATATGGATATGCTGCACAGGCTCACGGGCTTCAGGTTCGAGGACCCAGATGTAGCAATTGGGAGCAGTCGTATGCAGTTGGTCCCCATTAGAGACCACTTGGTGCAGATCCACGATACTATCACCGACGACTCAGCGGAGGTGGATGTGGAGCAATATAGAGGCTGTTGTTGCTCCTTCTATTTGGGGGGGTCTTGTTCCCGAACACTTCGGGGAACCTAGTGAGCCTCCGTTTACTGCATCATATTGCGGACTTCGATGATACAGTCAGCTACAGCTAGGGTGGTGCTGTCCTATCTTTTTTGTACAGGCAGATGTTCCGGGCATCCATGGGCACACAGAGAGACGTTTCTGGCTTTCTGCCACTTCTACAGGTGACAACTTATTCAAATAATTTGTCGTTTAGTTACAATTCTATCTAGTTATTGTTAATCTTTACGTCAACTTTGTGTTTTAGGTTTGGGTGTGGGAGCAATTTTTGCAGCTTCGGCCACCTCTACCACAACTACCGGCTAATGTACATATTCCTGATCTCCCTCTAGCTTGTAGGTGGGTATTGCGTCGTAGACTTGCACGAGAGTATCATGGCCATCATAATCTCCCCTTCTGTAGGGATGTGTTGGATTTTCTAGAGGATGCACAGGTGAATATCTAACTAAACTTACCAATTATTGTTTAACTAGGTGTTGCGCATACTAACGGTTTGTGTTATTATTTGATAGTTCATCTGGACGTCGTACAACGAAGAGCTGATAGGTACCCTGCCAGTGTATTGCACGCACGACCGCCATATTTGGAGGGCTTCCGTCCCTCTCACGTGCCTCGATATTGTTGAGCATCATGCCTCAGAGCGAGTATTTCGTCAGTTTGGATTTCCGCAGTCTATACCGACTCGGCCTGCATGGGATCCTTTACATTATGAGAGGGATGATCGGATGAGAATGGACGACACATTTATTGATTGGCTGACAGCGCAATTGGGTATTTGGGACAGCCGAGGGGACTTGACCCCAGCTCCGCAACACTTTCCTATCAAAGTTTATATGGCATGGTACCGCACTGTTTCCCGACTTTTTATCAGGAACCCAGTTCATCAGGTAGATGGTCGGTACGTCTCATACGCCGGGAGACATGAGGCTCTGGTATGTTTTCTGTTATTATCAATTACATTAATAGTAATTTCTAGTCAAATACATAGTTTATATTAAAAACTTTTGTGCAGGCGATTGGATTGCATACCGTATATTGTATGGGGCAGCAGATGCAGAGTTATATCCACGATCCTGTGATCATGCAGGACTATAGTCGCCGCTTAATGGATGTGGCTGCCCAGACACTGCAGCGAGGCCGATCGGATCAGCGTTTGGCACACCAGCCAGATTATGTTGACCCAGCCACGTACCAGCGAGGTCGTGGTATGCCACGGGGTGGTGGCCGACGAGCTGCTGCTGCTCCACGACGACCTGCTGGTGCTTGACGACGTGATCGTGGGCGGAGAGGAGGTCCCCAGCAAGGGGGCTTTGAGGCTCCTGCTGATGATGTTGCTGCTGATATGGGAGGTGGCATGCATGAGACCGACATGCCGTCTTACAGCCTTGGCATTTATGACACTCCAGGGACGTCGCAGGTGACACCATCGGGTCAATTCTTGATCACGGGCTCGGATTTTCAAGGAGTGGAGTTGGGTAGATATTTCCCTGGCCCGTCTACCACTGATGAGTCTCGACCGATCCGAGATTTTGATAGTGGGCACCGACTGAGTTATGGCAGCTCATCACATGCGCAGGTATGAGTTTATTAGTATTAAATTTTATTACTGTTTTTACTATAACTTATTTATTTTCTTTAACTTTATTAATTTACTTTTTTAGGCTTCATGCGATGCTGCGACAGATGACTACATTCAGGATCCAGACACGATTATGGTAAGACAATATAAATTTTTGTGAATTGTTATGTAGTTTTCTATACTAAGTTTGATATTATTATGTAGCCTTCTACTGGACCTGACAGCACCACCGATACATGTCATCCTGTGCCGCATCCGTCCATAAGGAGACGACTTGATGATGATGATCCTGATAGCGTACCCGGACGGCAAGGGATGCGCCTCAGGCCAACGGCTACTTTGAGACACGCCAGATGCGGGACACATTGATTCAGTCTTCCAGTTACTTTTTTTTAGTTCTCATTTCGTTTTATAGTTTTTGGTATAGTAACACAACAACTTAAACTTAACTTCCACTTAAATTAAAATAAAATTTAGTACAACAAACAAGGAAAACATTACTACAACACAAACACAAACATAACAGGCCAACATAATAAAAATACATGACATATGAAAATGACACTAAACACATACACGCCAATGCTCCATCCTCAGTTGTCATTTATTCTTCGCTCCAACCACTTAAATCGTTCTTCCATTTGTTCTTTTTCTTCTTCTAACTCTTTCACTCTCGCCTTCACCTCCGCAAGTTCCCGTTTATATTTTTCGTTGCGTTCCTTGTGTGCTTCACAATTCCATTCTGCTCTCCATTTTTTATCTTCCACCTCCTTCAGTTTCTCCCTCATTTCTGTAATAATTCTATCTCCCTCCTTTTGTATTCTATGCTGGTATAACCACATATTATGAAATTCCTGTAATCTATCCCTGTAGCTTTCCTGATAACATGGTTCCTCAGCCCATTCATCAAATTCACAAGTAGGTTCGTCGGGTTGCTTGTACAACGTGTTCATACAACACCAATAGCGGCGTCCAGCGTTAGCACCTTCCCACCCACAATCCATCATGCATGGTTTTCCACATAAGCAAATTGGTGGACGACCAGGTTGAGCCATTTGTGAAATATTTGCTTATAATAAAACCTTACTTACTTTTAATGAAATATTTCTTGGGGGAAATTTTTAGCACACAAAATAACTACAATGACCCCATTATTTATAGGCGAAACAACACACATATAGCGCCATATCTAATGGCGCCATATCATGATGTTGACAAGACAACTTTATGTCAGCCGGTCAGCTTTTTCAGCTCGACAAGACAAGATACACATAGCGCCATATATAATGGCGCTATATTTTGTGTATTAAATATCGTGATAGCGACAAGACAACACACATGATAAATATACCGATAATTATATTAAATTATTATTTAAATAGGTAAAAAGGGAAAGTACAAATCATAATTAACAAACAAGAAAATATTATTTCATAAATACTTAAATCGTATACATAACAACTAATTATTACAACATGAACTCATGGGTAGTTAGGTACAATAGAAGAACACCCGCCCTGAGCTTGATTATTGTTGCCACCCAAAGGACATTTTCTACGGTCGTGGCCTGTTTGCGAGCATATACCACATTTGCGTGCATATACGATATCACTAACATCCATTTGGTTCCGTATACGCGTTCTCTTCTGCACCTGTCTTTTACGCAAATAGGACTTGTTACACACCATTTTAAATGGTTCTGGGGGCCAGTAATGCTCAGAACCCACTGGTTGCAACTGACCACTATATGTGTTTAGGTATTTGGAAACACTATATTGTTGATCAATATAGTTGGTCTCCGCATAACCAACACGTTGAAAACACTTGATGGCATGTGAACAAGGCATGTGGTAGATTGACCATTTCCCATATGAGCATAACCTTGTGGATTCATTTACAGTATATACATTATTACCCCGATTATTATGGATAGCGGTGCGAACTTCAAAAATACCTCGTTCGTTATCATATTGCAAAAAGGAATGCCAATGTGCTCGTCGTCTGTATTTCTATAATCTCTTCATAGGCACTGGCATAAATTCAACACCCCTTTCCATCAATTCTATTGCAGCTGCAGACCGTTGCACAAACCTCTCCGCCATATGCTTGAACGACATACGCACCATGGCTGTGACGGGCAATCCTCTTGCCGACTTTAATAACCCGTTGAAGGATTCTGACACATTTTATAGTAAGAATTCCCCAGCGTCTGCCACTATCTGCATGCAACGTCCACTTTTCAGGATCATGTCGCATTAACCAACGATATGCTGCCTCGTCTTCTTGCCTGATAGAATCCATATGCCTCCGGAATTTATGTTGTTGGTGGTCTATTGCTGCCATCCACATCAAATCATGTAGATCTTTTTTGGGATGTGCCTTCTTGAAATTGGCCTTAAAGTGCCTCACACAGTAACAGTGGTATGCATAAGGTTCTTGCCAGGCAGGAAGGTTCTCCACAGAACTTAATATACCCCCGTGCCGATCAGATATTAGACAAATACCTGAACGATGTTTGACAACGTGCTCTTTCAAGTGGTTCAAAAACATTGTCCACGTCTCTGTGCTTTCATTTGCACAAATAGCAAAGGCTAGAGGAAATATCTGTCCATTAGCATCCACTGCCATGGCTATCAATAGCTTGATATCGTACTTTCCATAGACATGAGTTCCGTCTATGGATATTACGGGCCGGCAATACAGAAAACCATCAATTGCTGGCTTAAATGCCCAGAACACGTAATTGAATATATATTCTGGTTTACCCGGACTCCGCTCAAGCTTCCATTCAATAACTGTTCCGGGGTTAAAGTGCTGCAGTGCAGCCATGTACCTAGGTAGATCTACAAATGACTTATCCCAGTTACCATAGACTATTTAAAACGCTCTTTTGCGCCCAAGATATGCCTTTCTTTTAGTAATTGTGTGGCCATATTCCTGGTGGACTGCTGTAATGCACTCTTTGATTTTATACCTTATGGACGCTTCGATGTGCGGAATAAGTATAAGAGATATCAAGTCAATATCCAAGTTGAAGTGATTCCCGTTGAAAGTGTTCATTTCGCATGTGTGGGTGGGAATGTATTTACCCACTTTCCACATACCTGTCTTCTTCTTCGACGCACGCAACATCCAATTACATGGCCAAAACCACCTGCGGTAAATAGCCTTGTATACCGTCAGACTTGACTCCGATACCTGCATCTCACGACACTCTTTAACATTGTGCATTTTACAAGCCCTGCTTACGCGTGCTTTATCAGGAAAAAGCATCCCCTTTGCAAGCATCGTTGGTCTAGACTCATCCCACATTGCTGTCCGGATTTCATCAAAATCCCTTGTGAGAGCTTCCACATCCGGAACAGCTGGCAAGTTATCAATATAAGGAATCTCCCTTGAATGAAACGACAATTCAGACTCGTACACTTTTCGTCTATGGGGGGCTCTCTTCAAATCGGGTCCTTCCTCCTCGTCCTCTTCATCACCATCCTCACGCGCAAATGGTGTCTCGTCTCCCGATTTATCGGCATTGTTATCGTAATCGCTGTTCTCTTCCTCAATCTGTGTATCTGCCAGATTCTGATGTAATATGTCGTTTTCGGGCAATTGAGTAAGTGCGGGTAGTTCAACTTGCTCGTTTTCACTGCACATTTCAACAAAAATATAAGCTACTAAATTAATAAATGCTTTATATATGGCTGTAGCTTTTCACTTACAAGTCATAATGTGATGACATTCCATGATGGACGTTTTCAGTTAGGTGATGACTACCGGATGGGCCACTTGTAAAATTCATATCCGGCCGGTACCCCTATTAAATAAATGAGCGTTAAAATTAATTAAATACACAAAAATATACATAATTAACACAAATGAAAATTGAAGTTTACCACTCTTCTTGTGAATTATGGAAAGCAAGGTATAAATTATTTTCTCGCTGCTCATTCGCCGATGGTGATAAATTTAAATCAAGAAAAAATCTTTCATCCGGAACATGTCCGGCAAAAATTGATCCAGAATAACCACCCGATGATTGGGGGTAATCTCTACTACGCACAACCTCATTTTTTGGAACGTCTTCGACCTTCACGTACATCTCCAACATTGTGATTACAAGAAATTCCCGACATTTGTCCGAAGTCCTCAAGAAATCACTCAAAGTGTCATCATCATCGATGTTAAACTCTGAGTAAAAAGCAACCCCTTGCGGCGTAACGGAATACGGATATCTTCCGGTTACTTTGAGTATCACTGAACGTTTTCTCACACTCATTTTTTTGCATAACAACGATATCAATGTTTCGTACTCCATTGAAAGTGGCAATTTAACATTACACTTAGCAGGTAAACTGTAGCCCACAGAGTTATTCTCCATCACAACCTCACCCCCCCAATATAATGATACTCTTATTCTACGTTCTTCAGACATAATGAAAAAATGCTGGAGAATTTAACAACAATAGAAACCAACAAGAGTTAAAAATTTTTTGAGTGAAGTTGTGGCGATTCTACGATGTTTATATAGGAAATGGCTAGCCGTGTTTTTTTTTTGTATATAGCGCCACAAAAAGTGGCTTTATACGCTTTTAAATTATTGAACCCAGAAATTATTGGTGGGGTCAGGTAATAAGGGGTATAGCGCCACTATTAATGGCGCTATGTAAGGTGTGTCAGTATAGCACCACAAATAGTGGCGCTATACAGTAATGGTGCAGTTAACGTTACTGTATAGCGCCACTATTTGTGGCGTTATATATAGTTTGGTAACTTTTTTTTAACACTTATTTGCGTATTTTGAGTAAAAACAAAACCACATTTTGGTTCCGGATTCAATATGAGCTCAGTTGACACGGCTGTTTGGCAAAAAGAATGGATAGACAAATTTGACAAACTTCATGCGGGACAACTACCGAACAAAAGTAACCTACATGCCGTTAGAGTCACAGCGGACCTAGAATTTTAATAACGTACCACTAGAGAAATGAGAAAGAAAAGTATTAAATAAGATTTGATCCCTGCTCTTTTAGATAAATAATTTAGTATTCAATCAAGTGCACCACTAAACTTATATAGAGCATTGGTGTCAACAGATATATAATACTAGACCAACTCTATCAAACATGTTTTTAAAATATCTAATTTGACGGAAAGACCATGAGTTCATGTGCCCCTTAATGTCTCTATAAATCCGCCTCTGCCTAGAGTATCATATTATAAGGGAAAGATTTTAGACTAATATATATTATATATATAGTAAATAAACCTCGAAGTGAAAGCATTAATTAATCAGAGGTCATCAGATTTAAATCGAAAAATAATAGCTATAATTGTGGCATCTTGGTTATATTAGGCTATCTCATATCGACAAAATCTTTTGATTCATTATTCCCAAATTAAGCAACAAGAATAAATTGTATTCCCTCTGATGCAATTTATATGAACCTATTTTCTTTTTGGTCCGTTCAAAAAAGAATGACTTCTTTCTAAATTTGGTAACAATTTAACTTAAACTTACAATTCTACACTTAATGAGAACTTTTATAACCACACAAATATTTTGGGTCCTTTTTGACTTGTTTAGGATCACAAATTTTAAAAATCTTCATTTTTTCTTAAACTTCGTGCCCAATCAAATAAGTTAGAGGAAACAACCGAAATTGAAGGAAAAAGGGAGACAAAAGGGGCAAAGCCGATTGCTCAGATGTTGGAATTTTTTTGAAATGAGAGGAAACAGAAGAAGGGTACAGTATGGTTAGGTGGGCAAGGGGACCCAAAGATAGTAAATGGCCGACTGCCTCTTCTTTAATTTTTTTTTGGCTACCTCTATGAATAACTTAACATATACTACTCCACAACAATTTCTTTTCAACAGGGAAGGCTATCCTTTTGCTTCTCTCGATAAGTCGGTGATTAAATATAAAAATTGATATGAAGATTTCTTGATCAAATAAATATTTTATAACTACTATTCATGCGGGCCCAGAATCAAAATGTTGTTTTTTTGAATTCAAAGTAAAAAAATAGGTGAAAAAGATAACTGAGTACCATTTTATATATAACGCGATTATTCACCGCGCTATACCTTAACGACATGTTTGTCCGTTAAGGTATAGCGCATGGGTTCATCCGCTATATATAAACTTTACTGCCCCACAATAATTCATTTGAACTTTACTGACCCACCAATAATTAAGGGTATAACGCATGCATAATACGTGCTACATATATAGTGCCTATTACGCATGCGCTATACCCTCAATTATTGTACCTTCAGACTGGTTTTTTGCTTATTTAAGGAGTTTCAGAATTTGGTAAAAATCCATTCAGGATCCTTCAAGTCTTCTGAAATATTTGTTCGTTAACTTATTTTACATTTTGTCATAATGTCCGAAGAGTGAAAAAAATAGGATTTCATTATATTTGGGGGGGGGGAGGGGGGAGGTTGTGGTGGAGAATAACTGAGTATGCTATAGTGTCATGTTAAGTTACCAATTACAATAGAGTACAATAAATTGGTATCGTTGTTATGCGAAAAAAAGAGTGTGAGGAAATGTATGATTAATATTAAAGTAACCGAAAGATATTCGTATTCTGTTACTCCGCAAGAGGTTGCTTGTTATGCCAAGTTTAACATCGAAGACGATGAAACTCTGTCAGATTTTTTAAGGACTCCGGAAGAACATTAGGAACTTCTTGTGATAAAAATGTTGGAAATGTACGTCAAGGCTGAAGACGTTCGCAATATTGAGGTTCCGTAAAATAGGGATAACCCTTAATCATCGGGTAATTTTTTTTGGAGCAGTTTTATCCGAACTGGTTCCGTTTGAAAGAATTTGGCTAGATCTAAACTTATCTCCATGGGCGAATGAGGAGCAAGGACAAAATTCTTCCCAAGTTTACATAATCCACATGCCTAGTGGTAAATTTTAATTTTTATTTGCATTACAATATTTTTTTTATGTAATATCTTTATATTAAAACTCATATATTCCAAAGGGGGTACCAGCCATATATGAATTTTACAAGTTATGAATCAACGGACAGTTCGAATATACCTAATTTTGGTGTGTTGAATTATGATAGTCTATCCGGGAGTTATCAGTAACAAGATAATGTGCATCATGGGATATCAACAGATTATGGTTTCTAAGTTAAGTAATAAAGTTTATATTTAATGTATGGATGAATTTGAGAAACTCATTATTTTATTGGCTGTGCAGTGAAAACGAACAACTTGAAGGTTCTGTCCTTGCTCAATTTCCCGAAGACATTTGGCAGATGTGCAGAGTCAGGAGGATGATAGTGATTATGTCAACAATGCTGATGAGTCTGGAGATGACACACCCTTCCATGATGAGGGTGATGATGATGAGGATGAGAATGATGAACCTGATTTGACGAGGGAGCATGATTCCACCAATGAGCATGCTCCATATATGTAGATTCCATCCCCCCTCCCGGTTAGACCGAGAGTGTATGAGTCCCAAAATTTCGCGTGGTTTTGTTTGAACTGTCGTCTTTTTAAGTTATTTTTGAATTATAACAGAATTATATTATTAAAATTTCATAAGTAATCAAGATATATTCAATAATTAATCATATAAAAAATACTACAAACTTAATAGTATATAATATTGAATTTACTTCATTCCTAACAATTTGTTTGTTAACTATCATATTTTGCCCAAATTTTCTAGCAATTGATTATTTTATGATTCCTATCTAATATTTGATATTATCTACTGATACATTAAATCAATAATTGAGTACTCTATCCGAGTTTGTTAAGGAGAGCACGTAGTTTTTATTCTACACAACAGAATCTTAAAGAACACTAAAGTAACATTACTTTAAATGGCCATAAATAAAGTCAACTACCATAAGCTAAAATGTATTATTAGTTTTATTAAACTAAAAGGTCACTACATAACAATTAAGGGAACAACATAATAATAAAGGGAACTAATCAACAATAAAGTCACATATTAATATATGTACAACAATAAAATCACATATAACAATAATTATTCATTAAATCACAATATATCTTTTTTACTAATTTTTTAGCACATAAATAAACTAATCCGTATAAAAACTAAAAAAATAAAAAGTCACAAAACGATCACAAAAAATATAGACCACAGTAAAAAACAACTAATAAGCATTCTATATACATGCGTTTTACCAAAAGTAAGTCGGAATATCTCGATTTAAAGTTTTTTAAAATGTGAACAATTGATGATTTGGGAGCCGAAACGAGCAATAGACGAGATCCACTACGCGACAACACCTTGGATTCGGTGTTAGCTTGCTAAAATGTAGAGAAGACAATTTTTAGGGGATGGGTGGACTCCAATAGAGTTTTTGGATAAAATGGGGGAGGGGGACCCTTTTTTGTTTTTCTGCTTCTATCTGGTCGGGGAAGGAGACAAGCCCGTTTTTTATATAGCTATAGCGCTTTTTGTATATGCGCTATACCTCCAGCCAATTGATGATAATAGAGGATCCAGTGGTGAATAATCGCGTTATATATAAAATATACTTAGATATTTTTTCACCTATTTTTGTACTTTAAATCCCAAAAATAATATTTTGATTCCGGTAGTCAATATTGGTATTTTCCCTCTCCCATATTAAATGCTGAGTTAAATAAAATCTGTCGAAATGTCTAATCTAGACATAAATTATAAACTTTCGTCCTTACGGTCACTACCTGTATTTGTACCACGATGCTTCCACCTTACCCCTTTTCTCTGCAACACTATGGCCTACCCATATGAATGATGGAGCTTCAAACTTGACTTTTTTCTTTTAAATCTTTTGATTCAAAAACTAAGAGTCTAAAACCTTTTTAATCATTTTTTGGACAAAAAATACTTTTGTACTACTTTAAAAAAAAGTTACATAAATGAGTAAAACGCAGTATTATACTGCGAATTACTTTAACGGAAATTTTGCCGTTAAATTAATTCGCAGTATAGTATTGCGTTTTACTTAAAAAATTATTTTTTTTGTAATTCGCAGTATTATACTGCGTTTTACTAAGATAGATTTGTAAAACGCAGTATAATAATGCGTTTTACATTAAGTAATTGCATTGTACTCTGGTTTTTGCCCCCACCAATAATGAACTGACATAACAATAATTCAATACATAAAGCGTAACATTGTACTGCATTTTACATAGAAAAATTCTACACCCCAACGTCGAACTTGCCTTATTTAAAGGCGTTTCAATTTTATAAAAATTCATTCAATACTTTATTTCAAACTTACATTCATACTTCTCTCTTCTTCTTATCAATTATTTTTTTACAATGTCTGAAGTGGCAAAAATAAGGGTTTCACTATATTGGGAGGGTGAGGTTGTATTGGAGAATAACTCTGTGAGGTATAGCTCACCTCCACAATGTCATGTTAAATTGCCGCTTACTATGGAGTACGATAAATTGGTATCGTTGTTACGTAAAAAATGAATGAGAGGAGGCGTTCGGTTAACCTTAAAATAACCGGTAGATTTCCGTATTCAGTGACTCCGCAGGAGTTTGCTAAGACCAAGAGTGTACGAGTCCCACGTGCCATTTCATGAGCGGAATATTCCTTACCTTGATAATTTGCCAATCATGCCGAACGTGGATGCCCTCACAAGGGATGATGATGAATTTCGGTCAGCGATGTGGGATGAGTCTAGACCAGCTGTTCTGACAAAGGGCATGTATTTCCCCGATAAAGCTCGCCTAATTAGGGCTGTAAAAATCTACAGTATAAGAGAGTGTCGTGAGATGACGGTAAGTGAGTCAACTATGGAGAAATACAAGGCTGTATGCCATAGAGACTTTATGGGTTGTCACTGGATGTTGCGTGCCACCAAGAAGAAATCAGGTTTGTGGAAAGTGGGTAAATTTATTAGCGAGCACAGATGTGAAATGGACACATACAATGAGAATCACTTCAACTTGGATGTGGACTTGATTTCTCTTGTCTTGATTCCATATTTGGAAGTGTCCATTAGGTTCAAGATTAAAGAGTGTATTACAGCCGTCCACCAGGAGTATGGTTGTACTATAACCAAAAGAAAGGCATATCTCGGTCGCAAACGTGCCTTTGAACTTATTTATGGTGACTGGGATAAGTCTTTTTCAAATCTGCCCAGGTACATGGCCGCACTGCAACACTTTAACCCCGGGACTATTGTTGAATGGAAGCGTGAGCGGAGTCCCGACAAACCCGAATATATTTTCAACTATGTGTTCTGGTCATTTAAACCAGCAATTGATGGTTTTGTGCATTGTCGTCCTGTTATTTCCATAGACGATACTCATATCTATGGAAAGTATGATATTAAGCTTTTGATTGCAGTTGCAGTAGATGCCAACGGGCAAATATTTCCACTAGCTTTTGCCATATGTGCCAACGAAAGTGAAGAGACATGGACGATTTTTTTGAACCACTTGAAGCAGCACGTTGTCAAACAGCGTTCAGGTATTTGTCTAATATCTGATCGGCATGGTGGTATTTTAAGTTCTGTACGTCACTTGCCTGAATGGCAGGAACCATATGCATACCACCGTTACTGTGTGCGTCACCTGAAGGCCAATTTCCAGAAGAAATATCCTGACAAGGCATTGCATGACTTAATGTGGCTGGCTGCAACTGAGCACCAGCAGTGCAAATTCACGAGGCGCATGGAAGCGATCCGGCAGTTAGAACCACGAGCCTATACTTAGTTGATGGGGCATGAGCTTCACATGTGGACATTGCATGCTGATGGCGGCAGACGATGGGGAGCCCTCACTACAAACGTGTCGGAGTCATTCAACAGCTTGTTGAAGTCTTCCCGTGGATTGCCTATCACTGCCATGGTCCGCATGACATTCAAACAGAGTGCGGAGAGGTTTGTTGAAAGGCATGTAGCTACATCAGCATTGATGGACAGGGGTGTTCAATTTATGCCAATACCCATGAGAAGATTTGAAAGGTCCAGGAGGCGGGCACAGTGGCATTCATTTCTTCAGTACGATCATGAACGGGGTATTTTGGAAGTTAAGACCGCTATCCGTAGACACCGTGGGAATAATCTACAGACGGTGAATGAAAATAGAAGGTTATGTTCATGTGGGAAATGGACCATCTACCACATGTCGTGCGCACATGCGTTGAAGTGATTTCAACAAGTTGGATATGGGGCAACAAACTATATTGATAGGCAATACAGTGTTGCTGCATACATAGACACGTATAGTGGGAAGTTGCAGCCATTAGGTGCTGAGCATTATTGGCCGCCAGAACCTTTTAAGATGGTATGTAACAAGGACTATTTGCGCAAGCTGCAAGTGCAAAAGAGAATGCGTATACGAAACCAAATGGATGTTGGTGACACCGTTTATGCACGTAAATGTGGCATATACTCGCAAACAGGACACGACCGTCGTAAATGTCCTTCAGGTGGTGTGCGTGGCGGTGGTAATCCGACTCCTGGTGCAAGTTCGTCGAATTTACCCAACTATCAAGGATACCCCTAGTCTTTTATTTTGGTATTGTTTTTTGTAATACATGTTTTTACTTGTGTATGTTGCAATATATATCAAATAAAATTATGTTCCACAATTTGAAATGAGTGAAGAAAACGTTGTTTAATTGTAGGAAATGTAATATATAAAGCGTGGTTTGATAGTTTCATATAACAACACAAGCACTTAAACTTAACTTGCACTTCAATTAAAATAAAGCATTACTACAGCACAAACACAAACATAAAGGGCCAAGATAATAAAAATACATGAAATATGAAATATACACTAAACACATACAAGAAAATATTTAGTCCCGGTTGTCATTTATTCTCCGCTCCAACCACTTAAATCGTTCTTTCATTCGTTCTTTTTCTTCTTCTACCTCTTTCAGTTTCGCCTTCACCTCCGCAAGTTCCCGTTTATATTTTTCTTTTCGTTTCTTTTGTGCTTCACAATTCCATTGTGCTTTCCATTTTTCTTCTCCCACCTCCTTCAGTTTCGCCCTCATTTCGACAATAATTCTATCGCTTTCTCTTTGTGTTTCCCGTTGGCATAAATACATATTATGAAGAAACTGCAGTTGTTCTCTGAAGCATTCCTGATAACATGGTTCATCAACCCATTCCTGAAAATCACAAATAGGTTCGCCGGGAACCTTGTATAACTGGTTCGTACAGCACCAGTAGCGGCGTCCAACTTCACCATCGTCCCAACAATTTTGCATCGAGCATTCTTTTCCACAGTTGCACTTTGGTGCACGAAGAGGTTGAGCCATTTGATGAAATATTTGCTTTTAGTAAAAAAAACCTTACTTTTAATGAAATATTTGCTTTTACTAATTTTTGAGCACACAAAATAACTATAATGATGCTGTTATTTATAGGCTGAAAAAGATGAAAACCATGTGAAAAAGCTGGTTTATTGCAGAAAAATTTAACACATAAAGCGTAGTATAGTACTACGTTTTATGGAGTTGTCTTGTCGTTCTGAAAAAGATGAAAACCATAAAAAAGCTAGTTTTAGTTATCCTTTGTGCAATGATGGTTTTAGTTATATTGTTTGTTTTTCTGTGTACTGTTATCCTTTGTGCAGTGATGGTTTTAGTTCTAGTATAGTACTATGTTTTGCAATGTTTGTGTTTCTTGTGTACTATTTAAGTAAAACTGCTGTTCAAATACAATTAAAATATAAATGTTGTTAAAAGATAATTGTTATCATTATATACATAATGCACTATTTACACAAACTAAAAACCTAAGTAAATCAGTGAGTCTCGCAGCATGTGTGCTTCAGTGCTACTGCTGGCCTGAGTCGCATCCCCTGTCGCCCGGGTACACTATCTGGATCATCATCATCAAACCGCCTCTTTATGTGAGGATGTGCAGCAGCATCGACACCACAACTGGCAGGATCGGAAGAATAGGTCGTCGGGCCGTCAACAACCTACAAAACAAATACTAAACTTAGCATGTGACAAAGTATATTTGTATTGTACGTGTTAAGTCAAAATATATTTTCCCACCGTGGTCTCGTCGACCTCCTGAATATACGCATCAGTGGTGTCCTCATCAAAGCATGTAGTGGCCTCAAAGATGGGTTGGGACGATGCCTTCATAAGAAAGTTAAAAATTAATTAATGGCAGCTCATTAAGGAAAAGAAAACAAGTTAAAATTTTAAAGTAATACAAACATACCTACGCCTGTGATAGATCCGCATCAACCGCCGGGGATGAGGCATAACTCAACCTGCACCCGACATCCACGTCCGGGGTGGGCTGATCCTCAGCTACGGCAGATGGGCATGCAAAGTACTAGTCTACATCCCCGTCGAATGTACCTGTGATCGACAATTCTCCTGACGGGGTGACCTGCGATGCTGGCAGAGATAGCTGAAGGCTGTACGAAGGCATGCTGCTGGAAGGCTCATCTTCCCGAGGTATATAACCCGGCTGATCATCTCCAAGCTCCACAACTCCAAAGTCCTCATCATGTCCCTCAACATGTGGGTCGACAGGTGCCTCAACGCCCCCTTACTGGGGACCACCTCCTCGCCGTCCCCCGCGACCCCGTGGGGCACCCCTCCCTCGTGCCCTACCCCTACCTCGTAGGACACCCCTACCCCGATGGTAGTCCTCTGGCGCCGCATACTGAGCCTCGTGGTACAACCTCGCGGCATTTCTCACCTGAAACAGGGTCCGACGAGCCAATTGTGCCACCCGCCGGCCATAGTCAACGACTGCAGGGATGTCGGTATGCTGCTGCATCTCCTGTCCTAACTGGTAGAGGTGATGATGCCCAATAGCCTGTGAAATATTTAAAATATTAATTAAATAACGTAATATCACAATTATACGATATTAATAAGCCAAAAAACATACCAGTGCCTCGTGTCTCCCGGCGTATGGTCTGTAGCGCTCGCCAAGTACATGAATGGGATTCCCGATAATCAGTCGAGTGTGACAGCGGTACCATGACGCATACATATGAATAGTGGCCTGCTGGGTAAATATAGGTGTTGGCGGAATACGGTCAGCTCGCTGCTCCTCCCAAATATGGACCTGTTGCTCTAGCCATCCCATATATATATCGTCCATCCTGGCACGGTCATCCCGCTGATAGTGTATAGCCACCCATCCAGGATCCCTCGGTATAAGCTGGGGACGGTGAAACTGGCGAAGCACACGCTCTGTGGCATGATACTCAATCATATCGAAGAGGATCATCGGGACAGAGGTGCTCCAAAGCATTCGATCGACTGAGCAATAAAAGGGCAGCTGAGCTACCAACTCGTCGCTGTATGGCGTCCAGATGAACTGTCAAATAATAACATAAAAGTGAGTATGCGCAACACAACTCAATTTAAACAAGTAAGTGTAGGTACATATCTACCTGTCCGTCCACCAGTAAATCTAGCACATCCCTGATAAGGGGAGATTATGATGAGCATCAGTCCCTCGGTAGTTCCCACGCCGGAGAATCCACCTAGAAGCTAGAGGGAGAAACGGATAAGCCTCACCAGGCGCAAGTGGTGGTAGATGTGGCTGCAACGGCATGATCCGCTGTCAGGCCCAAACCTAAGATAAAAGGTTGATGTAAAATTTATGAGTCATTTCGACCATATAGAATTCGGAGAAATGAACAGAGTATTCGAAAATGTTGTCACCAATAGGAGGGGCAGAAAACCACATATGTCCACCGTTGGGCCCATGCTCGCCTGACACATGCTCCTATATAGGTATGCGAGAACAACAGCACCCCAACTGTACTGGGGTAAACCATCCAGCTGCTGAAGATGATGGAGAAAGCGCATACTCACTTTACTCCCCGAAGTGTTCGGGAACAAGACACACCCAAAAAGCAGGAGCAACGCCAACCGCATGTACCTCTCAATGTGGAGATCCTTAGTCTCGCCGGTAATGTCTGGGTGCGAAAATGCCATATGATCTCTGATGGCTGACAAAGCAACGCGACTGCCCCCAGCGTCACCCTGAGGTCTATAACCAGTAAGATGCCCCATCATATCCAAAAACTGTGCACGCGTCATGGATCTAATGTACTGGGGCAGTGCTATGGCCTGTCCATCTACGCGCAGCCCGTACAAAACCTGAACATCCTCCAGCGTGATGGTGGCCTCTCCAGTGGGCAAGTGAAAAGTGTGCGTCTCCGGTCGCCACCGCTCTACCAAGGCCGTGATGAGAGACCAATCAAGCTGCATCCGTCCAAGCTCAAAAATCGTATACAAGCCCGTAGCCTGTAGGCGCGCGACTACACGGGCATGGAAAGGATGCTCCCCGATGAACTCCCACAAATCGTCAGGTCTCCTAGGGCGGAGAGGCTGCATCGATAGCTATCCCTCTCATACAAAGGAGGACCTATGGTCGCCCTGCAAAACTAGTAGCTGATCCTCGACAGGTCCGGAATGGTAGCACCGAGTTATCCTTAATTATTATGCGTGTCAATTTCAACATTTTTAGAATTGTGTCTGTTAGCTTAATAAATTAAATAATTAATTATGTTTACAATTGGACTGAATAATTATGTATGGGTTCCAGGCTCATTTTTTGAGGCCCGGTAGCACCGAGTTATCCTTAATTATTATGCGTGTCAATTTCAACATTTTTAGAATTGTGTCTGTTAGCTTAATAAATTAAATAATTAATTATGTTTACAATTGGACTGAATAATTATGTATGGGTTCCAGGCTCATTTTTTGAGGCCCGGTAGCACCGAGTTATCCTTAATTATTATTCATGTCAATTTTAATATTTTTAGAATTGTGTGTGCTAGCTTAATAAATTAAATAATTAATTATGTTTACAATTGGACTGAATAATTGTGTATGGGTTCCAGGCTCGATTTTTTAGGCCCGGTAGCACCGAGTTATCCTTAATTATTATGCGTGTCAATTTTAACATTTTTAGAATTGTGTGTGCTAGCTTAATAAATTAAATAATTAATTATGTTTAAAATTGGACTGAATAATTATGTATGGGTTCCAGGCTCGATATTTGAGTTAATTTTACAACATATAGGAATTTGTTACTTTTGTAAGTTTATTGTTATAAATTAAATAATTAATTTTGTAAAGTGTAATTGGATAGAGTTTGCAGTTACTACATACTTAAACTACATAGACTTCTACATTTTACTACGCTAAAAGACTCTACATTTTACTACGCTAAAAGGCTCTATATTTTACAACACTAACAGGCTCTATATTTTATTACACTAAAAGGCTCTATATTTTACTACGCTAAAAGGCTATTTATTTTAATACGCTAAAAGGTCACCATTACATATAAAAACAAATAACATAAAATACAAATATGAACAACAAACAAAATAAATAATATTAATTTTTTAACAATACAAATAATTTATCAAATTTTAATAATTTTTTGTACCAAAGCTAATAAATCAATCCGGGTATAAATAAGATACAAATTTAAACACAAACATAACACAAATTAACATAGAAACACATTAAACAATACAAATATGCATGTACTATACGAGTTTCGACATAAACAAAATTGAAATACCTCGATTTAAGTTTTATGAATTTGATTGAAATCGAATTTTTGCACCCGAAAGAAGGAATCCAAAGCTTGTCTTGTATGTGGGACCTACACTCCTTGCTCTTTAGGTGACGGGTGGGGCCCAAATATTTTTTTTTGAAGTTTGACGCGGGGGGAGGGGGGTACCAGCAGAATCGAAGGTGTTTGGTTTTCATCGGTTCAGTGGTCCAAGGAAGAAGAAGGGGCTATATTTTATTGAAGCTGTTCGCAGTAAATGCAGTATAATACTGCGAACAATATAATAAAATATAGGCCCAGCAGTATAGTACTGCGAATTACAAAAAAAAATAATTTTTTAAGTAAAACGCAGTACTATACTGCGAATTACTTTAACGACAAAATTTCCGTTAAAGTAATTCGCAGTATAATACTGCGTTTTACTCATTTATGTAACTTTTTTTTAAAGTAATAAAAAAGTATTTTTTGTCCAAAAAATGATTAAAAAGGTTTCGGACTCCAAAAACTAACAAGGTGAGAAAATAGCCATTCTATGACTACTTAATGAATGGACGTGAGATTATTCGTTACCGAAAATTGTTAAGAGTTAGAATGCCATATCATATGATTTAGTGTCATCAGCGGCTTTCCAGCCATGTCCCATGACTCCTTAAACGTGTCCCATGACATACTAGCAAGCCTCCAAACGCCCAGCGTCATAGACAACCCCGCAGACTTGGCTGTGCCAAGTGACAAGCGTGCATGTGCCTCTGTCACTCCACTGATAGCCCTCGCCAGCGCCCAGCTGCATACAGATGCCAACAGCGCCGCGCGCGCAGACCATGATGCCAAAGACAAGGTTGCTGACAACAGACCTTTTTCTACCTTGTAGAAAACTAAGTCCATTTTATTGTAAATATAGAGTGTTTTTATTTCAAGTACTTCTATTATGTTCCTACAGCTTAGTTAGGTCAAGTCTTGTAACTTTGGTTTATTTTTTTAAGCATTATTAAGGGGATCAAGTAATCAAACTTTCTAGCAAGAAAACAATTCTCTGTGCTGGTGTCTCTCCCCCTCGACACCATATTTTTTTATGTAATAGCTTTCATTAATGCAATCAAGCTTTCTTTCATTCTCAATTCTCATTTATGTTCTCTCAATTGCTCTTGACATTGCTTTTCCCGTATGACACTAACAATACATCTAGTTTACGGAGGGGACCTCAGTTAGCAGATAATAATTGAATGACATCAGTTTCTTAGCCTTACGTGGCCCTTCCAAGGAATCTCAGGAAAGTGCCGCATAACAGTTGGTATCAGAGCCTAGGCTCGGCATCAGACGAGGGAACACATTGCCAAAGACCATCATTTTTGACTATGGTAAATCATGGGAACCGCATTGCGGCCCTTGAAGAGACGGTTGACGTATTACGACCCATCGTGGATGCGGTGCTTGAACTAAGAACCAACCTAGTGCAAACGTTGGACGACTTGGACCGCAGAGTGCTCCAAGCCGAAGTTGACATAGAAGACATCAGTCGTGACTCTGAAGAAGACCGACAAATGGTAGTAACAAAGGCAACCAAAATTTTTGGTAAATTTGAGGGCCTCCAACAAGAGCATGCCGAAGATTTAGCCTACAGGGCACAAGAGGCAGACATGGTAACTGCCATGCAACAAACTATAGACAACTTGACAGGCAAACTCAATGTTGTCAATGCTACTTTACATGGCCTGCTTCGAGGAGGTAGAAACCAAATCGGGGGTGCTGTGAACCTCGCCCCCGTGGCACAAAAATTGAAAATTCCTGAGCCAAAGCCATACAGTGGAGATCGAAATGCCAAAGAAGTGGAAACTTCATCTTTGACATAGATCAATACTTCGATGTCATAGGGGGCCTAGAAGAAGCTAATAAGGTAGAAATTGTTGCCATACATCTTTAGGATGATGCTAAACTCTGGTGGCGGGTGAAGTACGATGCCAACAAGGCTAGTGAAGATGCTCTCAAGACATGGGCAAAACTAAAGGCAGCCATACGCCTACAGTTCTTCCCCGAAAATGTTGAGTATAATGCAAGGAGAAAGCTACGGGAGCTCCGCCAAACCAAATCAGTGCGGGGTTACGTGCGAGAATTCTCCGCGCTCATGCTAAACATACATGACATGGGGGACACAGACAAGCTCTTCACATTCCTGGAAGGGTTGAAACCTTATGACTGTATGGAGCTACAAAGACAAAAGGTAGACACTTTACCCAAGGCGATCCAAGCAACGGAGTGCCTTGGGGACTATCAAGTGGAAGCTCGGAAGGATAGGTTTCAACAACCTGCCTAAGGGGGATACAAAGGGGGCCATCCTAGAACTGGTGGCCCTAGCAATAGTGGAGGAGATCGGAGTGCAACCAAATCTAAGGCTCCCTCCTTAGGCAGTACTAGCACTGCATCTAACAACAATGATTGGGGGAGGAAACCCCCTTCAGGATGTCGTCAGTGCGGCAGACCACATTGGAATAATGAATGCCCACATGCACAGATGAATTCCCATCAAGCTTTTGATTATAAGACAGATGATGACGCAGATGATGCAGACCAGACCGAACCACTAAGTGCCTTCAATGCAATTGTTGGATCTATTTCTGAGGCCTTAGCGGGAACCACTTCTGGTATCCATAAGAAGAATGACCCTTGCCCAATCACTAAGAAAAGGAAAAAGAAGGCGAATGATAGGACTCCTCTTAAACAAGAGAGGATCTTAATGTCTTTCGAGATGAAGGTAAATGGTAAGTCCATTCGGGCGATTATAGACACGGGTGCTACCCACAACTACTTAGCCTCGACTTAGATGGAGCTCCTTGGTCTAGTTGTAGGAAAGGGAAGAGGACGTGTCAAAGTTATCAACTCACCTCTTCAGCCAGTGGGTGGAATAGCCAAAGAAGTACCAATGAAGTTTGGCCCTTATGAAGGAAAATTCAACCCGCGCGTGGTGATCATAGATGACTTCGAGTTGATAGTTGGGTTGGAATTCCTGAGGCAAACTAACACCATGACTGTACCGTATGTTGACATGCTACTGATGATGGGAACAAACGGGTCCAAGCCCTGCATTATCCTGTGCATGCCCATGAAGATGGCCGCTAAGAACATCTCGGCCTTGTAGTTGAAGAAGGGGGTCAAAAGACATAAACCTACGTTCCTGGCTCCCCTTTGTATTGAAGATATAGAATGCCCTCCTTGATTTGGCCAAGCCATTTGAGGTACAAATGGATGCCTCCGACTATGTCCTTGGCGGAGTCTTGCTACAAGAACGACATCCTGTAGCGTATGAGAGCCGGAAGCTGAAGGATGTAGAGCGGTGCTATGCCGCCTACGAGAAAGAATTATTGGCTGTCGTTCATCACTTACGCCTTTGGAGGCACTATCTGCTGCGAACCTCATTGGCGTTATCCCGACTATGTCCTTGGCGTTATCCTGACTGATGATGGGAACAAACGGGTCCAAGCCCTGCATTATCCCGTGCATACCCATGAAGATGGCCGTTAAGAACATCTCGGCCTTGTAGTTGAAAAAGGGGGTCAAAAGATATGAACCTACATTCCTGGCTCCCCTTTGTATTGAAGATATAGAATGCCCTCCTTGATTTGGCCAAGCCATTTGAGGTACAAACGGATACCTCCGACTATGTCCTTGGCGGAGTCTTGCTACAAGAACGACATCCTGTAGCGTATGAGAGCCGGAAGTTGAAGGATGTAGAGCGGTGCTATGCCGCCTGCGAGAAAGAATTATTGACTGTCGTTCATCGCTTACGCCTTTGGAGGCACTATTTGCTGCGAACCTCGTTCGTGGTCAAGACAATCAACACATCTGTTAGCCATTTCATAACCCAGTCGAAGCTGAATGGTCGACATGCCAGGTGGTAGGAACTCCTAGTGGAATTTCACTTCAACTTGGAGTACCGAAGTGGGAAGACTAATCATGTTGCTGATGCGCTCAGTCGGAGAGCTGATCTAGCATCGGTGTGCCTACTCGCCACCCTAAGGGGGAGCTGACCTAATTTATACCATGAAGTTCACAGATTTAAGGTTAAAAATCAATGGGTGATTATGGAAATACATCACAATTAGTTAAAAAGTACTAACCAATGAAGTTATGATGAAAATCTCTCCAGTCGGAGCTTTAGTTTTTAAAAATGGTGAAGAACAATAAAATCGTGACTTTCAGCTTTTATTTAATAGGGTGTCAGTGTTCTTAGCGTTCGCGAAGCACCTGTTGCATTCGTGAAGCTCACAAACTTGCTCTCTACCTCAAATAATCAAAATAACATCAAACAACAAGAATCGATCTTTAAAACTCAATGATTTCAACTTGAAAACTTATTTTTCACAATCTTTCACAAAATACGTCGAAACGCGCTCGGATCACCTCGGACCCCAACCAAACGTGTGTAAAAGTCCAAAAACATCATAAGAATCTACCGAAATTATCAAAATATTGATCTGAGGTCGTTTACCACAAACATTAACTATGGTCAACTCTATCCTCATTTTAGGTCAAAAATCACATTTTTTTTAAATTTCACGTAAAAACTTTCTGAAAATAACACGGATCACGCACGCAAGTCATATAACATTTAATGAAGCTATGAGAGGTTTTGGAATACAGAAATGAAGGTTAGTACTCAAAACGACCTATTGGATCGTTACATATACCAGTTGGCATGATTTTATATTTGTTCAATTCTTTACCATATTTTACTAGATTAACATGCCTTTTTTATCCACAATCGACATATCTGTTAATCTAGTAAAATATGGTAAAGAATTGAACAAATATAAAATCATGAAAGCTAACTGATTGGAATAATTTTTTGGTGTTGCGTTAAAAAGTGTTCTTTCAATTTATGATTTTACTTTCGATCAAAGCACCCCAAATATGCTGTAAATGAACTCAAATTTGAAATTAAAGCCTCCAAATGCCAACATATATGTCCCCAGTCACCGGCTTAGTCAAATAACATCAAATCAAGAAGATCTACTTTGTCGTTATCAATATTTTCTAAGGACCAATAATATAATTTTAAGATTTTTAGAAGAAAATAACTAAATTAGTAATTGAACTAAAATTTAAGCACAAATTATCAATATTGAGACGATTTTAACAATAGTCGATTATTAATTTCTAGTTTTTACCCTAAACAAGAATCTCAAGTTTTTAATGTTGAATAACTAGTGTGTTCTTGGTGAAAAAAAGAATCTATATTTGCAGCAAAAACGAGGATAAGTTTTAGCGAGCAGTCCCTTAAGAGGACAATCAGTGCAATTTTGTGCAAGTATTTGACTTATTGTAGGCCTAGGAAATGGGCTTAAATAGCCCACAAGGATATTTGCATGTGAAAAAGCGAGTCGATTATCCAATACAGGTCTTGTTGGGCACGCTGCCCCTAGGATCTTGCATATCTACTCTTACATTCATAGCTTATGCTTCTTCAAGGCTATAAGAATTTTCTTTTTCAAAAAAAATATTTTTTAAAAAGAAAATTGAAGTGTTTGGCGGCCAATCTTTTAGAAGGAAAAAAAGTGTCCTAACTTATGCTTCTTGCCAAAAGTACTTTTGAAAAAAACACTAATAAAAATAAGTTAAGTTAGAAGCTTGGCCAAACAGACTATCAATCTTCACTCTTCAGGCACGTTTCTATGCGTCTTGGTAATTGTAGCTAAGTGAATCCTACTATAAGTCTATAAGTCCTGCCACAATTTACGTTATTCCCTCCGATCCAATATAAGTGATTTTTTAGTTGTTTTCGCACATATTAAAAAATTTACCTTTTAACATTAATTAACAATGAAATTGACCATAGTAACCTTTATTATCTCTTCACATAAATACTCCTAACACATAGTCCAACATTATTTACTCCAAGGACAATGTAGGAAAAAATAATTAATTCATTCTTGAAATCTGGAAAAATCACTTATTTTGGACCACAAAAATAAGGTAAAAAAATCACTTATTTTGGACCGAAGTGGAGTAGTGGATAATTTCGTTGCAAGTAAATTGTACTCCATTTAAAAATTATATAGAGATGATAATGGTTAGAAAATGTAATATTCGACCCTCTGTTCTATAGTAGTACTACTAGCTTTAGAATTTCTATTAGTAAAACAAATCTCCATCTTACACGTCTCACGCAAAAGGACAGAGATTAAACCCCTCTCCACTCCTCTGCAAGAATGGCCAACAACTTTATCAGCGAGCTCGAAATCACTCGTCCGAAGAAGATAGAGTCTCCACACGAGTGATTTCATGTGGGCGGCGCGGGGTAGGTGCTGGCTTGGAGATGGTAGTGGGGCGGGGCGGGGCGGGGATTAAACCCGCAAAATTTTTAACCCGTCCCACCCGCCCTGCTGAATTTTTTTTGTTTTCAACCCGCCCCACCTGGTACCTGTAAAACCCGCCCCGTCCCGCATGAGTTTTATTTTTCTTTTTTCTTTTATTTTATTATTTAACTAAAATAAATAAGTTAAACAATTTATTATCCTGTAAAGTGGAGAGGTTATTATTTACATTACTCAAGCAATTTGATATTTTTTTATTTTTCTTTGTGTTTGCTTCTCCAGAAAAATATCCCATTTGAATTCAGAAGGAAAAATGTTTCAAAGTTATAATTTAGATGATATTTTAATCAAATGTACTCAATCCTTCCTCGTTAATTTTTATTGACCCGATTTGTATTTACAAAGTCAACAACTCTCTTCTTGTTTCTTTTTTAATTTTTTTTTGATAGTATACCATTTCAATTATTTTCTAGTCATAATTCGGAAAATTGGTTGTTAATAGTGTCTTCTGTAATTGGAAACTATATACTAATCTATATTTATTTATATAAAAATATAAAGTTGGGAATAAAAAAATGATGTGGCATGATATGACAATATATCTTTTCTCTCAAAATTTTCAACTTTTTTCTTATTTTCTGTCAAAAACTGCCAAAAATATATCTCTATCCTCGTTATTACTTCATTTATTTCTATTCATCAAATTTCACTTAATCTCTCTTTCTTCCGTTTTCTTCATCCTCAATCTACATTATTTCCTTTTCCTCAAATCCCTCTTTCTTTCTTACTTTTCATACCTTTTATTTTTGCTCATTATTACTCTATTTATTTCTTTTCTACAAATCCATCTCTCTTCCTTCTATGATTTCATTATCTTAGAATGTGTTTTTTCTAATCTCTGTAAAATCCAAAGCCCTTAAGATAGGCCAATGTTTGAGAATAAGTCAGTGTCAGAGAAACCTTCCGGCAATAAAACTTTAGCAGAGAAGAAGCCGAATGTGAAGATGCATCTTAAAGATTAATTTTTTATCGCTGCCACCAACCTTTTGCCTCCTCCCCCGCCCTTTTTTTTTTCTTTTTTTTTTTTTTTGCTTTCTACGTTTTCAGTTTTCCTATTCTCATTGAGGTTAGCTAGAAGTATTATGCTTTGTGTTTGAGGTCTTTTTCTCCTTGAACTATGTTAGCCTCTGGTGTTATATCTATTGTAATTTCATTCTTTAGTTCTTTTAGGTTTGGTTGTCTTTGAAGGTTAATTTTGTTGGATTTGGATTATTTAATTTTGAAGATATTGTTAGAGCTGTTTCAAAATTAGCATTCTGACGGGAGTTTTGATTGAGCTGAATTTTCTTGCGAGGAAATACAAAATAGGCTTCACGTACAAGTCTAATTTCGCAAGAAATAGAAAGGAATATCAAATATTTTCTTGTTTTCCTCCTTTTTCTTTTTTCTTTCCCGTCTCTTTTCTTGCTTGATTTTTTATTTAGTGAGCGAAACTTTTGTCTCTATAAAAAAAAAAATGAGGAATGTATAGTTATAGTAAAACCTTCTGATGAATGGGATGTGAAGAATTTAAAATATGTTTATCATGACTTCTATTAGCACTAGCTAAAAGATAGAAACAGTTTTAATTGATATCACAATATTGTGATAACATTCTAACCTTTTGGAGTGTAATAAAGAATAATAGAATAGTGAAACTAAAAATTACAACACGAATTTTTTTGTTCGATTCCGTCTTAACATGAAAATTTGGCATTGTTTGTTCTTTTACTCTTTTCTACTTTGATAAATTTTGTTTTCCTAAAAAGAACTTTGAGATTTTTTTAGTTCAATTATGTCTTTGAACACGCAAATTTGGCATTGTTTGTTTTTATATATTTTTTCCTACTTTGATTAATTCGTTTTTCTACTTTGATTAATGTCATTTTTCTTTTATAGATCTTATACTACATGTATAAAAATTCAAGTTCAATTAAAGAAATAAAATTAAATAGAAACTAAATATCCACCTAAAATCATTTATTCGATAGCATATAAATTTATTTATAAAAATATATAATGGAATTGCTATTTGAGAAATTCAACCAAACTTATCTGCTACAGTGCGATTAATACAATTCTAAAATTAGCAGAAGATAATTTCCTTTGCATTATATCATCCTAGAATTAAAAGAACTAAAGTACAATATTAAAAGAAAACTCTAATCTAAATCTAACCCTTTGTAACTGGAGAATTTTTTTTAGAGCAAATTGATGAGTAAAATATTCAAATTAAATTGATTACAACGAGATGTAATATTAATAGAAACTCTACTTTTCTTTCCTCTCATTAAACTTTTGATTTTCCCTTTTTTATTTTTGGTAATGACCATTTTTCTTTATTTTCTCTCCAACCAATCAATTTTTTTGTTATTACTTTCAGGGAATAAATGTAAAATTAGAATTTTCAGATTTGATAGTAACTTAGAAGTATCGAATAGTGATATTGTGTGATGGGCGACGATTCTACCATAAATTCTCACTCAAAAAGGATTTAAAAGTAAATATATTTGTGCTTTTTCTTTTATTGTTTTACTTGGCTAAATTATCATTGGTATGATGTTAGCCCGCATGATTTATTTATATAAGAATTTAATTTACCAATTCTCACGATATTTTATTTTTTCAACAGAACTCACAAAAAGAAATTATTTTCTTAAAGTCATTTGCGTTCTTTCCGAAACAACCGCACGAAGTGCGGATTAACTTACTAGTATATATATATATATATATAATTGAGGGACTGGAGAAGGTGACTTGGCATCTCTAATATGCCAACGAAACTAATTATCTTTTTTCACCATTTTTTACATTTTCCCCACTCATTCTTTTCATTTTCAATTTATGCTAGCAGTCCAATAGTCATGTCTCTTTGAAGACATTCGATAAACTTTTAAACTATCAGCTAAATAATATTTACGGATAAGTTTCTTTAAAATATGAAATTTGTAATCTTGAAAGTAAAAGTAGTTAATGATTTAACAGGTTGCGTATATAATAGAATTCTTATTCCAATTCCAATAGTTATAACGTATAAAAAGTACTTGCACTGAATTAGCAAAAAGAAGTCTCATTAAATGCAGACTGATGTCAAACTTAGCTAGCAAGATTGCAAAAATAAAAAAGTAGCACGCACATGTAGGATCGAGATAAATAGAGTTTTCCTTTTATGACTTTTCCTAATCGGGATTAATAAAAAACATAAGATTTTTTTTTTCTCTTTTCATAACTTTTCCTTTTGACGTTTTTTTTTATACTTACAGCTTAATTATTTGGATGATTGTTACCCATTAAATTATATTGTATTGTTACTATCAATATAATATTTATTGTGATTGTTATTTAAAATTTATTGTATCGTGGTTCTTTTGATGTGGTGGGATCATTGCAATATTTTATTTGTTGTTCTATTTAAGTCCTGCAGTTACTTAAATTGTCTTCTTTTTCATCCTTGTTTTTGTCTTTATTTTAATATAAATTTTCCCTTTTTACAGGGGTGTTCATGAAAAATCGAAAACTCGAACTAACCCGAAAATTGAATCACACCGTCACAAAAAATCGATAATATTTTTGTTTGATTTGATTTTGGTTTTGAATTTTAAAAACCGATCAAATTTGGTTTGATTTACGCTTTAACTAAAAAAAACCCGAAAAAAATCGAACCAAACCGACTATAAAAATATTTATTTTAAACCTTATTATTATACATATATATATGTATATTATTTTTATAAAAATTTTAAGATTTTATGGTAGATATTTAATCGTTTGCTCTCTTAGTTGGTAGTCTAGTACTAGTATAAAAGAAAAACAAACCAATGACGTTTAAAGTTTGATATTTACTCTGTTAATATCAAACCTATCTGACCTTGACTTAGAGCGATTTAAGAAAAAAAACATTTGAAGTCTAGGTTCTAACTTTTCATAATATGCATTTCATTACACAAAGTTATGGACATATACTTTACTGATGTAAAACTAACTAGCAGGCGCTAGTATATAGTAAGGCGACATGTATAATACTGTTGACGCTAAGCAAAATCCTGGTATTTTAGCATGAGATCAGTGGCAATCTACAAGAAGCTTATGCATGGTAGGCCACTTAGAGATAAGCTTATGGTAGCAGGTAATTTATAGGCTATTAACAAAGAATTGCAACTGCATATTTTTAAGAATCTTTCATATGTATTAGTTTGTATGGACGAACACATGTTTGTCATGGGCATTTTTGTATTTTCTTTCACTCTCTTCAATATCCTGATTCCTGACATGTGTGTATTTTGGTAGGACATCTGTCTTCCACTTCCACTTTTCCTACTCTTTCACGTCAACATTTACTCTTGATTTTTTGCTGATATCCTTTTGTCTTTCGTGCTCTCTTCTTCTTCTTCTCTGGCTTTTCCATAGTACTATTCCTTTTGCTGTTTTCTCTTGGGAATCTAGGAGCTCCGTTTCACAATTCTCTTTCTATATGTATTACTGGTTAGTCTGATGTTACGCATTCTGAAGTATTGCATGTAAGTAGTTTCTTTTATTTAATGACAATTTTGAGATTTTAACTAAGATTTGAAATTAGGGATTTAAGAATTCAATTTGACCAAACAACTGAAAGGCACATATGCAAAAGGAAACGGGTGAAGGTTACAAAGAAGCTGCTTCATAGTGATTTGTGGGCAGTTCATAATGAGAGGTAATGGATGAATTTTTTACTTCCTGAATAATATTAAGATTTTTTTTTTTTGGGTTATTTCAATTTTTCATATCGATTTCACGATTTTAGATTATTTCTATTTCAATACTTATATGTAAAAAGAAATGGATGGTACCTACGGGTTTAAGACACATTGGTATTTCATTCGTAAGGAACTGGCTCCAAGATGACAACCTCATAAAGATGCTGTACTTAACTTTCTATTGGTTGAAATTGGGTGTGACTCTGGTCCTACTTTCATGCTGTCCTGTTTATTCGATTAATTTAATTTATAATAAGAGCTATATTGTGTCAATAAAAATAAAGGATAAGCTAGCTTTTGAGGAACTACAGTCTACTACAAAGATTAAGGTGATCATTCTCAAGGTCTTACTTGTTTGATTTTGATATACTTTATGATATGAATTATATGGGCCTTTTCTTAATTTTTAATTTTTTGGTATATAGGTGCTGCAATTTTATTCATTCCCATGTTGTATCTTTAGTTTATGAGATGAAAAATTTAGCCTCCTTTTTTTTCTTAGCTTTCTGCATCCAGGTGTTGCAGTTTTGTACTTGCTCTTTATCAAGTTGTGACCCTCTTTGGAGTATATTCTCCAAAAAGACAAAAATGACAGAATTTACTTTCCTGTATTTTTCTATAAGCAGATCAAATTGGCAGTTCTATTGTCGTTCTTTGAAATATGTAGCTTTACTTCTAATCTAAGCTCTCTCATAGTCCATAATGTTCTTTTTCTACTTAAACATTTTAGCTTTTGTAATTTTTTTTTCTTTTCAATGTTAAAATGACTTGATATAGTTTTCGGTTCCCCCCTTCTCTCTATCTCCATCGCATTTACTTCCTCAATCTAAAGCATTTTAGGATGCCATATAAATATTTTGTGTCACTTACCTATTTCGGCTCTTGAAGTTCACTTGGACTTGCTATAACAGTGGAATATATTACATTACGATATAGTCACCTGAAATTGTAAAACAATGTGAGTTTTGAAAATTAAAGATGATATGTTTGCAGTTCCTATATTTGGACCTTTGCAGTCTTCTGTTGGTAGGTTAGGAATACAGAAATGCAGGAGGCATAGTGTGTCGATTTTATGACTACTTCTCTTATGCCTCACCTATATTGTGCTCGAAGAGTGAGAAAATCAATACTTCTTTTAAAACGTAATAAACTATGATATGACTGTTGTTGATGTCTTTGAAAGTATGAAACTGCCCCCTTCTCACATTGGAGATGATCCACTACTTTTTGAAGACTATGGATCAAAGATGAGTATGATATTGGTAACCTGAGGCGGATACCAGTTTAGGAGTGCGCTGCTGTTATTTTTCACAAGGTGCAATCTCATATATTTTTCCACTGATATGCTCTCAGGAAAGATAAGACAGGTATTAAGTATAATAAGTAAATTAGTTTGCCAAATATTATTCGGTTAAGGGTCTGATTTGTCCCTCTACTATCATAAATAGGTCTTATTTATCCTCCGTTTAAGTTTTCTATCAAAAATATCCCTATCGTTATACATTAGGGTCATATTTATCCTTACACGTTAAAAACACCATCCCTTCTTTTAAAATCCACTTGGCATCCCCTTATTGGACCAACGGACCCGCCCCTTTTTTAATTCAAACCCCTCCGATCCCATCAACAAAACTCCACCCATCCATTGGTTTGATTTTGGCTTTGTTTTTTAAAAATCCGATCAAATGTGGTTTGGTTTTGGTTTTAATAAAAAAATAACCAAACCAAACCGATTATAAAAGTAGTTATTTGAATTTATTATTACACGTATATATATGTATATTTTTATATAATATTTCTTAAATTTTATGGTACATATTAGTCCGCCCCGTTTTAGTCTAGTTCTTTATTGTTATTATAATAATCTAATTATTTGCCTTTATATTCTAAAAAAAAAATAAAGAACTTGGGGCGGGTCAATCGATTTTTAATTACGGCAATTTTAATGAAATGTTAGGGGGAAACGTAGGTTTATCAGCCAAAAGTGAAAAAGAAAAAGAGTCCATTTTAGCAGTTAGATTTGGCATTTATCTTCTTACTGAGACATATCTCAGTGTCATGAGTCAAATAATTAGATTGTTATAACAACAAAGAACTAGACTAAAATGAGGCGGACTAATATGCACCATAAAAATTTAGAAACTTTATATATATATATATATATATATATATATATATATATATATATATATATATATATTAATAAATTCAAATAACTACTTTTATAGTTGGTTTGGTTCGATTTTTTCGGTTATTTTTTATTAAAATCAAAACTAAACCAAATTTGATCGGATTTTTAAAATACAAAACCAAAACCAAACCAATGGGTGGGTGTAGTTTTGTTGCTGGGATCGGTCGAGTTTGATTAAAAAAAATGGAGCGAGTCAGTTGGTCCAATAAGGGGATGCCAAGTGGATTTTAAAAGAAGGGATGGTGTTTTTAACGTGTAAGGGTAAATATAACCCTAATGTATAACGGTAGGGATATTTTTGATAGAAAACTTAAACGGAGGATAAATAAGACCTATTTATGATAGTAGAGGGGCAAATCAGACCCTTAACCGAATATTATTTGGTTGAGTGATTTGCAGTCTATTGTGCATCCTATGTTTGACCATGCATTCTGATTATTTGAGATAGTAGCTTTACTGCTTCTTTAGATTTAGCACTTGGAAGCAAAATCTCTCTACTTTGAAAGGTTCAAGAAACAAGAAATTTCTTCAAAGTTCGATCCCAGTATTGGACATGAAGAACTTCTAGGCAATCTTAAGCCACATTATAAGATCAAAAATTATTTCTGCTGGTCCCTTAGCAAGTGAAACTACCACAGATTTGGTTGGATAGAGAGTTGTAAGTCTGCTTTTGTCTTTATGTCTATTTGAAAATAGTATTAATCAAAAAGTTGTCTGTCTAAGTTATGATGCAGCTTATACAGTGTGGAGTATGAATCTCTGTCCATCTATGGATGTCTTTTTAGAATTTATGCAGCACTCGATAGTTTGATGCCTAGACACCACTTGTGAAATTGCACTGGGTTTGTTGTTATTGTTAGTAAATCATTTGATGGTCAAGCTAATCTTCACCTATCCGATGTTAGTGATTGTTAGTCTTAAATATCTTTATACGATCTTCCTCCAATTTGATTTGTCAACCTTTTAGTTAATTCTACGCTTCAACTATTCCGAGAGCAAAAATCAAGATGTGATAGCCATAGAAATAAGAAAAACTCGGACGGAACCCTTTCAACTCTCATGCCATATATTAAAGTGTTCAGAGAAACTGGGTTGGTCAATGTTGTGTGTTTAACTTGCTAATATGCTTTGTTGTTACAAAATTGCTAGATGGCTTCACATTGGAAAGATTTCTAATGGCAGTCAGAAGTGAAGTCCTCTTTTACGTAGTAGATGGCGAACTATCAAAACTGAAATTTAGAATGTGTTAAAGAGTTTCATGACAATATGTACATATATACATCAGGGAGATGTCACAAGGAAATATTATGAGGTGGATGCAAAATTGTAGTTTCGGTGAATATAAACAATAGCTTTTTCTCACATGAAGTGTTGCGATTTTACATATTCAAACCTCTTATGCGCATTTGCAGCTCATGGTATATTTTGGCTTTTCACTGATTTTGCAGGCTGAAACTTTCTTTTGTTATCGCTACTTAGTATTTATAGTACTCTCCATATAATGTTACTTCTTTGTAATCATTTTATTTGTATTAGACATATCCAGGCAGAGAGAAGAAGGAAGCAGCTAAGAAGAGCATGGCTTTATGTTTAATATTGAGGTTAAGACTGTTTTGATGGTAGTTTTCATTGGAAGTTTTCTGTTTGACTGTATAAAAACTAGGGGAGGTGATCACTTTAAATAATATTGACACCATAGATATGTTGGTAAAACTATAAGTCCTGTGGCATCTATTTTTAGCGTTAAGCGATGATTTATAGGTGTAAAACTTTTAATAACTTTTCTGTCAATTGGTGCAATCCATAGTGGAATGTGAAAGTATCTGAAAGTCATTAACTTTTCTGATGGATATAATGTTATTTCATAGTAATAGATTTGATATTTATCTTTGTCTATTCATTTTCCTTTTGTAATACTCATCTTTAAAAAAAGCTGTGTTGTTTGTATGTCATGCCCCTTTACAATTTTGAATTTAAGAAAATGATCTTTTTAGATCTGTTATCTGTAAAAGAGAGTTCTCTTACGTGTAAAAATAAATCTCTCAGGTGTAAAAAAGAGGTAGGGTCATAAAACTAAAAACAAGTTTGTAAAAGAGCCAAAAAAAACCAATTGACCCTGAGTTCCTGTCGATGTTGGGCCCATGCTCAGCATGGGCATCCACTCTCTAGTTACTACTCCCTCCGTTCCAATTTATATGAACCTGTTTGACTGGGCATAAGAAAAAAATGAAGATGAATTTGTGATCCTACACAAGTCCAAATGAGGCCCAAAGTATTTGTGTGGTTATAAAAGCTTCTCATTAAGAGTAAAGTTGTAACTTTAAGCTAAATTGTTACCAAATTTAGAAAGGGTTCATTCTTTTTGGAATGAACCAAAAAGGAAATAAGTTCACATAATCTCAAACAGAGGCAGTAATATTTAGAAGAGACAGTTGGGGCGTACGAATAGGGGTACTATGGATATTATATTCACTTTAAAGGTTAAATTGGTCATTTGGGCCTATTGTCTTTCATGAGACGCGTGTAATGCAATTTATATGAGCAAACCACGTATATATGCACTTTAGATAGACAAATTTCACTGCTCAACTCTTGATTTTATGTTCTATCGCTCAAGTTCAGACTTTGGAGTTCCGATTATGTGCTTCACTCCCTCGAAGTATCATCTGTTTGCTTTGATGAGTTTCTTTTGCCATAAATGAACCCAAGCTGCTTGTTCTCTATTATTTTGTTATGCTTTTGACTGTTTTCCTGCATTTATTTGCAACTACTGCTCTGCTCATTTTGGTAAAATCCGTTTGAATTTTTTCCCTCTTTCTTTTTTTTTTAAAAGGAAAACTTTGCACACACATGCATCTGTAGATGAGCTTTTTCCTTTTCAAATTTCTCAATTAGAGTTTAAAGTTGTCTCTGGTATGTGCTTTATTCTGTTCAATTGTGGTGAGGGTTTTCTCTATTCTTGCATTTCTTTTAATGCACCGATTATTGATAATAGGATTTTGGTAGGTATCTGAGAGTTTCTCTACTCTTTTGGATAGTTTCCTATATTGTATCCAATTTGCACCCTTGACGCACGAAAGGTTTTTGATAATATGTCTAAATCAACTGTTCCCTTTTCCCCCTTTAATTTTGTTCTACAACTGAACACATTAGTAGACTCAATTTTTTGGGCTCATGCATGTCTAGAATAGCTCACAAAATTCCAATCTGTATACAAAAAGAATAAGAATTTCCACCAATAAGAAGATCTATCATCTTTCTCTCCTCCAGCGCCCTTCTTCTCTTAAGTAAACACTTATCATCTTTCTCTCCTCCAGCGCCCTTCTTCTCTTACTAATCTCTTGATATCCCATTTGGGTTTTCATTCCTTTAATTTTTTATTTCAGTTTTATCTGCGCATGTTATCACTAAGATAATTGAAATATCTAGAAGTTTGAATTTTTCTTCACTCTTGATACTCCCTCTGTTCCAGTTTATGTGAACCTATTTCCTGTTTGGTTCGTTCCAAAAAGAATGAACCCTTTCTAAATTTGGTAACAATTTAGCTTAAAGTTACAACTTTACCCTTGATGAGAAGCTTTTATAACCACACAAATACTCTGGGCCCCATTTGGACTTGTTTAGGATCACAAATTCCAAAAGTCTTCATTTTTTTCTTAAACTTCGTGCCCAGTCAAACAGGTTCACATAAATTGGAACGGAGGGAGTAATTTTTTGGTTCCATTGCGAGGTCGTTTTCAAGCTCTGGGATAAGTGAATTGTCTTAGCTTTTACCTGAAGCGGAAAAGTTATCTTTCTAACCCGTTTATGGACGGTTGCATGGGATCGAAATACATCTCTAGAAATCGTTTTTGTGATATACAATCTGCATTCTGCAGTTACATGCTTGTGGTGTTAAATTGGGGTGCATGTTGCATGTATCTCTATAGTAATCAGAATTTGGTTTGAAGAATGCGTCAAATTAGCTACATCACACATATGTAAAAATTACTATTCAAGGTTTGCACGAACCATTCTGCCATGATTTTAACTTAAGTTTAAGTAGTTTATGTTATTACTGCAATTAGCAAATTGAGATTCAAAATACTATTCAAGGTTTGCACGACCCAAGACATCTCAGAAAATGAATGTGATCTTCGTTTTTGGTAAGAGCTCTGTCTACTAAAATGACCGGTGAGAATCGTTTGATAATGTATCTTGGTTTTGGAACTATGGAGTTTTTTGATAGCAATACTATTTTCCAATCAATAAACTACGGAGCCTGATAGCAAAAGCTTCTTGGACCAAGCACCTAGCTGTGACTTAATGTCCCTTGAGGCTTATTATTAGGTCTCACTCATATTCTTTTAAGGAGCATTTTTAGTTGTACAAATAATCTAATGATGTATTTCATACCTTTATACAGGAGAACTGAAAATATTAGCTGCAACAGGGCCACTCCTTATGCTGACAACTATGTACTTCTAACTTTGAGGACTCCCTGTTGGCAAAATTTGGTTTTTCAGTCTGCTTATATGAGGAAAGCATTATTTGATTGAAATGAGATGAGACTGACGGATCTAGCTTCTTTACATATCATGGCGGTGGAAATGAAAATTACCGAAACTTAAGCAAAGTTTAATGCCTATTCTCCAAAACAATGGTAAATTTTTCCCGCTCTTTGATTTGGTTGCCTATTTTGTTTATTGCTTCTAGAATTATGTATTATAAAACATAGTTGTGGTGTGTCTAAAATATGACATTCTGAAAATTTTTACCAGCGAGTTTATGGAGAAAGCTCAAAAGCTTTATAAGTATCATAACTACAGAAATTTTGTCTGACACGACGTGTACAAATATACTTGTCATGACCTTTAGACAAGTGATTCTGCAACATCTTTGGAACTTTGAACATGTACTTTTTATACCGGTAGCAGAACGAAACAAGGATGATCATGAAGCACCAAGAGAGGTGGCTTTCCATTCATTATGCTCTTTTTTAATATCAAATTTATAATGTCTCCATTGCACGTACTAAGTGATTATCAATCAGTAAGGTCTTCTTTCATGTGCAGAGGAAGGCTGCAGATCAACTGATTTGGTGTTTTTCCTTTTAAGTACTGCCCATAGTTCTATATTTAATTTATCAAGCAATCTTAATTCTTAAGCCAAACTTGAAATATCATGCTTCTTGCCCGTGAAACTAAGCAGCGAACTATAATTTGATCATTTATTTAGTATTTCACAACTATATTATGAAGTGTCTTACATGAAACCTTCAAGAAACTGTGGTTGAAATGACAATATAATAAAGAAAGAAGAAGGAAGCTCAGTAAATTCAAGCAATCATATTACAATAAGTTGCTCTTTTTAGATGCCCAAATATGTTATTGGAGTCATTTGGCCACTAAATTTTTTTCTAATATTTGATAGCTATATTCTATCTCCGAACTCTCATGTAGATATAATTTCTTGCACTTACTTGGAAGTTGCTATGTCCTGTGTCAGTTGCACAACCAAAATGGAAGAGTTTGGTACTCCTGTAACTGCTGGTTTGCGGGTGACAAAAATTTATTATACAAAAGAGATATACTTTCTAGATTTCTTACATTAAAGCTTTTTGAAATTTGAATATGTAGTTAATGTTAAGGGGTTAATAGGGAACGAGGCATTATTCTTTGTCAAATAACTAATAATATACCACCAGTTTGTGAACTTTGCCAATATATAAAAAAAATTAAATTTAAAATGCGATTTATAAAATTATGTAAATGCCTCTGAAGTTCATATTTGTGTGGAGGCCATGTATATACATACACATTTTTTTGCATTGATTTTGTATATTTATGAGTGATTCTTTTGCTGGTATGATGCAAAAGATGGTCAATCTTTCTCAAAGGAGATTGTATAATCTATCATCTGTTGGTGCGATAAGCTCTCTTCTTGAATGTTCTTTAGTCCTTGTAGGAAATCTCCTAGGAATAGATTTTTATATTGACAGTAATTAAGATTTCACCATATCCTTTCTTATGCGTGTGCTGATTATAGTATTTGTACTACATTGGTGATGAACACCTGTTCTGAAAATCATCATAATAGTTCACGGATGTATCTATAAAAGGTCTTTTACATTTTCTGTGCTGGTACTTGGAATATTTTTGAAAATACATATTCATTTTTATCATTCAACCTCTGCTAATATCAGTCACTATCTCTTTCTGAAACTTCACCTTTGTAAGTTTTCAATTGATTGCTATTGTGAAGATTCATATATCATAATTGAGTTAAGAGTCCCCAATGTGATTGGATAATACAAAAGGTTTTCCACGTCATGAACTTTGTTGTAAATGGAGGTAACACGGAGTCACGTTTCTTACTGTTTTGTATTGTTTTTGTTCTTGTGAATATTTGGTAGTATTTTAAAAGGGTCAATATCTTTTCTTGGATAAATTGTTGAGTTGCAGAGAAGGTAACCTCTTATCGACCAGAATGATACAAAGAATGGTGTTTATAACTGAAGAAATAATGAAGCAGCTGCAGACCTTTTAATCCAAATTCTTTATAATTTATGCTCGACATTTGTTTTGCCCAGTAAATATAGGAGACATTAGCATTAAATTTCTCGTTATCTTTTTTTTTCTTCTTTTTTTGCAGGTTTTGAGCCACTCAAGAAGATTTTCCAGGTTTGCCTTTTCTTTCATCTTTCAACATTTTGGAAATTTATGGCTGCTCTTCGTTTGAATATTCCAGATTTTGTAGGAGTTAACCTGGTCCACTTGCCATATTTCTCATCCTAAATGTAAAATATAGAGAAGGTCCATGACAACTCAACATTGTTACCTGTTAAATGAGTTGTATGTCTTCTCTTTTTAGTACCTCTCATATGAGAAGAAAGATCACCTTGAGATAAGCATTAGCTATTCTAGGCTTTTTGTTTGCACCAGATTACACCTTACATCTCTTTTGTAAGCTTTTACTTTAAGATAAAAAAATAATACTAGCTTGATGAATGATATGGTATTGTAATGATATGGTATTTTCATTTGGAAATTAGGTAGTCTATTTACTAAGCTTGTGGTATTTTAGTTTACATTTCATTGTATATTGGCCTTTCAAAGAACCAGTAAAAATGAAGTTAATAAGATTTTTGGTTATAATAGGGGTAGTAGGATCATTTTGGATCGTGAATACATATTTGTGGCACCGCATATGTTAGATCACTTTTTAATGATACTGGATGAACACATTCATCCACTTGCTATTCCAATTGCCAATGAAAAAGTTGTGAGGTCGAAAGAGATCTAATTGCGCAGAAAACTTTATCAGAAATACCAAAGTGGTTGAGAACCTTAACTTCAGTAATGTCTAGGCTATGTTTTGCTTAAGAACAATGCATATCGGCCCAAAAAAAGAACATTGTTTCCAGATGTTTAAGCAAGCAAAACTGATGGTTATTTATAGTAATCTGAGGTGACAAGCATCAACTATTGTTTGTAGTATAGTTCTAAAATATTCATAATGTTAGATGTTTGAAAAAGAATTGCTCCCGTTGGGCCCGTTGCGATGCACGGGCAAGCCCTGCTAGTATATAGATAGAATAGAGCTCGATATTAATGTCATTAGGCTATCCATAATTTTCATCATTTGTCTACTGTTACTCATTACTTGAGAAATAAGTTTGTAATTTTCTTATTTCAGGGATTGCTTTTCTAAAAAATATTTTGTGTCAGGTAATCAGGCATGTATTCAAACTTCAAACTCAGATTTAAAGAGAAAAAATTTGATCTGATGTGGGTAGCTGACTACAAAGGATAAACTCATGTGCAGGTTTTAGAAAAGAAGTGTGGACATTCAGGAGATTACAACATTTTGTGACCAAATTATTTGGAAGAACTTCTAGCGAATAGGATGTCGCGGGGTGCTTTTGTGGCAATTTTTAAGTACTATAATGAGGTGATGGTGAGACTTAAAGATGTTCATCCATTTTTCAATGACGATAAGAAGAGGCGTATTTAGAATTTTAACTTGGTGGGTTCGACTTTTAAGGTTATTAGCACTAAACTCATTTAACTTTTAACATTTTTGGTTCAAATCTGATATGCATTTGTTGAAATTATTATGAGTCTTCACATAGGATTTTGAGATGGATATGTGGGTGTACCAGGAGAGATAAGATTAAGAATGAAGTTATTCGGGACAGAGTGGGAGTAGCCTCCGTGGAGGACAAGATGCGGGAGTCGATGCTGAGATGGTTCGGACATGTTAAGAGAAAAAGCATTGATCCTGAGAGGTTGGCCATGGAGAGTTTGAGAAGAGGTCGAGGTAGGCCTAAGAAGTACTGGGGAGAAGTGATTAGACGGGACATGACACCGCTTCAGCTCACTGAGGATATGACCCTTGATAGAAGGGTGTGGAGGTCGAGGATTAAGGTAGAAGGTTAGTGTGTAGTTTTTAGTTATTCACCGATAGTCTTAGTAGCATATGCATGTCCCTTCATATTCTTAGATTTTTATTACGTTATGTGGTTTTGTTCGTCTCAGGTATTGTATTCCCCGTTGCTATTATTTGGGTGGGTTGGGTTATGACCCATTGTTTAGCCCATCTTGACCCAGCCCATCTTAGCCCAAGTACACTTTGGACTGGGTTGGGCAATGATCCATTTATTGACCTAATCCATCTTGACCCGCCCAAATTTAGCCCAACCCGCCCATTTGCCACCCCTAGTCAAAAACATTGGATGTAAATAAATCGATGTCGAAGCACTAGATCCACTCGTGACATAACTTCAAGAAGAGTACGTTGCCAATTTATAAATGCTATCAAGTTAAGTTGACTTGCAAGAACATACAAGTCTATATCAAGTCTGAAAAATAAAATGATGACCTGCTAGAATCGCAAATTGCCCTACTTGTATAAAATCACTAGCTTTTACTACAAATAAATCTGAGACTTTGCTTGGCTGACATTTAGTTCTTTCTTTTTCTTGTTTAATTGCAGTCGCTTATGCAAAGCTGGGGCATTGGACCCTAAAAAGGTAAAGGGAACTATTTTAGTTTGTCTAAGAGGAGATAATGCAAGGGTTGACAAGGGACAGCAAGATGCTTTGGCAGGCGCAGTTGGAATGGTTCCAGCCAACGATTATGCATCTGGCGATGAAATTATTGCTGATCCTCACGTCTTACCTGCTACACAAATTAGTTACACTGATGGGCTTGAACTCTTTGCTTATGTTAATTCAACAAGGTATAACAATTTATGAATGGATTTAACTTATATACACTAACCGCCACTTCATTCTCTTGTTAAACGTTTTATGTAGTACACCTACAGCTTTCATTACACATCCAACGACTCAATTGGGAACAAAGCCGCTCCAGTCATGGCAGCCTTTTCATCAATAGGACCTAACACTGTTGCGCAAGAGATCCTTAAGGTTTTGCACTGGTTCATAAATTTTTCACTAAAGTGACATGACTTCTTCTCTTAACACATCAGGAACTTGAAGTCTGAAAAAGCAATGCTTGAATGTGCCGAGCAAGTTGAAGCACTATATAGTTTTTGTTCTGTTAGGATTTTATCATTTGTACATCGTGCTATAGTTCTAGTGTCTGTTTTTAGGAGTTAGATAAAAATAGTGTCATGCAATTTGATTGGGTATATTTATAGACATTGTGATCCTTCGGTTCTTTGTAATGAACAATGAAATTTTGTTGAGTATGAATTTTGATTATTTGGTATATTTTTAGTTGTTGTATATATGTGTGTGAGAAAAAGCATATGGTAATGATTATTATTGGATAACTACAGAAAAAAAATATAAATTGGTGTAATTATATTTATTAAAATTTCTCATCAACGAAGGAAAATGTGGTCTTTAAAACTCCTTAACAACAGGATTATCAAATGGTTACAGATGCACTAGCGAAGGGAAATTTGGCAATTTGCGACGGGAACATCGGTCGCTAAATAGGAACAACGACGAGAAGTTTTCTGGTCGTTAAAGGAATTTAACGATCGCATTCTAATCCGGTCGTTAACTTTTAACGATGGAGACTTTAGCGACCGACGACGACCGGATTTTATTTGGTAGTTATTGACTTATAGCGATTGGATTTGAACTTTTAACGACTGGATTTTCCTTCGCTAAAAGCCAATTTTCTTATAGTCCGTTTTTTTCTTCTCATGGTCTAGTATGGCAATTTTCTTTGATGTCTCGAGATATAATATAACTTATAAGTCTAATAAAAAGAAAAGACCTAGATCAACAGAAAAATGAGAAATGAATAAAAGTCTTTTCTATGAACTATGAAAAATTCAACAACTACTCATATTGAATTGATGTAAGAAACAACACAATAGTATCACGAGACTTCACTTTATGAACAATAATATTGAGATTGAGGTAATTTCTCTTAAATATATATATTACTGAATGATAATAATAAAAGATATAAGCTTTGAGATTTACCATACTATCTTCTACACCAAATATAATCCCACGGCCATCAAGTGCGAACCTGACGTATTAACATCTTGCTATAATAGGCATAATTTTTTTGTGATAAAATTAAAGAGAGAATAATTCTGATGAACCCAAATTTCATATTCTCTAGGCAAAGAACTACTATATACATAGCACATACCAAATCGCATGGAATTGTTAGTTTTTAAATAAAAATTTCAAAAATAATGAATGAATTAGAACTAAATAAAACGGTCTTACCTTGTCATGGCAAATGCTGTAGGAAATATCATTACAAGAACTTAAAAGGAGAAATAAGGGAGAGGTGCTTTCTCACATTGTTATCTTATTAGTGTTAAAGAAGTCAACAAAAATAAAATATCTGAAGCTGATTATGATGATTTCGCCTCAACTAATCCAAAGCCACATCAAACGAAGAAGGATTAAAGATAACCGTAGCCCCTGCAAATTTGAAGAGAGAGGAAAAAAGGAGAAAAATACTAACATTTGTTTGTTGGTTTAGATTTTAGATTTACACTTTTTAGAGGGGATGAAGGTTACATTTCGGAGCGTAATTAATGAGAAGTTAAAAGAGAAATTACTCCTCAAAATAGGAAGAGTTTCAGAAATAACTACTCAAAATTAATTGGAAGAGTTTCTTCTTTCAAGAGTACCTATTAAAAAATAAAAAGGTATAAAAAAAAGGTATAGGAGTCAAATAAAAGGAGGTAAAAGATAAATACCAATCAAAGAGATGTGTCGTGTCAGCATTTTTTTCGTCCTCTCTCTCTCTATATATATATATATATGGGCAAGGCAACTGATGGGATAATATAGCTCGTCACTATTACATCTTGTGAATTGCCACATGGTAGCCCATATAACCAATGTGCACTTCAGTTACAAGTTAATTAATTAATTTCTCTCTTTTTGTATTCAATAACTGAAAGAAAGTAGTAATTACACTTTTTTGTATATTCCATAACTGAAATCTCCTCATCCTTAAGCTTCATCAGTTTCGTCATTAGTTCTAGGCAGTAAATGATTTTTTTGTATTAAAATTAAGAAAAAATCTCAAAAATCTAGGAAAAAGATAAATATGAAAGTTGGCCATATAGGGATGCCACATCAGCTAGCCAATTCCCAGCTTTATATATTTATATAGACTAGTCTTAAAGTACGCGCGTTGCGCGAGTATTTTATCTCAATAAATATAAAACTTTGAAAAGTTAAATAAATATTATATTAAATTTTTTGTTTGAGTTTAAAATTAATATTAACAAAAGTGTAAGTTTCTAAAAATAATGATTGTTGATTCTATTTAGTTAACTCAATAAATTAAGAAACTCCACTTATAAGTCCTTAATCATCTCATTCAAAAAAACTTATCAAAACACAGTCTTTTTTTCTCACGACCAAAATGCAATTGTTTTATTTTCTTAACAAATAAGAAATACAATAATAATTATTTTTAATAGAATAAAAAATGCTATTGCAAATGTATTGGATTCAATTTTTATGTTTTGATTAATCTGCTCTTCCTTCGTTTTGTAATTGGCTTTCTTTCTCTGTCCTAGTGTAGAAATGTGATTTTTGACCCTCCCCAAGATTTTTCATATTTTAGCGCGTAAAATATTTAATTTAGGCATAATATAGATATTTTAAGTAATTTTGACTCTTTTACTTTATTTTATTACAAGAAAACAAAAAAATCACAAAAATAGGTTCATTTTGTAGTCATTTTTAATCTAAAAAAAATATACAACAATAGTATCGTATTTTTATTTTAATATGATATTTGAAAATACCAAAAATAGATTTGTTTTAATGATTAGTTTTATTTTAATAATTATTTAAATAGTAGGAATAATTAATAAATGGGCCCATATTTTTAATCTCGTTCGCAGCGAAAGAATAGAACTTGGGCTCGAGCAACCCATTTTTAGGCCTAATTTTGGACCTAGCTCACAATTGTCAAGCCCATAATTCCTAGGCCCATACCCCTTAACCTAAAGCACTACAACCTAGACTCTATAAAAGAATTTTTAACACTAAAGAATTAGGAAGAAGAGGGGGAAGAGAACGAACAAGCTAAAAAAAACGAAAAAAGGAATGGAAAAGGGGAACAAAAAGCTGAAATCAGCAAAGAAAAGCTGCGCAGCCTTTAGGAGGACCCCACCCCCTTGCCCGTCGTCTTCTTCACGACCCCCACCCCCTCGCGTCTATCTTCTTCAACCAAACCACAGACCCCTCCCCCACCTAAAAATCCATTTTTCTTCCACTTTCGAGCTCACCGGAACAAGCACACTCATACACAAAACGGAAAAGAGGACGACAAATTACAGAGACCGAGGGGGCCTGTTAAACAATTCGAAATCTTTTTTTTTTAAGCTAAACTTGAGCTGGGGTGTTGGAACGGTAGCGGTTGTGTTCGAGTTCGAACATGTGCGGTCGAGTTTCATTGAGACTCCGACGAAGCATCTCATTTTCATGTGTCCGAGGTCGACGCCGGTTCGAGATTTCCGTCATAGTTTTCAGCTTACGGTCTGTTCATGTTCAGCCATAGTGTCGTCTTTTTCTTGTAATCAGTTGGAAGATCTTAATATATCGAAAGGCTTCAAAGGTCCGTTGTTTTCTTCTTTATCATTTTGCTTGGATGGTTAAATTTCTATAATCTGTTATGGGTGCTAATTATTCTATCGTAGATATCATTTTCACTTAGTTGTTTCATGTTGGTTACTTCATCTTCTTGTTAATCAAGGAAATTGCAAAAAATAAAATTTAATTAATTGAGTAATAAGGGAATTAGCAATAATGGACCATGTGAATGTTGGTTGAAATTTATTGAAGTATAACGTACGATTTTTTTTCCTTTGTGCTTTATGAGAATTTTTTTTAAAAAAAAACCTTTAAATCTGGTTTGGTTCATTAATTAGTGGTTGATATCGTGTTTAAGATTCTAGGTAAAATTGGAGAAATCTGGTTATTTTCGTCTATTCACGTTAAATAAATTGAGGTGCGCCATACACAAATAAAACCCATAACTTTTGGCCTCACAATAATCCCAAATTAGTTTAGGAAAATTATGAACATCGTAGCTTGCTTTAGGCACGATTAATAATGAATATCGTGATTGTAGGTACGGTTCCCGTGATATAGTTACGATGCTTAATTTTCTTAAACTCGGGTGCGCATTTATGTGACCCAAATCCAAATCTCAACAATGTTAAAATATGTCAAAAACCACGGGTGTATTTATGTGACGTGGTTCGAGACGTGTTTTAATAACGTTGCAATTTTCTTTAAAAATGGATAAAAGCGGTTAAAACTAAAATTTGCACATAGGTTCATAATTGTTTAAAATCAGATAATTAAGCCGAATATAACACTTGAGCGACCGTGCTAGAACTACGGAACTCGGGAATGCCTAATACCTTCTCCCGGGTTAACAAAATTCCTTACCCGAATTTCTGGTTCGCGGACAGTTAAATAGAGTCATATTTTCCTCGATTCGGGATTCAACCGGTGACTTGGGACACCATAAATCTCCCAAGTGGCGACTCTGAATCTTTAAACAAATAAATCCCGTTTCGATTGTCCTTTAATTGGAAAAACTCCTTTACACACCTTCCGGGGGGTGTAGGTGGTAAAAGGAGGTGTGACAGCTCTGGCGACTCTGCTGGGGACCGAATCCAGAATCTCTAGTTTAGGGTTCAAGAATTCGAGCTTAGATGAATCGTTGTATTTGGCTTTATTTATTATCTGATTTTATTCACATGTTTGGGCCTAATGTGTTAAATGTTGCTTTTTATCGCTTTCATATTATCTGAACTGTATATATAAACTGCTACAAAACCCCTCCCTTCTCTCTCCTGAGGAGTGCACGCTGGTCGTGACTTCTTTCTGTTAGTGTCAAATCCCAAATAAAACAAGGCTCGGACAAGTTACATAGTCGGATGATCCTTTGGTTACCGGTACACAGCCCCCTCCTCGGCTCGAGCTGTCCGCTCGGGTAAGCCAGTAGGAGCGCTTGCTTGCATCATGTGCATTTTGACTTTGGGGACTCAACGCAGGGGTTGAGTCCGTCTAAGACAAGTGCACCCAAAATAACAAGACCATCTTGATGCATCCTATGTGCTACATGTTGTATTTATTCAAAGGTAAAAGGATCATTTGGCGGACCAATGATAGTTGAGGGCAAATAAAAAATGAAAAAGAGAGGGTGAAGTGTGAAGATAAAGCGAGTGAGGCCTAATTATGTTTTCTGTCACATTTTTGTTAGAGAAAAAGAGAGAAGAGCTTGAAAATTAAAAAAAAAAGATTTTGCACTTTTTCATCATTTTCCGAAAAATAAAAAAGAAGGAAAAAGAAAATTCAAAAAAAAGATGTTGCATGTTTCATCATTTTTTCAAAAAAAAAAAATGAGACAAAAAACATATTTTCTCTAAATTAGTTATTTTTTTTAATTCTTGCCCGTATCCAATCTGCCCAAACTACGCAAACCTGATTCTCGTCTTTCGGGGCGTGATACGTAGGCAACCCACATAGGATCCGGTATTCCTAGTAAATCTTAGGTTCTTGGCTTTGCGGGGTCATAGCCAAATTTTGCACTTCTAGCCACATTTTGGCCAAATAAGCCATTTTGCAAAAATAGCCTCAATCATATCTTCCATGTGTCTAGTAAGGAATGTTTTTGTCTCACATAGTGTTGGTTTATTAAGTTTTCTTATACAAGTGTGGATTTATTTATCGGAGTTTAAGCATGACAGACACCCCGTGACCATCCAGTCAGGATCGCTCAGTCGGGAGTTGCTTAAGGAGATTTGTTTTATTTTTATGTCCTGAGGCTGTTCTTCAGTTTATGTCATCTTTTACTTTCTACTTTTGTACAGTAATGTCAAGTCCTTTGTTATTGTTATTTTCTGCTTTATATTTTGAAAAATGTGCTGTAACTCAAAAATCCAAAAAAGAGATATTGCATTTTATATTTCCGTTATAAGTTTTCTTTAGAATACTAATTCTAGAATTGGAAAAAATTTGAGGTCGTTTCTCCTTTAGGCAATTAATATCTAGGACTTAAAATGAATTATTTTTATGTTTCCTTTAGTATATTAGGACCAAAATTCAAAAAGACAGAGAGAATTTTATTTTAGTGCTTCTTTAAAAGCTTTCTTTAACGTGTTAATTCCAAAATCCAAAAAAAGATTTTCTCGTGAGGTGTTTCTTTGGGAAATTAATGAAAGATGAAAAAAAATTCTTTTATTTTTATTAGAACTTTAGGATATTGTACATAGAAAAAAAGCATACTTTATCTTTTGTTTATCATTAGAATTTTTCATTTAGGCAATCAAAATTGAAATTCAAAAAACATTCTGTTTTAACTTTTTCATTGCTTTCTTCGAAATCTTGCGTTAGGATATCAAATGAAGATTCAAAATATTTTTTCTATGGTTTATTCCTTAGATTTCCTTCATAAAAAAAGAATCAAAAAATATTTTTCTCTTTTAGGGTTTTTCCTTGATAATTTTTCATAGAAGCATCCGTTTTAAAAAGAAAAGAAAAAAGGAAAGAAAAGAAAATAAAAATGTTAGTTTGTTTACTTTATTCCCGATCTTCTAGAACTACGCAAAGATCTGATTCATGCGGGGTCATGATACGTAGGCAACCTACATAGGGTTCGATCGAATTATTTTTTTATTATTATTAAAAGAAAAAGAGGAAAAAAGGGGAAACGAAAGAAAAGAGGTGAAATTGTGGGATGTGAGATATGAGAGAAAGAAAAGAGTGATGATGAAAAAAAAGGAGAAATGAAGGAAAATGGGCAAGCCAGCAAGTGCTAGAAAAGCAAAGAAAAGAGAGGTTGAAATGAACAAATTGGGATGATGCCAACTGACCTTTGTACCCTCGAAGTCATTTTAGAACCGATAACTGTGGCTAGGTGCATTGCACATAAAGTGATATTATCTTATGTTAAATGCCCTAACGCTAACGTGATGGCTTCATTTTGTTATATTCATAGCAGAAGGGTGATTGGTTTGTGGTTTTAAAGTGGTAACTCTTCTCTGCAACATAAAGTCAAAAGGCAATGTCAGACAACAACAGAACTGAGTTGGTTGACACCGGCGCTCGAAAGCAGTTGGTTGAACAGGACAATGTGTTGTTTGAAGAGGTAAAGATGTTAAAACAACACATGACTAACATGTATCAGGGTTGGATGACTGGGAAGGCACCACCCCCGCCACCACCTAGCTTCATATATACTGCCCTTACCCAAACTCCGGACACAATGCCAGATGATCCCCCATACTCTCCAGATCCACTCGCTTATCATGGCTTTCCCATCCAACTTAGTAGCTCCGTCACTCATCTTCCAATTACCTTTCTCAAAAATTGCCCTCCTGTCTTTTCCACCATCCCCAATAATGAACACCCACTCAAAGCTCACGATGCCCAAAATTACCCCTCAGAGGTTGCCCACAAAGTTCCCAACTCATACAAATAGAGCCCTCAGGATAAGTTGCATGTTGAAAATGAAAGGTTCACAGGAAGAGAATGGAAAGATGGGATACCCAGGAGGCTGAAAGGCATAGAACAATCCTTAAAGAACAAACAAGGAAGGGGGGACCAGGGTAGCATGGCTTACAGAGAACTGTCTGTGTCCCATGAAGTTCGCCTGCCCGCGGGGTTTAAAGTGCCAAAGTTTAACTTGTATGATAGGTGTGGAGATCCGGTAGCCCATTTGAGGGATTATTGCAATGAAATGAGAAGTGTTGGTGAGAAAGATGATTTGTTGATGGCGTACTTCAGTGAGAGCCTGACTTGGGCATCTTTGGAATGGCATAATCGTTAAGATGTTGGTAATTGTCCTACATTGGGTGACATGGCTCAAGACTTTGTTCGATACTTTCAATACAGATCGGGTGTTACTCCAGACCGCTTCTCCCTATCTAAAATGGAAAAGAAGCCGGAGGAAAGCTTTAGGGAGTTTGGGCCCAGGTGGAGGGAGCAAGCTGCTCGAGTCAATACCCCGATTGGTGAAGAAGAAATGATTGAGCTTTTCCTACAAGCCCAGGGGCCCACCTACTTTAGTCATTTGATCCCGGCCTTGGGAAGGCCTTTCAAAGATGTGTTAAAAATGGGGGAGCTAGTAGAATAGGGAATCAAGTCAGGCAAAATCATGAGTTGTTCGAAAGACATTCAGAACATCCCAGTAAGCTTGGGTGGAAGAAAGAGAAACAGAAAAGATGATCCTATGGGCTTTCCCGATCAATACTTCCAGCCTCGACATCATCCCCATGGATATCTTGATGTACCAGATGATCCTTCCCAATGCCACTTCTCTCCACGGAACTCCCAAAATCGTACATCACTCTCTCAGTACCTAGCTCCACAAAATGCCTATCCACCCCCACGAGCCTATCGAAAACCCCCTGGATCAGGTTTCCGACCCAATCAAGCATTTAAGAATGAGAGGTTGATGAAAAAATAAAAGGCTTTCACCCTATTGGGAGTGTCATATGCCAGTTTGTTCCAAAAGTTGAAGCAATTGGACATGTTGAAGCCGATTCATATAAAAATGTCAAACCTTCTATCAAAGAAGTTTGATTTTTCTCAAAAGTGCACATATTGCTCAGATGCCCCGGGGCATGACATAGAGGAGTGTTGGAATCTGAAGAAAGCAATTCAGAAGCTTATTGATGTAGGTGACATTGCCGTACAAAATCCAGATGCAGCAAACACTAGCCAAAGTCCATCGCCTGTGCATAATGAGACGCATATGGTGGGTATGGTTTATTCTGAAAAGGAATGTGATAATTCTTCTGGGAGCCCTGGAGGTCCACGTGCTACAAAGTTTTCAGTGCTATCAGAGGTTGATCTTAAGAACGAGCCAGCAAAGGGAACCCAAAAGCAATTTGTTAAGAACAACGTGATGGAAGTTTGTGAAGGTCCTAGTAATGTTGATGCAGAATTCAGTGGCTAAGATGCCAAGCTTGGCAATTGGAAAGACGCTCCTGTCTTGGTTAGCTAGGGAGGAGTTTTGGTGGTTTATTTTGTTGTCATTTCTGTTGTCCGGGTTATTTCAGGGTTGTAATCCAGATATTGTCTTGTGACTCAAACCCTTCTATCCTCTTATTTTGCCTAGTTTGTTTAGTCTAGTAGCCTGTTTAGTGTTGTCTAGGTTTGTAGCTCCAGTTTAGTTTGTTTGTTTTGCTGTCCAAACCCTGTCACTATTTGTCTCATGCAATTTTCTGTTTTGTGTGATTTCTAGTCATTTTCGTTTAGTTCTCTTTTCTTTTATAGTTCTTTTCTTGTTGACTCTAGTAACATAACATGTATGCGTAAGTCTCGACCTGGTCTTAAAATTCAGTTTAGTCATGAAGCAATGAATGAAACAATGTTGAAGATGTAGGGACATTTGAGGGAAATAAGTGAAGGCATTTTGAGATTACTTCAAGCTCGAATTGTGTGAAACTGGGGTAGATAGAATATAAAAATACATTATTGAAATGCATCATGCTGCATCGGGTGAAGATAACGGCAGGTTTTCCCCAAATTTGTAGGGGGGCGTTCGTGGTAGCGAGAGTGAGAGTGTTGTCCAATGGTGCTTTGTATGTAACAGATGTAGAAGGCGAATGTGTGGATATGGTCATCAAGTCTGGCGCAATCAAAAGATGTTACGAATGTTTTCTTTGGTTTGTTTAATTGGGTTGTTTGTACTTGGCATGCTTTGAAGATTAGAATGACGAAGGCATTTTGTTCTGCTATCTAAACACCTTATCCTTCGTTACCTCTTTGAGCTTTATTTATTTTCTTTCATACCCCTCTTTCGGGATCAGTAGCAAAGATCAGAAACACAAGCGTGAAAGATAAGTGAAGGAAAAGGAGAAAAGAATAGAACAAAAAGGGAGAAAGAAAAGACAAAATCACAACAACAGAGCAATTCCTATGTCATGAACTACGTTTGACCTGATTCCTTTTAAGGATACGTAGGCAGCCTCACGGTTCGGTCTCATCAAAATAAAAATTCAAAAGTCCCCAAGCAAGAAACTAGGGCATAAATTGTGGTTGTTGTAAGGAATCTGATTCCGAAAGTTGTAATTTTGAACCTATGAGAATTATTTTTAAGCCTTTGATATCCTTTCTTTTTTAACCCTATCCAAAAGCCCATATTACGGTCCAAAGCAAGACCTTCCGATCAGTCTTCGAGGAATGCCAAGTCAAGCAAGGAGAGGTAATTCATATCAGGGGAAATACTCTAGCCCAAGCAGAAAAATAATGAAAATGAGAGAGTCTTATTGGTGAAAACCCTCATGGGCACCGTAGGGCAACATGAGCTGAGAGAAATCCAAAAATGAGAGAGTCTTGTTGGTGAAAACCCTCGCGGGCACCGTAAGGCAACGGTAAGCTGAGAGAAAGAACAGAATGAGAGAGGCTTGATGGTGAAAACTCTTCGGGCACTACAAGTCGAATAAGGATTGTGAATCAGATCGGATAATCAGAGCATTGAAGTCCAGTTTCATAGTTCAGGGGTATAACAAGAGTCGAACATTAGACTTGTTTGACAGATTAGGCCACTTAATCAACATGTGCATGTCATGGTCATTAGAGTTGGTATCCACATCTGATAGGTTTCTACTTTGTAGTTTTCTTGTTAGGAATCATCTCTTTCCTTTGTCCTTCACTCTGTTCTTTTTGTCTTGCTTACTTCTTCTTCCTGAGTCAGTTTGGTCAAAATAAGTGAAAAATGACTTCAAAATTTGCCACCAGCTTTCCAATTGCACAAAACAGGATTTGGCCAGTACATCAGTGTCATAAGTCAGGAAAGAACAACAAACACACTGAGTTGGTAACAATCAACATGCTTCGGGGTCCATCAGAAATACAAAGGTTTGGTATATTTCTATTCGTGAACAGTGCAACAGATAGAGGATGTTGGGTGAACGGGTCAAAGGTATTCTCTGTGATGAGATCAACAAAGAAAATGTTTAACCAGTAACAAGCAAGGTATTCCAAGCCGAAATCAAAGTTATCGTGACAAGTGAGGGAACAATAGACTTCAAGGCCAAGGCCAGTGATTTAAGTCAAGAAGGAACAGCATGCGCACTAAGTGGATGGCAATTAACGTGCTTTGGAATTCATGTAAACACAAGAAGCACGATGTAACAGATGGAGGGTGTTAGGTGGACGGATCAAAGGTTTTTTTGGTGAAACACAAAGGTTGGTAAATGTTAGTTCATGAGCAATGCAACAAATAAAGGGAATTGGGTCTGAACGGAGAAGGGGCATTTTCTGTGATAAGGATGACAGAGAAAGTGGCTAGTCCATAAGCAAGCAAGGTCCTCGAGGGGAAATCAGTTATCATAGGGAAGTGAAGGAGCAATCGCCCTCAAAGTCAAGGCCACAAACCAACCACTACATTTTTAAACTGATAAGATTTTTCTTTGATTTGAAACAGGGCCAGGAAATTTTGGTTGTTTCGGAGAAACCCTCCGTGGAGAAAGGCCGTCACCAAACAGGTTTGATTTTTGATTTTCAGGACCCTCCTAAAAAATGGAACCTAGTTTAAAGTTCAGAAATATCATAATCTAGCATAAAATGTATCCCAAAGGAATATAAGTTGGTATAGAAGTTTGCATGCTTGAGATAAGAATCAATTAAGAGTTTTCAGGACCCTGTTGAATAATGGGACTTAGCTTTAAGATTTCGATTAGATAACAACATTTAGCGTAAAGTCTGTTGTAGGGTAGTATAACGCAACCATAAAAGTTGTCACTCTTAAGATAAAATTGGACTTTTTGATTTTTAGGACCCTCCTGGATAATGGGGAGTAGTTTAAAGACCCTCTTAGATAGCAAGATTTAGCAGAAGTCACACCTGTAGAAGATATAACTTAGATTTTAAATTGGCGTTTAATTAAGAGTTGTCAGGACCCCCCTAAATAATGGGACATAGCTTTCAAATCCTTAGTAATGCTTGGTAATATGATCTAGTTTTACGATCACATCTGTCCCCAGCCACCAAACTGGGGCAGAAAAAATTCTTTGTTTTTTCTATGTTGAAGTCAGGAGCCCGCCTGGAAAGCAGGGAATACATTTCAAGTTGAAGTCAGGAGCCCGACTGGAGAGCAAGGAATACTTTCAAGCGCAGCAGTCAGGAGCCCGCTTGGAGAACAAGGGAGTACAATTTAAGTTTTAGCTTTCAAACTCTTTGTTTTGTCTATGTTGAAGTCAGGAGCCCGCCTGGAGAGCAGAGAATACATTTCAAGTTAGTAGTCAGGAGCCTGCCTGGAGAGCAGGGAATACATTTCAAGTTCAGCGGTCAGGAGCCCGCCTGGAGAGTAGGGAATACATTTCAAGTTAGCAGTCAGGGGCCCTGCCTGGAGAATAGGGTCAGTTTTTACTTTAGTCAAGCTTAGTTTATAGTTTTTTTAGTCTATTCTTTAGTTTAATTTCATCATTGCATCAATAGTACAAGTGGTTTACAATTTTGCTAACAACTCACAAATCATCCTAGTGCAAACTGGGGCAGAAAAATTTCTTTGTTTTGTCTATTTTGTTGTAATCAGGCGCCCACCTGGAGAACAAGGGAAGACAACTCAAGTTTCTAGGGAAAGCAGTTTCGAAGAAAGACAGTTCAAGTTTCAGGAGAAAATGGTTCAAGGTGCATAACCAAAGAATCTCGCAGCAAGAATGCGAGTCAACAGTCCAAGGTGATCAACAGAAGTTAGTCACAATAAAGAAAAGAGAGAAAGGCAAGAAGTGAATCCAAATACAGAAGTTGATGAAAGATGTGAACTGCTTAAGACGTGGTGGAAGTCACAAGCACTACATGTCCGGTCCTGACCCAAAAGCTGTAGAAGAACGAGCTAGCACCTGCAGCTAACAAGCGCCAAGGTTTAAATCTAAAGTCTGCATGAAGAACCATTCAAGACTCAAGATCAAGATTCAGAAGACTTATAGATAGGAATCTTGTAACTCGTAGTTGATAGGCTTAACTAGTATTTTTCATGTTTTGATTTTGATGTAATAGCACGACTGCAGAACGGAACTTCGGTGGAACGACACCTTGACCGGATCTCCACCTTGGTATACTCCATCACTTCACTCATCTCTGAACTACACGTGGCCTGATTCCTTTATAGCTAAGGATATGTAGGCAGCCCAGATACCAGGGCTCGGTCACATTCCCATTTTCTCTTAGTTTTAGTCTCTCCAAATAAGGGTCGGGTCAAAAACCTTGTAAGCACGTGATTTTTGCCCTATATGAGAATTACTCCCAAAAAATTCAAAAAAATAAAATGATTTTTCTTGGTGTGCAATTTTGTGATATTTTGTGATATTTTTGAATAATTTGTCTGTGCATGTTTATTTGTTAAATTAATAAAAAATACAAAAATATGTCGCATTTTTGCATGTAGGATTTAATTCTACAATTGTTAGTAATCAAGTTTGTTTTACAAAAAATGAAAATTACAAAAATAGGCATCTTTTGCATTTTTAGCATTTAATGTCCAAATATACAATTTTATGCTTAATTATTACTTAATTGTGCGTTAATTGTTATTGGGAGTTAATTTGCGCTTTTATAACTTAATTTAGTTCTTAATAATAATTCAAGTATTTTTTATAATTTACTTTTAGAAAAATAAAAGAAGAAAAGAGAGCAAAAATACAAAGAAAAATCGGATTGGGCCACTTCTTCAATTGTAAGCCACAAGCCCAAATAATTGTCCAACCTTCCCCACGACCCGGTCCATTTCAAACCAGGTCGACCCAATCCATACCCAAATACCCAACATCCCCCCTATCTTGCATTTCAAAAAACAAAACAAAAGAAAAACCCTAAAGAAACTATCCGCCCCCCCCCCCCCCCCCCCACCTTTTCTTCTTCTTCTCCAAACTCTAAAACACACACAGCCATGGCCATGCCGCTTCTGCCTTCTGCTGCATCTTCATCTTCTCCATGTCGAGCTCAAAAAAGCTCGTCCATGGCTGCCCTCTTCTTCGTCAAGTTCCAGTAGCGACGTGAACGACCACTATCGCCATTGTTTCATCGAAGCCAAACCCCATCGCTGCCTGCTTCATCGAGCTTGAGCTCGACGCGCTGCTGCTGCATCCTCCAGTTCCTCCGTGCTGCTGCAGCTACTTCTGCTTTCTTCTTCCTCCACCTTCACGCTCAAACGACCCCTCAGAACTGCTTCGTCTTCTTCTTCATGCTGCTGCTACAGCTTCGCTATGGCTGCCCCACCCCGTCACCACCTGCTGCTGCTGCGTCCTTTCCTCTTTGCCGCTACTGCTGCTTCTTTTCCTCCATTTTTGATGTTGCCACTGCTTCGTTATCTTCTCCAACTCCTCCGGGCTGCTGCTGCTGCTCACGTTTCTGCTTCTGCTCCCTGCTGCTTTTGCTTTCTCCTTCATCTTCTTCGTTTCGTCGAGCTCGAGTTGAGTGGTCGAGCTCCCGAGCTCTAACCATGGACGTGAGGCTTCGCTTCACTTGTCTCCATCCAAATGACCAGCTGCTACTGCTTCTTATTCACTACATACCCCATCGTTGTTGCTTCACGTTTGCTTCACCTCCTTCAGTTGCTTCTTAGGATCGTCTTCGTCGTCGTTTGTGCGAGTTTTGGTTGGGGTCGTCAAAACAGTCCATACAAGTTCGTCGTTGGTCAGTCATTGTTCGTCATTTCGATCCGGTTAGTGGATTATTTTTAAGATTCATTTTGTCCATATTTTTGTTTGATATTTTTCGGATCCAAAATCGATAAATGATTCAATTCTTGTTTTGTTTGTTCATCGTTGAAATAATTTTTTTTAGTTTGTTCATATGTTTTGTTGATATAATTTTCAGATTCAAATGGAACTTTGATTAATTAGTTTTTCAGTTTATTTCATGTGCTTTTATTTTGTATTTTTGTAGAAGAAATTGTTAGTTTAATTTTAATATTGTTAGATTTAGTTTAAATCATTTGAATCCGTCATGTTTGTTATTTAATATGGATTTAATGCATGTTTATTCTTTGTTTGAAGTTCATCCAGTAATTTAATGTGAGTTTATGTTTTGGTTTTTTGATTTGTTGATTTAGTTTGAATCATGTATTGTGTTGTTAATATTGTTGTTTCCTTGCTCATCAATTTTTGGTCTAAGTTAACCAGGATTGGTTCCCAATATGGTTAATTTATGCACATTAATTTGATGTTGTTCAATTTGTGTTCATGTGATTTGTTGTTGAATTGATTCAGAAACCGTGTTCATGTGATTTGTTGTTTGAATTTATGTAGAAATTGGTCATATTGGCTATATTTTGGTTGAGTTTGATTAATTGATTGGTTATAGCTGATGGGGTAGTTTGGTAAATTGCAGTACATTCAGGGTTAAATTGGTAATTTTAGTAAGGTCGGAGGGGTAGTTTGGTAATTGAACATTTTGAATAATTCTTTATATTAAGCATGGGGGACAAAATGTAATGGGATGTGGGTGATATAATTGTTTAATATAAATGGGGGACAAGACATAATGTAGTGGATGGGAATATGGTAATTGTTTATGTTAGACATGGGGGACAAGATGTAATGGGGTGGAGTTGATATATTTGTTTAGTGTAGTGGGGGATGAGTGAGAAGATAGTGAGTTTGGTAGGAGGAAGTGGTGGTTTTATTAATTGATTAAAGGGTTTGGGATGGGAAATAAATGGAAAAACTTGATCAGATTTTTGGAGGAGAGTTTTTAGACAGGAGAGTTTTTAGACAGACTTTTACATTTGAGAGCTGGGGACTAAATAAGAAGAAGGGAGGAGAGACAGAAAATAAGAGAAGAGGACGGACAGAATAAGAATACAAGAGAGGGACAGAATACAGAAGAAAATCTGAAGAGATAGGAAATTCCAAAAAATACTAAGACTTCAGAAAATAAAAAAGAAAAACATTCTGGAAATTCAAAAGAAAAATAGTATACACCTGATATACAATCCAAATATTCTGATATACGGATTCTGAAATTAAGGGTTAAACACTAACTAGTCTTTCAAAATCTGAAAAGATTCCCTTTGCTTCTGTTCGTTGATTGTTGTTGGTGTTTCTGGATTTTGTCTTGATTTTAAAATCTGTCACTAAGTTTCTCGTTGCTGGTTGTTACTGGTTGCTGGGGTTGCTGTTGTATGCTACTGAATTTCTGCTGATCTCCCTTTTCCTTTGCTTCCAATATCAGGTACACAACTGACACGCTGGTTATTGTAAACCGAAATATGAAGCATGAATACGAAAATGAAGAGTTGAAGTTCTAAATTTAATTTAATTATATTCTGAATTTTATTTGTATATATAAATTATTTAGCTTGCAAAAATCAGAATCATGTAGCTATTTAATATATTTAATATATATAGTGGAACATCCGACGATAGCTTAACGAACGAACTATTTATATATTGCCTAAAAATAAAAAAATGGTGTAGTAAGTCCGTCTAGTCAAAAAATCAAACGAATAGGCCATTTAGGAACTTGGTAGTAATATTGTTTAGTTAAATAATATTGGTTAATTTCAGCATGTAAATGGTCTAGGATTAAAATTAGATTGCTAAGTTTTTTTTAATTTGACAAACTGAGAACATGCCTAGTATAATGTAACTAGGTAGTAACATGTGAATAAGACGGCCCAGGTCTAGTTTTATGTCATACACGTTGGGCCTGGGCCCGCAGTGGCAACGGACTGTCCTGTTTGCATCATTTTCAGATTTTATGAATCATATTCGAAACCCATCTATAACAACTCAAGCATGTAAATAAATTAAGACATTTTCTCTTTTATTTTGTAGAGACAAATTTAATAAGAGAAAAATGTAGGCATTTTAGGACTGTCCTTTAAAAATAAAATGAGATGAGCCTCGCCCAATAAAATGCACCAATTGCGGGGCCCTCAATAAATGTTTAATTGAATATTTAGAATTCGGGATGGACTGTTTAGTGAATTCCACGGTCTTACCCAGAAATAATAATACGCTAATCGCTTTAGGCATGATTTTAATAATTATACATTCCTAAACACGGGTGCGCGTTTATGCGACTCAAATCCAAATCCCAAAACATTGAATAAAAATACGTTCCGGATCGCGGGTGCATTTTATGTGACGCAATCCAATGACATGTTTTTAAACGATGTTCACATTCTTTTAAAAAATATAATAATGAAAGCGGTAAAAAGATAAAACTTGCACATGAGTCCATATTTGTATAAAATCAGATAATCAAGCCAAATATAACAGTTGAGCGACCGTGCTAGAACCACGGAACTCGGGAATGCCTAACACCTTCTCCCGGGTTAACAGAATTCCTTATCCGGATTTCTGGTTCGCGGACTGTAATACAGAGTCATTCTTTTCCTCGATTCGGGATTAAATTGGTGACTTGGGACACCCTAAATCTCCCAAGTGGCGACTCTGAAATAAATAAACAAATCCCGTTTCGATTGTCCTTTAATTGGAAAAAACTCCTTTACCCTCGCGGGGGCTGAAAAAGGAGGTGTGACAGCTCTGGCGACTCTGCTGGGGACTAGACCCAGAACCACTGGTTCAGGGTTAGAAATTCGAGCTTAGATAAATTGTTATATTTGGTTTTATCTGATTTTGTTACATGTTTGGGCTCAATGTGCTAAATGATGCTTTTACCGCTTTGATATTATTTGACTGTATATATAAATTGTGCCGAAACCCTTCTTTTCTTACCTCCGGGGATGTGCTTACTGGTTGAGACTCTCTATTCTGTTAGTGTCATACCCTAAATAAAAGAGGCTCGGAAAGTTTCTAAGTCGGCTGGCCTTTTGGTTCCCGGAAAGGAGCTCTCTCCTCAACTCGAGTTGTCCGCTCGGGTACACTGTCTAGAACACCGACCCAGGTTTTGAACATAGAATAACGTGACTTCATGTTGGATCCCTAGTAGGAACGTTTGTTTGCATCACGTGAATTTGACTTTGGAGGCTCAACATAGGGGTTGGGTCTGTCTAGGACAGGTGTACCAAAAATGAAAATGACCATCATGATGCATCTTACTTGCTGCTACTTGCGCATTTATTTGATTCAGACTTGTGTGTTGACCGATTTTTTTTAATATCAATAATATTTTGAAATTAAAAAAAAGAGGGAAATAGCGGTTAGGGAATTGATTGTTTATTTTTGAAAAAATCCAATGCCCAAATACTGTCAAAACTCTGCCGAAATTTGAGAAAATGAGAAAAAAAATGTCTTATTAGTTTGTTTTATTGAAAGCAAAGGAAAAATAGAAAAAAAGTCGTTGTTCTGTCTTGTTTTTCAAAAAAAAAAAATAGAAAAAAAATAGTTTGTCTTGCCATGAAAATGAAAATGAAAAAGAGTCTTGTTTTTAAAATGGTTTATTTATTTATAAAAATGCTAAAGATAAAAAATAAAAAAGAGTCGGGCGTTGAAAATGGTTTTATTATTTGTTGCAAATATATATATAAATACAAAATATTTTTTTTATTTCCAAAAAATATATATCTTTATTTGTTGCAAAAATATTTGTCTTGCCAAAAAGTCTAGAAAAGTTTTTAGACCGCCAATTTTCAAAACAAAAAATCCAAAAATATTTTTCATTATTGACTTCTTTAGAAAGTCTTTTTAATTATTTAAAAAAAAATATATAATAAAATAAAAAATCCGAAAATATTTTCCTTCTTCTTTCGAAATTGAAAAGAAAATTCAAAATTCAAAAAAAAAATACTTTTAGAAGCATTTCTGTCATTGAAGGTAAAATTCCAAAAATATTTTCTTAGAAATCCTTCTTTGCAAAAATGCTTCATTTCTTCCTTATAAGTCTTCCCTTCAAAAAATAAAATAAAATAAAAAAAAAGTTAGTTCATTTACTTATTCATTATCTACCCGAACTACGCGAGTTTGATTCTCACCGGATGTGAGATACGTAGGCAACACTCATCGGGTCCAACCCCCTTTTGCTAAAATAGCCAAAAACAAATAAATAAATAAATAATAAAGAAAAAACATGTATTAATTTTGTCATGAATAAGTCAGGTGACGCTGTTTTGTCAAAATATAGCCGAATGTTCCCGAAAGGGACGCCGGAAGGCTGACTTTGCATAAACAGCCACCTTTTGGGTCATGTTTAAGATTTGGTCCAGTTGACCCCCACGGCCTTAAAAATCTTCGTCCCCGAGGCGCTGAAGGGCCGTGTTTGCAACACCACGTTTTCATTGTAATTTGAAAAAAAAAACAAAGAGTCAGCGGTCAGGTGAACACCGTCTGGATTTTTAGTCAAAAATAAGCCAAGCCAGCTTCGGCCACGTCTTAAACCGTTCTTGCCGAAATAGCCTCAGAGTATCTTTCAGTTGTCGAAAGGCTATTTTCGTAAAAGAATGGGCAAGTTTGTAAAGTGTCATAAAATAATCCTCCCCGGCCTTAAAATTCATGTGAAATTTGGAAGGGGCCACATTTGCAAAAATAACCGTTTGATTGCATTTGTCAAACGGAGAAAGGAAGCTGGCCATTTGTTTTGGAGTTTGTAAATGTTTTGATTAGAATATGTGGGCTGTTTGATTTTCGAGTTTGTAGGTCATCTTCAAACCTTTGAAACCTAGTTTTGTTTAGTATGAAAATTGTGAAAAAATATTTATTATTGTTTATCTTTTATTGGTCCGAACTACGCAAGGTCTGATTCATGCGGGGTCATGATACGTAGGCAATCTCCATAAGATTCGACCACAACAAAAAATGAAAAAACAAAAAATGAAAAAAAAAAAGAAAAACAAATGAAAAAATGAAAAAAAAATCGAAAAAATGAATGAAAAAAAGAGATGAAAAGATGTTGTTAATAATGAGGACCGACTGAGTCCATTTTAACCTGTTTCATTTTGAATCACAAAAAAAGAAGGTGGTTGGTTTGTGGTAAGCCGGACAATGACACCCAGAACATCGCGCAGAATCCTTTACCCGCACATCATGATGCACACTTTGCGGGAATCAGGTCTGATAGCAGAAGCACTCAAATTCTATTGGGGACTTGTTGACTAAGGTTGATGATATTGAAGTTGGTAATGGTCTAGGCAATACTGATGCGAAGCTCAGTGGCTAAGATGGCAGTTTTGATAAAGTGGGAGGGCGCTCCGTTCCTTGGTTAGCAAGAGAGAAGATTGTGGTGGCTTATTTTGTTGTCATTTCTGTTGTTCTGATTATTAGGATTGTAATTCGGATATTGTTTTGTGTCAATATCTTTCCGCTTATCTTTCCGTTTTGTCATAGCGGTTTGTTTAAATTTTGTCCAGGTTGTTTAGGATTTTATTCCGTTTTTTTTAACCATTTCACCGGTAGTCCAATGCAAAATCCGGTCTTTTATTATTTCCAGTCATTTTTTTTTGTTTAGTCCTTTTATCATTTTTGTTCAGCACCGATTCTCGTGACATGACATGCGCACACAGTTTGGGCCTAATCTTAAAAGTTAATCATAAAATCCTGGAAAGGTGATCAAAACATTTAAATAAAATAAGGACGGTTTGAGATTATTCGGAGCTCGAGTCATGTGGAACTGGGGCAAGTAAACCATAAAGAAAACCGTTAAAAGCAAGATTCGCCAAATTGACATAAGGGTCTTCATGATAATGAGAAGTGAGAGTGTCGCCCAACGGTGGTTTAGAAATGACAATTGAAAAAGCTAACGTGTGAATATAATTGTCAAGTCCAGCACAATCAGAAGAGGCTACAAATCTTTGTTTAATTGTGTTGTTTGCACTTGGTATGTTTTGAAGACTGGAATGACGAAGGCATTTTGTTATGCTACCTAAACACTTTATCCTTCGTTAACCCCTTTTGAGCCTTATTGTTTTTCTTTCGTACCCCTCGTTCGGAATCAGTAAAAACGACTAGAAAACGCAAGCATGGCATATAAAGAAAAAAGAAAGAAAGAAAAGAAAACAACAAAAAACAACAAAAGAAAAAAAAAGAAAAAAAAGAAAAATGATAACGAAAACAAAAGAAAGTCAAATGAAAAAAAGAGGAATTGGGAACTACGTTCGACCTGATTCCTCAAAGAGGATACGTAGGCGCCTTACGGCTCGGTCATAATGGCCATAATGGTCATAATGTGCATAATGTGCATGGTGTAATAAAAATAAAAATAAATAAAAAATCCCCAAGCAAGAAACTGGGGCAAGGGTCGCGCTTGTAGTAAGCAAAATTGGTTCCGAAGGTTGTAATTTTAAACCCCAAATTTATTTTGTTTTGAGCCTTTAATACCCTTTCTTTCTAGCCTGTCCAAAACCCACATTACGGTCCAAAGAAAGACCTTCTGACCAGTCTGCAAAAGACGCCAAGTCAGACAAATGAGAGTCTTACCGGTGAACAGAACACTCTGTTCCACAGCAGAAAGGACTATAATCCCCAGCCGAAAGAGTCATGTTGGCAACACTCCAAATCCCCAGTTGTAAAGTGATACAACTAAGAGAGTCTTATCGGTGAAAATCTTCACGGACACCATAAGATGATGAAAGCTAAAAAAAAAAAAATGAGAGAGGCTTGATTGTGAAAACCTTTTGGGCACTACAAGTCGAATAAGATTGAGAATCAGATGGGGAATCGCCAAATGAAGATCTTGAAAGATGATTGACGGTAGAGGATAGGCCACATATGCATGTCATGACCATTAGAGTCGGTATCTGCGTTTGATAGGTTTTTATTTGTAGTTTCTTTTGTTGAAGAGTCATCTTTTCCTTTGTCTTTTTATTCTGTTCCCTTTTATCTTTTCCTTTCATAGAAAATTTTTCCAGTAGAGTCTGTTTGGTCAGAACAAGTGAGAATTGACTTCAAAATATGGCATCAGCTTTACAATTATGCAAGATGAGATCTGGCTAGTACATCCAAGTGGTGTAATCAGCAAGGAACAAGCGCGAGGCCAGTGTCAAAAAAGATATCCCCAGCAAAAGGGAATTGACAAAAGGATTGACGAGTGTCAAGAGGGGTACCCTTGCCGAAATCAAAGGTTATAAACCTCAAGGCCAAGGCCCGTGAACAAAGCAACGAGAGCAGTGAGCATGATTTGGGAAATTCATACTAGACTAAAAGGTCGGGGAAATGCCAGTTTCCGAGCTATGCCAAAAAAGAAGAGGGATATCCCCAGCAGAAAGGGATTATCCCCAGCAAATAATATCATCCCCAACAAGTTGTGGAACGCAGAGCAAGGAAGGAAAAAGGGAAAGTCATCCCCAGTAGGAGTATCACAACCAACCACCGCGTTTTAAACTAACAAATTTTGTTTGATTTGAAACAGGTAAAGGAAATGGCATTGATGACAGAAATGCATGCCATGAGGGAGACTGTCAAACTGGGGCAGAAAATTTTCCAGGTACCCATTCGAGGAAGAATAAAGATAGCACCAGTCTCAAGGGAAGTGATCTTTGAACCAGTTTTACCCCCCAATAACAAGTTTCAATAAAGGAAGTTGTTCCCCAGCGGACAGAACAAAGGGATGAAACTTGAGCTCAGAAAAAGCAGAAGGCCAGTATCATTCCCAACAGCCTTCCGAAGAGTGAAGCACTAGTTCTGAAGGAATCAGAATCCACCAGTAGTGTTATCCTCGATAGCGTTATCCCCAACTGATAACATTTTATCCCCAACAGGTAAGTAAATAATTCCCCAACAGTGTTATCCCCAGCAGTTTCGAGGAGTCCAACACAAGTTTGGTGAAAATCGGTATCCTCAGCGGTTCCTTTCGGGGAAAGGCAAAACGAGTCTTAAGGGAGGTAGTCTTCGAAGGAAGAAGCTATGCAAAAAAAAAAGGGAGAAAAATGCTAAAAAAAAAGAAAAAAAAAGAGAAAAAAAAGAAAAAGAAAAGAAAAAGCAAAAAAAGGGGGAAGTAGTTTGCAGAGGAATGAAACATCCTACTTAAAAGGAGGTAATTTTGGAAGGAGTAAGATAACATATTTACTCAGCAGAGTTATCCTCAACAGTGTTATCCCCAGCAGGGTTACTCAGCAGTTCGCAGTGTTATCCCCAGCGGGTCATCGAGATGTAGAAGCATCCTCGACAGAGTTTCGACCAAGTTTCAAGAGGGTCGGACAACCCAGAGTGGGTAAGGAAGAAAAGGAAAATTCATCCCCAGCAAAATAATCCCCAGCAGTTTCGAGGGAAGACAACACATGTAAGTAAATAATTCAGGAAGAAGGAAATGGTTCACGCATAGGAGACGCACTTCCTAAGTTTAAAGTTTCACCCATAGGAGATGCATTTCCTCCTAAATTAGTTTTACCCATAGGAGAGACATTTCCTCCTAAGTTTAGTTTTACCCATAGGAGAGGCATTTCCTCCTAAGTTTGTTTTTTTACCCATAGGAGATGCATTTCCTCCTAAGTTTGTTTTACCCATAGGAGAGGCATTTCCTCTTAAGTTTGTTTTCACCCATAAGAGAGGCATTTCCTCCTAAGTTTAGTTTTACCCATAGGAGAGGCATTTCCTCCTAAGTTTGTTTTACCCATAGGAGAGGCATTTCCTCCTAAGTTTGAAATCAGGAGCCCGCATGAAGAGAGGAATGACGTTTAATTTAAAAGTTGTTTGTTTGAAGTCAGGAGCCCGCCTGAATAGAGGAAAGGCTGTTTATTTTAAAGTTGTTTAAATCTTGCCAACCTAAAAGGAATGACATTTTATTTTCAAAGTAGCTGTTGAAGTCAGGAGCCCGCCTGAAGAGAGGAATGACGTTTATTTTTAAAGTTGTTATTGAAATCAGGAGCCCGCCTGAAGAGAGGAAAAACGTTTTATTTTTAAAAGTTTTTGAAATCTCACCAACCTAAGAAAGGAATGGCATTTTATTTTTTAAGTTGTTGTTGAAGTCAGGAGCCCGCCTGAAGAGAGGAATGCCGTTTATTTTTAAAGTTGTTGTTGAAGTCAGGAGCCCGCCTGAAGAGAGGAAAGGCGTTTTATTTTTAAAAATTGTTGAAATCTCGCCAACCTAAAGAAAGGAATGACATTTTATTTTCAAAGTTGTTGAAGTCAGGAGCCCACCTGAAGAGAGGAATGACGTTTATTTTCAAAGTTGTTGTTGAAATCAGGAGCCCGCCTGAAGAGAGGAAAGACATTTTATTTTTAAAAATTGTTGAAATCTCGCCATCCTAAAGAAAGGAATGGCATTTTATTTTAAAGTTGAAGTCAGGAGCCCGCCTGAAGAGAGGAATGGCGTTTATTTTAAAAGTTGTTTGTTTGAAGTCAGGAGCCCGCCTGAAGAGAGGAATGGCATTTTAATTTTAAAGTTGTTGTTGAAGTCAGGAGCCCGCCTGAAGAGAGGAATGTCGTTTATTTTTAAAGTTGTTGTTGAAGTTGGGAGCCCGCCCATATAACAGAGGAATACATTTCAGTCTTTTCATTTCAAGTGTTGAAGTTGGGAGCCCGCCCATAGAACAGAGGAATACATTCAGTCTTTTCATTTCAAGTGTTGAAGTTGGGAGCCCGCCCATAGAACAGAGGAATACATTTCAGTATTACTTTTCAAGTATTGAAGTTGGGAGCCCGCCCATAAGAACAGAGGAATACATTCAGTCTTTACTTTTCAAGTGTTGAAGTTGGGAGCCCGCCCATACAACAGAGGAATACATTACAAGATCAAGTCAGAAGGTAGTAAGGTAGAAGGTTACAATAGGAATTCCCTGCAGGAAACAATAAAAATCCTCAGCACTAGAAAGCAGAAGGTTGCTGTAAGCACGTGATTTTTGCTTTACCGGCAATCGCTCCAAAAAGAAAATAAAAAAATAGCGACAAATGACTGCGCTATACAATGTTTCAAGTTTTCCGTTACATGTGTTGTTAATCATGTGCGGGTCTGTCCATTTTGCATTTAGTCCTACCGATCAAAATACAAAGCGTGTATGTCAGGGTAATTAAATTCGGTCGTTAAAAGAAAATCCACAAAAAATATGAAATGCATCTAGGTGGTGATTTAAACCTACTTGAATATTTCAATATGCGAGTGATAACTGTGTTAAAGGTTTAAATTAATAATTGTTTTAATTTCTATTTATTTAATTTTAAAATTAGGAAAAAGGAACAAAAAGAAAATAGTGCAAGATTAACCGGACTTGGGCCTATTTGTTTTGAATATTCTAAGCCCAAAAGCAGCCCAAATCAGCAGCCCAAGCGACCCATTCCCCAGGCCATCAAAACGACGTAGTTCAACACCAAAACTACGTCGTTTCAGGGATGATTAATCTGAGCCGTTCATTTCCAGTGATCCGATGGCCCTTATTAGCCCTCATGACCCGACCCATTCCCGTTTTTGACCGACCCCTTGATTAACCAAACGGCACCGTATGGTCTAGCCTCCCCAATCCTGGCCATCAATTTTAATCAATCCAACGGCCAGGATTGAATCAGCCTCCCCGTATATAAGCCTCCTATCACACCCCACGCCCCCTATTCTAACCCCCCCCACTCATCGTCTTCATCCAAACACTGAAGCCCCCCCAAACCCTAGCAGCCGCCCTAGCTTCCCTTTCACCAGAACCCGGCGGCACGAACGCCGGTGACCGCCTCCTGAACACCCTAGGACCACCTCACTGTCCTGAACACAAATCCACTAACCACGAGCCTCGAATCACTTCCGTTCGTCTCGAATCTTCATTTGAAGATTTGAGTCGAACCCGGATCTATGCCAAACCATCCCATCTTCATACCAGACACTCCCCTGACCTTCCTCGTGACCAAACCAAGCTTGGTTTGGTCCGAATCTACCCACAACTCCTAAAAATCCAGATCTGGAAATCCAGAACTTGAAACACATGCACCTGGGGAACCCGGCCAGTTTTGACATGGGTTTGAGGTCTAATAGACCTTAATCAAGGTGTTCTCATGTGAGAACACCCTGATTAAAGTTTGTTCGGCCTCAAAAATTCGAAGTTGAATCAGATTTGGGTCTGTTTGATTTAAACATTTTGGTAAGTTTTCCTTTCTTTTGTTTTATTTCTAAATAAGTTGTCAGCATATCTCTTTGTGTTTGGTTGTTATTTTGTTATTTTTTCATTCGGATTTCTTTCATCTCTGTAAAGACCTTTTTATTTGGTCGATTGTGTTCTGTGTATGATTCTGAATGTACTCTGTGATAAACATGATCGTCGATTAGTTTAATCGTCAGATAAGTTAACTCATATAGGCCCCAGTAATTGAACAAAAATTGACTGATGCCCTTTAGGTCCCTAAATGTATTGTTTATGTGAGCGATTGATTATTACCTGCTATAATTAGTATAGTCGACTCGATAAATGTCGTCGATTAGTTTTCTATAACTAATGAAACGAACGAACTAATAATGTCGCATGACTAATAAGCCTGTATTGTGGTTTGAATTGGGCATTGCCTATGAATATTAGTTTGTAACTACCTTGTAAGCAATTAAAAAAGCCAGGCTGGGGCAATTCTGAAATCGAATGGTTAAAGCCCAAAGTGCCCTGATACTGCAATGGGCAGGGCAGTGATAATCAAGGGCTAGCAAGGGTAGTCTGGGGTTTGAAAAGAACAAAAATGATTAGTTTAAATGAGCTGACAAGTAGGGTACTAATTTGGGATTAAATTAATGCCAATGGGGAACAAGACATAAGAGTATGGGACTTAAAATGAATAAATAAAACGAGCCCATAACTCTTGATTAAACAAAGACCAGGCGTGGGGAACAAAGGGGCTGACACCAAAAGATGCTTAGGCATGGGCTTTAAAGAGTATGGGCAGACTGCAAAGTTGAGGATGCAGGCAGCTTAGCTGCACTAGGTCGATTAGCTTATAAAGAAGTTGTTTTAGAACATAAGGGGGGGCTGGAGTTTTGAGTCTTAGGCTGGACTTTTAGTCTTCAGAAAAAAGAGAAAACAAAAGGCTGGAAAATTTTTTAGTCTGAGGAGAGGTCTTGTGAGTTTAAAGAAAAAGACTGAAAACATAAATTAATTTCCAGTAAACACTGTAACCAAACACTGTCTGAAAAGTTGTATAAGAGTTCATATTGGTCAAGCTGTCTCGGCCAAGTTCTGTGGTTTGCATTGACTGAGCTGCTTGTGATTGTTGAACTGTTGGTGTTGCTGCATTGAATACTCTGGTATTGCTGTTGTTTCATCACTCTTTCCTGGGATTGCTCATTTGGTGCTCGACTATTTGCTGGTTTTCTTTGTTCTGGGAAATATTGCTGGTTGTTTGTGGGCTGTGGAAAACATTTGTGGTTGTTGGATTGTTGCTGTGTTATTGCTGTTTATCTGCTGTTGTTGTATTTGCCGCATACCCCTCAGCTGACAATTCTCCTTCTTCTTCTGCTTTGCTATACCAGGTACGCGATTAACAGTGCCAATGTAACTTGAGAGTTTAAGCATGAATATAAAAGAGAAGAGCTGAAGTTGTTTATTTCGTACATAGACTGTTATATTGAACCTCATTTAATGTATAATAGTTTACATTCTTGTTTAGATACTGAAGGTAGCCTGTGTGCCCAGTAGATATCAATATATGGTGATTGAATGTTAGTTTGTATATGTAGGCTGATAGATAAAAGGGTCCCCAATGCAGTAGGTTGTATCTTAGGTTTTATAAGGTTAGCATGTCTTTAAATACATAGAACTATCCATGTTAGTTAATTTTGTGTCCTTTTGATAAATTGTCCCCCTATAATTGGCAAACCATTGCCTTAAAATAAACGGCGCAAGCCTGCACTTCTCAACCTCACGAAGGTCGATCCCGGATCAAACGAACCCAGCAGGCTTTCATCAGAAAGGCATCGGCCCAGGTCCAGCCGATACTGTGTGGGCTGGGTTTGGGCCCACAATGCTCGATTAGCTGCCCATGTGCATGGCCATGTTTTCTTACTCTGCAAAGGCACTTGGAATTCCGTTACAATAACCTGCAAGCATGTAATTGAGTAGGGTCATTTTTTTATTCTCAACTAATGGAGACAAATGCGACAAGAAACGTAGTTGCTATAGGATATCCTTTTAAAATAAAAACGAGATGAGCCTCGACAAATAAAAACGCACAAGCTACGGGGCCCTCGCTAAATGTATATTATCGAAGCATTCAGTTTTCCAGGATGGGTCGTTTAGCAAACCTCACGGCCCTCCCAGAATAATAACGCGATAGCCTCTTTAAGCGCGTATTTAATAATTTTACCTTCTTAAAATCGGGTGCGCATTTATGTGACCCAAATCCAAATCTCGACGGATTCGAAATGTATTTCTAATCACGGGTACATTGATTGTGACGTGGTTCGAGATGCATGTCCATGACGTCGCAAATTCCTTTTAAAAGTAGAATGAGACGAGCCTCGTCAAACAAAAATGTACACAGCTGCGGGGCCCTCTAACTGTATATATATATTAAAACACTTAGAATTCGGGACAGGCCGTTTAGCGAATTTTTCGGCCTTCCCCAAAACAACAATACGCTAGTTGCTTTAGGCGCGTCTTAATAATTTATTCTCCTTAATTCGGGTGCACATTTATGTGACCCAAATCCAAATCTCAACCGAGTCGAGATATGTCAACAACCACGGGTGCATTGATGTAACATGGTTCGAGATATGTTTTCACGACGTTGCAAGTCTTATAAAATAACAGTAAATGATAAAAGCGGTTAAAAGTTAAATTTTGCACATAAGTTCACACTTGTATAAAATCAGATAATCAAGCCGAATGTAACAGTTGAGCGACCGTGCTAGCACCACGGAACTCAGGAATGCCTAACACCTTCTCCCGGGTTAACAGAATTCCTTATCCGGATTTCTGGTACGCGGACTGTAATATAGAGTCACTGTTTTCCTCGATTCGGGATTAAAAATTGGTGACTTGGGACACCCTAAATCTCCCAAGTGGCGACTCTGAAATAATTAAACCAATCCCGTTTCGATTGTCCTTTAATTGAAAAAAACTCCCCTGCACCCCCGCGGGTGCGGAAAAAGGAGGTGTGACAGCTCTGGCGACTCTGCTGGGGATTAAAACCCAGAACCACTGGTTCAGGGTTAAGAATTCGAGCTTAGAATAATTGTTATTATTTGGCTTTATTTATTATCTGATTATTACATGTCCTGAGCCTAATGTGCTAAATGCTGCTTTTACCGCTTTGATATTATTTGAACTGTATATAAACTGTGCCGAAACCTTTCTCTTCTTACCTCCGGGGATGTGCTCACTGGTTGAGACTCCCTATTCTGTTAGTGTCATACCCTAAATAAAAGAGGCTCGGAAAGTTTCTAAGCCGGCTGGCCTTTTGGTTCCCGGAAAGGAGCTCCTTCCTCAACTCGAGTTGTCCGCTCGGGTACACTGTCTAGAACACCGACCCAGGTTTTGAACATAGAATAACGTGACTTCATGCCAGATCCCTAGTAGGAACGCTTATTTGCATCATGTTGCATATGACTTAGGGGACTCAACACAGGGGTTGGGTCCGTCTAGGACTAGCAACCTGATATGAAAAGGCCATTCTGACGCATCCTATTGTTTTCCATGCATTTATTTGTCTCATGCCCGCATGCTGACCGGTGTTTGAATATTTGGAATATTGTGAAAAAAAAGGAAATAACGGTTAGGAATTGATTGTTTACTGTCAAAACTCTGCCAAAATTTTGAAAAAAAAGAAGTCGTTGTTTTCAAAAAAAAAAAAAAAAAATATCAATAGAAATATAGAGTTTGTCTTGTCATAAAAATCAAAAAAACAAAAAAAAAGGATCTTATTTTTAAAATGTTTTTTTTATGAAAATAATAAAAGAAAAAAAAGTCTTGTGTTGTCTTTACTTTTATTATTTGTTGCAAATATATGTATATATATATATATATATATATATATATATATATATATATATATATATGAAAAATTCAAAAGTTTTGCTTTACTTCAAAATGTATATATATCTTTATTTGTGGCAAAAGTATTTATCTTGCTAAAGGTCTAGAAAAGTCCTTTCAGGCTCCCAGTTTTCGAAACAAAAATCCAAAATATTTTCCGTTATTGACTTCTTTAGAAAGTTTTTATATATATATACGAAAATTCAAAATTCACAAAAAATCGCATATATTTTTGTTTTTATCAGGATAAGTGTCGTTTGTTAAAATCTTATTAATAAATGTGCAGAATGAGCACGATTCCGAATGAACCCTTTTCAATCATGAATAAAATTCCCCTCCAATTGCGGCTCTGGTGGAATGATTTGGGCAAAGAGGGGCATGACGAAATCAAGAAGTATCTGAAAGGCCTCACGAGTTTGTTGGATATCAGGCCACGAGGAGATATCATAAGGGCACTAGTCCCCCACTGGGATCCTGCGCACAATGTCTTCCGTTTCTCAGATTTTGAACTCACCCAACTTTAGAAGAAATAGCAGGGTATATCGGCAGCACTGAGACTCCTTTGAGGCACAAATATCTGATTGCTCCAAGAGCTGTAGCAATACACCGGTTCCTGGACTCCTTAAAGATAGTCAGAACAATTCATAACCCTGACTTGGCAAAAGGTTTTTGCAGCATGAGTTTCGTATATCAAAGATATGGTCACATAGGAGGATTCGACAAGCCAGAAAACCAGTTGTGCAGCAAAGGTAATCGCCAAAAGTGGGAAGAACATAGACGGATTGCTTTCATGATAGCTTTCTTAGGACTACTAGTATTCCCAAGAAAAGACGGGAATATTGACATAAAGATAGCAGGGGTCGTCAGTACGTTGCTCACACAGAGTGATAGTACGTTGGCGCCCATGATAGTATCTGATATATTCCGGGCACTCACTTCTTGCAAAGCCGGAGGAAGCTTTTTTCGAGGGTTGCAATTTGTTGTTGCAAATGTGGATGACCGAACACCTATGTCACCGAGCCCAGTTTCTGAGCCATGGATCCGCTGGAAAGACCTGCATAGAGGAGTTCTATACCAGAGTTAATGAAACCTACCTACCAGAAGGAGTCACAGCATGGACCTCATATTTCCATACCCTCAACGCCAGTCAAATACAGTGGGCGCTAGGATGGTTACCGATCGACGAAGTCATATACATGCCAGCAGCCAGGCCCCATTTTCTCTTAATGGGACTTAAGAGCATTCAACCATACGCGCCGCATCGGGTTTTAAGGCAACTTGGGAGGTATCAGATAGTGCCGAAAGACGAGGATCTGAGCATCCAGGTAATCGAGATCAGTCCCGACGGCCAGTTTCCTGAAGCAAGGGTTCGTCAAATTTGGAGCCAATGTCAATACTTAGAAGCAAATACTTGTGTAATGAATCGGGCAAAAGGGGAAGTTTCGCCCGGGTATCAGGCCTGGTACAAAGGGGAGACATCATCTGGAAGACCGACCAAAAGACCTCACCTGCAAGAATTTGCCAAATCTTCACAAGAACAGTGGGGCTGGTTGGCCAAAGAGCAGGAATATCTTGTCAAAGCAGGCAAACTGAAACAACAAGTTCAGGATATGAAGTTTGAGTGCCAATTACAGTCTGCTGCCCACAAGGGAGAAAAGAACAAGTTAATCAGAGAAGGCGAGATCCTCAAAGCTCAGATCCGGAGAATGAAAAAAGAGGCTAATAGCCAGCTAGGAAGCCGGGCAGATAAAAGATTGATAGCAGGGTTAAAAGATCAGGTTGCGGAATGCCAGGAAGATTTGGAAAAAGCCAGGGCCAGCACAGCAAAATTGCGAACCAAGTGGGCAAAGGGTGCGATGGCTCGGAGGCAGCGCCTGCAACAAGTCATAAGGGAGTATGAACTGAGCATCGGGACATTAAGGGAAACGAATGCCTCTCTTCGAGAAAGGATCCTCAAGCAAACACGAAATGCCCAAGCCGACAGAAGGCAATATTACGATGCAATGACCAGAATGGAAAGGCAAATGGAGATGTTCCAGGATCAGCTTGCCAACAATGCGCAAACACTGGGATTGAAGAACCAACAGATAAGGCATTTGTTCACAGAAAGGGACAACATCCGGGGAAGGATTGATGAAATAGGGCATTACATCTACATGAAATGCTTGGCATATGAGCGAACACCTCGGAAGACCCTCCTTGTTTCCATCATGGGCTGCGTCCGCCGGATTATGAACGAGTTGAAGAGCTTGCAAAGAGACCTTACACCTAGAGCCGCGAAAAGGCCGGATGATGCCTCGCGGCCCCTTAAATTGGAGAATTAGTTTTGGTCAAGTCCTGTTTATTTGGCTTTGGTTGTTTTTCCATATGTTGTTTTCTTTTTCGTTAAACCGAGTTTAAAACCGTGGAGTCTGTACTATTGCTATTCCTTGCTTGATGTAATTTGTAATAGCAAAATTTTGAGAATGAATTCAATGATTTCACAAGAATTGTGTGTTTCTTTACTTTAAGGCAGAACTACGCCTGGTCTGATTCACGCGGGGACGTGATACGTAGGCAATCCCCATAAGATTCGACCGCTTTTAATAAATAAAAATAAAAATACAAAATAAAACACAGGGTTTCCCAAAGTACTTTAAAAAGGGATGAATGAGCAAACCGGGATGACGTATGTTGTTTGAGGCAAAGCATGTAGAAACGATTAACTGCCTAGGTGCATTGCATCCTCTATGTGTTATGATCAAATCTGTTAAGCTCTAACACTAACAAAGTTTGTTGTTGTCTGATACCAGACAGTTAGTTGTTAAAGAATTCTGGCAACACATTCATACCAAACCAGATCCAAAGGACCGGTAGCAACAAGCATGACTACTTCAGAGAATAGTAATGAGGAAGAAAGGCCGATGAGCCAGTTGCTAAAAGAGGCAATGGAAAAGATTGAAAGGATGGGACTAGAGATGCATGCAATGCAGCTAGCCCTGGCCAAAACGCAAAAGAGCCCTGAGACAGTGGGACACGTGCCGGAGTACCCTCACTCTGGCCCTTCCACAAGCCGCCCAAATCCCCTCTATCATCAAGAAAGAAGCCCTCATGATTCCCAAGCTCCACCACCCCATCAACCTCTCCCAACACCCAATATTCCCATTTTTGTGGGACCTGCATCAGCCCCTTTGCAGCGAACGACCAGTGAGCCATTGTTTCAGGCTCACGATACACAATACTATCCCCCTGAGCCTACATTCCACGCACCGGAACCACAGGCTTACAATCCCCATTTGGAAATACCGGCAGAGGTTGAGAAGCCGGTTAAGGCCCCTGAACAGGATGAAGTGTTAAGAAAGTTCAAAAGCCTGGAGCAGTCCTTCAGGAACTTGCACGGGTTGGGCAATCAAGTCAGCGTGGCATACAAAGATCTGTGCCCTTTCCCAGATGTCCAACTCCCGGCTGGGTTCAAGATGCCCAAGTTTGATTTATATGAAGGGCACGGTGATCCCATGGCACATTTGCGGGGATTCTGTAGCAAAATGAGAGGGGCAGGAGGCAAGGATGAGCTTTTGATAGCTTATTTCGGCCAAAGTCTGAGCGGATCTGCACTGGAATGGTATACCAGGCAGGATTTCAGCAGGTGGTACACGTGGGATGACCTGGCGCAGGCTTTTGCAGGTCATTTCCAGTACAATCTGGAGATAGTTCCTGACCGTCTCACGTTACTGAGAACTGGGAAGAAACCCGGGGAAAGTTTTCGCGAGTTCGGGTTCCGCTGGAGAGAACAAGCAGCTAGGGTCGATCCTCCCATGAGAGAGGGAGAGATGGTAGACTACTTTTTGCAGACATTGGATCCAACCTACTTTGGTCACTTGGTGACAACGGTTGGAAAATCTTTCAACGAGGTGGTCAAAATAGGGGTCATGATAGAAGAAGGTTTGAGGTCGGACAAGATCTTAAACTATTCGGCACTTAAGGCCACAACCCAGGCTATTCAAAGCGGCACGGGAGGTGCGTTAAGAAGAAAGAAAGAAGAGGTTGCCACGATCGAGGCAGGCAGTTGGTCCAGGGCTGGCAGGCCGCACTACAACCAACCCAGGCCTCACAGGTCAAACTACCCATACAACCCACCACAAAATTTCTATCCACCTCGAGAACCACATTGTTCCGTACACCAAGCCCAGGTATACACTCAGCCTCCGGTTCGCCCACAATGGCGCGCACCGGCTCCCCAGAACATATATGCACCACCACAAAACACTTACCCTCCACCAAGGGCATATAGAAATCCTTCAGGGGCAGGTTTCCGGGGAAATCCAGATGCCAGAAATGACAGGTTGCGGAAGCAAAGAACCTTCACCGAACTGGGAGAAACCTACACCGCTGTGTTCCACAAGCTGCGGCAATTGGGTTTGGTTAGTCCTGTCCATACTCGGGAACCAAATCCCCCGCCTCAGAATTTGGATCGTTCAATCAGTTGTGAATACTGTTCAGGGATGCTCGGGCACGATACCGAGAAGTGCTGGAAGTTAAGGCATGCCATACAGGATCTTATTGACACCAATAAGATCGAGGTCCAGACACCGGAGGCTCCTAACATCAACCAAAACCCACTGCCAGCGCACCACGAAACTCACATGATTGAGTTGGTGTGTGAGGGAGGAGAATTAAGAAAACCCTCACAAACAGTGATGATGATCCAGGCTGCCCCAAAAGAAGTCTTAACCAGTGGAGGAACAAATGTACAGTCGCAGGAAGAAGGCGTCAAGCCGGTAGTAATATGGGGGAAGAGCCCGTCCGTCATAGCAAGCAAACCCGAGCCAAGCAAGTTGGTAATACCAGGGATCCTGCCCACACCGGCAGTCATGTTGAAAGGGGTATGTGGAGAACGGGTGACCATAAAGCCGGTGGTCCAACTGCCAATGCTTGACAGCAGGGCTGTGCCCTGGAAATATGAAAAAGCAGTGGTGACGTACCAAGGAAAACAGGTGGAAGAAGTCAGTTGTGAAGCGCAAGGGCTGACTCGATCAGGTCGATGTTTTGCTCCGGTGGAGTTAAGAAAAACCAACCCAGTGGCAACCAAGAAGCCAGTGTCAGAAGAAGAGGCTGAAGAATTCCTGAGGAAGATGAAAGTACAAGACTATTCTGTGGTTGAACAACTGAGAAAAACACCAGCCCAGATCTCACTGTTGTCGCTGCTGATCCATTCTGAGGAGCATCGTCGGGCCCTGTTAAAGATATTGAACGAGGCCCATGTACCCAGTGAGATTTCTGTAAACCACCTGGAAACCATTGCCAGCAAGATTTTCGAGGTGAACAGGGTAACATTCTCAGATGATGACCTGCCGGTGGAAGGTACGGAGCATAACAAAGCTTCTATACCTGGCTGTCAAATGTGAAGACTCGGTGGTAACCCGAGTATTGGTGGATAACGGCTCAAGCGCCAATATTTGTCCCTTATCCACCCTGGACCAGTTAAAGATTGACCGTGGAAGAATCCGGGAGAATAGCATCTGTGTCCGGGGGTTTGACGGAAACGGAACAGCCACTGTGGGGGATGTTGTACTTGAATTAACCATTGGTCCGGTCCTATTTACCATGGAATTCCAGGTGTTGGACGCCACGGTATCTTACAACTTGCTGTTAGGACGACCTTGGATTCATGCAGCTAAAGCGGTGCCTTCCACCCTACATCAGACAGTGAAGTTCGAGTGGGAAAGACAAGAGGTCGTGTTGCACGGCGAGGATACGACATGCACCATGGGCGGAACCATTGTGCCTTTCATAGAGACCACTGATGACAAGGGTCCCTGGGTCTACCAGATTCTCGATACAGGGTCGGCCAACAAAATTTCTGAAGGAGAAATCATCCCGCACCCTAGGGTGACTGCCGCAACAGTCATGATGGTATCAGAAATGCTGGGTAATGGGTTTGTGCCGGGAAAAGGCCTGGGAGTTGAACTTCAAGGGATAGTCCAACCTGTCTCCCTTCCTAAGAATCTGGAAACTTTCGGGTTGGGGTTCAAACCAACCGCAGCAGACAGGAAGCAAGCGCGAAAAATGAAGAAGAGGGTCTGGTTTCTGCCTAAACCAGTGCCACGCCTCTCAAGGTCTTTTGTTAAAGCAAGTGCCAAGGGGTCAGCGATCCCAAAGATTCGAGGACCTTTGATCGGTATAAATGAAGACCTGAATCAGAGTTTTGAGAGGCTATTTCGCGGATGTCAGTATGGTGGAAGCTGGAGAGGGTTCCAGCAGAGCAGAGATACAATTCGTGGGGCCTGAGGCCAAGACCAACAATTGGACGGTTACTCCTCTTCCTGTCCGAGGGGAGTCTTGGTAGTAGGCTTTGATTAATGTTTTGTTTGTTTGTTTGTTTGATCGGATTATTCAAGGGTGTAATCCCAATTTTACTTTCGTTTTGTAAAAGTGTGAACCCTTTTTATCCTGCAAATTTAATAAAGTTCTTTTCTTTTGTCCCATTTTAATTTCTTGTTTTGTTCTTTTTCTTTCTGAACAGTTCTCTTTTTACTGGTCCTAATGACATGGCATGCACAGCGGATCTTCGACCTAGTCTAATAAATCAATCTGAATCTGACTCAATGATGCAAGAGGTCGTTTGTGATAATGAATCCGAATGTGACGAAGGGGAAGCCTTCGAAGAAATAAACCGAGAACTGTGCCAATTTGAAGAGAAACCCAAGCCTAACCTAAATGACACTGAGGCTGTGAACCTAGGAGACGCTGATAACATCCAAGAGACCAAAATTAGCATCCACATTGAGCCGAATGTCAAAGCAGAATTGATCGAAACTCTCAGGGAATTCAAAGATGTTTTTGCATGGTCATATGATGATATGCCTGGATTGAGCACCAATTTAGTGGTTCACAAACTACCCACTGACCCGGCATACCCTCCGGTCAAGCAAAAACTAAGGAAATTTAAAACAGAAATGAGTGTAAAAATCAAAGAAGAAGTGATCAAGCAGTTGCAATCGAAGGTCATTCGGGTCACTCGATATCCCGAGTGGCTGGCCAATGTGGTACCAGTCCCAAAGAAGGATGGAAAAATCAGGGTGTGCGTCGACTACCGCAACCTCAACAAAGCAAGTCCCAAGGACAATTTCCCGTTACCCAACATTCATATCCTGATCGATAATTGCGCTGGGCGCGAGATCGGATCCTTTGTGGATTGCTATGCGGGTTATCATCAGATCCTAATGGACGAAGAGGATGCTGAGAAGACAGCGTTTATTACGCCATGGGGAACCTACTGCTATCGGGTAATGCCGTTCGGGTTAAAGAACGCCGGGGCAACGTACATGCGAGCAATGACTGCTGTGTTTCATGACATGATACACAAAGAAATAGAGGTGTACGTCGATGATGTGATCATCAAATCTTGGCGTCAGGAGGACCATGTGGCAGACCTAAGGAGATTTTTCCAAAGACTCCGGAGGTATGATATCAAGCTTAACCCGGCCAAATGCGCATTCGGGGTTCCATCAGGAAAGTTGCTAGGATTCATCGTCAGTCGACGGGGGATTGAGTTAGACCCATCCAAAATTGAATCCATCCGAGATTTGCCACCGCCAAGGAACAAAACAGAGGTAATGAGTCTGCTGGGTAGACTCAATTACATCAGCAGGTTCATCGCTCAACTCACAGCAACTTGTGAGCCCATATTTCGGCTGCTGAGAAAGGATGCTGCGGTAGGTTGGACGGCAGAGTGTCAGGAGGCTTTCGACCAAATCAAAGGGTATCTGTCTAATCCACCCGTATTGGTCCCGCCTAAGCCCGGGAAACCTCTAATCCTTTACCTGACGGTCTTGGAAAATTCATTTGGTTGTGTACTGGGGCAACATGATGACACAGGAAGGAAGGAGCAGGCCATCTACTATCTTAGCAAGAAATTCACAGTGCATGAGGTCAAGTACACTCAACTCGAGAAAACGTGTTGCGCCCTAACTTGGGTAGCTCAGAAATTGAAGCACTACCTGTCTTCGTATACTACTTATCTCATATCCCGTTTGGACCCGTTGAAGTATATCTTTCAGAAACCTATGCCCACGGGAAGGTTGGCAAAATGGCAAATTCTGCTCACAGAATTTGATATCATCTACGTAACGAGGACGGCCATGAAAGCCCAGGCACTGGCAGACCATTTGGCAGAGAATCCCGTTGATGAAAAATACGAGCCCTTAAGAACGTATTTTCCTGACGAAGAGGTGATGCATACGAATGAGTTGGAATTACCTGAGGAACCGGGTTGGAAGCTTTTCTTCGATGGAGCTGCGAACGCAAAAGGGGTTGGAATAGGAGCAGTACTCATTTCTGAAACAGGACGGCATTATCCTGTTACGGCTCAACTGCGCTTCTATTGCACCAACAATATGGCCGAATATGAGGCTTGCATTCTGGGTCTGCGCCTGGCTGCCGACATGGATGTCCAAGACGTCTTGGTCTTGGGAGACTCGGACCTCTTGGTACATCAAATTCAGGGTGAATGGGAAACACGAGATCTAAAGCTCATACCATACCGACAATGCTTGCATGATCTGAGCAAGCAATTTCGATCGGTGAAGTTCAAACACATCCCGAGAGTTCACAATGAGGTTGCGGATGCCTTGGCCACCTTGGCATCAATGCTGCACCACCCTGACAAAATGTATGTTGATCCTCTACACATCCAGGTCCGTGATCAGCACGCCTACTGCAACGCCATAGAAGAAGAAGCAGATGGCGAACCCTGGTTTCATGATATCAAGGAATACCTCAGGATGGGGATATATCCAGAACATACCTCTGGAGACCAAAAAAGAGCCCTCCGGCGTTTGTCGAATGGTTTCTTCCTCAGTGGGGGAATATTGTACAAAAGAACCCCGGATCTGGGATTGTTGAGATGCATAGACGCCAGGCAGGCAACGACAGTTATGGCAGAAGTACATGCTGGAGTTTGTGGGCCACACATGAGTGGATATGTATTGGCAAGAAAAATCCTTCGAACAGGGTGTTATTGGCTCACCATGGAACACGACTGTATCACTTTCGTGAGGAAATGCCATCAGTGCCAAATACATGGAGACTTGATTCACTCTCCGCCAACAGAGTTGCATACGATGTCAGCACCCTGGCCGTTTGTAGCATGGGGCATGGATGTCATTGGGCCCATCGAGCCAGCAGCGTCCAACGGTCATAGGTTCATTCTAGTGACCATTGATTACTTCACCAAATGGGTTGAGGCTAAAACCTTCAAATCAGTAACCAAGAAGGCGGTGGTGGACTTTGTTCACTCCCATATCATCTGCAGATTTGGGATCCCAAAAGTGATCATTACGGATAACGGTGCGAATCTTAATAGCAGCCTGATGAGAGAGGTGTGCCAACAATTCAAGATTACACACCGCAATTCCACCCCATATCGTCCCAAGGCGAATGGAGCAGTCGAAGCAGCCAATAAGAATATCAAGAAGATACTGCGAAAAATGGTGGAAGGGTCCAGACAATGGCACGAGAAATTACCCTTTGCTTTGTTGGGTTACCGCACTACCGTCCGGACTTCCATAGGCACAACTCCTTATTTGTTGGTGTATGGAACTGAGGCCGTGATACCAGCGGAGGTCGAAATTCCGTCCCTCCGAATTGTCGCTGAAGCCGGAATTGATGATGATGAATGGATCAAAGCTCGCTTGGAACAGTTGAGCCTGATAGATGAGAAAAGATTGGCAGCAGTGTGCCATGGTCAGCTGTACCAGAAGAGAATGGCAAGAGCGTATAATAAAAAGGTGCGCCCCAGGAAGTTTGAAGTAGGGCAGCAGGTATTGAAGAAGATCCTCCCACATCAGGTCGAGGCGAAAGGCAAATTCGCCCCAAATTGGCAAGGGCCTTATATCGTGACCAGAATATTGTCCAACGGTGCTTTGTGTTTGACAGATGTCGAGGGTAGATGTGTCGACATGGCTATCAATTCAGATGCAGTCAAGAGATATTATGCGTAATTTCTTTAATTATGGCAATTTTTGGTTTATTTGTTTGTATTTGGCATTTATTGAATAATGAGATGACGGAGGCAATTCTTTCTTCTATCCAAACACTTTTAACCCTCGCTTCCCCCTTTGAGCCTTAAGCAAATTCTTTCAATACCCCTCTTTTGGAATCACTAATGGAAAGGACATGAAAAAAAAAAAAAAAGAAAAGAAGATAAAATCATAAGAAATACAAAACCGTGGGAACTACGTTTGACCTGATTCCTCAAAGAGGATACGTAGGCGCCTCACGGCTCGGTCATAGTATGCATCATAATAAATATAGGATGCATAATGTACATAGTGTGCATAATAGACACAGCGTGCGTAACGCACGTAGCACAACATAAGAGTAAAAAATAAATAAATTCCCCAAGCAAGAAAACTGGGGCAGAAGTTATGTTTTAAGTTCCAACAAAGGTTTGATTCCAAAAGTTGTAGCACATCACCCATCAAATTATTTTCATTTTTTCATAGCCTTTCTTTAACTCCACACCAGAACCAACATCAACATCCAAAAGACCTCCCGATCAATGTTCGAGAGATGCCAAATCCGGCAAATAAGGCCAAGAGTAATACACTGATCCCCAGCAAAGAAGAGGATCGTAAGACTAGGAATGAGTTGATAGTCAAAGGAATCCCCGGAAGAGAGGGTCGTATCTACAACACCCCGGATCCTCGAAAGAAATAAAATGAGAGAGCCTTATCGGTGAAAACCTTCACAGGCACCGAGAGGCGATGTAAGATGAGGGCTATGAAATGAGAGAGTCTTATTGGTGAAAACCTTCACAGGCACCATAAGGCGCCGGGAGATGAGAGAAAAGAGAGAGTCTCATTAGTGAAAACCCCTCGAAGGGCACTATGAGGCGACAAGACAGATCAGCAAAGCTACCACATTCGAAACGAAGTGAACACTCCTTTATCATCCCCAGCAGGTCAAACCATCGAGCAAATCAATCGATACAAATAGACTGGGTCGGAATCTATGGTGCACGCCATGATCACGGGGACCAGTTTTGTCCTCCAGATAAGTTCTGTGGATTGTCTCCTCCCACAAAATATTGGTTCAGAAAGTTTTTCTCTTTTCCATATCTTTATTTCTTTTCCTAAAAAAGTGTCTTTAAAGGATTTTTCAAAGCTTACTACCAGGAACCAAAGGGGAATTCATCCAGTGCAGGATAATACAAACAGTCTTAAAGGCCGGTCCCGGGCAATGCAGTGATTGTGCCCGGAAATTTTGGAAGAAGTAAGCTCCAAAAGGGAGTGGTTTCGGGAGTTAGAAGCAGACTCCCACATCATGTGTTTAAAGAGAAAGCAGAGTAGGGGATAAACTGAAAACCAATCCCCAGCAGGCTAGAGACCCCCAACAGGCAACTTTGCCCGCCAACCAATTATGGGGACAAAGAGCAAGAAAGGGGGAAGAGAGAAAAATGGCTCGCCAGAAAGGCACCACCACGATTAAAACTGACTAAATCCTTTTGTCTGTTGCAGGAGAGCAAAGAATTGATGATGGCAGCAAGATGCAACGCCCTGGAAGTCACCAAAAACCGGGGCAGAAAATTTTCTGCCGATTGTCGAAAATTTTCTCGAAAAACGGGGAAGCAATTTCAATACTTTTAAGTTCTAGGTCGCCCACCAGTATAATGCGGGAATACTTTTAAGTTCTAGGTCGCCCACCAGTATAATGCGGGAATACATTTAAGTTCTAGGTCGCCCACCAGTATAATGCGGGAATACATTTTAAGTTCTAGGTCACCCACCAGTATAATGCGGGAATACTTTTAAGTTCTAGGTCGCCCACCAGTATAATGCGGGAATACATTTAAGTTCTAGGTCGCCCACCAGTATAATGCGGGAATACATTTAAGTTCTAGGTCGCCCACCAGTATAATGCGGGAACATTTTTAAGTTCTAGGTCGCCCACCAGTATAATGCGGGAATACTTTTAAGTTCTAGGTCGCCCACCAGTATAATGCGGGAATACTTTTAAGTTCTAGGTCGCCCACCAGTATAATGCGGGAATACATTTAAGTTCTAGGTCGCCCACCAGTATAATGCGGGAACATTTTTAAGTTCTAGGTCGCCCACCAGTATAATGCGGGAATATTTTTAAGTTCTAGGTCGCCCACCAGTATAATGCTGGAATACTTTTAAGTTCTAGGTCGCCCACCAGTATAATGCGGGAATACATTTTAAGTTCTAGGTCACCCACCAGTATAATACGGGAATATATTTTAGCTCTAGAGTTTGGAATCAGTAGCCCCACCTGAAGACGGAAGGTTACAACAAAGATCCCCAAGCAGGAAACCATAAAATCCCCAGCACCAAGAAGCAGACAACTGCAGAGGCAAGCGCGCAATTCAAAAGGAAAAAGGAACGCATCTCAAAAGAAGCAGTTTGGGAGCGTTGTAGCATGCCCAGTATGACGATGCTGATGAAGAAACATACCACTGAAGAAACCATTGGAAAATTTAAAGAAGAAAGTCGTGTCCCCAGCGGATCAAGCAAAGTGATGAAACTGGCATTCAAACGTCAGCAAAGGACCAGCATCATCTCCCAAAGTCACAAGATAAAGGCATCGGAGGAAAGTGGTAGCCGACAAGAAAGCAAGGCAACAAGAACAAGTTGAAGATGGATGAGATTTCAGGATCCTCAGTTTAGCTTAGCTTCTTGTTTTCCTTTGAGCAATGTAATAGGGAGATCGGTTGAGCAGTAGCATCCTACATCAGCATACAACAGCGCACAACAACAACAAACACTACAGTCGCACGGTAGTCCCAGCTGCCAAAATTTCCCGAACTACATTGACCTGATTCCTGTTCAGCCCAGGATATGTAGGAAACCTCTGAAGCAAAGGTTCGGTCAAATCCTTTTCAAAAAATGCTTCACACGGAGTATTCGGACGGGCAAAAATCGCTCGCTTTATCTTGGCGCGAAAACCCTTCGTGTCTTCGGGCAAAGAGGGGCAGCTGTAAGCACGTGATTTTTGCTTTACCGGCAATCGCTCCAAAAAGAAAATAAAAAAATAGCGACAAATGACTGCGCTATACAATGTTTCAAGTTTTCCGTTACATGTGTTGTTAATCATGTGCGGGTCTGTCCATTTTGCATTTAGTCCTACCGATCAAAATACAAAGCGTGTATGTCAGGGTAATTAAATTCGGTCGTTAAAAGAAAATCCACAAAAAATATGAAATGCATCTAGGTGGTGATTTAAACCTACTTGAATATTTCAATATGCGAGTGATAACTGTGTTAAAGGTTTAAATTAATAATTGTTTTAATTTCTATTTATTTAATTTTAAAATTAGGAAAAAAGGAACAAAAAGAAAATAGTGCAAGATTAACCGGACTTGGGCCTATTTGTTTTGAATATTCTAAGCCCAAAAGCAGCCCAAATCAGCAGCCCAAGCGACCCATTCCCCAGGCCATCAAAACGACGTAGTTCAACACCAAAACTACGTCGTTTCAGGGATGATTAATCTGAGCCGTTCATTTCCAGTGATCCGATGGCCCTTATTAGCCCTCATGACCCGACCCATTCCCGTTTCTGACCGACCCCTTGATTAACCAAACGGCACCGTATGGTTTAGCCTCCCCAATCCTGGCCATCAATTTTAATCAATCCAACGGCCAGGATTGAATCAGCCTCCCCGTATATAAGCCTCCTATCACACCCCACGCCCCTATTCTAACCCCCCCCCACTGTACACCCTCGTCCTAAACACAGCCCCTTCTCATCCTCGAACCCTAGCATGCCGCCCCAGTATCCCTCGCCATTAAAACCGGCGGCATGGACGCCGGTGGCCACCTCCTGAACACCCTAGGACCACCTCACTGTCCTGAACACAAATCCACTAACCACGAGCCTCGAATCACTTCCGTTCGTCTCGAATCTTCATTTGAAGATTTGAGTCGAACCCGGATCTATGCCAAACCATCCCATCTTCATACCAGACACTCCCCTGACCTTCCTCGTGACCAAACCAAGCTTGGTTTGGTCCGAATCTACCCACAACTCCTAAAAATCCAGATCTGGAAATCCAGAACTTGAAACACATGCACCTGGGGAACCCGGCCAGTTTTGACATGGGTTTGAGGTCTAATAGACCTTAATCAAGGTGTTCTCATGTGAGAACACCCTGATTAAAGTTTGTTCGGCCTCAAAAATTCGAAGTTGAATCAGATTTGGGTCTGTTTGATTTAAACATTTTGGTAAGTTTTCCTTTCTTTTGTTTTATTTCTAAATAAGTTGTCAGCATATCTCTTTGTGTTTGGTTGTTATTTTGTTATTTTTTCATTCGGATTTCTTTCATCTCTGTAAAGACCTTTTTATTTGGTCGATTGTGTTCTGTGTATGATTCTGAATGTACTCTGTGATAAACATGATCGTCGATTAGTTTAATCGTCAGATAAGTTAACTCATATAGGCCCCAGTAATTGAACAAAAATTGACTGATGCCCTTTAGGTCCCTAAATGTATTGTTTATGTGAGCGATTGATTATTACCTGCTATAATTAGTATAGTCGACTCGATAAATGTCGTCGATTAGTTTTCTATAACTAATGAAACGAACGAACTAATAATGTCGCATGACTAATAAGCCTGTATTGTGGTTTGAATTGGGCATTGCCTATGAATATTAGTTTGTAACTACCTTGTAAGCAATTAAAAAAGCCAGGCTGGGGCAATTCTGAAATCGAATGGTTAAAGCCCAAAGTGCCCTGATACTGCAATGGGCAGGGCAGTGATAATCAAGGGCTAGCAAGGGTAGTCTGGGGTTTGAAAAGAACAAAAATGATTAGTTTAAATGAGCTGACAAGTAGGGTACTAATTTGGGATTAAATTAATGCCAATGGGGAACAAGACATAAGAGTATGGGACTTAAAATGAATAAATAAAACGAGCCCATAACTCTTGATTAAACAAAGACCAGGCGTGGGGAACAAAGGGGCTGACACCAAAAGATGCTTAGGCATGGGCTTTAAAGAGTATGGGCAGACTGCAAAGTTGAGGATGCAGGCAGCTTAGCTGCACTAGGTCGATTAGCTTATAAAGAAGTTGTTTTAGAACATAAGGGGGGGCTGGAGTTTTGAGTCTTAGGCTGGACTTTTAGTCTTCAGAAAAAGAGAAAACAAAAGGCTGGAAAATTTTTTAGTCTGAGGAGAGGTCTTGTGAGTTTAAAGAAAAAGACTGAAAACATAAGTTAATTTCCAGTAAACACTGTAACCAAACACTGTCTGAAAAGTTGTATAAGAGTTCATATTGGTCAAGCTGTCTCGGCCAAGTTCTGTGGTTTGCATTGACTGAGCTGCTTGTGATTGTTGAACTGTTGGTGTTGCTGCATTGAATACTCTGGTATTGCTGTTGTTTCATCACTCTTTCCTGGGATTGCTCATTTGGTGCTCGACTATTTGCTGGTTTTCTTTGTTCTGGGAAATATTGCTGGTTGTTTGTGGGCTGTGGAAAACATTTGTGGTTGTTGGATTGTTGCTGTGTTATTGCTGTTTATCTGCTGTTGTTGTATTTGCCGCATACCCCTCAGCTGACAATTCTCCTTCTTCTTCTGCTTTGCTATACCAGGTACGCGATTAACAGTGCCAATGTAACTTGAGAGTTTAAGCATGAATATAAAAGAGAAGAGCTGAAGTTGTTTATTTCGTACATAGACTGTTATATTGAACCTCATTTAATGTATAATAGTTTACATTCTTGTTTAGATACTGAAGGTAGCCTGTGTGCCCAGTAGATATCAATATATGGTGATTGAATGTTAGTTTGTATATGTAGGCTGATAGATAAAAGGGTCCCCAATGCAGTAGGTTGTATCTTAGGTTTTATAAGGTTAGCATGTCTTTAAATACATAGAACTATCCATGTTAGTTAATTTTGTGTCCTTTTGATAAATTGTCCCCCTATAATTGGCAAACCATTGCCTTAAAATAAACGGCGCAAGCCTGCACTTCTCAACCTCACGAAGGTCGATCCCGGATCAAACGAACCCAGCAGGCTTTCATCAGAAAGGCATCGGCCCAGGTCCAGCCGATACTGTGTGGGCTGGGTTTGGGCCCACAATGCTCGATTAGCTGCCCATGTGCATGGCCATGTTTTCTTACTCTGCAAAGGCACTTGGAATTCCGTTACAATAACCTGCAAGCATGTAATTGAGTAGGGTCATTTTTTTATTCTCAACTAATGGAGACAAATGCGACAAGAAACGTAGTTGCTATAGGATATCCTTTTAAAATAAAAACGAGATGAGCCTCGACAAATAAAAACGCACAAGCTACGGGGCCCTCGCTAAATGTATATTATCGAAGCATTCAGTTTTCCAGGATGGGTCGTTTAGCAAACCTCACGGCCCTCCCAGAATAATAACGCGATAGCCTCTTTAAGCGCGTATTTAATAATTTTACCTTCTTAAAATCGGGTGCGCATTTATGTGACCCAAATCCAAATCTCGACGGATTCGAAATGTATTTCTAATCACGGGTACATTGATTGTGACGTGGTTCGAGATGCATGTCCATGACGTCGCAAATTCCTTTTAAAAGTAGAATGAGACGAGCCTCGTCAAACAAAAATGTACACAGCTGCGGGGCCCTCTAACTGTATATATATATTAAAACACTTAGAATTCGGGACAGGCCGTTTAGCGAATTTTTCGGCCTTCCCCAAAACAACAATACGCTAGTTGCTTTAGGCGCGTCTTAATAATTTATTCTCCTTAATTCGGGTGCACATTTATGTGACCCAAATCCAAATCTCAACCGAGTCGAGATATGTCAACAACCACGGGTGCATTGATGTAACATGGTTCGAGATATGTTTTCACGACGTTGCAAGTCTTATAAAATAACAGTAAATGATAAAAGCGGTTAAAAGTTAAATTTTGCACATAAGTTCACACTTGTATAAAATCAGATAATCAAGCCGAATGTAACAGTTGAGCGACCGTGCTAGCACCACGGAACTCGGGAATGCCTAACACCTTCTCCCGGGTTAACAGAATTCCTTATCCGGATTTCTGGTACGCGGACTGTAATATAGAGTCACTGTTTTCCTCGATTCGGGATTAAAAATTGGTGACTTGGGACACCCTAAATCTCCCAAGTGGCGACTCTGAAATAATTAAACCAATCTCGTTTCGATTGTCCTTTAATTGAAAAAAACTCCCCTGCACCCCCGCGGGTGCGGAAAAAGGAGGTGTGACAGTTGCAACAAGAGGTCCCAGCAAAAACTCAAGCGCATGAGTCAAAAGGGAGAAAAGACGCATCTTGAAAGAAGTGGCATGTGAACATTGAATTATGCCTAACATAACAAAGCTTAATGAAGAAAAGCCATATCCCCAGCGGACCGAACCAGACAATGAGAATTGTTATTCAGAGTAGCAAAAGGTCGGTGTCATCCCCGTCAGTTTTCGGAAGAAAAGAAACACCGGAATCGAAGCAAGCCGACAAGAAAGCAAGGCAACAAGAACAAGTTGCAGTCTAGCCTAGCTTCTTGTTTTATTTTAAGCATGGTATAATAAGAAGGTCAGCAAACAAGTAAAAGTAGCATGCAACAGCAGTAACATTGCAGTCCCACGGTAGTCCCAGCTACCAAAATTTCCCGAACTACATTAACCTGATTCCCCTTTAGCCAGGGATATGTAGGAAACCTTTGAAGCAAAGGTTCGGTTAAACTTTTTTCAAAAAATGCTTCACACGGAGTACTCGGATGGGCAAAAATCGCTCACTTTATCTTTGCACGAAAACCCTTCGTGTCTTCGGGCAAAGAGGGGCAGCTGTAAGCACGTGATTTTTGCCCTATATGAGAATTACTCCAAAAAAATTCAAAAAAATAAAATGATTTTTCTTGGTGTGCAATTTTGTGATATTTTTGAATAATTTGTCTGTGCATGTTTATTTGTTAAATTAATAAAAAATACAAAAATATGTCGCATTTTTGCATTTAGGATTTAATCCTACAATTGTTAGTAATTAAGTTTACAAAAAATGAAAATTACAAAAATAGGCATCTTTTGCATTTTTAGCATTTAATGTCCAAATATTCAATTTTATGCTTAATTATTACTTAATTGTGCGTTAATTGTTATTGGGAGTTAATTTGCGCTTTTATAACTTAATTTAGTTCTTAATAATAATTCAAGTATTTTTTATAATTTAGTTTTAGAAAAATAAAAGAAGAAAAGAGAGCAAAAATATAAAGAAAAATCGGATTGGGCCACTTCTTCAATTGTAAGCCACAGGCCCAAATAATTGTCCAACCTTCCCCACGACCCGGTCCATTTCAAACCGGGTCGACCCAATCCATACCCAAATACCCAACACCCCCCTATCTTGCATTTCAAAAAACAAAACAAAAGAAAAACCCTAAAGAAACTATCCGCCCCCCCCCCACACATTTTCTTCTTCTTCTCCAAACTCTAAAACACACACAGCCATGGCCATGCCGCTTCTGCCTTCTGCTGTGTCTTCATCTTCTCCATGTCGAGCTCAAAAAAGCTCGTCCATGGCTTACCTCTTCTTCGTCAAGTTCCAGCAACGACGTGAACGACCACTATCGCCATTGTTTCATCGAAGCCAAACCCCATCGCTGCCTGCTTCATCGAGCTTGAGGTCGACGCGCCGCTGCTGCATCCTTCAGTTCCTCCGTGTTGCTGCAGCTGCTTCTGCTTTATTCTTCCTCCACCTTCACGCTCAAACGACCCCTCAGAACTGCTTCGTCTTCTTCTTTATGCTGTTGCTACAGCTTCGCCATGGCTGCCCCACCCCGTCACCACCTGCTGCTGCCTGCTAGCTGCTGCTGCGTCCTTTCCTCTTCGCCGCTACTGCTGCTTCTTTTCCTCCATTTTTGATGCTGTCACTGCTTCGTTATCTTCTCCAACTCCTCCGGGCTGCTGCTACTGCTCACGTTTCTGCTTCTGCTCCCCGCTGCTTTTGCTTTCTCCTTCATCTTCTTCGTTTCGTCGAGCTCGTGTTGAGTGGTCGAGCTTCCGAGCTCTAACCATAGACGTGAGGCTTCGCTTCACTTGTCTCCATCCAAATGACCAGCTGCTACTGCTTCTTATTCACTACATACCCCATCGTTGTTGCTTCACGTTTGCTTCACCTCCTTCAGTTGCTTCTTAGGATCGTCTTCGTCGTCGTTTGTGCGAGTTTTTGTTGGGGTCGTCAAAACAGTCCATACAAGTTCGTCGTTGGTCAGTCATTGTTCGTCATTTCGATCCGGTTAGTGGATTGTTTTTAAGTTTCATTTTGTCCATATTTTTGTTTGATATTTTTCGGATCCAAAATCGATAAATGATTCAATTCTTGTTTTGTTTGTTCATCGTTGAAATAATTTTTTTTAGTTTGTTCATATGTTTTGTTGATTTAATTTTCAGATTCAAATGGAACTTTGATTAATTAGTTTTTCAATTTATTTCATGTCCTTTTATTTTGTATTTTTGTAGAAGAAATTGTTAGTTTAATTTTAATATTGTTAGATTTAGTTTAAATCATTTGAATCCGTCATTTTTGTTATTTAATATGGATCTAATGCATGTTTATTCTTTGTTTGAAGTTCAACCAGTAATTTAATGTGAGTTTATGTTTTGGTTTTTTGATTTGTTGATTTAGTTTGAATCATGTATTGTGTTGTTAATATTGTTGTTTCCTTGTTCATCAATTTTTGGTCTAAGTTAACCAGGATTGGTTCCCAATATGGTTAATTTATGCACATTAATTTGATGTTGTTCAATTTGTGTTCATGTGATTTGTTGTTGAATTGGTTCAGAAACCGTGTTCATGTGATTTGTTGTTTGAATTTATGTAGAAATTGGTCATATTGGCTATATTTTGGTTGAGTTTGATTAATTGATTGGTTATAACTGATGGGGTAGTTTGGTAAATTGCAGTACATTCAGGGTTAAATTGGTTATTTTAGTAAGGTCGGAGGGGTAGTTTGGTAATTGAACATTTTGAATAATTCTTTATGTTAAGCATGAGGGACAAAATGTAATGGGATGTGGGTGATATAATTGTTTAATATAAATGGGGGACAAGACATAATGTAGTGGAGGGGAATATGGTAATTGTTTATGTTAGGCATGGGGGACAAAATGTAATGGGGTGGAGTTGATATATTTGTTTAATGTAGTGGGGGATGAGTGGGAAGATAGTGGGTTTGGTAGGAGGAAGTGATGGTTTTATTAATTGATTAAAGGGTTTGGGATGAGAAATAAATGGAAAAACTTGATCAGATTTTTGGAGGAGAGTTTTTAGACAGGAGAGTTTTTAGACAGACTTTTACATTTGAGAGCTGGGGACTAAATAAGAAGAAGGGAGGAGAGATAGAAAATAAGAGAAGAGGACGGACAGAATAAGAATACAAGAGAGGGACAGAATACAGAAGAAAATCTGAAGAGAGAGGAAATTCCGAAAAATACTAAGACTTCAGAAAATAAAAAAGAAAAACATTCTGGAAATTCAAAAGAAGAATAGTATACACCTGATATACAATCCAAATATTCTGATATACGGATTCAGAAATTAAGGGTTAAACACTAACTAGTCTTTCAAAATCTGAAAAGATTCCCTTTGCTTCTGTCCGTTGATTGTTGTTGGTGTTTCTGGATTTTGTCTTGATTTTAAAATCTGTCACTAAGTTTCTCGTTGCTGGTTGTTACTGGTTGCTGGGGTTGCTGTTGTTTTATGCTACTGAATTTCTGCTGATCTCCCTTTTCTTTTGCTTCCAATATCAGGTACACAACTGACACGCTGGTTATTGTAAACCGAAATATGAAGCATGAATACGAAAATGAAGAGTTGAAGTTCTAAATTTAATTTAATTATATTCTGAATTTTATTTGTATATATAAATTATTTAGCTTGCAAAAATCAGAATCATGTAGCTATTTAATATATATAGTGGAACATCCGACGATAGCTTAACGGACGAACTATTTATATATTGCCTAAAAATAAATAAATGGTGTAGTAACTCCGTCTAGTCAAAAAATCAAACGAATAGACCATTTAGGAACTTGGTAGGAATATTGTTTAGTTATATAATATTGGTTAATTTTAGCATGTAAATGGTCTAGGATTAAAATTAGATTGCTAAGCTTTTTTTTTAATTTGACAAACTGAGAACATGCCTAGTATAATGTAACTAGGTAGTAACATGTGAATAAGATGGTCCAGGTCTAGTTTTATGTCATACACGTTGGGCCTGGGCCCGTAGTGGCAACAGACTGTCCTGTTTACATCATTTTCAGATTTTATGAATCATATTCGAAACCCATCTATAACAACTCAAGCATGTAAATAAATTAAGATATTTTCTCTTTTATTTTGTAGAGACAAATTTAATAAGAGAAAAATGTAGGCATTTTAGGACTGTCCTTTAAAAATAAAATGAGATGAGCCTTGCCCAATAAAATGCACCAATTGCGGGGCCCTCAATAAATGTTTAATTGAATATTTAGAATTCGGGATGGACCGTTTAGTGAATTCCACAGTCTTACCCATAAATAATAATACGCTAATCGCTTTAGGCACGATTTTAATAATAATACATTCTTAAACACGGGTGCGCATTTATGCGACCCAAATCCAAATCCCAAAACATTGAATAAAAATACGTTCCGGATCGCGGGTGCATTTTATGTGACGCAATCCAAAGACATGTTTTTAAACGATGTTCACATTCTTTTAAAAATATAATAATAAAAGCGGTAAAGAGTTAAAAATTTGCACATGAGCTCATAATTGTATAAAATCAGATATACAAGCCGAATATGACAGTTGAGCGACCGTGCTAGAACCACGGAACTCGGGAATGCCTAACACCTTCTCCCGGGTTAACAGAATTCCTTATCCGGATTTCTGGTTCGCGGACTGTAATACAGAGTCATTCTTTTCCTCGATTCGGGATTAAATTGGTGACTTGGGACACCCTAAATTTCCCAAGTGGCGACTCTGAAATAAATAAACAGATCCCGTTTCGATTGTCCTTTAATTCGAAAAAACTCCTTGTACCCTCGCGGCGGCTGAAAAAGGAGGTGTGACAAACCTGTCTAGTCAGTCTTTGTCTGAAAATACTACGTCTTTCTAGTTAAAGAGGGGCAGCTGTAGACATGTGATTTTTGATCCTCCCCAAGATTTTTCATATTTTAGTGCGTAAAATATTTAATTTAGGCATAATATAGATATTTTAAGTAATTTTGACTCTTTTACTTTATTTTATTACAAGAAAACAAAAATATCACAAAAATAGGTTCATTAATATTTTGTAGTCATTTTTAATCTTAAAAAATATATACAACAATAGTATCGTATTTTTATTTTAATATGATATTTGAAAATACCAAAAATAGATTTGTTTTAATTTAATAATTATTTGAATAGTAGGAATAATTAATAAATGAGCCCATATTTTTAATCTCGTTCGCAGCGAAAGAATAGAGCTTGGGCTCGAACAACCCATTTTTAGGCCTAATTTTGGACCTAGCATACAATTGTCAAGCCCATAATTCCTAGGCCCATACCCCTTAACCTAAAACCCTACAACCTAGACTCTACACTATAAAAGAATACTTAACACTAAAGAATTAGGAAGAAGAGGGGGAAGAGAACGAAAAAGCTAAAAAAACGAAAAAAGGAACGGAAAAGGGGAACAAAAAGCTGAAAGCAGCAAAGAAAAGCTGCGCAACCTTTAGGAGGACCCCACCCCCTTGCTCGCCGTCTTCTTCACGACCCCCACCCCCTCGCGTCTATCTTCTTCAACCAAACCACAGACCCCTCCCCCACCTAAAAATCCATTTTTCTTCCACTTTCGAGCTCACCGGAACAAGCACACTCATACACAAAACGGAAAAGGGGACGACAAATTATAGAGACGGAGGGGGCCTGTTAAACAATTCGAAATCTTTTTTTTAAACTAAACTTGAGCTGGGGTGTTGGAACGATAGCGGCCGTGTTCGAGTTCGAACAGGTGCGGTCGAGTTTCATTGAGACTCTGACGAAGCATCTCATTTTTCTGTGTCCGAGGTCGACGTCGATTCGAGATTTTCGTCATAGTTTTCAGCTTACGGTCTGTTCATGTTCAGCCATAGTGTCGTCTTCTTCTTGTAACCAATTGGAAGATCTTAATATATCGAAAGGCTTCAAAGGTCCGTTGTTTTCTTCTTTATCATTTTGCTTGGATGGTAATTTCTATAATCTGTTATGGGTGCTAATTATTCTATCGTAGATATCATTTTCACTTAGTTGTTTCATGTTGGTTACTTCATCTTCTTGTTAATCAAGGAAATTGCAAAAAACAAAATTTAATTAATTGAGTAATAAGGGAATTAGCAATAATGGACCATGTGAATGTTGGTTGAAATTTATTGAAGTATAACGTACGATTTTGTTTCCTTTGTGCTTTATGAGAATTATTTTTAAAAAACCTTTAAATCTGATTTGGTACATTAATTAGTGGTTGATATCGTGTTTAAGATTCTAGGTAAAATTGGAGAAATCTGGTTATTTTCATCTATTCACGTTAAATAAATTGAGGTGCGCCATACACAAATAAAACTTATAACTCTTGGCCTCACAATAATTCCAAATTAGTTTAGGAAAATTATGAACATCGTAGCTTGCTTTAGGCGCGATTAATAATGAATCATCGTGATTGTAGGTACGGTTCCCGTGATATAGTTACGATGCTTAATTTTCTTAAACTCGGGTGCGCATTTATGTGACCCAAATCCAAATCTCAACAATGTTAAAATATGTCAAAAACCACGGGTGCATTTATGTGACGTGGTTCGAGACGTGTTTTAATAACGTTGCAATTTTCTTTAAAAATGGATAAAAGCGGTTAAAACTAAAATTTGCACATAGGTTCATAATTGTTTAAAATCAGATAATTAAGCCGAATATAATAGGTTGAGCGACCGTGCTATAACCATGGAACTCGGGAATGTCTAATACCTTCTCCCGGGTTAACAGAATTCCTTACCCGAATTTCTAGTTCGCGGACTGTAAAACAGAGTTATATTTTCCTCGATTCGGGATTCAACTAGTGACTTGGGACACCATAAATCTCCCAAGTGGCGACTCTGAATCTTTAAACAATTAAATCCCGTTTCGATTGTCCTTTAATTGGGAAAACTCATTTACACACCCTCTTCCGGGGGGTGTAGGTGGTAAAAGAAGGTGTGACACCTAGTACATAACTTTACATTTGAAAAATTCTTTCTATGGAAGTAAGGGGTCATTTGATACGTGGACTAAATTATCCTGGTATTATAATCCTGAGATTATGATCCTTAGACTAATTTATCCCAGGTGAGAGGTGGGATAAAATAATACCAGATTTGATGGGATAAGGTGGGATAAGATGAGATATTCAGGATTAAGTTTGGGATAAAGTTTATACCATGTTTGGTTGTTGGTATAAATTTATCCCGGGATAAATTTATACCACCAACCATTATACTACTAACCAAACATAGTATAAATTTAGTACCACACTTTATCCCACCTTATCCCGTGTACCAAACGACCCCTAAGAGTCTAAGATTATCATGGAATTTCTTAATGTTAATAGATTCTGAAAGGATATATTAATTATGAGCAAAACATGGAGTTTATGTTAAGAAAATTTTAATTTTGGCACATATTATTAGTTACACACCTAACTTGCTCGTAGTCTTAGTTACTCACTCGAACTTTATTATTTGATAGTAGATATCCCATGGTCGCTGACATGACAAAGTTCATTGACACGCTCATTTAGGCGTGTGAGAGTGGTTGTCACATAGAGTATTTTTCGTCAGTTATCACATAGTCATATACAATACTTATTCATATGAATTGTGTATTTCTTTTTGCTTATTCTTAATACAATGCATATCTTATCCCCATTTAATTTTATATTTTTTTTTTTTTTTTATTTGGAAACAGTGGCTATGATTCAACTGTGTATTTCTTTTTTGAGGTCAAATTTGTAATAAATCTTAACTGAAACTCCATCATTTGAGCCAAACAAAAATTTTTTAATCCAAAATAATGGAGTACCAACAATGTATTTCTTGTTATTTTTCCTTAGACAAATGACTATTTATTTTAATTGTATATTTTTTATTTTCGAGTCAAATTAGTACAAAGAAGTTGGTTGGAGTTCCATTATTTTTTTTCCTAATAAAATATGTACAACCAAAATAATGAAGTTGCAATTGTATACTTTATTTTTATTTTTCCTTTACATGCAATAACTATTTATTTTATTTCAATTGTGTATCTTTTGGGGGAGAAAAAAATATGTAAATATACTTGCTTAAAGCCCCATTATTAAAATTATGTAAATATACTTGCTTAAAGCTCCATTATTAAAGATATGTAAATATACTTGCTTAAAGCTCCATTATTTTTTGTCAAAGAAAAAGTTTTAAGCACAATAATGCAGTACAAACTACATAATATTTCTTTTTATATATCTTTTAGATGCACCGATTATTTATTTTAACTGTATATTTCTTCTTTTTTAGATAAATTTGTCAATGTTTAGACTGAAATTTTATCATTTAAACCAAATAAAATAGATATATTTAGTTGTTAAATGAAAACTTACCCATTAAAATTTTAAGAATATCAATTACTTTCGTTTGAAAGGGAAATAAAGAGGCAAATTGATAAAAAGACAAAAATTACACAATGTTTTCGTCGTTGTTCTTATAAGAAAAAAAGCTTGCTTTCTATACTTTTATACTTTTTAAATAATTTTTGTTGTTATTGGGAAAGATATTTAATATCAAATAAAAATAAATGAACAAATACTTATAGAGAAGCAATATTCTCAATTCAGAACTATGGTAAAATAAAGCTCATTAATTTAAAAGGTAAAATTTTTATAAAAAGTAAATCTTATTTGATTTTTGTGTCCTAATTATTAGGACTTCTAACGTGACAAATCAAATAAGGAAAATTCTAATGAACAATGTTTTAGTTGATTTCAAAGTATTAAATATTAGGAAATAATTATGTGACTATTTTGTTCACTGTGAATTCTATTTTAAAGGGGTAAAAAAGACGAACGATATTCCACTAAGGGCCTTCGTACTTTTAATATAGTATAGATATAGATTAGTATATGTAACTTTAACTCTTTCAAGAGATCATAAACAAGAAGAACCAAAGTGTGTGATCTAGTAATTGCATCTTGTAAAGGCATAAAGCAAAATTGCATCAACTAAAGGCATAAAGCAAAATTGCATAGGACAATAGAAATCATATTACTACCAAAGCAGCTGAATTATAAACTAGGCCAAAAAAAAGTAAAGAAATGAAGGAACTGATGAACCAATAAAATTCTAACTAGGTGAGGAAATTGAACATTCCTCAGTAGAGAGTCGCAATTTTCATGAGATTGGTTACGTTGGCAGGTCATGCAAGAATTTATTAGCAAGCCAAAATCATCAAGGATTGTTAGGTAAAATTCCACATAAAGATGTAATCTTTACGACACATTGGTAGTCCATAGTAACCCAATTAAAAAGACTTCTTAAAACATACAAAAGGTTTTCTGATTTGGTTTGTAAAATATAACCATGATATTGTAAAATAAATTAAAAAAAAAGTTTTCTTGGAGGGTTGATATGTGATAGTAGATTATAATTATGCAATTTAGATATTATTTATACTCTAATTTGGCCACACTTTATCAATGTTTGAATGTTAAAAGATAACAAAATGCTCTAATTAAGAGTTTTATGTTTTGCAGGAGCCACTCCGAGCTGTGAGGAAACTAAAGAGTGTTTTGGAGTTAATATGGAATGTGGGAGGCCAATCGAAGGTTAGCACGGTCAAAAAGGAGAAAGAAAAGCAAGTGGGAAAGTCCCCTCCAGATGTGCGACCGCAGATTGACCGCGCACTGAGGCAAAATGTTGGCGAAATCCGCGGTCAGATCTGCGGACCAATCCGCGGCCGCGGACGAGCTGACGGAAGCCAATAACCCCGGATCAATTATGTAATTTCCAAGGTGACTAACCTAAACCTATATGAAGCCTAATTCGCCCAGAAGAGAGAGATAGCTGTTTTTAGAGAGATTTTGAAGGCAAGAACACGTGAGAAAGACAGAGAATTTCCTTAGAGTTTTCATCTTCTTCTTTTTAATTCCATTGTTTATTATGACTTTCTATAGTGAATTTTTATCTATTAGTATGAGTAGCTAAACACGTCATCTAGGGTTGATGGAACCAATTGTTGGATGAAGTCTTGACTCTGTTTTGACATAATTGAGCCGTTTTTACTCTATGATTGTTAAACTGCGTGTTGTCTTGTGATTAATTGAAAGGGCCCTTGATTAATCGTGTCTAGTTATCTTGTGTTTCTTGAGAAAGAACACTTGATTAGATTGTTGTTGAATAACACTACTTTTGGGTAAGTTAAGAGATTAATTACTTGAATTTAAACACAGGGTTACAGATAACGAAGCTTTGGTGGGATAATTCCGAGTTGCATAAATTGTTAACTAGAGTAGTTTGAGAGAATGCTTCTAGTAAATTATCGTAATTGATCGAGAGATAATTATGGTAGCCCAGGACTCATATTCCTTATAGAGTGTTACGGCGAGATTATAGCTAACGCGTCAGGAAGTAATCCGACAATTGGGGAAATCAATAATCCTAGACTATTTTACCATTGAATTCAATGCTATTCTTGATTATTGCTAGTTTTATTATCACTTTTCCTTAGTTAACTAAATTCTACTCATTATCCATTAAAAATCTTGCATCCGAAAATTGTTTGAGCTTATCATTAGTAGTGTTAAAAGTTGTAGTAAATAGTTTAGTTCCCTGTGGGATTCGACTCCGGACTTGAACCAGATTATATTTGTAGCAACCGCTTAATCCTTTTTATAAGGCATAGTTGGGCGTGATCAAATTTGACAACGTTGCCGGAGAATTAACGGTGTTATTTATTGCAACTTGGAAGCATTGATAGGATTATTAGTTTAGATCAATTTTCTGTGGTGTAAAAAATATTTCCATTGAAATTCTCACGTTTGACCTCTTCTGTGACTCAGGTGCATGCCTATAAGATCCTTGAGAATTAGTGAACTCTTTGAAGGACTCTCAGATCCCGAGAAAGCATTACAGACGTTGAAATGGGTGACGTAGACAACATCAACGGGAACAACAAGAATGATCGAGATGACCCAAATGTCAGAGTGGTTGCACCTCTTGTGCCGGAAGCTGCTCTCTATGATTGGGCGTAACCAACTGCTGATAACCTGGCCACAACAATTGCGTTTCCTCAGATACAAGCGGAGATATTCCAAATTACCAATAACATGCTTCACCTGTTGTAGAATAAAGGGTTGTTCTCCGGGTCATACATCGAAGACCCACAACATTTGAAGAACTTTCTATCAATTTGTGTCACTCAAAGATAGCCGAATGTGACTCCTGAGGCAATCAAATTATTATTGCTACCATTCTCAGTGACTGGGGAGGCTCAGACTTGGCTGAATTCGCTCCCAATAAACTCCATTGCTACTTGGGAGGAACTAGTCAAGCAGTTCTTAAACAAGTTTTATCCACCCAACAAAACTGCGAGGCAAATTGATGAGATATTTCAATTTAGGAAGAAACCGACTAAGACCTTGCAAGAAACCTGAGAGAAGTTTAAGGGTATGTTGGTGAAGTGTCTGGACCATGGTATTCCGCATCAAATGCTGGGACAGAGATTCTATATGGGTTTGGCTGACAGTATGAAGGCCAAATTAGATGCTTCTGCCGGGGGTGCATTCTTGAGCAAAACATTCACAAAGTATAAGATTCTTCTTGACAAGATGTCTTAAAATTCAGGTTGGATGACGAGAGACACAACACTTACTCCAATAGTTCATTCTGTTGCTCTTGACCCAAACAACACAAATGCAGAAATTATAGCCATCTCATGATCCAGATGAGCTTGCTGACAAAGAAAATTGATGAGATGGGTACGAAACAGGTGCACATTGTTGATACCACAAATGGAGGCTTATGCACTCCTTGCATAAACCAGTCATATGTGTGCTCGTGGAGTGGAGAGAATAACAACCAGGGTTTCAAAGAAGACATGAATTATGTCAATAATTTCGGAGGTCAAAGGCAAGGTGGGCAGCAATGGGGACCAACATAAAACTAGCAGAACAGACTAAACCGACCACAGCACAACCCCAATCCAGGAGGAGCACGACCATAAGGCCAAGTCGTGCCTTATCAAAGGTAGCATGGCTATAATCAGCAACACTAGCAATAGTTGGCCTACCAACCACCTCACCAGCAGCAGGACAATAGCATGATTGAAATCAGGGGCATACTGCAACAACTCATTGGGACAAATGGAAAGATGCAAGAGAAGTTAGTTGCACATGATTCAACAATAAAAGGCATTGAAACTCAATTGGAACAACTATCTATGGCCTTGAACAATCGCCCACAAGGAACATTGCCTGAAGATACAAACATTAATCCTAAAGAGAAGAACCCAAATCAGCTTATGGAAGTAAGTCTCAGGAATGGAAGAGATTTAGACAGGGAGCAAGAAGTTGCTCAATCTAGGAGAGAGACAACGCCAACTACTCCAGTTACTCCAGTTACATTAGAGACAGATGATCCAGCAGAGCTCACCGAGGTTGTAATTAAATAGGCACAGGTTGACATGGGTAAGGAGAAGGAAGGTGAACAACTCCCAGAACAGGTGGTAGAAAAAGCTTCCGGCAAAGAAAAGACACAAAGCAGTGGGCAGAGGTTGACTCCTACACCATTCCCTTAGAGGTTGGCAAAGCAAAAAAAAGATGATCAATACAGGAAATTCATGGAAATGCTCAGACAAATTCAATTGAATATTCTACTGATGGATGCTTTAAGGGAAATTCCAGGGTATGTAAAAATAATGAAGGAAATGTCGCAAAAAATTGACTTCCAGGACCTGTCCACTGTAACTCTGACGTAGACCTGCAGCGTGGTAGTGACAAGGCCTATGGCTCAAAAGGTGTCTGATCCAGGTAGTTTCAATATCCCATGCACCATTGGGAGTTATGCTTTTGCTAAAGCATCGAGTGACTTGGTAGCCAGTATAAACTTGATGCCCTTGGAAATCTATACAAAATTGGTCATTGGCAGAGCTAGACCGACCTCAATGTTGTTGCAACTGGCTGATCACATAGTCAAAAGACCGATATGAATTCTTGATGATGTGCTTATTCAAGTGGGGAAATTTGTATTCCTTGCAGACTTTGTCATTCTTGGTTGTCAAGTGGGTAAAGAGATACTAATTATTCTGGGAAGGTCGTTTTTAGCCACTGGGAGAGCATTGATTAATTGTGAGATTGGAGAACTAAAAATGAGGTTGAACAATGAAAAGACAATATTTAATGTTCAACAATCTATGAGGAGACCCAGCGAATTTACAAAGTGCTCGATAGCGGAGGCCGTAGATGTAATACTATAAGAAGAGGATGAGACTATTAATGCTAGGGATCCGTTAGAAGCCTGCTTGATGAATCTGGAAAATATAGATGGTGAGGAGTTAGTAGAGTGGGTTATGGCTCTCGAAGGTCAAGGGTTCTGGAAAAGGGAACCCCAGTTTGAGCACCTACACTTAGAAGAAAGAACAACACCACCTGTGAAGCCATCGATAGAGGAGCCACCACAGTTGGACCTGAAACCGCTTCCAGCTCACCTCATGTACACTTTCTTAGGGCCTAATTCTTCTTTACCTGTTATTATATCATCCGAGCTGTGCAGGTAGAGCAATTCCTACAAGTGTTACAAGAATGTAAGACTGCTATTGGTTGGACCATGGCAGACATAAAGGGTATCAGCCCAGCGTTTTGTATGCAAAAGATTCTCTTTGAAGAAGGGCACAAACCTTCCATAGAATATCAACGAAGGCTAAACCCTAATATGAAAGAAGTGGTGAAGAAGGAAGTGATCAAGTGTTTAGATGCGGGCATCATCTTCCCCATCTCTAATAGCAACTAGGTCAGCCCTGTTTAGTGTGTGCCGAAGAAGGGAGGAATGACGGTCATACAAAATGAGAAGAACGAGTTGATCTCGACTAATATATTCATGGGGTGGCGGATTTGCATGGATTATCAAAAATTGAACACAACCACCCGAAAATACCATTTCCCCTTGCTATTCATTGACCAAATGTTGGACAGGTTGGCTGGACGATCTCACTTCTGTTTCTTGGATGGATATTCGGGGTACAATTAGATTTCAATAGCCCGCGAAGACAGAGAGAAAACATCTTTCACCTGTCTGTATGGCATCTTTGCCTTTCGGAGAATGCCTTTTGGACTTTGCAATGCACCGGCTACATTCCAGCGATGTATGTTAGCCATATCACGAACATGGTGGAAGACATTATGGAGGTATTTATAGATGATTTCTCTGTGGTGGGGGATTTATTCGAGGACTGTCTTCACAATTTAAGAAGAGTGCTCCAAAAATGTGTGGAGACAAATTTAGTGTTGAATTGAGAAAAATGCCATTTTATGGTACAAGAAGAGATAGTCTTGGGGCATCAAGTGTCCAGTAAAGGAATTGAGGTTGACTATGCTAAGGTTGAAGTGATTGAGAAGTTTCCACCGCCCCATTCGGTCAAGGCAGTGAGAAGTTTCCTTGGGCACGCCGGGTTATACAAGCGATTCATAAAAGATTTATCTAAGATTGCTAACCCTTTATGTAAACTCCTTGAAAATTATCAAATCTTTGTGATTTATAATGATTGTAGGTTGGCATTTGATGAGCTAAAGAAGAGACTGGTGGCTGCACCCATCATTGTTGCACCCAACTGGGAGCAACCATTCGAGCTCATGTGCGATGCAAGTGACTATGCTATAGGAGCAGTCTTGGGGCAGCGAAAGGGCAAGCTGATGCACCCAATTTACTATGCAAGTAGAACACTAAGTGGTGCACAACTCAATTGCACCATGACATAAAAGGAGATGTTGGCTGTAGTTTTTGCATTCGACAAAGTCATGTCGTACTTGATTGGTTCAAAAGTTATTGTTTATACTGACCATGCAACAATTACGTACTTGATATCAAAGAAGGAGTCAAAGCCACGCTTGATCCGCTAGGTTCGTTTTCTACAAGAATTCAATCTGGAGATCCGTGATAGTAAAGGGACAGAGAACCAAGTAGCAGACCACATCTCAAGATTGTAAGGAGGTGAAAAGAAGGTAGAGGTTGAAGATATAACAAGCATTCCTGGATGAACAGTTACTAGCAGTGACAATGGAGGAGACGCCATGGTATGCTTATATTGCTAACTATTTAGCAAGCGGTATTGTACCTTATTAACTCTCTTCAATTCAAAAGAAAAAGTTCTTTTGCGATTGTTGGTCTTATTATTGGGATGAACCTCTACTTTGTAAAATATATGTAGATAACATGATTCGGAGGTGTATCCCCGAGAAAGATCAACATTCTGTTTTGCAGGCTTGTCTTGCTTCACCATATGGTGGACACTTTGGAGAAATATGGACAGCGGCTAAGGTGTTGGAATTGGGTTTGTATTGGCCAACGCTGTTCAAGGATGCTCATGCTTGGGTGAAAAGTTGCGATGAGTGCCAAAGTACAAGCATCATATCTCGACATCACGAGATGCCGATGACTACTATTTAAGAGGTGGAGGTATTTGACATGTGGGAGATTGACTTTATGGGGACATTCGTCAGCTCGTATGGTAACAAATACATACTGGTGGCAGTTGACTATGTCTCAAAATGGGTTGAAGTTGTGTCCCTCCCAACCAATGATGCAAAAGGGGTGACAGGATTTTTAAAGAAAAACACCTTCACATGTTTTGGCACCCCGAGAGCTATAATTAGTGATGGTGGAACCCATTTTTTCAATAGAGCGTTTGCACGGCTATTGGAAAAGTATGGAGTTCGCTATAAGGTGACCACACCTTATCACCCATAGTCGAGTGGGCAAGTTGAAGTGTCAAACCGGGAAATCAAAAGTGTCCTAACCAAGACAGTGAAGGTGACAAGGACTGATTGGGAAAAGAAGCTGGATGATGCATTATGGGCATACCGCACAACATTTAAAACTCCAATTGGTATGTCGCCATACAAGTTGGTGTTTGGAAAGGCATGCCACCTTCCGATAGAGCTTGAGCATAAAGCCTTTTAGGCACTGCGGCAGTTGAATTTGGATATGGAGACCGCAGGTACCAGTAGAGTCACTAAGTTACATGAACTCGAGGAATTCAGGTTCCATGCATTTGAGTATGCAAGATTGTACAAAGAAAGGATGAAAATGATGCATAATAAGCATATTCTAGATTGGAACTTCAAACCCGAAGATCTAGTACTGCTATACAACTCGAGACTAAGATTGTTTCCTGGTAAATTGAAGTCCCGATGGTCAGGACCCTTCAGAGTGGTGCAAGTGTTCTCAAGTGGAGCTGTACAAATTGAATCCGGAGATGGAACAAACAAGTTCACAGTGAATGGGTAAAGGTTGAAACATTACCTTGGAATGATCGAAGAAAAGGGGGATAGAGTGGTGATATCTTTGGAAGAGCCCCAATACATGAGCGAAGAGTAATAATGAAAGCATGTGTTGTGCCGCGACGTTAAATCAGGCACCTCCTGGGAGGCAACCCATGGTTTTTTGTAAATCGTCGTGTCGTGAGGTTAAATTAGGCTCTTTTTGGGAGACAACCCATTATTTTTTTCTTTGTTCTTATTTTTGGAATTAATTTTTGAATGGTGACAATATTGATCGATCTACTAAGGTGTAAGAACGAAAGTATGCGCAGCGGAAGTACTCAAGGTGACAAAATTATTCCGGAGATAGGCAAAAGTGTGAAAAAGTAAAATAAAAATTGATGCCTCAATCCGCGGCCGCAGATTTTGCACAGTGTTCTGTCCGCGGCCGCGGATGTGGCGACGTTCAGGTTCAGTTCAAAAAAAAATTCTTTTCTCTCTCTTCTTTCCTTTTAATTAATTTTTTTACTTAACCCCCCTTTCACCGCCCACTCCCCATTCTCTCCCCCCCAAACAAACAATCTAACAAAAACCATCCCCTCCCCCTTCTCCAAATTAAAAACAACGAACATCTCCCCCTTCTTCTTCCCAATCGAACTTCTCCCCCTTCTTCTTTCCAATTTTTTTTAACTTAACAAAATCTCCTTTCCTTCTCCCTCTTCTCTACTCAACCACTACCTAAGCTCCATTCCTCACAAGATCTTCAAGTAAGTAACATGCTTCTACTCTTTTTTTTCATTATTTTTCTCTTCTATTGTAAGTGTAGGATAGTAAAAGTTATGGGTATTCTTATCTTTGTTATTGATTATTGGTATATCTGTTGGTATGTGTGGATATTAGATTTGGTTGGGTTGGGGAAGACATTGTTGAGTTTGTGAAGAATAGAAGTTTAATTGGGTCTTTGGGTACATTGGGGGGCATATGCATAGTAAGTGTTTGTTGAATTGCCACAATGAGTTTTTAGTATAAATTGTGACCAATAGTGCAAGTGAAGTCTGAGTAACCGCCCTTGGTTCATATAGTCCACCGATTATTGATAGTGGTGGTTGTTGTGTAGGTACCATGAGATCTTCAAAGAAGAGACACACTACAGGTGCCTCATCAAATGGTCATAGAGGCTCGTCCCGGGCACGGGCACCAACCAGTTCAGCTTAATTTGATCGTACCAGGTTTGTCTCTAGAGCTGCCCAAGACCGTTTCAGTTGGAAGGCTATTAGAAAGCCTATACCGGAAAGAGGAGTTTATAGGGGATCCCTCCAGGCTGAGTGCCCCAAAATGTATAGGGAGTTGATTAGGCATAGGATGGACATCTTCTTCGAAGAGCCGGAGGATGGTAACTTAATGCTTGTTAGGGAATTCTACGCCAACTACTCTGAACATGAGGATCACTTCTGCACTATGCGACAAAAAAGGGTGAATGCCTTGATAGAAGCCATCGGGAGAGTGTATCGATTGCTTGTATTCACTAGGGAGGTGGATTACTATGATACTTACCGGCGAGAACCAACAAATTGGCAGATGTTTTTTAGAACTATTTGTGTACCAGAGAAAGAGGTGGTGTGGGTTGTACCAGGATCGAAGTTGCACTCAGCCTCACTCACCTTTGAAGGAAAGTGTTGGTTATACATAATCAATAATCGACTGCTGCCGCCCCAAAACACCATTAAGGTAAATAGTTCGAGAGCTGCTTTGATCTAGTGCTTCGTGAATAGCCAAGATTTTGATGTGGCCAATGTTATTCAATCTGAGATGTTCATCTGTTCAACACTGAGGCGGTATGGGTTTTTCTTCCCATCTCTAGTCACTAGATTGTGCTGCAAGGGTGCCAGAGAAATCCAATGTGGATGGAAAGGTGAAGAAAGAAGCAAAGTTCCGGCAGACAAAGTGAACATTGGGAAGGACATGGTGGTACCCGGTACAGCTGATAGTGATGATTCTGAGGCGTTAGTGGAAATCGATAAAGAGCAGGAGGAAGTTGGGCCTTCTTCAACACCACAAGAACAAGTTGGGCCATCCTCACCCCCCACGGGATCAAGTAGCCGCGGTTGAAGGACCATCTACTGTCAGACGGAGTACGCGGATGACAGCCTTAGTACAGGAAATGGTAGGGCTCCACACTTCTGTCACGAAATTAGGCACTAGAGTTGATACCTTGGCCACCCAAAATGCAAAGTTGGAGAAGAAAATCATGGTTTGGCTGCGTGCGCTGGGGAGGACGTGTCATCTCGACCCAGGCACTGTCTCCGATCAAGACTGATCTTCCAAAGAAGTTCTTTTACCTTGCATTACTTTATTTTGTATGGCATGAGGACATGCCATGGGTGGGGGATACTTTGTTAGTATGTTGTATGTAGAATAGTTTCGTAGTTTATTTACATAAATCATTTTTTACTTGTCCCGACGATGGATATCATTCGACAGGTTTCTTGAGGGACTAAAGTCGAACTAAAAAAAACACAAAAGGATTTTTTGTAGTAGTGTATCAATTCCCCCTTGGTTTTTTATTAAGCCATGGTTCTTTTCCAAGGGTTTCATTTGAACCGGGTGTAGTTAGTTTTTTTTATTGTCAGTAGGAACTTGTAGGCTATGGGCAGAAATAGAAATAGGATCTTTTAATATCGTAATGCCTTGAATATAACGGATACTTTAGTGTGACGCTTAGGCTCAGTTATCGACTCTTGTAAGAATGCCTTAAACTGTATGTTCTTAATTTGGCTTAAGTACCCTGATCAGAGTGTTTGATGAACCAATCTAGAGTGAGTCATGTGCCAGGTGTGTGTGAGGCTTGTTGTATTCTGTGCACGACATTTGATGCCTAAAACTTGCCCCATGTGTCTGCAAAGCGAAATAGTAGTCTTGTTTAGTCTGAGAAGTGATATAGGCATTCCTTTGTTGAACCATATATATACTTCATCCACCCATTTGTTATGTATCGTAGTTAACCCCGTTGAGCCTGTAATCCTGTTTCTTTGGCAATCACACTACAAGCTTTATCCATTTGTTTGAATTAATCATCTATTTGAACTTTTTAACCTCTCATGAGCACTTGAATAGTTATGAACTTTGTAAAAGATAAAGTGGGGGGGGGAGGGTGGTTGGTTTGGCTTTTGAGTAGAACTAATGAAATAAGGAAAAAGGTTCACTATTTTTAAAAAGTAAGAGCCACTTGAATTGGAAAAAAAAAATTATATTGCTGTAAAAAAAATATTCCTTGATAAGTGGTGACTCTTGATGTAATTGTGCTTAAAGAAGTATGGGATAATATACATTGATGTGAAGTGGAGTTTGGTTTGACATAAGTATGGGGTTTATAATGTTAAAGTATATGTATTAAAGTGCTTAGGGAGGTGTAGTCACTCTTATATCTAAATGTATCTTACCTGTCCCGCATCCTACATTACAACCAAATAAAGTCCTACTTGATCCTAGACTGAATGAGCTTGATTAGTAGAGTAGTACACTACGGGCAAGCCTATGGTGCATCTTTTGTGGCATATGAATGTTATTTGTGAGGGTGAGTGAATTCTGTTCGTATTGAAGTTCCTCAGCGTGTGTGCATTTTATTGATTGTGGAATGAATCTCTGTTGTCGTGAGCAGGCACTAGATTCATGAAGGAGAGGTAAGTCTGGACCTCTGAGTTAGAGTAAGTAAGCCGGTTAGGAATATTGTGTGGCTCGCGGGAGTCAACTCTTGAGGTGTGGATGTTACACTAATGTACTTAATTTATGTGAAATATTCTTGGTGTGACGAGTCAGGGAAGTTGCTCAGGGAAGTTAGGCCTCTGTAGAGTGTGGTTTGATTGCTTGAGGACGAGCAAATGTTTAAGTGTGGGGTGTTAATAGTAGACTATAATTATGCAATTTAGATACTATTTACACTCTAATTTGGCCACACTTTATCAATGTTTGAATGTTAAAAGATAACAAAATGCTCTAATTAAGAGTTTTATGTTTTGCAGAAGCCACTCCGAGCTATGAGGAAGCTAATGAGTGTTTTGGAGTCAATATGGAGTGTGAAAGGCCAATCGAAGATCAACACGGTCAAAAAGGAGAAAGAAAAGCAAGTGGGAAAGTCCGATCCAGGTGCGCGATCGCGGATTGACCATTCACTAGGCCACACACTGAAGAAGAATGTTGGCGAAATCCGCGGTCCAATCCGCGGCCGCGGACGAGCTGACATAAGCCAATAACCCTAGGTCAATTATGTAATTTCTAAGGTGTCACGACCCAAAATCCACTAAGGGTCGTGATGGAGCCGGACACCGCTGTCAGGTAAGCCAATCATAAATACTTAATCTAGGCCTTATTTTAATAATGTTGAAAACTATAATTTTTCCTTCAATTGTACTAGTAAAAGATAACCATTTCGAATTAAATAAAAATATTTGGAATTAATACAAATACCCCATAATCATCCCAGAACCTGGTATCACAAGTGCATGAGCATTTACTAGGGAATGCCATAAAAATACAGTAACTGTCCGGAATACAAAGTGGACAGAAATGAAATAATACAATACAAAATTCTATAGGAGACTCTGCTGGCTGCGGGGTGTCTCGATAAATGCAGCTCACTTAAGTCTCCGTATCAACCACGCCGCTATGCCACTAAGCCACACATGGACCTGTGCAACAAAAATGCACAGCAAGTGTAGTATGAGTACAAAAATAACATGTACCCTGTGAGTATCTCGTCTAATCTCAAAGAAGTAGAGACGAGAGGTCGACTTCGACACTTACTAGTGGTCCAGTAATAATATATTAATAATGCGAATAGTCATGGATTTACTAGAAACGGCAGTAAGCTCAAGTAAGTCAAGAAACAAGTAAACATTCCTCTTTGTATTTAGAAGTCTCCAAATTCACAATCCATCATTTATCAATTTAACTCAGACCGGGAGGCAATATCAATTCGTAAATCTCAAGCAAGCATTACAAGCATGCGCAAATCATGTCAAGGTTGTATGGCCCGATCCAACAAATATTTAAACTGTGCACTGCCAGAGGGTCGAATGACGCGAACCATAGATGCATCTATTACCCCGCTCGCGAATCATACATGCGACGCGGTCAAATATAAATAAACAAGCACCCCGCTCGCGAATCATACATGCGACGCAGGTACACATAGAATCACGCATTCAAACAATCAATCAAGACTTCATCATAGAAAAATAATTACCCAAAAAAATAGCAATTCTCTTTAATGGTTAAGAAAATGATGTTTAATTCCTTTAAAAATCCATTTACCAATTCGAAATGATTTAAGCATGTTTAAATCAACAACAAGATTCCAAATATTACAAGTAGAGCATGCTTTTGGGTCCTAGACTACCCGGACTTATGCATAATAGTAGCTACGCATAAACTCTCGTCACCTTGTGCGTACGTATCCCCCACAAATAGGAGCACATATCCAATTAATTCACCTATGGGGAAAATTCCCTCTTACAAAGTTAGAAAGGAGACTCACCTCGCTCCGAAGTCTATATCCCGATTCAAGAATGCGCTCAAACCTCCAATTCGGAGCCAAACGATCCAAAACTATTCAAATGGGGTACGAACTAGTCAATACATGCTCAAAAGTTCATAATTTAATTATTAAACCAATTTTCCAACCCTAAACGCAAGGATTCCTAAAATTCACCCCCGGGCCCACATGCCCAGATTCCGGAAATTCTTGAAGAAAGTTGTTACCCATAACCTAAGGATCAAGAATATATGATTTCTACTAAATTCTATAACAACTTTCGTGGTTAAATCTTGTTTTTATCAAAACCCTAGGTTTTTCATCTAACCCCTTGATTTTCCCTAATTTTCACATGTTAGTCTACCCATAATATATGTATTTAACTCATGTTTGTGTAGAAATTACTTACCTTAAAGTGCTAGATGAGAGCCCTCTTCCAAAAGCTCCAAATCGCCCAAGAGATGAAAGGAAATGAGCTAAAAGGACTAAGTCTCGAAATTAATAGATGTGCACAAGCCTCAGATGTCGCATTTGCGACACCTGGTCGCAATTGCGACAAAACAATTGTAAATGCGAACATGGGCCTACCCTGCCAAGGTTACAAATACCACCAATGAGTCGCAAATGCGGACACTGCTGAGGTCGCAAATGCGACCAAAACATCGCAAATGCGAACTCTGCCTCAGGCTAGGCTCCATCGCAAATGCCAAGCCTCACTCACAAATGCGAACTATTTCTCGCATTTGCGAGACCTGCAACTGCTGCCAAGAACAGCAGAAAATCTGGTGTGTTTCCAACCCCTCCCGCACGTCCAAAACTCACCCGAGGCCCTCGGGACCTTAACCAATTATACCAACATGTCCCAAAACATGATACGAACTCACTCGAGGCCCCAAATCACATCAAACAATGTCGAAATCATGAATCGCACTCCAATTCAAGCTTAATGAACTTTAAAATTTCAAACTTCTACTTTCGTTGCTTAAACCTATCAAATCACGTCCGATTGACCTCAAATTTTGCGCACAAGCCATATTTGACATTACGGACCTACTCCAACTTTCGGAATCAAAATCCGAACCCGATATAAAAAAGTCCACTTCCGATCAAACTTCTCAAAAACCTTCAAATTTCTATCTTTAGCGATATGACTCCAAAATGACCCACGGACCTCCGAATTCACTTCTGATCGCGCTCCCAACACCAGAATCACCATACAGAGCAATTCCCAGACTCGGAATCCCAAACGAACATCGATAACACTAAAATGCACTTCAACCCAAACTTATGAAATTCTTCCAAAAATGCTAACTTTCACAATAGGTGCCGAAACGTTCCTGGGTCTTCCAAAGCCCGATCCGGGCATACGCCCAAGTCCGAAATCATACTACGAACCTACTGGAACCTTCGAATCCCGATTCCAAAGTCGTTTACTCAAAAATCCAATCTTAGTTAATTCTTTCAACTTAAAACTTCCGAAATGAGAATTCTCTTTCCCAATCAACTCCGAACTTCCCGAAAGTCAATTCCGACCACACATACAAGTCGTAATACCTGAAGTGAAGCTGCTCATGGCCTCAAACCATGAAACGACGTGCTAGAACTCAAAACGACCGGTCGGGTCGTTACACAAGGTGACTAACCTAAACCTATATGAAGCCTAATTCGCCCAGAAGAGAGAGATAGCTATTTTTAGAGAGATTTTGAAGGCAAGAACACGGGAGAAAGACAGAGAATTTCCTTAGAGTTTTCATCTTCTTCTTTTTAATTCCATTGTTGATTATGGCTTTCTATAGTGAATTTTTATATATTAGTTTAAGTAGCTAAACCCGTCATCTAGGGTTGATGGAATCAATTGTCAGATGAAGTCTTGACTATATTTTGATATAATTGAACCGTTTTTACTCTATGATTGTTAAACTACGTGTTGTCTTGTGATTAATTGAAAGGGTCTTTGATTAATCGTGTCTAGTTATCTTGTGTTGCTTGAGAAAGAACACTTGGTTAGATTGTTGTTGAACAACACCACTTTCGGGTAAGTTAAGAGATTAATTACTTGAATTTAATAGCATGGTTAGAGATAACGAAGCTTTGGTGGGATAATTCCGAGTTGCATAAATTGTTAACTAGAGTAGTTCGAGAGAATGCTTCTAGTAAATTATCATAATTGATCGAGAGATAATTGCGGTAGCCCAGGACTCATATTCCTTATAGAGTGTTACGGTGAGATTATAGCTAACGTGTCAGGAAGTAATTCGACAATTGGAGAAATCAATAACCCTAGACCATTTTACCATTGAATTCAACGCTATTCTTGATTATTGCTAGTTTTATTATCACTTTTCCTTAGTTAACTAAATTTTACTCATTATCCATTAAAAATCTTGCATCCGTAAATTGTTTGAGCTTATCATTAGCAGTGTTAAAAGCTGTAGTAAATAGGTTAGTTCCCTGTGGGATTCGACTCCGGACTTGAACCGGATTATATTTGCAGCGACCGCTTAGTCCTTTTTATAAGACATAGTTGGGCGTGATCAATATGATAATTAAGCAATGTATTTAAAACAAATAAATAAATTAGTAATGATTTTGAGTTGAGAAAATTGATTTACTTAGTGATTTGATTGTATAAATATTTTTTATACCATTAATACATATAATTTAAACTCTTATTTCTGGATCACCATTACCATATGCATGATATGGAAATTATCTGATATTATAGATCTAACTTAGTTTGATTGTAGGAGCAAGATAATCAGACAGAGCATAAACTCAAGTTATTTTAGAAGCAAGATATTCAGGAGAGTCTAGATTAGGTGTGAATCAGCAATCCACGATAATTGAATAATCCAGGAAGACTAGTTTGGATTGGAGTGCTAATTAGTCAAAGTCAATGAACCTTATAGTCATACAAAAAATCAGCCATATCACATATATTTTAATTTGTCTTTCAAGTAATAATCGACTATAGGATTTTCAAAAATTCACACACTCCCACGCTAAACACGCACTCATTGTTCTTTCTATTTTTTTGTTTTTTCCCACCAAGTTTGAAATTTTCTAGCCCAAAATACTTGTCTGAAATTCAGCAAGGACCTGTTACTCCACTACTATATTAATTTCTACAACTGTTTGGGCACTTCGTTTAACACTCCAAAAGTTGCACAAAAATCATCCCTGTTATTTTGTAGAAAGAGCGATACCAGATAGACGAGGAAATGGTCCAACATAACCCCTAACAATTTGAATGGAAGAAAATGACCCTAAAATTACTTACATTGCATCGCAAATCATATAATGCTTCTGCTTTAATTTAAGTTTAGTGTTCGTTGTAATATATAAGATTCGTGAAAAGTTTTTGACGATTTAACAACAGAAAAATCACATTTATCAGCTATTCGACATGTAGATTCTGTAGAACTATTTGAAACCTAAGAATTTCTACTGTGCTGGTTTTTGTTAGGAGTATTTCTTACGCCTGTAAACTGCTCCTATGATAATAGGTGGTGTTTATGGTTACAGAAAGTAGAGGGGCTATCCTTGCAATTGTTAAAAAGCATAGGGACTAGGGATTTAAGAACAGTTCTTCATAGTATTTGTTTGACTATTTCTGGAGTTGGAACTAAAAAAGCTTTACTGTCTGTATGATTACGTCCATATGTTGAAAACCTGTCTATAGATTACAGTCGTCTTTGTCTCGAAAATATATTAATTTTCTCCAAGTTTTGAAATGATTAGAAGTCGATTCGAACATGATAACGAGAAAATATGTATCACCTTTTGACTAGAAATTTAACAAAACGTTAGAAAGAAAGAAAAAAAAAATTAAAAAGAAATTAGAGGAGGAAGATAACCTTTCAAATTTCGAGTAGCTCTTTGCGAACCAAGACAAGTTAACTTGGGTCGCGCGTTTATATTTTGGTCTTGATTATAATTAAAGCCGTCAATATGGGCTTGGCCCGTTGGGCCAGCCCAGCCCAGCCCGTGATGTAGCAGGGTTGTGCTAGAATTTTTGGAGCCCGTTTAAAAACGAGGCTTGACTGAGGTCGTTCCGGGCCGGCCCGTGTGCCTAATACAATATTTATTTAAAATATATAAAAAATAAAAAGTATACTGCCTTTAGAGATGGAAAGTCAGAATTGGATCTTTACTAAGAGGAACCAAAACTTGAGTTTGAGAAGTTTCAAGAGATGATGTTGTCATGTATTGGAAGGACCATTCTAGAAAATATCTTGATCTTTCAATGATGGTGCGTGATGTACTTAGCATTCTTATTACCATTGTACCATCGGAATCAACATTTAACATTGGTGGCGTGTTCTTACAAAGTACAGAAGTTGCATTTTTTATGAAAATGTCCAAACACTTGTTACTACTTGAAATTGGCAGCACAAGTTTTTCCGAACTCAAACTGGTAGTATTTTTTATGTGAATTTAAATATTACTAATTTTTAAAATTTAATTATTTTTAATATTTAACTAATTAATATTGCATACGAATTGTAGATGAAAGTGAAGATATGATGACAACCTTGTCACAAGCAGATTCAAATGTGTTTGATGAAGATGATGTGTTGGATATCTCATAAGCATCATGAACGTTCTCTTGAATAGTTTGTTTTAAGTTTTGACTTTTAGTGAATGAAATATAGTCCTGTCTTTTACTTTTTTTATTTTGTATTTATTGTGATATATTGGAACAATATAAAAAGTTATTAAGTTTTGCGAATTTTTTCCAATAAGATATTTTTTTAACTTTTAAATAATTATCTTTTTTAGGTCAGAACTTAAAGAAAAAATATAAAATTATATTTTTAAAAATGATGGGCCGGCCCGTGGGGGCCCGCACCACACATAGGGCTGGGGTAGACGGACCATTATAAGGCCCATCAAAATGGTGGGCTAGCCCAGCCCGGCCCGTCAATTGCTAAAGCCCACATGGGTTGGGCTGGGCTAGCCCGACCCATATTGACAGCTCTAATTATAATAGGTGAATACAAGATTTAAATTTAGTAGTTCAGCTTTTAAAATTTTACTATTAAAATTATGGGTTCAGATGTAATACTTGTTGAGATTTTAATAGGTACATATAAATTTATACTCCATACTGAAAGTTATGAATTCAGTTGAACCCGTAGCCAAAAGGTTACATCCACCCCCATTTGATTATGCTAGTTTAAAATTAAATTTCTTGCACTATATTTTTTGTTTTTTTAGTCCTCTAAAGAGGTATATCACATCCAATGAAAATTTATCACTGTCTTCATATTTTGGTCGCAAATATTAAGATAAAGTTTGCATCATGAATCGTGATATTATGTATCCAAATTTATTCTTGATGTGTGACGTTATAAGGTCCTGTTAATCAACTTATTTGGATGATAATAGAGTGAACCACCAAAAACAGACAAGAACAAAACAACCATTCTCCTTTCTCCTCGGTCAAGATAAAATGCAGTATAGATGCTTTCTTGTGCCCTCCTTTCTAGTTGGTTTTATAGAAAAATATTTAATCGCACTCTTAGTTTACGCCCTAAATAGTATAATTTTACTTTAACAATTACAAACTAAGTGAGTATACATATCTCTTAACCATGATTAACTAATACTCGTATCATGGTTAAGCAATAATTTTGTATCTGGAAAACATATGTTTCGTGTGTATTGATTTGAGGTGAACACATGTGTGATCGTATGAGTAAGTTTTTTGTTGATTTTATTACGTTTCGTTATTTAATCTCATTTGCCACTTGGTACAGCAGATACTTACTCCATCCATGAACGAAAAATGTTCGAGTATATATGCATTAAATACGAAGAAATATAGAAAATATACTGTAAGACTTAAGGGAGAGTCGGAGAGAGAGAGAGAGTCACGTCCGATCTGTAATAATGGCATGCAGTGTATTCATAATGCACGATGGAGGTTCATGTGACATAAAACATGATTCCTCTATCCTTCTAAAGTTAGGGTGGAAGTTCACACAAAATTGAAGATATAGTAGATGCTACAGTATGTTGAGATAGTAGATGCTACAATATGGTTTTGTGGAGATGTTTGGAGGCTAGAGGTGTACCGGTTGCCTATGTTAGGTTGATTAAGGACATATATGATGAAATTAAGACCCGAGTGAGGACGGTGTGGTGACTCGGACCATTTTTCGATTATGGTGAGGTTGCATCAGGGGTCGACACTTAGCCCTTTTTTGTTTGCTTTGGTGATGGACATACTGACGCGTCACATCCAAGGGGAAGTGCCGTGGTGCATGCTATTTGCAGATGATATTGTATTGATTGATGAGACGCGAGACGATATGAACGCGTAATTAGAGGTATGGAGGCAGACCCTGGGATCTAAAGGTTTCAAGTTGAGCAAGACCATGACAGAATACTTGGAATGTAAGTTCAGTGGGGAGGGGGGGGAGGGGAGGTGAGGCTGGACTCGCAGTTCATCCCTAGGAGAGGATGTTTTAAGTACCTTGGGTCTATTATTCAGAGGGATGGGGAGATTGATGAAGATGTCACACATCGTATTGGGGCGGGATAGATGAAATGGAGACTCGCGTCTAGTGTTTTGTGTGCCAAGAAGATGCCACCAAAACTTAAGGGTAAGTTCTACAAAGTGGTGGTCAGACCTACGACGTGAGTTGGCCAGTCCGGGGTTGAGTGTTGGCCAGTCAAGATCGCTCATGTCTAGAAGATTAAGGTTGCAGAGATGCAGATGTTGAGATGGATGTTCATTTACACCAGGTTAGATAGGATCATAAATGAGATTATTCGCGACAAAGTGGGTGTGGCCTCTATTGAGGACAAGATGCGGAAAGCTCGGCTTAGGTGGTTTGATCATGTGAGAAGGAGGAGCACAACCACCCCAGTGAGAAGGTGTGAGAGCTTAACATTGGAGGGCCTACAGAAAGGTAGAGGTAGGCCAAAGAAGAGGTGGGGAGAGGTGATTAGGCAAAACATGGCGCAACTTCAGCTGACCGAGGACATGACCCTGGACAGGAAGGTATGGAGGTCAAGAATTAGGGTAGTAGAGTAGGTAGTCTAGAGTGTTCATAACAGTAGTATTGATATGCAGTCTCGCTTTCTGTTGGTAGTAGGTTTTTATGAATATTCGTTATTTTCTTTCATTGTTGATCATCTTACTATCTTGTTGTTTTTATTCTGCTTTTATATGGCTTTTTGGTTTTGTCCCTTCTTGTTTATATTTTTATTAATGTGGTGCTTATGCTTTCCTGAGCCGATGGTCTATTGGAAAGAACATCTCTATCCTCACAAGGTAAGGGTAAGGTTTGCGTACAAACTACCCTCCCTAGACCCAATGGGTCTGGGGTAATACTGGGTATATTGTTATTGTTATTGTTGTTGTTATATATATATATCTTCCCTCAGTTTCAAGCACCCTTAATTTGGATAGAGATGAAGAATTTTTTTTATGTCAAATTAATAATTGTATTGTTTACCCTCAAAATCGGATAACAATTAAATTTATATGCAGTTTTAAGGATATGTGATATAACTTGATACAAATTAAGAAAACAGATTAATATTAAAATTAATGATAGGAAAATAAATATAAACCACACAAATTGAACAGCCTCGGCCTTTGAGTTTGATCACCCTTGAGCAAAGAAATTCCTCGACTAACATTAGAACAGAACAACAAGATGATAAGAGCTAGAAATAACAGTATATTGCTTTTTGCTACGTATTACAATGTGTTTTACAAATGATCAAACCTCCCTTTATATAGTAGGAGAGTCCTACTCTTAGTACAATTATATTTATGGTAACCAATCTCATGATTTTCTAATCAATCGGCCTCCCCTTGATACGTGCTGAGAATTCCGCCGTGATCTCCAACCGATCCTGGATATTTTGACCTTATGTTATTTGGCTCGACAAAGTTCCCTCGATCTTGCTCGGTCCTAGAGTCATGAGCTCAACGATTTAACTTCGTGCCTTGGTTCGATATAACCCAGGCTTGAGCTCTGACCTATCACGTTTCAGCCTAAGCTGGTCATACAAAGGACGAACCCGTTTTCGACTGTGTACAGATAGTCCCCTTATTTTTCGGAGAGAAGATGATGAGAAATGATATGAATTCCAAACCCCGCTTTGATAGATCATTACGTAAGCGACAAAAGGTTAATGAAACGTCCCGTCGGTCCAGTCTCCAAGGCATTAAATGCGTGTTAGTTGTCAGTCGGCCACTACTGGTTTTGAATCGTCATTAGCAAACTATAAATATCCCAACTTTCATTCATTCAAACTTTATGTTCAAAGCTTCTTCTACTCTTGTTCTTCAAGAATCTCTTCACTCTCCAACTTTTGTACCCAGATTTCTTGAACCTTTTGCAAACAACTAAGCGTAATTTTTTTATTTCCTTTTTTTCATCTCTGCTTTAAAATGGAGAAAACTTCTAAAACTGTTCCACAAAAGGAGACCACTTCTTCATCACGACCTGCCGGCGATGGGACTGCGGCGGAACCACACCCTGAAGAGTTTGTTCCTGAAGGGTGCTAGACCGGTGCTGATTTCAAGGTCGAAAAAACTTCCTCGGTACCAGGTCGATGCTGGCCGGTCTCGAGATATATATATTTGATCACCGATGATCTCCTCTCCAAGGTCAAAAAGGATTGCAACTGGACCGATAAGCATGTGGTGGTGCCTTCGCCTGAGGAAGCAATTACTACCCATGTGGAGGGTTTTTTAAGTGTTTACACTTACCCCTTCACGTTGGGTCCCTTAGACCCGGTCATTATCGCTTTCTACAAGAGGTACGAGGTGACCCTCGATCAAATTCATCCCTCCTTTTAGAGGATAGTGACTCTTTTCCGTTTTTTTGTAAGCAAAATTAAGGGGTGCCCTTTCACCCTTGATCATCTTATGTGCTTGTACAGTCCCCGACTCTATCGAGAGGGATTAATCAAACTTGCTCGCCGGGCCAGTAGGGCCCCGTTCTCGAGTATAGATGAGGATCGGGACCGAGGCTGGATGGGCCGATTCATTCGAGTGAAGACCTCGGACTTGATCCATGCCGAGGACATGCCATTTCCTTAGAAGTGGAACATGAAGCATAAGTATAACTTCGCCTTAAATATTTTATTTATTGTTTATCCCCTTCCCTCTCTTCTTATCAGTGTTTTTATGGTGTAACCGTGGCTTGGATGCCGGATGCAGTTCCTCAATTCAAGGAGTGGGTCGAGGGCCTTGTGTCACAGAGACAATATTCCGAGCGTGCATGGTGAGAACAGTCGAAGGGTTGGTGGGAGGTCCGTAATCATGGTAAGTTTTTTCTGATTTAATAATGTTTGATTTTCTACTTGCGCTGTCGAATTATTATTGGTCCTATTTTCTTTTGTAGGTCTCCCCAAAGATGTTGCTTTGAGGCCTCTATCCGGTGATGAGGATATGCCTCTTGAGTCCCCTGCTTCGAGTAAGAGTGATGAGAAGAAAAGGAAAAGGGCCCCGAGTTCTTCGAACTAGGAAATGAAAAAAACAAAGAGGAGGCCGACGCGTAAACCCAAGGGAAGCACCGGATCTGTACCCTCGGACTCTGCTAAGAGTTGAGTCCGAAGAAGAAGAAGAAGAAGAAGAAAAATCCAAGCTGGTAGCCTGCGTGCAAGCAGATGTCTTGGTACGAGAGGCCTCCGAACTGGCGGATGTTGAAACTGAACCATCTCGACTCGAGAAGGTCGATGGGAGAACTTTAGTTGAAGCTCCCGAACCAGAAGGGGGTGAGGCCACTCCCTCTCGAGATGGGGAGGCCGATAATGAGATGCTGGCCAATTTTTCTCGGACAATGAATAATATTTCAAAAGGCATACCCGGAGTAATAGACCTTACCGATTCGCCTTTATTATTTTCTGAGACTATGATTACCGATGCTCAGGCGCTAAAAACGATCCACCGAAGGGCCACAAGGGGCGGTAGACACCTTTAACAACTTCTTTCATGATGTAGACTCTACCACTACAGAGTATGTCACCGGGTTGGGTGACATACCGGTGCCGAAGAAGAGTCCATCGAGTGGACCTGCTTCAAGCCCAAAATTAGTCAATGAGTTTCCAGCCTCGAGTTTGAATCCTGACCAGAAGCGGTCAATTGTTATATCCATCCCGGAAGATGCCCGGGATCTCTCTGCCCCCGTAAGAGTGGCCAGTTATCTTCGGCGCTTGGTGACTGAGGAGGATCAGGCCAAGATGAACGAGGTAGAAGTGCCTTGTTTGTTCAACAAGCCCAATAGGCATTAGATCGGGTAACCCCGGATACCTTTTAATAATTTTTAGTGTGTACTTAGATTATTTTGTAGATGACTGTAACTCCTTTTCCTGTATTAGCAGGCTTTGGTACTCCACCACTAATGTTCCTCCGCTATAGGAGGAGCTGACCCAATATGAGATCGAGGTCCGAGAGCTAACTGAGAAAAGAGACGCTTACAAACTTTTCAGTGAGCAAAGATAAGGGGAGGCTAAGGGCCTCTGGGTTAAGTTGGAGATGGCTCGGAAAGCGCATGCCGACCTATCTAAGCAGGTAAGAAGAATTTTTGAATTTAGTGACGATGAATCGGATATGGTGACTAATGGTCCAAACCGGCAGGTCCAACAGAAGGTCGACAAGATTAGGCAGCTCCAAGAAGAGGTAGATGCGGTGAATGAAGGCTGAGTCCGAAGAATGGAAAAAGAACATAGATCGCCTAGCCTCAGAAAAGGAGACCGCCTGAGCCCAACTGGCTTCGGCTGAAGTCCATCTCTGAGGTATAAAGGAGAAGTCCTTGGCGTAGTCCAAGAATATTGAGGAGCTCCAGTCCTAGCTGAATTCGGCCATCTCAGATCGAGAAAGTTTGGCCAAGGAGCTTGAAGCGGACAAATTAGAAGCAAAAGTAGTTAAGGCCAATGCTAATGAAGTGGTAGCTATTTATAAGGCTGAAGTCGAGGCGGCTCAGGTTCGAGAAAAAGACATCACCGCGCATGCTAAATGACAATCTCGAAGGGAGGCCTTTGAGGAAATCCAGGATCGAGGTTTCGACATATCGGCTGAAATCAAGAATGCCAGGGAGCTCGAAGCTGAGGCTAAAAGGTTGGCTTATCCCGAGGATGAAATTGACTCTGTGGTCTTAAAAGAGTCCGAAGGCGGGGAAGATCTCGAGGGTGATGCTGCCTCCGATGAGGCCAAGGACACTTAGGCCTCTAGATGTATTTATTTTTTGCTTCTTTTTTTTTTGCATATTTTTGGGGTCATTTTAGCCGTTGTAGATTTCTGTATTGGGGCCATTCTACCCTTTGTAAAAAGATTATCGAATAAATATATGCATAAGGCTTTCTTTCCCTATCGGCTTTCAAATTTTTCCTTTGCTTTTTTACTTGTATTCACAAAGACTGGAATGCCTTAGCATAAAATAACTTAGGTTATGTTCGAGAGTTCAAACAAACCTTGCCTTTACATTACTTTTTTTAGGCATCTTGGGGGTTCAGTGTTACCGGTAACTTTCTTCCAAAGTAAATAATTCAAATTATAACTTGCCTAGGATAGCCATTGGAATCGGTTATGAAAATAATTCTTTGTAAGGTCTATCTTTTGTTACGGGTCTCGGTCGTCTTCGAGCCGTATTAATATGGCCGTAGTCTTTTAGTTCGGGAGTTACCCAGTGGACTTGTTTTCCCGAGTTATCTGGGCTTGCCAAAGATAATAGTCTCTGAGTGTCACGACCCCATACACCCCGGTCGTGATGGCGCCTATCACAATACTAGGCAAGCCAACCCAACAAGTAACCATAGCAAATTCCTTTTATAAAACCATTTTTTATAAAACTGATTAAGTCTCAAATTTCCATAAGAAACATACTAAATCACTGAAATGTGTGGAAACCAGTACAAAAAATAAACCAACACAGCCCAACAATCTGGTGTGACAAGTCAAGAGCCTCTACATACAACCCAATCTGACTAACTAATAGATAATAAGCCTAAAAGTGCAAAAAACTAAGATAGGAAGGAGGAACGCAGGGCTGTGGACGCCGTGCAGCTACCTTGCAGTCTCCGGTAAGCTCTGAGAATGCTGGGGACCCTCACTCTGCCGCTCGGGCACCTGGATATTCACACAAGGTGCAGGGAGTAATGTGAGTACGCCAACTCAGTAAGTAACTAAAGTAAATAAGGTCTGAGTGCAGTGACGAGCAGTTAAAAATCATATATATAAGTGTATTCAACAGAATATCAAGTCAAACTCAACAGTTTAAAAGCCAGTTACTTCGTAAAATTTCAGTTTCTATTGAAATACTTTGAAATCATTTACTTAGCAGTTTTCAACAGAGGCTCATTATAAAAGAAAAGTGAAATCAGCAAAATGTCATAAATGGGCCCCTCGGGCAAGGTATCACTCATAAATATAGCCTCTTAGTCACTCGTGACTCAGCTCTCGTCACACAGTACTCACACTCCAGCACTCCGGCTCAATAATATCTCATAATAGTAATAATCATAGTAATCGCTGCGGCCCAATCCATAGTTTATAGTCGACTACGCTCACTGGGGGTGTACAGACTCCGGAGGGGCTCCTACAGCCCAATCGTCATATCACTGCGGTGCGCATCCCAATCCAATATATATATATATATATATATATATAAGTATTGCTGTGACGTGGAGCCCGATCCATATAAGTATCGCTGCGGCATGCAGCCCGATCCATAATATATGCATATAATATTGCTGATGCGTGCAGCCCGATCCATAATATATGCATATAATATTGCTGATGCATGCAGCCCAATCCATAATATATATATATATATATATATATATATATATATATATATAATCCTCACCGTTAGATCCTCAACCTCTCTTAGTTATTAACCTCACAGCCACTCGGGCATAACAATGGAACTCAAGGAGCTAAGTCCAAACAATTTTCACATTTTTAAGAAGTAGAGTGATATAAACCGGATTTAAACAATAAACAGGTAAAATATGACTGAGGATATGCTTTCAAAATAAATATAGTGAGGAAAATAGTAAAAATGCCCTTAAGGGTCTCGACAGGTCGGCACAAGGCCCCAAACATGCCATACAACCCAAAATATAGTATCAATCTCTAAAATACGGGATATCATAAGATTTCAAATCAAATACGCGGCTTAATAGTCGCTACGGGATGGACCAAGTCACAATCCCTACCGGTACACACCCACACGCTCGTCACCTCATTTATCAAAACAATACGAAATATCGGGGTTTCATACCCTCAGGTCCAGATTTACAATGGTTACTTATCTCAAACCGGATGAAATACTACTCCGTGTTGCCTTTGCCTCTCACCTCGGCCTCAACTCGCGCCGAATCTACCCAAAATCAGAATCATAACATTAGAATATACTAAGGGAATGAAGCCCATGCGAAAATAATTAAATTATACCAAAAATCCCGAAATTGGTCCAGCCCGACCCCCGGGCCCACGTCTCAAAATTTGATAAAAAGCACATCAACGAAATCCTTATCCTCCCACGAGTTCATACATACCAAGAATACCAAAATTCGACAACAAATGGCCCCTCAAATCCCTAGATTAAGGTCTCAAGTTTTCAAGCCCTAACTCCCCAATTTAGGCTTCAAATCCCCCAAATTTCATGTTTAGTTAGGTAGAAATCACAATAGGATTGAGTATTAAGTCCATAATTCTTACCTCCAAGAAGTTCTTTTTGATTCCCTCTTCAATCTCTCTCAAGAAGCTCCAAAACCGAGTAAAAAATGGTGAACTTCGACCAAAAATCGCGAAAATAGCCCTTTTAAACATTCTGCCCAACTATTAAATTTTCTTAATCGCGATCACGGGAATTCAATCTCGATTGCAAAGCAAAAACTCCTCTGGCCCAATTTTTACCCTACGCGATCGCGATACACAGCAGCTAACACCAACATGATCGCATAACTCCCATTGCGTTCGCGAAGCTTACTCGCCCAAACTCACACGATCGCAGCTCCAACTACGCGATCGCAAAGAACAAACCTGGATGCCTCCTATACATTCTTTACGCAATCGTGAGCCCCCTCACGCAATCGCGAAGAAGAAAAACCTGCAACATAACTGAAGCAAAATCTGCAACTTTCCAACATGCAATTTGATCTGTTTAACCACCCGAAACTCACCCGAGGCCCTCAAGACCTCAACCAAACATGCCAACATATCCCATAATCTCATTCAAATTTGTTTCAACTTTCGTAACGCTCAAAACAACATCAAAACACCAAATTTACATCGGATTCAAGCCTAAGAATTCCAAAAACTTCCAAATTCCGCTTTCGATCAAAAAGTCTATCAAACCTCATCCGAATGACCTGAAATTTTGCACACACGTCAAAATAACACAACGAACCTACTCCAACTTCCGGAACTTCATTACGGCCTCTATATAAAACTCTCACCTATCAACCGGAAAACGCCAAAATTCCAATTTCACCAATTCAAGCCTAAATCTACTCTGGACCTCCAAAACACATTCCGATCACGTTCCTAAGTCCCAAATCACCTCCCGAAGCTACCCGAACCGTCGAAATTCACATCCGAGCCCTTTTTCACATATGTCAACATCCAATTGACTTTTCCAACTTAAGCCTACTCAAAAGAGACTAAGTGTCTCAAACCTTACCAAAACCCCTCCGAACCCAAACAAACCAACCCGATAACACATTATACAGCTGAACAAGGCAATAAGAAGAAAAAAAGGGAGAAACAGAGCGGTAACTCATGAAACGACCAGCCGGGTCGTTACATCCTCCCCCTCTTAAACAATCGTTCGTCCTCGAACTAGTCAAGAAACATACCTGAAGCCTCAACACAGGTGAGAATATCTACTCAGCATCTCCCGCTTAGTCTCCCATGTAGCCTCCTCCACGGGCCAACCTCTCCACTGCACTTTCACTGAAGCTATATCTTTTGACCTCAACTTTTGAACCTGACACTCCAAAATGGCTACTGGTTCCAGATCATAAGTCAAATCATCATCTAGCTGAACTGTGCTGAAATCCAAAACATGAGATGGATCGCCAATATACTTTTGGAGCATAAAAACATGAAATACCGGATGCACACTCGACAAGCTGGGTGGCAAAGCAAGCTCATAAGCCACCTCCCTAATCCTCCGAATCACCTCAAAGGTCCAATGAACCGAGGACTCAATTTACCTTTCTTCACAAATCTCATAACACCCTTCATGGGTTAAACCTTTAACAAAACTTTCTCACCAACCATGTAGGACACATCCCAAACCTTCCTATCAGCATAACTCTTTCGTCTCGACTGCGCTGTACGAAGCCTCTCCTGAATCACCTTCACCTTGTCAAAAGCATTCTGCACCAAGTCTGTACCCAATGTCACGCCTCCTTTTTTCCTTTTTTGACGGGAAAGTCCGAGTTTCGACATTCATGAGGAAATAACTTGTTTCCTTTTGGGAATTTGGGTATTTTGAAGAGTCGCCACCTAACGGATTATGATACGTTAGGGCACTTAGAGCAATTAACTCATGAACTAGTTTGCATTATCAGAGATTAGGGTAAGGGATCGAAATAACCTTGAGGGGAAGGTGTTAGGCACCCCTCGTAGTTCACAACAGTGGGTCCCGGTCGAACTTAAACTATGTGAATTAGTCATTTTAATAAATAAACAGTTTTAACACATACTCGCAAATAAAGGCATGTTTTGACATTCTAAGTACATGTATGATTCAAGTAATGGAAACAAAGGAAAAGTTTGAACAATCTTGCGTATATATACGTAAAGAAAAGGAAGCTCATTTAAAACATATAGGAATTAGGAAAGAGGGGTCCTAGGTTAGTTGGCCTATAGGATCATACCCATGCAATGCCCGGTAATCACTCCTAAATGAGGGACTACACGTGACATTAGCGCGCAGTCATCATATCCTTACTACCCAATTCCCTCCCCTTGGTCATAGCCTAAAGCGTTCTAGCAACCTTTAAAAGATATCATATACGTGCACTAACCGTCACTTCCTTGTGGCCCGGAGGTATTTAAGACCTCTAGTTTGGGTAGTTCTAGACCATCCTAAGGTGCTTAAAGGAGAAAAATCTAAGTGATAATCAAAACAATTAGGACTGGACTAAAAAGAGCAATTAAAGGCTCAAGTTTTACCTCCACAAACAGAGCAAGCAAGTACACGTCTTAAACACAGTTTTAGGTATTTAAAAGGAGCCTTAGAACAGGATATCTAGGTGAGTAGAGAATTTTCAATACTAAATTTGGACCAAAGTGTCAAAGACCTATTCAGCTTGCCTACTGATTTTAGACCTGTTGAATATGAGCAATCACAGATAACAGAGCATAGTTTTACAGTTGTAGGATTTTTAATCGCCCTATAGGCTTGCCTAGGCATATAATAGTGATGTCCTATGAGCATGGTATCTATTATTGATTAGGAATTCAGTAAAACAGTAAATAATTTTTTAAACGGGCAATTTGAATCCTATAGGCATGCTTTCTAATAATATTAATTAACGCAATGTTGAGGGCTATTAAAGAAACAAGTAGGTTAATTAATCTGATTCAGAACTTACAGGCGTGAGTCAAAGGTAAACTGATTTTAGATCTGGCTAAAACTGATTTTAGATCCTATAGACATGATTTCTATAAATTGATTTAGACCTTATAGGCATGATTTCTACAATTAAGCTGGTTTGAGACCCTATAGGCATGACTTCTAATTATGTAAAAAAAGTAAAGAAATGAGAAATTATTTAAACCAAAGCATATCCTATAGGCATATTATCTAACAAACACATTCGAATCGAAATAGACCCAATAAGCATGTTATCTACCCAATTTTACCCACAGTATACAACTACCCTCCCTTTTCACTAGTCACCCCAATATCTGTTTACAATTAATTATTATAGACCAATGATTGAATAAAAATTACATAAATAGAACAGAAATTAAGCTATAGGGAGCCTGAAGTAGGCCCAAAGTGATTTCCGAGCCTTTAGTAGTCTCAAATGTCCAAAGTTTCATAAGCAATCTCATGTCTAGGTGTTTCAGAGTTCTTTAAGGACCTCAAGCAACCCGGGCAGTGCTCACACCCAGACCTTTCTCAAGTAAGAACTGATTTATGTGCAGTGTGGAAGTGCCATCCCTGATATGCCAGAGTTTAGAGAGATATCAAGGGTCTCAAAGCAGTACACATACCAGAGGGGCAGGACTTAGTAATCTAAGAGTAATGTGAGAGTGCACAATGATTTGAAAGAGTTTAATAGACAATATACAAAAAGGTTTTAGGAAGGAAAGGATTTTCTGAAAAACATTACTGATTTAGTGATAAAACAATTTGAAGAAAATGTGAAAAACAATTTGCAATCAGAATACAAGTCATAGAACAAACAGCTTTAGGAAGTACTTTGGCAAACAACTTTCACACAAGGAAAGAGGGGTTGGGAACACAGAGAATACACCTTAATGGAGCACATAAACAACAGGATACATAGAGTTTTTGAGGGGTTCTACAAAACTAGTAGGTTAGATAGAATGTAGATCATGCAGCAAATAAACATGTTGAGGACATATAAACAACACAGCTAGAGTCACTCTAGGGAGATTAGCTAACTTAGTAAGAGAAGGCAGAACATGCAAGGACTTAAATGGGCATGCTAGGAAAGTATTAATAAGTGTAGGCATGCTAATTACACAAAAGTAGAATTTAGGCATGCTAGATAAACAGTAGTCAATCAAACAGGCTAGTTACATATGTAGACATGTTAAGCAAGATAGCAAACAAGCAAGTAAAGTAAAAACATGTTAATCACAGATTTGAATTGGCATTATTTGGCATGCTAGGTAAGCAGTAAACAGAAGAAAGAATGGACTCAGGTCATATGAACTAAAGTAGTAAATAAACACATAAGTTTAGATTCTTAAAATTAATCAGAAGCATACCTAGTTAAAGAAAGAAAACACAAGATGTGAGACATGTATTGTGTAATTTCCAGCCTTGGCTTGCAGTCGGCTAGAATAGCAGAGAGAGCAGAAAGAGCCCTTTTTAGAGTGTAAAAGTGGTAGTTTATGAACTATTGTTCTTGTCCAGAAGTGAGAATAGGTAAGGGCATATATAGTAGTCAAGAGTTAAACAAAATAAGGTAAATGATCAACTATGTAGCAATTAGGGAAATTCACAAAATCAGTCACACACGTGAATTCAGTAAAGTCTTCCCCTTAATCAAGGGATAATCAATCAACGGTAAAAAGCAAGACAGATATTTAAGGAAGGATATCAAGTAAGACTTGGGTACAGAGTAGGTAATTAGGGGTGAATGAACAGGAGTTCAATTAAGGAAACAATTAGTAAGAATCAACAAGTAACATCGTTGATTCAAATAAGGCAAGAGAAACCTAATTAGGGCAAGAAGTTCAATCAAACCGAGTAAAGAAGTAAGAATCAAAGGTTTTGTTAAGGAAAAGAGTTCAAATCAAACCAAAAATAAGAACTTCAGAATAGTCAAGGGTTTAATAAAGGAGAAAATCACGTAAAAAGTCAGCAAATATCGCAGACAATACAAATAAGGCAAGAAAGGAATAGTCAAGATTCAATACATAGGTTTTAACGAAACAAATTGGTAAATCAAGAATTCAAAACAACCCTAATTTAAGGAGAAAAATATAGGTTTACCATGAATAGCCAGAAAGAACATAGACATATAGAATCAGTAGAAAAGTTGAACCAAGAAACTTAATAGAGGCATATTAGGATAAAAAAACATAAGACATCGAATTAATCTAAAGAAAAATCACATGAACCAAAGCATAGGACAATGTTAGTACACAAGTAACTCAGAAACCAAACAAAATGCCGAAAAATTTGGGGCTTTAGCATAAACTAGTTAGGGTTAAAGCAAACATTTACGAAATAGGTTAAAACACATAAGAAATAGAAGATTAAACATTCAAAATTCTCAAAAGTTTTGGAGAAACAAATTTTCGGGAAACCCTAGTTTAGAAAAATGGAAAATTATTCGAAAATCAGAAGGTTCTTGTAAAACTCATGTGAAATAGGTCCAAACCATCTCAGATCTGTACAGATCTAAGAAGTTCAGAAGGAAGAAATTAGGGTTTCAAGAAGAACAACACATACATGAAGAACTAGGCTTAGAAATCCATAGATCTAAGGCGATATAGGAAGATCTTACTCGGAATCAAACCGGAACAGCCTAAAACAGGCGAGAAAGGGCCATAAATGCAAGTGGACTGACCCTGGTCCCTCGAGGACCTTAGAGATGGCAATACCAACATAAGAGAGACCATTAGAGGCTTGATGGTGGTGGGGAAACACCATGAACGACAGCAGCTGACCAGCGATGAGGGTAAGTTAGGGTTAGGACTTGAGAGCTTTTGAGAGAAGAGGGGGTCAGATGTCGGCGTGGGAGAAAGGGAGATAAAGGGTTTAGGGGGGGGTCATTAGGTTTAATTTAGGTAAGGGAGAATCTGGACCATTGATCAAAATGATCGACGCAGGATTTGGCCGGGTATTGGGTCGGGCAAATGGGTATTGGGCTTGGGGTTTCTGTGCTGGTTTATAAGGGGTTAAAATTGGGTTGGGCAATTAGGCTAAATTTAAAAATAGGGGCCATTTGTTAAATACCTTATTAATTGATAAAATATTTTTTTTAAATAACTAAATGGCTGTAAAAAATGATTTTTGTGCCTGGAAATATTTTTTTAAAAATACTTAATATTTTAAAAATATAAAAGGCTAATTTTCGATAAAATAATGTAATAATGCATGCATAGGCTATAGTTGCAAAGTAATTACAGTTGCATTCTAAAAATACAAATGTGGCTATTTGTGCAATAATTGAAACTTGGTACAAATACAAATAATAGAATTAAGCCACAAAAATTATTATAAGACTATTTGTGATGCAATCAGTGATTGTTTTTACAAATAACTATTGGGAGAAATTAGTTAAAATATTTTTTAAAAAATGCAGAAATTTTATAAAAAATACTAATTGATGCCCCGGCATAGTTTTGAAAATATTATGGGAAAAATTAGGTATCAACACCTAATAGCCTAGCCTCACCCGGCTCAAACCAACCGATCAGAGATCTACACTGCCTCTCATACAAAGCCTTATATGGAGCCATCTGAATACTCAACTATAACTGTTGTAAAAAGCAAACTCTGCGAGTGGTAGAAACTGATCTCATGACCCTCCAAAATCAATGACACAAGCGCGCAACATGTCCTCCAATATCTGAATAATGCGCTCGAACTGCCCGTCCGTCTTAGGATGAAAAGTTGTGCTCAACTCAACCTGAGTACCCAACTCTCGCTGCACAGACCTCCAAAATTGTGAAGTAAGCTGAGTACCTCTATCCGAAATGATGGAAACTGGGACACCATGCAAACAAACAATCTCCCGGATGTATATCTCTGCCAACTGCTCTAAATAATAGGTAGTATACATAGGAATGAAGTGTGCGGACTTGGTCAGCCGATCCACAATCACCCAAATAGCATCGAACTTCTTCAAAGTCCGTGGGAGCCCAACTACAAAGTCCATGGTGATCCGCTCCCACTTCCACTCTGGAATATCCATCTGCTGAAGCAAGCCACCCGGTCTATGATGCTCATATTTCACCTGCTGACAATTGAGACACCGAGCTACAAATCCCACAATGTCTTTCTTCATTCTCCTCCACCAATAATGCTATCTTAGATCCTGATACATATTTGCGACACCCGGATGAATGGAATACCGCGAGCTATGGGCCTCCTCTAGAATCAACTCTCGAAGCCCATCCATATTGGGCATACATATCCGGCCATGCATCCTCAATACTCTGTCATCACCAATAGTCACATCTCTGGCATCATTGTGTTGAACTCTATCCTTTAGGAAAAGCAAATGAGGATTATCATACTGGCGCTCTCTGATGCGATCAAATAAGGAAGACCGAGAAATCACATAAGCCAATACCTGACTGGGCTCCGAAATATCCAAACTCATGAACCGATTGGCCAAGGCCTGAACATCAACTGTAAGAGGTCTCTCCCCAACTGGAATATAAGCTAAACTCCCCATATTCACCGCTTTCCTACTCAAGGCATCGGCCACCACATTGGCCTTCCCCGGATGGTACAAAATAGTAATATCATAGTACTTTAGCAGCTCTAACTATCTCTGCTGCCTCAAATTGAGATCCTTCTGCTTGAACAAGTGCTGGAGGCTACAATGATCAATAAACACCTCATAAGACACACCATACAAATAATGCCTCCAAATCTTCAAAGCGTGAACAATGGCAACCAACTCTAGATCATGAACGGGGTAGTTCTTCTCATGGGGCTTCAACTGACAAGAAGCATAAGCAATAACTCTACCCTCCTGCATCAACACACACCCAATGCCAACTCTCAAAGCATCACAATACACGATATATGAACATGAAGCTGATGGCAAAACTAACACCGGAGTTGTGGTCAAGGTAGTCTTGAGCTTCTGAAAGCTCTCCTCACACTCATCCAACCACCTGAATGGAGCACCCTTCTGAGTTAACTTGGTCAAGCGTGATGCGATAGAAGAAAATCCCTGAACAAATCGACAGTAATAACCCGCCAAACCAAGAAGGTTGCGAATCTCCGTGGCTGAGGACGGTCTGGGCCAACTCTGGACCGCCTCTATCTTCTTCGGATCAACCTGAATACCCTCGCTGGACACCACGTGCCCCAAGAAAGCCACTAAATTGAGCAAAAACTCACACTTGGAGAATTTTTCATAAAGCTTCTCCTCCCTCAATATCTGCAACACAAATCTCAAATGCTCCGCGTGCTCCTCCTAACTATTCAAGTACACCAGAATATCATCAATGAAAACTATGACAAACGAGTCAAGATAAGGCTGAAACACGATGTTCATCAAATGCATGAATGTTGTCGAGGCATTGGTCAGCACAAATGACATCACCAAGAACTCTTAATGACCATATCGGGTCCTGAAAGTTGTCTTAAGAATATCCGAGTCTCTGATCTTCAACTGGTGATAACCTGAACAGAGATCAATCTTGGAGAACTCTCACTCCCTAAAGCTGGTCAAACAAATCATCGATACGAGGCAAAAGATACTTGTTCTTGATTGTTACTTTGTTTAACTTCCTGTAATCAATGCATATCCTCATCGTGCCATCCTTCTTCTTCACAAATAGAACAGGCGCACCCTAAGGTGACACACTAGGCCGAATGAACCCCTTATCAAGGAGTTCCTGAAGTTGCTCCTTCAACTCCTTCAACTCTGCTGGTGCCATACGATACGGTGGAATAGAAATGGACTGAGTGTCCGGCACCAGATTAATACCAAAATCAATATCTATGTCCGGTGGCATGCCCGATAGGTCTGCAGGAAAAATATCGGGAAAATCCCTCACCAGAACAGAATCAATACTAGGAGTCTCTGCACTGACATCCCTCACGAAGGCTAAGTATGAAAGACAACATTTCCCAACCATCCGATGGGCCTTCAGAAATGAAATCACCCTACTTGGGACAAAATTAGTAGAACCTCGCCACTCAATCTGTGGCACACCCAGCATAGCTAACGTCATTGTCTTAGCATGATAGTCCAATATAGCACGACACAGAGATAGCTAATCCATGCCCAATATCACATCAAAGTCCACCATACAGAACAACAATAGGTCCACTCGGGTATCCAGACCCCCAATAGTCACCACACACGACTGGTATACACGGTCCGCAACTATAGTATCGCCCATAGGAGTAGATACACAAACAAATGAAACAAGAGACTCATGGGGCGTATCGAGATAATAGGCAAAGTATGATGACACATATGAAAAAGTGGAACCAGGATAAAATAATACAAAGTCATCTCTGTGGCAGACTGAGACAATACCTATAATCACAGCATTTGAAGCAATAACATCTTGTCTAGCTGGGAGTGCATAGAAACGAGCCTAAACACCACCTGATCAACCTCCTCCTTTGGGGAGACCCCTAGATGACTGGCCCCTACCCCTAGCTGCCTGAGCGGGTGGTGAAGTAACTAGAGCTGAAGTTGAGGGCTGACCCCTTTGTTGAGACGGACCCTCAAGAAGATGAGGACATTACCTCCTTATATGCCCAAACTCTCCACACTCGTAACAACTCCTCGGTGCTGGAGATGGGGACTAAAGGGAACCCATAGCATTGGGATGACCAGCAGATGCACCTGGCATAGAAGAGCCCTGAACTGATGGAGCACGGGACGAACTCTAGGCTATAAGGACACTGAGTGATGAACGACCCTGATGAGAACTGTGAGAACCATGACCCGACAATGCCCCATGATAATCTAGGCGAGCTGACTGAGCATGCCTAAATGGACGGCCTCTGCCGTGCTGACATTGACCCCTCGAAGTAGCACTACCAAAGTTACCAGATCCTCGAGGCCTCTTGGCCTCCCTCTCCTCTCGCTCCTAGTGACGAACTGACTCAATCTCGCGGGAGATGTCAACAACCTACTCAAAAGTCCTGACACCCTCTCCCTAGTCATGAGAATCCGAAGATGATATGTAAGACTATCAATGAACCTCCTGATCCTCTCTCGATCTGTGAAACCAACCAGACTGCATGACGAGCTAACTCAGAGAACCGCATCTCATACTGTGTCACAGTCATATCTCCCTGACGTAGCTACTCGAACTACCTGCGCAGCTCCTCTCTGCAAAACTGTGGCACATACTTCTCCAAAAAGATAATGAAGAACTGCTGCCAAGTAAGGGGCGCTGCACCAACAGGCCTATGCCTCTCATAAGTCTCCTACCAAGTAAAGGCAGCTCCAGAAAACTGAAAAGTAGTAAATGCTACACCACTGGTCTCCAAAATACCTGCTGTATGAAGAATCCTCTGACATTTGTCCAATAAACCCTAGGCATCCTCACCCTCAGTACCACTGAAAGTCGGAGGCTGGAGTCTACCAAATCTCTCCAATCGACGTTGCTCGTCGTCAGGCATAACTGGTACCACATACTCCTAAGCTAGTGCAATCGGCTGGGCTGGAGGTGCCCCTGGTGTTTGAAGTCCCTACACAACCTGCTCAGGTGTGCGAGCAACGGGACTCTGAGTGCCTCCCCCGGCTTGAGAAGTAGTTGCGATTGTAGTAACTGAGACCGCCTAAGCCAAACCAGTGCACACTGATAGAATCCAAGCTAGAGCCTCCTGAAGGCCTGGAATCACAATAGGCACAACCGGTGCCTGAGCTGGTACTGCTGGAGTGTCCACAACTAGGGCCTGATCCTGAACTGGGGTGGCTGGTGGATCTGCAAGTGTTGCCTTAGCTGTTGTGCGGGCTATACCCCTGCCCCTACCACGGCCTCGACCGCGTCCTCGGCCTCTAGTGGCCCCAACTAGTGGTACCGGTGGTCGTCCATCCTGACCGGTAGCACGTATCCTCACCATCTATGATAAAATAGAATAACAGAAGTTTAGTACTAGAATCAACAGTTTCGCACGACATGAATTCAAGAATGAGAAGATTTTCTAAAGGTTCTGCAGCCTCCCGAGGATAAATATAGACGTCTTCATACCGATCCCCGAGACTCTACTAAACCAGCTCATGACTCGCGAGACCTATGTAACCTAGGCTCTGATACCAACTTGTCACGACCCCAAATGCCCTTGTCGTGATGGCGCCTATCAAAATACTAGGCAAGCTAGCCCAACAAGTAACCACAACAAATTCTTTTTATAACGCCATTTTTTTATAAAACTGATTAAGTCTCAAATTTCCATAAGAAACATACTAAGTCACTAAAATGTGCGGAAAACAGTACAAAAAATAAACCAACACAGCCCAATAATCTGGTGTCACAAGTCAAGAGCCTCTACATACAACCCAATCTGACTGACTAATACATAATAAGTCTAAAAATGCAAAAAACTAAGATAGAAAGGAGGAAAGCAGGGTTGCGGATGCCGTGCAGCTACCTTACAATCTACGGTAAGCTCTGAGAATGTTGAGGACCCTCACTTTGCCGCTAGGGTACCTGGATCTGCACACAAGGTGCAGGGAGTAAATGTGAGTACGCCAACTTAGTAAGTAACTAAAGTAAATAAGGTCTGAGTGCAGTAACGGGCAGTTAAAAATCATATATATAAGTGTAATCAAGTCAAAATCAACAGTTTAAAAGCCAGTTACTTCGTAAAATTTAAGTTTCAATTGAAATACTTTGAAATCATTTACTTAGCAGTTTTCAATAGAGGCACATTATACAAGAAGAGTGAAATCAGCAAAATGTCATAAATGGTCCCCTCGGGCAAGGTATCACTCATAAATATAGCCTCTCGGGCAAGCCTCTCAGTCACTCGTGACTCAACTCTCATCACACAGTACTCACACTCTGCACTCCGGCTCAATAATATCTCATAATAGTAATAGTCATAATATCCGCTGCGGCGTGCAGCCCGATCCATAGTTTACAGTCGACTACGCTCAGTGGGGGTATAGAGACTCCGGAGGGGCTCCTACAGCCCAAGCGTCATATCGTTGCGGCGCGCAGCCCGATCCAATATATATATCGCTGTGGCGTGCAGCCTAATTCATAATATATACATATAATATTGTTGCGGTGTGCAGCCCGATCTATAATATATATATATATATATATATATATATATATAATCCTCACTGTTAGATCCTCAACCTCTCTCAGTCATTAACCTCACAGCCACTTGGGCATAACAATGGAACTCAGAGATCTCAATCCTAACAGTATTCACATTTTTAAGAAGTAGAGTGATAAAAACCAGATTTAAACAATAAACAGGTAAAACATAACTGAGGATATGCTTTCAAAACAAATATAGTGAATAAAATAGTAAAAATGTCCTTTAGGGTCTCAACAGGTCAGCACAAGGCCCCAAATATGGCATACAACCCAAAATATAGTATCAATCTCTAAAATACGGGATATCATAAGATTTCAAATCAAATACGCGGCTTAATAGTCACTATGGGATGGACCAAGTCACAATCCCTACCGGTGCACTCCCACACGCTCGTCACCTAGCATGTGCATCACCTCATTTATCAAAACAATACGAAATACCGGGGTTTCATACACTCAAGTCCAGATTTACAAAGGTTACTTACCTCAAACCGGATGAAATACTACTCCGCGACGCTTTTGCCTCTTGCCTCAGCCTCAACTCGCGTCGAATCTACCTAAAATCAGAATTATAATATTAGAATATGCTAAGGGAACAAAGCCCATGCGAAAATAAACAAATTATACCAAAAATCCCAAAATTGGTCCAACCCAACCCCTAGGCCCACGTCTCAAAATTTGATAAAAATCACATCAACGGAATCCTTATCCTCCCAAAAGTTCATACATACCAAGAATACCAAAATCCGATCACAAATGGCCCTTAAAATCCCTAGATTAAGGTTTCAAGCGTCCAAGCCCTAACTCCCCAATTTAGGCTTCAAATCCCCCAAATTTCATGTTTAATTAGGTAGAAATCACAATAGGATCGAGTATTAAGTCCATAATTCTTACCTCCAAGAATTTCTCTTTGATTCCCTCTTCAATCTCTCTCAAGAAGCTCCACAACCGAGTCAAAAATGGTGAACTTAGGCCAAAAATCGTGAAAATGACCTTTTTAAACATTCTGCCCAGCTATTAAATTTTCTTAATCGCGATCGCGGGAATCCCACGCGATCGCGAATCACAAACTCCGCTGGCCCAATTTTTACCCTACGCGATCGCGAATATACCTACGCGATCGCGATACATAGCAGCTAACACCAACGCGATCGCAAAACTCCCATCGTATTCGCGAAGCTTACTCGCCCAAACTCATGTGATCGCAGCTCCAACTACGCGATCACGAAGAACAAACCTGGATGCCTCCTATACATGCTTTACGTGATCGCGAGCCCCCTCACGCGATCGCAAAGAAGAAAACCCTGCAACAGAATTGAAGCAAAATCTGCAACTTTCCAACATGCAATTTTATCTGTTTAACCACCCGAAACTTACCAGAGGCCCTCAGGACTTCAACCAAACATGCCAACATATCCCATAACCTCATTAAAACTTGTTCCAACCTTCGGACCGCTCAAAACAACATCAAAACACCAAATTTACATCGGATTCAAGCCTAAGAATTCCAAAAACTTCCAAATTCCGTTTTCGTTTAAAAAGTCTATCAAACCTTATCCGAATGACCTGAAATTTTGCACACGCGTCAAAAATGACACAACGAAACTACTCTCTTCCGAAATTCCATTCCGACCTCTATATCAAAATCTCACCTATCAACCAGAAAATGCCAAAATTTCAATTTCGCCAATTCAAGCCTAAATCTACTCTGGACCTCCAAAACACATTCCGATCACGCTCCTAAATCCCAAATTATCTCCCGAAGCTACCCGAACTATCAGAATTCACATCCAAGCCCTTTTTCACATAAGCCAATATCTGGTTGACTTTTCCAACTTAAGTTTACTCAAAGAGACTAAGTGTTTCAAACCTTACCAAAACCCCTCCAAACCCGAACCAACCAACCGATAACACATAATACAGCTGAACAAGACAATAAAAAGCAGAAATAGGGGAAATCGAGCGATAACTCATGAAACAACCGACCGGGTCGTTACACCGAGTGGAGATGGTCGTGGCCTTTAAAGTTCGGGGGTTGCCTGATAGGTCTTATGCCCCCGAGATCTAGTATCTTGGGCCGCTTGAGTTTATTTTCAGACGACGGTCCCCGAGTGAAGGAGTGATTATTTGAATTTTGGTTATAAGAAGCCCTTAAGCTCGTTACCTTTAGGAGATCGGAAGTATGAAATTCTTTAAGGGATGTAAAAAAGAAATTTTTATAACAGAAGATGATTGCAAGGAAGAGACTTCTCTTTATTCTTGTGTAAGATAGTAACATATGTATACATGCTTTGTGTTAGGGTTCGATCAACCTATGTGTGCAGGTTTCATTTGACTGTTTGGCCCTTATAATACATCCTACTGATTGATACTCTTCAGCTATGAAGTTTCTTTCCTTGCTAACGTCGGCATCTGAGGGTGATGTCTCCCAGTATTCGAGGTTGATTGTAGAGGCAACTCGGATACTGTTAATGCCAGCTTTGACACCGATTTGTGATCGGTCCTTGATTCTAAGTTAGCACGATCCACTGTTGCCTGGTTAAAAACCTTGTCGGAAAACCCATTTGGGACAAAATAGGTTCAAGGGAAAAAGAGTGCAACGCGTGCTTTCAGACCTAAAGATTTCGTGCCGCTCCTTGTCAATCACCTGCAAGTGTTAGTCTGAAAAATAAAAGAAAATGAATGGGGTCGTACCTTAGCAGTAATATCGTTTTAGGTGAGTTAGATTCCAATTGCTCGATAGTTGTTCCCGTCCATCGTTCTGAGCTTATAGGATCCTTTCCTGGTGACCTTGAGAATTTGGTACGATCCTTCCCAGTTCAGACCCAACTTTCCTTCATTCAGATTTCAGGTGTTTAGTGTGACCTTCCTTAGTACTAAGTCCCCAATATTGAAATATCGAAGGTTGGCCCTTCGATTATAATACCTCTCGATCTGTTGCTTTTGAGCAGCCAATCAAACAAGGGTTGCTTCACGCCTTTCATCCAATAGCTCCAGGCTCGTATTCATGGCCTCTTCATTTAATTACTTTGTTGCATATGTGAATCTGATACTTGGCTCCCTGACTTCGACCGATATTAGAGCTACGACACCATAAACCAATAAGAATTGAATAGCCCTGATACTGACTTCGAGGTCGTGTGATATGCCTAGAGGACTTCGGGCAGGATCTCATTCCATTTTCCTTTGGCATCGGTTAACCTTTTCTTAAGGTTTTGGATTATGATTTTGTTGGTCAATTCAGCTTGTCCGTTCCCAGTAGGGTGATATGGAGTCGATAAGATTCTTTTGATCTGATCATCTTTGAGAAACTTGGTCACTTTACTGTTGATAAAATTATTTCCCGTTGTCACATACTATTTCGGATGGCATCCCAAACCGACATATGATGTGGTTTCAAATGAAGTTGATGACTTCCTTCTCCCTGACCTTCTCGTTTGCTTGTGCTTCAAGCCACTTAGAAAAATAGTAAGTCATAAATAAGATAAATTGAGCCTTACCCGGTGCCCATGGAAGAGGGACGACGATGTCCATTCCCCACTTCATGAATGGCCATAGTGACAAGACTGAATGCAGAAGTTCCCCGGGTTGGTGAATCATCGGAGCATATCTTTGGCACTTGTCACATTTTCGTATGAACTCCTTTGCATCCTTTTTCATTTCGGTCCAGTAATAGTTGGCTCTGATCACCTTTTGAACCAATGATTCGGCGCCTGAATGATTTCCGCAGGTTCCCTCGCGAAATTCCCTCAGAACATACTTGGTATCTTATGGTCCCAGACATATTGCTAGCAGGCCATTGAACATTCTTCTAAACAAGCTAAATCGGGTTGCCTTTATGCGCAGGGCCCTCAATTCTTTTGGATCTGAGGGAAGTTTCCCAGCCTTCAAATACTCTACGTATTTATTTCTCCAATCCCAGGTTAAGCTTGTGGAGTTTATTTCGGGGTGACCTTCTTCTACTATCGACCTCATGAGTTGTACGACCACCCTCGAGTTGAGCTTGTCGTCTTCAACTGACGACTATAAGTTTGCAAGGGCATCAACCTCACTATTTTGATCTCGAGGTACGTGTTCCAAAGTCCACTCTTTGAATCGATGTAATGTTACTTGTAACTTATCTAGGTACATTTGCATTCGCTCTTCTCTGACTTCAAACGTTCCATTAACTTGGTTCACCACAAGGAGGGAGTCTCACTTATCTTCGATCACCTCCACCCCAAGCTTTTGGCTTGTTCAAGACCTACAATCATGACCTCATATTCGGCCTCATTGTTTGTCAATTTCACACTTCTGATGGATTGTCTAACTATATTGCCTGTGGGTGGCTTCAGTGCTATGTCAAGTCCGGACCCCTTTGCGTTCTAGGCACCGAACCGTATAGAGGGTATAGATTCCCAAAGATGTCCCCAAGTTTACCAACAACTCTCTTTTGACTTCGGGTATTAGAGCCGGTGTAAAGTCGACCACAAAATCTACCAAAATTTGAGACTTAATGGCTGTCTGGGGTTGATATTCGATATCGCACCCACTGATTTCTATGGCCCATTTGGCGAATCGCCTCGAGAGTTCGGGTTTATGAATTATATTTCGTAATGGGTAAGTTGTCACAACACATATAGGATGGCACTGAAAATATGGTTTCAATTTCCTAGAAGCACTTAGTAAAGCGAGCGCCAATTTTTCTAGATGAGGATATCTCATTTCGGACTCACCTAAGGTCCTGCTAGCATAATAAATCGGAAATTGCGTACCTTGTTCTTCCCGAACTAGGACTCTACTTACCGCTATTTCCGATACTGCCAAATACAAGTATATTCGTTCATCTACCCTTGGCGTGTGAAGAAGTGGTGGGCTCGATAGACATCGCTTAAGTTCTTCCAAGGCCCGTTGGCATTCTAGGGTCCATGTGAAGTTGTTGTTCTTCTTCAGTAAAGAGAAAAATCGATGGCTCTTATCAGAAGACCTCGAGATGAATTGCCACAGGGTGGCAATGCGCACCCGGTTAGCCTTTGTACGACCTTCACATTGTACACTACCGTGATATCCTCGATAGCTTTGATTTTGTCGGGGTTGATCTCTATTCCTCAGTTGGACACCATGAACCCGAGAAATTTACCTGATCTGACTCCGAACGCACATTTTTTTGGATTCAGCTTCATGTTGTACTTCTTCAATATACTGAAGGATTCATGCAAATTTAAATAGTCCTCTGCTCACAGGGACTTAACTAACATATCGTAAATGTAAGCTTCCATGGATTTCCCTATTTGTTCTTCAAACATTCGGTTTACTAGGCATTGGTAAGTGGCACCGGCATTTTTAATCCAAATAGCATTATGTTATAGCAGTATGTGCCATACTTAGTGATGAAGGAGGTCTTTTCTTGATCATCCAGGTTCATCCGTATTTGGTTGTACACGAGTACGCATCGAGAAAACTGAGGATCTCATGGCTGGCCGTGGCATCGATCATGCGATCGATATTAGGCAAAGGGAAAGAGTCTCTGGGGCATGACTTATTTAAATCTTTTCCATACACATTCTCAGTTTGTTCTCTTTTTTAGGAACTACTACTACGTTTGCTAACCATTACGGGTGTTTGACCTCCCGATGGACCCTATTTTAAGGAGTTTAGGTACGCGTCCTTAATGAAAGCATGCTTGATCTCGGACTGGGATCTCCTTTTCTGCTTAACCGGATGGAATTTCAGGTCCAGGCTTAGCTTGTGAGTAGTGATCTCTGGTGGGATCCCTGTCATGTCGAGATGGGACCAAGCAAAACAATCCATGTTAGCTATAAGAAATTGAATGAGTTTTTTCCTGAGCTCGGGAGTTAACCGGGTGTTGGGAATTTTAATACCTGGTGAAGGGTCGAGGACACGGCTCTCATGTTGTGGATCCATGGTCTCCCGAACAGGGCGTTGTACCTTATGTCCCCTTCGATCACATAAAACTTGGTCTCCTGAGTGGTTCCGGTTACGTCTACCGGTAACGTTATTTCTCCTTTAATAGTTTCATAAGCCATGTTAAATCCGCTTAGCACTCGGGCCGCAGGCATGATTTGGTTCTAGAGGCCGAGTTGCTCTATGATTCTCGATCGAATGATGTTGGCCGAGCTACCTGGATCAATTAACACACGTTTAACTTGGGGTTTATTCATGAGTACAAATATTACCAGTGCATCATTATGGGGTTGCATGATTCCTTCTACATCCTCGTCATTGAAAGATAAAGTTCCTTCTGGTATGTAATCTCGAGTCTGTTTTACCCTCGTGATTGATACTTTGGTGCACTTTAACATCGGACTTTGAGGAATATCAACCCCTCCGATGATCATATGAATGACGTATTGAAATTCTTCTTTCTCGTTTTGCTTATAGGAATCCTGTTTCTGAAATGATTCTTGGCTCGGTCGCTAAGAAATTCCCGTTGAATAACCGAACTACTTCTTCTCTCAATTGTCGACAATCCTCCGTTCTATGGCCATGAGTGCCATGATATTTGCATATTTGATTGGGATCTCTTTAGGCTGGATCTGTTTGTAAAGGTCGATGCCATTTGTATCTTTGATGCATCCGATAGCCGATATGATGGCAGCTGCATCAATATTAAAGTTGTATTTTGATAATCGTGGTGCTTCTTTTGGTCTGATAGGCCTGTCGAAGCCATTCTTGATCATGAGCCCTCGAGAGCTCTGGCCTCAGTCACTTCTCCTTTCATTTCGTACAAAAATTTTCCCAGATCCACTGCTCCTACGATCTCCATTATATGGCTGGTATCTGTCTCTATTCAATCTCGGTTCTCGATCAATATCCCTCTCGATTCTATTAACGGGTCTGATAGGATAAATGGACCCGGAAGGAGCCCCAAGTTGATCATCTTCGACCATAATCTTTGATTGATACCGATTATGCTCATCGGCCCAAGTAATAGCCGGGTATTCTATCAGATTCTGCTTCAACTGATGCGAATCCACCGAGCTTCAAACATTGAGTCCTTGGGTGAAAGCTTGAACAACCCAATCATCAGCGACCAGTGAAAGGTCTATCCGTTCCATTTGGAATCGAGACACGAATTCTCTAAGCATTTCGTTGTCCTTCTACCTTACCTTGAAAAGGTTCGATTTCCTAGTTTCAACCTTGATGGCCCCGGCGTGTGCCTTTACGAAAGAATCTGCAAGCATAGCAAATGAGTCAATAGAATTAGGTGGTAAATTGTGGTACCATATTGTAGCTCGCTTTGACAGGGTCTCTCCGAATTTCTTTAGCAAGACAGATTCGATCTCGTCATCCTCTAGATCATTCCCTTTGATAACACATGTGTAAGAGGTGACATGCTCGTTCGGATCAGTCCTTCCATTGTATTTAGGAATCTCGGGCATGCAAAACTTCTTGGGGATCGTCTTGGGAGCCGCGCTTGGGGAGGAAGGTTTTTGCACGAACATTTTGGAGTCCAGACCCTTCAATATTGCGGTGCCCCCGGGATTTAATCGACCCTGAATTGTAAGTTTTCACCTTCTTGTTGTTTGCCTCGATCTTCTTTTCCCCTGACTTAATTCATTTTATCAGTTCTTCAAGCATCTTTATGATTGCAGGATTGGTCTCCGATTCTTTCTCATTCGATTTAGTTGAAACCGACTCGACCCTGTGGACAACTTCCTGGGACGGCTCGGGCTCGACCCTACTCGGTGGGTGATTCTTGTTTTGGAGCTGGCTATCGCTGCCTGTTGAGCCTACAACATTTCAAAGATCAGCCGCAGGCTGATCCCGTCATCTTCGCCGCCATGTGTGCTTTGAGCGGCTGATCGAACATCCCGACGGCCAAATTTGCATTGATGGCTACATGTGAGCTAACGTCGATTGAATCTATAGCCAGAACCCCATTGAGGCCAACCGGGGGTATGTCGTTCCCTGGTGCTATGTTATCATTTTCATCGTAGTGGCCGAAATCATTGTCAACATATAGGGGTGCTGACTGAGAGTTCGACATTTTGTTCCTGGAATCAAAGATACTCCAAAGAACAAGTGTAAAATAGTGTGTGTTATGAAAGTTTGTACTAGGTAATCACTATTATTCTTAGCCCCACGGTGGGCGCCAAACTGTTTACCCTAAAGATCGGATAACAATTAAATTTATACACGGTTTTAAGGATACGTGATATAACTTGATACAAATTAAGAAAACAGATTAATATTGAAATTAATTATAGGAAAATAAATGCAAACCACATAAATTGAACAACCTCATCCGTTGAGTTTGATCACCCTCGAACCAAGAAATTCCTCAACTGACGTTAGAACAAAACAACAAGATGATAAGAGTTAGAAATAACAATGTATTGCTTTTTGCTGCGTATTACAATGTGTTTTACAAATGATCAAACCTCCCTTTATATAGTAGGGAAATCTTACTCTTGATACAATTCTATATAAGGTAACCAATCTCATGATTTGCTAATTAATCGGCCTCCCCTTGATACATGCCGAGAATTCTGCCGTGATCTCCAACCGATCCCGGATATTTTGTACTTCCATTATTTGGCTCGACAAAGTTCCTTCAATCTTGTTCGGTCCTGGAGTCACCAGCTCAACGATTTAACTTCGCGTCTTGGTTCGATATAACCCGGGATCGAGCTCTGGCCTATCATGTTTCAGCCTCGACTGGTCATACAATGGACGAACCCAGTTTCGACCGTGTACATATATATATAATTTATAAGTCTTCTCGATTAATAAGTTTAATGCCGATGTATTTCGGACCATGTGTTGGATCTAGATTTAGGATCATTATTTACTGTGGGAACTGGTAAGTTAGTTAAGTTGGCAAAGAATGCCTTAAGTTGCGACTTTTCAGAACACTAAAATCGTTGAACAAATTTCATGACGACACTACCCTTACGTGAATTTGAAATTAAGAACATTCCAGTTCCTTTCTTTACCTAAGAACGTGTGGAATAATCTACCTTATTAATGGATGAATGCATATTTTAGTTAAACTGAATTTGTCCAGGATACATGAATAAAAAACTTAATTGTACTGAATATATGAAATAAATTCTCCGAAGTATTAACAAACAAAAATAATCTTGGAAGAAAATTTAGGATTAGTTTGAGAATTATCTAATTTATTTAAGAAGAAAGCAGAACAAAAGCGTAATTGGGAATTGATGATTTGATGGATTTATGATATAGTATGTCCGACTCCGTATAATTTTTTACCCGTAAACGGTACAGTTGAATTTATAGGTAGTTTGTAGACAAGTGAACTAATTTGATCCTGAAAATGATGAAATAAGTAAAGAATTATGTACTAATACTTAGCCTTAAAATGTAGATGAAACAACAGAGATGACAATTTCGGGAGCAAGATTTCCGGGCATAGCAATGATGAAATCAAAAATCGAGAAAGTAAAATTGTACTAAGCTTTGTATAGAATGTAGTGTAAGCTTGCCAGAAAATTCATGTCCTTTATAATGATAACTGAGCTCACTATTTATAGTTGTGTCTAGGGAAGGATGTCCTAGGATCGTGCTCTCCATTAATGTTAATTATGAGGGTCACTAATGAAGATGTAACAGTGGATATAAATGCCAAATTTCTTATAACGGACCCTCGATCTTAATGTCACAAAATATTCCTTATTAAATGCTATTGGATGCTAACACACCTTTATGAGCGTTATTCCTTCCGGTGACAAGTGGAATAGCTGCGTTCGGTATTTGTCCTTCTCCGTCTTGGGTTCCACGTGTCCTTCCTTTAGATGATCACGTGTCATATCATATTTTACCCTATACAGATAGCCCCTGTTTTCGGTGACATAACTTTGTGTTACCGGGAAGTTGGTAGAAATATTCTTTTGGTGGGAATTTCTATAACTCCTTCTGAAGGCTTCTAACGGTTGATTAGACGCACGTCTCTCGGCATTTAATGCCCCGAACATGCGTCTTCCCATGATTCAGCATAACTTTTGCTGATTAATGAGGTAATCATGGCCATGAATTTAGCCGCCAAAATTTTACTACACACATCATCCTTTTTCCCTTGTACTTCATAATTTTCCAAGCTTCTGATTTGCACATTTATTCTTCATTTTTTTTCTAACTATCTTCAAAAAAACCTTCTCCTCCTTCCATATAATGGCTTCTTCTTCAAAGCGTGCCAGTTCTTCAAAGAACAAGAACAAAGCCGAAGACTCTGCCCCTCTAACGGTAGGTTCCATCATCCCTAGAAGTCTTAATACTTCAAAAGACTTCGAAGAAGAATTCCCTACTGCTAACCCTCGTTCATGGGTTGTCAATAGGTACTCTTCTTCCATTCATCCTTCCAGTATTCCTGTTGTGAAGGACGACTACCGCTGCCATGAGTTGGATATTGTTGCTCCTGACCTATCGGAGTGAGTGACCCTTTCCAAGGAGGGTTTTACATATTTTTACACGTATCCTTTTATTTTGGGTGTTTTTTTTAGTGAAGAGATGGATTCCGTGATTGCAGAATTTTGCCTCCATTACCAAGTATGTTTGGCACAAGTAAGTCTCTCTGTGTGGAGGACGGTCGTCTACCTTCGGCATTTGTGCCAAGAGACTGGAGAAGAGCTAACCTTAGCTTGTATAATGAATCTCTACTCTCTTAAGATTTTTCGTTGGGGAATGATAAACCTCTGCAAATGTGGCCACCATGCTCTGTTGATAAGCATGGATGATGATAACGACCGTGGGTGGATGGAACTGTTCATTGCAATTGCCACCAATAGTATCATTCTGACAACGGCATCATCCATTTCGGCCGCTTGGAACCGCACTCGTAAGATCTTCATTTAATATTTCCTTTTACTAAATATTCCTCTATGGCCGTATTGATTCTTCATCCTTAGTATGTTTCAACAACTCGATGGATCCTACCGGTGGTGGAAGGCTTGGACCGGTGGGTTCAGAAGATCTTGGATGTTACGATGCCGAAACTTGTTTGTGGAAAGAACTTGCCCTTAAATATGGGTGGAAAACCAAAAATTATGGTAACCTAAACTTTCCTTGCTTCCATTTTTTATGTGAACAACTTGGTTGAATCCTTCTGACTTGTTCACGAAATTAGGTCTACATGCGGGCTCTGTTGCTATCCCCAAGGAGGATGTCTTAGCTGATCATGCTGATGCGGCGAGGCTGCTTCAAGAAGCGCTTACTCGAACAGGTGTCTTCGGGCCTGTTTCAGGCACAGATGTTTGACCACGGAGTCCCCGACTGGAGAATAAGCAACCAAAAAGATAGTGTTCTTCTGTGTCCGGGGAAAATAATAAGAGGGCGAAGATTATTGTCCCCGAGTCATCTCGAAAAGTTGTGATCACTAGCCCTCCTCCCGAGCCGGTCATAGACACCATGATGATCGACGATGATGGAGACGCTAGTAAGGATGGGGATTCTCTACACAAAAGGTGACGTTCATCATCAACTCAACAGAATGCTCGATCTGTTGAGTTAGTTACACCAACCGAGGACGACGCCTTCGCTCTTTGGGAGGAGTTTGATTTAGTGTAAAATGATAACTCCCATTTTTGTGCCCCAATTGTTGTTCCCAGTACTACGGGGCTGAGTATCGGGTCTCTACTGTCTTTGGTTGGAAAGCATTCAACAACCATCGTTGCACTCAATGCAGCTGCAACCTTCAACTCCATCAGATTCATCTCCATCTTCACCAACACCAGCAATTGCTACATCACTTCCATCTTCGTCCACTCTTCCACCAGCAATTGTGCATCATCTCCACCGGCTGCATCCGACCATGAAAAAGATGTTCCTCTTCCCTAGTCCCCAATTCATGGGATCTTGGGGCAAAATTATGCTGCCCCTTCTAAAGATCCACAAAGGAGGAGGAATGTTACTCCTTCGGTCTCTACTGGATGCAACTTGCTATCCCAGCCGGTGGAGCTTGCTAATTATCTGAAGCCAGGCTGGAAAAGATTCAGGCACTCTAAGGGGAGTGTTTGTTGAACAACATCATGCAAAATGCCACAGTGGTACGCTCTTTTATTCCTTTGTCATTTCTTCTATTTTTGTATGAACATATTCTGAGTTTCACCTTTCCTGCTTTGCAGGACAATTTTCTTGCTTCAAAGGGCCTTCAGAGGTTAATACGTGAGAAGGAAGAAATTACTTCTACACAGGATCAGCTTTTGGCAAAGCAGGAGCAAAGTGTCGCTCACCTCTCGGAACTGGAAGCCAAGGCCACTGAGGCTATTGCATAGGAGGATCGCTTGCAGCAAAACGAGCAAGAGGTGGTAACCCATAACGAAGAAATTGGCCCCCGAGGGTTAGATTTGACGAAGCCAAGGCCAAATGGGCTGAGGGTTAGATTTGACGAAGCCAAGGCCAAATGGGCTAAAGTCCATGACATCGTTCTTGCTGCAACCGAGCGCGAGGCTTCCACTACTGAAAAAGTGACTAACTTAGAGGAAGCCTTGAACTCCAAAATCGAAAAGCTTGCTACTGCGGGGACGAAACATGCCCAGTTGGAAGAGAAGTACAGGAAAACTATCAAGCATAATAGGCTCTTTAGTTTGACTGTCCGCAACCTTAATGTTAGCCTCAAATCTGTTAAGTCCGCCCGGGAAAGCCTTTCTGCCGAGGTAGATCAACTCAAAGAAGAACTTAAGCGCCGAGTTGCTAAGGGTTAGATTTGACGAAGCCAAGGCCAAATGGGCTGAAGTCCATGACGTCATTCTTACTGCAACCGAGCGCAAGGCTGCCACTGCTAAAAAGGTGACTGACTTAGAGGCAGCCTTGAACTCCAAATCGAAAATCTTAATGTTGCGGGGACGAAACATGCCCAGTTGGAAGAGAAGTACAGGAAAACTATCAAGCATAATAGGCTCTTTAGTTCAACTGTCCGCGACCTTGATGTTAGCCTCAAATCTGTTAGGTCCGCCCAGGAAAGCCTTTCTGTCGAGGTAAATCAACTCAAAGAAGAACTTAAGCTCCGAGTGGCTTCCCTCATTGTTGAAAAAACTTATGCCATGTACAGCAAGAGGAGAAAAACCTTGGAAAATTCCAAAGCAGGTATCATTGATTTTGATGCCGAAATTGCTAAGGCCCGAGAGCTTGAGTTGGCCGCTAAAAATGGACTCCCATCGTAATCTGATGCTCCTGGCCCTTCTGGTTCTTGTCCTAGTTCTCGGGAACTGTAGAGGAATCACAGGGTGATGATACTAAAGACCAAACTGGGAAAAATTTCGAGCCATTGGTAGATCCACCTACTTCTCCCGGGGGCGCGGACACTTCTCTTCCTCCTAGTTCAGGAGATACTGCAGTTTAGCTTTTCTTTTCTGTTTCCAGTTCTTGTACCTGTGTCGTTTTGGCATATTTTTGTAAATAAAGACATCTTTTTGCTCAAGTATTGTTTATGACTGACTATTTTTCTAAATGTGTTGAAGCTTAAAAGTTCGAGAAAGTCCAAGAAAAAGAAGTCATTAATTTTATTTGGGACCGCATAATATGTCAGTTCGGGATACTAGCCGAGATCGTGTGAGATAACGGGAAGCAGTTCATCGGCAACAGGGTAAGCAGGTTTTTCGAAGACCACAAGATCAAAAAGATTCTATCCACCCCTATCACCCTAGTGGGAACGGAAAAAAAAAGTCTACAAACAAAACCATACTCCAAAATTTTAAAAAAAAGGTTGACCGATGCCATAGGAAAGTGGAAGGAAAATCTTCCCGAAGTCTTGTGGGTGTACCGTACAACTTCGAAATCTAGCACCGGAGCCACCCCATTTTGTTGGTCTATGGTGCCGAAGTATTGATACCGGTCGAAGTGGGGGAACCGAGCCGCAGGTTTCGATATGTGACCGAAGAATCAAACGGTGAGGCTATGAGTATAAGCCTAGAACTATTGGATGAAAGGACAGAGGTCGCCCTAGTCCGGCTAGCCGTCCAGAAGCAACAGATAGAAAGTATTACAACCGAAGAGCCAACCTCCGACACTTCAGAATCAGGGTCTTGGTGCTAAGAAAAGTAACATTGCATACCCGGAACCCGAACGAGGGAAAGCTGGGGCCGAATTGGAAAGGACTATATCGAGTTATCGAAATTACCGGCAAGGGCTCGTACAAACTCGAAGCAGGAAACAGTGCACAACTACCAAATAACTGGAACGTGATGCACTTAAGGCGGTACTATTGCTATGGTATGTTTTCATTTACCTTTTATAATATTATGATCAGACTAACGCTTGCAGGCAATGGCCAAGGGAAGTTATGACTATTAGGCCTGAAAGCACGTGTTGCACTCTTTTTCCTTTGAACGGGTTTTGTCCCAAATGGGTTTTCCAGCAAAGTTTTTAACGAGGCAACAGTGGATCGTGCTAACTTAGATTCAAAGACTTGTTTTAAATCGGAGTTAATGGTCGCATCAACAGTATCTGAGCCCTCTAAAAGATCGACCTCGAATATTGGAGGCCATCACCTTCGGGTTAGACTTCTTAGCAAGGAAAGAAGGGAACTTTGTACTTGAACAACTAAGGCCCGGATGTTAGAATTTATTGTAAGGGCCAAACGAACAAATGAATCGTGCCCGTATAGGTCACCATAGCCATCATACAAGCTTTTACTCGTTTTCGTTCATGTACTTTACACACAGAAATGAAAGAAAGTTTCCACCTGGCTATTACATATATTTGCCTTTCAAAGCATCGAGCCTAAGGGCCATCCCTATTCGAGGACTATCGAGCCCAAGGGATACCCCTACCCGAGCCTAAGGGCTATCCCTATTCAGAGACTATCAAGCCCAAGGGCTATCCCCGCTCGAGGACTATTGTCCGAAATAAGTTCGGGCATCTCAGGCTACTAAATCCCGGAGGCACAAAACCTATTAGGTAGTGCCTAAACCCAAAAGGCTACGACCATGGTAAAAAATAGCTCGGAGACATCCGAAGCCGGTAATCAAAACATAAGGCCTTCAATAAAAGTTCAAAACCTGCCAAAAGGTTAGCCTCGACAAAAGCATCATCTAAGAATTCTTGGAAAACTTCCGATCGCTTCGAGTTTTCAAAGCTTCGAGCAAATAGAAAAATTGCATCGAGGTCAGGTTCTGTTTGGACCTCCGAAAAACAAATGACTTATTGCTACATTAGATTCTATGCTAGGGCATTAAAAATATTTTCAAGAATAGAAATCTTGAAAAGATGCTAAAACAATCGAAATTGCCAAAGGGGGAAATTTTATATATTCTGAAATATCTTTACATAGGCCCAACAAATACGACCTCAAAATGAACAAAAAATATGTACACAAAAACTAAAAAATCCAAAGGCATTCATGTCTGATCTTCACCAGAGCCCGATTCGTCACCAGAACCATCGGAGTCTTCGGAGCCCTCTTCACCTTCGGGTTCGGCTAGTTTCTTGGCCTCGACCTCAAGTATTTTTGCCTCCTCAACCTCGACAGACAGGTCGAAACCTCGAGCATGGATCTCTTCTAGGGTCTCTCTTTGAGACAGTTGCCTCATATATTCGGCATTGGTCTTCAAGCGGGCCTCGGCTGCCTCAACATCGGCCTTGTATTGGGCCTCCATCTCCTCGACATCGGCAGAGGTTGTCTTCAGCTGGGACCTTGTTACTTCGAGCTCTTTTCCAAGGGCATCCCATTTTGTGGCGACCGAGCTTAGCTGTGCTCGGAGATCTTCATTTAGCTGAGCCTATTTATCAGTGTTATCCTTCGCCATCCCAAGCTAAACTTCTACCAAAGAATTCTTTGCCTGGCGGTTTCCTTCTCCGAGGCCAGCAAATCCATCTTGTTCTTTCACCCATTGGCCATGACTTGGATCTCATCCATCTCCTTTCGAAGCTAGTCGATCTGGTCGATCTTTTACTGGACCTGCGAGGCTTGGTCGTTAGGCACTACGACTAGTTCCTTGTTTCTAAACTCGAAGACCATTAGCTTTTCGACCAAGTCGATATGCTCCCACCTTAGGACCGATGCTTCTTTCTGAGCCCTATCCAGCTCGGCCTGAAGGTCCTTAATGACCCCTTCTTGTTGCTCGCTGAGGAGCTTGTACATATCCCTTTTTTGGGCTAGCTTTTTTATCTTGAAGTCGAGCTGGTTGACTTTGGCCCGGTAATAGAGGAAACTTTCATGGTGAAGTACCGAGCCACCTGTATCAAAGATCGAACTAAACACCTACCCCTGAAGCCATCGAAATCTTGACCCCGGACCGGATTCAGTTAACGAGACCTCGGGACACATTGCTAAACGACCGCACACGATTAACAATGGGCTGTGATATCTGCGCCCAACCGGATATCACGCCGTGAATCTCGGCCCGTATCAGCAGTAGATCAGTAATCAGTGAAAAGAAAGATTTTTACTTTTTTTTTTAGAATTGTACTTAGGGTAAAACTCCCCTACTATATAAAGAGGAAGCTGACTATTCATTAGACACATCGTAACATGCATCCCAAGGCTATATACATTTGTTTTCTCTACTTTACAAATTATTCAAAGTCCTTGGTTCTGTATAAGTTCTTCACAAACGTTGGCTTGAAACTGAAGGCAGACTTCTAGTTAACATTTCAGTCGAGCTCCGGCTCGCTATCATCACTGGTTTGATAATTTGTTCTTTGTTTTGTTTGCTTATCTAACATCATTAATCAATTGTATTGAATTAATCCACATATCCTTAAAATCGCGTATAAATTCAATTGTTACCCATTTTTAAGGTTAAATTACTCTTAGATAAGGACGGACAGTGGGCTGTGAACGGTGAACATGAGGAAGAAGAGTGAAGAGCTACTGGTAGAAATTAAACACTATTATTCAAGTGCAAGGTAAATTAGTCTCAACGACTAATTAATCTATTGTTATTTCAATCGAACATTTATCATCATATCTCATACACTTACTAGTTAGAGTTTGTCACTATCAAACTTTCAAAAGATACAGAATGATTAACAATTTAGAAGTATTACACGCCAATATAATTTGATTAATTATAACAAATTATTATTCTATATTTCTAAATTACCACGTCAAGTTTTTAATGAAGAGTTATTTATTGTCATTAGGTTAATTTAACACGATATTATATAAAATAATATATACTATGAATTCATAGAACTTAAGCCCTTAATTTTTAAAGTGCATGCATCGACAGTTAAGCTACCAACTTAAAAACCTAGGAATTAGTCCAGCAAAGGGGATTTTTTTCTCTCTCTAGAATGAATTGCCAGTCGTATGAAGCCTCAAACACAGTACCATCAAAACCACCCGATCTCGAACAGAAAAAACCACAAAACATGGCTTGGAAGACAAAGCATCATTCAAAGACATGCCAGTATCCTCAAACCCAATGAATTTTGCATCCAATCTGAACCTATCCCAAATGGAGTTGGCAGAAAATTCCTTAGAAGATGGATCGTTTGAGCATTTAATGAGCTTTAACGCTCGAGGCATCAAATAATTTCCCTAACTAAGGAAGACAGGCAGAGAATTTATGAACCTTGGATATTCTCTATCATTGTGAAGCTCTTCGGAGAGCGTATACTATATCATTATTTGAAAAACTAGATCCAAGATTTGTGGCATCCAACGGAGGCTTTCTCACTAATTGATCTAGGGGAAAACTACTACATCATCAAATTTAATAAGAAGAGAATATGGAGAAGGCCCTTCATCAAGGACCATGGTTTATTAATAGTCACTACCTCTCTATTACGAAATGGAAGTCAAACTTTGTAGCCACCAAAGACAAATTAACTGTTTCAGCGGTATAGATTAGATTACGACAACTACGACTGAATTTTACGATAGGAAAATCTTTAAAAAAAATTGGGAATGCTATTGGGCGTTTTATTAAAAATCGATGCATGTACATCAACCACGGTCCGAGGTCATTATGCTAGGCTTTGTGTAGAAATACCATTGAAGTTTCCAGTCCAACCTTTTATCTACATTGGTTGCCATAAACAATACATTCACTATAACGCCAAAAATTTCCTATGCAAAAACTGTGGAAAACTCGGACATATATTAGGCCAGTGCATTTATATACAGAAGGAAAATAGGGAAAGATCATCCCCAGACAAGGAACGGTCAACCGCAATATAAATTAGACCTAACTAAGTTAGACAATCCGCTATTAGATAGTGAAATCACGAGGGCAATTTTTCGTTTAAACTTTTTAAAATTCCGAGGCCGGATGGCCTTCACCCTTTTTTCTTCCAAAGTTATTGGAATATTATAGGGCAATCTGTCAAGAACCTTTATCATTAGATTTTTAAAAATCAAGAAATCCCAAAAGACATGAACAAAACCTACCTTTTCCTGATTCCAACAATCCCAAATGCTAACAATATCAAGAACTTTAGGCCTATTGGCCTTTGCAATACTATCTACAAAACGGTTACTAAAATCCTTGCTGTAAGCACGTGATTTTTGCCCAATATGAGAATTACTCCCAAAAATTCAAAAATAAAATGATTTTTCTTTGGTGTGCAATTTTGTGATATTTTGTGATATTTTGAATAATTATTTGTATTTGTCTGTGCATGTTTATTTGTTAAATTAATAAAGATACAAAAATATGTCGCATTTTGCATGTAGGATTTAATTCTATAATTTTTAGTAATTAAATTTGTTTTACAAAAAAATAAAATTACAAAAATAGGCATCGTTTGCATTTTTAGCATTTAATATCCAAATATACAATTTTATGCTTAATTATTACTTAATTGTCCGTTAATTGTTATTGGGAGTTAATTTGCACTTTTATAACTTAATTTAGTTCTTAATAATAAGTTAAGTATTTTTATAATTTTGTTTTAGAGAAATAAAAGAAGAAAAGAGAGCGAAAATATAAAGAAAGTCGGAATTGGGTCTCTTTTTCGATTTCAAGCCACAGGCCCAAAAAATGGCCCAATCTTCCCTACGACCCAGTCCATTTCGAACTGGGTCGACCCAGTCCATAACCCAACACCCCTATTATCTTACAAACAACACAAAACAAAAGAAAAAAGAAGAAAAAACCCTAAAAAACTAAGAAGTCATCTGCCCCCACCCCTTCTATCTTTTTCTTCTTCCTCAAGCTTCTCCACCTCCCATGGCTTCCCTTTTCCTTCAACCTCAAGAAGCCATGTCTACACACACACACACGCACGTCACCCTCACGACCCCAGCTCAACCAAACGACCTCCGAATGCGACCGAACCAACAACCTTCTCCAACCCTGGCGTTGCTTCGTCTTCGACAACCAACAACCAGTCCGTCGAGCTCCACCATGAAAGCCCACAGTTGAGATTTCCGCTGCTGCTTCTCCATCGCAGCTGCTTCCCGCGTCCGCCATTGACGCAGCCATTTCTGCTCCTTCACCTGCTGCTCGACGTGCGTTGCTGCCATGGTTGTCGTTGCTGCTGCTATCACTGCTTGGACGCAGCTGCTTCTGCTTCCCCTTCGTCACTTCATCTGCTTCAAGCAGCCCACACGACCCTACTGTGCACGACGAGCAGCCGAGGTTAAAACAAACCACGCTGTTGCGTCGACTATTGCTTCACTTCGGCGTCAACTCCAGTCGAGTTCGCGTACATGGATGAGTTTTGGTCGATGTCGTCGATCACTGTTCGAGTTCGTCATTGGTTGGTCGTTGTTCGTCGTTTCAATCCGTTTGGTAGATTTTGAGTTTTATTTTATCCGTATTTTTTGTTTTGATATTTTCGAATCTAAAATCCGCAAATGTTTGTTTTGTTCATGTCTATGGTTAGATACTTGATTTTTGTTTGTTGTTCATCGTTGAAATAATTTTCTAGTGTGTTCATGTGTGTTGTTGAATTAATTTTCAGATTTCAAATGGAAATTAATTAATTTGTTTCATGTTGTTATATATTTTCCAGAAAATTATTAATGTTGTTTGAGTCATTTAAATCTGTCATGGTTGTTATTTTTTTTATAAAAAAAAAATAGATTCATTCATGTTCATACTTTGTTTGGATGATCTTGAATCCGAATTTTGTATAGTTTGATTTCTTGTTTATCATTTATGATTATTTCTTGAATTGGTCTCATAATCTTGTTTAAAGTTTAATATAAGAATTGTTTGTTGTAATGTTGTTAGAGTAGTTGATTTTAAGTTCAATATTATTGAATTTAGAAATCTAAATATACTTGTTTGTTGTTGTTGTTGAATCCGAAAATAGGATTGTTTGTTGCTAAAATATTGTTCAATCAAATTTTAGTTGTTCTTTGTTGAAGAAATCATGTTCATGTGATTTGTTGTTGAAATATTGAAGAAATCATGTTCATGAAATTTGTTGTTTGAACATTGTTAGAAATTAATCATATTGTCTATATTTTGGTTAAGTTTGATTAATTGATGTGTTATAGCTGATGGGTAGTTTGGTAATTTATAGTACTTTCGGGGGTACAATAGTAATTTGCAATAGGGTCGGAGGGGTAGTTTAGAAATTGTACATTTTATAATTGTTTATATGAAGCATGGGGGACAAAATGAAATAGGGTGGGTTGTGATATAGTTGTTTAATATAAAAGGGGGACAAGACAAAATTTAGCGGGGGGAATCTTGAATTATTTTATGTTAGGCATGGGGGACAAAATATAATGGGGTGGTGTGATATGTTTATTTAATGTAATGGGGATGAGTGAGAAGATAATGAGTTTGGTAGAGAAAAAGTATTGATTTTAATTAATTGAAGGATTTATGGGATGGGTTATATAAGTAGAAGTCTTGAAATCAAAAAAAAAAGCTACAGACAGAGAAAAAACACAGATAAGAGAAAGAAATCTGAGAAGAAAAATAGAAGAGAGAAAAAAGGGCTGAACATTTAAGAGAGAGAAAAATTCCGAAAAATATTTAAGCTTTCAAAATAAAAATAAAAACTAAAAAATCTTCTGCTTTCTTTCTTTGTTTGAAATTAGTATTAATGGTTGTTGTTTCATTCAAAGCTTGAAGCTTTTGTTTTTGGGATTACTGTTCTACTGGTTTGCAAACTCTGTTCCTGGGTTGTTACTGCTGCTGGACTGTTGTTGCTGTATTGTTATTACTGTCGCTGATTCTCATCATCATTTTCTTTTGCTTCCAATATCAGGTACATATCTGTAAATTCATGTCATGAAAAGCTTCAACATGGCAAGTAAATGAAGTTTGGAATTATAAGGATGTCTTCTACTCATTTAAATTTTATTAGTTTAAGTTTCAGTTTTGTTTTAGTTGGTTAATATAGTATTATACTTGACATGATAAACTGTTAACTAATTAACCTTCTGGAGTAGTAAATTCCACGATAATCTTATATGTTTTGAGGACTAGTGATGACATTTACTGTTTGAATTGTTGAGATAGGGAACATTGCAGAAAGTTGGCCATTAATTACATTTTGTGATACTGTTGGTTAAGCGTAGGATAGTATGGAAATACCAAGAAACTATATTACTAGCATATCTCGTCCAATATTTGATTTTGTTCAAAGCTAGATGATTGTTAGTTGTATTTTGATCATATATGACGCAATAATGGTTATGTGTATAGTCAATAGTTGAAAGGTGAATTAATATAATCCATTACTATTACAATGCTGGAATATTGCGAACAGGTCATGATGTATGTGTACGTTATATGTGATGTCGTCTTATTAAATCAATTGGTAGATTAGTTCTCTTTCTTAATAACAAATGGCTTAGTTATTTTAGGAACGCGATCAACTCATTTATTTTAATGTATGAAATAATGTCAATGATTTTTTTTTTTTACAAAATATAGAGTTAGTGTTTGCAAATATTCGCATATGCAGAGAATAAGAATTGGTTTATTTATCTCAAACTCAATCTTCGTAAGCAAAATTAACCAAACAATTATAACCTCGGACTAAAAACAAGTGGTGTAAAAGAAGGATGGGATTTATAGATTGTAACATTTTAAGTCAAAAAAATGTGTAAATAGCGTTTGCTCCAAATATAACAATGAAAATTCTTCGAAAAATATTACTTCGTTTATTAAATCAATTGTTTTCCTAAGTTTTATACGCAATTCGCTTTTTGGGTAGATAAATATTGTATTTACAATAAAAATGGTAGTATTAATCACACGTTGTTTATTTTTAGTTATTTTTTACTCTTTAAATTCGAATGGTTTTTGAGGAATATAATTCACACGTAAAAATATAATTTGCGGTTAACACTTAATGAATTGTGAATTCTTTTCAAGGAATTTAGAGGCATCTCAAATAGTGATTCTCCATGACTCTTACATTTAAAAATAGATGGATGCAACAAACATTTGTAGAGAATTTATATTACTGTCAAGAATATTTGCATAATTAGGGATGCGTTCGCGTGACTTGATTATACTTCTAAAGGCAATTTGGATTATGCGTTCGCGCAACTTCGAGCAAATTTTTAATAAAAATAAATTCGTCGGAGGATCTTAAATTAATTTCATAAAACCCGAGATGTGCGGTTCACTACTTAATCATACAAAAAGTGCGAATGTTCTTGATTTTATTTAAAACACAATTTCGAAAAAATAATTATTTTATAATAAATATATTATCAATATCATTGTGTACACGTACGCGTGACACGATTTTTCACGTTAAAAAATATATAATATATAAAACGAATACACGTATGCGTGATTCGATTCGAAGAAGGGTCTTTAATTATAAACAATCTAAACAAGAAGCGATAACAAAATCATGCAATAAAAAATGTAAAATCGAGATAATTAAGCCAAGAATAAAAACAGTTAAGCGACCGTGCTAGAACCACGGAATTCGGAAATGCCTAACACCTTCTTCCGGATTAACAGAATTCCTTACTCAGGATTTCTGGTTCGCAGAATAATAAACAGAGTCATATTCTCCTCGATTCAGGGATTAAAATTGGTGACTTGGGACGCCTTAAAATTTCCAAGTGGCGACTCTAAAACAAACAAACAAATCCCGTTTCGACTGTCCTTTAATTGGAGAAAACTCCCCTTCAACCCTCGCGGGGGCGGAAAAGGAGGTGTGACAGCTCTGGCGACTCTGCTGGGGATTGAATATTAACCCAGAACCACTGGTTCAGGGTTCAAGAATTCGAGCTTAAAATAACTGTTATAGTTGGCTTTATTTATTATCTGATATATGCCTAATGTGCTAAATGATGCTTTTACCGCTTTAATATTATTTGAATTGTGTATATAAAACTGCTACGAAACCCTTCTTCTTTCTGAGTCTTCTGAATTTATGGTGTACACGTGTGCGTGACCCACCTTTCTGTTAGAAGTCATACCAAATAAGACGAAGTTGGGACAAGTAACTAGGCCGGGCAGACTTTCGTGCTCCCGGTACGTTGCCCCTATTTCGGCTCAAGCTGTCCACTTGGGTAAGCCAGGGCTAGAACAATATGCCTCAGGTTTTTTCACTTAGAATAACTCAGCTTCATGCCGGATCCCTAGTAGGAACGTTTGTTTGCATCACGTGCATTTGACTTTGGAGGCTCAACACAGGGGTTGGGTCTGTCTAGGACAGGTGTACCAAAAATGAAAATGACCATCCTGATGCATCTTACTTGCTGCTACTTGCGCATTTATTTGATCCGGATTTGTGTGTTGACTAACTTTTGAATATCAGGAATGATATTTTGAAATTGAAAAAAAAATAGCGGTTAGGGAATTGATTTCTTATTTTTGAAAAAAAAAACCAATGCCCAAATACTGTCAAAACTCTGCCGAAATTTTGAGAAAATGAAAAAAAAATATTTATTAGTTTGTTTTAATAAAAGCAAAGAAAAATAGAAAGAGAAAAAAAGAAAATTGTTGTTCTGTCTTATTTTTCAAATATATATATATATATATATATATATATAAAGGAAAATAGTTTGTCTTCCCCTAAAAATGACAATGAAAAAGAGTCTTACTTTTAAAATAGTTTTATTTATTTGTTTCTGAAAAATTCAAAATGAAAATGAAAAGAGTCGTGCTTTGAAAGTGGTTTTGTTATTTGTTGAAAAAAAATCCTGTTTTAAAATAGTTCGGTTAATTGCCCGAACTACGCGGGTTTGATTCTCACCGGATGTGAGATACGTAGGAAACCCTCATCGGGTCCAACCCCCTTTTTGCTAAAATATCCAAAAACCAATAAATAAATAAATAACGTGTCAAAATTTTAATTTTGTCATAAATAAGTCGGGCGGTGTTCAGCCTCCCCTTTTGCTAAAAAAAAATAGCCAAAAAATATATATATATGTCAAATTTTAATTTTGTAAGAAGTCGGGTGACGCTGTTTTGTCAAGACATAGCCGAATGTTCCCGAAAAGGACGCCGGAAGGCTGACTTTGCATAAACAGCCACCTTTTGGGTCATGTTTAGGATTTTGGTCCAGTTGACCCACACAGCCTTAAAAATCTTCGTCCCCGAGGCGCTGAAGGGCCGTGTTTGCAACACCACGTTTTCATTGTAATTTGAAAAAAAAACAAAGAGTCAACGGTCAGGGTGAATACCGTTTGAATTTTGTCATAATAAGCCGAGCCAGCTTCGGCCGCGTCTTAAACCGTTCTTGCCGAAATAGCCTCAGAGTATCTTTCAGTTGTCGAAAGGCTATTTTCGTAAAAGAACGGACAAGTGTGTAAAGTGTCATAAAATAATCCTCTCCGGCCTCAAAATTTGGACGGGGCCACATTTGCAAAAAATAACCGTTTGGTTGCATTTGTCAAACGGAGAAAGGAAGCTGGCCGTTTGTTTTGGAGTTTGTAAAACTTTTGATTATAATATGTGGGTCGTTTGATTTTCAAGTTTGTAGGTCATTTTTAAACCTTTGAAACCCAATATGAAAATTGAAAAAAAAATGATTAGTATTGCTTATCTTTTATTGGTCCGAACTACGCAAGGTCTGATTCATGCGGGGTCATGATACGTAGGCAATCTCCATAAGATTCGACCACAACAAAAAATGAAAAAAAAATGAAAACAAAAATCGAAAAAAATGAAAAAAAAATGAAAAAAAAATCGAAAAAAGAAGAAAAATGAAAAAAAGAAAAAGAAAAAAAAGGGGAAAGATGTTGTTAATAATGAGGACCGCCTGAGTCCATTCTAACCTGTTTTGCTTTGAATCACAAAGAAAGTTAGGTGGTTGGTTTGTGGTAAGCCGGAAATACAAGACCCAGAAGCACACTTTGCGGGGATCAGGCCTGATAGCAGAAGCACTCGAATCCTATTGGGACTTGTTGACTAAGGTTGATGATATCGAAGTTGGAAATGGTCTAGACAATACTGATGCAAAGCTCAGTGGCTAAAGATGCCAATTTTGATAAAGTGGGAGGACGCTCCGTTCCTTGGTTAGCAAAAGAGAAGCTGGTGGTGTCTTATTTTGTTGTCATTTCTGTTGTCCGGATTATTCTTAGGGTTGTAATCCGAATATTGTCTTGTGTCAAACCTTCTTATCTTTCCAGTTTGTCATATCAATTTGTTTAAGTTTTGTCAAGGCTGTGTTAGGATTTTATTCTGGTTGTTTTGTTTGTTTTATTATTCAAACCATTTCGCCGGTAGTCTAATACAAAAGCCGGTCTTTTATTATTTCCAGTCATCTTTTTGTTTAGTCCTTTTGTCATTTTTGTTCAATGCCGATTCTAGGGACATGACATGCGCACACAGTTTGGGCCTAATCTTAAAAGTTAATCATAAAACCCTCGGAAGGTGATCAAAGCATTTAAAGGAAATAAGAACGGTTTGAGATTATTTGAAGCCCGAGTCATGTGGAACTGGGGCAAGTAAAACATAAAGAAAACCGTTAAATGCAAGATTCGCCAAATTGGCATGAGGGTCGTTCATGAGAGTGAGAGTGTCGCCCAGCAGTGCTTTAGAAATGACAAATGAAAAAGCAAGTGTTTAACATAATTGTCAAGTCCAGCACCATCGGAAGAGACTATAAATCTATGTTCAATTGTGTTGTTTGCACTTGGCATGTTTTGAAGACTGGAATGACGAAGGCATTTTGTTCTGCTACCTAAACACTTTATCCTTCGTTACCCCTTTTGAGCCTTATTTATTTTCTTTCATACTCCTCGTTCGGAATTAATAGCAACGACTAGGAAATACGAGCCTGGAAGGTAAAGAAAAAATCAAAAAACAAAAAACGAAAAAAAAAAAGAAAAGAAAAGAAAAATGATAACAAAAAAAAACAAAAACAAAAAAAAAACAAAAGAAAGTCAAATGACAAAGAGGAGTTGGGAACTACGTTTGACCTGATTCCTCAAAGAGGATACGTAGGCGCTTCACGGCTCGGTCATAGGGTGCATAGTGTGCATAATGTGCATGGTATGCATGGTGTAATAAATAAATAAAAATAAATAAATAAATAAATAATCCCCAAGCAAGAAACTGGGGCAAGGGTTGCGCTTGTTGTAAACAAATATGATTTCGAAGGTTGTAATTTTTAAACCCCAAATTTATTTGTTTTTGAGCCTTTAATACCCTTTCTTTCTAAACCTATCCAAAAAAAAAACCACATTACGGTCCAAAGAAAGACCTTCTGACCAGTCTGCAAAAGATGCCAAGTCAGATAAATGAGAGTCTTACCGGCGAACATAACATTCTGTTCCACAGCAGAAAGGACTCTAATCTCCAGCAGAGAGAGTCATACCGACAACACTCCAAATCCCCAGCTGGAAAGTGATACAAATGAGAGAGTCTTATCGGTGAAAATCTTCGCAGACACCATAAGGAGATGAAAGCTGAGAGAAAAACCAAAATGAGAGAGGCTTGATAGTGAAAACCCTTCGGGCACTACAGGTCGAATAAGATTGGGAATCAGATGGGGAATTGCCAATTGAAGGTCTTGAAAAACGATTGACAGCAGAGGATGGGCCATATGTGCATGTCATGACCATTAGAGTCGGTATTTGCGTTTGATAGGTTTTTATTTATAGTTTCTTTTGTTAAAGAGTCATCTTTTTCCGTTGTCTTTTATTCTGTTCCCTTTTATCTTTTCCTTTCATAGAAATTTCCCCAGTAGAGTCTGTTTGGTCAGAACCAGTGGGAAATGACTTCAAAATAGGCCATCAGCTTTCCAAGATAAGATCTGACTAATACATCCAAGTGATATAGTCAGGAAGGAACAAGCGCGAGGCCAATGTCAAGAAAGATATCCCCAGCAAAAGGGAATTGACAAAAGGATCGACGAGTGTCAAGAGGGATATCCTTGCCGAAATCAAAGGTTATTAAACCTCAAGACCAGAGCCCGTGGACAAACAAGGAGAGCAATAAGCATGATTTGGGAAATTTATGCGAGACTAAAAGGTCGGGAAAATACAAGTTTCCGAGCCATGCCACGAAAGAAGAGGGATATCCCCAGCGGAAAGGGATTATCCCCAGCAAATAATATCATCCCCAACAAGTTGTGGAACGCAGAGCAAGGAGGGAGAAAGGGAAAACCATCCCAGTAGGAGTATCACAACCAACCACCGCATTTTAAACTAACAAATTTTGTTTAATTTGAAACAGGTAAAGGAAATGGCATTGATGACAGAAATGCATGCCATAAGGGAGACTGTCAAACTGGGGCAGAAAATTTTCCTTTCATTTGGAAAATTTTCTGGAAGTCAGATACCCATTCGGGGTAGAATGAATATAGCACCAGTCTCAAGGGAAGTGGTCTTTGAACCAGTTTTACCCCCAGCATAACAAGTTTTAATAAAAGAAGTTGTTCCCCAGCAGACAGAACAAAGGGATGACATTTGTGCTCAGAAAAGCAAAAACCATTATCATCCCCAGCAGCTTCCAGAAGAATGAAGCATCGATTTGAAGGGATAAAACTCCTCAGCAGCGTTATCCTCAACAACGTTATCCCAAGAAGATAACACTTATATCCCCAGCAGTGTTGAAAAAAAAACCCCAAAAAGAAAACCTAGAGTCAAAATCTTGGTCTGATGAAATTGTTCTCCCAAGATAAAATCTTAGTCGGATGAATCTTTCTCCTAAGATCACAACAAAATGGACCTAGTCTGACGATTTATCTCCTAGAGTCAAAATCTTGGTCTGATGAAATTGTTCTCCCAAGATAAAATCTTAGTCGGATGAATCTTTCTCCTAAGATCACAACAAAATGGACCTAGTCTGACGATTTATCTCCTAGAGTCAAAATCTTGGTCTGATGAAATTTTTCTCCCAAGATAATATAATAAAATCTTAGTCCGATGAATCTTTCTCCTAAGATCACAACAAAATGGACCTAGTCTGACGATTTATCTCCTAGAGTCAAAATCTTGGTCTGATGAAATTTTTCTCCCAAGATAATATAATAAAATCTTAGTCGGATGAATCTTTCTCCTAAGATCACAACAAAATGGACCTAGTCTGACGATTTATCTCCTAGAGTCAAAATCTTGGTCTGATGAAATTTTTCTCCCAAGATAATATAATAAAATCTTAGTCGGATGAATCTTTCTCCTAAGATCACAACAAAATGGACCTAGTCTGACGATTTATCTCCTAGAGTCAAAATCTTGGTCTGATGAAATTTTTCTCCCAAGATAATATAATAAAATCTTAGTCGGATGAATCTTTCTCCTAAGATCACAACAAAATGGACCTAGTCTGACGATTTATCTCCTAGAGTCAAAATCTTGGTCTGATGAAATTTTTCTCCCAAGATAATATAATAAAATCTTAGTCGGATGAATCTTTCTCCTAAGATCACAACAAAATGGACCTAGTCTGATGATTTATCTCCTAGAGTCAAAATCTTGGTCTGATGAAATTTTTCTCCCAAGATAATATAATAAAATCTTAGTCGGATGAATCTTTCTCCTAAGATCACAACAAAATGGACCTAGTCTGACGATTTATCTCCTAGAGTCACAATCTTGGTCCGATGAAATTTTTCTCCCAAGATAATAATAATATCCAAATCTTAGTCTGATGAATCTTTCTCCTAAGATACTAAAAAAAAGAAGTTTGAATTGAAAAAAAATGGTTGAAGTCAGGAAAAAAAAGAAGAAGTTTGAATTGAAAAAAAATGGTTGAAGTCAGGAGCCCCCTGAAGAATAGAATGGCGATTTATTGGTTGAAATCAGGAGCCCCCTGAAGAATAGAATGACGATTTATTGGTTGAAGTCAGGAGCCCGCCTGAAGAGAGGAAAGGCATTTTTAAAAGTTGTTGAAATCTCGCCAACCTAAAGAAAGGAATGGCGATGTATTGGTTGAAGTCAGGAGCCCGCCTGAAGAGAGGAATGGCGATTATTTTCAAAGTTGTTGTTGAAGTCAGGAGCCCGCCTGAAGAGAGGAATGACGATTTATTTTCAAAGTTGAGGTTGAAGTCAGGAGCCCGCCTGAAGAGAGGAAAGGCGTTTTTAAAAGTTGTTGAAATCTCGCCAACCTAAAGAAAGGAATGGTGATGTATTAGTTGAAGTCAGGAGCCCGCCTGAAGAGAGGAAAGGCGTTTTTAAAAGTTGTTGAAATCTCGCCAACCTAAAGAAAGGAATGGCGATGTATTGGTTGAAGTCAGGAGCCCGCCTGAAGAGAGGAAAGACGTTTTTAAAAGTTGTTGAAATCTCGCCAACCTAAAGAAAGGAATGGCGATGTATTAGTTGAAGTCAGGAGCCCGCCTGAAGAGAGGAAAGGCGTTTTTAAAAGTTGTTGAAATCTCGCCAACCTAAAGAAAGGAATGGCGATGTATTAGTTGAAGTCAGGAGCCCGCCTGAAGAGAGGAAAGGTATTTTTAAAAGTTGTTGAAATCTCGCCAACCTAAAGAAAGGAATGGCGATGTATTGGTTGAAGTCAGGAGCCCCCTGAAGAATAGAATGGCGATTTAGTGGTTGAAGTCAGGAGCCCGCCTGAAGAGAGGAATGACGATTATTTTCAAAGTTGTTGTTGAAGTCAGGAGCCCTCCTGAAGAGAGGAATGGCGATTTATTTTCAAAGTTGTTGTTGAAGTCAGGAGCCCGCCTGAAGAGAGGAATGACGTTTATTTTCAAAGTTGTTGTTGAAGTTGGGAGCCCGCCCATAGAACAGAGGCATACAATTCAGTCTTTATATTTCAAGCATTGAAGTTGGGAGCCCGCCCAGATAACAGAGGCATACATTTCAGTCTTTAATTTTCAAGTATTGAAGTTGAGAGCCCGCCCATACAACAGAGACATACATTTTAAGATCAAGTCAAAGGACAATAAAACAGAGGGTTACAATAGGAATCCCCAGTAGGAAACAATAAAAATCCCCAGCACCAGGAAGCAGAAGGGTGCAACAAGAGGTCACAGTACAAACTCAAGTACATGTGTCAAAAGAATAAAAGCACCGGAAGAAATGCAAGCAGACAAGAAAGCAAGGCAACAAAAACAAATTGCAGTCTAGCCTAGCTTCTTGTTTTCTTTTAAGTACGGTGTAACAAGGAGATCGGTAAGCAGTAGTAATAGCATGCAACAACAGTAACAATGCAGTCCCACGGTAGTCCCAGCTACCAAAATTTCCTGAACTACATTGACCTGATTCCTGTTTAGCCCAGGATATGCAGGAAACCTTTGAAGCAAAGGTTCGGTCAAATCTTTTTCAAAAAAAATGCTTCATACGGAGTACTCAGATGGGCAAAAATCGCTCGCTTTATCTTTGCACGAAAACCCTTCGTGTCTTCGGGCAAAGAGGGGCAGCTGTAAGCACGTGATTTTTGCCCAATATGAGAATTACTCCCAAAAAATTCAAAAATAAAATGATTTTTCTTTGGTGTGCAATTTTGTGATATTTTGTGATATTTTGAATAATTATTTGTATTTGTCTGTGCATGTTTATTTGTTAAATTAATAAAAATACAAAAATATGTCGCATTTTGCATGTAGGATTTAATTCTACAATTTTTAGTAATTAAATTTGTTTTACAAAAAAATAAAATTACAAAAATAGGCATCGTTTGCATTTTTAGCATTTAATATCCAAATATACAATTTTATGCTTAATTATTACTTAATTGTGCGTTAATTGTTATTGGGAGTTAATTTGCGCTTTTATAACTTAATTTAGTTCTTAATAATAAGTTAAGTATTTTTATAATTTTGTTTTAGAGAAATAAAAGAAGAAAAGAGAGCGAAAATATAAAGAAAGTCGGAATTGGGCCTCTTCTTCGATTTCAAGCCACAGGCCTAAAAATGGCCCAATCTTCCCTACGACCCAGTCCATTTCGAACTGGGTCGACCCAGTCCATAACCCAACACCCCTATTATCTTACAAACAACACAAAACAAAAGAAAAAAGAAGAAAAAACTCTAAAAAACTAAGAAGTCATCCGCCCCCACCCCTCCTATCTTCTTCTTCTTCCTCAAGCTTCTCCGCCTCCTATGGCTTCCCTTTGCCTTCAACCTCAAGAAGCCATGGCTACACACACACACGCACGTCACCCTCACGACCCCAGCTCAACCAAACGACCTCCGAACGCGACCGAACCAACAACCTTCTCCAACCCCGTCGTTGCTTCGTCTTCGACAACCAACAACCAGTCCGTCGAGCTCCACCATGAAAGCCCACAGTTGAGATTTCCGCTGCTGCTTCTCCGTCGCAGCTGCTTCCCGCGTCCGCCATTGACGCAGCCATTTCTGCTCCTTCACCTGCTGCTCGACGTGCGCTGCTGCCATGGTTGTCGTTGCTGCTGCTATCACTGCTTGGACGCAGCTGCTTCTGCTTCCCCTTCGTCACTTCGTCTGCTTCAAGCAGCCCACACGACCCTACTGTGCACGACGAGCAGCCGAGGTTAAAACAAACCACGCTGCTACGTCGACTATTGCTTCACTTCGGCGTCAACTCCAGTCGAGTTCGCGTACATGGATGAGTTTTGGTCGATGTCGTCGATCACTGTTCGAGTTCGTCGTTGGTTGGTCGTTGTTCGTCGTTTCAATCCGGTTGGTAGATTTTGAGTTTTATTTTATCCGTATTTTTTGTTTTGATATTTTCGAATCTAAAATCCGCAAATGTTTGTTTTGTTCATGTCTATGGTTAGATACTTGATTTTTGTTTGTTGTTCATCGTTGAAATAATTTTCTAGTGTGTTCATGTGTGTTGTTGAATTAATTTTCAGATTTCAAATGGAAATTAATTAATTTGTTTCATGTTGTTATATATTTTCCAGAAAATTATTAATGTTGTTTGAGTCATTTAAATCCGTCATGTTTGTTGTTTTTTTTTAAAAAAAAATAGATTCATTCATGTTCATACTTTGTTTGGATGATCTTGAATCCGAATTTTGTATAGTTTGATTTCTTGTTTATCATTTATGATTATTTCTTGAATTGGTCTCATAATCTTGTTTAAAGTTTAATATAAGAATTGTTTGTTGTAATGTTGTTAGAGTAGTTGATTTTAAGTTCAATATTATTGAATTTAGAAATCTAAATATACTTGTTTGTTGTTGTTGTTGAATCCGAAAATAGGATTGTTTGTTGCTAAAATATTGTTCAATCAAATTTTAGTTGTTCTTTGTTGTTCAATTTGTGTTCATGTGATTTGTTGTTGAAATATTGAAGAAATCATGTTCATGAAATTTGTTGTTTGAACATTGTTAGAAATTAATCATATTGTCTATATTTTGGTTAAGTTTGATTAATTGATGTGTTATAGCTGATGGGTAGTTTGGTAATTTATAGTACTTTCGGGGGTAAAATAGTAATTTGCAATAGGGTCGGAGGGGTAGTTTAGAAATTGTACATTTTGTAATTGTTTATATGAAGCATGGGGGACAAAATGAAATAGGGTGGGTTGTGATATAGTTGTTTAATATAAAAGGGGGACAAGACAAAATTTAGTGGGGGGAATCTTGAATTATTTTATGTTAGGCATGGGGGACAAAATATAATGGGGTGGTGTGATATGTTTATTTAATGTAATGGGGATGAGTGAGAAGATAATGAGTTTGGTAGAGAAAAAGTATTGAAATTAATTGAAGGATTTATGGGATGGGTTATATAAGTAGAAGTCTTGAAATCAAAAAAAAAAGCTACAGACAGAGAAAAAACACAAATAAGAGAAAGAAATCTGAGAAGAAAAGAAGAGAGAAAAAAGGGCTGAACATTTAAGAGAGAGAAAAATTCCGAAAAATATTTAAGCTTTCAAAATAAAAATAAAAACTAAAAAATCTTCTGCTTTCTTTCTTTGTTTGAAATTAGTATTAATGGTTGTTGTTTCATTCAAAGCTTGAAGCTTTTGTTTTTGGGATTACTGTTCTACTGGTTTGCAAACTCTGTTCCTGGGTTGTTACTGCTGCTGGACTGTTGTTGCTGTATTGTTATTACTGTCGCTGATTCTCATCATCATTTTCTTTTGCTTCCAATATCAGGTACATATCTGTAAATTCATGTCATGAAAAGCTTCAACATGGCAAGTAAATGAAGTTTGGAATTATAAGGATGTCTTCTACTCATTTAAATTTTATTAGTTTAAGTTTCAGTTTTGTTTTAGTTGGTTAATATAGTATTATACTTGACATGATAAACTGTTAACTAATTAACCTTCTGGAGTAGTAAATTCCACGATAATCTTATATGTTTTGAGGACTAGTGATGACATTTACTGTTTGAATTGTTGAGATAGGGAACATTGCAGAAAATTGGCCATTAATTAAATCTTGTGATACTATTGGTTAAGCGTAGGATAGTATGGAAATACCAAGAAACTATATTACTAGCATATCTCGTCCAATATTTGATTTTGTTCAAAGCTAGATGATTGTTAGTTGTATTTTGATCATATATGGCGCAATAATGGTTATGTGTATAATCAATAGTTGAAAGGTGAATTGATATAATCCGTTACGATTACAATGTTGGAATATTGCGAACAGGTCATGATGTATGTTTACGTTATATGTGATGTCGTCTTATTAAATCAATTGGTAGATTAGTTCTCTTTCTTAATAACAAATGGCTTAGTTATTTTAGGAACGCGATCAACTCATTTCTTTTAATGTATGAAATAATGTCAATGATTTTTTTTTACAAAATATAGAGTTAGTGTTTGCAAATATTCGCATATGCAGAGAATAAGAATTGGTTTATTTATCTCAAACTCAATCTTCGTAAGCAAAATTAACCAAACGATTATAACCTCGGACTAAAAACAAGTGGTGTAAAAGAAGGATGAGATTTATAGATTGTAACATTTTAAGTCAAAAAAATGTGTAAATAGCGTTTGCTCCAAATATAACAATGAAAATTCTTCGAAAAATATTACTTCGTTTATTAAATCAATTGTTTTCCTAAGTTTTATACGCAATTCGCTTTTTGGGTAGATAAATATTGTATTTACAATAAAAATGGTAGTATTAATCACACGTTGTTTATTTTTATTTATTTTTTACTCTTTAAATTCGAATGGTTTTTGAGGAATATAATTCACACGTAAAAATATAATTTGCGGTTAACACTTAATGAATTGTGAATTCTTTTCAAGGAATTTAGAGGCATCTCAAATAGTGATTCTCCATGACTCTTACATTTAAAAATAGATGGATGCAATAAACATTTGTAGATAATTTATATTACTGTCAAGAATATTTGCATAATTAGGGATGCGTTCGCGTGACTTGATTATACTTCTAAAGGCAATTTGGATTATGCGTTCGCGCAACTTCGAGCAAATTTTTAATAAAAAGAAATTCGTCGGAGGATCTTAAATTAATTTCATAAAACCCGAGATGTGCGGTTCACTACTTAATCATACAAAAAGTGCGAATGTTCTTGATTTTATTTAAAACACAATTTCGAAAAAAATAATTATTTTATAATAAATATATTATCAATATCATTGTGTACACGTACGCGTGACACGATTTTTCACGTTAAAAAATATATAATATATAAAACGAATACACGTATGCGTGATTCGATTCGAAGAAGGGTACCAACACAAATTTCTGTGAACCAAGTCGAGGGATTAGGCAAGGTGACCCTATATCGTCATATATTTTTATTCTCTATATGGAAATGTTATTTAGATACATTAATCACCAAGTAGATATTCACAATTGGGACCCTATTGCTAATGGAAGGAAAAGCCCTTATTTTTCACACCTGTTTTTCGTAGATGACCTTACATTAATGGCAAAAGCAAATAACAAATGATGCCAAGCCATTAAAATGGGTCTAGACTATTTTTGTAGCCTATCAGGACAATGTATAAACGCTACAAAATCAAAAATTCTTTTGTCAAACAACTGCTTGCCACACATAGTTAAGCATATTACCAGTAGCTTAGGTGTTAAGAAAAGTGAATCATTTGGTTCCTATTTAGGATTCCCAATCCTAAACAAAAATCCTAGACAAGCCGACTACCATTTCATAATTGATAAAATGGGGGTAAAACTGGCATCCTGGAAAATCAGGTTTATTAATATTGCGGGAAGAACCACACTAGCCCAATCTTGCCTAAATTCAATCTCAAACCATTATATGCAATATACCCTTCTACCAAAAAGCCCTTGAAAAATATGGGGCATTACTACAGAAAAGAAAAAACTCCATCTAATCAAATGGTCTAACGTTTGCCAACCAAAGTCCAATAGGGGTCTAGGCAATCGTAATGCTAGTGCAAAAAATATTTGCCTCTTAACAGGCATAGCGTGGAGACTTCTCACTAACGCAACAACCCCATGTACAAAGCTTATTATCACCTTGTATGACACTAGTACAGCCAAGAATACACATTTCTTTATTTGAAAAAGTATTAAAAAGGATGAGAGATTTGCTCAAAAGGCATTACTTGGTCACCTCACTATCAAACTAACATGAATATATGGCAAATTAATTGGATACCCAATACAAAAAGCCTTAGGAACTCTATTGAAGGCCCTCTCTCAGCTACTGATTATTTTTTTAAAATTAGGGATATCCATAGCGACCACAAATGGGATCTCACAAAATTCTCTATAAATCTCCCCAATGATATCAAAGAAAATATTTCTAAAGCCAGAATTCGTACGAAGGGACCAATTTGTGACATTCCTATATAGTCCCTCAGTCCCTCACCACAAAGGGCATTTTTACCACAAAATCCTAGTACGATCTAATTGAACCACCGTTAACACAACAATTGGAGTTCAAATGGTATTGGGAATTAAATTGTCCTAATAAGAATAAGTTCTTCTTATGGCAATGCCTCCACAACAGACTACCATGTAGAGCGTATTTAGCCCATATAGGTATTAACATAAATCTCATGTGCCCCATCTGTAAAAGAAATGAGGAGTCCATCAATCACATTTTTTTCAATTGTAAAACCACTAAAAAAAATTTGGAGAGCTTGGGATGGTCAGAATTCTATAAACCAATGAGCAGTCACTGGCTTTTACAAATAAAAGATTTTGATTGCATTCTAAAAGATGACAATATTAATTGGAAATCCTTTTCTCCTTTTGCTCTTTGAAATATTTGGTTGAATAGAAATAGTAATAACCAAAACAATACTGACACTCCTATCAATATCGATCATATGAAGCAAAGAGCAATAGAATTCAAGCTCCTAAATGGAAGTAGTCACAGCCCTATTAAGAAAATGACTATCAATATAAAATGGCACAAACCTCCGAAAGGCTGGTACAAATTAAATATACATGCGAGCTACAAGAATAACAATCAAAAGAGTAACCTGGGAGGTGTATTAAAAAACACAAAAGGAAATTGGGTGGTAGGTTTTACAAAATCTACTTATACAAATGGTTCACTAGAGGCAGAAATCAAAGCTCTCCTTGAGGGACTCCAAACGGCGCAAGAATGGACAATGTTCCCACTGGAGATTGAAACAGATTCCACTGAGGCAATCCATTCTATACAACAAGGCAATAGACTATATGACGATATTGTTAATGAATGCAAGTTGTTAATGCACCAGGAAAAGGAAGTGGTCTTCCGATTCGTCTTCAGGCAAGGGAATAAAGTGGCACGCCAACTAGCAAAGGAGGCTTATGCACAAACAAGGGTGAAGAAGTATTATGTACAACCTCCATCTTCTGTTGAATCTTTTGTAATGAAGGACAAAAGGAACAATGTATTTTTGTTAAGTATTTAGCAAATGATGCTTGTAATGTACTAGCATGCCTAGGTAACTAATGTGTCCAATGGCAGATTTAGGATTTTTATAATATGGGTGCACCACTAAAAGGAGAAAAAAGAAGAAGTATTAAGTGGGATTTGATCCTCAGTCCTCTAGGTAAATAACTTAACATTCAAGCGCACCATTTAGCTTCTTTGGAGCATGAGTGGCAGCAGATAATACTAGACAAATTCTAAAAAAATATCTACATAAAATACTTAATTTGACGGAAACATCATGGGTTCACGGGCCAAGCGGACTATTTGACTTACTGAAATCAACCCAAGAAAATCATGCCCCTTCATTTCAACGCGTAGGCTCCACTTGAACAAACCCGAAAACTTGGACTTCGCTGTCCCGTCCCGTTTTACACGCTTACCCAAAATTCAAATATACTTCCTAATCATCTTATGTCTATCATTATATTATTAATTAAGCCCACTAATTAACATACATAATTGTACTTGATGTTGACCAATTCTTTGATTAATATGGAAATAATTAGTGGCACTTGATTGAGTGCTCCCTAAGATATGCACCTTTTTCTTCACTTCATATAATCTCTATTCTTAAACCTCTCCATACTTACAACAATAAGATCTCAAAAAGCATTACAATATTAAAGATTGATCGGACTTCCTTGGAGAAAATTATCAAAGTGGTCCTTAATTAAGTGGTATAATGTATAGTTGTTGGACTATTTTGGTCCTTAGATATATACTTTACTTTTCAAATATTTGGCGAAATTTAACTGAAAAAAACTGACATATTTTTATATTTAAAATAATTTAATTACAAAGTTCTCATTTTATCATAAATGACATGTTTTTATGGACAAAAAAAATCTTATGGCATTTTAATATCACTAGTTTTAAATGTTCTTTTCCTCCTTTCTTAAATTTCATTTCAATCAAATTACGCTAACTCTGAGTTAGGCACGAAGGGAGTAACATTCGGGTCACTTCTGCACATTTTAATAATCTTACAAGAAAATAAATAAATCAAGAGAAGTTTTTTTTTTTTTTTTTTAAAGATAGTGTGCAATGTACTTAAAAAAACAGCGCATTATCTTAGGTGCATATGAAAAGAAATCCACTTGTTTACTTAAACAAACCCAATATAGTTGACCAAATCGACGTCACCACTTTACACTTTGACTCTCCCTTTATAAGCACAAACACCGTCCACATAACTAGCTATATTATTCCCACAAGGCAGAAAATAGAAAGAGTAGCAAAAAATGATGAGAAATAGGAGAGAAGAATTATACGTTACCGTTCCGAGCCTTTTCCGATGTCCGATATCAATGGACGTAATGAAGTCTCCGGTAAGTCTCTGCACCGGCGTCACATACGATCGTAACTCCATTCAAACTTGGCTTTCCCAAGGCCACAATACCTGTCCCGCCACCATGCAAATCCTTCCCTCCACCGATTTCACACCTAACCTCACTCTCCGGCGACTCATCAACGTATGGCTTCAGCATCAGCCAGCCAACTCACCCTCCGCCGCCACCACGCCGTCTTCCTCCTCCGCCGTCTCAAAGTCAGAAGTTCTCGAAATTGTCAAAAATCTCAACGGCGAGAATCGGTTGAGTTCGTTGGTGAAGATTGCGGAGTTCGTGAAGTATTCCGATGAGAATCGGAGATTTTTTGTTAATTCGAGTGGTGCGATAGCGAATGTTGTTGGCGTTTTGGTGGATTCTGATGTGGTTGAGATTTGTGAAACTGTTATTGCGGTTTTGGATTTGGTTGTATTAGAGAATGGAGTTAAAGAGCAGTTGAATAAGGAGGTTTTGCGGAGCGATCGAGATTTTCTCTCAAAGTTTCTACTGATTCTTCGAAAAGGAAAACTGAGTTCGCGCATTCAAACCGCTCGGATTCTGGAATTCATCGCACTAGACGCCGATTCGCAGCGAAAATTCGTTGAGGATCAAGGTTTACTCTACGAATTGCACGTATTCACCCGCACAGAAACCAACAGGTTCGCGGTCGAGGCCGGTTTATCAGCTCTAATCGCGATCTCAACCACCAGACCAGCGAGAAAAGAGCTAGTCCGGTTCGGAATCGTGCAAACCGTCGGGAAAATCCTTAGCGGTTCGGACTCCGCTAGAGTGGTGGTGGAGAAGTCGCTGAAGCTGTTGGAAACGGTGGCGACATGTACGGAAGGGAGGGCGGCGATAGGGAAGGACGAGGAGTGCTTGATGGCAGTAGTTACGAGGCTCATGAAGAGCTCGAGGGCGGCGACAGAGCACGGCGTGACTGTACTGTGGAGCGTATGCTGCTTGGCGCGTGATACGGCGGCGCGTGAGGTTGTAGGGAAGGTCAATGGGCTGACCAAGGTGTTGCTGGTGATGCAGAGTGATTGCTCCACCGGTGCACGGCAGACGTGTGGGGAATTGGTCAAAGCATTGCGAGTGGTGAATAATAATACTAGTAAGAATTATTCAAAGTCGTGTTTGGCGAGTTATGATACCAAGACTACTCACATCATGCCCTACTGAAAATATATTAAATTAAATGCCACTCCTAATTGTTTTGACTGACCAAACCAAAAGAATCAAACACTAGCTTTCTTTATTAGTATTTGTTTTTAGAAATTGGATTAGGTAGATTCATGTTGTAAATTCAAAGAAATTTCGCTAATGATACAATGACATTAAATTGTTCAATACATCAAAAGCTCATGACTATTATTGTTACTGTAACTGGTTATATTGTTGTTGTCGTTTTCTGTATTGGTGGTGGTATTAGGTGTTTTATTTATTTATGGATGATTTGATGTGTTTATTATCAATAGACGTGTAAATATTGATGAAAATTACTATTAAAAAAATACTTATAGTCAAAGTCGTTTAATAGAACCAATACTCTATAGAGTGCTAAAATTTGTCTCAACTGCTACATGTTGGACTATCCATAAAATCATCAAATTTCAAATAAAAATTTATAAAACAAGAAATACTGTAGGATCATCTCCAGTATGTAAATAGGTCCCATCTACGAAACCTTAGTGTGTTTTTGGCTGAGAAATATGGCAGTTCCAGCTAGCACATCCATTTCCATTATAAGGTTTCACTAATCATGACAGGTTTATCGGTTGACTATGCAATAGTAGTAAAATAGATGAGAAAGGTCATTGAGTTGAAAATTCGCAGTCGAACAAGAGAAAAGTAAAAATTGCATCTATATCAATTTTTTTAAAAGTTTTAACTTGTACCCACTTTTTAAATAATTTCAACAATATTTTTCATCCTCCTTCTCCTCCGTTGTTTTCTTCTTCTTCTTCTTTCTTCTGTTGCTGCAGGTGCTGCTATGAAACTTCAGTTCATGGGATGATTGTCATAAACATGTTTATCAGATTATTTAAAAATAAATTATAAATAATTACGTAAGTTAGTAGACAATAATTTGTAAATATTTTCACGTACGTAAGTTAGTAGACAATGACAATTCTGTTCTTTTCACGTTTATTGTTTCCAAAATTTATGATTTAGATACTGTTGGCAATCTGATTATTTATCTAGTATGTTAGAAAGCTTTTTCAAAAACTTCAGCTTATATAGTGCTGAAGTTTTTACAAATGAACTAAATAACTTCAGCATCTTCTGTTGAAGTTTTTGAAAAAGCTTTATGACAAAATTAATGAATCCAGGACAATAAAACTTTAGCTTTTAGTGCTGAAGTTTTTACAAATGAACTAAATAATTTCAGCATCTTCTGCTGAAGTTTTTGAAAAAGCTTATCCAGGACAAAAAAACTTCAGCTTATTTAGTGCTGAAGTTCTTATAAATGAATTAAATAACTTCAGCATCTTCTGCTGGAATTTTTGAAAAAGCTTAATGACAACTAATGAATCCAGGACAAAAAAAACTTCAGCTTATTATGTGCAATTACAAGCAAAAACTTCAGCAAATAGAGAATAAAACTTCAGCTACTATGCTTAAGTTCAACAATTATAAACAAAAACTTCAGCAAATAGAGAACAAAACTTCAGCTACTATGCTAAAGTTCATCAATTACAAACAAAAACTTCAGCACACTTGGTTCAGCACTTGCTACTTCAGGCCCGTCTATTAGAATGCTGAAGTTTTGCGTGATTGTCTTTGCTACTTTAGCCCCGTATACTGAAATTACGCGAAAACGTGGGTACGTTTGCAATTTTTTTTGCAAAACGGGCACAAGTTAAAACGTGACCCAAAAAGCGGGTATAGATGCAAATGCCCCAAAAGAAATGAAGAAGCAAAATAGAAAAAAAATTGGTATAGGCGAGAATTTCCTCTGACCTAACAATGAAATTAATTTGATCGCAATAGCTGAATCCTCATGGCGGCCATAAGAATAGAGGTAATTCACAAATTCATACACTGATACACAAACTAGAAGAATTATAGTAACACAAAATATTATGTGATCAGTATGTATACGGTAGAAATGGGGGCACCCGATTTCGTTCTTCAATAGAAAAGGTGATATAACGTTGAGGGTCTAGGACGTTGAGCTCGGGGTCGAGGTTCCTTTCCAGTACCGGGGTCGAGGTCGAAATCATTTGCTGAGGTCGGAAGAAGGCATACCTCGAGATAATACCGTTATGGTTCAGTAACAGAAAGAGCTAGATACCCGCAACGACCCCAAAGGATCACGGCGTAAATTGCGGAATGGATTGATCCTTGGCGGTTAGAGAGTTGTCAAATATGATTTCCTACTGTAATTAGAAGTGTACCTTATTTAGGACTCCCCTATTATATATAGGGGAGCCCATTCATTTGTATGGGACTTTTTTGACTGATAAGATAATACATACACTTTATTCTCTAGCTATTTTACTCATTGTTCATCAAGAGTTGCTTTGTAACTTGCTATTTCCACTGTTCCACCTTGAGACTGCCATAGCTCGAGGTCGAGATTAGGCTTGCACACTGGTTTGACTTATTTTATTCTTCAATTTATATATTTAATTCCTTGTTTATCAATTGGTATTGGAGTAAATCACATATCCTTAAAACCACAATATAAGTTTAATTGTTACTCGAATTTTAGGGTAAACAGTTTGGCGCCCACCGTGGGGCTAAGGATAATAGTGATTGTTTTAGTGTTGATTCCGAAAATACACGTTATTTTCACACTTGTTCTTATCAAGAATTTTTGTTCTCAGGTTAAAACATGTCAAACTCACAAAACGCACCCCTGCATGGTAATGATGGTCTTGGATTTCACACGGAAAATGATAACGTAATTGCTCTAGGAGCCGGGGTGCCATCGTCTAATCTCAGGGGAATACCAGTCGTCGATCCAGTCGATGTCAATTCACACATTGCTTTGAATGCGTATTTGGGTGCGGACCCCGAAGGGAGTGTGCGCAGGGAAGGCCGATCTGGTGGCCAAGGAACACAGGGCGTAGGAGACGGGGGATTTAGTATCCAGGTAATATTCGAGATGCTGCAGGCCCAGCAGGCCACTATTGCTTAGCTTCAGAGTCAACATAGAACTCCGAGTGTGGTTGAGCCGAAAATCACTCGTCGTACCGAGCTAGTGCCGGAAAGGTCGAATGGTAACGAATCAGGGACTGGTCCTACAATTATGAAAATGCTCGAGGAGCTCACCAAAAGAATTGAGTCGGAAGAAAAGAAAATCGATGATACTGATAAAAAAGTGAAAACATACAACTCCCGTGTCGATCAGATACTGGGGGCATCCCTGATCTTAAAGGGTCTGGATTCAAAAATATTCATGTAGAAGCCTTTTCCTCAGAGTGCGGCTCCAAAGACCATTCCTAAGAAGTTTAGTATGCCAGATATACCTAAATACAACGGGACCACCGATCCTAATGAACATATCACTTCGTACACATGCAGGATAAAGAGAAATGACTTAGAAGACGATGAGATCGAGTCCATTTTGTTGAAAAAATTTGGGGAAACTCTATCAAAGGGAGAAATGATTTGGTATCACAACTTGCCACTGAATTCCATCGATTCATTTGCCATGTTAGCAGATTCTTTTGTGAAGGCACACGTCAGGGCCATAAAGGTCGCAACAAGAAAATCGGACGTTTTCAAGATAAGACAAAGGAATAACGAAATGCTAAGGGAATTCATATCCCTATTTCAAATGGAATGCATTGAGTTACCACCGGTCACAGATGATTGGGCCATTCAAGCTTTCACCCAAGGGTTGAACGAGCGGAGTTCGATAGCATCATGATAGTTGAAGCAAAATTTGGTCGAGTATCCAGCTGTAACTTGGGCATATGTGCACAATCGATATCAATCGAAGATCAGGGTCGAGGACGGCCAATTAGGAGCCCCTTCCGGTTCAGTACATCCAAATATGTTGGCAATTAAAGCCCCGAGGGATATCAACAGGGAGATAAGGTCGAATAGAGAACGATATCAGCCATATATTGTAGATCGAAGAAATAGTGGCTCGGGGCGCAATCCCTCTCGGAATGATTAAAGAAACGATCGAGGACAAAATTCTCGGGGACTTATGAGCAAAAGTGGTTTTGATAAGCACACTGATCTGTAGATGCACCTCAGTTATCGAAATATAACTTTAGCGTCGATGCATCAGGCATTGTCTTGACAATCGGAAGGATAAAAACTACTATGTGTCCCAGACCCATACAAACCGATCCTTCCCAAAGAAACCCAAATTTGATGTGCAAGTTTCATGGCACGCATGGTCACAATATCGAGGATTGCAGGCAATTAAGGGAGGAGGTATCTCGTCTATTCAATAAGGGCCACCTTTGAGAGTTCCTTAGCGATCGAGCCAAGAATCATTTCAGAGACAAAGACACCAATAGGAAAAGTGAACAGGAGGAACCACAGCATGTCGTTCATATGATAGTCGGCGGGGTTGATATTCCAGAAGGGCCCGTATTCAAACGCACAAAGGTATCTGTTACTAGGGAAAAACGGACCCGAGATTATATGCTCGAGGGCTCCTTATCATTCAACAATGAAGAGGCAAAAGACATTTCTCAACCACACAATGACGCGCTGGTAATTTCTATCTTATTAAATAAAGTTCAAGTTAAGCGTATTTTAGTGGATCCAGGTAATTCGGCGAATATCATTCGATCGAGAGTCGTGGAGTAACTCGGCCTACAAGATCAAATTGTATCTGCAGCTCGGGTCTTAAATGGCTTCAACATGGCTAGCGAAACAACTAAAGGTGAGATTACTCCGCCAATGAACATGTACGGAACCATTCAAGATACTAAGTTCCACGTGATCAAGGGTGACATGAGGTACAATTCCCTACTCGAGAGGCCTTAGATCCACAATATGAGGGCAGTTCCTTCGACTTTTCACCAAATAATGAAATTCCCGACATTGGCCGATGTGAAAACAGTGTACGGGGAGCAACATGCTACAAAGGAAATGTTTGCAATTGATGAGGTAATAACGGTATCAACATTATCAACCTCGGAAAGGTCAAGCATCAAAGGTAAACAGGAAACCAAATAGCAATCAAAACTATCAACCTCGATCGAATCAGGAAAGCAGGAGATAGAAGAAGAAGAAGAGGATTTTCTGACCCCTCGAACCTTTATTGTACCCGAAGACTCCGACGCCACCAAATCAACGGTCGAGGAGCTGGAACAGGTTATATTGATCGAGTACCTCCCCGAGCGAAAGGTATACCTGGGAACAGGGTTAACCACCAAACTCAGGAAAAAGTTTATTCAATTTCTTATCGATAACATGGATTGTTTTGCTTGGTCCCATTTAGACATGACAGGGATCCCACTGGAGATAAAAATGCATCGGCTAAGCCTTGATCTCAGATTCAAACCGGTGAAACAAAAGAGAAGGCCCCGGTCCAAGGTAAAGCATGCATTCATAAAGGATGAGGTAACTAAACTTCTCAAAATAGGGTCCATTCGGGAGGTAAAATACCCCTAATAGTTAGCTAATGTAGTCGTAGTCCCTAAAAAAGGGAACAAACTTAGAATGTGTATATATTACAAGGATTTGAACAAGGCATGCCTTGAAGACTTTTCCACTGCCTAAGATCGATCGCATGATCGATGCCACAACTGGCCACGAGATCCTCACCTTCCTCGATGTCTATTCCGGGTACAATCAAATTCAGATGACCCCGGAAGACCAGGAGAAGACCTCATTTATCACCAAGTATGGAACATATTGTTACAATGTAATGCCCTTCGGGCTAAAAAATGCAGGAGCTACTTACTAATGCCTAGTAAATAAGATGTTCGAAGAACAAATAGGTAAGTCAATCAAAGTTTATATTGATGACATGTTAGTTAAGACTCTGCGCGCAAAGGACCATTTGAAACATTTGCAGGAAATGTTCGAGATTTTGAGGAAATATAACATGAAACTCAACCCCCGAGAAATGTGCTTTCGGGGTCGGCTCGGGCAAGTTCCTAGGCTTCATGGTGTCAAATCGAGGGATCGAGATCAACCCCGATGAAATCAAGGCCATCAAAGACATCACTGTCGTGGATAGCATAAAAGTCGTGTAGAGGCGAACTGGGCGGATAGCTGCTTTAGGCCGATTTATCTCGAGGTCATCGGATCGAAGTCACAGATTTTTCTCTTTACTCAAGAAGAAGAATGATTTCACCTGGACCCCGGAGTGTCAACAAGCATTAGAGGAATTAAAATGATACCTGTCGAGCACACCATTGCTTCATACCTCGAAGGTAGATGAGAAACTCTACTTATACTTGGCGGTGTCGGAAATCGCGGTAAGTGATGTCCTAGTTCGAGAAGACCAAGGTACATAGTTTCCCGTTTACTATGTAAGTCGAACCTTAGGGGAAGCAGAAACTAGATATCCACACTTAGAGAAATTAGCACTAGAACTAATAAGCGCTTCTAGAAAGTTGAAACCATACTTTCAATGTCACCCCATATGTGTGTTAACCACTTACCCACTTCGTAATATTTTGCACAAACCCGAAATTTCGGGTCGATTGGCCAAATGGGACATCGAACTCAGTGGGTATGATATCGAGCATCAACGAGGGTTGATTCTCGATATCATACACACTGAGTTCGACGTCCCATTTGGCCAATCGACCCGAAATTTCGGGTTTGTGCAAAATATTACGAAGTGGGTAAGTGGTTAACACACATATGGGGTGACATTGAAAGTATGGTTTCAACTTTCTAGAAGCGCTTATTAGTGCTAGTGCTAATTTCTCTAAGTGTGGATATCTAGTTTATGTTTCCCCTAAGGTTCAACTTACATAGTAAACAGGAAATTGCATACCTTGGTCTTCTCGAACTTGGACACCACTTACCACATTTTCCAATACCACCAAGTATAAGTAGAGTTTCTCATCTGCCTTCGGGGTGTGACGCAATAGTGGGCTTGAGAGGTATCGTTTTAATTCATCTAATGCTTGTAGACACTCCGGGGTCCAGGTGAAATCATTCTTCTTCATGAGTAAAGAAAAAAATCTGTGGCTTCGATCCAATGACCTCGAGATAAATCGGCCTAAAGCAACTATCTGCCCAGTTAGCCTCTGCACGGCTTTTACGCTATCCACGATGGTGATGTCTTCGATGGCCTTGATTTTATAAGGGTTGATCTCGATCCCCTGATTTGACACCATGAAGCCTAGGAACTTGCCCGAGCTGACCTCGAAAGCATATATCTCGAGGTTGAGTTTCATGTTATATTTCCTCAAAATCTCGAACGTTTCCTGCAAATGAGTCAAATGGTCCTCTGCGCACAGGGACTTAACTAACATGCCATCAATATAAACTTCCATTGACTTACCTATTTATCCTTCAAACATCTTATTTACTAGGCGTTGGTAAGTAGCTCCTGCATTTTTTAGCCCGAAGGGCATTACATTGTAACAATATGTTCCATACTTGGTGACAAATGAGGTCTTTTCTTAGTCTTTTGGGTTCATCTGAATTTGATTATACCCGGAATAGGCATCGAGAAAGGTGAGGATCTCGTGGCTAGCCGTGGCATCAATCATGATATCGATGTTAGGCAGTGGAAAAGAGTCTTTAGGGCATGCATTGTTCAAATCCTTATAATCTACACACATTCTAAGTTTGTTCCCTTTTTAGGGACTACGACTACATTGGCTAACCATTCGGGGTATTTTACCTCCCGAATGGACCCTATTTTAAGAAGTTTAGTTACCCCGTCCTTTATAAATGCATGATTTACCTCGGACTGGGGCCTTCTCTTTTGTTTCACCAATTTGAATCTGGGATCAAGGCTTAGTTGATGCATTGTTATCTCCGGTGGGATGTGTGTCATGTCTAAATGGGACCAAGCAAAACAATCCATGTTATCGATAAGAAATTGAATAAGCTTTTTCCTGAGTTCGGGGGTTAACCCCATTCCTAGGTATACCTTTTGCTCGGGCAGGTACTAGATCAATATAACCTGTTCCAGCTTCTCGACCGTTGATTTTGTGGTGTCAGAGTCTTCAGGTACAATAAAGGTTCGAGGGGTCAGAAAATCCTCCTCCTCTTCTTCTATCTCCTGTTTTCCTAATTCAGTCGAGGTTGGTAGTTGTGATTGCTATTTGGTTTCCTGTTTACCTTTAATGCTCGACCTTTTTGAGGTTAATAACATTTTCTTGGCAGCATGCTGCTCCCCGTACACTGTTTTCACGCCGTCCGATGTCAGGAATTTCATCATTTGGTGAAGAGTCGAAGGAACTGCCCTCATGTTGTGGATCCAAGGCCTCCCGTGTAGGGCATTGTACCTCATGCCACCCTCGATCACGTGGAACTTGGTATCTTGAATGGTTCCGGAAACATTCACTGGCAGAGTAATCTCACCTTTAGTTGTTTCGTTGGCCATGTTGAAGCCATTTAAGACTAGAACTGTGGGTACAAATTGATCTTGTAGGCCAAGTTGCTCCATGACCCTCGACCGGATGATATTCACCGAACTACCTGGATCCACTAAAAAATTCTTAACTTGAACTTTATTTAATAAGATAGAAATTACCAGAGCGTCATTGTGTGGTTGAGAAATGTCTTCTACCTCTTCATCATTGAATGATAAGGAGCCCTCGGGCACATAATCTCGGGTCCGCTTTTCCCTAGTAACAGATACCTTTGTGCGTTTGAATATGGGCCCTTGTGGAATATCGACCCCAACGACGATCATATGAATGACATGCTGTGGTTCCTCATGTTCACTTTTCCCGTTGGCATCTTTGTCTTTGAAATGATTCTTGGCTCGATCGCTAAGGAACTCTCGAAGGTGGCCCTCGTTGAATAGACAGGATACCTCCTCCCTTAATTGCCTGCAATCCTCGGTCTTGTGACCATGCGTGACATGATATTTGTACATCAAATTTGGGTTTCTTTGGGAAGGATCGGTTTGTATGGGTCTGGGCCACCTAGTATCTTTGATCCTTCCGATTGCCGAGACAACACCTGATGCATCGACGCTAAAGTTATATTCCGATAACCGAGGTGCCTTTACGGGATCGTCGTGCTTATCAAAACCACTTTTGCTCATAAGTCCCGAGAATTTTGTCCTCGATCGTTTCTTCGATCATTCCGAGAGGAATTGCGCCCCGAGCCACTATTTCTTCGATCTATGATATATGGCTTATATCGTTCTCTGTTCGACCTTGTCTCCCTGTCGATGTCCCTCAGGGTTTTAACTGCCAACCTGTTTGGATGTACTAAACCAGAAGGGGCTCCTAATTTGTCGTCATCGACCTTGATCTTCAATTGATATCGATTGTGCATAGCTACCCAAGTTACAACTGGATACTCGACCAAATTTTGCTTCAACTATCAAGATGCTATCGAACTCTTCTCATTCAACCCCTGGGTGAAAGCTTGAATGGCCCAATCATCTGTGACCGGTGGTAACTCCATGTGTTCCATATGAAATGGGGATACAAACTCCCTCAGCATTTCGTTATCCCTTTGTCTTATCTTGAAAACGTCTGATTTTCTTGTTGTGGCCTTTATGGCCCTGACGTGTGCCTTCACAAAAGAATCTGCTAACATGGCAAATAAATCGATGGAATTCGGTGGCAAGTTGTGATACCAAATCATTTTTCCCTTTGATAGAGTTTTCCCAAACTTTTTCAACAAAATGGACTCGACCTCATCGTCTTCTAAGTCATTTCCCTTTATCCCGCATGTGTACGAAGTGATATGTTCATTAGGATCGGTAGTCCTATTGTATTTAGGCATATCCGGCATACGAAACTTCTTAGGAATGGTCTTCGGAGCCGCACTCTGAGGAAAAGGCTTCTGCATGAATTGTTTTGAATCCAGACCTTTTAAGATCGGGGGTGCCCCCGGTATCTAATCGACTCGGGAGTTGTATATTTCCACTTTTTATCATTATCATCGATTTTTTTTTCTCCATCTCAATTCTTTTGGTGAGCTCCTCGAGCATTTTCATAATTGTAGGATCAGTCCCTGATCCGTTACCATTCGACCTTTCTGGCACCGTCTCGGTACGACGAGTGATTTCCGGCTTTGTCACGACCCTAGTTCACCAACCGTGAACATGCCATGATGGCACCTAGTCTTCGTGACCAAGCAAGCCTAACACTTGCGAAAACATAATAATTGCGGAAAAATAGAATACCATATTTAATTATCTAAAAAGGAAATTGTACTGAATTCCGCTCGGCATATACAACTCAATATCTCAAGACTAAAACAATCCCGAAACCCGAAAACTCACGGGAAAACACAGGCTACAGAAATGTATAGTGAGGCTCCAAACTCCAGAATATCTAACAAACGGAAGGAAAGAGAACTAAGTACTAAAGATAGAATAAAGAGGGAGACTCATCGGTCTGCGAACGCAGCAGATCTACCTCGAAGTCTCCGTAGTCATCCTGCCTTACTGATAGTGCGCCTGAGTAGAGGTACCTGGATTTGCACATGAAAAAAAAACATGCGCAGAAGAGGCGTGAGTACACCACAGCGGTACTTAGTAAGTGCCAAGCCTAACCTCGGTTAGGTAGTGACGAAGAAGGTCAGGGCCCTACTGAGGTTATATAAAATATAAAGATGGAAGGATAAGATAAGCAGTGCAATTGAGAACCTACAGAAAGAATCTATGCAGGACAATAAGAGTACAATAACAGAAACAATGATGAAAGCAAACCATAAGGAAAGTAACCGGGGATCTCTAAGTATCCCGAGGATCTCTTAGTATCCTCGACATGTACTAGGGATCTCTTGGTATCCCGAGGATCTCTCGGTATCCTCAATATAAGCCAGGGATCTCTTGGTATCCCGGGGATCTCTTGGTATCCTCAATATGTACTAGGGATCTCTTGGTATCCCGAGGATCTCTCGGTATCCTCAATATATGTACGGGGGATCTTCCGGGAATCTAACCCGTAGTCCCAAAGTAAATGTGCAGGGGGAATCTCCCGGGAATCTAACCCGTAGTCCCAATTTAAAACACAGAACAACAACACAAGAATATTAAATTAAACGCTAATTTCGTACCAAGTAAACATTTACTTCTAGCTTAACATGCTTCACGTAATGCAATTTAGGCAATTTAAGCAAATAGGCAATTAAGTCAACTAAACATGCCTTTCTAGACTAGCAACATGCTAAATTCACAAGTAGAATAAAACAAGAAAAGAACTCAATTGAAATACTTAAGGAAAAACCGGATTTTCAACAATTAGCTCAAGTACGCGCTCGTCACCTCACGTACAGGGCATTTCAATTATCAAATATAGCACATCCTAAGGGGAAAGGTCCCCCACACAAGGTTAGACAAGCCACTTACCTCGAACCGGCTCAAAATCAACTAGAAACCACGTTTTTGCCATGAGTATCCGACTCCAAATGGCCCAAATCTAATCAATTCAATTGCATATCGTAAATATCATCTCAAACAAATGATCCTATGTTTTAATTCAAAGCTAATACGCGAAATTATGGAAAATGACCAAAACGCCCCTCGGGCCCACGTCTTGGAATCGGTAAAAATTTATATTCCCAGAAACCACGCACTCTCACGAGTCTAACCATACGAAAATTATATAATTCCGACACTATTTGGTCCTTTAAATCATCATTTTATATTTTTGAAAGGTTTCACAATTTTCTTCTCAAATTCCCTCTCAAATCACGAATTAAATGATGAATTCAGTGTTAGATTCATGTATTCTAGCCAAATCTGAGTTAAAATCACTTACCCCAATGAATTTCTTGAAAAACCTTCGAAAAATCGCCAAAATCCGAGTTCTGTAGGTCAAAATATTAAAACAAACCCAAAACCTCGTATTTATAGGTACCCCTCAGGTTTCCAGCTACTGCGGGCCGCACCAAAACTCACGCGGTCCGCGCAAGCCAGTGCGGTTCCCGCAAAGGCAACGTGCGGCCGCACAGGCCTCCCTCTGCAGTGACAAACTTTAGTATTTTGGCCATAACCTTTGCTACATATGTCCAAATTGCGATATCTTTACCTTTCTGGAAACTAGACACGAAGGGCTACAACTTTCGTTTTTAGATCACCTCAAATTTTCTTGTAGATCAAAAGATATGAGCTTCCGAAGTAGGACCAGCGGGAGGGCCCTTCATCGCGGCCGCGCCCCACTTTGTGCGGCCCGCGCGATGCCTACCGCGGCTGTGTCTGCTCTTGTGCGGTCCGCACAACACTCAACGCGGGCGCACTAATTTTTGTGCAGATCGCGTGAGTGAGTTCTGGGGCCTGCAACCCTTGTAGACCTGCTACATCTATGATTTTTGCACTAAAACATTCCGGAACCTACCCGGAACTCCCGGAACTTCAAACTAATTATACCAACACATCCCATGACATCGTTCAAATTTGATCAACACTTCGGAACGCTTATAACAACATCAAATCACCAATTTCACATAGGATTCAAGCCTAAGAACTCCAAGAACTCTTAAATTATGTTTTTGATCAAAAACTGTATCAAATCTCGTCCGAATGACCTGGAATTTTGCACACACATCCCAAATGACATGACGGAGCTACTGAAACTTACGAAATTCCATTCTGACCCTCGGATCAAAATCTCACTATCTGACCGGAAACTTCAAAAATTCAAACTTCGGCATTTCAAGCGTAAATTAGCTACGGACCTCCAAAACACATTCCGAACACACTCCCAGCCCCAAATTCACCTAACGGAGCTAACGGAACCGTCGGATTTCCATTTCAAGGCTGTCTCCCCAGTGTTCCGACTTTGGTCAACTTTCTAACGCTTAAGCTCTCATTTAGGGACTAAGTGTCCCAAAACTCCTCAAAACTCAAAACCGAGCATCCCGGCAAATCACATTAGCAAAAATAAACTTGGGAAAAGCAGTTAATAGGGGATCGGAGCATTAATTCTTAAGACGACCGGCCGGGTCGTCACATCCTCCTACACTTAAATATTTGTTCATCCTCGAACGAGCATAGAGACATACCTGAAGTAGTGAAAAGATGAGGGTAATGGCTACGCATATCCTGCTCGATCTCCCAGGTCGCCTCCTCGACCGGCTGGCCCCGCCACTGAACCTTTACCGAAGAAATGTTCTTTGACCTCAACTTTCTAACTTGCCTGTCCAATATTGCCACTAGCTCCTCAACATAGGATAGATCCTTGTCCAGCCAGACTGAACTAAAATCCAGCACGTGCGACGGGTCACTGTGATACCTCCGGAGCATCGAAACATGAAATACTGGATGCACTCCTGCCAAGCTGAGAGGTAAGGCAAGCTCATAAGCAACCTCCCCAACTCGCCTCAATATCTCAAAAGGGCCAATAAACCTTGGACTCAACTTCCCTTTCTTCCCAAATCTCATGACGCCCTTCATAGGCGAAACCCGAAGCAGAACCCGCTCACCAACCATATAGGAAACATCACGAACTTTCTGGTCCGCGTAACTCTTCTGTCTGGACTGGGTTGTACGGAGTCTGTCTTGAATCACCTTAACCTTTTCCAAGGCACCCTGAACTAAGTCTGTGCCCAATAATCTAGCCTCGCCTGGCTCAAACCAACACACCGGAGATCTATACTGTCTCCCATAGAGAGCCTCATACGGTGCCATCTGAATACTGGACTGATAGCTGTTGTTGTAAGCAAACTCCGCCAATGGAAAGAACTGATCCCAAGACCCTCCAAACTCAATCACACACGCGCGGAGCATATCCTCAAGAATCTGAATAGTGCGCTCGGACTGTCCGTCCGTCTGAGGGTGAAATGATGTACTCAACTTTACCCGAGTACCTAACTCATGCTGAATGGCCCTCCAGAACCGTGATGTGAACTGAGTACCTCTATCTGAAATGATGGAAACCGGGATACCATGCAGACAACAATCTCCCGGATATAGATCTCTGCCAACCGCTCTGAGGAATAAGTAGTACACACAGGAATAAAGTGAGCGGACTTGGTCAGCCGATCCACAATCACCCAAATAGCATCGAACTTTCTCAAAGTCCGTGGGAGCCCAACTACAAAGTCTATGGTGATCCGCTCCCACTTCCACTCCGGAATCTCTATCTGTTGAAGTAACCCACCTAGTCTCTGGTGCTCACACTTCACCTGCTAACAATTGAGGCACCGAGCTACAAATCCAACTATATCCTTCTTTATCCGCCTCCACCAATAGTGCTGCCTCAAATCCTGATACATCTTCGTGGTACCTGGATGAATAGAATACCGCGAACTATGAGCCTCCTCCAATATCAACTCCCGAATACCATCAACATTGGGTACATAGACCCGACCCTGCATCCTCAATACCCCATCATCACCAATAGTCACATATCTGGCATCACTGTGCTGAACCTTGTCCTTGAGGACAAGCAAATGAGGGTCATCATACTGCCGCTCCCTGATACGGTCGAACAAGGAAGACCGAGAAACCACATAAGCTAGGACTCGACTGGGCTTCGAAAGGTCCAATCTCACAAACTGGCTGGCTAAGGCCTGAACATCCATTGCCATAGGCCTCTCTGATGCTGGTAGATATGACAAACTCCCCAAGCTCTCCACCCGGTGACTCAAAGCATCGGCCACCACATTGGCCTTGCCCGGGTGATATAAGATAGTGATGTCATAGTCCTTCAGCAACTCTAACCACCTCCTCTGGCGCAAATTTAGATCCTTTTGCTTGAAAAAGTGCTGCAAGCTCCGATAGTCAGTATAAATCTCACAAAGCACATCGTATAAGTAATGGCGCCAAATCTTTAGGGCGTGAACAATAGCAGCTAACTTAAGGTCGTGAACATGGTTGTTTTTCTCATGTATCTTCAACTGTCTAGACGCGTAGGCAATCACCCTACCATCCTGCATCAACACCGCTCTGAGGCCAACCCTCGAGGCATCATAATAGACTGTATAAGACCCTGAACCTGTAGGCAGTATCAAAATTAGGGTTGTGGTCAAGGCTGTCTTGAGTTTCTGAAAGCTCGCCTCACACTCCTCCGTCCACTGAAATGGAGCACCCTTCTGGGTCAACCTGGTCATAGGGGCTGCAATCGATGAAAACCCTTCCACAAAACGACGGTAGTAGCCAGCCAAACCAAGGAAACTGCGGATCTCGGTAGCTGAGGATAGTCTGGGCCAACTTTGCACGGCCTCTATCTTCTTCGGATCCACCTGAATACCTTCACTCGATATCACGTGGCCTAAGAATGCCAATAAATCCAACCAAAACTCACATTTTGAGAACTTAGCATATAACTTCTTCTCTCTCAGAGTCTGAAGCACAGTTCCCAGGTGCTGCTCATGATCTTCCCGACTCTAGGAATACACCAGAATATCATCAATAAAGACAATGACGAACGAGTCAAGATATGGCCGGAACACACTGTGCATCAAATGCATAAAGGCTGCTGGGGCGTTGGTCAGCCCAAATGACATAACAAGGAACTCGTAATGGCCATACCGAGTCCTGAAAGCAGTCTTTGGGATATCTGGTTCCCGAATCTTCAACTGATGGTAACCTGAGTGCAAATCAATCTTAGAAAACACCCGTGCGCCCTGAAGTTGGTCAAACAGATCATCAATACGAGCCAAAGGATAACGGTTCTTAACTGTAACTTTGTTAATTGGCGATAATCAATACACATACGCATAGAACCATCCTTTTTCTTCACAAACAAGACAGGAGTACCCCAAGGCGATACACTGAGCCGAATAAAACCTTTATCAAGCAATTCTTGTAACTGATCCTTCAACTCAGGAGGAGCCATACGATATGGGGGAATAGAAATAGGCTGAGTGCCCGACAACAGATCAATGCCAAAATCAATATCTCTATCAAGCGGCATGCTTGGAAGATCAGCTGGAAACACATCGGGAAAATCCCGTACTACTGGAACTGAATCAACTGAAGAAGTATCAATACTGGCGTCTCTCACATAAGCTAAATACGTTGCATACCCCTTTCCAACCATACGCTAAGCTTTAAGAAAAGAGATAACTCTACTGGGAGTGTGATCTAAAGTACCATTCCACTCAACACGCGGAATACCTGGCATAGCCAGCGTCACGGTCTTGGCGTGACAATCAAGAATAGCATAATGAGGCGACAACTAGTCCATGCCCAGAATAATATCAAAATCAACCATGTTGAGTAACAATAGATCTGCTCTGGTCTCAAAACCACGAATAGTAACCAAACACGACCGATAAATGTGGTCCACAACAAGAGAATCTCCCACAGGAGTAGAAACATAAATAGGAGAACTCAACGAATCTCGGGTTACACCCTAATACAGAGCAAAATAAGAAGACACATAAGAATAAGTGGAGCCTGGATCGAATAGAACCGATGCATCTCTGTGACAAACCAGTATAATACCTGTGATGACGGAATCGGAGGCAATAGCCTCGGTACGAGAAGGAATGGCATAATATCTGGCCTGGCCTCTCCCTCTAGGGCGACCTCTACCTCCCCGACCTCTACCTCTAGCTGGCTGAGTAGGTGGGGTAGCAGCTAGAGCTATAACCATAGCCTGAGAACTCTACGGGGCACGCTGTAGCTGAGAAGTCTGTGGAGGTGCACCCCTCCCAAGTCTAGGGCACTCCCTCACCAAGTGGCGTGTGTCACCACACTCGAAACAAGCTCTGGGAGGATGTGGTGGTTGTGACTGGCTAGGGCCAGGTCTGCTAGACTGACCTCTGAAAGCATCCCGCGCAGGAGGCGCGCTAGAAACCGGAGGTGCATAATATGGCTCCTGAGATCTGGGAGGAGTTGGAGCATTGTTGGTTGCTGGAAGAGCTGAATGAACGGGGCGACTTATATAGCCCCTACCATGACAACCTGCAGCTGGGGTACGGGCACCAGAATAATGGCCCGACTCACGAGACCTTTTGGCCTCCCTCTCCTCTCTCTCCCTAGCATGCATACCCTCAATCCTCCTAGCAATACTCACCACCTGCTGATAAGAAATATCCATCTCCAACTCACGAGCCATGCTAGATCTGATGGGAGGAATAAGCCCCTCAATAAACCGGCGAACCCTCTCGCGGACAGTAGCAACCAAGGGTGGTGCATGCCTAGCCAATCTGGTGTAATGGATAGCATACTCTGAAACAGTCATAGCTCCCTGGCACAAATGCTCAAACTCTGCGCGCCATGCGTCCCTGAGGCTCTGAGGAACGAACTCTCTCAAGAACATATCTAAGAATTGGGTCCAAGTCAGTGAAGCAACCTCGTCTAGACTGTCTAACTCATAGGTGCGCCACCACTCATAGGCGGCTCCCCGAAGTTGGAAAGCAGTGAAGGAAACCCCGCTTGATCCAGTAATACCCATAGTGCAAATAATACGGTGGCAATCCTCCATAAATCCCAAGGCATCATCTGTCGCTAGTCCACTAAAAATCGGAGGATCATACTTCTTGAACCTCTCGAGTCTCCGCTGCTCATCCTCAGAAGTAGCTGCCCCATCCTCGGGTTGAACTAGTACTGTAGTCTGTACATGAATGATCTATGGGACCTGCTCAACCTGCACTCGCTGCTCAGGAGTGCGGGCGGCGGGAGTCTGTGACCCTCCCCCATCCTGGGATGTGGCTGCAGCAAGGGGAAGCAACCCTGCCTGAGCCAGCGTGGTGTACGTACTCATAAACTGTGCCAATGTCTCCTGAAGGGCTGGAGTAGTAGTGGTTGTAGGCGTGTCGGTTTCCTGAACTCTGGATGGATCTGCTGGCAGTATCTCAGCGGCAGCTCGCGCAAGTGCTCTGGCTGCACCCCGTGCGTGTCCACGACCTTTTCCCCGACCCCTGCCTCTAACGGCTGCAAGAGGGGGTGCGGGTGCCTGATCGTCCTGAGTAGCACGTGTCCTCACCATCTGTGAGAGAATAGAAGACAGAAGTTTAGAATTGATGTCAAAAATATCGCACGACAAGGAGATCAATGAAGTGAAGAATTTTCCTAAACAGTTACATAGCCTCTCATAGATAAGTACAGACGTCTCCGTACCGATCAGCGAGACTCTAATAAACCGGCCTGTGTTCTGTGACTCCTATGAACCTAGAGCTCTAATACCAACTTGTCACGACCCTAGTTCACCAACCGTGAACATGTCATGACGGCACCTAGTCTCCGTGACCAGGTAAGCCTAACACTTGCGGAAACATAATAATTGCGGAAAAATAGAATACCATATTTAATTATCTAAAATGGAAATTGTACTGAATGCCGCTCGGCATATACGACTCAATATCTCAAGACTAAAACAATCCCAAAACCCGGAAACTCACGGGAAAACACAGGCTACAGAAATGTATAGTGAGGCTCCAAACTCCAGAATATCTAACAAACGGAAGGAAAGAGAACTAAGTACTAAAGATAGAATAAAGAGGGAGACTCGTCGGTCTGCGGACGCAGCAGATCTACCTCGAAGTCTCCGTAGTCCTCCTGCCTCACTGATAGTGCGCCTGAGTAGAGGTACCTGGATCTGCACATGAAAAAAAACATGCACAGAAGAGGCGTGAGTACACCACAGCGGTACTCAGTAAGTGCCAAGCCTAACCTCGGTTGGGTAGTGATGAGGAAGGTCAGGGCCCTACTGAGGTTATATAAAATATAAAGATGGTAGGATAAGATAAGCAGTGTAATTGAGAACCTACAGTAAGAATCTATGCAGGATAATAAAAGTACAATAACGAAAACAATGATGAAAGCAAACCATAAGAAAAGTAAACGGGGATCTCTAAGTATCCCAAGGATCTCTTAGTATCCTCGACATGTACTAGGGATCTCTTAGTATCCCGAGGATCTCTCGGTATCCTCAATATAAGCCAGGGATCTCTTGGTATCCCAAGGATCTCTTGGTATCCTCAATATGTACTAGGGATCTCTTGGTATCCCGAGGATCTCTCGGTATCCTCAATATATGTACGGGCGATCTTCCGAGAATCTAACCCGTAGTCCCAAAATAAATGTGTAGGGGGAATCTCCCGGGAATCTAACCCGTAGACCCAATTTAAAACACAGAGCAGCAACACAAGAATATTAAATTAAACGCTAATTTCGTACCAAGTAAACATTTACTTCTAGCCTAACATGCTTCACGTAATGCAATTTAGGCAATTTAAGCAAATAGGCAATTAAGTCAACTAAACATTCCTTTCTAGACTTGCAACATGCTAAATTCACAAGTAGAATAAAACAAGAAAAGAACTCAATTGAAATACTTAAGGAAAAACCGGATTTTCAACAATTAGCTCAAGTACGCGCTCGTCATCTCATGTACATGGCATTTCAATTATCAAATATAGCACATCCGAAGGGGAAAGGTCTCCCACACAAGGTTAGACAAGCCACTTACCTTGAACCGGCTTAAAATCAACTAGAAACCACGCTTTTGCCACGAGTATCCGACTCCAAATGGCCCAAATCTAATCAATTCAATTGCATATCGTTAATATCATCTCAAACAAATGATCCTATGTTTTAATTCAAAGCTAATACGCGAACTTATGGAAAATGACCAAAACGCCCCTCGGGCCCACGTCTCGGAATCGGTAAAAATTTATATTCCCAGAAACCACGCACTCTCACGAGTCTAACCATACGAAAATTATACAATTCCGACACTATTTGGTCCATTAAATCATCATTTTACATTTTTGAAAGGTTTCACAATTTTCTTCCTAAATTCCCTCTCAAATCACGAATTAAATGATGAATTCAGTGTTAGATTCATGTATTCTAGCCAAATCTGAGTTAAAATCACTTACCCCGATGAATTTCTTGAAAACCCTTCAAAAAATCGCCAAAATCCGAGCTCTGTAGGTCAAAATATTAAATAAAACCCAAAACCTTGTATTTATAGGTACCCCTCAGGTTTCCAGCTACTGCGGGCTGCACCAAAACTCACGCGGTCCGCGCAAGCCAGTGCGGTCCGCGCAAAGGCAACGTGCGGCCGCACAGGCCTCCCTTTGCAGTGACAGGCTTTAGTATTTTGGCCATAACTCTTTCTACAGATGTCCAAATTATGATATCTTTACTTTTCTGGAAACTAGACACGAAGGTCTACAACCTTCGTTTTTAAATCACCTCAAAATTCCTTGTATATCAAAAGATATGAGCTTCCGAATTAGGACCAGTGGGAGGGCCCTTCACCGCGGCCGCGCCCCACTTTGTGCGGTCCGCGCGATGCCTCCCGCACCCGCCCCCGCTTTTGTGCGGTCCACACAGCACTCAATGCGGGCACACTAATTTTTGTGCGGACCGCGTGAGTGAGTTCTGGGGCCTGCAACCCCCGTAGACCTGCTACTAGGGTTGTGCATGGATCGGATCGGATCGGATCGGATTTAGCATATTTCGGATTCGAATTTCGGATTTCGGATTCTAGAAAATGCAATCTGAATCCGATCCGAATTATATCGGATCGGATCGGATTTTAAAGTTTGGATCGGATCGGATATCGGATCGTATTATTATGCCTCAAAGTTAAACTAATATGTATATTTTCTTTGTAAAAGAGGCAATACATTAAGAAAAATTCATGTTTATGCAATTATGAGAGTACTATGGTGCCAATATATCTAAATCTAGCAATTGTAAAGGTAATAACTTGGAGGTTGATGTAAATTAAAGTGTAGTATTTATACATGTCCTAATAATTTCGGATTTCGGATTGGATTGGATTAAAATATACCAATCCGAAATTCGATCCGAAATCCAAAATTTTAATAAACATAATCCGAAATCCGATCCAATCCGAAATTCAAAATTGAATGGATCGGTTCGGATTTCGGATATCCGATCCAAATGAATAGCCCTACCTGCTACAACTATGATTTTTGCACTAAAACATCCCAGAACCTACCCGGAACTTCAAACCAATTATACCAACACATCCCATGACATCGTTCAAACTTGATCAACACTTCGGAACGCGTATAACAACATCAAATCACCAATTTCACATAGGATTCAAGCCTAAGAACTCCAAGAACTCTTAAATTATGTTTTTGATCAAAAACTGTATCAAATCTCGTCTGAATGACCTGAAATATTGCACACACATCCCAAATGACATGACAGAGCTACTGAAACTTCCGAAATTCCATTCTGACCCTCGGATCAAAATCTCGCTATCGGACTTGAAACTTCAAAAATTCAAACTTCGGCATTTCAAGCGTAAATTAGCTACGGACCTCCAAAACACATTCCGAACACGCTCCCAGCCCCAAATTCACCTAACGGAGCTAACAGAACCGTCGGATTTCCATTCCGAGGCTATCTCCCCACTGTTCCGACTTCGGTCAACTTTCTACCACTTAAGCTCTCATTTAGGGACTAAGTGTCCCAAAACTCCTCAAAACTCAAAACCGAGCATCCCGGCAAATCACATTAGCAGAAATAAACTTGGGGAAAGCAGTTAATAGGGGATCGGGGCATTAATTATTAAGACGACCGGCCGAGTCGTCACAGGCTTGACCACACTTGGAGTTCTATGTTGACTCAGAAACTGAGCAATAGCGGCCTGCTGGGCTTGTAACATCTCGAATATTACCTGAAGACTAACTCCGCCATCTCCTACACCCTGTGTTCCTTTGCCACCAGATCGGCCTTCCCTGCGCACACTCTCTTCGGGGTCCATGCCCAAATCCGCATTCAAAGCAATGTGCAAACTCGCATTCAAAGCATTGATCTGGGACTAGATGAATAAATATATTGAATATCTAAAGAACGGTAAGCTCCCATCGGACCCTAAATAGTTGAGGGGCCTACTAACCAAAGTTGCCCGATTCACATTGGATGAAGATGGAACGTTATATAGAAGGATGTTCGATGGACCATTGTCAGTATGTTTAGGGTCAGGGGACACCGATTATGTTTTACGAGAAATCCGTGAAGGCACTTGTGAGAACCACTCCGGCGCCAAATCTTTGATTCACAAAATCATTAGAGCAGGGTACTACTGGGATAGCATGGACAAAGACACTAAGGAGTTTGTTTGAAAATGTGATAAATGTCAAAGGTTTGCACCAATGATCCATCAGCCCGGAGAACAACTACATTCAGTCCTAACCCCAAGGCCATTCATGAAATAGGGGATGGATATTGTCGTTCCTATGCCAGCGGTCCCAGGTAAAGCTAAATTCATTTTGTTTATGATTGACTACTTTTCTTAATGGGTGGAAGCACATGCCTTCGAGAAGGTTAGAGAAAAAGAAGTTATAGACTTCATCTAGGACCACATCGTGTGTCGATTCAGGATACCTACTGAAATCATATGCGACAACGGAAAGCAATTCATCGGTAGGAAGGTGACAGAGTTCTTTGAGGAACATAAAATAAAAAGGATCTTATCAACGTCGTATCACCCAAGCAAAAACGGAGAGGCCGATCGACGAACAAGACTATCATTCAAAACTTAAAGAAAAGATTGAGCGACGCTAAGGGGAAATGGAGAGAAGTCCTACCCGAAGTTCTTTGGGCGTATCAAACAACATCGAAGTCCGCATGGCGGAAACCCCGTTCTCCTTAGTATATGGCTCTGAGGCCTTCATTCTAGTCGAGGTCGGGGAACCTAGAGCCAGATTTCAACATGCAACGGAGGAATCAAATCACGAGGACATGAATACTAGCCTGGAACTATTGGATGAAAAATGAGAAGTTGCGCTTGTTCGGATGGCTATACAGAAGCAAAGAATCGAGAGATATTACAATAGAAGAGCCAATCTTTGCCACTTCAGAATCAGGGACTTAATTCTAAGAAAAATTACCCTCAATACTCGAGACCCAAACAAAGGGAAGCTAGGCCCGAATTGGGGAGGACAATATTGAGTCATTGGTTTCATCAGAAAGGGATCTTACAAACTTGGCACGATAGAGGGCAAACAATTGCCAAACAATTGGAATGTATCACTACTCAAATGATATTATTGCTGAGGTATGACTTTCTCCCTTTTCCATTTGTATTTGATACTAACCTATTGCAGATGTTCGATCAAGGCTTCAAGAAAACTCTTCAAAACAAAGATCTAAGCACACGTTGCACTCTTTTTCCCTTAGATCAGTTTTTATCCTGAATGGATTTTTCCAGCGAGGTTTTTAACGAGGCAACAATTATGTGCTACCTGAGGAATATTTAACCATATCCAAGGCTTCTTTTCAATCAACCTCGAATACTGGGGGGCATCACCCTCAGGGGTTATATTTTCGAGAAAATACTTCGAGTCAAAGGGCCTCGATAGGGAAACCTTGTAATGGGCCAAATGGTCGAATGAACCGTGTCCATATAGAATAGTTGACCCCGATGGAAAAACATGTACGCATGTATGAATTATTCAAAGAAGCATTCTTTCTATATCAAACGCTTTGTGTCTCAAAGAAATTTGCTACTATACGAGCTCCATACTTATGATTTTGTGAGAAATGGCTCAAGGGCCAAGTTCAAATACACCTTGAACACTCGGGGACTATCATCGACAGTCAAAAAATTCGAGTTATCTAAACTCGAATTCACAAGACCTCAAAAAGGCGCCCCTCGATCTATAGGCCAAGGCCATATTTCTCGGGGACTAACACCTCGAACAAGTTCGAAGTGTTATTGGGGAATAAGCCCAAGAGGCATACCTAAAGGCTATGGCCAAATTAATGCAGTTCAGAGATGTCCGAACCCCGCAATAAAAATAGGCCTTCAAGTTCTTTGAAAAATCGGTTAAAATAGGCTACCCTCGGCAAATAATAAAAGGGTTTCGATAAAATCGGCCCTCAAAAAACCTTAAGAGGTATCAAAATTATCTTAACGCAAACGTGCTAAGTCACAAAAAGCAGAAGGGTTTAAATCAACATCGAACCGTAAAAAAATCCAATAGGTAAAAAATACATGCTAAGGCATAAAGAAATTTTCACTAAGTATTTTAAGCCAAAAGAGGGAAATAATAGCCGTCTTTTAGAGGCCATAATGGCCCAATCTAAAAGAGCCTAATGGCCAATACACTTAGGGTCCGAGATCTTGTTCTCACTCAATCCGAACCCAAGGGTTCGAATATCCCGAGCCTAAATAATAATAACTTGATTATGGCTCGAGGACTTACCATTATCCGACACAAACCCTTAAGGGTCTATGCCTCAAAGTTCGAACCTTATTCGAACTCGACCATGGTAACTTCAAGGAAGCCACCCGAGATAAAGTCTCGAACACACCGCTTAAAGCATGAGACTATGCTAAAATTTTGCAAGGCAAAAAACATGTTCTTAAAAATTGAGAAGACATTCAAGAAAAATATTCTTTTATATATTTGAAAAAAGATATGTACAAGAGACCGACCGAGGTTTTACGAAAAGAAAAAGAAAAAATCTTAGCTATGCTCGGGGATGGTTTCTCCCTCGGGAGCAACTTCTCCTTTGGGCCCCTCATCATTGTTAGACCCTCCTTGGTTGCCTTCATCATCATCATCGTCGAAGGAGGAGGAGACGACAAATCTGGCATCAGCTTCAAGAGCCTTTGCTTGAGCTATCTCTTTAGAGAGGTCATAACCTCGAGCATGGATTTCCTCGAGGGTCTCTCTCCGTGATTGGAACTTGGCCAAATCATTGCTTCGTCACTCTCGGTTGGAGGCCTCCCTTAGCTGCATTTGAGCAGCCTCAGCATCGACCAAGTATACAACAATGGTTTTGTCAGTCGCGACCTTCGTCTTCCCGACCTCTACCCTAGCCTCAGCAAGCTTGACCTCGAGCTCGTCAATCCTTCTGGCCTAGGCCAAACTTTTCTCTTTGGCTTCCCGAAGTTAGGCCTCGGTCGATGCCAGTTTGGCCAAAGTAGCCTCTTTCTCCACAGAAAGGCAGTCCATGTTCTCTTTCCACCGATCGTAGTCGACCTTGATCTGATCGACCTCCCCTCGAAGCAACTCGATCCTCTCCAGTTTTTGCTGCAGCTAAGACATTGAAGTATTAGCCTCCACAGTTGGGTCGAGTAGACCATACTCTTTCAAAATGATAGTTATCTGCTTGTCTAGCTCGACCTCATCATTATGAGCCTTGGCCAAGTCTACCTGAAGGTCCTTGAGCTCCTCCTCCTTTTGACTACAAAGGAGCTTTAAAGCGTTCCTTCATCCGAGGTCTTCTGGAGTCCGGCCTCGCATTGGCTCAGGTTGGCCCTAAACTTTGTGAAAGACTACACAGAAAGAAGGATACAAGTTAGGGTAAAGGGAAAAGAAGAAAAATAAAATTGCAACGATAGGAATTAGTGCTTACTCGAGAGAAAAGGCATTGAGCCTCTTTGAAAAGGGTAGATGTGTCATTGAGATCGCCGGCGTCATCGACCCTGGTAAAGCAATCCCATAAGGGATCCTCTTCGCTGGGGACTCCACCTAAGTCAAGCATTTGTAGATCCCGAGCCTCCCTTATGGCCTCTTCAGAATAAGCCAGTAGGGAGGGAGAGTGACCTATTGTCATGGCCCCAAGAAAATCACTCGGGGCGTTCTGTTCAATACTGGGGATCTCGGAACCCGCCCCCTCCAGTGTACTTGTTGATGGTCGAGGAACAATCTCGACCTCATGCGATTCATGGGTTTTGCTCGCATCTTTCTTCAAAGCCTCTTCATCATAAGGCAGAGTTTCCGGCTCGGAGGGCTTGGCAGCTTCAACCGGCTTCCTGGCTCGAACCACTAGTGCCGAGTCTTCACCCTCATCTTTTTCTTCATCATTCAGCTAGTGGACTGATTCTATATCTATAGTAATGAGATTCCTCCTGCGTCTTTGAGATGGAGCCTTTTTATCTTGGGGGTCTTCGGGCTTCGAGACCCTTTTCCTCTTATTATCTTTCCCCAATTTCGGAATCGGGGACTCAGTCTCTTCCCTAGGCGGGGCTGGCCTTATTTCAGAGATATCTCCAATGCCTACATGAAGGAGAATCAGGTATGAGTAAAGAGACATCTCTGATAAAGAGGAAAGCATCAAAAGCTTACAAGATGAACTTACCATGATATTTGGCTTCCCATCTGCCCCTCACCAAGTCACACCAGCGGCGCTCGTTATACGAGGAGCTCGCGGCTAGTTTCCGGACCTAGTCTTCAAGGTCAATAACCACATGGGGCATCCAAGCGACCGTTGCGAAAAAGATGAAGGCATCACGCAATGCAAAAATGGAGTTAGAAAGGCTACTGGGTAAAAACTTCACTTACGCTCGGGGTTCCACTTCTCTGGAAACGACATTTTCTCCTCTAGGATGATTTCATAGGTTCTAACCCCAATATTTATCCTCATCGTTGCTAACAAAAAAGGCCTTGGTCGCCCAGTGTTGGAGCTTGATCAACCCTCGGAAAAGCTGAGGCCGATACAATCGAATAAGATGGTTGAGGGTGAACTCTAGCCCCTTGGCCTTGCTGGAGAAGAAATGGAGAATGATCACTATGCGCTAGAAAGAAGGGTGGATCTAGTTGAGGGTGACCTGGTATCTCTTGCAGAAGTCGATAACGATTGGATCGATGGGACCCAGTGTGAAGGGATAAATATAGACACTTAGGAACCACTCCACATGAGTAGTGATACTCTCCTCGGGGGCAGAGATCTGTACCACGACCTCGTCCCCCCAGCCACAATCTCTCTTCATGGCCTCGAGGTGTTTCTCCGTTATCGAGCAAATATATCTCGATATGTGATCACATCGGCCAGGGATTGCGGGAGGGGGGTTCTCGACTTTGAGGTCGTTCTTTGTGATACAGAGGACGGGGACAATCTCATGAAGGCTGACGCTTTATCACCGGCTGGACGGGAAGAAGAGGAGAAAACTTTCTCCTTTTGAGGAACGGTTTTGGAGGTTTCGCCATTGATTCGGGTTAAAGGAAGTAGAAAGAGGTGGAGTTTGATAGTTTTTGGTGCTAAAAGGGTTGGATCAACCGGTAATGAAAGAGAGAGATGAAGAGAGGAAGAGATCAGGAAAGTTTGAAGGAGGAAACAAAGTTTTTGATTCAAATAAGAAGCCCTGTATTTATAGGCACACGGTGACGGTTCGGCAGCGCTAGTGGCCGACCGCCACTGGCAAGCATTTAATGTTTTGGGGAAACGAACCGACGGGACGTTTCGGTCACCTCAAGCGCTTACGTCATGGAGATGACTGTCACACCTCCTTTTTTCGCCTACACCCCGGAAAGGGCATAAATATAAGAGAGTTTTTCCAATTAAAGGACAATCGAATCGGGATTGTTTCATTTATTACACATTAGAGTCGCCACTTGGGATAATTTATGGTGTCCCAAGTCACCGGTTGAATCCCGAATCAAGGAAAACATTGACTCTGTTTAACAATCCACGAACCAGAAATTCGGGTAAGGAATTCTGTTAACCCGGGAGAAGGTGTTAGGCACTCCCGAGTTCTGTGGTTCTAGCACGGTCGCTTAGCAATTTATACTTGGCTTAAATTGTTTAAGTATTCATTTTAGGGACCTATGTGCATTTATCTATTAACCGCTTTTAAATCATTTGATTATTCGTAATTAAAGAATTGAGTTATGCGTACGTATACTCTTTCCTTTGGCGCGTCAAAAATCATGTCACGTGAACGTGTCCACGATTAATTGACGCTTTGTTAATTATTAGGAGGATTTGACCGAAGTTGCGCGAACGCATACCTCGAGTTACTTTTAGAATTAAGTTCGCAACTATGTTACGCGAACATATACACAGTCACAATGGCAGTCTAAGTTAAGCCTCAAGCAAACTACGAGTGTTTAAGGTTATTCGAGGGCCATAGATTATTCGTATTATCCGATGTGTGTTAACCCAATTCTAACTCCAAAGATGTTCAGACTGCTTTTGAGGCTATGAATTATAGCCCTTGTCGATACGGCGCAATCCAATCTAATTAATGGGCTTGATCAATTAGAACTAAATGTGATTACGGATTCTATGGGTGCTGATTAGAGTAATGCATTGCATAAAAGAAAACGGAATTACCACAAAGACTTGGAGGCCCAACAAAGAGAAGGTCCGTCTCAAGAGAGACCTTCAGCACTGGGCCTCAAAATGGCCCGAATGTGGAGCCTTAAGGACCTCATATCGACTCATCACTACAACTCTTTGAGACAATAAAGGAATTCCAAATAAGCCATTCGCGGACTGAAATCCATGCAACCAAACTGGGTAGTTAGTTCTTAACTCACCATTAGCCAACCAAAAGACATTGAACAACGATTTGAGAAATCGTGAACTTAATTAAAAAAAGTAGAGGCAAATCGAATTCAAAAGCTTCAGACTCGTCGCAATTCGGATGACCACCATATTCTGCCCAGAAACTATCCTATATACTAACTTCGATTCATTCAACACTGGTTTAAGCAATTACCACTTGGGATTATAGAACTTCAACACTGAATGTGATGTCCCAATTTCATGCAGGGAAAGGAGATATATGAAGCAAACGTTTGCACAGTAGGGGGGTTCTAAGCTTATTCAAACAGACTTGGACTCAGATCCATTTCCTTACATCAGTTTATTTACACAAGTAGGATCCAAACACTGTGATAATGTTAACACTCAAACATTTCAACCAAATTACTTTGGGCTACTAGCCCTAACCAACAGTTCAACAGAGCAGAACTTTAAATTTATATAAAATAAATAGTCCGAGCACACATAGTTATAAAAATTGGCACAATTACACCAGTAATCAGCACTTAAGCTTCGATTTGAATCCAGATTTTTATACAGCTTATTCAGGACTCCAGTCCACTACAGTTGAGAATATACCTGGAATTCGAAAACAAAGAACAGCAAGGAAGGATCAGCAACAGAACAGTAACAAGAGCAGTGTGTCAACAACAAGACCGACCCAGAAATGCTCAGGAGAAGAAAAACCACTTTGAACCAAATTGGAATCCACAACAGCAACACTGAAAACACAAAATCAGGATACAACTAAAATCCAGACCTATGCCCGTGGATGACAACCAAGACTCAACTCATTTTTTACCCTTAGCTATTTGAGAATTCTATTGAGGTGAGGATCTGAAGAATTTCAGGGGTTTCTAACGGAACAGTAGACCCCTTTTAGCTGCCTCTGATTTCTGATATTTTCAGCTCCTTCCTCCTTTTTGTGGGCTGCAAGTCACTATTTCTTATAGGCAAGCTACTAGGGCAGCCTTAAAGAATTTGAAACTGCCCTCAAAACCTTTTTAAATTTTTCTTTTAGCTTAAACACTCCTAGTTTAAATTCAGTTTTTGCAAAGCAGTCCCCTCCCCAGCTTCCTAGAAGCTTCCCATTCAGTTACACTCAAGATTCCCTACCTCAATTTCCTAAAGTACCCTTTTAAAAACCCCATTATTACCCTCTATATGCCAGGCAAGGCCAGGGTCCAATTGACCCGAATTAGTGGGTCTGAGCAGACCCAAACCAATCTCCTCTTGGGCTAAACAATCTTTGTGACCCAATTAATATGAAGAAAAACTCAGAGAACCTCAACTTCAGAAACCTAATGACTCGGAGCCAAATTAGGCCCAAAACGAGCATGCAAGATTCAAACTATCCCAACAAGGACACAACTGATAATCAAACACACCCTAAATCTAGCATGCAGACACAGATGATAAATACAAAAATAAGAGAAGTAAAATAAAAAGAGAAATGAAACCAAAACAGAAAATCAAAACAACAAAAAAATGAGAAAGAGTAGAAGAAGATGGGAAAAGGAACACAAAATAACATGGTAAAGAAGAATACCTAGGAATTTCGGATGAACAACAACAAAATGAATATGGAAACACACCTTGAATTCTTCAAATTCCGGATTTTTCGGCCAAATATGATATTAATCGTGTGTTCTTATAAAGAACACACGACAAAAACCAAATTTAGGCTAGAAATTCCCTCAGAACCTGATTTGGAGTTTCTAGGGTTCATCCTTTGATCTACGATTCGAGGAGATTCAAGGGGATTTGAAACAAACGGAAATGGGATTTGAGATTAGGGGAGTAAGATGGTTGTCTGGTGTGAATCTGGTCGGGATTGGAGGCTCGCCGCCGGCGGATGGCAGTGGGGATTTAGGGCGGCGACCTCTAGGGTTTGGGTGTTCTGATCTGTAAGAGACGAAATGGGGGGGAGGGGGGGTAGGGGGCGTTAGGACATATATATATTGTCAGGAGCCCACTTCCGGTCCATTAGATCAAGCGCAACCAACGACCAAGATCTCATGGTTATTTATACGGGGTCGTTTGGTGTTACTGGGGTGACCGGCCCGGGTATGGAACGAGTTTGGCCCGGGTTTCGTAGGTTTGGACGGGTACGGGGGGAAGACTTGGGCCTGGGCATATTTTAACTGAAGGCATCCCAAAATGTCTATACATTCTTTTATTTTCCCATTTTCAAGTCAAAACACATTTTTCTTTTCTTTCTTTTTTTTCAAAACTAAATAACAAAAATCAAATTAAATCCTAAAATCTAAATACCCCCTCAAAACACTACTTAAACCCAGATAATAATTATCATAATTAATTAAGAAAGTAAAAACAAACTACTTGAAACTCAAAATTAAAAATTAAAAGTGCAAAGTAAACTATTTTTATTATTATTATTATTATTATTATTATTATTATTATTATTATTATTATTATTATTATTATTATTTGATTTTCCCATTTCTATGAAACAACTAATTTGTCCATTAATCCTAAAAATATAAAATTAAAGCATAAATGCAAATGCAACCTATTTTGTATTTTTCATTAATTAAACGAAATGAAATGCATAGACATATGCAAATAATTAACAGAAGATGCCACCAAATCCACAAAAATCGCAAATGATGAGAAGAAATTATTTTGTTTTGAATGTATAGGAGTAATTCATGTAGGGCAAAAATCACGTGCTCACAATGACGTCACCATCAGGGTCTCCGAAAAATCGAGGTTCAAGTCATTTCTTATTATTTTATTCTAAAAAACAAGGGGACTATTTGTATACAGTGGAAATTGGGGCTACCCGATTTTGTCTTCGATGGAAAAGGTGATATCACATCGAGAAGCCAGGACGCCGAGCTCGGGGTCGAGGTTCCTTTCCAATACCAGGGTCGAGGTCGAAATCATTTGCTGAGGTCGGAAGAAGGCATACTTCGAGATAATACCGTTATGGTTCAGTAACAGAAAGAGCTAGATACCCGCAACGGCCCGAAGATCACGTCGTAAATTGCGGAATGGATTGACCATTGGCGGTTAGACAACTGTCAAATATGATTTCTTACTGTAATTAGAAGTGAACCTTATTTAGGACTTCCCTATTATATAAAGGGGAGCTCATTCATTTGTAAGGGACATTTTTTGACTGATAAGATAATGCATACACTTTATTCTCTAGCTATTTTACTCACTGTTCATCAAGAGTTGCTTTGTAACTTGCTATTTCCACTATTCCACCTCGAGACTGTCATAGCTCGAGGTTGAGATTTGGCTTGCGCACTGGTTTGATTTATTTTATTCTTCAATTTATATATTTAATTTCTTGTTTATCAATTGGTATTGGATTAAATCACATATCCATAAAACTACAATATAAGTGTAATTGTTACTCGGATTTTAGGGTAAACACAATATTTCTCAGCTCAGTACAAAATTGTCAAAAAACTTAGAGATGCTCTTCAAATTTATTATGACAAAAAGTAAATACTCAATTCTCTCTTTCTTCCTCTTCTTTTGGGGTGGAGGGACGAGAATAGTAAAGAATGAAATAAGTGAATGAGAATAGAAGAATTTAGTAAGAATCGAATCTGTGCATTTCAAGATGCAAGATAACAAGTCTGCCACAAAAAATGCCATTTGCTTCAAGATGACATAATAACAAAGTTGGAAGGAGGTGTGCCTTGGTTGGTGAATATCCAAATGATGGATCGTGTTCTTCCCTTTTATGCGTAGATTGTTGGTATAAAAACAACGATTAAAAGGGTTCCAATAATGCGTTTTAGTTTAGTCGGTTAGGTTTCTTGGCTCTCACCCAAGTGACCCGGGTTCGATTCCGGCGACGCAATTTTTTTTTTCCCTTCATTCACTCTCAGGTGTTAGTTTTGATCAATCGGATTTAAAATAATTTTCTGTTTTTGTTTTGTCTCTTACCTAAGTTAATGTCCATTTATGATCGAAATTTGTTTAACAAAAATTAAGAATTATAATATTTACATATTTCGTTAAGAAAGGGATTTATATTAAATCAATTTTTTTTATAATTAATTAAATTCTCATTACCAATAGAGAATATTTAAACTGGTAACTTGAAGTTGGACATAGAACCCCAACTTCAATACTATTTCCTTCTTCTTAAAAACTCGACAACTACAAAATAACTAAACACAAATCCTGCTACGGTTAAAAATTCAACTTTTGCATTTGCCTAGCTAGACTTTAATTAGCCATGACGCCTGCTTTCTTTGTACACTCCAGGATTTCTTTTCCTGTATGTAATACATGTGCACCTACAAAATCCACAGTTTGATTAATTTAATTTTTAAATAAATGCTTTATACAAGTAAGTATCATAATCCAAACAAAAATAAACTCTTAAATCCCAATAGTCTAAGTAAAATTCTATAAATTTATTAGATACAAATTATGTGAGCATCTTTCTTTTTTTTAGACGAATCTAGATGTTTGACTATTCTATTTTAAACAATTTCGACAACTTTCAAAGCTTCCCGTTTATGAAACTGTTCAAATCTGTTATTTTTATCTTACTAAAATTTTAGTCATTACTTCAATATGTTATTCCACAATCACGATATAATAAGTATGTCAAATTAATAAAAGGAATTTTTACATTCCTATGCCATATAGGAAACTATATTATTATCAATGTTTAAGGTTTGATATAATTACATTTAGTATAACTAATTATCATTTATATACCATTAGTGGTTTTTAAGGGTATTAATTACACTCCTAATTTAATGGTACCGTATATTTCTTCTAATACCACTCCCCCCACGTTTTTCTCTCCAATTCCCACACCTTCACCCACGTTTCCCTCCCACACCCATGATTTCTGTATCAAAATCCCATTATTTCTTCCATAGCCAAGGCACTGTCGGCACCTCTGCAATCTTGTCCCAATGTTTTTGTGCCCGGGGAAGATGAGTACAAGCCTGATTGATTTGATGGCTATGATTTTGGGTTCCTTCAGTAATATAAGAGGAAAGGAAAAGAGAGCAGCAATTCCACCATTGACAGCCATTAAAAAGCTTTAAATTCAAATTTGGGTTTTCAAGAATTATTATTTGTTTGGAATGGGTGTTGTTGTAAAGAATTGGGAATATGATTTGGAGTTTATATCTCAATTTTGAGGGGTTTTGGTGAAGATTAGACTTGGTTTTGGCTGAATTTCAGATTGAAAGAAGAAGAAGAAGAAGAAGAAGAAGAAGAAGAAGAAGAAGAAGAAGAAGAAGAAGAAGAAGAAGAAGAAGAAGAGAAGACATGACATACATTATATTGCAGCAATTGTAGAAAAATTGTAGACTGTTGTTTATTTATTGTTGAGCTTTTGTATTTTTGTGTTAAAAGTTTTGCTGGGAGCTTGTTATTCCACTTCGTTTGTTTTGGAACTAACTTGTGTAGAGGAGAAGATATTTTTTTAAGTTATATATATTGATATACCTTTAAATTCAAGAAAGTATGGTTGTATTGTATTTAAAGAGGCATGAATTTGTAGAATAGGTTGAATGTGAGTAATGAGTCAAATAAGACTCACAATGGCTTGTTTTCTACATTTAATCTACAACAAAACTGCATATCATTTGAAAAATTAATATGAAAATACAGAATTTCAATGTTTCTACAAATTATCTATAAAATTTCTACAAACTGTTCATAACAGAATTTATCTTTATTTTCATGCATGTTCGTCTGTAACACTAAACTTACTTGATATGCCAACATTTCCCGTTATAGAGAAATACAACTTATCTATAATTTTTTACAACTTTCACACATTATTTCTACCCAGTTAAATATAACTACAATAACATAAAATTTGAGCTTTGTGTTTTTGTGTTAAAAGTTTTGATGTGAGCTTGTTATTCCACTTCGTCTGTTTTGGAGCTAACTTGTGCAGAGGAGAAGATGTTTTTTAAGTTATATATAGTGATATACCTTTAAATTCAAGAAAGTATAGTTGTATTGTATTAAAGAGGCGTGAATTTGTAGAATAGGTTGAATGTGAGGAATGAGTCAAATAAGACTCACAATGACTTGTTTTCTACATTTATTCTACAATAAAACTGCATATCATTTGAAAAATTAATATGAAAATACAGAATTTTAATGTTTCTACAAATTATCTACAAAATTTCTACAAACTGTTCATAACAGAATTTATCTTTATTTTCATGCATGTTCGTCTGCAACACTAAAGTTACTTGATATGCCAACATCTCCCATTATTGAGGAATACAACTTATCTATAATTTTCTACAACTTTCACACATTATTTTCACCCAGTGAAATACAACTACAATAACATAAAACTTACATACAAAATTGATACAATATGTCTTTTGTATATTTTATATCTGATTTATACATAGTAAAAATAATTTTCATACAACTAATTATATATTATACAACTTATCTACAAATTATCTACAATCTTCGTACATTATTTCTACTAAGTTATATACAACTACAATATAATACCACTTAAATATAATTTTTATACAATGTTGTTCAACTTTCATGCATAGTTAAATGAATAAAAGAAAAACAAATAAACAACAGAATACAATTTTTCTACAATTTCTCTACAATTTCTGCAATATAATGTATGTCATGTCGTCTTCTTCTTCTTCTTCTTCTTCGAGTTTCAATCCGAAATTCAGCCAAAACCAAGTCTAATCTTCACCAAAATCCCTCAAAATTGAGATATAAACTCCAAACCATATTCCCAATTATTTGCAACAACATCCAATCCAAATAAATAATGATTTTTGAAAACCCAAATTCGAATTCAAAACTTCAAAGCTTTTTAATGACTGTCAATTGTGGAATTGCTACTCTCTTTTCCTTTGCTTTGTATTACTGAAATTTGGACATAATTGTGTTTGATGTAGAAGAATTAGTCGTTTTTGATTTGTGAAATCAGAAAAAAGTTTGAAACACAGTGTATCGAAAAAGCAAAGACGTTAAATTTGAATCGAAACTGACAAAGAAGATTAATGTGCATGATTTGTGTTGTGGAAGATCTGGAAGAATATTTAATCCCCCAATTTTAGCGCGCATAAATAAGGAAGCCTACAGCTACAATGATTCCTTATTTAATGCATTGTCTATATTATGTAGAAATACTATTAGCATGAAGGGTAATATGCAAACTATGAACATATTTGGTAATATAGTTTCCTATATGGTATAGGAACAAAAATATTCCCGAGACTAATCAAACATCATCATGTAGCGGAGGGAATGCAATCTCAAAATTAATTTGTAGGTGGGCTGAAACTAGCTACGACTAGCCCATCCAAGGAAATTAAGGAAACTTACACAAATGTCCCAAATAAGTCTTAACTTACCAACATCTAGTCATTAGTTATATACTTACAAAAACTAGCCAAACACATATAAAAATTGAAAGCCCAAATAAATAAGGCTCTTTCTCTCAAAGAATCACATGCAAAAATCTCCTTTCATATTTTTAAGCGTGATTAACAACATTAGATGCAAGACGGAAAGAAAAATTCATGGATGAGGTAGCAAATAAGGTGATGAATTACAAAAATAAATAAATATAATATTTCAAAAATCTAAGCAAAAAAAGAACTTTTTCAATGGGTATAGTTGAAATTCACTGAAAACATATAGATAAGTCAATATACAAAAATTGAAGAAGATTGGAGGTGATTTGGACTTGTTTTGTATTAAAATTTGTAATTAAATCGAGTTCAAAAACTTCTTATGCGACACATGTTCATGCATGTATCTTACATACAGGTATACATGTGATACACAATGTGATACACATATCATTTTTTTTTTCATGTTCAATTTTTACTTTGAATTTTCACTTCAAACCACCGCAAAACTTTACCAAATCATCCCAAAAGTGAGATTTAAGCTCCTTAAGATATAAATAACACTCACTAAAAAGAAAGCAAAAAATTGATCCTTTTTTTTTGCTACAAATAGCTAATTGGCTAATATTAGTAATATTTTTTTAATATTAATAATATTTTATGAATTTGCCAATTTTTATAATGAGCTATTTATAGATGGACATAGCTAATAGTTTCCGAGAAAAAATGTCATGGTTCACGTATCATGCTTCATAAAGATTGGCTTTTTCTTCAGCTTTACAATCTGACGATTTATGTCAGTAATCAATATGCTTTGTCTCTCATATAGTAAAAACAAGAATAAATTACTCTCTCTATTAGCTCGGGGAATATCTCAATGGGACTTTTTCGTATATGTACGACATATTAAACTTATTTACTCGACTTATCTAAGTTTTCTTATTTACAAAAAGTAAAATTAATTCTTTTTACAAAATATATATAAATTCGGTCAAAATTTACAACATATCTACAATTTATATAAAACTTAAATACAAAATTTCTGTACAAAATTCGATCAAGAATTATAATTTATATATAATTTACATACAATTATTTTAGTTGTATATATTTTGTACGTCATTTCTATACTCCACATATAAAATATATACAATTTTTTTATATCTTCTTCTTCGAGTTTCAATATGAAATTCGAAATCAAAATCACCTCGAATCTTCACAAAAATTGAGACATAAACTCCAAAGGATATTTTTATTCATTTGCAATAGCACCTAATCCAAATAAATAATAATTTACAAAATGTATTTTCGAATTCAAAGCTTCGAAATTTTTTAGTGGTTGTTAATGGAGTTTCGCATGTCAATTACGTTCTAACTTTAAAATTGGGAAAAAAGGAACTTTCGTTAACGAGCAAACAGATTGTCAGTGTCATTCAAATGGTTTTCATTTGAACTATCATTAATCACATAATTGGATGTTCATCCTCATAGAAGATACCCTTAATGTTGAGGTGCAGGGAATATGAGTCGTTGCACGTAGCAAGCCTCTAGGTTTGGTATTGCTGGACCACATAGCTTAAGCTTTTAGGTTGGATGAGGAAGAGAAAATATGGGAGATTAGATTCTAATATGATATTTTGTATACAATTGGTAAATTATATATTAGCTTGTAGTTAAGTTAAAACTTTAATATTGAGGGTAAATAAGTTTCAAAAATAGTACAGATATGTAAAAATCTCTATCCTAATCAAATTTGGCCCATATTATACCTCCTTACCCGGTTTGGCACACTTTATATATAACTTAATATTTCTTTTTGGGATTTTTTCGTTTCTCTCTGTTCTTTTGGGGTGGGGTAAGGTCTGCGTATACACTATCCTCCCTAGACCTCACTAGAGGGATTTCACTAGGTCATTGTTGTTATTGTTATTCACCAAAATTATCCTAGATTTGTATATTACTCGACCTAGCTGTATTTTTCTTTAATTCATATACAATCCATTATTAGTGCCTTAAATTAGAGAATTTATTTATACCGTTTTTTTTCCCTCTTCTCCTCTTTCTTTGGCTCTCTCCATATACAATCCGTTATTAGATTCAGTTACACCTTTTTTCTTTTTTCTCTCCTCTCATCTTTCCCTATTCACTACTGCCCCATTTCACCCAAAAGCGTGGAGAGTTGAATATTTAATCTTGGATGCACACCTCTGTGAAACTGAAAATTTAAGTAAAATATTCAATGCCTCCACCTCCGTCGATGTAGCACCACCAGCAGCAGCAATAGAAAATCAACAGTGATAAATTTGTATGGTACAATAGCATACAAATTTAAAATAAAATTTCGTACAAATTTGATACATCATCTACAACAACATCTAAACTAAAAACAATTATACAACTAATTATATAACATAAAACTCATTTATAATTTATCTACAACTTTCATACATTATTTTTACCCAGTTAAATACAATTACAATATCATACAACTTAAATACAATTTTTATTCAAATTTTATACAATATGTCTTTTGTATGTATCTTGTATATGATTTGTATATATTATGTGGTGTGTTCTTCATCCTCTATAAATTTTCAACCAAAACTTCCTCTCTTAATAAAATGTTGATACATATCAACAAATTTGTGTAAAAAGATAGTATTTATAATGTAAATACAAATTTCATACGACGATTCATACATTACATAACTATTTTTCAACTTTCAAACAATATTTAAATAAAAAAATATAACCAACAGAATACAACTTAAATGAAATTTATATATAACTATAATACAACTTTAATATAATTTTTTATGTATATTGTATGTCATGTGTTCTTCATCTTCTTCTTCGAGTTTCAATTTGAAATCCAACCAAAATAAACTCTTAATCTTTATCAACCCCTCTCAAAATTGAGATATAATCTGCAAAGAATATTTTCAATTGTTTGCAACAACACTCAATCTAAATAAATAATATTTTTTGAAAATCCGAATTCGAATTCAAAGTTTTGAAACTTTTTAATGGCTGTCAATAGTGGTGAGTCAAAACATCTTCAAAATTTATTGATTAGCAATTTCAATTCGAACACCAATTGTGCAACGTGAAAGGAAATTGCTAAGTTAAAACTCTAGAGTAAAATGATTGAACTCCAATGATGAATTCCGTGAGAAAAAAGGACAAAGTAGATGAGAGAATAAAAGAAAAACAGAGAATATTAAAGGAAGAAAATCATGTTGGGGAAAGAACAACGAGGGTGAGAGAGAGAGAGAGATATCGAAGAGAGAGAGAGAGCAAAGAGGAAATAACTGATATTCTCTGTTCAAATCCTAATATAAAGAGATATTCATTTAATACTAATTTGTATGTAATTTGTATTTACTCGTAAAATGGTACCGTTAAATTTGTAATTTGGTTTATAGACACGTGAATTAACTTGACCTAGAAAATATAAAATAAATAAGAATAGAGTCCAGATTATAAAAATAAATTAAAAAAATACAAGCCTAGTTGTATAATGAGCCTATTCGGGAGTACTAATATGAACAATATTAAGAACAAAAGAAAGCAAGTAATTTTATAATAAGAGAGCAAAATATAGCCTTTGAGTACAGATGATTTTTTGTGCTTTACAATGGATACTATTTCTCCCATTTATAGCTCTATTTAGGGAGGCAAGATCCACAAATTAAGCCCTTCTTGAATGAGAATAATATCGCTATTGATGGTTGCATAACTATTGGTTATAAATATAGAGATTCTTTGTAATGACTGCTCATTGAATGTTGTCTTTCCAAATCGATGTCTTTCTTGCAATTCTTTGTTATCGGTTCCCATGCCTTTGAAATTTACACAGAACCGAGCTCATTCTTGTATCCGATGCCAACTATTGGCTGACTCATACCTTACCTGTCTTCAGTTCCACGTGTCATCTTTTCATTCATCCAACTATTGCTAACCAATTTTATCCCATACAGATAGCCCCTACTTTCCAGCTATGGGGAAGTAGATAAGACCTTTTTCCTTGGCGAAAATGTTCTTGAATAGTTTCTGAATCTTGAAAGGACGCATGTCTTCTTGCATTTAATGACTCAAACACGTGTTATCCTGTGATTCGGCAAATATTTTTGCCAATTTTTGAGGTAATCATGACCACGAATTTTGCCGTCTATAAACTTCTCCACTACTCATAACTTTTATCCTTCACTTTTACAAATCTTCTTCTTCTTTGAATTTCCTTACAACCCTACTGCAAAATTCATCTTTCTTAGTAAAATCTCCCTACTCAAATTACTTACCAACATTTCTAACACCGCTATTCTCGAAAACTCTGTCCTTCTCTTCGGTGGAGGCCCTAAGAAGAACAAAGCAAAGGAGGTCGATGTTGAATCCGAACCTCCTATCTTTAATACCATTATTCCACTCCAACTTGACTCCCAATTGGATCTTTAAGTACAAAAATTACCTATTAATCCCAAAAGCGACAGACACTAGCCTGTTCACAGGTACACTTCTTTCATACGTCTTGCTAGCATTCCCCTCTTGAAGAAAAATTGCGATTGGAAAGATATCTAAATATTCGCCCCCAATAAGGTGGAAAGGGTCACCTTCTCCAGACCAGGGTTCATATATGTTTACACATAACCCTTCACTGTGATATTGGGTAAAGAAATTGACCCTATAATTTTAGAATTTTGCAATTGTTACCAAATCTGCTTGGCTCAAGTAGGTCCATCAATATAGCCTACGGTGGCTTGCCTCCAAAAATTATGCTCCGAGACCGGGAAAACCCTAACTCTCACACACATGATCAACTTGTAATCTCCAAAGATCTTCTGTTGGGGTGTGCTAAAGCTCACCAAACATGGCCACCACACCCTCCTTACCAGTGTTGATGATAACAATGATCGTGGCTGGATGAAACGATTTATTGTTATCGTTACCAAGGATATTCTCCTGACAACAACACCTGTTATTCCTGAATCATGGAACCTTTTTCGGATATCTTTTCCTTTCTATGTTTAAAAAGACTTTCCTCTTTCTTTAACTTTGTATTTTCCTCATTTCAGCTACTCATTGGGAACCACCACAGGTTAACAACCTGCCCCAATGGGTACAAAAAATTTTGGCCATTTTTACACTGAACTCTCAAAGGTGTAAAGAAATAGCTTCCAGATTTAATTGGAAAGCCAAAGACTATGGTAAGTAAAAGTTCTTCCTTCCTTCTTTCAATCTTTCAACATGATTTAGAATCAATTAACTGACTCTTTTCGCAATACATAGGTCTTCCAAAAGGATCTTCCATTTGCCCTGACATCTTGATGAACCAGAGGAAGCCCAACGAGCATTGTAAAATTTCTTTGATCAAAAGAGAGCTCGTGAAGCCACTCTCGCTTCCGGTGAAGGCGCCTCCTCCGGAGTACCCAACCCAAATACAAGAAATCAAAGAGAAAACATACCTAATCGACTAGGACTCGGGAGAAGACTTTAAAAGAAAAACCAGCCGGACCAGCCACAGTTGTCCTTGTTGATGAAGGAACCGATGATGAACTAGTTCCTCTTCAAAGAAGAAAAAGATCTTCATCAACTCAGCCGGTTGCTCAGCCGGGTGAGCTTTAAACTCCATAATCGAAAAAAGTTCAAGGACTATTCACGGAAATAGGATTGGTCGAAAATGCTGCATCTCATTTTCAAATGCCCATTGTTCCTTCTGGTTAAAGGAGTTCTACCCCTGACATTCCTCTGCCATCAACTTTTGAGCCAGATGCAACTGTATCTCGTTCTACACCAACTGCTACCTCTCCACTGGCCCCATCCAAACAGATAAATGATGTTCCTTCCCCATAGTCACCCGACCATAGAAATTTTGGGGAACACTTACCCGATACCCACTCAAAATCCCAGTGAAAAATGAAGCGTCATTCTAACGGTCTCAAATGAGTTCCACCTTCTCTCCAAGCCAGTGTAAGTTTCCAATTACCTGAAGTCGCTGGCCACGGAAAAGATAGGAGAAAAATGGACTCTCTTTCTGATAAGTGCCTGATAAAAAACAACATGCATTGTTCGGCTCAGGTATCAATATAATCTTCTTATCTTCCCTTTTATTTGTTTTTAACATTTTTAGGCTAACCTCCTTGATTTTGAGGGCCTGTAAAGGTTGATTTTGGATAAAGAGGAACTTACTATGAAACAAAATCAACTTTTGGTCGAGCGAAATCAACTTGTCGAGCACCTCCTGATGCTGGAAGCAAAAATTGCTCAAATGGGCGAGCTTGAAGCTCGATTAGAGAAATCCGAGCAAGATAGATTAGCCCATAGCCAAGAAGCCGCTCAATTACATAAAGATCTTAAAGAGGCTAAGGCCAAGTGGGCTGAACTCCATGATATCGTAACTACGACAAGCGAGCGTGAGTCTGCGTTTATGGATCAAATCAACAACTTGGAAGCAAAATTACGTTTGAAAATCGAAGAGGCTAATGTCACCAAGGAGAAAAGAGCCAAAATGGAAGAAAGGCTCAAAAGGGTCATGGAGCAAAAAAAGGTTCATGCGACAACCAATTCTAAACTTGATTCCAAGATCAGCATTGTGAAAGCTGAAAATGACAAGCTCCAATCAAAAATTGAGAAACTCCAAACTAAACTCCAATAACTTATGCCATTTATCACTTGAGGAGGAAGACTTTGGAGGAAGCCAAAGAAGGTATTACAAATATTGATGATTGCATTGCCGAGGCTCGTGGATTGGAGAAAAATGCTCTCGAGAACCTCCCTGCTCGGCCCGTTGCTTCTGCTTCTTTGAACACTAGCTTTGAGTACTTGGGAACCAAAGATAAAGCTGAAAAAGAAGAAGATAAGGATGAAAACCTCGCACCAGAAATGGAACAGCCTTCTCCTGAAAAGGAAAACGAATACTTTTCTCTCCCTTCGGGCTCTGGCACCAAAAATAACTAAGGTATATATTTCTCTTTTTCTTTGTAACTATGCCAAAACTTCGTCATTGAGTTTTCCATAAGTAATGAAAGAAAAATTTTTGCTTAAGTTTTGTGGAATAAATATTCTTTTTTATTTAACTAAAAAATCTTAGGGAATTCTTTTTATATCCGATAATTTTCGATCCCGTGCATTTATACTTCATAAATCTACCATTTAAATATGAGAGTTTCATAAAAGAGGGCCCTTATATTAATGGTGCTAATGAAGAGGACGTGTCATATTCATTCTGGCACAAACATTTGAAGTTTTAACTAACTTCCAAACGAGAAATAAATTAACTTATCATTTGGACAAGAAATAAGACAAAAACAAAGGACTTTGATTTATTCATTCCACCTTTAAAAATACATTTACATAAACATTCATTTGCTTAAGTAAATAAAACTACCAATCTATGTAGCTAACTTGTACAACTTATTTTTACGGGGTTGATCATGAAGTCCTCGGTCCTGATAAGACATGGATCCTGGTTCTAATAGTCCCCGGTCTTCGTAACACTTTTAGTGTAACGACCCAACTGATCATTTTTTTATAGAACCTTGTTCCAAAAATAAGGCTCCCCATATGTGCTCTTACTATTTTATGACTCGCGGGGATGGTTAGTTTGAGATTTCAAAGAGTTCGGATTGAAATCGGAACACTTGGTTCCTTAAGGTTGGCTAGAAGGGGTAAGTTTGATTTTGGTCAATGTTTTGACCTTGAAATTAGGATTTAACGGTTCCAATAGGTTTGTATGATGAATTCAAACTTGGTCTTATGTTCGAATCGAGTTTTGGATGACTTGGGAATATTTCGGTGCCTAATAGTGAAAGTTGGCTCTTTGAAGGTTTTTGAAGTTCTTTAAATTTGGTTTAGAGTAGGTTTTGGTGTTATTGAGGTCCAATTGGGATTCTGAGACCAGAAATAGTTCCGTAATGTTATTTTGAACTTGCACGCAAAATTTGGTGTCATTCGAGTAGTTTAAGTATGTTTCGGTGCGTTGGGAGTAAATCGAAGAAACTTGAAGTTCATATTTTGATTCAATTGGTTTGGGGTATGATTCCTAGTTTTAATGTTGTTTTGTGCATTCCGGGAGTTCGAACAAGTCCATTTTATTATTTTGAACTTATTGGTATGTTCGGGCGAGGCCCCCAAGTATTAATCGGTTAAGGCTTGGACCAAGTTTGGACTTGGGATCATCAACTGAAGTTTTCAGCTTCTGGTGTAATCGCACATGCGGAGGGCTAGCCGCAGGTGAGAGCTCGCAGAAGTGAGCAAGGACCCACAGAAGCGGCCAATAAACGGCACCCAGGAACCACATATGAGCCCCACGCTCCACAGAAGCGGGATCTCATCCGCAGAAAAGGAGCCAGCCAACCTTAGGCACTTCCAAAAAAGCGGACTTCGGTCTGCAGAAGTGATGCTGCAGGTGCGGAATCGTTGGAGGCAGTGTGGTCCTTTTAAAATGGGAGTCAGGCATTTTTGTTCATTTCTTACACTTCCTGGGGGCGATTTTTGAGCTGGTTAGAGAAGGATTTTTATCAACTAATTGAGGTAAGTGATTTCTATCGTATGTGAGTTAAATACATAGTATATGGGTAGATTATAACATGTAAATTAGTGAAAATCATGGGTTTAGGTGAAAACCTAGGGTTTTGATAAAAATAGAATTTAACCACGAAATTTGTTATGGAATTTAGTAAAAACCATATATTTGAGTTCATGAGGTTTGACTCAGATTGACTATCTCCTCCTCAGGAGGTGTGACAGAGGGTTGTGCAAGGATTTCAAGGTGATTCCAGGTGAGATACTCGCGACGCAGCATAGGCTCTTGGTAATGGACGTTGGTATTATGTTAAAGGGAGGAAAATATATGCTCGAGAAAGACCGAGAATTAGGTGGGGAGCCTTAACTAAGGATAAAGCCCAAGAGTTGCAGGGGAGGTTGTCGACTATGGGAGCTTGGAGGAGCAATGGTGACGCAAGCACTATGTGGTCAGCGACAACAAACTGTATAAGGGAGGCTGCGAAAGAGGTGTTAGGGGTCTCGATGGGCATCTCTGGTGGGCACAAAGGAGACTGGTGGTGGAATGAAGTGGTCCAAGGTAAAGTGGAAGCGAAGAAGGCGACGTACCTGAAGTTAGTGGGGAGCATATGTGAGGAGGAAAGGCGAGCGTGCATGGAGAGATATAAGTTATCTAGGAAGGAAGCTAAGCTAGCGGTCACGGAGGCTAAGACTGCGACTTATGGTCATATGTACAAGGAACTAGGGGAAAAAAGCGGGGAGAAGAAGTTATTCCGGCTGGCCAAGTTGAGAGAGAGGAAGGCTCAGGATTTGGACCAAGTGAGATACATCAAGGACAAATATGGTATAGTATTGATGAAAGATACCTAGATTAAGAGGAGATTGTAGACTTACTTTCATAAACTTCTGAATGAAGAAGGGGATCCAGATATTCTGCTAGGCGAATTGGAACATTCTGAGAGTCACCGTTACTTTGAGTACTGCAGGCGTATCAAGGTTGAGGAGGTCGTGGGAGCTATGCGTAAGATGAGTAGGGGCAGAGTGACCGGGCCGGATGAGATTCTGGTGGAATTTTGGAAGTATGTGGGAAGGGCAGGTTTGGAGTGATTGACTAGGTTGTTTAATGTTATTTTTAAGGAGAAAAGGATGCCATATAAGTGGAGGTGGAATACGGTGGTTCCATTGTATAAGAACAAAGGTGATATCCAGAGTTGTAACAATTATAGAGACATCAAATTACTGAGTCATACTGCGAAAGTGTGGGAGAGGTTGGTTAAAGCAAGGGTGAGGATGACAGTGTCTGTATCCAACAACCAGTTCAGGTTCATGCATGGTTGTTCTACTACAGAAGCTATACACCTTGTTAGGAGGTTGGTGGAACTGTACAGAGAGAGGAAGAAGGATCTGTATATGGTGTTTATTGACCTAGAGAAAACGTATGACAAGGTTCCTAGAGAAGTTCTCTAGAGATGCTTGGAGGCAAAATGTGTGTTGGTTCCCTACATTATGGCATTTAAGGACATGTATGATGGGGCTAAGACTCAAGTTAGGACAGTAGGAGGTGACTCTGAGCATTTTTCTGTTGTAATAGGGTTGCACCAAGGTTCTGCGCTCAGTACGTTCTTATTCGCCTTGGTGATGGACGCGTTAACACACCATATTCAAGGGGAGATGCCATGGTGCATGCTATTCGCTGATGACATAGTTCTGATTGATGAGTCACGAGCCGGTGTTAACGAGAGGCTGGAGATTTGGAGACAGGCTCTTGAGTCTAAGGGTTTCAAGCTGAGCAGGACAAAGACGGAATACCTAGAGTGTGAGTTCAGCACTGAGCCGGGGAAAGTGGCGTGGGTGAGTCTTGAATCATAGGTAATCCCAAGTAGAGGTAGTTTCAAGTACCTTGGGTCAGTTATCCAGGGGGAGGGGAGATCGATGAGGATGTCACACACCGTATTGGGGTAGGATGGATGAAATGGAGGTTAGCATTTGGAGTCCTGTGTGATAAGAGAGTGCCACCGATACTCAAAGGTAAGTTCTATAAAGCGGTGGTTAGACCTGCCATGATGTATGTGGTTGAGTGTTGGCCTGTTAAGAATTCACATATCTAGAAGATGAAAGTAACAAAAATGAGGATGTTGAGGTAGATGTGCGGGCACACCAGGATGGATAAGATTATGAATGATGATATTCGGGAGAAGGTGCACGTGGATCCCATTGATGACAAGATGCGGGAAGTGAGACTCAGATGGTTCGGGCATGTTCAGAGGAAAAACCTAGATGCTCTGGTTGTGGAGGGCACGAGAAGAGGTAGAGGGCGACCTAAGAAGTATTGAGGAGAGGTGATAAGGCAGGATATGGCGAGGCTTTATATTTTCGAGGACATGACACTTGATAGGAAGATATGGAGGTCGAGTATTAGGGTTGTACGTTAGGAGCTAGTTGAGTCTTGCCCTACTCCGTACCATTGTGAGACTAGTCTGGTAGGGTTTTTATCTAAGATAGATAGTGGCAATATTATGTCTTACTATTTCTCTTTTCAGTGCAGGACCTATTTACTAGCTATCGCTTTTGCTTTGCATCTTTCTTCTAGATTTCATGTTGTTACTATTTTTCATATGATTTCTGTGGTGATACTAATATTGTCTCCTTTTGTCTTTTTATTTTCTTGAGTCGAGGGTCTTTCGAAAATAGCCTCTCTACTCCTTCGGGGTAGGGGTAAGGTCTGCGTACACACTACCCTCTCCAGACCCCACTAGTGGGATTATACTGGATTTTTGTTGTTGTCTTTCTTCAAAAAAAAAAATTGGAATCCGGGCACATGGGCCCGGGGGTGAATTTTAGGGATTATTCAAATAGGGTTGGGAAATCACTTTGATAGTTACGATATGAACTTTTAAACATGTATTGACTATTTTATATAACCATTTGACTAGTTATGAGTCGTTTGGCACTGAGTTGAGGGTTTAAAGCACAATTTTGGACCGAAAGTATGCTTTGAGACTAGGTAAGTCTCTTTTCTAACCTTGTAAGAGGGAATTAAAATTTTCGGGGGCTACGTACGCACGAGGTAACGAGAGTCAGTACGTAGCTACTAATTATTCTTATGTGCGGATAGTCTAGGACCCATACCATGCTATACTTACGATGTTTGTACCGTACTTGTTAACTTAATTTCTTAAGTCATGTTAGAATTTGATAAAGGAATTGTAAAGTTTAAATTTCATTTACTTGAATTCTTGGACGGGTCACTTGACTGTTATTGAGAATTGGTGTTTCTTTAAATATTAGCCTCTTAATAAATCTTGAATCGGCTGTTAAAAAGTATTTTTCTCTTTTCGTGGAGCGGTCCGAACGCCTCGACTAGCAAATAGATGCTCTATGGTTTGTGTTGTTTGACCCTCGGCAGTGCATGGTTTAAATATTTTTATGTTGGATCGAGTCGTACGACCTCAGCATAAATTGTGCATAATAAATCTTTGGAACCAACTATAATTGATATTGCTTCTTCGATTGAGATATAAATTGTTAAATGATGGAAATAAATTTGGAATTTAATATTAGTGAAAGAATTGTGTATTATTTCCGGTTATTGAATTTTCAGCTATATTTATGTTATCCATGCTTAGTTTAATTTTGACACTTTATTGTTAGTCCATAGTAAGTGTCGAAGTCGACCCCTTGTCACTATTTCTTTGAGGTTAGACTAGATACTTACTGGGTAAATGTTGTTTATGTACTCACGCTACACTTTTACACTAAATGTGCAGGATCTGAGGCAGGTGCATCTGGATATCAGTCCGACGCTCATCTTTGATTTTTGAGACTTTGCGGTGAGCCAACCTGTTCTACATCAGCCGAAGTCTTTCTTTCGCTTTTATTTTCTATCTATTTCACTTCAAATAGTAGTGTAGTATTCTTTTGTAGATTCTACTAGTTGCTAATAAACTTGTGACACCAGGTCTTGGTGATTCATGCTAGTAGACACGTGATGGTTTTTGGGTTATTTTTCTTATCTCACTTGTTTTAAAAAGCTTAATCTCTCATTTTTATTAAATTCTTACTTCTTATTTATGCATAACTAAAAATCAACAATTTAAAATCTTTAAAAGAAAGGATCACAGAGTTACTTCACTGTAGGATTACCTAGCAGTAACATTGGGCTCCATCACGACCTATAGGAGAAATTGGGTCGTGACATTTAGTGCCTTAGTATGTAATAACCCCCCTCCCCTAGTGTTCGGATGCTAAGTATGAGTATTCAAAAATACTGGAGATCTTGCTATCGCCGATGACCCTTTCTTTGTAGTATGCTTTACATTGTTGCCTCATTAAGAACCTTGCCAAAAAACTCAATTGGAACATAAAATGGACGAAGGAAAAAAGAGTACAACACATACTTTCAGAATTAGCAAGGATCTTCAGCTGTAATACCTTTTGAGGTGGGTCACATTCCAATTACTTGGCAATTTAACTCCATTTTGATTCTCCAATTGATATGAACCTTTTCCTATTATAGCAGAAATTCGATAAGGTCCTTCCCACGTTGGTCCCAGCTTCCCGGCATTAACCTCTAGAGTACTTTAAGTTACCTTTCTCAAAACTAAATCTTCAACTTTAAAATATCAAAGATTTGCTCTGCGGTTGTAATATCTCTCCATTCCTTGCTTTTGAGCCACCATCCTCACATACGCCAGATTTCGATGATCTTCAAGAAAATCCAGTTTTATTAGATGTGCTTCATTATTTGCCTCTTCGTTCGCTCGAGATACCTTATGTTCGGCTCCTTAATCTCCATCGGAATTAAAACTTTTGCACCGTACACAAGTGAAAATGGTGTTTCACATGTGCTCGATTTCACCGTTGTTCGATATGCCCATAGCACACCAGGTAGCTCATCTGGCCAATTACCTTTAGTATCTTCTAACTTCTTTTGGAGATTTTAAATTATTATCTTATTGGTCGACTATGCTTGTCCTTTAGCACTTGGATGGTACGGAGAAGATGTTGTTTAATCTTCATTGTCACAAGTGATTTCTTTTGGTATTCTAAACTGACATATGATGTGATCCTAAATGATATTCATCACTTCTCGTTCTCCGATCTTTTTGCAAGCACTTGCTTCAACCCATTTAGTAAAATAGTCAGTTAAAACCAAAAGAAATCTTACATACCCAAGTCCTTATGGTAAGGGACCATGTCTATGTCCTAATTCATAAATAGCCATGGTTATATCACTGCATGCAGAAGTTCCACCGGTTGATGCACTAACTATGCATGCCACTAACATTTATCACATTTTTATACAAATGTCTTCGTGTCTTATCCATTCGGGGCCAGTAGGAGCCAGCCCTCATCAATTGAACTCCTTCGTGAACTTCCCTCATCACGTAGTTAGACTCCGATGTCCCTAAAAACCAAGCCAATGGTCCTTGAAAAGATCTCCTGTACAATTGACCGTTAACAAGACAATAACGAGCTACTTTAGTCTGTAGCACCTGGGATGCTTTTTGATCTTCAGGAAATTTGCCATGCCTTAAATACTCTATAAACTAATTTCTCCAATCCCAAATTAGGTTGGTTGAGTTAACTTTGCAATACCTGTACACATCCAATACCGAATGCAGTAGTTTAACGACCGCACCGAAATCAGTCCCTTTCATTTTCTTAGATGTCCCCAAATTGGCCAATACATCTGCCTCCACATTTTCTTCCTCTGGAATGTGTATAATTGACCACTTCCTGAACCAGAAAATTAATACTTGAACCTTATTCAAGTATTATTGCATGCTATCTTCCTTGGTTTCGAAAATTCCATACACCTAGTTCACTACCAGCTGGGAGTCGCACTTTATTTCAATTATCTCGGAGCCTAGTCCCCGGGCAAATTCAAGTCCTGCAACCAAAACCTCCTACTTGGCTTATTTTTTGGTAACTAATGGCATAGTTCTAATGGCATGTCTTAGGGTTTCTCCGGAATGAGTGATTAGTACTATCCCGAGACCGAACCCTTTTACATTGGAAGCTTCATCCGTAAACAAGGTCTAAATACCTGATAACGTCCCTAATACCAACACTGCCTCTTTAGTAGCTAAATACATCAGTCACAGACTAAAGTCAGCCACGAAGTCGGCCAAAACTTGTCCTTGATCGCGATCCTGGGTTTGTATTCAATGTCGAATTCACTAACCTCAATTGCACATTTAGCCAATAGACCCTATAATTCAGACTTATGAAGGACATTCCTCAAGGGAAAAGTTGTCACAACAACTATGGGATGAAATTAAAAATAAGGCCTAAGCTTTCGAGAAGCGACAACGAGAGCTTAGGATAACTTTTCAAGGCGCGTATAACGTGTGTCTACTCCCGATAAAACTTTACTAATATAATAAATAGAAAATTACGTACCTTCCCCCTCTCGGACCAGAACAACACTTACCGTTACTTCAGGAACCGCCAAATAAATTAACAATTGTTCACCTTTCTTTGGTTTTGACAAAAAATAAGGGCTAGGCATGTAACTTTTCAAGTCATTCACTGCTTGCTAGCAGTCCAGATTCATCACGAAATCATTCTTCTTTTTAAAAAGCAAAAAGAAATGATGGCATTTCTCCGAAGACCTCGAGATAAACCTGCTTAGGGCGCCAGCCTGCTGGTCAACCTCCGTACTTCTTCACACTTGTCAATTGATCTGAGATATCATCAATAGCTTTTATTTTATTGAGGTTTACTTCGATTCCTCTTTGAGATACCAAAAGCCCTAGGAACTTAGCGGAACCAACTTGGAAGGCGCATTTCTCCGGATTGAGCTTCAAGTTATATTTTCTTAGAATGTCAAATGTTTCTTTGGGATGATTCAAATGACCTTCTGCATTAAAAGGCTTGACCAACATATCATCAATATACACCTACATTTTTTTTACCAATTTGTTTTTCAAACATTTTATTAACGAGCCTCTAGTAAGTGACTCCGGCATTTTTAAGCCCAAAAGACATCACATTATCATAATATGTGCCCGAATTTGTGATAAACGATGTTTTTTATTGATCCTATGGGTGCATCCTAATTTGGTTATACCCGATCATTTGAACAATGTTTGGCAACAAAAAAGAGTTATTAGGGCATGCCTTATTCGAATCTTTATAATCTACACATATTCTAAATTTATTATGTTTTTTAGGTACTACTATGTTAGCTAGCCAATCGGGGTAATTCATCTCTCGAATTGAACCTATATTCAATATTTGGGTTACCTCTTTTTTACAAACTTGTTTCTAACCTCTGCTATCGGTCATTTCTTCTGCCTTACCAGAGAAAGTTAGGATCCAAACTCAGCTTGTAGATAACCACCTCTAGTGGAATTCCTGTCATATCTGAGTGTGACCATACAAAACAATCAACGTCAGCTTTAAGAAAGTTAATAATTTTTAAAGTCGGGACTCAACCCCGTTCCACAGTGAAGTTTTTTTCTAAGAACTCTGTGAACAATGCCACTTGTTCGGGCTCTTCGATGGTTGAATCAGTCGCATCCGTTTCCTCTAGTACCTGAAAAGACCTCGATAGCTAATAGAAATTTGATGACTCCTCTTCTCCATTATCTTCAATCGGGGTGGAAGAGGACACCAACTCCTGTAGTTGTTATTTACTTGTTTTCTTCCCCTTGCTACCGGACAAGGTGACTACATTCATTTCTCTTGCAGTTGGTTGATCTCCTCTGATCTGCTTAACCCCTTCTAGTGTGGGAAACTTCATCAACTGATGATAAGTTGATGGTACAACTTTCATTTCATATATCCATGACCTTTCATTGATTACGTTGTACTACATATCACTATCTACACTTTGAACAGAATGGTCTTTATTATGCCTTCGGCATGTTTTGGCAATAAGATCTCTCCCCGGGTCGTTACACTCATTTGGTTGAACTCGACCAAAAGCTTTGTTGTCGGAATTATGTTTCCGGTTAACTTTGCTTGCTCTAAAATCTCCGTTATGTGACATTGGTTGAATTCTTAGATCAACTAACACACGCTTAATTTTAAAATCTAAAACTTAAGAGATATTATCAGAGCATTATTGTGTAGTAGAAGAAGTCCATTAACGTCCTCTTCTATGAAGGTGATGCATCATCCGCAGCTTCTCGGATCCTCTTGCCATGAGTTACTGATATCTTTGTCTTCTTTACTGTTGAAAATGTCACCCTATTTACCTCGTCACTACCAAAAATCATGTTTATTGTCATACGAGGTGACCCTACAACCGGTTTGGCTGGTTCCCCAGTGTCACAATTATTTCCATAATTATCCTTGGCTCGATCACTTAGAAATTCTCTGAGGTGACCATTCTTCAACAATGCTGCCACCTTTTCATGAAGGTGCCAGCAGTCCCCAGTACTGTGTACCAAGTTTTCCATGAAACTCACACCATAAATTAGGATCTCTCTGACTAGGATTCGATCGAATTAGTTTTAGAAACTTAGCCTCCTTAATATTTCTCATAGCTGACACCAACTCTACTAAATTGATGTTAAAGTTGTAGTCAGATAACCAGTGATATGTTGAATCTTTGATAGGTTACAAGTACTTTGGTTATAAGTAGTTTACCTTATATTTTGATGATCTAACAAACTTACTATCCAAAACCAGATAAGGAACCTGCTACATATTCACAAGACCTCAAGATCACAAGGTTCCAGGTTAGGATTCAGTGTGGAATATGATTCAACTCCTCAGAGTGGAAGGAACAGCTGAGGGACCAGGTCCCTATCAGTTCCTGAGGAGACTATACGAAGTCAACTCTGCAGCTGGAAAGTTGCTGCCTGCACACACTACAGTGCAGGAACAGTGTTGCAGTCAACTTTCCAAGGAAGAGTTTTTACCTACCTTGCTTGCATCATTACATGTGATGTCACACATGTATATATGCATTAAAGGGAATTAAAAAAAGCACTTGAACACTTAGAGATCTTACTCAAGGTCATTCATGTGACCATCCAACAAAGTAGTATCAAGTCATTCACGAACAAAGAACAAAACAACTACGGACCAGTTCCTACATAGAGTCATTGTATGTCCTTAATTGAGTTGTAACTTTGTAAAAGTTCTTTAATTGTAATTCCTAACTAGCTTATTTAGAAGCATTCTATAGGAATCCATTTGTAAACCTTAAACATGCGTGTTTAAGTCTTGGCTAGAGTTAGTCAAGTTTCAAAGTCTTTGTAATAGAGTTATTGCAAAATGGCTTGTAACAGGTGTGTTACAAGTTAGTGAGGGATCAAGATTTTAATTCCTAGGCTTCATTGGTTGTAATCTGAAAGTTGCTCAGTAGTGAAGTTGAAATCCTACAAGGGTAGGTCGTGGTTTTTAATCCCGTTGAGCTGGAATTTTCCACGTAAAATTCCTCCTGTCATTTAATTTATACTTTGCTTGTGTGTATTGTCGAACTTGATAGAGAACCTGGTTCTTTATAGAAGTTGGTGGACCCTTACATTCTATCAATTGGTATCAAAGCGGGTTCTTTCTATCGTACTAACACCTAGAAAGGATCCTCATGGCTACTCCTCCAAACTTTGAAGAAGGTCAATCTACGTAAAGACCTCCTAGGTTCAACGGTCAATACTATGGGTGGTGGAAAACTAGGATGCATGACTTCATCATGGCTAAAGACTCTGAGTTATGGGATGTAATATGTGATGGACCCTTTGTCCCTACAAAGAACCTTGGCGATCCAGCTGTAGCCAACTCCCAAGATGAGGAAAGAATTCAATGATGCTGATAGAAAGGCCATAAAAAAGAATTTTTGAGCAAAGAAAATTCTTGTGTGTGGTATTGTCCCTAATGAATATAACAGGATATCAGCTTGTCAATCAGCAAAAAAGATCTGGGAGGCTATTCAGGCGGCTCACGAGGGAACAACTCAGGTGAAGCAATCCAAGATTGATATGCTCACAACAGAATATGAGCTCTTCAGAATGAAAGATGATGAATCCATCCAAGATATGCATACTGGATTCACCTCCATCATCAATGAGCTTCACTCTCTTGGTGAAAGTATTCCAAGAAACAAGCTCGTCAGAAAAATCCTTAGTGTACCGCCCAGTTCTTGGGAAAGCAAAGTTAATGCCATTACAGAGGCTAAGGACTTGCAGGCACTGCCCATGGATGAACTTGTTGGGAACTTCAAAACCTATGAAATGAAGAAAAAGAAGAAGAAGAAGAAGAAGAAGAAGAAGAAGAAGAAGAAGAAGAAGGACAATGAAATAAGAGAGTCCAAGAGGGAGAAGAACCTGGTCCTCAAGATGGACAACAATGACTCAAGTGGTGAAGACGGAGACATGGCTTACTTGACAAAAAGGTTCCAGAAGATGGTTCGCAGGAATGGAGGCATTAAAAAGGGGAAGCTCTAGCAAGCCCAGAAATTATGACCTTTGTCATAAATGTGGCAAGCCAGGACACTTCATCAAGGATTTTCCCCTCCTAAAGCAAGATCAGTATAATAACAACTTTGACAAAGCAGCAAAGAGGAACCAGGTTTCTGACAAACGCTTCAAGAGGAAGAATTATGCTGACAACATTGTAAAGCAAGCTCTTGTTGCATGGGGAGACTCCTCTAGCGAATCTAAAGAAGAAGAAGACCATGGTGGTAGTTCAATGATGGCAGTGGAAAATAAAACAGTTGAGTATTGATTCAATCTTTGCTCTAATGGCTCAATCTGATGACGATGAAGATGATGATGGCGATAAGGTAAACTTTCTAGAGTTCAGATAAATCTAAAATCTTACTCTCCTAAAAAGCTCATGTCATTAGAAAATGTGCTAATTGATTCTTACCATAGTCTTATCAATGATAAAGATTCTTTAACTATGGAACTAGGGGAAGCTGAACAAACCAGAGATGACTTAGTAGTCATTATAGTTGATTTGAAAGAAACAATAGAGAACCTGAAAAGAGAAAAATGCCTTAGAAGAGAAAATTGCTAGTATATAACATGAACGAGATGATTTAATGGTGGTTGTAGTGGACTTAAAAGAAACCATTGAGTGTGCAAGTAAAGAAAAGGAAACCTTGACTGGGAGAGTTGCTATGATTGAGCAAGAAAGAGATGACCTAGTAGTGGTGGTAGTAGACTTGAAAGAAATAATTGAGGAATTTAAAACAGTAAATAGGCCTGGAAACTCTAAAAAGGGAAAGGAAGTTGCAAGTAAAGCACACATTAAGCTTGAAAATGAGTTAAACTTTGTAAAGACTAGTGTGTGTGCTGAACTTGAGAAAAACAAATAACTTCAGGAAGAACTAGGGAAAGTAAAGAGTGATCTTGAGAAATCTCGTAAGTAGACCTGGTCCTCGGATTATATCACTGCCATGTACACCAACTCTGGGGGAAACAGGTAGGGGATTAGGTTTCAAAGGGAAAAGATTCCCTACATCCCTCATAGAAAGTATGTTACTGTACCTGACAATAGGCTATGTACCCACTGTGGCAACAATGGACACCTCAAGGAAAATTGCATGGCCAAGATTTAGTCTCATCAAAGAAATAAAGTTTTTGCTGAGAGAGCAACTACTGCAAGAGGACCTGGTCTGTCAAATAGGAAACCATCAAATAGGAAACGCATTTTGCCTGGTTGGACTAAGAGAGCACTCATTCATCCTTTTTCTCCTAATAAGGGACCCAAACTTGTTTGGGTTCCTAAATCTAACCTTTGATTTCTATGTGTGCAGGGAGCAGTGAAAGGAAGAATCCAATAATGACACATGAATAGTGGCTGCTCAAAGGAAAGGACTGGAAATACAATCAATCTTCCTTCACTAGGAAACCCTGCAAGGAGAGAGTGTACCCCTTGAAAATGGCTAAAAAGAGGGTACGCTCTAGGAGTTGGAAGATGTGTGTCAAAGGAAATAAGGTGGAATGCTTATCCAGGATATGCACAATCTCAAATCTTGTGACTGGTGAGGTGATGTTGTAGCCAAAAGGCACAAGAGTACTTATGGTACTGTGATTGAGCTTCTGCAGAGTGAAGATATAAGTTGGTTGAAAGTTGTTGAAGACAATGATGAACCATGGGACAAAAGGCTGGAGCATTGCACGTTGTCTATCTCTAAACAAATTGGATTTGAAGAACCTGGTTCGTCATCTAATCAAGTTGAGTAACAAGTAACATGAAGTGCTCAATGCCTGTGCAAAAGGAAAACATGTTAGATCTTTATTCAAGCCCAAAAGGGGTAGACATCACTTCAGAACCAAGGATGAGATCTTTCAAGAAATTGTGGCTTCTGTCAAGAAGATCCAGGTACCGATAGAAACAAACGTGACTTTCATCAGATTAAATCATGGAACATGTTTGGGTAATGCCATAAATGGATAAATGTTATATTTAAGAAGAGCTACTCAACCACTTAGCTCAAAGAACACCACCTTAGATAGAGTTGTTGAAAATAAGAAAAAGACTCTTGAATATTGGATGAAGGGTTTGCAAACATCTTGACCAAAGCTGTTGACTCAATTGAGGATATCTGGGTATAAATGTTAATGTTCTCAACAATGGGAAGGGCCAACCTTGAAAATATGATGCTAAAAGAGATGGAGGAATCCTCCTGACATACTCGTCTTAACAGAGAATAGAAATACTAATCAAGGTAGAGAATGCTCATTGATTCCAGCAAGGAACCGGGTCACCTATCTACAACCATGGAAGCTAAAGAAACAAGCTGATGGAAAGAGGGTTCTTGCATAGAGACATCACTGAATCACTCATGTGTCTCACTGTAAGTAGACTAGACATCGTGGTCAGATTTGGGTTCTGTGCAAAGTTTCAGTCAAATCCAAAGGATTCTCATCTAAAGGATGGTGTAAGTATTTTGAGATATCCTAGAAGAACACAGAACCTGGTTATCTACCGTCCTCCAAGTAATTGATAAAAAAATCTTGCCTGAATTGGGACAGTCTCTGAGTTCCTATCTTGTCTCATGAGGCTCAAGGAAGTAAAATTCAATGGAACTCTCAATAGATGAAGCATAATATGTATAATCAACATCATGTTGTGGTCAAGTACTGTGGACCAAGCAACAAAGTGTTGTGTACCAACCAACAAATTAGAAGAACTTGAGTCCAACTCAAGAGGGACAACTGCAGTGACTGCTGAAGATCAAGTCGCAGACATCTTCACCAGAAGCCCTGGGAAGAAAGCATTCTAAGAAAGATCGCCTTGCACTAGGGGATGATAAAACCCAACTAGGAACCTGGTTCCTCATTATTGGTTATGAAAGTCATAGTCAGGCAAAAGCTAGCTAAAGTATTTTCTGGCTAAGTCTAACTTACTTCTATACTGTTACAGGTAGACATGCATGATGACTACAGAAGCAGATGGTGTAGTGCATGATGAATAAGGGGATAAAACTCACTTGCCAGACCTATCAGGGAATCTAGTTCTCTAATGCAGGTTAGTGGTTTCTTTGTTCTTTCATACACAAGTTAAAATGGACAAAAACAATGCCACATCATTATCAATGTGACAGTCTCTTTAAAGTCGTGTCTCTTCAACCAATACGTCACAACCCAAACATCATTCCTTTTCTAATCGATACATCTCCCAAGCAAAAGGGTGTCACCATTTTAGAACAGGTCCCTTATCATAATTAAATCAACATCACCACCCCTTCTCTTCCAAACTCAAGAATTCCCTGTTTGACTTCTCTCTCCTCAAATTCGCAGTCCTTCTAGAATAATCTCATTATGTCTGAAAATCAAGCAACCTTCAGTGTGCCTGACAATACTGTAGTTGAGTCCGCACGAGTCAGTAGTTCAGAGGTGAACCTCTCTCCCAACAAAATCACTGGTCTAAACCCTAAAAAAGAGTCTCATTCACACTCCACTCCCTCTCCTACCCTCTTTGAATCCACTCCTCATCTAAGCATGTCTGAAGATATCTGTCCTCCTCCAGTCTCACCAGTCAAATAGAGTCAACAGGGTGAACAAGGGAACCTCATTTAGGAACCTTCAACTCCATCCACGACTGAGCACTTGAGTGAATATATGGTGATTAGTAATGAACATCCTGAGATTACCATGACAAGTTGTGACTCTGTAGGTATCACTCCTTAATTTGTTGAAATCTCCATGGAACCACAAGAAAATGGGGGGAATATAGAATACATTTTCCATTGCGTCAGAAGGGGTCATTATAGAGGAATGTGCAGAAGGGTCTGAGCCTCATAAGGAAGAAACAAAAGAAGAGTGTGCAATCGTGCCAGTTGAACAACCGGCATAAGAGGATGCTACTGGGGTCCAAATGATGAACCTGATCCCTCCATAGAGGATCCAGGTCAGGAGTCATCTTCCCAGGTCCGTATTGATCTTGCTCCAGCTCCCCACTTTAATGCTAAGCCTTTGAATATGGTGGTGCCTGAGACGAATCTTGACAGTGAAGAAGGCGCAGATGATTTAGTTTATGCTAGTTTTATCAGGGCTAGGATTAATCCAGTGGCAACTTTAGAGCCACCTCTTAAGTGACCTACTTCACGGTTGTAGAAAAAGGAAGCTCTAGAGTTTTCCCTCAAGAAGAGTAAAAGGAGTTAGAGAAGGAGAAGGTTGGTCAAAGATGGAAAAGTTGTACAAGCAGAGGATGTTCTTGTGGTGGATGTGGATGAGGAAACCAAAGAGGAACCTAGTTCCCTGACTCACAAGCCTTCAATGAAGAAGCACTCTCTCTCTTAATTCGAAAGGCACATCTGTAAGGGTGCTGAGAGTTCTTCCAAGAGTGTTGTTGCTGGTTTCAGTAAAAAGTTGGTAAAAAGTTCTGGTGACAAGCCAGTGAAGGAGCATGGTGACAAGTCTGATGAGGAAGAAATGGAGAAATAAGGTGAACATAGACATAACAAGTCAGTGGAGAAGGAAAAGTCTATTTGCAAGTCAGTGAAAAGAAAGAGGGATGATGATGATGGTGATGATGATGAGGGGGAGGAGGAACCTGGTTCCGTCAAGAAAGGAAAAATGAGTGAAACTTTGAGGTTTGAGAAAAGGAAGTTGGGGAATCAGAAAGTGTTGTGGGGCCGCACATTTGCCTCTGACATTCTAGAGAGCACTGGGATGAGACAATTAGTGGATATATGTGACTCTCAATAGTGGACCAATTTGTTTACAAGTGAGGCTCCTATAGTATATGAGGACGAAGTGCGGAGTTTCTACACCAGCCTCTTCACAGTAGATGGTGATCAAATCTGTGTGTTGGTAAATGGGGTGGACAGAGTGATAGACTCCGCCCTATTGGGGTCAATTCTGGGGTGTTCCTACCGAATGAGTGTCATCTATTCAGGGTGCTTGCACACCAAACTTCAAAAATGCCATTGTCAAGGACAAGGTAGTACAACATGGGGAACAGATGCATAAGAAGGCACTCCTTCCAGTCTATCAGCTGCTTTTTGAGGTTAACAAAGCATTGCTCCCCCGCGCTGAAAGAAGATCTGTTACATCCAAAGCTGATCTATTCCTTATGGAAACTTTGGATAATTTCTCCTCCATCAATTTCCCTGCCATAATGATTGAGCATATGCAGAAGGTATAGAACCTCAAAGACGGCAATCCAGGACTGCCTTATGGGTTCCTTCTCACAAAGGTTTTTGAGTTTTTCAAAGTACCTCTAGGACAGGCCAAAGTGGGCGCCAAAAAGAAATCATTTTCAAAAACTACTCTAGAGGAGTGTCAGTGTATTGACAAAGTCGGAGGAGTTGGAAGCACTTCCACAATCTCTCAACTAATAAATGCTCAGAATAGTGCCACAGAGGAGATCTGAAAGTTGAAGACTAGGAACGCAATTCTTGAGAGTCAGCTCAGTCTGTTGCAAGAGATACCTGGTTCTAATGGTTCTCACAGTGCAGAGGTTGCATGCCTAACAAAGGAGAATGTTAAACTAAGGAAACAAGTGGAGGACCTGAAAAGACTGCTCAATGAGCAAATGTCGGCAAATGCTCGCATGGATCTTGTCCTCCAAACTCTTGCTTTCTCTTCCAAGCCCCCTTCCTCCCGTGTCCCTTAAAGAATGTCCACTTAGTGTCCAATTTCCAGTGTCTATCTTCTTAAGTTGTTGTTGGTGATGTTTTGTTATTTCTAGTATGTGTTTTTTGTTTGTTTTAGATAGTGGATGAAAAATAATGATTCTGCTGTCACCTGTAAAAGTCCAATTCTAGTTAATGAAAGTGATTTCCTTTTTGCTATCTACATTGCTACTCTTTTACTTCTGTCTTTTATCATGTTGTGAGCACATAAGTGGCATGAGTTAACTATGTTAGACTTCTTTATATTGCTAACCTGTTCTGTACTATTTATGATATGAAAAGGGGGAAGATTAATTGAATAAACAAAATACAGATTTGGGGGTGGGGGGACTCATTCAGGGGGAACTCACAAAAGTTCAGGTACTGACTAAGGGTGAAGGTAGAGCTTCAAGGGGAACTCAAGGTCTTTCTGGTTCATAATCTGGTTCCTTTGTGGCTCCTTCTAGGATTTTCAATTATAAGTTTGTCATCATCAAAAAGGGAAAAATTGATAGGTTACAAGTACTTTTGTTATAAGTAATTTACTTTAAGTTTTGATGATCTAACAAACTTACTATCCAGAACCAGTTAATGAACCTATTACACGTTCACAAAACCTTAATATCACAAGGTTCCATGTTGTGATTCAACGTGGAATATAATTCAACTCCTCAGAGTGGAAGGAACAGCTGAGGAACCAAGTCCCTATCAGTTTCTGAGGAGACTGTACGAAGTCAACTCTGCAGCTGGAAAGTTACTGCCTGCACACGCTACAGTGCAGGAATAGTGCTGCAATCAACTTTTTAGGGAATACTTTTTACCTACCTTGCTTGCATCATTACATGTGATGTCACACATGTATATATGCATTCAAGGGAGGTAAAAAAAGCACTTGAACACTTAGCCTTACTCAAGCTCACTCATGTGACCATCCAGCAAAGTAGTGTCAAGTGCTTCAAGAACAAAGAACAAAATAACTACGGACTAGTTCCCACATAGAGTCATTATATGTCCTTAGTTGAGTTGTAACTTTGTAAAAGTTCTTTAATTGTAATTCCTATCTAGCTTGTTTAGAAGCATTCTATAGTAACCCATTTGTAAACCTTAAACCTACATGTTTAAGTCTTGGATAGAGTTAGTCTAGTTTCAAAGTCTTTGTAATAGAGTTATTGCAAAGTGGCATGGAACAGATGTGTTACAAGTTAGTGAGGGATTAAGAATTTAATTCCTAGGTTTCATAGGTTGTAATCTAAAAGTTTCTCAGTAGTGAAATTGAAATCCTACAAGGGTAGGTCGCGGTTTTTAATCTCGTTGAGCTGGGAATTTTCCACGTAAAATTCCTCCTGTCATTTAATTTCTGTTTTGCATATGTGTACTGTCGAACCTGATAATTCTTTTTCCTATAAAGTTTTGCTAGTTCGACCACGATCCATTTTTCTATCAGAAGTAAACCTATCCAACGACTGAAAACCTTTATTTCCTCGCACATCGGCCCTTTCATAAGTCCGAAAGTGACCTTTGGAAGATCTCCAATCTATATCAACATTAGCTTTAAAACCTTTCCTGATTCTGATCATGATTATGTCCTTTGGAAGATATCGAGGAACTCAGTTGATCATCCTCTATTCTAATCTTTGACATGTAATGATTGTGGACATCTGCCCATGTGATTGTCTGAAATTCTAACAAGCTTTTCTTTAATTTTCTGGAGGCATTAGAGCTCAATGGGTTGAGACCCTTTATAAACGCATCCACTACCCACTCATCTAGTATTGCCGGCAACAACATCCTTTCCTTCTGAAACTGGATCGCAAACTCTCGCAATAGTTTGGATTCTCCTTGGGCTATTTTGAATATATCTCCCTTCATTGCTTGGACATTTTTGGCTCCAGCATGAACTTTAATAAAGAATCTGCAAGCATTTCGAAAAAATTAATGGAATACTCAGGTAAAAGAGAATACCAAGTTAAAGCACCCTTCGCCAGGGTTTTGCCGATTTTTTTCAAAAAGACAGATGCGATCTCGTGCTGGGCCAAGTCATTTTCCTTACAACCGTAGTGTAGGTCGTGATATGCTCCTATGGATCTGAAGTCCCATCATACTTTGAAATATCTGGCATCTTAAACCTTTTTGGAATCAAATCTAGGGCCAGACTTGGTTTGAACGGCAACTACTTATACTTCTTGGAATCTGATCTCTTTAGCACCGGTGGCATTCTCGGGATCTGATCCATTCAAGCATGAAATTATTTAGCATTTTGGTCCATTCGTTCATTTATTTTCATCATGAATCTCATGAGCTCGGTTTTGAAAGGGTCGTTAGTATTGTTGTCATTTTCGGATCCACTACTGGTACCACCTGCCTCGTTGAAACCGAACTCCTCCCTTGGGGAATCATTTCCAGTTCTTTGAATTGTTTGATTTGCAGGGACACTAGGAGAAATCCGAACTCCTCCATTTGAATTATTGAAAGCAACCAAAAGCGCCTGCTTCAATTCTGTCATCACCTGGTCTTATCTTGAGAGGTGATTCATAAATTTTCTTTATTGCACTCTCAAGATTTTAACCATTTTAATAGCGTGTTCATCATCGCAATACATCAGGAGTTGTACTTCTCACATGATGAGGATTTTGACCTTCACGAACAAGAGTTGTTTCATCTCCTTCATTACGAGTTTCGCTAGTTGAATCATCATGTTGGAACACATCCTCACGTTCATTGTGTGCTCCAACATTATAGGAATTGTTCACATTGTTAGCTGTCATATCAGATTTTCCTATTGTTAATAGAAAAGAATCAAACTTTATTAGTAACAGATATATGGATCAAAGAAATTACACTATTGTTTATGCCCCACAATGGCGCCAAACTGAAACAGTACAGTTAAATTTGTAATGTGATTTATAGATACGTGAATTAACTTAATCTAAAAATATGAAATAAATAAGTATAGAGTCTAGATTATAAAAATAGCTTAAAATAAGTACAAGGCTGGTGTCACACCTCCTTTTTACTACTCCCGGAAGGGTACATAAGGGAGTTGTTTCCAACTTAAAGTGACAATCGAAACGAGATTATTTTTTAAGTTCAGAGTCGCCACTTGGGATAATTTATGGTGTCCCAAGTCACCGGTTTAAATCCCGAATCGAGGAAATATTGACTCTGTTTTACAGTCCGCGAACACAGAAATCCGGGTAAGGAATTCTGTTAACCCGGGAGAAGGTGTTAGGCATTTCCGAGTTCTGTGGTTCTAGCACGGTCGCTCAACTATTATTATTGGCTTATTATCTAATTTTAACACATGTTTTAGACTATGGTATATTTTAATTCATTAACCGCTTTTAATCATTTTTAAGAAGATTCAATGCTGCTTAAAACTCGCGTTGGACCACGCCACATGAAATGCACCCACGGTCCGCAACACATTTTATATAATGTTGTTGAGATTTGGATTTGGGTCATATGAAATGCACACCCGAGTTTAAGAAAGTTAATTTAAATTATGCGCCTAAAGCAACTACACACTTTCAAGTTTGTGAGAGCCATGGAAAATTCTCTAATGGCACACCTCGAGTCTAATTAAAGCGCCATGATTAATCAAGAATGGCCAAAAGAGTTCCGACTTAACCTGAGTTAATGCTCGATCCCAAATTGTTGATCCTAGATCTATGTTGGACGAGACCAAGCATTTAGCTATCTTTGGTAAGGCTTAGGCTAACAGAAAAACCAATATCATGCAAGCTCCCATGGCAAGACTCAAGAGGAAGATGGGCTCAACATGCAGCCCAATACAAAACTAATGAGGGGGCTCGGCGTGAATGGGCTAACGATAATGGCCCAATTTCTTAACCAATCATGGCTGCCTGAAACAAAGTACACCCATGAGAAACATGGCATTACAAAAAACAACTTAAAAGGAAAACGCCTCAATTGGGAACTGGGCAACTCCTGATTTAGTGCCCAAAACAACAGCGACTGAGGACTCAACCAAAGTCTCTCTCACAGCCCAAACTCTCCCAAATTTTAACCGAATGTAAATCAATATTTCAGAATTTAACCTGATCTAATCCTGGACCCTGAAAACGTAAATGCTTACTGATTTGAACCCATACATCAAAATATCCAGTAATCCAAAAACATATGACAGCCTTACAACAAAAGAAAACATAAAACAAGGGCTAATGATCATCACCAATTTATGAAATCAGACTTTACACCTATTGGAAAACAAATTAAAAATAAAGCTATTGATTCACATGCTAACCCTGGCACTAACAGATAACTTTAACAATGCTAAAACTTGGTAATTCCCATAACCAATTAACCCTGCTCAAACTGAGTGAACTAGCTATAGAGTCTTAACAACCACCATTAACATGAGGTTTAGATCACCCCAATCCTTGACTATAAAAGAACATATAGAGATCAACAATATGATCCAACCAATTGAATAGTTCATGAAATTGTATTAACTTAGGTCCTGACACCTGTGAAATCCCTCTTGGATCATTATTCCTTCACAAATCTCACACTAACTAAAAGCTAAAAGGAAATGAGCCAGAGATTTGACATAGAATTTCAGGAAAAAAAACATATATGGAAAATACTGACAACCTTCAATTCATTAATCCACATTCTCACTACTACTACAATACAACAAGATGCTCTTATACTTCAGCAGTTATCATAATCCGAGAAAAATACCTAGAAATCAAGGCAAAAATGTGACAAATTAGGCAGTTCAGTGCAGTCAACCAAGTAGAGGAAACATCAGTAACCAACCAACAAACAGCTTCAGCTCATGCTCAAACCCAGAAAAACAGACATCTAATGAAAGTTTTCTAAAAGGTTCTTCTCAAAGAAAATCAGAAAATCCAGTCAATTTCCAATGCAACAGTGCAGAGAATTTTTGTGGTCTTTTAGGGTCTGAAAAAAAGTCTCTACTAAATAAGGGAAAAGCCTTATTTATAAGGCAGGGGGTCTGTTGTGTGTCTTCCAAGGCAAGGTAGTGTGATTTCTCCAAAATACCCTCACAGAGCATCTTTTAAAACTGACTTTTGTACAGTTGTCCTTTTCTTTCAGATATTTTCGTTTTTCAGCCTGTTTTCCCTAACAGTTTTGGGCAGCTGTCCATTTAGGAAGCTTCCCAATCAGTTATTAAAAGATTCCCCAGGTTAAACATTTCCCAAACTAACCATGGAGTTCCTAATTATTCAACTAACACCCTGAAAGTTCTGAATAGCCACAAACAACAAACAAACAAGCTAATATCTTCAAATGGATTGAAATCAAGGGAACTTCAAAACAATTTTTGAATCAAATTATATCCATGAAGGACTAGTCTGCTACAGGACCCTAAAATGCAATTTTCAGAAATGCTGGAAAATTGATGTTTCATTTCCGGAACCACTTAACAAGCGTAAAATAAAACCTAACTATTGATCGACCAGCATAAACTAAAAGAGCAGAAAAAAGAAAACCTCACAAATTGATACCAAATTAAACTCACACCCTATGAAGCCGATTAATGATTAGGCATACAAGCTAACTAATGAACTTGCAACCAGAACCATTATGCAATCAAACAAGAACCAAAACTTCTGAAGAAAGAAAAAAAGAAAGAAAAAATGGAGAAGATCAAAGGAAACCAATCGACATAAGGGAAATTACCCCAAACCTGGCTTCGAGCAAAAACCCGTATGAACTCGCATAGCCCTTTTTTGTAGAAGAAAATAAACCTTCGACTGTCATTAATCGGTTGTCCTTAACAAAAGACAAATGATTAATGACGGTTTAGGTTCACTCGACCTTGCTAAACCAGAAAAGAAAACAGGGGGAGACCTAGGGCCTCCCAGACCCATGCTCCACCATTGACGAGCTAATTTGATGAGAAACAAAAACTAGTTTGGAGCGGGAAAAAGGTGAGGGGTCATCTGGTGTGAACTTGGGTAAATTTGGAGGTTTTAGGGTTTTTAGGTCTTGGATTCAGATTTGAAATTCGAGCACTTCTGGGGGGGGGTTCGAGGGAAGTTATGTTAAGATTTGGAATGGGGAAGGTGAGAGGGTTCTGGGGTGTTATTTTTCGGTGGGTTGGAGTGGTTTATGGCGTCGGCACCACCGGATATGAGGGTGAGTATCTAAGGGCGGTGGTCTCTCTAGGGTTCAAGGTTAGAGACGAAGAGGAGGGAGAGGGTCTAAGGGGGGTGGGGGCTTTTCGGACAGTTATATACATAAGGAGCTTCAGTTCCTGGCCGTTTGATCACACGGGATCAACGACTCAGATCGAAAGCCTGGGAAACGGGGTCGTTTGGTTAGCTGAGCGGGTGGGTCGGGTAAAAACGGCGGGTTTGGGCCAATTTGGGGCTGGTAAAGGGTAAAACATATTTGGGCCTGTTGGAAATTAATTGAACAGCCGAACAAGACTTCTTTCTTCAATTCCTTTTCTTTTCTCTCTTTCTTTTTTTTTTGTTTTCAAAAATTCATTTTTCTTTTCAAAATAAAAATCTAAATTAATTCCTAAACCAAATTATCCTACCAAATTAGATTAATTACTCGAAATAATACTTGCCACAACTAATTAATTTACCAAATTAAAAGAAAACTATAAAATTCGAAGCTAAATGCAAAAATGAGTTATTTTTCTGATTTTTCTATTTTTGTAACACAACTAAATTACTAACTAATTCCAAAATTCCAAATTAAATCCTAAATGCAAATGCAACATATTTTTGTATTTTTCATGAATTAAATAAAAAATGTGTACAGACAAACGCAAACAGTTAACAAAAAATGCAACAAAAATCTACGAAATTGCAAATAATGGGAAAATTTTATTTACTTGAATTTATGGGAGTAATTCATATAGGGCAAAAATCACGTACTCACAAATGTCCCTCTTTGCTCGGAAACACGAAGAATTTTCGTGCAAAGATAAAGTGAGCGGATACGAGCGATTTTTGCCCATTTGAATACTCTGTGGGAAGCGTTTTTGAAAGATTTGACCGCACCCTGCTTTCGAGGTTGCTTACATATCCTTGGCTATAAAGGAATCAAGTCAGTGTAGGTCGGGAAGTTTCGGTAGCTGGGACTACCATGAAGTTGTGATTTCACTGTTGCTGATGCTGCTACTGCTTACTGAATTCCTTATTACACCATGACAAAATACAAGAAACTAGACTAAACTATGATCTATGCATTACAAGAATCCTATATATATCTTCAAACTTGATCTTGCAGTTCTTGTTGCTCTGTTGACTCGTACTCTCCATGTGAAATTCCTTTGTTGATGACTTGACTTGTAATCTGAGATGCTTTTCCCTTTTCTTTAGGTGGGCGCCTGATTGCTGAACTTGAGCCGTCTTCCTTTGACCATTGTTGCCTTCCCTTTGTTCTTCCAGGTGGGCTTCTGATTGCCAACACTTGAATTGTTGCTTCCCTTCGTTCTTCAGGTGGGCTCCTGATTACCAACACTTGAATTGCTTCCCTTCGTTCTCCAGGTGGGTTCCTGATTACCAACGTTGAGTTGCTTCCCTTCATTCTCCAGGTGGGATCTTGATTACCAACACTTAAACTGCTTCTCCCTTCGTCCTTCAGGCGAGCTCCCGATTACCAACACTTAAACTGTTTCTCCCTTCGTTCTTCAGGTGGGCTCCTGATTACGAACACTTGAATTGCTGCTTTCCTTCGTTCTTCAGGTGGACTCCTGATTACCAACACTTGAATTTCTTCCCTTCATTCTCCAGGTGGGCTCCTGATTACCAACAATTGAATTGCTTCTCCCTTCGTTCTTCAGGTAGGCTCTTGACTACCAACACTTAAACTGCTTCCCTTCGTTCTCCAGGTGGGCTCTTGATTACCAACGCTTGAGTTGCTTCCCTTCGTTCTCCATGTGGGCTCCTGATTACCAACACTTAAACTGCTTCTCCCTTCGTTCTTCAGGTGGCCCCCTGATTACCAACACTTAAACTGCTTCTCCCTTCATTCTTCAGGTGGTCCCCTGATTACCAATACTTAAACTGCTTCTCCCTTCATTCTTCAGGTGGGCTCCTGATTACCAACACTTGAATTGTTGTTTCCCTTCATTCTCCAGGTAGGCTCCTGATTACCAACACTTGAATTGTTTCTCCCTTCGTTCTTCAGGTGGGCTCCTGACTACCAACACTTAAACCGCTTCCCTTCATTCTCCAGGTGGGCTCCTGATTACCAACACTTAAACTGCTTCTTTTCGTTCTCCAGGTGGGCTCCTGATTACCAACACTTAAACTGCTTCTCCCTTTGTTCTTTAGGTGGGCTCCTGACTGCTGAACCTGAATTACTTCCTCTTGTGACTTCTTTTCATTTGAATTATCTTTCCTTGTTTCCCCAAATGGGTGCCTGATTGCTTGACCCTGGACTGCTTTCTATCCTTAAAACTCGTGTTGTTCTCCCTTACTCTCCAGGTGGGTGCCTTATTTCAACAAAATAGACAAAACAAAGAGAATTTTCTGCCCCAGTTTGGTATCTGGGTGCATCTGTTTGGTGCTTGCTTTTCCTTACGGAGGGTTTCTCCGAAATAAACAAAATTTTCTGCCCCTGTTTCAAATCAAAGAAAAATCTTGTCAGTTTAAAATGTGGTGGTTAGTTTGTGTCATTCTTGTTGAGAGTGGCCTCTCCACTGCCGTGCTTTGCTTTGTTTGGCTTCCTTGAACTGGCCAAGAATTGTTTGACTTTCTGACTGATCCTCAACCGCAGGACCCTAGATGACCCGAGTGCTCTATACCCCAAACCATTGTTTTACATTTCTGGCCCTTCTATCTGAACCTCTGCATCTCCCACAAAATTACTAAACCATTCCACCGATGGAACTTTCACTGACTCTTCATATCCCCCTTTATATCATACTATCTCTGGCATGCTTTGGTCGCGCTGTGCTTTATGCAATTTTGGAAGCTGGTAGTGAGCTTTGAAATCCTTTCTTATTTGCTTAAACAAGGCTGACATTGGAAAAGACTTATAGAAAAATAAAACCAACAAAAATGAAATGCAATGACCTTGAGAGTTAGGAATAAAGAAGAAAAATCCAAAACTGGATGACTGTGTGAAGGAGAAAAAGAAGAAAGACTTATCTGAGTGGAGCAACTGGTACCAATGATCATGACATACATTTCGGATTAATCAGCCCAGTCTGTCCAACCAATCAATTTTCAGTTGTCATACTTGTGCCCCAAGATCTTCATGACCCAATTCTTTTCGCCAAGTCGCATACCTTGTTCGGCTTGTAGTGCCCTGAAGAGTTTTCACCAACAAACCTCTCTCATTTGTTCATCTATCAACTTACTGATGCCTTACGGTGCCCGTAAGGGTTTTCACCAATAAGACTCCCTCATTTTTTATTTCTCTCAGCTTTCGTCGCCTTATGGTGTCCATGAGGATTTTTCACCAATAAGACTCTCTCATTTTGATTTCTCTCAGCTTTCGTCGCCTTAGAGTGTCCGTGAGGGTTTTCACCAATAAGACTCTCTCATTTTTCATTTTTCCTGCTTAAAACGGAGTGTTGCCCCTAACCTGAATCGCCTTTACTTTCTTGACTTGGCATCTCTCGAAGACTGATCGGAAGGTCTTTCTTTGGACCGTAATGTGGGCTTTTGGATAAGGTTAGAAAGAAAGGATATCAAAAGGCTCAAAACAGTTCAAATGGGTTCAAAATTACAACTTTTGGAATCAGATTTCTTACAATAACCACAACTTCTGCCCCAATTTCTTTACTTAGGGGCTTTTGAATTTTTATTTTGATGGGACCGAACCAAACTTAATTGCTAAAGATGAGTTTTGACCCACTCGTCGTCATCAATTTCGGCTTCAGCAACAATCCAGAGGGATGGGATTTCAACTTCTGCGGGTATTACTGCTTCAGTGCCATATACCAATAAATAAGGAGTTGTCCCTACTAAAGTGCGAACAGTAGTGCGATAACCCAACAACGCAAAAGGCAACTTTTCATGCCATTGCCTAGAACCTTCCACCATTTTCCGAAGTATCTTCTTTATGTTCTTGTTGGCTGTCTCGACTGCTTCATTCGCCTTGGGGCGGTATGGGGTGGAATTGCGATGCATAATCTTAAACTGTTGATATACCTCTTTCATCAAATGACTGTTGAGATTAGCACCATTATATGTGATGATCACCTTTGGGATTCAGAACCGACAAATGATATTTGAGTGAACGAAATCGACCACTACTTTCTTTGTCACAGACTTGAAAGTTTTGACTTCAACCCACTTGGTGAAATAATCAATGGCTACCAGAATGAACCTGCACCCATTGGATGTTGTTGGCTCGATTGGTCCGATGACATCCATACCCCAAGCAACAAAGGGCCACGGTGCAGACATTGTGTGCAATTTAGATGGCGGAGAATGGATGAAATCTCCGTGCACTTGACATTGATGTCACTTGCGCACAAAACTGATACAATCTCGCTCCATGGTGAGCCAATAATAACCCGCTCGAAGAATTTTCTTTCCCAGAACATACCCACTCATATGCGGTCCGCAGACTCCGGAATGTACTTCGGTCATGATAGTCGTGGCCTATCTCGCATCTATGCATCTTAGCAATCCGAGATCTGGAGTTCTTTTGTATAAAACTCCTCCGCTGAAGAAAAATCCACTTGCCAACCATCGAATTGTTCTCTTTTGATCCCCCATGGCTTGAACCTGATATACCCCCATTCTGATATACTCCCTGATGTCATGGAACCACGGCTCACCATCAAGTTCTTCTTCCACCATGTTACAATAAGTATGCTAATCGCGGACTTGAATATGCAGAGGGTCGATATAAGCTTTGTCCGGATGATGTAACATTAATGCCAAGGTAGTCAAAGCATCGGCAACCTCATTATGGATCCTTGGAATATGCCTGAACTCTACTGATCGAAACCATTGACAAAGATCGTGCAAACATTGTCAGTACGGTATGAGCTTTAAATCCCGTGTTTCCCATTCTCCTAGAATCTGGTGCACCAAAAGGTCCGAGTCTCCCAATACCAAGACTTCCTGGACACCCATGTCTACCGCTAAGCTCAAACCCAAAATGCATGCCTCGTACTCAGCCATATTGTTGGTACAATAGAAACGAAGTTGAGCCGTAACAAAGTTAGTGATGCCCTATTTCATAAATAAGTACAGCTCATATCCCAACACCTTTCATGTTACCCGCCCCATCAAAGAAAAGTTTCCAACCTAGATTTTCAACCTGTTCCAACTCGTCAATGTGCATTACCTCTTCATCAGGGAAGTAAGTCTTCAAAGGTTCATATTCTTCATCCACCGGGTTCTCGGCCAAATGGTCAACCAATGCTTGGGCTTTCATCGCAGTCCGAGTCACATAGACGATGTCAAATTCTATGAGCAAGATTTGCCACTTTGCGAGCCTCCCTGTGAGCATAGTCTTCTGAAAGATATACTTTAATGGATCCAAACAAGAGATGAGGTAAGTAATGTAAGATGACAAATAATGCTTCAACTTCTGTGCTACCCAAGTTAGGGCGCAACATGTCCTTTCAAGGTGAGTGTACTTAACCTCATAAGATGTGAACTTCTTGTTGAGATAATAGATGGCTTGCTCCTTCCTGCCGGTGATGTCATGCTGACCCAATACACGACCAAATGAATTGTCCAAGACCGCCAAATATAGAATCAAAGGTCTCCCCGGTTCTGGTGGGACCAACACCGGTGGGTTTGACAGGTACCCCTTTATCTTATCGAATGCTTCTTGACACTCATCTGTCCACTTGACCACAGTATCCTTCTTCAACAGCTTGAAAATAGGCTCAAAAGTTGTCGTGAGTTGAGCAATAAACCTGCTAATGTAGTTCAATCTCCCTAATAAACTCATCACCTCGGTCTTGTTCCTTGGAGGTGGCAATTCTTGGATAGCTTTGATCTTTGACGGGTCTAATTCAATGCCTTGATGGCTGACTATGAATCCCAGTAGTTTTCCAGATGGAACACCAAATGCGCATTTGGCGGGGTTAAGTTTAAGATTGTACCTGCGAAGCCTCTAGAAAAATTTCCTCAAATCTCTGACGGGGTCAAACTGCTTCCTGGACTTTATGATTACATCATCCACGTAAATCTCGATCTCCTTGTGTATCATGTCATGGAATATGGTCATCATTGCCCTCATTAAGTTGCCCCAGCATTTTTCTAACCGAATGGCAATACCCGGTAGCAATATGTTCCCCACGGTGTGATGAATGTCGTCTTTTATACATCTTCGTCATCCATTAAAATCTGATGATACCCTGCATAGCAGTCCACAAAAGATCCAATCTCATGCTTAGCACAATTGTCAATCAGAATGTGGATGTTTGGCAATGGAAAATTATCCTTTGGACGTGCTTTGTTGAGATCACGGTAATCAACACACACTCTGGTCTTACTATCCTTCTTTGGCACAAGCACAACATTGGCTAACCAAGTGGGATACCGTGTGACTCGAATGACCTTTGCATCAAACTGCTTTGTGACCTCTTCTTTAATCTTCACACTCATGTCAGTTTTGAACTTTCACAACTTCTGCTTAATGGGAGGAAATGCCGGATTAGTGGGCAATTTGTGAACCACCAAGTCGGTGCTTAGACCCGGCATGTCGTCATATGACCATGCAAAAATATTTTTATATTCAAGCAGTGTTTTAATTATCTCTTCCTTGATTTGTGGTTCCAGATGGACACTTATCTTAGTTTCTCTGATATTATCTGGGTCCCCTAAATTGATCGCTTCCGTATCATTCAGGTTAGACTTGTGTTTTTCTTCAAAGTGATTTAATTTCTTACTAATCTATTCAAAGGCCCCATCCTCATCATATTCTGATTTGTCATCACACTCTATTTCTTGGATTATTATTTCAGAATTAGATTGACTTTTAAGACTGGGCCGAAGATTCCTCATGCATGTCATGTCATTGAAACCAGCATAAAAAGAACTGTACAGGGAAGAAAAGAAAAAACAAAAATAAAACTATCAGGAATAACGAAAAAGGGAAATTGTGTTTTATTGAAAATAAAAGATAACAAGGTTTATACATCCAAATGGACGGAACATAGAATCTAAATTACAACCCTGGAATAATCCAGATAAACTGAAAGAAAATCAAAGCAAACTACCAAAACTTCTTCCGGGTAGGGAGAGGAGTAGCCTCCCAATTGTTAAGCTTTGCACTCGGCCCGACAAACTACACATCTGCTTTGCTAGAACCTTCTCCAACTTTCACCATGTTCAGATCGTCGAACAACCTCTCGAACCTTTCAATTAACTCTTCATCAACGTCAACCACAGAACTGGGAACTGCTGTCATGGGGCATTTCCTGGCGCCAGGCTTGACCAACGATCTGGAGAGACGTGGGATAGGTTTTGGAAGTGCCCACGCCCTCTATTTCAACTTTCTATACCTTTTCACGTCTGCAGCTGTGGGTTTGAATCCCAGACCAAATGTACCCAAGTTTTTAGGGAGAGACACCGGCTGTATGATACCTTGCAGAGATGGACCCAGAGCCTTACTAGGTAAAAGCCATTTTTCAGCATTTCAAAGGCCACCATGACTGATGCGGCAATTACCTTTGGAATTGGAACACATTTCCCTTCTGGAATTTTCTCGACCAACACTGTTTCAAAAACCTGATAGACCCAAGGACCTTTGTCATCTTCAACCTCAATGAACGGGACAACGGCATCACTGTGAGCACACAAATTATCCTCGCCATGCATGACAATCTCCTGTCTATCCCATTCAAACTTGACCATCTGGTGCAGAGTGGACGGGACTGCTTTGGCGGCATGAATCCAAGGTCGACCTAAGAGCAGATTGTAGGAGACAGCTACGTCCAACACCTGGAACTCTATGGTGAATTCAATCGGTCCTATTGTCAACCCAAGCACTATATCACCAATTTAATCTTTCCCTCCACTATCAAATCCCTGAACGCAGATATTGTTCTTGTGAATCCGCTCATCATACACTTTCAACTTGTTCAGAGTAGAGATAGGGCAAATGTTTGCACTGGAACCATTATCAACCAATACCCTGGTAACCCCAGAATCTTCACATTTTACTGTAAGATAAAGAGCTCTGTTGTGCTCAGTACCTTTCACAAATAACTCATCATCAGAGAAAGTGACCCTGTTCACCTCAAATATTTTGTTGGCGATCTTTTCCAGATGGTTCACTAAGATTTTGTCGAGAACGTGATCCTCGTTCAGAATTTTCATCAAGGCCCGACGATGCTCGTTTGAGTGGATTAAAAATGACAACATTGAAATCTGAGCAAGCGTCTTTCTCAACTACTCTACGATGGAATAGTCTTGTACCTTCATTTTTCTCAGAAACTCCTCCGCCTCTTCTTCAGTTACCGCTTTCTTCACTAGAACTTGGTTATATTTGGAGGTTTTAGCTTTTCTTAACTCTTCTGGGGCAAAGCATCTCCCCGAACGAGTTAATACATGGGCCTTATTGACTTCTTCCTTCACTTCCTTTCCCTTGTAGGTCATTATCACCCGTTCATAGTTCCAAGGGATAGCCTTGCTATTGACTATCGGCAACTAGGTTACAGGCTTGATGATGACAGGATCCGTACGGGCACCCTCTACAATTACGATATGCTTGTTTGCCACTCCCGGCACAACCACTTTTAACTTTTCTTGTTTTGCTGCAACATCACTTGGGGATCCATTCCTGACTACCGTAGATGGCTCATCATTTTCCCCGCTTAACTTGTTCACTGATCCTTTAACTGTTGGTTTTTTAACTAGCTTGAACTCACTGGACCGAATCATCATGACGGTCTGTGAAGGCTTTTTGGGATCCCCTCCCTTATGTACTATCTCAATCATGTTTGCCTCCTGATTGGTTGGTAGTGGGTTCTGGTTGATGTTGGGTGCCTCTGGAGTTTGGACTTCAATCCGGTTAGTCAATGAGCTCTTGGATGGCATTTTTCAAGTGCCAGCACTTCTTTGTATCATGCCCCGGAGTACCAAAACAATATTCACAGCTTACAGAGTAATCAAGATTTTTTGGAGGAGGGTTTGGAAATTTTGACTCAATTAGCCTCAGCATATCCAATTGCCTCAGCTTGTGGAACAAACTAGTATAGGACTCTCCCAATGGGGTGAAGGTTTTCTTCCGCTACAACCTCTCGTTCTTAAATGCTTGATTGGGTCGGAAACCCAAGCCGGGAGGGTTTCGGTAGGCTCGTGGGGGTGGGTAGGCATTTTGTGGAGCTGGGTAGGTGTTTTGTGGGGCTGGTGCACGCCATTGTGTGTGGGCAGGTGGTTCAGTGTATGTTTGGGCATGGTGGATAGAAAAATGAGGGTCTGGTGATGGGAAGTAATGCTGGGGTGGATTATACGGGGTTTGGGTGTAGGTTTGGTGGTAGGGTCGAGGTTGAGTATAATGGTGTGATGGGCCCCTGGGTCCAAACCATGATCCTGAATCAATTGTTGCCATATCTTCTTTCTTCTTCTTTCCGATTACTCCCCTAGTACCATTCTGAATGGCTTGGGTAGTTGCCTTAATAGCCGAGTAGCTCATGATTTTGTTTGATTTAAGCCCTTCTTCTACCATGCCACCCATCTTCACTACCTCATTGAAGGACTTGCCTATGGCCGATACCAGATGGCCGTAGTAAGTGGGCTCTAGGGCCTGCAGAAAGTAATCCACTATTTCGCTCTCTTTCATCGGAGGGTCAACCCTTGCCGCTTGTTCTCTCCAACGAAAATAGTACTCCCTGAAACTTTCACTAGGCTTCTTCTCAATCTTAGTCAGAGACAAATGATCTGGGATGATCTCGAGGTTGTACTGGAAATGACAAGCGAATGCTTGGGCCAAATCATTCCATGTATACCATCTGTTGTGATCCTGACGAGTGTACCACTCCAACGCCGTGCCGCTTAGACTCAGGCTAAAGTATGCCATCAACAACTCTTCTTTCCCACCAGCTCCTCTCATTTTACTGTAGAATCCCCTCAAATGGGCCACTGGGTCTCCTTGCCCGTCATACAGATCAAATTTGGGCATCTTGAACCCCATTGGCAGTTGAACATCGGGAAATAGACATAGATTTTTGTAGGTCACGCTCACCTGAACTCCCAATCCCTGCATATTTCTAAATGATTGTTCCAAGCTTTTAACCTTCTTGAACATCTCCTCATGTCCGGGTGATAGTATTGGTTATCTTGGGTCTGGAATAAAGGCTCATTGGAAGATCGGTGAAGTGTGGCAGGTGGGGGAGCCACGAAAACAGGGGTAGCTGGTGGAGGAGGGTATGGAATTGGTTTGGGTGATGGAGCTTGTGGTGTTTGGGAAGTGGTGTCGTGGTAGTGGTGGTAAATGGGAAAGCTTGGAGATAAATCAACAGTGGGAGGTTCATGGGATTGAGCCAACGGCGGGACGAAAGAAGGGTTGGCGGGGTAGGATGGTGGTGGATGCCCTTTCACCCATGCCTGGTACATCTCTGCCATCTGTTGTTTCAGTTTATACACGTCCTCTTTCAGATTAACATCAGACTCTTCCCCTTCTCTCAACGGATCAATAACACTTGCATCCAGTTCTTAGTTAGTCATGATCAACTTGTTTTTGGACCTGGTGTTGTACGGATGAGTTGCTAGAATGCCAAATAAACTAACCACCTGCCTGTACTGTTTCTCCAAAACAAACTTGTTAGCGATTGGAGCTTAACATATAGGCAACCACACATTGGGGAATGTAATGCACCTAAACAGTTAACCATTTCTATTATGCATTTGATCGGTTTCTTGCGTCATCCCGGCTTTCCCTAGTTTCCATTTTGCAACCTCTCTCTGTCTTTTTTTTGCCTTTCCTTGCTTGATTTTATTGTTCTTCATTCTCTCATTTTCTCTCATTGTTTTTCCATCGTTCCCTTCCCACAGTTTTCTATCTCTCTTTTACTTCCTCTCTTTTCTCTATTTTTTTTTGTTATGATCGAATCCTATAGAGATTGCTTACGTATCATGACCCCGCATGAATCAGACCAAGCATAGTTCTGGGGGATAAGTGTAAAAATAAATAACAAAAATATTTTGGGGATTTTCAAGTTTTCATAAAATAAAAACGTTTTGATTACAATGACTCATCCTACCGATTTTAATCATAAAAACTAACAGACTCAAAAAAGGGGAACTAACAGACTCTAACAAAAAAACGAAAATACAGACTCGAAAACAGACTAACAGACTCCAATAGAAAGACGAAAATATAGACTTGAATAAAATCATGAATACATCAATGCCTCAACTCCTCCAGTGGCCCGCGGGACATCAATCAGTCTGGTCATGGGCCTACGCGCCAAATCCCCTTGGAGATGATAGAGATCCTCCATTATCTGGCGGACAAAGGTCATTACAGTGGAGAAGAACATAGATCTAGTCATGTCCTCACACTTACTGCATTTCATTGTGATGTAGTCGGTGATCCTTCTGACCCTTTCTCTTATGATGTCATTTTCTTACAATAAACACCCAATCTGCTGGGCCCTAGCTTCCAAAGTTTATTCAGCTGTATGATTTTGTTCTTGAAGTTGTTGCAGATCTCTTTCTAACTGTGACAGCGCTACATAACAGTGTTCTCTTTCTGCTTTGAAATATTTTCCTGCTTGATCATTTTGTGCTCAAAGACGGTGATCTTTTTCTTCAATCCCACAACCTCATTGTTATATTTCTCTTTTAACTGTTTAACCAAGCGTGCTCGTTCCTCCACATTTTTAGCCAATTTTGTTCGAGCCCTTGCTAGCTCACCCTTTGCCTTGTTCAGATCAAAACCATACTCACTCACCTTCCGCCTAAGGTTATCTATAAGCTTTCCATCTTTTGCACTTCTGGAGGGGTTTTCGGCTGCTATTTTCATTTCCTAAATTCGGGCTCGAAGGGCATCATTTTCTTTGGATAGCTTTTTCTTCTCACCCTCATCCGCGGCGGCTTGCAAACCATTCTCAAATTGAAGATCCTTGACTTGCTTTTTTAGCTTGCTTATGGTAGCCCTATACTCGTTTTCTTTGACCAGCCAATCCTATTGCGCCTGCGCTCCATCGGTGAATTGTTGGACATGGGGCCTTTTTACGGGCCGTTCGGGCTCCAGATGGGTTTGGGACCTTTTACTGTACCAAGCTGTGTAACTAGGCTCCAACTCGCCTCTGGATAGATCTCGTACCTGGATCTTTGGCTCTAAGAACCTACATTGATGCCAAACCCGCTGCACCCTTTCTTCTGGAAAAACAGCTTTTGGTTCCAACTCAATGACCTGCCAACTCAAGTCCTCATCATGTGGGATGGTCTGGTATCTGCCTAACTGATGTAGAACTCTGTGCGGGGCATAAGGATGAATGCTCTGGAGGCCCATCAGTAGAAGAAAACACACCTCGGCCGACTTATAAATGACTTCACCGACCGAGAGCCAACCGGATGTCCATTCAATCTTGTTTGTGGTCAGGGAGCTCAAGTGTGCATACCATGCTTCCGTACCATCTGGGAACTCACAACCCTCCACCCGTTGTTCATGTTTTTCAATGCATTCAAGACCGGTCATGCCACAGTTCATGTACCTCGGACGACAGCAAAGGTGTTCCTCCATCCAGAGTTGTAAAAGCATATTGCATCCTTTAAAAAACCTTCCCCCTTCTCGGTAGACGGTTAGGGCTTGGTAAATTTCTCCCAAGATCATTGGTATAATGGTTCCATTTGCCTTCTTAGTCATAAAGTCGGCTATCCCTACAAGTCCCAACTCTATGTTCCCATCTTTTCTGGGGAAAATCAAAACACCCAGGAAAGCCACTATAAAAGCTAATCCTCGCCGAGCTTCCCACTTATCTTTATTTCCCGAGTGAATAAGACTGGTATCTGGCATCTCAAAACCTCGAGGATTCCTGTAATGTCAGTACAAGAAATAGAATGTGCAGAACCCCTAAGCCAAATTCATGCCTTGAACTTCCCGGCTGATGCTTAGCAGGTCCAGAAACTTATGAAGAGTTACTGTCCTAGGTGCCACCGGGTATTGATTTCTAAGATTCCCATTAAAATCAGCATAGCCAGCTATTTCCTCAAGCGCAGGAGTTAGCTCAAAGTCAGTAAAGTGGAACATGTTATGTGCTGGATCCCAAAAGGGTATCAAAGCCTCAACTGTATCCTCCCTCGGCTTAATCTTCAGCAGCCCAACCAGAACACCCAAAGCTTTTATCACAATTTTTCTGCTGACCTCTCCCAAATCATGCCACCACATATGTAGTTCTAACGGGATTTCTTCATGGACTGTGAAAGGTTCATTTTCAGTTGTGCTCATCCTGCACATTTATTTAAGGTGATTGATTAAAAGACTTTGTTTTGCTCCGACTCAAAAGAAAAACACCCATTTTCGCAAAATTTTAGAAATTAAACATTCTTGCGAATGCAGCCCTTCAACGACTTAAGATAATAATAAAAAAAATAATTTTAGGGCTTTTGTTAATCAACCAAAATTTGAAAAGGACCCCAGATGGATATTCTTGCAAAAACAGCCTTTCGGCGCCTTTTGGGGCATTTTTGACTATTTTGGACAAGAATGGCGCCACTTAATTTATTTATGACAAAACAGCGACACTTCATATTTTTGCAAAAGTTATTGGACCCGATGGGGCTTTCCGACGCCTCCCACATCCGGTGAGAATAAAACTTGCGTAGTTCGGCCAATTTTGACACAATAGAAGACACAAACGTTTGAAATAACTTTTTTTTCTTTTTTTTTTAGAAAATTCAGCAGAGTTTCGGGGTACTTTGGGACACCAGGTTTTTCCATAGGCGGTAATTTACTCTCTCTCTCTCTCTCTCTCTCCTCAATTTGGTTTCTCAATTTTCCCTTATTCTAGAAGCCGGTCAACATGCAATCCGAATCAAATAAATGCGCAAGTAGCAAGCAAAATGCATCAGGATGGTCTTTTGATTTCAGGTGCACCTGTCCTAGACGGACCCAACCTTTGTGTTGAGTCCCCAAAGTCAAAATGCACGTAATACAAACAAGCGTTCCTACTAGGGATCCGGCATGAGGCTATGTTATGCTAGGTTTGAAAACCTGGGTCTATTGTTCTAGACCTGGCTTACCCGAGCGGACAGCTCGAGCCGGGAGGGGAGGGCAGCGTACCAGGAATACAGAAGCTTCGCCGGCTTTGCAACTTGTCCAAACCTCGTTCTAAAATTGGAATATGACTCTAACACAAAAGAAGTCACACGAAGTGCACACTTCCCAGATGATTTAGAAGACTTAGAGAGAGGGGGGTTTCGCAACAATTTATATACAGTTCAACAATATCAAAGCGGTAAAAAGCAACATTTAGCACATTAGGCCCAAACATGTAAATAAAACCAGATAATAAATAAAGCCAACTATAACAGATATCCTAAGCTCAAATTATAAAACCTGAACCAGAGATTCTGGGTTCGATCCCCAGCAGAGTCGCCAGAGCTGTCGCACCTCCTTTTTACTACCTCCGGAAGGGTATAAGGGAGTTTTTTCCAACTTAAAGTGACAATCGAAATGGGATTTTTTTTTAAGTTCAGAGTCGCCACTTGGGATAATTTATCGTGTCCCAAGTCACCGGTTTAAATCCCAAATCGAGGAAATATTGTCTCTGTTTTACAATCCGCGAACACATAAATTCGGGTAAGGAATTATGTTAACCAGGGAGAAGGTGTTAGGCATTCCCGAGTTCCGTAGTTCTAGCACGGTCGCTCAACTGTTATTATTGGCTTATTATCTAATTTTAACACATGTTTTAGCCTATGGTAGATTTTAATTTATTAACCGCTTTTAATCATTTTTAAGAAGATTCAACGCTGCTTAAAAGGCGCCTTGGACCACGCCACATAAAATGCACCCGCGGTCCGCAAACACATTTTATCTAACGTTGTTGAGATTTGGATTTGGGTCACATGAAATGCACACCCGAGTTTAAGAAAGTTAATTTAAACTACGCGCCTAAAGCAACTACGCACTTTCAAGTTTGCGAGGGCCATGAAAAATTCACTAATGGCACACCTCGAGTCTAATTAAAGCGCCATGATTAATCAAGAATGGCCAAAAGAGTTCCGACTTAACCCGAGTTAATGCTCGATCCCAAACTGTTGATTCTAGATCCATGTTGGACGAGACCAAGCATTTAGCTATATTTGGCAAGGCTTAAGCTAACAGAAAAATCAATATCATGCAAGCTCCCATGGCAAGACTCAAGAGGAAGATGGGCTCAACATGCAGCCCAGTACAGAACTAATGAAGGGGCTCGGCGTGAATGAGCTAACGATAATGGCCCAATTTCTTAACCAATCATGGATGCCTAAAACAAAGTACACTCATGAGAAACATGGCATTACAAAAGGTATTTGACAAAGCATAAATGAAATTAATTGTTCAAACAACTTAAAAGGAAAATGCCTCAATTGGGAACTGGGCAACTCATGATTTAGTGCCCAAAACAATAGTGACTGAGGACTCAACCAAAGTCTCTCTCACAGCCCAAGCTCTCACAAATTTTAACCGAATGTAAATCAATATTTTAGAATTTAACCTTATCTAATCCTAGACCCTGAAAACGTAAATGCTTACTGATTTGAACTCATACATCAAAATATCTAGTAATCCAAAAACATATGACAGCCTTACAACAAAAGAAAACATAAGACAAGGGCTAATGATCATCACCAATTTATGAAATCAGACTTTACACCTGTTGGCAAGCAAATTAAAGATAAAGCTATTGATTCACATACTAACCCTGGCACTAACAGATAACTTTAACAATGCTAAAACTTGGTAATTCCCATAACCAATTAACCCTGCTCAAACTGAGTGAACTAGCTATAGAGTCTTAACAACCACCATTAACATGAGGTTCAGATCACCCCAATCCTTGAATATAAAAGAACATACAGAGATCAAGTACATGATCCAACCAATTGAATAGTTCAGGAAATTGTATTAACTTAGGTCCTAACAACTATGAAATCCCTTTTGGATCATTGTTCCTTCACAAATCTCACACTAACTAAAAGCTGAAAGGAAATGAACCAGAGATTTGACATGGAATATCAGGGGGAAAACATATATTGAAAATACTGATAGCCTTCAATTCATTCATCCACATTCTCACTACAACTACAATACATGCTCTTATACTTCAGCAGTTATCATAATCCGAGAAAAATACCTGGAAATCAAGGCAAAAATATGAGAAATTAGGCAGTTCAGTGCAGTCAACCAAGTAGAGGAAATAACAGCAATCAACCAACAAACAGCTTCAGCTCATGCTCAAACCGAGAAAAACAGATATCTAATGGAAGTTTTCTAAAAGGTTCTTCTCAAAGAAAATCAGAAAATCCAGTCAATTTCCAATGCAACAGTGAAGAGAATTTTTGTGGTCTTTTAGGGTCTGAAAAAAAGTCTCTGCTAAATAAGGGAAAAGCCTTATTTATAAGGCAGGGGTCTGTAGTGTGCCTTCCAAGGCAAGGTAGTGTGATTTCCCCAAAATACCCTCATAGAGCATCTTTTAAAACTAACTTTTGTGCAGCAGTCCTTTTCTTTCAGATATTTTCATTTTCAGCCTGTTTTCCCTAACAATTTTGGGCAGTTGTCCATTTAGGAAGCTTCCCAATCAGTTATTAAAAGATTCCCCAGGTTAAACAATCCCCAAACTAAACCTGGAGTTCCTAATTATTCAACTAACACCCTGAAAGTTTTGAATAGCCACAAACAACAAACAAACAGGCTCATATCTTCAAATGGATTGATAACAAGGGAACTTCAAAACAACTATTGAATCAAATTATATCCATGAAGGACTAGTTTGCTATAGGACCCTAAAATGGAATTTTCAGAAATGCTGGAAAATTGATGTTTCAGTTTCGGAACCACTTAACAAGCATAAAATAAAACCTAACTATTGATCGACCAGGATAAACTAAAAGAGCAGAAAAAAGAAAACCTCACGAATTGATACCAAATTAAACTCACACCCTATGAAGCCGATTAACGATTAGGCATACAAGCTAACTAATGAACTTACAGCCAGAACCATTATGCAATCAAACAAGAACGAAAACTTTTGAAGAAAGAAAAAAAAGGAGAAGATCAAAGGAAACCAATCGACATAAGGGAAATTACCCCAAACCTGGCTTCGAGCAAAAACCCGTATGAACTCGCATAGCCCTTTTTGTAGAAGAAAATGAACCTTCGACTATCATTAATCGATTGTCCTTAATAAAATATAAACGATTAATGACGGTTTAGGTTCACTCGACCTTGTTAAACCAGAAAAGAAAACAGGGCGAGACCTAGGGCCTCCCAGACCCCTGCTCCACCATTGACGAGCTAATTTGATGAGAAACAAAAATGGGTTTGGAGCGGGAAAGATGTGAGGGGTCATCTGGTGTGAACTTGGGTAAATTTGGGGGTTTTAGGGTTTTTAGGTCTTGGATTCATATTTAAAATTCGAGCACTTGTGGGGAGATTCAAGGGAAGTTATGTTAAGATTTGGAATGGGGAGGGTGAGAGGGTTCTGGGGTGTTATTTTTGGGTGGGTTGGAGTGGTTTATGGCATCGCCGCCACCGGAGATGAGGGTGCGTATCTAAGGGCGTCAGTCTCTCTAGGGTTCAAGGTTAGAGACGAAGAGGAGGGAGAGGGTCTGAGGGGGTGGGGGATTTTCGGGATCAACGACTCAGATCGAAAGCTTGGGAAACGGGGTCGTTTGGTTAGCTGAGTGGGTGGGTCGGGTAAAAATGGTGGGTTTGGGCCAATTTGGGGCGGGAAAAGGGTAAAAAATGTTTGGGCCTGTGGGGAATTAATTGAACAACCCAACAAGACTTCTTTCTTCAATTCCTTTTCTTTTCTCTCTTTCTTTTTTTTTTATTTTCAAAAATTCATTTTTCTTTTCAAAATAAAAATCTAAATTAATTCCTAAACTAAATTATCCTACCAAATTAGATTAATTACTCGAAATAATACCTGCCACAACTAATTAATTTATCAAATTAAAAGAAAACTACAAAATTCGAAGTTAAATGCAAAAATGAGTTGTTTTTCTGATTTTTCTATTTTTGTAACACAACTAAATTACTAACTAATTCCAAAATTCCAAATTAAATCCTAAATGCAAATGCAACATATTTTTGCATTTTTCATGAATTAAATAAAATAAACGTGCACAGACAAATGCAAACAGTTAACAAAAAATGCTACAAAAATCTACGAAATTGCAAATAATGGAAAAATTTTATTTACTTGAATTTATGGGAGTAATTCATATAGGGCAAAAATCACGTGCTCATACCCGGTTGCATAATGAGCATATCCAGAAGCAATAATATGAGCAATATTAAGAACAAAAGAAAGCAAGTAATTTTATAATATGAAAGCAAATTATAGCCTTTGAGTACAGATGATTTTTTGTTCTTTACAATGGATACTATCTCCTATCTATAGCTCTATTTAGGGAGACAATATTCCTAAATCAAGTCTCCCTTGAATGAGAATAAAACCACCATTGATGGCGCTACATAACGGTTGGCTATAAATACAGAGATTCTTTGTAACAGCTTCTCATTGAATGTTGTGTTTCCAAATAATGTCTTCCTTTTAAATCTTTGTTATCGGTTCCCATGCTTTAAAAATTTACACAACACCGAGATCATGCTAGTCTCCGGTGCCACCTATTTGTGACTCACACCTTACCTATCTTCAGTTCCACGTGCCATCTCGTCATTCGTCCAACTGTCGCTAACTAATTTTACCCCATACAATTGGTAAATTGTATATCAACTAGTAACTAAGATAAAACTTCAATAATGAGGGTAAATAAGTTTCAAAGGTAGTATAGATAGGTAAATATCTTTCTTTTTCATCCCATAGCCCAACATTAAAGACCCATAAATAATTGTTTTTCTTTTCTTCTTTCTTATTCTCCTTTAGTGATTCCTCTTCTTTTTAAAAAAAAATGTAACATCTACTGATCCAAGACTTTAGATTAGTATTCAACATAAAATTAACACATCAGAATCGTGGGAACTGATGGATCTTTTTCGTTTTCAATAGTAGCCACAATTCCAAGCATGCGACTAACAATAATTTTTTTAAAATTTTTCTAGTAATAAATTGAGGAAGAAAATAATATTAAAATTGGGTAGGCATGAGTTGATTGTTTTTTATGAATGGATAAGTGAAGAGGTTGCTGAGATGAAGAACATAATATCACCATTTTTCTTGATGTGAGGGCAGAAGAGACAGTTATGGTATTATCAAAAATTGCATTTTGTGTGGGACTGTTGCAGTATAATATTTTCATGGTAGAATAGTACCTAATTGCTCTACCATTGTTGTTGTCCTTCACTTCTCATTCCAAATTTAAAACCGATATCTATTCGCTCCTTATGAGTAAAGGGTTTTAAAACAAAAACTTGAACCTCTATTATTTAATTTCGTTGAAGATTCAAAGTCAATGGAGGATCAGTCTATAAACCAAAGCATTGGGCATCCAAAATCCATGAAATTGGCAACTCCAATCATTAACCTATCACCCAATCCCTCACACACTACTAATAGCCCCTCTTCCACGTTTTAGAGACCCTAAGTATTGAGGTGGTGAATGTCTAGAATTTTGTTCGTAGGAATCAAGAAATACATGCAACTATAGAGGTACTACCTATTCGTAAACCTTGGCTTTTTAGTACCATATATGCTAGCACAGACATCTTTAATAGAAATGTTATGTGGAAAAATCTTGAAAATATTAGTAGAAATTACATAGGACCTTGGATGGTGGGAAGAGATTTTAATAACATTTTTGGTGAAAATGAAAAATATGGAGGCAGACCCCTAAAAGATAATAGGGTTAAGTTTCTTTGGTCTAAAATCAATAGTTGTAAACTACTTGATTTTGGATTCAAGGGATGCAAATATACTTGGTCAAACCATAGGCACAAAAATAAGGGTCTTATAATGGAAAGACTTGAAAAGGTAGTAGGAAATGATGAATGGGTAGATTTATCCCTAATTATTCTATAATCCATCCCCCTAAAACTTATTCGGATCACAACCCTATCCTAATAGAATTAATCCCTAGAAATAGTACTCTTCACAAACAACCCTTTAGGCTAGAAACCTTTGGTGTAAATACCCGAAATTTCAGTCTACAGTTAAAAATAATTGTTGTGACTATGACTACTTTAGAGCTAGCCAAAATTTTGTGCTAAACGTTAGAGATTGGAAAAATAGAACATTTGGTGATATAATGGGTAAAAAAAGAAAAATACTTGCACGGCTGAATGGTATTCAAAATTCCAGAAATTATGCCTCTAGTATTTTCCTCCAAACTCTTGAAAAAGATTTAAAAGGGGACTACAATGATCTTCTTAGGATTGAGTAGGATTATTGGAAAATAATATCTAGGGTAATGTGGCTCAATGAGGGAGATGCTAATACAAAATTCTTTCATATTTGTGCCTCAAATAGTAAAAGGAGGAACAAGATAAAGAATTTTAAGGATGATGCAGGGAATTGGAGCAACGACTCCCTTTTAATTATGTCTCATGTACAAATCTACTTCACAAATATTTTCACCACTTCACATTACAAAACAAGCAGGATAAGTCCTCTAAACTATAGCTCAAACACGCGTCATTTAAATCTAAGCTCTTTAAACAATCCCCTACTTGAGATAGAAATTATAAAGGCTATTTTTTCCTTTAAACCCTTCAAAGCTCCAGGACCAGATGGACTCCATCCCTTTTTCTACCAAAAATACTAGAATATTATAGGCTCTTCAGTTGTGAAATTATGTCAGGACATTTTTAGCACACAAGAAATTCCCGAAATAATCAACAAAACCTATCTTTGTCTAAGCCCAAAAATTCCAAATGCTAATAACATTAGAAATTTCAGACCAATTGGGCTTTGTAACACCATTTTTAAAATAATTTCAAAAATTCTTGCAAATCGTCTTAAGCTCTTCCTTGAACAAATTGTAAGCCCCTTTCAAGCAAGATTCATGAAGAATAGAAGAGCTTCTGACAATGCTGTTATTATCGAAGAACTAGTATTCAACTTAAAAAAATTAAAAGGAAAACAAAGTCACATGATACTAAAAATTGATCTGGAAAAAGCTTTTGATCGACTAGAGTGGTCTTTTGTCCATCAGACCCTTCAATATTTCAACTTCCCTCCCAAATTCTCAAAGCTCCTATTAAATTGTATCTCCACAAGTTCAATAGCAGTTTTAGTTAATGGTTCCATTACAAACTTCTTTGAACCAAGTAGGGGAATCAGGCAAGGGGATCCCATATCACCTTATATCTTCATCCTTTGTTTAGAAATGCTATCAAGATACATAAATCATCAAGCTGATATTAGGAATTGGGACCCAATAACCACAAGGAGAAAATATCCAAATTTTTCCCACTTATTCTTTGCAGGTGATCTTACCTTGATAGCAAAGGCCAATAAAAAATCATGACATGCCATTAAGAGTGGTTTAGATTATTTTTATAATTTTTCAGGACAATGTATTAACCATACAAAATTCAAAATTCTCTTTTCAAAAAATTGTTCTGAAACACTCATTAAAGATGTTACCAATACGTTAGGTATTAAAAAAAGTGAATTCTTTGGTACTTACCTAGTCTTCCCTATTTTAACTACATACCCTAGTGTAACGACCCAGCCGGTCGTTTTAAGAATTAACGCCCCGATCCCCTGTTAACTGCTTTCCCCGTATTTGTTTCTGCTATTGTGAATTGATGGGAGGATTTATTTGGAGTTTCGAAGAATTTTGGGACACTTAGTCCCTAAATGAGAGTTTAAGTTTAAGAATTTGGACCGTAGTCGGAGCAGTGTAAAGACGGCCTCAGAATGGAATTATGTTGGTTCTTTTAGCTCCGTTGGGTGATTTCGAGCTTAGGGGCGTATTCGGATAGTGTTTTGGAGGTCTGTAGCTTAACTAGGATTGAAATACCGAAAGTTGAATTTTTGAAGTTTCCGGTTCAATAGTGAGATTTTGATCTAAGGGTCGGAATGGAATTCTGAAAGTTGGAGTAGCTCTGTAGTGTTGAATGTGACGTCTTCGCAAAATTTCAAGTCATTCGGACGAGGTTTGATAGACTTTTTGATCAAAAGCGGAAATTTGAAGTTTGGAATCCTTAGGCTTGAATCTGAGGGTGTTTTGATGATTCAATGTTGTTTTGAGCATTCCGAAGGTTGGTACAAGTTTGAATAGTAGTATAGGACTTGTTCGTATTTTTGGTTGAGGTCCTGGGGGCCTTGGGATGATTTCGGAAGGTTGTCGGAAAAATTGGGAGTGGCTCGAAGCAGCTAAAGCTGCTGATCTTCTGTCATAACCGCACCTGCAATTGGGTCCCACAGGTGCAGAGCCACAGAAGCGGCGCTAGCATCGCAGAAATGGAAAAGAGGAGAGCTAGCAAGGACCGCAGAAGCGGGCGCTTCATCGCAGAAGCAGCATCGCATCTGCGTAAAAGTGGTCGTAGGTGCGGAAGCTGGATTTTTAATGAATTGTCGCAGATGCGACTTTAGTTCTCCAGAAGCGGGATAGCAGGTGCGGTCCCATGGCCGCCGAAGCGGATTTGCTGGGGCAGAACATATAAATAGATGTCTTCGCGAATTTGAGTTATTTTTCATCTCTTTTCAAACGGGAAGAAGCTTTGGGGAGCATTTTCAAGGGAGGTTTTCAGAGGGATTCATTGAGGTAAGGTCTTTGGTCCTTAAGCTCATTATTATGGTGATTTTTATCATTGTAAGCATGAAATTTGAAGGAAAATCAGTGGTAAAATTGGGGGTTAGGGCTTGGTTAATTGGAGAGTTTTGAGTGGATATTTGAGGGACCATTTGAGGTCCGATTTTGGTATGACTGAACTCGTGAGAGTGTGAGGATTCCGAATTTGTAAATTTTACCCAATTCCGAGACGTGGGCCCAAGGGGCGTTTTTGATCATTTTTCCTAATTTCGCGTGTTAGCTTAGAATTAATTAGTGGAATCAGTTACTTGAAGTTATATTTACATTATGCAATTGATTTGAATAGATTTGGGTCATTTGGAGTCGAGTACTCGTGACAAGAACGTGGTTTTAGTTTGATTTTGAGCCGGTTCGAGGTAAGTAGCTTGCCCAACCTTGTGTGGGGGAACTCCCCTTAGGATTTGGTATTGTTGATATTTGAAATGTCTTGTACGTGAGGTGACGAGTGCGTAATTGTACTAATTGTTGAAAATCCTATTTTCATTAAGTAACTATAATTGTGTTTCCTTTCCCGTTTACACTACTTGCAATTTAAGCCTACTGTTAGCTTAGGGAAGCATGCCTAATTGACTTAATTGCTTTACTTGCTCAACTGCCTTATTTGGATTATGTGCAACATCCTAGGTTAGAAATACCTATTTTACCTTGGTAATAAATTTGAATTGGATTGAGTATTCTTCGTGTTGCTGTTGTGTGTTTACTTTGGGAATACGTGATGGTATCTCGGGAGATCCCTCTGCCTGTTTACTTTGGGACTACGGATTTGTATTCCGGTAGATCCCCCTGCACATTTATATTGGAACTATGGGACTGCACCCGGTAGATTCCCCCAGTACTGGGTATTTAAATTTGGGACTACAGATCGGGATTTCGGTAGATCCTCGTGCACTATGAGTTGGACTACGGGACGGCACCCGGGAGATCCACTAGATATTTACATTGGTACTACATGACGGTATCCTGGGAGATCCTCGGTTGTTATCACTGTGTTGAGCTGTATTCCATTTGTGATTATTTTGTCTTTGTTATACTTGTTGTTATTCTTATTATCCTGTGTTACTTCATACTGACACTTTGTCCCTAAATGAGAGTTTAAGTTTAAGAATTTGGACCGTAGTCGGAGCAGTGTGAAGACGGCCTCAGAATGGAATTATGTTGGTTCTTTTAGCTCCGTTGGGTGATTTCGAGCTTAGGGGCGTGTTCGGATAGTGTTTTGGAGGTCCGTAGCTTAACTAGGATTGAAATACCGAAAGTTGAATTTTTGAAGTTTCCGATTCAATAGTGAGATTTTGATCTAAGGGTCGGAATGGAATTCTAAAAGTTGGAGTAGCTCTGTAGTGTTGAATGTGACGTCTTCGCAAAATTTCAGGTCATTCGGACGAGGTTTGATAGACTTTTTGATCAAAAGCGGAAATTTGAAGTTTGGAATCCTTAGGCTTGAATCCGAGGGTGTTTTGATGATTCAATGTTGTTTTGAGCGTTCCGAAGGTTTGTACAAGTTTGAATAGTGGTATAGGACTTGTTCGTATTTTTGGTTGAGGTCCCGGGGACCTTGGGATGATTTCGGAAGGTTGTCGGAAGGATTGGGAGTGGCTCGAAGCAGCTAAAGCTGCTGATCTTCTGTCATAACCGCACCTGCGGTTGGGTCCAACAGGTGCGGAGCCGCAGAAGTGGCGCTAGCATCGCAGAAATGGAAAAGAGGAGAGCTAGCAAGGACCGCAAAAGCGGGCGCTTAATCGCAGAAGCAGCATCGCATCTGCGTAAAAGTGGTCATAGGTGCGGAAGCTGGATTTTTAATGAATTGTCGCAGATGCGACTTTAGTTCTCCAGAAGTGGGACAGCAGGTGCGGTCCCATGGCCGCCAAAGCGGATTTGCTGGGGCAGAACATATAAATAGATGCCTTCGCGAATTTGAGTTATTTTTCATCTCTTTTCAAACAGGAAGAAGCTTTGGGGAGCATTTTCAATGGAGGTTTTCAGAGGGATTCATTGAGGTAAGGTCTTTGGTCCTTAAGCTCATTATTATGGTGATTTTTATCATTGTAAGCATGAAATTTGAAGGAAAATCAGTGGTAAAATTGGGGGTTAGGGCTTGGTTAATTGGAGAGTTTTGAGTGGTGATTTGAGGGACCATTTGAGGTCCGATTTTGGTATGACTGAACTCGTGAGAGTGTAAGGATTCCGAATTTGTAAATTTTACCCAATTCCGAGACGTGGGCCCAAGGGGCGTTTTTGATCATTTTTCCTAGTTTTGCGTGTTAGCTTAGAATTAATTAGTGGAATCGGTTACTTGAAGTTTTATTTACATTATGCAATTGATTTGAATAGATTTGGGTCATTTGGAGTCGAGTACTCGTGACAAGAACGTGGTTTTGGTTTGATTTTGAGCCGGTTCGAGGTAAGTAGCTTGCCTAACCTTGTGTGGGGAAACTCCCCTTAAGATTTGGTATTGTTGATATTTGAAATGTCTTGTACGTGAGGTGACGAGTGCGTAATTGTACTAATTGTTGAAAATCCTATTTTCATTAAGTAACTATAATTGTGTTTCCTTCCCGTTTACACTACTTGCAATTTAAGCCTGCTGTTAGCTTAGGGAAGCATGCCTAATTGACTTAATTGCTTTACTTGCTCAACTGCCTTATTTGGATTATGTGCAACATCCTAGGTTAGAAATACCTATTTTACCTTGGTAATAAATTTGAATTGGATTGAGTATTCTTCGTGTTGCTGCTGTGTGTTTACTTTGGGACTACGTGACGGTATCTCGGGAGATCCCCCTGCCTGTTTACTTTGGGACTACGGATTTGTATTCCGGTAGATCCCCCTGCACATTTATATTGGAACTATGGGACTGCACCCGGTAGATTCCCCCAGTACTGGGTATTTACATTTGGGACTACAGATCGGGATTTCGGTAGATCCTCGTGCACTATGAGTTGGACTACGGGACGACACCCGGGAGATCTACTGGATATTTACATTTGGTACTACAGGATGGTATCCTGGGAGATCCCCGGTTGTTATCTCTATGTTGAGCTGTATTCCATTTGTGATTATTTTGTCTTTGTTATACTTGTTGTTATTCTTATTATCCTGTGTTACTTCACTGACACTTAGTCCCTAAATGAGAGTTTAAGTTTAAGAATTTGGACCGTAGTCGGAGCAGTGTGAAGACGGCCTCAGAATGGAATTATGTTGGTTCTTTTAGCTCCGTTGGGTGATTTCGAGCTTAGGGGCGTGTTCGGATAGTGTTTTGGAGGTCCGTAGCTTAACTAGGATTGAAATACCGAAAGTTGAATTTTTGAAGTTTCCGGTTCAATAGTGAGATTTTGATCTAAGGGTCGGAATGGAATTCTGAAAGTTGGAGTAGCTCTGTAGTGTTGAATGTGACGTCTTCGCAAAATTTCAGGTCATTCGGACGAGGTTTGATAGACTTTTTGATCAAAAGCGGAAATTTGAAGTTTGGAATCCTTAGGATTGAATCCGAGGGTGTTTTGATGATTCAATGTTGTTTTGAGCGTTCCGAAGGTTGGTACAAGTTTGAATAGTGGTATAGGACTTGTTCGTATTTTTGGTTGAGGTCCCGGGGGCCTTGGGATGATTTCGGAAGGTTGTCGGAAAAATTGGGAGTGTCTCGAAGCAGCTAAAGCTGCTGATCTTCTGTCATAACCGCACCTGCGGTTGGGTCCCACTGGTGCAGAGCCGCAGAAGCGGCGCTAGCATCGCAGAAATGGAAAAGAGGAGAGCTATCAAGGACCGCAGAAGCGGGCGCTTCATCGCAGAAGCAGCATCGCATCTGCGTAAAAGTGGTCGTAGGTGCGGAAGCTGGATTTTTAATGAATTGTCGCAGATGCGACTTTAGTTCTCCAGAAGCGGGACAGCAGGTGCGGTCCCATGGCCGCCGAAGCAGATTTGCTAGGGCAGAACATATAAATAGATGCCTTCGCGAATTTGAGTTATTTTTCATCTCTTTTCAAACAGGAAGAAGCTTTGGGGAGCATTTTCAAGGGAGGTTTTTAGAGGGATTCATTGAGGTAAGGTCTTTGGTCCTTAAGCTCGTTATTATGGTGATTTTTATCATTGTAAGCATGAAATTTGAATGAAAATCAGTGGAAAAATTGGGGGTTAGGGCTTGGTTAATTGGAGAGTTTTGAGTGGTGATTTGAGGGACCATTTGAGGTCCGATTTTGGTATGACTGAACTCGTGAGAGTGTGAGGATTCCGAATTTGTAAATTTTACCCAATTCCGAGATGTGGGCCCAAGGGGCATTTTTGATCATTTTTTCTAATTTCGCGTGTTAGCTTAGAATTAATTAGTGTAATCAGTTACTTGAAGTTATATTTACATTATGCAATTGATTTGAATAGATTTGGGTCATTTGGAGTCGAGTACTCGTGACAAGAACGTGGTTTTGGTTTGATTTTGAGCCGGTTCGAGGTAAGTAGCTTGCCTAACCTTGTGTGGGGGAACTCCCCTTAGGATTTGGTATTGTTGATATTTGAAATGTCTTGTACGTGAGGTGACGAGTGCGTAATTGTACTAATTGTTGAAAATCCTATTTTCATTAAGTAACTATAATTGTGTTTCCTTTCCCGTTTACACTACTTGCAATTTAAGCCTGCTGTTAGCTTAGGGAAGCATGCCTAATTGACTTAATTGCTTTACTTGCTCAACTGCCTTATTTGGATTATGTGCAACATCCTAGGTTAGAAATACCTATTTTACCTTGGTAATAAATTTGAATTGGATTGAGTATTCTTCGTGTTGCTGCTGTGTGTTTACTTTAGGAATACGTGACGGTATCTCGGGAGATTCCCCTGCTTGTTTACTTTGGGATTACAGATTTGTATTCCGGTAGATCCCCCTGCACATTTATATTGGAACTATGGGACTGCACCTGGTAGATTCCCCCAGTACTGGGTATTTACATTTGGGACTACAGATCGGGATTTCGGTAGATCCTCGCGCACTATGAGTTGGACTACGGGACGGCACCCGGGAGATCCACTGAATATTTACATTTGGTACTACAAGACGGTATCCTGGGAGATCCCCGGTTGTTATCTCTGTGTTGAACTATATTCCATTTGTGATTATTTTGTCTTTGTTATACTTGTTGTTATTCTTATTATCCTGTGTTACTTCATACTGTTAGAATTTAATTATATTTTTGTACTCTACACTATTTTACCTTGTTTTTCAGCTATAATCAGTAGGGCCCTGACCTTCCTCATCATTACTTGACCGAGTTTAGGCTTGGCACTTACTGAGTACTGTTGTAGTGTACTCATGTCCTTTCTGCGCATGTTTTTCATATGCAGATTCAGGTACTTCGACTCATCCCTACTACCCTTGAGATGAGGCGATTCTGTAGAGACATCGAGGTATATCTACCGCGTCCGCGGACCAAGAAGTCCTTTTCCATTCTCCCTCAACCCTTCTGTATTTACTTTTGTTTAGACATTTCGGAGTTAGATACTTGTAGTTATTCAATAGCTTGTGATTTCATGAGATTTTGGGTTTTGGGAAATGTAGTTTCAGTCTGAGAGTTGTATTGTATATGCCGAGTGGCATCTTTAATCCTTCATTATGTTTCTTCTGCATTTTATAATTGTTTTATCAGTCGTTTTCCCTTTTTGCACAAATTGTTAGGCTTACCTAGTCGTAGAGACTAGGTGCCATCACAATAGTTCATGGAGGGCGAACTGGGGTCATGACAAGTTGGTATTAGAGCTCTAGGTTCATAGGAGTCATGAATCACAAGCCAGTTTATTAGAGTCTCGCGGATCGGTACGGAGACGTCTGTACTTATCTATGAGAGGCTATGTAACTGTTAGGAAAATTCCACTTCATTTGATTTCCTTGTTGTATGAGATTTTGATATCACAATTCTAAACTTTAGTCTTCTATTCTCTCACAGATGGTGAGGACACGTGCTACCAGAGATGATCAGGCACCCGCGCCCCCTACTAGAGCCGTCAGAGGTCAGGGCGGGGGTAGAGGCCAAGGACGTGCACGTGGTGCAGCCAGAGCACCCGCGCGAGCTGCCACCGAGGTGCCACCAGCAGTTTCAGCCGGAGTCTAGGAACCTGATACGCCTAGTGCTACTACTACTCCAGGTCCCTTGAAAACTCTTGCACAGTTCATGAGCATGTACACCACTCTGGCTCAGGCAGGGTTGTTTTCCCTTGCTACAGCTACATCTCAGGCTGGGGGAGGAGCACAAACTCCCACCGCCCGTACTCCTGAGTAGCGAGTGCATGTTGATCAGGTCCCAGAGATTATTCCTGTATAGCCTGCAGTCCTAGATCAGCCCGAGGATAGGGAAGCGGTTTCCGAGGATAAGCAATTGAGGCTTGAGAGGTTTAAGAAGTATAAGCCACCTGTATTCAGTGGTCTAGCATCAGATGATGCTCTGGGATTTCTAGATAAGTGCCACCGTATTCTCCGTACCATGGGCATATCAGGATCGAGCGGGGTTTCCTTCACTACCTTCCAGCTTCGAGGAGCCGCCTATGAGTGGTGGCGTACTTATGAGTTAGACAGTCCGGATGAGGCAGTTTCCCTGACTTGGACTCACTTTTTAGATATGTTCCTGAGAGAGTATGTTCCTCAGAGCCTCCAAGATGCATGGCGTGCAGAGTTTGAGCATTTGCGCTAGAGTGCTATGACTGTCTCGGAGTATGCTGTCTGTTACACTAGCTTGGCTAGACATGCCCCAGCATTGGTTTCCACTGTTCGCGAGAGGGTTCACCAGTTTATTGAGGGGCTTATTCCCAACATCATGTCTAGCATGGCTCGTGAGTTGGTGATGGATATTTCTTATCAGCAGGTGGTGAGCATTGCTAGGAGAGTAGAGGGTATGCATGCTAGGGATAGAGAGGAGAGGGAGGCCAAGAGGTCTCGAGAGTTGGGCCATTATTCTGGTGCTCATGCTCTAGCTGCAGTTCGTCATGGTAGGGATTAAATGATTCGCCCCATCCATTCAGCTCTTCCAGCAGCCAGTGGTATTCCAACTCCTCCTAAGCCTTAGGAGCCTTATTATGCACCTCCAGTATCTAGTGTGCCTCCTGCGTGGGGTGCTTTTAGTGGTCAGTCTAGCAGATCTGGCCCGATCCAGTCACAGCCGCCACGTCCTCCAAAAGCTTGTTTTGAGTGTGGTGACATATGCCATATGGTGAGGGATTGCCCTAGACTTAGGAGGGGTGCACTTCCACAGACTTCTCAGCTATAGCATGCCCCGCAGAGTTCTCAAGCAATGGTTACAGCTCCAGTTGCTACCCCACCTGCTCAGCCAGCTAGAGGTGGAGGTTGGGAAGGTAGAGGTTACCCTAGAGGGGGAGGCCAGGCCAGATATTATGCCCTTCCTTCCCGTAACGAGGTTGTTGCCTCCGATTCTGTCATCATAGGTATTGTACTGGTTTATTATAGAGATGCATCGGTTTTATTCGATCCAGGATCCACCTATTCTTATGTGTCTTCTTATTTTGCCCCGCATTTGGGTGTACCTCGGGATTCTTTGAGTTACCCTATTTATGTTTCTACTCCTATGGGAGATTCTCTTGTTGTGGACCGCATTTATCGGTCGTGTGTGGTTGCTTTTAGTGGTTTTGAGACCAGAGCCAATTTATTATTACTCAGAATGGTAGATTTTGATATTATCTTAGGCATGGACTGGTTGTCGCCCCATTATGCTATTCTTGATTGTTACGCCAAAACTGTGACACTGACTATGCTAGGTGTACCGCTAGTAGAGTTGAAGGGTACCCTAGATCATACTTCCAGTAGAGTTATTTTATTCCTTAAGGCTCAGCGTATGGTTGAGAAAGGGTGTGACGCATATCTAGCTTATCTGAGAGATTTCAGTATTGATACCCCTACGGTTGATTCTGTCCTAGTAGTACAGAATTTATCTAATGTGTTTCTAGCTGACCTTCCGGGGATGCCGCCCGATAGAGATATTGATTTTGGCATTGATCTGTTGCCGGGCACTCAGCCCATTCCTATTCTTTCGTATCGTATGGCCCCTCCTGAGTTGAAGGAGTTGAAGGATCGGTTACAGGAATTGCTTAATAAGGGCTTTATTTGGCCCAGTGTATCACCTTGGGGTGCTCATGTCTTGTTTGTGAAGAAAAAGGATGGTTCTATGCGTATGTGCATTGATTATCGCCAGTTAAACAAAGTTACGGTGAAGAACCGGTACCCTTTGCCTCATATTGATGATTTGTTTGACCAATTACAAGGTGCACGAGTGTTTTCTAAGATTGACTTGCATTCAGGTTACCATCAGTTGAAGATTCGGGAGCTAGATATCCCGAAGATTGCTTTCAGGACTCGGTATGGTCATTACAAGTTCCTTGTTATGTTATTTGGGTTGAGCAATGCCCCAACAGCCGTTATGCATTTGATGCACAGTGTGTTCCGGCCATATTTTGACTCGTTCATCATTGTCTTTATTGATGATATTCTGGTGTATTCCCGAAGTTGGGAAGATCATGAACAACACCTAAGGACAGTGCTGCAGACTTTGAGAGAAAAGAAGTTATATGTAAAGTTCCCGAAATATGAGTTTTGGTTGGATTTCGTGGCATTCTTGGGCCACGTGGTATCGACTGAGGTTATTCAGATGGATCCAAAGAAAGTGGAAGCAGTGCAGAGTTGGCCTAGACCATCCTCAGCTACAAAGATCCGCAGTTTTCTTGGCTTCGCGGGTTATTACCATCAATTTGTTGAGGGGTTTTCATCTATTGCAGCCCCTATGACCATGCTGACCCAAAAGGGTGCTCCATTCTAGTGGACGAAAGAGTGTGAGGCGAGCTTTCAGAAGCTCAAGACAGCTTTGACTACAGCCCCCATTTTGATATTGCCTACAGGTTCGGGGTCTTATACTTTCTATTGTGATGCCTCGAGGATTGGCCTTGGAGCGGTATTGATGTAGGACGGTAGGGTGATTGCCTACGCATCCAGACAGTTGAAGGTACATGAGAAGAATTATCATGTCCATGATCTCGAGTTAGCTGCCATTGTCCACACCTTGAAGATTTAACGTCATTATTTGTACGGTGTGCCTTGTGAGATATATACTGACCACCGGAGTTTGCAGCATCTGTTCAAACAGAAGTATCTTAATTTGCATCAGAGGAGGTGGTTAGAGATGCTGAAGGACTATGATATCACTATTTTGTATCACCCGGGCAAGGCCAATGTGGTGGCCGATGCTTTGAGTCGCTGGGCGGAGAGTTTGGGGAGTTTAGCTTATTTACCAGTAGCAGAGAGGCCCATGGCGATGGATGTTCAGGCCTTAGCCAGCCAGTTTGTGAGATTGGATCTTTCGAAGCTCAGTCGGGTTCTAGCTTGCGTGATTTCTCGATTTCCTTATTTGATCGTATCAGAGAGCGTCAGTTTGATGACCCCCATTTGCTTGTCCTCAAGGACAAGGTTCTGCACGGTGATGCCAGAGATGTGACTATTGGTGATGATGGGGTATTGAGGATGCAGGGTCGGGTTTGTGTACCTAATATTGATAGGTTTCGGGAGTTGATTTTAGAGGAGGCCAATAGTTCGCGGTATTCTATTCATCCGGGTGCCGCAAAGATGTACCAGGATTTGAGGCAGTACTATTGGTGGAGGCGGATGAAGAAAAATATAGTTGGGTTCGTAGCTTGGTGCCTCAATTGTCAGCAGGTGAAGTATGAGCACCAGAGACTGGGTGGGTTGCTTCAGCAGATAGAGATTCTGGAGTGGAAGTGGGAGCGGATCACCATGGACTTCGTAGTTGGACTCCCACGGACCTTGAAAAAGTTCGATGCCATTTGGGTGATTGTGGATCGGCTGACCAAGTCCGCACACTTCATTCCTATGTGTACTACCTATTCTTCTGAGCAATTGGTGGAGATTTATATCCGGGAGATTTTTCGTCTGCATGGTATTCCAGTTTCTATCATTTCAGATAGAGGTACTCAGTTCACATCACGGTTCTAGAGGGTCGTACAGCATGAGTTGGGTACTTGAGTGGAGTTGAGTACAACATTTCACCCACAGACGGACGGATAGTCCGAGTGCACTATTAAGATTCTTGAGGATATTCTCTGTGCATGTGTGATGGAGTTTGGAGGTTCTTGCGATCAGTTCTTGCCAGTGGCAGAGTTTGCCTACAACAACAGCTATCAGTCCAGCATTTAGATGGCACCATATGAGGCTTTATATGGTAGGCGATGTAGATCCCCGGTGGGTTGGTTTGAGCCGGGTGAAGCTAGATTATTGGGCACAGACTTGGTTCAGGATACTTTGGAGAAGGTTAAGGTAATTCAGGATAGACTCCATACAGCCTAGTCCAAACAGAAGAGTTACGCGGATCGGAAGGTTCGTGATGTTTCCTATATGGTTGGAGAGCGGGTTCTGCTTTGGGTCTCTCCTATAAAGGGCGTTATGAGATTTGGGAAGAAAGTGAAGTTGAGTCCGAGGTTTATTGGTCCTTTTGAGATATTGCGGTGTGTTGGGGAGGTTGCTTATGAGCTTGCCTTACCTCCCAGCTTGGCACGCGTTCATATGGTATTTCATTTTCGATGCTCCAAAGGTATCACGGTGATCCGTCGCACGTGTTGGATTTCAGTTCAGTCCAATTGGACAAGGATCTATCTTATGTTGAGGAGTCGATAGCGATATTGGACAGTTAGGTTCAAAAGCTGAGGTCAAAGAACATTGCATCAGTGAAGGTTCAGTGGCGGGGTCAGCCGGTTGAGGAAGCGACCTGGGAGACCGAGTAGTATATGCACAGCCATTACCCTCGTCTTTTTACTACTTTAGGTATGTCTCTATGCTCGTTCGAGGACGAACGAATGTTTATGTGTAGGAGGATGTAACGACTCGGTCGGTCGTTTTAAGAATTAACGCCATGGTCCCCTGTTAACTACTTTCCCCGTGTTTGTTTCTACTATTGTGAGTTGACGGGAGGATTTATTTGGAGTTCGTAGAGTTTTGGGACACTTAGTCCCTAAATGTGAGTTGAAGTTTTAGAATTTGGACCGTAGTTGGAGTAGTGTGAAGACGGCCTCGGAATAGAATTCTGTTGGTTCTGTTAGCTCTGTTGGGTGATTTCGGGCTTAGGGGCGTGTTCAGATTGTGTTTTGGAGATTCATAGCTTAATTAGGCTTGAAATGCCGAAAGTTAAATTTTTGAAGTTTCCGGTTCGATAGTGAGATTTTGATCTAAGGGTCGGAATGGAATTCCAGAAGTTGGAGTAGCTCCGTAGTATTGAATGTGATGTATGTGCAAAATTTTCAGGTCATTCGGACGAGGTTTGATAGACTTTTTAATCAAAAGCGGAAATTTGAAGTTTGGAATCCTTAGGCTTGAATCCGAGGGTGTTTTGATGATTCAATATTGTTTTGAGTGTTCCGAAGATTGGTACAAGTTTGCATAGTGGTATAGGACTTGTTCGTTTTTTTGGTTGAGGTCTCGAGGGCCTCGGGATGATTTCGGAAGGTTGTCGGAAGAATTGGGAGTGGCTCGAAGCAGCTGAAGTTGCTGATCTTCTGTCATAACCGCACCTGCGGTTGGGTCCCGCAGGTGTGAAGCCGCAGAAGTTGCGCTAGCATCACAGAAGCAGAAAAGAGGAGAGCCAGCATTGGAACGCAGAAGCGGGCGCTTCATCGCAGAAGCAGTATTGCATTTGTGTAAAAGTGGTCGCAGGTGCGGAAGATGGGTTTTTAATGAATTGTCGCAGATGCAACTTTAGTTCCGCAGAAGCGGGACCGCGCAAGTGTCACGACCCAAAATCCCAACCCGGTCGTGATGGCGCCTCTCGTGAGGACAAGGCCAGCCAATCAACAAAACAGTACATCTCTTTATAATTACTTAGCAGGAATAAGTCTAAATCATGGGCAATATAATCTTAAATGCGAAATAAACGTGATAGAACAAGGAAAACCCTCCCAACTCAGCCCGAAATCGGGGTGTCACAAGTCATGAGCTACTACAGAGTTTACTAATATTTTACAAAGTCTGGAATTATCATAAATAACAAAGATAAGGGAGAAAACGGGGTTGCGGACGTCAACAGCTACCTCGTTACTCCTAGTCACCGCCTGGTCTGGAAAGAATCAGCGCTCAGGAGCGAACTCAGCTCTGCCTGTATCTGCACACATGGTGCAGGGAGTAATGTGAGTACTCCGACCCAGTGAGTAATAAAAATAAATAACGACTGAAAACATGAAATCTCATAACGGCACAATATAGCGCTATCCCAAGCAGTAAAATCAGTTATACAGTAAAATAGTGAGTATCAGATAATTCTTCTTTTAAAACAGTAAAGACAAATAATTTCCACAGTAAGGATAAATCAAAAGCTTGCCCCTCGAGCTCAATATATAAATCTCAGTGTAGTATCAGCCCCTCGGGCTCACTCCCAACTCACCAACACACAAGCAACGGCCTCTCGGGCCCACTCCCAACTCACCTGGGTACCCTGCGCTCACTGGGGGTGTGTACAGACTCCGGAGGGGCTCCTACAGCCCAAGCGCAATATCAATAGGCCTGAAAGCCTTCACACATCACACACGAGGCCTGAAAGCCTCCTCATATAACACTCGAGGCCTGAAAGCCTCCTCACATCACTCAACATATCCTCACGTATGGCCCTCGGCCTCAATCAGTCCAGAAAATAATCATAAGCCTCTTGGGCATCAGTAAAACAATAGTGCTCAGCTCAACAGCATTATAAATATCATTAAATCTCGAGTTGAGTATAAATGTAGCTGAGTTCACAAAATAATATAATTCAATTGGACTGAGTTCAAATAATATTTCAATTCGTGAGGAAAATAGTGATGTAAATTCACAAAAGATTTCAGATAATTGGCACGAAGCCCAAATATGGCAATAAGCCCAATCATAGTGAAAAACAATAAATCTTTATCAATTACGCGGTAAAAATATCAACTGGGATGGACCAAGTCACAATCCCCAATAGTAAATGACCCCGCGCTCGTCATACAACGCGTGTCTCATCTCAACATAGCAGTATGTTGTGCAATCCGGGGTTTCAAACCCTCAGTGCATCATTTAAAATCATTACTCACCTCAAGACGGTCCAACGTCTACTCCGCTATGCCCTTGCCTCTCGAATTTACCTCTTCGCGCGTCGAATCTAGTCAAAACCACAACGAATACATTACAATAGGCTAAGGGAATATAACCCAATCGAAAAGACTCGAAAATATCGAAATTCACGAAATTCGCAAAACCCGAGCCCCGGGCCCACTTCTCGAAAAATTACAAAATTTACATCACCGGATTCCTCGTCTCGCCACGAGTCCGTACATATAAAATTTACCAAAATCGGAGTTCAAATGGCCCCTCAAATCTTCAAATCTTATTTTCAAATCCCTAGGCCTAAATCTTCAATTTACTCCTCAAAAACATGTAATCTAGTCGGATTATTCGATGATAATTCAATATTATAGAGTAGAAATAATTACAAGTGACTTACCTCAAGATTTCCCAAGATTTCTTGCTAAAAATCGCCCAAAATCCGAGCTTGGAAGTCAAAAAAAAATGACCAAACTCGGACTGCTGGACATTAAATCTGTCCAGAAATTTTCGGTACTGTTCACGCGGGGGCACTGTTCATGCACGTGAGGTCACTGTTCACTGTTCACCTGCGCGGTTATTGTTCACGCGCGGGTACTGTTCACTGCTGCAGAAAATACAGCAGCTTTTAAGAAATTTGCAGCACAGCCATTTTTCACTAAAATAGCTCTAACTCTATCATACGAACTTGGAATTAGACAATTCTTGTTCCTATGAGTCACAAATAATAATACGAACACAACCCTTCAATCGAAACTCAATTCGGAGCTCGTTTGCCCAGTTCAATACCCATTTCGCTCGTTAAACAATTAACTCACATTTCACGTCAAAAACCCAATCGCGACTTGATGAAATTAAACCAAAATTTCCAGATCAGTCCTATAATTCATGATTTAAATTCTGGAAGTCTCGAAATCAAATTTGGATCTCTAGAACTAAAAATGAACCTTTAGATCATTACATTTATGCTCAAAACGGCAAAAATCTTCCAAAAATGACCCGTTGGGCATCCGAAACACACCCGAGGCCCCCGGGACCCCGACCAATAATACCAACCAGTCCCAAAATACATTACGGACTTGCTCGAGGCCTCAAATCACATCAAACAACGCTAAAATCATGAATCAACCTCCAATCCAAGTTTTATGAACTTTAGAATTTCCAACTTCTATTTCCGATGCCGAAACCTATCAAATCACGTCCGATTGACTTCAAAGTTTGCACACAAGTCCAAAATGACATAATGAAGCTATAAAATTCTCGGAATTCCATTCCGACCGTCGGATCAAAATTTCACCTATCAACCGGAAATCGCCAAAATACTAACTTCGCCAAAATGAGCTAATTTCTTCACCGGACCTCCAAAATTAATTCCAATTGCGCTCCTAGGCCTTAAATCATCCCCTGAGACTAACTGAATCATCGAAATTCAATTCCGAGTCCTCTAACTCACAAGTCAACGTCCGGTTGATTTTTCCAAACTAATTCTTCCTTAAAGAGACTAATTGTCCCATTTCATACCAAACTCGATCCGAATTGACTCAAATTCACCAAGTACACATATTGAAACATGAATAAGCATTTAACGAGGAATACGGGACGAAAATACAAGAAACGACGGTTCGGGTCGTTACATTCTCCCCAACTAAAACAAGCGTTCGTCCTCGAACGTGCCCAGAGTTGTCCCAATAGCCAAACAATCGCTTAGTAACCTCGCCACGCATATACCCGGGAGTTATCCCACGTCACCCTATCTCATATAGGTCCGACAATACATTGTAACTTAAATTTTGCAATCCAATCTAGCCCATAAGCCATAGGACCACGTTTCCACTTTTGAAATCTTTTATATGATCAGAATCCCACATTTATACTGTGAATAAGCCCGAACAAGTTGTAATAATCCACACCTGCAACCTCAGGTGCTATTACATGATAGACCACATAACTCAAACGCTTGTAGTGATAACTCCTAATCACAACAGCTGCACACAACACCCGAATGCCGATAGAAAAACTCTTATCAACTAAAGTCTCATCTCACACTTTCATATGCTGCCAATGATGACTAAATCACGCGGTAAGCCATAACCATTTCCCATATCAACCAAGCGCAATTTGATGTCTAGTACCACAAGAGAATCATCATGCCCATGGAGAAGTACATAATACAATGCCATACCAGTAAACCTCACTATTGCACCATCCGGTTACCCCAGAAAGGGAAAATACCTCAAAGAAGAGAGTCGCTTTGCAAGTTCCACAAGTACCACCCCAACGATATGCTATAAGCTCGTCAATCACAGTGGAACAAAGATACATGAATAGAATAATAATAACCGGCTCTTCTATAACTCACATTGACATTAACTTCACGAGCAACTTAATTGCCAATAACATAATCCACCTGGCACGGTCACAAACCTCCAATCCAAGCATATAATATAGAAGTAATCCAGCAAGTACACATGTATATGCTAAGTGAAACAAGATTCTCATGCTCCTGGACTGGCATAAATAACACTCTATATCGTAGTCATGAGCAAATTGCGCTGTCATAGCTCAAATCAGCAAGTTAGCACAGAATTAGTAATTACCAAGCTTGTTCTGGAATTTAGCATCTTGGAAATCTCAAGTATAGTCCAGATAGTTCTTAACAGAGTTATGAATACGAGAAACATTATACCTTTAAGCTCAATATCCCACTCTAGGCATATCATAGCCTACGTATCTTCCGAGCACGAATATTGGCTCGGTGTTTGCACACATGTTCAAACCTCACATATATCTGCGCTCACAGCGTATAGTTATCACCATCAATTAGCTCGACTAGTGCATCCTATGAGTTAGATAAAATACTCTCCTCAATATGCCACAATCCCGAAATAGTATATTTTTGAGAATTCCCCGTCTCCAAATTCATAGATCACATAAATCACTGTAACTGATCACAACCTCAGCACCCAAATGACTGACACGTCCCTCAAGTACGATCATCCCAAGATAATTATTTTCAAAAAATTTCTAAATACATAACAAGATCGAAATATTGGTGGTCGATCAACTAAGGGAGCGTTGAAACGCCAATAGACATCTGTTAATCAGAATGTAATGTGCATCCTTCTCAGGCCTTACCGAGCAGTTATAACATTCAATCTAAATATCTGAAACTGACTATTCTATCCAGAATTCATGTCCTTTTCTTCAAGAATGAACTGCCACCTCGTACATGAAAATATTAAACATGCATAACATACCACGTCTATTATGCCATCATTTTGCAAATGCAAGAATATCATTAGAATTTCCGGGCTATAGGAAAATTACATTCCGGCAGTTAGAAATCTTCTATTTTCTCCCATTTAGGAGGGGTTCATAATATACAATATGGTCCGCACACCGGTAAGATATCGGCTCGAGCCATGGTAAAAACCATAAAGAAAACTTTCAAATCTGTTCGCACATAACCAAGCTATCAATACGAGGCAAAGGGTACTTGTTCTTCACTGTTACTTTATTCAATTGGCTGTAATCAATGCACATTCTCATTGTGACATCGTCCTTCTTCACAAATAAGACTGGTGCACCCCAAGGTGACACACTAGGCCGAATGAACCCCCTCTTTTTTTCTAGGAGTTCCTGAAGCTGCTCTTTCAATTCCTTCAGCTCCGCTGGTGCCATATGGTACGGTGGAATAGAAATGGGCTGAGTGCCCGGCACCAAGTCGATACCGAAATCAATATCCCTATCCGGTGTCATGCCCGGCGGGTCTGCAGGAAATACATTGGGAAAAATCCCTCACAACTGTGACAGAATCAATACTAGGGGTCTCAGCTCCAACATCTCGCACAAAAACTAGATATGACAGACAACCTTTCCCCAACCATACGTTGGGCTTTCAAGAAAGAAATTACTCTGCTAGGAACATAATCAGTCATACCACGCCACTCAATCCGCGGTACACCTGGCATAGCCAAAGTAACTGTCTTAGCATGACAGTCTAGAATAACATGACACAGAGATAACCAATCCATGCCCAATATAACATCAAAATCCACCATGCTCAATAGCAATAGATCAACTCGGGTCTTCAGACCCTCAATAATCACAACACATGACCGGTACACACGGTCCACAACAATAGTATCGCACATTGGGGTAGATACATGAACAGATAAAGAAAGAAACTCTAGGGGCGTACCCAAATAATGAGCAAAATATGAGGACACATAAGAATAGGTGGAACCGGGATCGAATAATACAAAGGCATCTCTGTGGCAGACTGGAACAATTCCTATAATGACATCATCTGAAGCAATAGCATCTGTCCTTCCTGGAATAGCATAAAAATGGGGTCGGCCACCGCCTAATCGACCTTAAATCTCCGTACGCCATAACTGACTCATCAACACGCCTCAAACTGGAACCAATATAGCACATAACCGTGCAATCAACTTAATTAATAGCAAAATCCCCAACTTGGCTCAAAGCCATAGATCAAAATGCACTCAATAATTCACAACGCATATACTCTATTGCTGTCGTAATACCATAGTGAGATTAAACTCACTCCTTCATAAGCTTGTGGAAACACGAATCATCTAGAATTTTAACTCTTCTGCAATTCTTGCATTCACTCACACAACAGTTAAGCCCACTCTTTAAGAGGCCCAATTTAGATTTCAATGCATATTCTTCACTTGTAAATGAGATCTTCTAATAGGCAACATAAGGATCGCACCACCTTAGGACACTCCTCAGGAGATAACCCACCTGCTTCACCTCCAATTAACATTTTTGTATACCTTCCACGGTCATACACATTACACAATCACTTAATCTTTTTGAGTCTAAACTCATATCATAACATGAAATTCACTTCACTCCAAATAGGAGACATGAAAAGATTCTCCACACGCCCATAATTCGGGGTTACACATCTAATCACAATGAAAATCAAACACTTAATAGTTCATCTATCATCCTGCAACCCTTCCTCGTCACTTCCAAGTCATATAGATACATCTCGCAGTACTAACATACTCCTCACGTAGTTATCCAACCATCATTCCCACTAATAGGGACAATACCAGACATATAAGTTCAAAACACTTGCTCGCACAATTAGCATCTCGGTGCTCAAGCCATAGGCAAAGATCCAGCCTCAAGTCCTCTAGACTGGCCTAACATCAAACTCATAGCGATTACGTCTCACCCTTCGTCCGAGGAATTACAAGCCATCAAAGCACATCTAATACCGAGCGCTCGTTCGCATACGAACACGTGGATGGAATTGTAAGAGTTACTTTTTTTTCAGCTGAATCAAGGACGCACGATAAGAATTCAAGAATATGAAGTTTTCCTAAAGGTTTTGCAGCCTCTCGAGGATAAATACAGATGTCTCTGTACCGATCCGCGAGACTCTACTAAACCTGCTCATGACTCGCGAGACCTAGTAACCTAGGCTCTGATACCAACTTGTCACGACCCAAAATCCCAACCCGGTCGTGATGGCGCCTCTCGTGAACACAAGGCCAGCCAATCAACAAAACAGTACATCTCTTTATAATTACTTAGCAGGAATAAGTCTAAATCATGGGCAATATAATCTTAAATGCGAAATAAACGTGATAGAACAAGGAAAACCCTCCCAACTCAGCCCGAAATCGGGGTGTCACAAGTCATGAGCTACTACAGAGTTTACTAATATTTTACAAAGTCTGGAATTATCATAAATAACAAAGATAAGGGAGAAAACGGGGCTGCGGACGTCAACAGCTACCTCGTTACTCCTAGTCACCGCCTGGTCTGGAAAGAATCAGCGCTCAGGAGCGAACTCAGCTCTACCTGTATCTGCACACATGGTGCAGGGAGTAATGTGAGTACTCCGACCCAGTGAGTAATAAAAATAAATAACGATTGAAAACATGAAATCTTATAACGGCACAATATAGCGCTATCTCAAGCAGTAAAATCAGTTATACAGTAAAATAGTGAGTATCAGATAATTCTTCTTTTAAAACAGTAAAGACAAATAATTTTCACAGTAAGGATAAATCAAAAGCTTTCCCCTCGGGCTCAATATATAAATCTCAGTATAGTATCAGCCCCTCGGGCTCACTCCCAACTCACCACACACAAGCAACGGCCTCTCGTGCCCACTCCCAACTCACCTGGGTACCCTGCGCTCATTGGGGGTGTGTACAGACTCTGGAGGGGCTCCTACAGCTCAAGCGCAATATCAATAGGCCTGAAAGCCTTCACACATCACACACGAGGCCTGAAAGCCTCCTCATATAACACTCGAGGCCTGAAAGCCTCCTCACATCACTCAACATATCCTCACGTATGGCCCTCGGCCTCAATCAGTCCAGAAAATAATCATAAGCCTCTTGGGCATCAGTAAAACAATAGTGCTCAGCTCAACAGCATTATAAATATCATTAAATCTCGAGTTGAGTATAAATGTAGCTGAGTTCACAAAATAATATAATTCAATTGGACTGAGTTCAAATAATATTTCAATTCGTGAGGAAAATAGTGATGTAAATTCACAAAAGATTTCAGATAATTGGCACGAAGCCCAAATATGGCAATAAGCCCAATCATAGTGAAAAACAATAAATCTTTATCAATTACGCGGTAAAAATATCAACTGGGATGGACCAAGTCACAATCCCCAATAGTAAATGACCCCGCGCTCGTCATACAACGCGTGTCTCATCTCAACATAGCAGTATGTTGTGCAATCCGGGGTTTCAAACCCTCAGTGCATCATTTAAAATCATTACTCACCTCAAGACGGTCCAACGTCTACTCCGCTATGCCCTTGCCTCTCGAATTTACCTCTTCGCGCGTCGAATCTGGTCAAAACCACAACGAATACATTACAATAGGCTAAGGGAATATAACCCAATCGAAAAGACTCGAAAAATATCGAAATTCATGAAATTCGCAAAACCCGAGCCCCGGGCCCACTTCTTAAAAAATTACAAAAGTTACATCACTGGATTCCTCGTCTCGCCATGAGTCCGTACATATAAAATTTACCAAAATCGGAGTTCAAATGACCCCTCAAATCTTCAAATCTTATTTTCAAATCCCTAGGCCTAAATCTTCAATTTACTCCTCAAAAACATGTAATCTAGTCGGATTATTCGATGATAATTCAATATTATGGAGTAGAAATAATCACAAGTGACTTACCTCAAGATTTCCCAAGATTTCTTGCTAAAAATCGCCCAAAATCCGAGCTTGGAAGTCAAAAAAAATGACCAAACTCGGACTGCTGGACATTAAATCTGTCCAGAAATTTTCGGTACTGTTCACGCGGGGCACTGTTCATGCGCGTGAGGTCACTGTTCACTGTTCACCTGCGCGGTTATTATTCACGCGCGGGTACTGTTCACTGCTGCAGAAAATACAGCAGCTTTTAAGAAATTTGCAGCACAGCCATTTTTTACTAAAATGGCTATAACTCCATCATATGAACTCGGAATTAGACGATTCTTATTCCTATGAGTCACAAATAATAATACGAACACAACCCTTCAATCGAAACTCAATTCGGAGCTCGTTTGCCCAATTCAATACCCATTTCGCTCGTTAAACAATTAACTCACATTTCACGTCAAAAACCCAATCGCGACTTGATGAAATTAAACCAAAATTTCCAGATCAGTCCTATAATTCATGATTTAAATTCTGGAAGTCTCGAAATCAAATTTGGATCTCTAGAACTAAAAATGAACCTTTAGATCATTACATTTATGCTCAAAACGGCAAAAATCTTCCAAAAATGACCCGTTGGGCATCCGAAACACACCCGAGGCCCCCGGGACCCCGACCAATAATACCAACCAGTCCCAAAATACATTACGGACTTGCTCGAGGCCTCAAATCACATCAAACAACGCTAAAATCATGAATCAACCTCCAATCCAAGTTTTATGAACTTTAGAATTTCCAACTTCTATTTCCGATGCCGAAACCTATCAAATCACGTCCGATTGACTTCAAATTTTGCACACAAGTCCAAAATGACATAAAAAAGCTACAGAAATTCTCATAATTCTATTCCGACCGTCGGATCAAAATTTCACCTATCAACCGGAAATCGCCAAAATACTAAATTCGCCAAAATGAGCTAATTTCTTCACCGGACCTCCAAAATTAATTGCGATTGCGCTCCTAGGCCTTAAATTATCCCCCAAAACTAACTGAATCATCGGAATTCAATTCTAAGCCCTCTAACTCACAAGTCAACGTCTGGTTGACTTTTCCAAACTAATTCTTCCTTAAAGAGACTAATTGTCCCATTTCATACCAAACTCGATCCGAATTGACTCAAATTCACCAAGTACACATATTGAAACATGAATAAGCATTTAACGGGGAATACGGGACGAAAATACAGGAAACGACGGTTCGGGTCGTTACAGCATGGCCGCAGAAGCGGATTTGCTGGGCAGAACAAATAAATAGATGCCTTCGCGAATTTGAGTTATTTTTCATCTCTTTTCAAATAGGAAGAAGCTTTGGGGAGAATTTTCAAGGGAGGTTTTCAGAGGAATTCATTGAGGTAAGGTCTTTGGTCCTTAAGCTCGTTATTATGGTGATTTTTATCATTGTAAGCATGAAATTTGAAGGAAAATCAGTGGTAAAATTGGGGGTTAGGGCTTGGTTATTGGAGAGTTTTGAGTGGTGATTTGAGGGACCATTTGAGGTCCGATTTTGGTATGACTGAACTCGTGAGAGTGTGAGGATTCCAAATTTGTAAATTTTACCCAATTCCGAGACGTGGGCCCAAGGGGCGTTTTTTATCATTTTTCCTAATTTCGCGTGTTAGCTTAGAATTAATTAGTGGAATCAGATGCTTGAAGTTATATTTACATTATGCAATTGATTTGAATAGATTTGTCATTTGGAGTCGAGTACTCGTGACAACAACGTAGTTTTGGTTTGATTTTGAGCCGGTTCGAGGTAAGTAGCTTGCCTAACCTTGTGTGGGGGAACTCCCCTTACGATTTGGTATTGTTGATATTTGAAATGCCTTGTACGTGAGTTGATGAGTGTGTACTTGTGCTAATTATTGAAAATCATGTTTTCATTAAGTAACTATAATTGTGTTTCCTTTCCCGTTTACACTACTTGCAATTTAAGCATGGTGTTAGCTTAGGGAAGTATGCCTAATTGACTTAATTACTTTACTTGCTCAACTGCCTTATTTGGATTATGTGCAACATCCTAGGTTAGAAATACCTATTTTACCTTGGTAATAAATTTGAATTGGATTGAGTATTCTTTGTGTTGCTGCTGTGTGTTTACTTTGGGACTACGGGACAGTATCCCGGGAGATCCCCCTGCCTATTTACTTTGGGAATACGGATTTGTATTCCGGTAGATCCCTATGCACATTTATATTGGAACTACGGGACTGCACCCGGTAGATTCTCCCAGTACTATGTATTTACATTTGGGACTACGGATCGGGATTTCGGTAGATCCCCGTGCACTATGAGTTGGACTACGGGACGACACCCGGGAGATCCACTGGATATTTACATTTGGTACTACAGGACGGTATCCTGGAAGATCCCCGGTTTTTATCTCTGTGTTGAGATGTATTCCTTTTGTGATTATTTTGTCTCTGTTATACTTCTTGTTATTCTTATTATCCTGTGTTACTTCATACTTTTAGCATTTGATTATATTGTTGTATTCTACACTGTTTTACCTCGTTTTCAAGCTATAATCAGTAGGGCCCTGACCTTCCTCGTCACTACTCGATTGAGGTTAGGCTTGGCACTTACTGAGTACCGTTGTGGTGTACCCATCCACTTTCTACGCATGTTTTTCATGTGTAGATCCAGGTACTTCAACTCAGCCCTACTACCCTTGAGACGAGGCATTCTCTAGAGACTTCGAGGTATATCTGCCGTATCCGCAGACCGAGGAGTCCCTTTCCATTCTCCCTTATAGTATCAGCCCTTCAGTATTTACTTTTGTTTAGACATTCCGGAGTTAGACACTTGTAGTTATTTAATAGCTTGTGATTTTTGATTTCAGATTTTGGGAAATGTAGTTTTAGTCTGAGAGTTGTATTGTATATGTCGAGCAGCATCTTTAAACCTTCATTATGTTTATTCTGTAGTTTTTAATTGTTTTATCGATTGTTTTTCCTTTTTCCGCAAATTTTTAGGTTTACCTAGTCGTAGAGACTAGGTGCCGTCACGATAGTTCACGGAGGGCGAACTGGGGTCGTAATACCTAGGCCAAGGGATTACCAATTCATAATCGATAGAATGCGGACTAAGCTAGCAGCTTGGAAAATGAAGTTCATCAATATAGCAGGTAGAACAACCCTATCCCAATCATGCCTAAACTCCATACCAAATCATTATATGCAATACACATTACTCCCCAAAAAGATCCTTAACAAAATTGATAAAGTACAAAGAGATTTCATCTAGGGCACTACCACTGAAAGAAAGAAGATTCATCTTATTAATTGGTCTACTATTTGCCAAACAAAAGCTAATGGAGACCTTGGAATCCATACTGCAAATTCTAAAAATTTATGCACCTTAGCTAGCATGGTATGGAGAATGCCCACTAATGCTACCACACCCTGGGCTACACTAATGATCTCTTCCTATGCATCAAGCAATGCCAAAAATACAAATTCGTTCATCTGGAAAAGCATTAAAAAGGGATGGAATTTATGCTCTAAGGGTATTATTTGGTCACCTCATCATCATTCCAACATGAACATATGGGAAACCAATTGGATCCCAAAGATGGAAAATCTTAGGAAAATAGTAGAGTGCCCCCTCTTAAAAAAGGATTACTCCATAAAATTAAAAGACATCTTTGATGGGGAAAACTGATTACTTGATAAAATCTCCCTCAACATTCCAGATGACACTAAAGAAAACATCTCCAAGTTAAGAATTCGCCTAAAGGGTCCAATTAGTGACATTCCAATATGGTCACTAACTACAAAGAGTTTTTTTACGACCAAAACTTGTTATAACCTAATTAAGCCTCCGAAAAGCACTTTAGTAGATTTCAAATGGATTTGGCAATTAGCTTGTCCCAGAAAAATTAAATTCTTCGTATGGCAATGTCTCCATAATAGGATACCTTGTAGACAATACCTAGCCAAGATTGGCTTGAATATCGCTCCAAATTGCCCTATATGCAAAGGTAATGAGGAGGAATCAATAGCACACATCTTCTTTAATTGCAAAGCATCTAAAAAATTTTGGGACAGTCTTGGGTGGCAACATTACTATAAGTCCCAAGGTGAACACTAGCTTATTCAGCTAAAAGCTTTTGACTACACAATTAAAAATAATTTTATAAATTGGGGCTCTTTCTTTCTGTTTGCTATATGGTACATTTGGTTAAATAGGAACAGTAACAATCAAAACAACACGACAATTCCTATTAATGGTGATTATATTATTCAAAAGGCGATTGAATTCAAGCTCCTCACTGAAAAAAGTATGTATACTCCTCAAAAAACTCCCATCAAAATTGGATAGCACAAGCCACCAAAAGAATGGTGTAAGCTAAATATTGATGCTAGTTTTGACAGTGCTACACAAAAATGTGGTCTGGGAGGTATATTCAGGAATGCCAATGGACATTGGATAGTGGGCTTTGGCAAACCATCCTATGCAAGCGGATCATTAGAAGCAGAAATAAAATCTCTACTAGAGGGACTAAAAATAGCTCAAGAATGGGGAATGTACCCTCTTGTGATAGAGACAGATTCCATGGAGGTTATTCAATCTATCCAACATGGAAATAGATTATATGATGACATTGTTAATAAATGCGGGTGGTTAATGCACCAGCAGAAGGAGATAACCCTCCAGCACACATTCAGGCAAGGGAATAGTATAGCTCATCAGATGGCTAGGAAGGCTGCGGATCAAACGGAAGGAAAAAAAACTTTTGTTGCAGCTCCAAATTATGTAAAATGTATTGTGGATAAGGAACTACTAGAACACTACGTTTTTGTGAAATTTCTATCTTATGAAGCTTGCAACACTCTAGCGAGCTTAGGAAATCAAAGTGTCCTTAGTGACACCAAGTATATATATATATATATATATATATATATATATATATATCCTGTTTACTCAAAAAAAGATTCAAAGTCGAGATTTTAAGAAAAAAAAGTTATATCTGAAGTTTTTATTTTTGAACCGCTTTCCTTTTTAGCTGAAGTTGAACGTCTCTTTATTGTGGTTGATTGAAACTTGAAATATATATATATATATATCCTGTTTACTCAAAAAAAGATTCAAAGTCGAGATTTTAAGAAAAAAAAGTTATATCTGAAGTTTTTATTTTTGAACCGCTTTCCTTTTTAGCTGAAGTTGAACGTCTCTTTATTGTGGTTGATTGAAACTTGAAAATAGAAGTCAATTATTAAAATCTGTTCGAAGCTTTGATTTTCAGAAATTGAATTTTTTGAGTTTATTAGTTGTTTGGATTGGGTGTTGTCCTAATTGATTGGAAACATCAAAAGAAATTCAAAACTTAAATATGAAGTGATTTAGCGTTTGGACATATATTTGGTTGAAACTTGAAAAAAGAGTTTTTGAAGTTGTGTTGACTTTTTTTTTTTAAAGAGGTTGTATCTAGACTTACATTTTATTTGGAAAAAAAAGTTGAAGTTTTGTGCGCAGAAGAAATAATTTTACCCAAAAACTACATTAAACCATTTTTGTGAACTTTCAAAAAAAATTCAAATACTGATCATGTTCTATGAGCAAATAATTTTTTCAACAAAAAAAAAATTAAAAGTAAGTTGCCAAAATATATGGCCAAATGGGAGCTAAAGTAGATTTGAATTAAATTTTAGAAGAGGTTAAAGGGAAAAAAAGCACCCATGAAGCTCCATTTATAGGATATTTGTAAAACAGTATATAATCTATACTATATTAAAAGCACGAAGGCCCTTAGCGAAATGTCGTTTGTCTTTTTTGCCCTTTAAAAAAAGATTTCACACTAGATAAAATTGTCGTTTACCCTTATAATAAAATTATATTTGTTAAAACTTCCCACATTTGAATTATTATGTAGAAAGCCCTAATATTTAGGACATTAAAATCAACTAAATTTCTTCCATGTATAAAGTAAAGTTCTAATTTAGGACCAAATATATTAACTAACTTACGTTGAAATACATTAGAAACTCAAAATCTTTATTATCTGTTAGGATTCAAAGTCATTAACGGAAAAAATTGAACAACTACCGAAACTTTTTTTTATTTGAAGAAAAGAGGTACCAATTTTTATGTTATGAATTTTTGGAGTTGAAAACAATTTAATTCTATCTTGAAAAGGTACTTTTCTCTTTTACTTACGTTATATTTTAAGAATTAAATATAATTTTAATTTTTTTTGAAATTTTTTTTTGTTTATTTTACTTCTCGCCTACGCCAGCGATATCAATATTCATCATTTCAATAACTTATATATTTTTCAAAATTTTATTTTATAACTTAAATATGTTATTTAATAATATTTCTATATTTTTAAATAATTATATAGTTGTTGATATAGATATACGCACAAAGCGTGTACCTTAAGTACGAAGGTCATTAGCCCCTTTAAAAATATATTTTATATTGGACAAAGCAGTAATTTTAGTTATTTTCCTAATATGTAGGAATAATCATTAATTATTTTTCTCATATTTAGGGACAATCATTTAATTAGTTTCCTATTATTTAGAACTTTGACATGGAAAATTATATAATTATCTTTTTGTTATAAAAATATTTGTTTAAGAGTCCTTGACGAGCTCTTTTGTTTTGGTTAAAAAGTTTTAGTTTTAATATTATTTATTTTTATTTTCTTTTTTCAGAACAAATTTTTTCCGTATAAATATGTAATTTGATTATACAATGAGCTACAGTAACTCATTCTTTTTCTAATCTGTTGAAAATAATTCATATAATATTTATCATTAATTAAAAATTAAATAATCTGCATTTTACTCTCGAAAGAAAAATTGTTATTTTCTATCAATTTGTTAATCATATTTGAGTCTTCTAAAATGAAGTAGTGAATAACTTTAAAAAAAATTAAAAAAATTCTTAAGTTGCTAAAATTGAAAAGGAAGCATGATAACTTATGAATTTTAAGCGATTGAATTAAAAAATTAAAATAAATTTTTAGTTGAATACATTGATCGATGATTGAGAATCTATATGAAGATTCATCATTTTAGAGAATATTAGCTTTCATTTTATTATTCAAATATAATATTTTAATATATTATTTATATAATATTTTAAAATGCTTTCTTATCGAGATAGTGTACACGCGCAAAGCGCGTACCCTACGTCCTGGCAAGGGAGAAACAGCTATAACCAAACTTGTTCCAATACCTAACTACCTCAGCTAACACCAATACTCAGTTATAAGTAATTTCCACGAGAATAACCATAAACCTTGCTCAATACAGAGAATCATCAACTTAAGCATCTGTAGTATTATTCAAGAACACAATAAATCACAATTTAAGACTCACGGTCATGCTCGACACTAACGTATAGATACTCGTCACCATACCTATACGTCGTACTCAACAAGAAGCAAGTAACAAATAGGACACAACTCTTAATCCCTCAAGCTAAGGTTAGACCAAACACTTACTTCGATGCCACGAACACAATTCACGTCTCAATTATCGCTTTACCCCTTGATTCCACCACCAATTCGCTCGTATCTAGCCACAAGTTACTTAATTACATCAATAAACGCTAAATGAATCAACCCCAATGCATGAAAATGAGTTTTCCAAAGTTTTACGCAAAAGGTCAAAAATTGCCCCCCGGCCCACATGGTCAAAACCCAAGGTTTGAACCAAAACGCGATTACTCATTCCCCCACAAACCCAAATATGTAATTTATTTAGAAATCGGACCTCAAATCGAGGTCCAAATCCCCAATTTTTGAAAAACTTAGGTTCTACCCAAAACACCCAATTTCCCCCATGAAAATCATTGATTTTGAGCTGAAATCATGTGAAAAGATGTTAATGATTAAAGAAAACGAGTTAAAATTGACTTATAATCAATTTGGAAGAAGAGTTGTTCTTGAAAAATCGCCCTAGGGAGTTTGTGTTCTGAAAGGATATGAAAAATGGTTGATTTTCAGCTAAGTACAAAAATTGCAGGTTGCAGGTATGGGAATTGTGAACAGGGTTCGCAATTGCGAATTTCGACCTCTGCTAGGTTTGCATTTGCGAAGAGGGTTCTCGCATTTGCGAGTTGGGAAATGCGAACAAGAGATCGCATTTGCGACTACTGGCTAGGAGGGGAGGCATCGCATTTGTGATGGATTTTCTCGCAATTGCGAGGTAGCTGGCCTGGGCCTTTGATCGCATTTGCGACGAGGCCTTCGCATTTATGCGAAGCCTGCAGGCCTACAAATGCACAGCTGAAAGTCTGCAATCCTCAAGTCTAAAAATTCACCTCGTGGCCAATCCAAAACTCACCCGAGCCCTCGGGGCTCCAAACCAAAATGCACACCAACATAAAAATATCATACGGACTCGCTCGTGCATTCAAATCACTAAAATAACATCAACAACTATGAATTTAGCATCAAAATCATGAAATTTTCTTAAGAACTTCAAATTTCCAATTTTCTCAAAAATGATCTGATTCACGTCGTTTCAAGTCCATTTCTTACCAAACTTCACAAACTTATCTTAAATCACATATAAGACCTGTACTGGGCGCCGGAACCAAAATACGGGTCCGATACCATCAAGTTTTAATCACAATTCATTTCCAAAACTCATAAACAATTTCAGAAAATAATTTTCTTTAAAAATTTATTTCTCGGGCTTGGGACCTCGAAATTCGATTCCGGGCATAAGTCTAAGTCCCATATTTTTCTACGGACCCTCAGGGACCTTCCAATCACGGGTCCGGATCCGTTTATCAAAAATATTGACCAAAGTCAAATTAAATTTATTTTTAATGCAAAATTCATTATTTTCCACAGATTTTCACAAAATGGCTTTCTGGCTACACGCCCGGACTGCACACGTAAATTGAGGTAAGATAGAAAGAGGTTTTTAAGGCCTCGGAATACAGAATTCATTTTAAAAATAGGTAATGACCTTTTGGGTTATCACATTCTCCACCTCTAAAACAACCGTTCGTCCTTGAACGGACAGAAGAAGGAAGTACCTGAGTCAGAAAAAAGATGGGGATAACGGCTCCGCATATTAGACTCGGACTCCCCGGTCAATGCCTCAGCGGGCTGACCTCTCCAATGAACACGAACAGAAGGAAAACTCCTAGATCTCAACTGACGAACCTGTCGGTCTAGAATAGCTACCGGGTCCTCCTCATAAGACAAGTCCTTGTCCAACTAGACAGTGCTGAAATCTAACATGTGGGATGGATTGCTATGATATTTCTGAAGCATGGACACATGAAACACTGGATGCACTGCTGATAAACTCGGCGGCAATGCAGGTCTGTAAGCCACATCTCCCACTCGATCAAGAATCTCAAACGGGCCAATGAACCTAAGTCCATAGTGCGCGTTGCGTATGTACCCATATCAATGAATATTAAAATATAAAAAAATATATGAATAATATATTTGTGTTATAAAATAAAAATAAAAGTTCTTGAAAGTAATTAATATTGACCCTATTAATTAGTACCTAAATTTTAGTTAATTCAAAATACTAAATGGCCACGACCCGGTCCCCCCCCCCGGAAGTCTTGATGGCGCCTACTAATGCGAGCTAGGCAAGCCAATTATTGAACAGATTAACTTTATCCATTTTTATACCTTTTCAGCATTTATAAAGTAATAATGTGAAAAAAATAGCGGAAATTTCATTAAGCGGAAGAAATGTAGTAAAATATCTGAAATATGAATCTAATATAACTGTTTAAGCCTTAATCACCCAGAACTGGTGTCACAGTACCACATATGATCTAAGAGTGCTAAAAACAAAGTCTGAAAATAAAGATACACTGTTTCCGAATCAATGAAATGAAATAGGAAATAAAGGATAGAGGAGACTCCAGGGCATGCGGACGCCTGCAGGTCTACCTTGGATCTCCGCATGGACTGAAGGTAGCCACCCAAATGCTATGGTCCAAGAGCTGCTCCGGGATCTGTACATAGTGCAGAGTGTAGTATCAGCACAACCGACCCCATGTGCTGGTAAGTGCCTAGCCTAACCTCGGCGAAGTAGTGACGAGGCTAAGACCAGACTACGAAATGAACATGTGCAGTTATATAATATACAGCGGAAAATAAAACAGGAATAAGCAAGTAAAGATGGGAGGGAGGTACATGCTGCGGGGGTGTATCAATATCAACTGTAAATCAAGAGTAACGGCATAAGGACAGCTTAGAATTCACGGTAAAACAATAAGAAACTTGTATCTAATCTATAAACATTTTGTATCAACAATTATTGTGGCGCGCAACCCGATCCCAATATATAAAAATACTGTTGTGACATGCAACCCGATCCCAATATATAATAATACTGTTATGACGTGCAACCGATCCCAATATATAACAACACTGTTGCGGCGTGCAACCCGATCCACATATAATATTATTGCGACGTGCAACCCGATCCACATATATCATTATTGCGGCGTGCAACCCAAATCCACATATAATATTGTTGCGGCATGCAACCCGATCCACATATATCATTATTGCGGCGTGCAACCCGATCCACATATACAATCAACAACAATCATAACAAGAGTCCCGACAAGGGATCAATAAAGAACTACACTATCCCGGTCGATGCTCCTTTGATATTAAAAAATATTTAGGTTCTCAAATTATATGTTTTTTCCTTTGTAAATATATATTATGTTTAAACCTTTTTAAAATATTACTATTATTAATGCTTTATCGTCTAATTTGATATCCAAAAGCGAAAAATAGGCAAAATGAGTTTTTTAACAAATTGTTCTTTTTAATTTTGGTTTCTTCTCTTTCCGTTTATTGAAATCTTACGTTAACATTTTGACAGATTTAATTAGAACCGTCCCAAAATATCATAACTATTTGGTATAGTTGGAGCAATTGTACATCTCATTAGAGCATTAAAATCTTTATCTACATATCAGCATAAAAGTCCTTAACGAAATATCATTCACCAATTTTGCCCTTTAAAAATAGATTTTATACTAGATAAAATAGTCATTTAATTATTTTTCTAATTTTAGAATTTTAAAATCAACTAAAATTTTATTATTAAAATTTTCCTTATGTAAAGCCCATTAATATTAGAGTTGTATTGAACTATTCCTATAAGATTCTTTATTATGCAAAACGTGAGTTAGCAAAATTATGTAGGAGTCAAGCATGCAACGAATTCTGAAAACATAAAGATTTAAAACATATGTTTTTTCTTACTATTTGTAAATCGAATTCTTATTGGAAAAATTATAATTATTCTCAAATATTTAAAAATTAGAATGAGTAAATATTCAAAATTTGAATTAAGAAAAACTAAGTTATTTCTTTTAATGTTGAGAACAGATAATTAAGTCGTTGAATTAATTAATTAGTAAACGAATCCAATTCAATTATTTTACAAATTTATCATATAAGAATTTTTTTTGTTAAATTGACAAAACACTTAAAGTACATAAATTTTATTTTTGTAAAAAGAATATCAACAGTGAAAGAAATAGTAAAAAATAAAGATTCAAATCGGTAAAAAAATAAATTTTAAGCAATAAGGTAAAATTGTAGAAGGCAACTACATTATAAATGAGTTATCATTTGTTTCTTTCTTGCATTCAGTCTAACAAATGAAAACGTTTTGCTACAATTTTTATACTAAGTTTTTTCTTATAAACTATTAGTTCAATATTACTTATTCTTTAAACTTTACATTGTCACTATCAAATTCTTAAGAGGTATAATGCTAACTTTTTTCATTTGCAAAGTTTTAAGAGACCAAGAGATTTAATTTGTATTATTTGATAAATCTTTAAAGAATTGTAAATATCGACAATTTTCATAAGTTTGGACATAAGTCCTAACAAAATAACAATAAGACATCTAAATAAAATTCATTCATTGTTAAGCTAACTAGATGGGAATAATATTTATTATTTAAAAAAACTTAAATTATATTTTATAACTCAAACAAATTATCCAATAACATGTATGTAATTTTTAAAATTTACGTATTCATTAATATAGGTACACGCGCAAAGCGCGTACCCTAAGACTAGTATTATATAATAGTATATAAGGGTGTGTAAATACCTCATATATATTCTTTTATACAAAGTTGATATATTATTTATAGCTATTTGGCGGATTTCTTCTTCTTCTTCTTCTTCTTTTTCTTCTTCTTCTTCTCCTTCTCCTTCTCCTTCTTCTGCTCCTTCTTCTTCTCCTGCTTCTGCTTCTGCTCCTTCTGCTTCTGCTCCTTCTCCTCCTCCTCCTCCTCCTCCTCTTATTATTATTATTATTATTATTATTATTATTATTATTATTATTATTATACAGCTATATATAATAGTATATCGCCAACATAATAGTCTATAGACGAACTTCTTTTACGATTTTCAGTTGAAATTCTTGGTCAAAACTAATTTAAATCTCCATCGAATGGCATTGAAATATATAGAAAACCTCCTTGGACAATTTCTAACACATCCAAATTCTTTTAAAAAGAAAATTCTTTTGTGCCTAGTTTTTTTTATAAATATTATATATCATTGGTAACGAATTTTGACTCCAAACTAGTCCAATTCACCTTCAGTCTTTCTCAAATTTTGTATATTGTTTTATCTATGTGTTTTCAACGAATTCTAGCAATACCAATTGGAAAAAAATCTTTTTGCCTAGGTTTTTTGAATGTTGTATGTTATTAGTAATTTTTAAAGCTATTTTTTATAGCATGACTAAAATGGCTTATTATTAGTAAATAGTTTCTTTTTGTGGTACATCTATCTAGTTTCCCTTATAAATATGGTACTTAGAAAAAGGAGGAGATTTGTTGGGTTGTTACAAACGTGATTCCCATCCATTTGGATTGAAATTATCACTAAAAGGAATGGTAAGGTGTCGACCAAACTATGGTCATACCCACAAGGCGTAATAGCGATGAGTATTTCGGCCATTGCCGAGATCGGGCCATCATAAAGCTTGCATGGCAGAAAATATGTCGTAATACTTGAGCGAGTAAGGAGGAGTATAGTCAAGAGAGGGGGTATGCTAGTTAAAGATCGTTGGATAAAGGAGAAGATTTGTGCTATATATATTAGGTAAGAAGACAAGAAAAGAGAGGTGCCATGATAGAAAAAGAAACAGAAGAACAGGAGGGGACCTCCAACAACAAAACAACAACCTAGATTTTAGTTGCAAACCTTTGTAATCATCATCGTGGAATCAATAAAGATAGATCTCATAGTTATCAATGGCATTCCTTCCTTTCCTTCTTTGCTCTTACAAGTACGGAACAATGTATCAAAGATGTAAGCTCATCATTTATGTTTGATGTCTTTTAATAATCTTAAGAAGTGTTATGTAAGCTCAGCCTCATTCGATTCTTGTATTCAATATGCTCAGATCTAGAGTTAGTTATGTTTGGCTAAGATTTATCCTCTATTTTCTTCTTTAATTAGTTTAACCAAGAGCTCAAAACTTTTTGGTCAAACAATTTGGCGCCGTCTGTGGGGATTTCTTAGCCAATTTTTTAGTTTCCTTTAGATCTAAAACCAACCAAGTATAACTTCTAGGCTGTCATAGCCTCACCGTCTCGGTATAAACACCGACTCGAAAAAGTGGTAGATAATCTTTTGAGATAACTAAACTAATCTAGGTTAGATCTCTATATGAAATAGAAGGTATGACCAATGTCTATGTAAAACCCACGCCTCACCTGCAGCGAGGGGCTTGGCACATCATATGCATGTTTAAATTAGGATCACGGTCACTATGCGCTTAGCATGACCGCAATCCTATTTGACGTATTCACCTTATATACTGGCATGTACTTCCACCTCTTAGGAAGGGACGATAGCCTACTGTGTGATTTTTTGAAATAACGAGCATATCCTGCCTTATTTTCGTACCCACATGCATGGGGTGATTTATGAACAAAAGTATGACATGTTTCCTTTATTGTTTGTGCATATCAGATAGGGTCAGACTAGGACTCGGTTTCAATATCCCAACGGGCAAGGTACATCCACCCCACGAGAAGCCTAGACACGGTTAACAACGAAGCCGAACACGACCGCCAAATTTGAAATCATCATTCGAGTACGAGGCGAAGTGAGGGACCCTACAACGTCGTTCCTCCTTTTACCGACTTACCAGGCCAAGGTAACAGGAAATTCCGTTTGGGTTTCACTTATCACGCTCTCTTGTTGGTTCGGAACAGGAACACGAGCACTCTCACAGGTATGCGAACAAGGAACGGGTGCCACCAAAACACCTAGGAAAAGGTTCCATACCATACCATCTCGCAAGCAATGACCGAGCAAATCCCTCTAAGTCGTACCGTACTACAAATAATAGAAACGGTTCAGCACATGTCGACTATTAAGAAAATCTCCAGAACAGGGGACTCACCCATGAAACGCACAATATTCTCCAATGAAAGCAATGTTAAGCAAACTGGGACTCACCCATGAAACGCACGGTATTCTCCAATAAAAGCAAAGTTAAGCGAACTGGGACTCACCCATGAAACGCACTACATTCTCCAGTGAAAGCAAAACCAAGCACACTAGGACGCACCCCGACGCACACATAACAATACGACGATGTGTAATGTTCTCCAATAAAAATAATACGACGGGTTAAATTTTGACCCCGCTCGAATAAACACCTTTACGGCCATCGGCCATGGTCAAATGGGTTGCAATTCGACCTCGCTCGAATTAACACCTTTACGGCCATCGGCCATCGTCAAATGGGTTACATTTAGACCTCGCTCGAATTAACACCTTTACGGCCATCGGCCATCATCAAATTTGTTACAATTCGACCTCGCTTGAATTAACACCTTTACGGCTACCGGCCATCGTCAAATGGGTTACAATTCGACCTCGCTCAAATTAGCACCTTTACGAGCATCGGCCATCGTCAAATGGGTTACAATTCGACCTCGCTCGAATAACACCTTTACGGCCACCGGCCATCGTCAAATGGGTTACAATTCGACCTCACTCGAGTTAATACCTTACGGTCATCGGCCACCATCAAATAAAAGGAACTTTTGACCTCGCTCGAATTTACAACAGATTACAATTTCTATCTCTCAAATTTACATCTTTACGGCCGCCGGCCATCGCCAAGTAAAAGTAAAAATTCGCCCATCCGAATCGACAGATTGAAGTTTGACCTCGTTCGAATATATAAATCAGAAATTGACTCCTCCCAAGATGGAGACTCCAAGTTCGACTTCGTTCGAATATACAAGTCAAGATTGACTTCACCCAAGTCGGCAAGTCTAAAATCGGCCTCGTTCAAATATACAAATCAAGATTGACTTCACCCAAGTTGGCAAGTCTAAATTCGACCTCGTTCGAATACACAAGTCAAGATTGACTTCGACCAAACCGGAAAGTCTAAATTCGACCTCGTTCGAATATACAAATCAAGATTGACTTTGCATCTTCGCCCAAGTCAGCAAGTCTAAATTCGACCTCGTTCGAATATACAAATCAAGATTGACTTCGCCCAAGTTGGAAAGTCTAAATTTGACCTCGTTCGAATATACAAATCAAGATTGACTTCGCCCAAGTCGGCAAGTCTAAATTCGACCTCGTTCGAATATACAAATCAAGATTGACTTCGCCCAAGTTGACAAGTCTAAATTCGACCTCGTTCGAATATACAAATCAAGGTTAACTCCGCCCAAGTTGGAAAATCAGAAGTCAACCTCGCCCGAACTTGCACAACGGGATCCAATTTCACTCAAGTCAAGTAAACCAAATCTGCCCTCATTCATACTCCCAATTAAAAGATCAGGGACTTATCACGGAGAAATCCGAAAATCTTCTCCCCAAAAACAAAAAAAGGAAACAAAACAAAAAGAAAAATAAATGCCTTACAAATGGGAGAAAGAGAAAGAAAGTCAAGAGATACATAAACAGAGGTGAAGCAACTATTTCATTCAAATGTACGTGCGCAACAGTCGCGCCTTACAAAAGTCCAAAACAGACCCTCAAGAAAAAAGTAAAAATAAGTGATAAAAGGACAAAAAAACTAAGTACAAAGCCGCAACAATGTTTCCCTCGGCGTCACCTCCACCTCCGTTCTCCCTAGCGTCATCATCATCAGAAGAGAGCCCATCCTCAATATCAACGCCCTCATCAGCTTCCGGTGTCGCAGGGTCGTAACCACAGGCAAACGAGCTTCGCGTGCCTTCGCCCGAGCATTTTCAAAGGCGGCCTCTGGAACATTCCCCGCCTCCCATACACCATTGTATATATCACGTTGGGCCTCAGCATAGACCCATAGCTCATACAGGTGGCGAGGAACAGTGGCTGAAGCAAACTCTTGAGGGGGAGTATAATCCAATAACTGCGCCTTCTCAGCTTCAAGGGCCGCAACTCGGTCTCCCAAGATCGAAGCATCCCGATCAAGTTCACCAATTTGCTCCTCGAGCCATGCCTCCCTCAGCGTGGCCGTCGATTTCTCAGACTCATGTTCGAACTTAAGGACGCGGATAGTATCCTCTATTGCCGCTGCCCTCTCCAAAGCCAACACTCGAGCATTCTCGGCTCTCTCTATCTCGGCCATTTTCTTTTCTATCTCGTCCACCTTCTCCGTCCATTCTGCTCTCTGAGCATCGACCTTGGTAGCATTTTGCTCAAGCTCAGCTCGTAAAGATAGCACCTTCGCCTGAAGGTCCTCGCGCTCCGCGGCAACCCTTTTGCCTACCTCAAGCTCTTCGTCCTTGGCATGAAGCAGCTCTTCAAGATCACTGCATCTACGGATAGACCACATGAGTTCCTCATCTCTTTTCTCCAATTTCTACCTGGTAGACTGGGTACTGGAACCCGCTCTGAGCTGCTCGTGCATCTCACGGCATCTGTTGCGATACCGTCGGTAATTCTCGGCCATCTTCAGAAAAATTTCAGCCCGCATCTCAGCCTTACGAGCACTCTCGACCTCCAGCATATAAGTCTAAAAAATAGGGAAGTAGAAAGGGAAGAAAGGAGTCAGGGCTGTTATCCATAGTGGAAGGAACAAGCTTCAGTTCATCTCTAGCAGGGCTGTTAAAATCAGTCCTCATCTTCCCGGGACAGGGAACTACCTCATCCATCATCGGAAACCTCTCGTCTTCCACCACCTCTACTCCCTCTTCGAGGGTACGTCACTTTCCGGTACCGGAGCACCAACAGCTTTATCAGACTGGGAAGGAGCACTAGCCATTTGTCTTCTTCGATCGAAATAAACGAGAACGATGAAGGAAGAAAGGTAATGGTCACAACAAATTCTAGTGAAAGCAGAAGTATGAAAGGCTAGAGAAGGGGAAGGAAGTTTGCAAAGTTCTTTCTTAGATAATTGATAAGCGCACAATCAAATGAAAGGCTTCTCCCCTATTTATAAGGACATAAATACCTGAGCGGGAAAACCAAGAGTCACCAATCAGAAAATGAAAAAGGCATAGGAAACGATACGGTGTCTAGGAAACGTGCGTCATAATGACGCATAATAAGCATTCGTGATATCCTGAATTGATGTGACGATCCAATTCTGAACTGACGCAACGGTCCAATGAAACTCTTGAAGTGTCACGTTGCTACCTCACCATAAGGACCTCGTTCCTCGTATAACATGTTCAGATCACTTCTAATTTTTGAATCAACAGAATCCGCCCATCGATCTCGCCAAGAGGCGACCTTAACGGGTGGAGGGACTAACTGTATGGGTCAAAATCTGACCACAAGTAGATTATCACTAAAAGTAATGGTAAAGGGTCGACCAAGCCATGATCGTACCCACAAGGCGTAACAGCGATGAGTATTTCGGCCATTGCCGAGATTGAACCATCATAAAGCTTGCACAGCAGAAAATATGTCGTAATACTTGAGCGAGTAAGGAGGAGTATAGTCAAGAGATGGGGTATGTTGGTTAAAGACCGTTGGATAAAGGGGACGATTTGTGCTATATATATGAGGTAAGAAGACAAGAAAAGAGAGGTCCTGGGATAGAAAAAGAAACAGAAGAACAGGAGGGGACCTCCAACAACAAAGCAACAACCTAGATTTTAGTTGCAAACCTTTGTAATCGTCATCGTGGAATCAATAAAGATAAATCTCATAGTTATCAATGGCATTCCTTCCTTTCCTTCTTTGCTCTTACAAGTACGGAACAATGTATCAAAGATATAAGCTCATCATTTATGTTTGATGCCTTTTAATAATCTTAAGAAGTGTTATGTAAGCCTGGCCTCATTCGATTCTTGTATTCAATATGCTCAGATCTAGAGTTAATTATGTTTGGCTAAGATTTATCCTCTATTTTCTTCATTAATTATTTTAACCAAGAGCTCTAACACTTTTTGGTCAAACAGTTACAAACGTGATTCCCATCCATTTGGATTGAAATTTGCTACTGAATATTAATCTTTTGCTTCCATTTTTTGTTAATAACTCATTATTCTGTTAATAAACTCTATTTATACTGCTAATGTAGTATTTACATTTGCTATATTATATCACATACAAGGTTTAGATATGTATAATAAACGAAATATATACTGCTAATACGGTTTATCACATCTAACATTGTTCCATATTTTTTTTAGAAAAAGGAACGAATTAAACACATAGTGCTGTATTCTGGGTCGGGCCCGGGCCTTCGTGGGCCAAACGGGCCGGGCTTCGTGGGCCTGGGCTCTGGCGATCCCGGGCTTCGTGGGCTCAACGGGTGGAACCGGCCCGTGACGGGCCTAAGCCCACATGGTCTTGGGCTTAACGGGCCGGGCTCGTGGGCTTCGCGGGCCTAGCGGGGGTTTTTTTTTTAAGGCAATTTCTTGTAGTATCATGGTTATATTAAAAATATATATGTAGTATATATGTAGATCTAATTATTAAAGTGCTTGACGAAAAAGAAAAATAACAAAACAATAGTAAAACACTAAATTGTCATGCATAATATATTGTCTTGTAGTATATATATTGTATCTTATGTATATATATTCTCTTATATATTTTCTTGTAGTATATATATTGTATCTTATGTATATATATTCTCTTATATATTTTCTTGTAGTATATATATTGTATCTTATGTATATATATTCGCATAATATATTGTCTTGTAGTATATATATTGTATCTTATGTATATATATTCTCTTATATATTTTCTTGTAGTATATATATTGTATCTTATGTATATATATTCGCATAATATATTGTCTTGTAGTATATATATTGTATCTTATGTATATATATTCGCAGAATTAAACGTTGCATTAATTGGGTTTCTATATTCATATGCTACTACTAAACTTTCGTACATACAATTCCATCTAGTCGGGCAAGGTTTAGGAACCTTTCTTTCTCTAAGGCCATATTCATCACATTTTTTAAAATACTCTCTAAGTCTACTTCTACGGTTTGAATAAAAAAGCCAATTAAGAGCCATTCTAACCTTTTCAATTTCTATGTTTAAAATTCGCATACCATCACCGACAATTAAATGATAAATATGACAAATACATCTAACATGGAAAATATTAGTAAATGCAGGATTTAGTGTTGTTGTAAGCATGCCTATAGCACTAGTGTTACTAGAAGCATTATCCATAGAAATTGCCATTATTTTATCGCTAAAGCAAAAATATCTACAAATATCTGCAACAGTGTTAGCTATAAACTTACCTGTGTGACGCGAATTAATTATTCTATATGCAATTATGCGTTTTTGCATTATCCATTCCTCATCTATCCAATGACTTGTAACAGTTAGATAATCACAATCATTACCACTTCTACCAATATCAGTAGTAATAGAAATCCGATTAGGTATATGAGTAAATAAATACCGCAAATATTGTTCATATTCATGTTTGAATTTATAAATATCACTCTTAACTGTTGCGCGAGGCCAACCTTTATAAGTAGGATTAAAAACTCTTCTAATATAATGAACCCAATTAGGATTAGAAGCAAAAGTATAAGGTAAGCACATAACAGTAATCATCTTTGCTAATTCTTCACGATCTCTATTTGGATCGTAATATAAAATACCTCCGGTGACAGTGTTAATTCCTGGTTGAACTAGATTTGAACTTGTACTAGGGTTAACCGCAGAATCTACACTTGTCCCCTCTACCTGCGCTTTCATTTGAAAAAATCTAGCCTTATCTCTAGGGTGTGTTTTTATGTGCCTAGTCAAACTACCCGTGCCGCTACGGTCTCCAGTATATTTATGCGACATTAATTTCCCACAAGTTTTACACTTAGCCTTATTTTGTTCTCTTACTTGAGTAAAAAAATTCCAAACTAATGATGTTTCTAGGCGTTTAGCAGGTTCTCTATTAAAAGTAGGAGTTTCTACAGGTGGGTCGACCGGTGCATCAGTTGGGTTATTAAGAGGACTAGTAGGTGTATCATCTAAATCCGGTGCTTGGGTTTCATCATCATCCTCATTTTCCTCATTATTTTCTAAGATGGTTTCATTAGGATAAAGAGCATTCATAATTTCATCATCTAATCTATCACCTGGTGCAACATTATGATAAAATTCACTATCGGTAAATTGAAAACAAGGGTGATCACTATCAAGAATTACGGAAGGAGGAGGACGTCTAGGTTGGCGACTACTTTCAACTTGCTTATCTTTTCTAGGTCGGGGAGCCGGGGGAAGGGTAGTTGGTTGGCCACTACTTTCACCGGTTTTATCTTTTCCTTTACCAAACATTTTTTTCAAAGTAAATGCCATATTAATTATAATTATGCAAACTAAACCACACAAAAATATATTCTTAAAACGTAAGAGTTGAAACGAGTTTACCGGATTGCCGAACAACTTCTTGAAAATTGAAAATCGTTGAACACTTGAAAACTTCAATTCAACAACTTCACAATTTTTCACGAAATTTCAACAATAGATTAAGTAATTGTAGTAGAGAGATTGAGAGAGATTGAGAGATATTGATGAATTGGTGAATAAAAATGAAAGAATGAGGGGTATTTATAGTTGAGAAATGGGGAAAAGTGTAATTATATAAAGTTTGGGGTTAAAATAAAGTTTGGGGGCCAAATGGCCATTTTCTAAACTACCAAACGGTCAAAAAAGCCCCAAACGGCTACTTTTTAAATATGGCCGTTGGGCTGTTTTTTAAAAAAAAAAAAAATTATAGCCGTTAGGCCCGCTGGGCCCGGACCAGGCCCGCCAACCGGTCCCGGGCTAAATGGTCCCGGGCTCGTGGGCTTACCAAACAAGACCGGCCCGCCTCGGGCTTTAAGAGACCACTAGGACCGGCCCACCAAGCCCGTGAGGCCCGTTAAGACCGCGGGCCCGGTCCGGTCCGGTTCGGGACCGGCCCACAGTGCAGCATTATAAACACACACTTAAAATTAGTATGCATAATTTCTACTTTGACTTTTGAGGCATGGGAAATGCCAAGAAAAAGAAAAAGGCATGGGAAATGGGCAAACAGCTATTTTCATGCCTGTTTTGAGGTATTTTTGAGACGGAAAGGGGATCATTTTTAGGGGGTATATGCTATAGTAGGTAATTTTGACAGTATGATAATATTTAATACAGTAGTAATTTTTAAAATTTATATAGTTTGTTTTAACTCAAATGAACAGCTTTATTAAATTGAATCAGCCATCAAAAAAATTACATTAAAATTAGGTGCATGCTTCGAACATAAGTTTAGCAATGAGCAACTAAATTTACTTGCCTTTTTATCCAGACAAAAGAAATATTAGGATTTTGGCCATGGATTTATTTCAAAGTTTTCGGGTTTAAACTCTGGCTATAAAAATATCATATTAATACAGGACGAATTCGAATTAGTCGAGCCTAATATATAATACAGAAGAGTGGGACCGACAAACGACCTCATATCTCCTTCTTTTTTTTCTCCCCACCCCACCCGACTCCAAACCTCATATATCTCCTACTTACCAAAGGCCTCCATTTCCAAATGTCAACACAACTGTGCACCAAAAAGCCAAAAGAATCAGTGAGAAAATAACAATGGAAACTCGAACTGGCAATTCCCTTAGCCTCATTCTGCAAGACCCTAATGACCTGAAAACTGACTTCAACTCCCTCTTCAACAATCTCAACACTTCCCTTTTATCTACCCCAACTACAACTTTACACCACAAGAATACCAAATCAAGAAACCATTTTTTCAGTCCCAAATTCAAGTTTTCCTCAACTTCTGTCTCAATTGAAGCACAAATCAAGAACCCCACTTCCAATTTTCTTAAACCTGCCACTAGGGACTCCCCAAAAGTTCAGGTTTTATTCAAGAATCTTTCTATTGTTGAAAGAGCACTTATTGGTGCAGCTTCTGGTGGCATTGCTGGTGCATTTACATATGTGTGTCTTCATCCACTTGACACTATTAAAACTAAGCTCCAAACAAAAGGTGCATCTGAAATTTACAGTGGAACAATTGATGCATTTGTCAAGACTTTTCAAAGTAAGGGGATTCTTGGGTTTTACAGTGGTGTTTCTGCTGTAATTGTTGGTTCCACTGCTTCTTCTGCTGTGTATTTTGGGACTTGTGAGTTTGGTAAGTCAATCTTGTCTAAATTCCCACAATACCCTTCTGTGCTTATCCCACCAACAGCCGGTGCAATGGGGAATATAGTGTCATCTGCTATAATGGTTCCAAAGGAATTGATTACTCAGAGAATGCAAGCTGGTGCTAAAGGGAGGTCTTGGCAGGTGTTAATGAGAATCTTGGAAAAAGATGGAATCTTGGGATTGTATTCTGGTTATAGTGTTACATTGTTGAGGAATTTGCCTGCTGGGGTTTTGAGTTATTCATCATTTGAGTACTTGAAAGCTGCGGTGTTGAGTAATACGAAAAGGGAACGTTTGGAGCCGTTTCAGAGTGTTTTTTGTGGGGCATTGGCTGGTGCAATATCAGCTTCAATAACAACACCTTTGGATGTGGTGAAGACTAGGTTGATGACTCAAGTTGTTCATTCTGAAGCTGCTAATAAGGCTGCTGCAGCAATGGTTACTGGCGTCTCGGCTACTGTTAAACAGATATTGAAAGAAGAAGGGTGGGTTGGTTTTACAAGGGGAATGGGTCCTAGAGTACTACATAGTGCTTGTTTTTCAGCTCTCGGGTACTTTGCGTTTGAGACAGCTAGGCTTACAATTCTGGATCAGTATCTGAAGCATAAGGAGCTTGAGAGTTTGGTTCCTGCAGATGCAGCACAAGCCGATTAGAGCGTATGAGTATGGCTCTTAAATATAGTTGCTAAAACCTTTGGTAAGTGATCTTTTATCTTAAGATTACTGTCTTCGCTGGCTTAGAAGAATGTCTGTGGATTCAGTTTGCTAATTTTAGACGGATATGTATAGCTGCTTGCCTGCTTCTTGTTATCTTATTCTGGCACTATATTACTACCTTAAAGCTTAAATGATATGAAGTGCACTATAGTAAATTTCTGGTCGGAAGCAGCACTTTTATTGGATCTTATACAGTCCATTTATTTCAAAAATCAACTAACTAGAACCAAAATAAGTGTCTCTTCTAATTATGCATGTCACTTAAGGTGATAGTCTAGCATCGGTTTACCCGACTGAAAATGTGAGAACATCGATGTACTGTTGAATAATTAATTTAAGTATAATTAAGTTGTGCAAGAGAATGCCTTATATTTGAGCTACATATTTATGGATTGAAGGACAATAAAAATGAACCACCAAAAAAAGAAAAGAAACAGAGAGCAGTAGGGTAACACAATGAAAGATGGACATGAACACTATTGGTTGGCTTGCTCGTTGACAGAATGATTGTGTCACATACTTCTTCAGAGGAAATAAGAAAATTTTCAGATTGCTGGTTTTGCTATATTATTTCCTTGCTTTTCATTTCATCGAGTGGAATATAATGGAACGTAAAGTAGCTCTACTGTTTACACAATGACAGTGTTTTTTGGTGAGCTGTTGTAGCCAAGTCTTGCCTAGGAGGATGCAAGTCTTCCTGATTGACCTTTGAATCTGCGATGTGGTCAGCACATGCATTCATTTTGCATTAGTGTGTGGCTGAATTAGTAATATGCTTAAATCGTTTTACATTCTCTATTGCCCTACTCTGCTGTGTCTGATGCAGAGAATAGTTTTATCACTCTGTCAAGTTGCCTGAATGACATCTGAAATTTGTCTTTTTCGGATCATCACCAGTCCCTTATAATTTGTTATTTAACTCTGCTATTAGGCTGTCTGTATGCGGGATTATCCTGCATACTGCATCATTATGGAATGCATAAAATTCCTCCAAAGACAGCAGGTACTGAGCTTCCTTTTAAGAAATCATCTAATGAACTTGTAAAGCTGATCAATAGAAAAAAAAAGAATAGAAAAGAACTACTATTCCCAGTCAAGAGAAATACCTTGGAATCCATTAAGGATGTCATTTAGGGGATCTTCCTCCAAGCCAATTATTGCTGTCCAGAATTGCCTGCTCGCATATATTTTGGTGTGTACTCATCTCAGGGTTATACTTTTTATCCATTGTCAATTTCTAAGTCCCCATTAGTTCAATATGATAGTTGGAAAGAGGATATCCCTTCAGAGCAGTCCCTATGTGATCAATCTAATATACGCAATTGCTAAAGCGTCGACTGCCAGCCTCTCTTGTTTCCCCTTTCTGCGGGGCATGAATGTTGTAATTAACATTCTCCTGTTTCCAACTTTTATGCAAATGACGGTTGAAAACGCCTGACCTTTAGGGATCAGAAAGCCTCTATTAGCATAATCAAACTTATGATCAGCAATGATTCTTTTTCCAATAAAGTCTTATGATATGTTATGATAACTTGCTCTTAAAACAAAATAAGATTTCTAGGCTCTTGAAAGAAGTACCTTGATGCTCCCTGACATAAAAAATACAATCAAATGGCTAGTTCCATGAAAAGAATACCCAAAAAAAACATAACCTTGCATCCAATTCCATCAATCCTTAAACTCCGTTTCGAGGGTTTCCGGATGTTGGCGATGTTACCCTTTCCCATTTAACATGGTTCATTCTCTCTTTGACCTTCAATCTCTCCTCCCTCCCTCCTCCCACAGGATTTTCTTTTTGGACATATTGACTATTACAAGTTACCTTGGGGAATACTAGACATTACATTTTAGTATGTGTCGGAGTGCATCTTTTTCTGGTTGTGCATACTACAGCTTCATCTTAATGCTGTCTTTTAAATAAAATTTCATTTTACTGATTCAAAAAGAAAATAAAAGGCAAAAGTGCATCTTTGCTCAGTTGCTGTTGGAATTCTGCATGTATTGGCTGCATTCATATTTTATTCCCTTTAACAGTTGGACTTGGCAATTCAATTTGGTTCCTGAGACTGTCAGGAAACATTACAATGCACGTTCTCATATTTCTCAACTTTGGGGTGCATTTTCCAACATATGGGGATGAGATAGGAATATTTCTTCAAATTGTTAAGGGATGAAGACCGAAAATCTTTGTTCATTGTTGCAAATCAAACAGGCCATTAACGGCTTAACCAGTTAGGAGATATTGCATCCACAACTTTTTGCTAAATGTTGCATCACTGCCCCAATTTTGATGTTGCATCACCAACTTATATTACAGAACACAATGCTCCGTGACATTGGAGTTGATTGGTCCAACTATGATCTCTAAAAGGCAATGCACATCTGTGATGATTATATGTGTCGAGTGCTCTTTAATAGCAGTAAAGAAAGAAGTAATTTCCTTTGCAGCTATGCTTTTTCTTGAGATATCTAATAATTTTAACAAGTTCTGCAGTATGTTTTTGTTGGTTGGTTCTTACACTCTCCTCTGCTGATTCATTGACCTTTTTTTCTTTTTCTTTTGTAGATACATCAAACGAAGCACTAGCCCTGTTTGGCAATTGGCACTTCTCTCTTCAGTTACCATGCCTGTCAATTCTAATCTCCTTATCAGCGGCAAGAATCCTACCTTGTAATTTCTGTAACTAGTTCAGAGGCTAAGCTATTTTAAGTCAATGAATAGGATACCATAAACAAGTTTTTCTTCAAGGAAGAAATTTTGTTTATAGCACCTGAACAAGGGATGCTTTTATCAGCTAGTTTCTTCTATCAATTCAACAATGATTTTCTTGGAGTGAGTCTCTAGCATTTGTTTTTGGCTTCAGCAATGTATGTATTGCAGGTTCTTGATCCGAACATGGGGAAATGACTGTAAGGAGCATTAAACTTTTTTCCTTATACTTGGGGTTCTTTCTGATTTCAGATAAAACTATTGTGTTGGATTAGAATGTCTCCTTCGTATTTGGTGGGATGTACTAGGGGGAAATAATATACTATGTATTTGCTTTGTCCCATGCAGTATAGTCTAAGCTCAAAGGAGGTTCTATAAAATAAAAGAAAGAACAAAAAGGAAAAAGATATGCAAGATATTAGAAGATCCTCTGATTATAATGGCCTAATGATAAAGGTTAAACGCTTATTGAATTTTACACCGTTAGCACAAGATTTAACAAAGGACATGTCGAAAGAAAATTAAACGAGAATGAAGAAAGATAAAGGAATATGGTGAATTCAGAGAAAGTCAATTTTATAATTTATGACATTTGCATCATTTTCAATTTTTACTGAGTTAATAGAGATGAGAAGAATTTTCATAATATGAGACTAAAATTTGAATTCGCATTCTATTTTGCACATTGAACTGTTGCATGTGGAGTGCAACATTCTAATTCAATTTCTTAGAGCATGTTTGGCCAAATTTTTGGGTGGTCAAAAGTATTTTTTTTTTTGCCCAAAAAGTACTTCTTCCGTTTCAATTTAAATAAGGTAATTTGACTCGGCACAGAGTTTAAGAGTAAAGAGGGATACTTTTGAAATTTGTGGTTTTAAAGCTTAAGGGGTAAAAACTTTATAAGGCCATGACATTTGTGTGGTTATAAAAGTTTCTCATTAAGGGTAAAAATGAAAAGTTAAAGTCAAATTATTTCCAATTATATAAACGTGTCATTCTTTTTTGTAACGACCTGATCGTCGTTTTGAGCATTTGTACTTCGCTCGGTAGTTTGGGGGCACGGGTAGATCTGTATGATGTATTAGTACTCGTGTGCAAAATTTGAGTTCATTCCGAGTTCATTTGATATGTTTTGGCGCGAATTTTTGGAAGTTGAAAGTTCGAAAGTTCATTAAGTTTGATTTAGTTTCGTCGTTTCGATGTTGTTATGCATGATTTAAGGCCTCGAGTAAGTCCGTGTACATTATGGAACTTGTTGGTATGTTCCTACGGGGTCCGTATGGGCTCGGGTGAGTTTCGTATATATTTGGGTTGTGATGCACTCGTTTTTCTTATGTTTCGACGTCGTTTCGTCAAGCATAAATGGTACCACATTGAACAAAAGAGCTCCAATTTCTGTTTTGATTAAAGCATTAGATCTTATCATAATTATGGAGCCATAGCGAAAAGAATCGTCGAATTTGGACATTGTATGAGGATTTTATGGTCATTTTACTAGAAATTGGGTTGTTAGATTTTTCAGATTAATTACGAAATTGCTGTTGACTTCGTATTTAAAAATTTGCATTATTTTCAAATATTGAAATCAACATATCTCCTTCATTATAAGGTCAAATGGAGTGATTCAAAAGCCTAACTTGACTGAAATTTCACAAGGAGTCCATCTGAGGCATCAGAAGCAAGTTTCGGGATAGTTTGGCATGCAAAAACAGAACAGTTGGGCAAAAAATACTTAATATCGAAGGTTTGTTTATTTGTTCATATTTTGAGTTGGGGAGCTCGGATTTGGACAATTTTTTGAGGCAATTTTCACTATATGGATTGAGGTAAGTGTTCTATACTCGATTTTGGTTATATTTCATGAATCCACCTTTGTTTCTGGCATTTAATTGATGATTTCAAAGTAAAATTTGGAGGTTTTATCTAAAATTTCATAAAGTAAATGTTTGAGTTTTGAACATTGATTCAGAGTCGGATTTGAGTTAAACTAGTATGGTTAGACTCGTAATTGAATGTGCTGTCGGATTTTGTGAGTTTTGTTGGATTCCGAGGTGCGGGCCCGAGTTGGACTTTTTGGATGATTTTGAGCTTTTGATTAAAGATTCAACATTTATCGATTGGGTTTATTTCCTTTGGCATTATTTAATGTATTTGAGTTGTTTTTGGCTAGTTTTGAATCGTTCGGAGGTCGGTATGCGCGGGATGACATTTTTGGAGCAACGCTTGGCTTGCTCGGCATTGGAATTGGCTTGTTCGAGGTAAGTAATACTTCTAAACTTGGTGTTGAGGGTATGAAACCCCGAATTACGTGCTATCTGATTGGTGTTATAGTGACACGCATGCTAGGTGACGGGCGTGTGGGTGTGCACCGTATGAATTGTGACTCCGTTATTTCTGTGGTACTCTGTAGTTACCTTATCTTACCTGTAGCCATAAAATTTCTATGTACTTGAGCTATTGAGTTGTGATCCATGTTAGAAACTATGACTAGGCTACATGCTTATCCTGTTGGGACCCACTGAGGTCATTCCGATGTTGAGTTATGTGCTTTCATTGCTTTATATACTCAGTCATACGCATTCATATGCATATCATATCTCAGTCTCTATTACCATTTATTGACACATCATATCATTATTTTGGGCTAGTTTCTTGGCATTGTGAGCCCGAGAGACTGGAGAGGTTGATGACATAGTGAAGCCGAAGGCCTAATTATGAGTGACATTTATGGGATCGGGCTGCACGCCGGAGCAGTTATATTGATTTATGATAGCGCTTGGGCTGAAGGAGCACCTCCGGAGTCTACACACACCCCAAGTGAGTGCAGTTGATTATATTGAGGGATGGATCTTCCCTGGACATGTATATTGTCCGAATTATTTATATACTTGGGGATGGATCTTCTCATGGGCTGAATTTGGCCCTACTCAGTACTGATGGACCGATGGTCAGTTGATGTATATATTCCGGGATGGATCTTCCCTGGGCCGAATTTGCCATATACAGTACTGAGTGATTGAGCATAATGAGTGAAAAGAGTGAGACAGTGAGATTAAGTACTTTGAGAGTGTGACTACATGAGTTCATCTCTCAGATACATTGCATTAACATGCACACAAGACATACAGGCATAGAGATGCATTTTTCTCATGATGTACGGTATCATGTCATTCATGACTTCTTACACATATTGACATATGGGCATAAATAGGTATTTTACACTTGCTATCTGGAAAGAAAATGAAACATCTTATTTATTGTTGAAAGGATTTTTGGGAAAAATTACAGTTTTCAAACTTACTCGTATTTTCGACGATTTCGGTAAAGGATTTGGGTTTTCACTGATATACTTGAAGAGCGAAACTATTTTTCGGAAAACTATGAAAAATCTGAGTATTCTATCTCTGAGTTACTTCTTTTGTTACTTGCTTTACGTTGATATGAACTGTTTTTGGCTATTGGTGTTGTGCCCGCCCTTTGTTCCAACTCGTCACTACTTTCAACCTAAGGTTAGGTTTGTTAGCTATTGAGTACATGGGGTCGGTTGTACTCGTACTACACTTCTACACCTTGCGTGCAGATGTTGGTTGTTGATGTTGTTGTGATCGACGAGAGTTGGAATTGAAGACGTACCTACGTTCCGGTTGTAGCTGCCCCGTGTTCATGGTAGCCTTAGAATATAAAAAGATGTTTATGTACTTTTCGAACAGATGATGAATTTATTTCATACCAGCTTTGTAAATTCTAATCTTAGAAGCTCATGATTGGTACTACCAGTTCTTGGGAAATGTATATGATTCAGATATTTTCTTTTACTTAATTGTCTTATTTCATTGAAATTTGATAGTTGTTAATTGGCTTACCTAGCGGGTTGGGTTAGGTGCCATCACGACTAGTTGGATTTTGGGCGGTGACATTTTTAGAACGGACTAATAAGAAAAGTGTGTTATCTAAATTGAAACCGAGGGAGTACTTATTTGAAAATATGAGGTGTTTGACGAAAATAGAAAACTATTTTTGAGCAGCAGCAGAAACATTTTTTCTGATTTTGGGAAGAAGCTATAAATTCTACATTCTTCCGAGAAGCAGAAACAAAAAATTATTTTTTTCAAGATAAAAATGTCCTTGCCATAAAATTATATTTTCTAATTTATCCCTTATTAATTTAACCTTTACTTTTTTTTTTTTTTATCTCTTACATTTTTTTTTCTCTTTTTTTTTATCTTTACCGTATTTTTATTATTCCTATCTTATTCCTATTTGGAATAATTTCACTACTAGAAATAGATCTCTTCTTTTTTCTTCGGCCGTTTATTCTTTTCTTCATCTCCTAGTACTCTTTGAAATAACAAGGCTAATCATCAAATTCAAGAACTTTCTTCATAAAAAAATTAATTTTTTCTAGATAAAAATATCCTTGCCATAAAATTATATTTTCTAAATTATCCCTTATTAAATTAACCTTCACTTTTTTTTATCTCTCACATTTTTTTTTCTCTTTTCTATCTTAGTGTATTTTTATTATTCTTCTCTTATTCCTATTTGGAATAATTTCACTATTATAAATAGATCTCTTCTTTTCTCTTCTGGCGTTTCTTGTTTTCTTCATCTCCTAGTACTCTTTGAAATAACAAAGCTAATCATCAAATTCAAGAACTTTCTTCATAAGGTTTGATTTCTTTATCTCTTTTGTAGTAAACCAATATTATATAATATCTAGTTTGTATTTTTATTATATATTTTTTGACGTGCATGCATATAATAATTGACATAATGCAATACTACCTAGTTTGTTATTTCTCAACAATAGATAGCATTTTTCATATATGTAACTTGTAAGCACATATATTTCTATAAATATTATTGCTTTTATACTTATATTTTATATTGATTAAAATATTTAATATATATTATCTTATGTGTTATACTTTAATTAAATAAAAATGAAAAATTAATTAAATTCTTTTAAAAATAATTTCTCTTTTGAAATAATGCTAATTGTAAGCTAAACCTTTACTGTCCTTTATTGTAATGTGACACTCAAAAGTACTTTTTAGAAAGATTTGCCAAACACAATGTGTTTATCAAATAAAGCAAAAAGTATTTCTCAAACGAATTGGCCAAACATAAACTGCTAATCTCCAAAATATACTTTCACGAAAAGCACTTTTAAACAAAAGTATTTTTCAAAATAAGTAGTTTTTGGTAGCTTGCTAAACAGGCTCTTGATATTTTCAAGATTTATTTAAGTAGGGGTGGAGGCACAAGGCGCCTTACGGGTTCGGTCGAACCTAGTAACTTTTGATCAACCAGTGTATTTGATATTTTAAATTCATGAAATATGTATAAATATTAAATCTAGAATCCAGACATTAACACTTAAAGTCGTGATCCAAAAATTCAGAACCTACAAGGTTGAAATCCTAGCTCCGCCTCTGTATTTAAGTTAACATTCCAATGAAAGACTGCATTAATGTCATACAACTCTTTTCCCCTTTTTCAAAAATGTTCTTAGGGATGTTAACATAGCGTGTGTTCTTAAGGTCATGTCCTCGGGTGAGGCTGGAGGTGGGGTCCATGGGTGGGAAGGGGGTAAGAAAGCCTTTAGGCTGAGAGTTGGGTCTTGGAACATTGGGACGTTGACGGGGAAGTCTATAGAGTTAGGTAATATTCTTCAAAAGAGGAAGATCAACATAGCGTGTGTTCAGGAGACTAGATGGAAGAGTACTAGGGCACGAGATGTAGACGGGTTTAAACTATGGTACTCATGGAGCGCTGGGGGTAATAATGGGGTAGATATTAGTTGATAGGGACCTCAAGGAGCTCGTGGTTGAGGTTAGGAGGGTAAATGGTAGATTGATGAGTATTAAGCTGGTAGTTTGTGGGTTTACTATAAACGTGATTAGTAACGTACGCTCCTCAGGTAGGTTTGGACCAGGAGGTCAAAGAGCAATTCTGGGAGGATTTGGATGAGATGGTGCGTAGTATCCCGCACACAGAGAAGTTGTTCATTGGCGGAGATATCAATGGTCATATTGGGGCTAGTGCTAGGGGTTATGATGATGTGCATGGCGGGTACGGTTTTGGGGATAGGAATGAGGGAGGTAATTCACTTTTGGTTATAACTAACTCGAGTTTTCCGAAGAGGGAAGAGCACCTGGTCACTTTCTAGAATTCAATGGGCAAGACTCAGATTAATTATCTTCTTTGCAGGAAATGCGATAAAGGTATGTGCACTAACTGCAAGATCATCCTAAGTGAGCACCTCACGACTCTACATAGGCTCCTAATGGACCTGGAGATCAAGATGAGTAGGAGGAAGAGGGCGGGTGTAGGCAACCTAAGATCAAGTGGGATAACTTGACCAAGGACAAAGCTCAGGAGTTAGGGGAGAAGTTGTTGGCTATGAAGGCCTGGATGAGTAGGGGGACGCATCTAGTATGTGTTTCACGACTGCGAATTGCATTAGGGTAGCTGCTAGAGAGGTCCTAGGGGTCACGAAGGGCTCTCCCGGGGGTCATAAAGGGGACTGGTGGTGGAATGGAGAGGTTCAAGGTAAAGAGGAAGCTAAGAAAGTTACTTATTTGAAGTTAGTGGAGAGTACAAACGAGGAGGAAAAGAGGACTTATCGGGATGTTACAGAAAGGCAAAGAAAGAGGCAAAGTTACCAGTTACGATGACTAAGAACACGACGTTTGCTCGTTTGTACGAGGAGTTCGAGGGCAAAAGCGGAGACAAGAAGTTGTACCGGTTGGCCAAGGTGAGGGAGAGGAAAGCCCGCGACTTAGACCAAGTCAAGTGCATCAAGAATGAGGATGGCAAAGTGTTGATGGACGAGGCACTTATAGGAGAAGATGTCAGACATACTTTCATAAACTGTTGAACGATGAGGGGGATAGACACATTGTGTTGGGTGAGTTAGAGCACTCCGAGAGTCGGCGGGATTTTGGGTACTGTAGGTGGATTACGGTAGAGGAGGTGGAAGAGGCAATGCGTAAGATGTACATGAGCAGAGCGACGGGGCCAGACGAAATCTTGGTGGAATTCTGGAAGAGCGCGGGGCGGGCAGGTTTGGAGTGGTTCACTGGGTTGTTTAATGTTATTTTAAGACAAAGAAGATGCCCGAAGAATGGAGGTGGAGTACGATGGTTCCGCTTTACAAGAATAAGGGTGATATCCAAAATTACAATATTTATAGGGGTATCAAGTTGTTGAGTCACACTATGAAGGTTTGGGAGAGGGTGGTGGAGGCTAGGGTGAGGAGGTACGTGTCTATTTCCGAGAATCAGTTTGGATTCATGCCGGGACGTTCGACTACAGAAGCGATTCATCTGGTAAGGAGATTAGTAGAGCAGTACAGGGAGAGGAAGAAGGATTTGCATATGGTGTTTATTGACCTTGATAAGCATACGATAAAGTCCCGGGGAGGTCCTGTGGAGGTGGTTGGAGTTTAGCGACATTCCGGTAGCGTACATTAGGATGATTAAGGATATGTATGATGATGTTAAGACTCGGGTGAGGACTGTGGGTGGTGACTCGGAGCATTTCCCTGTGGTGATGGGGTTGCACCAGGGATCGGCTTTTAGCACATTTTTATTTGCCTTGGCGATGGATGTACTCTCGCAACACATCCAAGGGGAGGTGCCTTGGTGCATGCTATTTGCCGATGATATAGTATTGATTGACGAGACGCGTAGCGGAGTTAACGCAAGGTTGGAGGTTTGAAGACAGATCTTGGAGTCTAAAGGTTTCAAAGTGAGTAGAACCAAGACAGAATACTTGGAGTAAAAATTCAGTGACGGGACCCATAATGCAAACATAGAGGTTAAGCTTGATGCTCAAGTTATCCCTAAGAGAGCGAGTTTTAAGTATCTCGAGTCTATTATCTAGGGTAACAGAGAGATTGATAAAAATGTTGCACATCGCATCAGAGCGGGATGGATGAAGTGGAAGCTCACTTCCGGTGTTTTGTGTGATATGAACGTGCCGCCAAGACTTAAGGGTAAGTTTTATCGAGTGGTGGTTCGACCGGCTATGCTGTATGGGGCTGAGTGTTGGCCAGTCAAGAACTCCCACGTGCAGAAGATGAAAGTAGCAGAGATGAGGATGTTGAGATAGATGTGTGGGTATACCAGGAGAGATATGATTAATAATGAAGCTATCCGGGACAGAGTGGGAGTAGCCTCCGTGGAGGACAAGATGCGGGAGTCGAGGCTGAGATGGTTCGGACATGTTAAGAGAAGAAGCATTGATGCTCCTGTTAGGAGGTGTGAGAGGTTGGCCATGGAGAGTTTGAGAAAAGGTCGAGGTAGACCTAAGAAGTATTTGAGAGAGGTGATTAGCCGCTTCAGCTCACTGAGAACATGACCCTTGATAGGAGGGTGTGGAGATCGAGGATTAAGGAAGAAGGTTAGTAGGTAGTTTAAAGTTGTTCACCGATAGTCTTAGTAGCATGCATGTCCCTTCATATTCTTAGATTTTTATTACGTTATGTGATTTTGTTCGCCTCATGTATTGTATTCCCCGTTGATATTATTTGGTACTACTTATCTTTTGTCTCTCCCTTCTTCTTATCTCTTCCTTCTTTCTTCCTTCCTTGCTTTTCTCTTCTTCTTCTTGCCCTTCCTGAGCCGAGAGTCTATTGGAAACAGTCTCTCTACCTGCATTAGGTAGGGGTAAGGTCTAAGTACAAACTACCCTCCTCAGACCCCACCTGTTGAGATCAACTGGGTTTTTTGTTGTTGTTGTTGTTGTTGTTCTTAGGGACGTCAGCTCTTCATATCTTTTTTAAAACAAAACAAAAAAAAATTGGAAAAATCTTAAGCCATGCCATCATAGTATAATTTGATTTGAACATATTTTCACAAAAAGAGTATAACCAAAATACATACAATACTTAAAATCCCAGCTGACTTTAGTTATATCTACCCGACCCGACTTCACCCGTTAAAGTGGGCTAACCGTTCTATTCTCTCCCGCTCAGTTGATGCAAACTGCAGAGCTCTCTTCATTTGCAATTCTGCAGGAGAAAAACCATCAAATACCGAAACTTTTCCTAAAATTCAAGAACTCTCTGCAAAAACCCACAAACCAAATTTCCAGAATTCATCGTCAAGAATGCATTTTCCTTTTCAAAAACTCTTAACAGTCACTCTGTTTCTCATCTTAACCATCAATTCACCTTCCTTTTCATCTCCTTTCTTCCCTCTTAACAATGTAACTCTTTACGGTGACGCTTCTTTCACCACCAACTCCATTTACCTCACTCAACAACGCAACTGTTCGTCAAATTCACCTTCCATTTCTGCCATTGGTAGAGCTTTCTATGTTTACCCAATTCGTTTTCTTGATTCTTTAACAAATAACACTGCTTCTTTCTTATGCACTTTCTCTTTTACTATTCTCCCTACTACCCCTTCTTGCCCTTTTGGTGATGGCTTTGCCTTTTTGATCACTTCTGATGTTGATTCTTTGACCAACTCTAATGGTTACATGGGTCTTCCCAATCGAGATTCTGACATGGGAGATTCATTCTTGGCCGTGGAATTTGATACAAACGATAATCATATTGGTATTGGTGTTAAAGAAGTTAAGTTTTTGGCGTCTGCTGATGTTGATTTGAAAAGTGGGAAAGAATTGACGGCTTGGATTGAGTATAAAGATTCTGAAAAAATGATGAGAGTTTGGATTGGTTATGAAATGCAAATTAGGCCTTTTAATCCTGTTCTCGCTACTAAAATTGACATTTCCAATCAGTTGAAGGAGTTTATGAGAATTGGTTTCACTGCAAAAGGCTCTGCAGTTTACAGCATTAATCGTTGGCGATTCAGAAAGTTCGGATTGCTTTCGTCTCAAACGTCTTGGGATCGTCAATCCGATGAAGGAGATTGCTTGATGTGTTTTCCTGAGGAAATTGGTGAGCATTTTTCTGCCCCTCATCATAGTAAAAGTTTACTGAAATTGATTTTTGTATATGGTGGCTTAGCTGCCGTTGTTACACTTGTTGTTGGTATTCTGGCTATTGTGTCTGTTTTTGTGTTAAGGAGAAAAAAAAGGGATGGTAGTAGAGGGGAAAATGAAGGCCAAATGTGTAGATTACAAGGAAATCGAGTGCCTCAAAGATTGTCATTATCTGAAATAAAATCAGCCACAGAAGGATTTAATAATGAAAGGATAATTGGTGAAGGAGGATCTGCTGTTGTATATGAAGGAGATATTCCTTCTAAGGGAACTGTTGCTATTAAGAGATTTGTTCAAGGGACTAGATTAGGTCCTTCACATATTCCATTTAATACTGAATTTGCTTCTATGGTTGGCTGCTTAAGACACAAGAATTTGATTCAGCTCCAAGGATGGTGTTGTGAGAGAAATGAGTTGGTTTTAGTTTATGAATTCATGCCTAATGGTAGCCTTAACAAAATCCTACACGAACACTCGCATTTTGCTAAGTTTCTGACATGGGAGCGAAGGCTGAATATAGTTCTTGGCGTTGCGTCTGCTCTGGTGTATTTGCATGAAGAATGTGAGAGTCAGATAATTCATAGAGATGTGAAGACTTGTAATATAATGCTTGATGCTGAGTTCAATGCTAAGCTTGGGGATTTCGGTTTAGCTGAAGTGTTTGATAATTCTAGGACAAGGGATGCTACTGTACCAGCTGGAACAATGGGATATTTAGCTCCTGAATACGTCTTTTCTGGCGTTCCAACTGTTAAAACGGATGTGTATAGCTTTGGTGTTGTGGTACTAGAAGTAGCATCGGGGAGAAAGCCTATCGATGAATGTGGGGTTTTGATTACTGATTGGGTGTGGGATTTGTGGGAAAAGGGGAGGATAACTGAGGCTGCTGATCCGAAACTAAAGGGACGATTTCAGAAGAACGAGATGGATAGGGTGCTCGTCGTGGGACTTTCTTGTGTGCACCCTAATCAGGAGAAGAGGCCGAGAATGAGGGAAGTTGCCCGTATGCTTAAAAATGAAGCTCCACTGCCCATTTTGCCTCCAAAGAAACCGACTGTGAGAATTCAATCTGTTTTACCAGAGGGATGTGAAGAAATCATGAATTGTGCTGGAAAAATGGAGGATAGCCCATGGGCAACTCCAAGAACTCATTTTAGCAGGAACTAGATTTTAGAAAAAGCTGAAGATCATAAGCAAGTTTTCTGAATACTTGCTACATTGTTGAATTGTACTTATCTTTGCAACAAGTAGTGCAGATATTATTAGTTGAAATCTTACTTTGTTGAGATTAGGACTTTCAAAAGTCAATAATTAGGTAAAAACTTACTTTGAGCTTGTGCCAAATAGTGTGTGCTTAGTGATAGACATGCTTCAAGCATATTTTTGCTGTTATCATTATGCTGTACACTTCTTTTTTGAAGGGAGAACAATGGGCATTTTAACCAATAAGGGGTCATTTGGTACGAGGTATAAGAAGGTATAGGGGTGGTATAAAAATTTAATACCACCTTAATATTCTGTTTGGTTAGCAAACCAGGTATAAGTTATATTTTAACACCGGAATAACTTATACCTTATAGAGGGAGGGGTAATTAGCACCGGTATAACTTATACCTTCTTCTTATAAATTATACAATTGTTATTCTTAATACAACATACCAAACAGTGAATAAACAACAATCCCAGCATAACTTATACCGGCATAAGTCATGTTCCAACAACTTTTTGTAAGGAAAAAAAGAAGATAGTCATATACAATTAAGCTACTACCGAAACAATTCTTAAAGTTTCACTTAAACCATATTGGATTTGGGCATGTTCATAATCATTTTGACTTTGAAATGGACTCCTAATAGCAATATTTTTACACATGCAAAAAATGATTTATGTTGAACCATTTATAGTGATAGATTAAATTAATAGTTCACCTATATATAAAGTGAGAGAAAATGTCCTTTTTTTGAGATAATTTTAGTTTCAAAATAAAAATGACATTCTTGACATGTATTCTTTCAATGTTAAGTCAATGTATAGTCAGTTATAGTGAGTGTATTGGGAAAAACTACATTTATATAAAGATGATGTGTCGAGACACGTGGACTGATCAAATAGTCAAAGAATTATAATTACTCAAGAGGACAGGTAAAGTTTTTGCTTGTTCTCACTGATTATTTTACTAAATGGGTGGAGGCAGGTACATTCAAACAGGTGCGAGAAAAGGAAGTCAGAGATTTTATTTGGCGGAATATCATATGTCAATTCGGCGTACCAAAGGAGATCGTATGTGATAATGACCCTCAATTTATAGGAGCTCAGATCACGAAATTCCTTCAAAGTTGGCAAATTAAAAGGATAACGTCTACGCCTTATCATCCGATGGGTAATGGGCAAGCAGAATCAACAAATAAAGTCATTATCAACAATTTAAAGAAACGATTAGAAGAGTCAAAAGGGAATTGGCCAGAAGTGCTACCTGGTGTTTTTGGGCATATCGTACAATGGCGAAAACTAGTACGGGAGAAACACCGTTTTCATTGGTTTATGGAACTTAAGCTTTAATTCCAGTCGAGATAGGAGAACCGAGTACCTGATTCACGCAGGTGACACAAGAATCTAATGACGAGGAGATGCGGGTCAATCTAGATTTACTCGAAGCAAGGAGAGAAGCTGCACTAATAAGAATGGCAACACAAAAACAAGTCATAGAACGATACTACAATAGAAAAGCACGCCTCAGGTTCTTCAAAATTGGGGACTTCGTGCTTAAAAAGGTTTTTCAATCTACAAAAGCAGCTAACGCAGGAAAATTAAGTCCAACATGGGAAGGACCCTACAGAGTTCGTGATGTTGCAGGAAAAGGAGCATATGAACTGGAAACAATGGATGACAGGGTACTACCTTCACATTGGAATGTTGTTCATTTGAAGAGATACTATTTCTAAGGGAAACCCACGGTCAGGCAAAAAGCTATCCCGTACTAAATGATGAGTCACGACCTATAAGGCACACGAAGTAACCTAAAATTCCTGGCCTAGGGTTACAACTATTCTGATAGAAATAAATATGGGGTATGCAGTCTTCATCTATAATCGCCCCTCCGAGTCCCGTATGTTTTTCCTTTTCAGGAAAAGGACCAAATGAGAGGAACTATCAAGTGCTCGAGGCTTCATACTTCAACACTCAAACACTTAGGGGACTACATAATATACATAGACATGTGTATAAAGAAGGCAAAGAAGATTGAGGGAAAATCAAGCCTAAAAGAGTCAAGTGCAGAGTAAAAGTTACGAGATGGAGCCACGAGCTGAGGCTAAAGAGAGAAAAAAATCTCATTATAGTTAGGGTATTAGGGTAAAGGCCATATACTAAAACGAGTTATAAGGAAAAAACCCATACCTATTACTCCTCTTTTGTAAAAATCTGTTACAAGAAAAACAGTTACGAGAAAATTATAGATGTACTTCAAATACATGTAAAGTATTATAAGTTCCAATAACAACTTGTCAAAGTTATTTCAAAGAAACATGTGTGTTCCTATTTCTTTTATCGTATGTCAACACCATTATGAAGTTGAGACGTCTACTTCATTAAGTGTCGAAATATAAAAGGGCCCTCTTTTATAAAACTCATGTTCAAATTAATTAGTCATGAGGATAACAGAAGCATTTTCGAAGAATAAAAATGCAAATTATTCTGTAAGTCCTTAAAAATTAAGGCAAGAATAAAGAAAACAGAAGTTTATAATAATAACACGAAGAACTTCTTAATATGTAAAAATCTAAGACTAAGGTAAACTTAGTCATAAAACTACGAGATTGTTTATATATATATATTGCCCCACAAAAGACTTGGGGACTTACGACTTCAAAATCAACCCTCAAATAAAGTTAAGGGTCTGATTATAGTTTTCCAAAACAAAAGCAAAATCACTAGAATGTTCAAAACCGGTCAGTGAGAAGTTTGAGGAACCGAAGCAGGAGCATCAACAACAGTGGGTTCAATTTGGGCCGCTACATCAACAGATGTGGTTTCAATTTGGCTTGTAGCAACAGATTCGATTGGGCTTGAAAGAATTGGGATACCCATATCAGCTTCAACATTCACGGGAGCTTCAGCCATGGGAGAAGGGAAGTCCCGAGTTTGTTGAGCCTTTTCAATGGTTTCGTTGATCTTAGCTAACTCCAACTCTAGGTTGAAGTTTTCTTGACCAGCTTCAAGTAGGGTATCACGACGAGAATTCAAAAATGCCCAACTTGTCTCGACAACAGATTTTTCTTCAAGTATCTCATAATCCTTTTCCCAAGCAGCGATCTCACTCATTAGCTCTTCATTTTCAGCCAAGGCGGGGTTGTGGGAAGCTTGAAGAGAGGCATGGGAGAATTCTAAAGCACGCACCTTATCAGCAGAGCTTCTGAGGTCCTCTTGTGCTTGAGTCAAGTTTTGCACGAGCTCCCCAGCGTAAACTTCCTTTTGGTCCAAAAGAGCTTTTAACTCTCTAATCTGTTCACTAGCTTTAGATAATTACTCTGAGAAGGAGGACTCGAGACGTTCTTTTTCTTTTTCTGCTTGGCTTGAAGAAGCTTTTGTAACAGCCAATTCTGAAGTTAAAACCCGCACTCGTTGCTCTAAGGTACTCTTGCTCTCTTGTAAGTCTTCTATATCAATCTGTGCACTCTCAAATTGTCCCTTCCAATTGATTGCTTCCAACTGAGAGTTACGTGCTATCTTCTACAAGGGGGCGATTCTTTTCATCATTTCTGTGCCAATAAGGTTGTCCTAAAAAGGGGAAAAAGAAGTAAGAATCCTCAAAGATAGTCGAATTATAAAGCAAAAAAGGAAGAGAAGGAAAGTACCTTCAAAGTAGCATGTACGATATCATTCATTATAGTCAGGGAACTATGACTCCCCAACTTGGCTTTTTTAATTGGGCCGATTAAAGGCTCCAACCATACATCTGCCTGACCTGACTTTCTCAAAAGGCTGCTCTCAGCAGGAACTTCAATAGTTACCCGCCTCACAGCGTCACTTCTACTTGAAGAGCCCAATTCTGTATGATGAACGATAAGAGGGGGAATAGTCAAAGGAGGAGCCGGAGAAGAGGTGAAAGCAGTAGAAGAAGGAACGAAAATAGCTGGGGCCGGTAAGGAACCACAAGCACGAGAGTTGGAAAAGAAGATAAGGGTACTTCGTCTAAAACAGGTCCTACATCTTCACGCCCAAATCCGCTGTTGAAAAGTTGTTCAATAGACTCACGAGTATCGTGGGGAGTGACGTCATCGTCAGGAATTGTTATTGGAGTTTCAACAGGTTCGGTAAGAGAAACCGACACTTCAGCTTCGTCATTAGAGACGATGCGTCTCCTAACTCGAGGCCTTGTCACCAGGGAGCCCTCATCTCCCTCTTCTTCAGAGTCTTCCTCTTCTGCAGCTTTCCTTTTTGCAGAAGAAGAACCCAAAACTATTTCCCGGGCTCTTTATAGAGAGATACGGGTTCTTGAAGGAGTACGGGTTCCCGAGAAAACACGAGAAGCCGCAACTGCTTCAGCAGTAACTCCTCGAATAACAAATCCTGACGAAAAGAAGGATAGAAATTAGAGCAATAAAAGAGAATATAGACACGAAAGGCACAAAAAATATAAATTCTTACCATGAATCTTTACCTTCCAACCAAAACAGTTAGAAAGTGTTTTCCAAGGCCTACCGTCCATCGGTGCGATCTTCAGCAATTTATCTACCCAAACACGGAAGTTGGGAACATCCCCCACAACTCCCATGGTAGCTAAAAAAAATAACAAAAGCAAAATTAGAGAAGTTGGCAAACTTGAAGGAAAAAGGTACGAGAATGTTAAAAGACTTACGTGCAAAATTCCACTTCTCAGGGAAGGGAACATTATCCTCACCCACTAAACCAACAGTGGGGGCAGCAACGAATCGGGCATACCAGCCACGGTCTTTGTCATCTTCGGGACTCACCAAAACCCTCTTACTCCTGGATAATAGTGTAAAAACACCATTGCGAAAAAGCCTAGGTGAGTAAAGATGAATCAAGTGGGGGAAAGTAAAAGGAACTTCGGCTTTAGTGGCTAAATGCCTTAAACAGGCAACAACCCTCCATATGATCGGACCAATTTGGACCAAATAGACGTTGAAGAAACGACAAATTTCGAGAATGACTAGGTCAATCGCTGGTCTGAACCCTAAAGTAAAAGGGTATGTGTAAACAAAAGAAAACCCAGTTAAATAAGAAGTTATTCTCTGATTCGGATTAGGGATAATAATGAGAAAATCGTTACTCCAATGACAATCCTTACGAACCACAGGAGTTAAAACTTCTGTAATTTGAGTGGGGTAAGTATTGACACGATCTAAAGCGGAAATTTGGTTTCTAAGAGATTCCCTATCGTGGTAAAAAGATAATTCTGTAGGGACTATCTCTTCTACTAAAGGCTCGCGTAATGGTTCAGAAGGTTCTTTACTCCTAGAAGAAGATTTGTGAGAAAGGGAACCTCTGGTTCTGGAAGAAGGACCAGAACTAGAAGAAGGTATAGACGAACCACCTCGAGTAGATCCTAAGCTACGAAGCCTACCTCCCCTTCTATGCCTAACAGGGGTATTGGGGAAAGAATCAACAATGGAGACTTCTCGAGAGTGAGGGTTTGGTGAATACATAGCGAAGAGGAATGATGTAAAGAAGAAGTAAACAGAGAATTGAGAAATTAAGTGTTCAATAAAACTTTATGAGGTAAAAGACAAGGGAAGAAGTTATATTTATATTGATAATCGACCGAAAAACTAAAAGTACAGTGAAGGAAGGATCACAATCATGATAACTGGCACTTCATAAATAGTGGAACCATAAAAACCTTGAAAAAGGCTGCAAAACTGCAGAACCAATGGAAAATTGATACGTGTACAGAGTATTAAATGGAAGTGACAATTGAAGCGTCAATTTTGTCATAGCATTAATGGTGACAAAAATTCTCGTTTTAATGAAATCCACTTCCCAAATATTCAACTGATGAATAAATGAAAAGTGGGGGGACTATCTGTATTGGAAAAAAATACATTTATATAAAGATGACGTGTCGAGACACGTGGACTGGTCAAATAGTCAAAGAATTATAATTAGTCAAGAGGCACGAGCAGCAATAGAAACGAGCAAGGACAAAGGAAGAGGCACGGGTGGCCATACCTGTTTAAGTCACTTATATCCAAGAATCAAAAGGAATGGATCTGACCATAGTAAAGAGCGCAGATACAGAATTTGACAGACATTAAATACTGTATACATTAGAGAATTTGTATTGATTATAATGATTATGTAACGTAGCATTCAATGTCTTTAATTATTCATAATAGCCTCATTATGATTTGGGGAAAACGCATATCTTCAAGATACCTATAAAAGGGAGGTATCTGATCAATTGTAGGGACAAGAGATATTATCGGAATATATTTTGATTTACTTATTTTTTCTCCTGATTATACTTTAATTACCCCAAATCACTTTCTTTTGTATATTCTTTTGATTATCAGTAACCCGTGTTCTTCTAAATTCTAGCTTTGACTGAAATTCTATTTTTTGGTTAAACAGTGAGATAGTGAACTAATAAATTCAACTATATATACCAGACATGACGAAAAAAGTTTTAATTTACTATACTAAAAAAACTTTAGGTTGACATACACATAATATTCCTGAGGTTAAAAATAATAAAAAATAAGAAAAACACAACAAATTTATGTTGGTTTAATTTTGATTTAAAGATTTACCAACAAAAATTCGTAGCTTAAAAAACTTGAGTTTTACATGATCCTCTCCTCCTACCCCTTGAAACCCTCCAAAAAAAAAACGAAGTCAAGAAAGGAAGAGTATACTTTATTTTTTGAAAAAGGGAGAGACAGGAAGGAAAAAAAAAAAAAAAAAGGCCCCCACCCCCGGGGGTGGGTGGCGCGGGGGGAGTGGGGAGGCATCATCGCCACTACAGGTGTAATTGGGAAATTTGGTGTATATGTCTACCGATTACTGAAACCTATTTTCCCCTTTTATTTTATGCAAGGATTTTCGAAACCCTATAACCCCCAAAAACTTGTCTAAACTCACCCATTTCCTCAGCTCATCATCAGTTGGACAACTTCTTTCTTGACTCCGCTGAATCAGGTGAAAATTTTATCTTCTTTTTAATATAGTACTTGTAAATAATAATACTTGTATTTCTCAAGTTTATGTTTTTTTTAATTCCTTCAGCTATCCTGATCATTTTCCTCTTTTTTATGGTACTATAATTATGCAATGCACAGAGGAAGAAGAAAATAGAAGTAAATGGATTTCATGACTTAGATTTTGGAAAGAAAAACAAGAGACGAAATACCATAGATTGGTGATTTTCTACTTTCATCCGCAAGAGTATACTTGATATGCTATTTTGGGCCTTTTTTGTTACAACTAAAGAAAATGTTTAGTCTTCTTCTTTTGCTTTAAGTTTTGAGGCTTAAAACATCACCTATGTTGTATTTTTTTTCGCAGCAAACTTCTTTTAATCTAAACAAAGAACAAATTTAAAGTTATATGTTTCATTTTAAATTTATATAAATTGAGACCATCCTGAAATTTAGTCAAGTTTAACCCCCAAAAAGCAACAGAAGACTTTTGTTCCTTTGGACAGTGGCAAAAGCATTTTGTTCTGTATAATCTGAGATGAATTTATATGGAGTAATACGGTCAGCTAGGATTCATATAGCCGACTCCAATTTGTTTGGACTGAGGCGCAGTTGTTGTTGACAGCAGAAAAAAAGTTTTATTCTTGAAATAGCTGATGTTGAAGTTGTAATTTATATATCTTTTATTTCTGTTTACCATATAAATAAAGCCGACATGTTTAGAGAGGAAAGATGACAGTATAACATAGTTTTTATGATACTTTATACAAAAAAAAAATAAAAGAACATTGTTTTCTATGGTAGCTGAGATTAACTCTCTTGCCTTGGGTTTAGTAAAGTAGTTGATCACTTGAGGCTTATGCACATTAACAATCACAGACGGGATTAAAGAGGAAAAGATGAGGATGTGGAGATTGTATTATGGTTGACCTTTTCTCTTATGGTGTTAAGTATAGATGGTTGACATCTGATGAAAGCTTGTTGAAGTGAAAAAAGACGATCTTTACAGATCGAAAGAAAGAAAGTTTGCTTGGTAAAGATTAGTGCTCTCAGCTCACAATTGTGACATGGCTGCAAAACCTATTGTTGATACCATATGGCGGTACACTGCAAACCCTACTACTTTATCATTATTTTTCCATCCTACCTCTCACCTCTTTTGGAGGAGGCTGCAACTAGTTCTTATTAAGTTCTATGTATAAAATGTGGTTATTCTCATTTCACAGGGGTAGTTTCATGATCTCCCATCCGAAAGTGAGTTTGAATCTTACGGCCCATCTATCAAGTAAAGCATGCGCAAAAGTATGGCTGGCAGCTAAAGAGATGGCGGAGGTTTTGTGTTTTGAATTGCTTCCCAGGCTGGATGTCTGGCCTAAGAGTTTTAAAAGTTCTAAACTGATTGATGATAATATTGCCATTTATTTCTTTTCAGTTAAAGGCAGGTGCGGTAACCAACCTAGACTATATCTCTGCTTCACCTGTTATACCACCTCTAATCTTGGTATGATTTTGTGTTTCAGAGATGATCAGGTTTTCGACAATCTGCTGTACAATTTAAGACACTACGACTTTGCTTTAAAAGCCTTGGTTGGTGATTCTGAACTCCTTATTTTTACCTCTGCTCAACTGCCAGAAAAGCATCAGAGTAATTGTTATCATCCCAAAGTCTTGAATGCCTACAAGCTCTTTACATGTTTCAACTAACCACACTAAATTTGCAGGATTTGAGGGTCAATTATATCTATGGGGCGTTTTCAATGGAAGACAAGCTCCTCCTCAACACTCATCCGATGATTGTTTCATTTATAATACCCGAGTGACACAAGCTTCAACCCCAAAGTTAGCTAATGATGTTGTCATTGGGAAGGATGGAAGTTGCAATGAATTCTCCAATAAGAAAGACCCTTGTAAGCCTTTGAGTAACTAAACTTGTTGGTTGCTTGCTCTCACCCATGCATGATAATACATATCACCTTCATCAACATATTTAGGTAATGTGGATTTCAGCTATATTTATTTGCTCTGTGTACCTACACTTGAAAGGAAAATATTTTTGAAGATGAGCGGTTAAACTGAAGTTCAAAGATACATATTACTATGGGACATGTTGTGCACTATTGTTCAGAAAGATGTTTTAATTCATTTTATTACCTTTAAAAAAAATGTTTTCTGATTTGATCTTTTCAGTTATCATTACAAAACTAATCACCTCATCCTCTGAAGTTATGGTCATTTTATAGTTTGAAAAATTAGGGCTATCTTGAGGTGACGTGTAGTTCTTGTCCTTCACACTGAAAAATGCTTGCACGTGTGATTCATCAGATCTTTGTTAGTGTTTCCTGTTGAACTTTTCCGCATTAAGTTCTCAATCTTCTGAATTCTGACGTTCCCCTTTTCCCTACACTGAATCTAGTTTTGAGAAAGTGCGAAGTAGTAAAACATGTGAAAAGAAAACATGTAGTAATAACAAGCTAGTAGAAATTGATAGACAATGGAAAAGCAGAACTGAAGATCTAAATGATTGGAAGCTTCTCTGTGAGAAAATATCATATAGGACTTTTAAGGACAATGGAGCATGCAAGAGATCATTTAGTCACGACAAGAGCTCACTAATCACTCAATACATTTGTAACATAGCTAATTGAAATTACATTTCATCGATGTGATTTAGTTCACTAGAAATATGGAATTTGCTGCAGCGCTCCGGTATTTAAGTTAGATGATAGTCCATTTCCCTCTTTCTAAAAGGAAGAAGCGCAGTTAGAAGTAAACAAATAATGTGTTCGTGGCCAGCAATGTACTAAATACCACTAGTTTGACCAACCGTTCTCCTGCCACAGTTTTCTACTCCCGCTAATAGTTCAGCACATTCGTTGTTGCTATTGGGTGTGGGGGCCAGAATCTCACAGCAAGAAAGCTTCCTGTCAATCCAAAATGTTAGAAAGAAAATTAGATCATGGAGGAGTGATGGTAATGTTTCAGAAAGATGTGACCTAAAAAATGCCCCAACTTTCTTGTCATTTTCCATTTCTATATGAATCTACAGTACTTCATTGATTGTCCATGTGAAGTTGAAAGAAATCTCCATGAAATAGTATTGACATTCTTGTCCTTTTCTTATTCTTGTGTTTCTTTCTGACTCTATCTCTGAGGGGAATAGAAAAGTTTGTTTTAGGCATAGTGCTGAATGTGTGCCTTATAAGCCTTGTGTTTTACTTTGATTGTTTAGTTTTTACCGACCTTTTCTCCTGATAAAAGATTACTAACCCTTTAAATTGCATCAGCACCCTGTCATAAAGAGTTGGTCTCCTCCTACTGGAGGGAATTGAAAATCCATGTTCAAAGTCAAAAGTTCCTTTTTATTTGATTTGTATCCATGTGTAGGTTTGTAGCATGAATACCCAAATCTGCATGGATAGTTGGTTATGAAATTTTTATAAATTTTGGGATTTTTAGGGTTTTGTATATGTTACATGATTATTGTATATTAACACCTTCGGTGCAACATCGATAAGATTACTTTTGAACAATTTTTTTTAAAAGACAGAAAATTCAAGAATTTGGGTTACTTACCAATTAACTTAAACTTTTGTAGCTCTTCCATCATGCTCAATTACTAGTTTCTCTGCTTTTGTAACTTGCTTTTAGCACTTATTCAGTTCTAGGATGACCTCTGTTTTTTTATTCCATTTTATTCTTTGTCTTAAATATCCTCCTCCCCAAATCTGTGAAGTGAAGATCTTTTTCTTTGGACATCCTCCTCTTCCTTCTTTAAATAAGCAGCACCTGCCTCAAAAACAGCTAGAAAGGGAAGGCCACTTGATGATGCTTGGCAACATGCTACTCCAGTAGATGGAAAGAAACAGAGGACAATTTGCAAGTATTGTGGATTTGTCTCTTCCTCTGGAGGCATTACTTATCTTAAGACACATCTGGGTGGGGGTGATCCAACGGGTTCGTTAAAGGGTTGTCCAAATGTGCCACCTGATGTCAAAAGGGTGATGACAGAATGGTTACAAGGAACTATAAGAGGGGTGAAGGCACCACAGCTAGAGGATATCAGGACTGACATGGAAGGTATGTTTCTGAAAATGTGGATGATTTTAAATCCTCTAATGTGGAAGATTGTAACATCTTGACAGGAGTCTTTTGCTCCACAGAAAGATAATTTACTTCTATCGTTATGAGAGAAACTGAAATGTTTTCATTTTTCATGATGACCCTTTCTTTCCTGTTACTTAGCTTAAAATCTGTATGACTCAGAACTCCATTTTTTTGGTTTGGGCCAGACTACATTGTGTCTATTGTACACAGCCTTATTTTGCATTTATTCAAGAGGCTGTTTCCAGCCTGTGACCTCCTTTTGTGTATCAATCTAAAAGTAATTCGTTGTCCTTGTAAAAGTTGAAAAGGATTATCCCATGAAAATGGATAAGTGCTGTCACTCTTTTTCTTTATTAGTTCAGTTTGCTGTTTGATTTGTCTTTCCAATTACTTAATTTTAATTAAATATATTCCCTATCCCTATTCCTGTTTCCCTGTCTCTCTGGTATCTCAGAGGGGGAAGCCGGGTTGGGTTTACGCTGCTGTACATCCATGATTTTTGCTCACGATCTTTTGACCACCTTTAATTGCACTGCATATGGGAAGTGGCATTCTTTCCTGCAACTAGTATCTTCGTATTGCTAAAATTTTGTATTACGGGAGCAATTTGCTATGGCTGTGTTTCTTTATCTTAGAAGTGCTTCCATCACAGATAATTATTAATTTCTCCTTTACTATAACAAGTTTCTGTTAATGTTACTTTGCTAGGAAGGCCAACTGTTTGCTCTTTTTCTTCCTTTAATTTTTTAAATACCCCCACCGTCAATTAAGATTTATTTCTGAATGCTGTTGTTTGTACATTCTCCTCTTTCTCCTTTAAATTAGCAGCACATACGTCAAAAAAATCTGTTAGAAGGGGAAGGCCACTTGATGCTGCCTGGGAACATGCTACACCAGTTGATGCAAAACGGCAGAGGGCTGTTTGCAAGTATTGCGGTTTCATATCTTCTTCCGGAGGAATTACACATCTTAAGGCGCATTTGGCTGGAGGTGATCCAAAAGGGCCCTCAAAAGGTTGTCCCAATGCGCCGCCAGAAGTCAGAAGGGTAATGGCAGAGTCACTGAACAGAACAGTGAAAGGGGTGAAGGCCATGCAGCCAGAGGAGATCAGGAGATGCATGAAAGGTATGTTTCTAAGGATATAACACATCCAGAACTTGCTTTGATGAGGAAGTATGCAAGATCTCCACCAAGTTTTTAGAAAGCTATAGTACATCTTTTGCTCTCCAAGAAAAGAATGGTATTGGAAAACTTTAGATTTACTTAACCCCTTGGTTTACATAGAGCAGGAAGTAGCTAATGCAATTAGATAGTACTAAAGTACTAATCACCAGAAAAAGTAAAAAAGAATTTGCTAAAATAAGTGGACAGGTTAACTCACCATTTGTTAGCTAAGCAATTTGCACCTTTTCTTGCTGTACACATTTCTACTTTCTCTATCTGGATAAAGTAACTATATTTTCCCAAATGTTTCAGCGGAAAATGTTTGGTCTCCTCCGAAGTCAGATGACTATTCGTTGAATCAATATAGAATTGTCAAGAATGAGCAGTACTCAAATTTAGCTAGTGGGGGAAATCATGTAAAGGATATGACCATGTCAAAGCAATCAGAGACAGCATGTATTGATAGTTGTATGGAGGTTATAAGTTCTCATAATGCTTGTAAGTCGAGCTTTTTAAGCAAACCTACAACTAAAGTAGGTTTTCTTTAACATAATGCATCAGTAGATTGAGTACTAAGAGCTAGGAAGGATGACTGCTTAATCTAATCCTGAGAGCATGCTCCGTCAGTTTGACGTGACGAACATACACGAGTACAGATGATGAAGTTGATTCTGCTGATTTATCAGCGAAAAGGTTGGTTCTTTTGATGTACAAATCTGTTATGAATCATATCTTAACCCAATACTTGGCTACTTCGTGACATTGCTAGTGATTGTATCTATGAATTTGTTGCTATGCTCCGTCCATCTTGGAGTGATTTTGAAAGATCTATTAAGCAGGTTAAGTCCTCCCTAGCAAGGGACACCATTTGAAAGTTCTGAAGTCTGCTCATTGCTGAGAATGAGAAATTGAAATGGCTTCATTAGCATCATGCGAGACTAAATCAGCAATGCTTTAGCTGATGTTACCAAAGTGTTGCGAGGGTAAGAAATATAATCTCTGAGTAAAGATGTGAAGGATGCTTCAATGTGAGATTGAGACCTTGGAAATTGAATTGAATTTGACATTAGCATACACTCGAGTACTGACCAACATCAAGGACAAACTTGTGTTAATATGCAAATGCTCCTGCAAATCAGTTGCCGATAAACTCTCTAGATTTTCTGTGTATATGTTTCTGTATTTTTTGAGCTGCTGTTTAAATATATTGCCCTTCGTGCAAGTTCGTCTATTGGAACCTGCGTGCCAGTGTTTCATTTTGGTCAGGAGTCTTTGTTACTACGCTGTTACTCCATTGTGTCAGCTATGTGTGAGAGACGCAACATTCTCTAACCTTGTCTATTTGGAAAGCACATCGCCTATGTACACTTCATTAAATTTCCTGTTCTTCTTAATTGCAAACCAGCTGATACATAGGAAATAATTTAGGGGTGTTCGTCGGTCGGTACGGTACGGTATTTAGACATTTCGGTTCGGTATTTTTGGTATTCGGTTTCTTAAAATTCTATACCAATACCGTACCTAATTAAATTCGGTATGGTTCGGTTTTTCTCCTTTCGGTTTATTCGGTTCGGTAACTTTGGTTTATTCGGTTTGAATACTAACTAGTGCATAGAGCCACACACTCTAATATTCTTAATTAAAGTATTCAAAAATACAAAACTGAAAATGTTTGTTGACAAAAATTTTGTTCAAAACTAGCAAATATCGACTCAAATAGAGAAAATTGTACATAAAAGAATATTTGATCATTAGAAATGTCTTGTTACTTGTTTAGAGTTAATTGATGAACTTACAGAATAAAGGAAAGTAAAATTTCAGATTTTTTTATATTTATGTTATAATTGATAATATATGTTGTGTAATATAATATATATTTTGGTACGGTATCGGTATTTCGGTATTTTATCTTAAAATACCAAATACCATACCTAATACTAATTTTTTTAAAAACTTAAATCAAATATCAAAATACCGTATGCTAAATACCAAAATAATTTATTTCGATACGATAATTTGGTATTTACCAAATTATGTGTCATATTGCTAGTTGATGTTTCCAGACGTTGATTCGTGGAAAAATGAGCTCTGACATCAACAGTTGGAAGTTTGCAAGTAAGCTGTCGCTATCAACAAGACAATCAATTTTTATGGTGCAGTAATCAATGTTAATGTTACTCAAAATATGAGTCCGGAATTATAATGTGGTTCTAGACTGAAAGAACCGAAATATATAAAATAAATTGGTGACCAATTTATATATAACGTCTTTTAAAAGGACGCTATACTTTAACGGCCATTTGCCCAGTTAAGTATAGCGCCCTTTTAAAAGACGCTATACATATAACGTTCTTTATTAAAACGCTATACATAACGTCTTAATAAAGGGCATTATACTTAAATAAGTTGTCGTCCCTTTCCCTTCCAGAACAGAACACTCGATCCCCCCCTCATATTGTTGGCGAAAAAAGCTCGAGTGAAGCTCACCGGTCCCACAAAAAGCATAGATTCTCGGTCCCACGTCCTAGCTAAGGCGTTATTTCGGAGTGGGTTGCTCGTTTCGGCTCAAATCACAAAATCTTCAACTTTTAAAAAACTTTAAATCGAGGTATTCCGACTTAGTTTTTGTTAAAACTCGTATAAAAATTGCATATTAGTTATTTTTAATGTGCTATATGTTATTTTGTGATTTTTTTGCGATTTAACTAATTTGTTATTTTTTATCCGTACTATAGAATTAGTATGCTAAAAAAGTAGTAAAATAGAGGAATTGTTATTAGTTGTTAAAAAAATGTTAATTAGTTACTTTTTACCGTGGTATATGTATTTTCGTGATTGTTTTGTGATTAAATTGATTTGTTATTTTTATCCGGTTTAGATTATTTATTTGTTAAAAGACTAGTAAACTAGATAAATTATTACTTTAGTTCCCTGTAGTGGTATCTTGTGGCCTAATGCAATGCTCGAATTTGTAATGTAGTGCCCTTTTAGCGTAGTAAAATGTAGTGACCTTTAGCGTAGTATCCTTATAGTTATAGAAATTAGTCATTTAAGTATCTCTTATACCCAAAAATACGTCAAAAAGCTGATAGTTCAAATACAAACTATCTCCAATTCTAGTCAACAAACGTAAGAAAATAACATGAGGAAACAACAATATTTGTCAAACTAAGTATTGTTATATGAATATTTAATAATTAAATCTTGTATGGTTATGAAAATTAATTATTTAATTTTATTATAGTCAAAAATAAGTGAGTAACAAACAAACATATAAAATAATAAAACTAACATATAAAATAACAGGCCTGTTGAGTGATAAATCAGAGAAAATTTCTCATCACGAATATAAGAATCAGGATACCTTGGTGCTACTGGACCTCAAATATTGTGTCGGGAAGCAAAATGTGATATTTAATAATTAAATCTTGTATAGTTATAAAAATTAATTATTTAATTTTATTATAGTCAAAATAAGTGAATAACAAACAAACATATAAAATAATAAAAATAACATATACAATAATAAACTAACATATACAATAATAAATTAACATATAAAATAATAGACCTGTTGAGTGATAAATCGGAAAAACTTTCTCATCATGAATATAAGAATTCAGGATACCTTGGTGGTACTGGGCCTTAAATATTGTGTCCAGAACCAAAATGTGAATATTTAATAATTAAATCCTGTATAGTTATGAAAATTAATTATTTAATTTTATTATAGTTAAAAATAGGTGAATAACAAATAAACATATAAAATAATAAAAACTAACATATAAAATAAAATTTAATATTAAAAGTATTGCAATATTTTTAAGCAATGAAAAAGAAAAATAATGTAACTAATATTGTTCAATTTACAGTAGTCTTCATGAAGGTTCCGCCTTTGCATCCCCGACCTGCCTCGCTAGAGCTACTATTGCAACTGGCCGAGCATAGATATTCCTACATATGGGAGGGGCAGTTATTGGCCCGAACTTTCCATGCTAGAAGAGTAGACGATATGTGAGACTTTCTTAAGATCCGCCATCTCCATCCCTGTATAGTCCGACGCCTGCAGGATACAGGTTTCTATGGGATTATTGAGATCGGCCAGCTGCAGCTGGATTGGTCGTTGATCACGACTTTGATAGAGTGGTGGTGACCATAGACGCACACATTCCATTTGCCCATTGGCGAGGCCACTATCACGCTGCAGGACGTGGAGGTTTTGTATGGGCTGCCGGTTGATGAACTTCCTATTGCTTTGCCCCATGCCATGAGAGAGTATATGGGAGATCAGTACCTAGAGACGTTGCAACGGCTCACCGGTTTTCGGCCAGCGGATGAGAGTGCATTGGTTGGGGCTAGTCGTCTGCAGTTGATGCCCGTCTGACTGCATCTGGAGGTGATGCATGCTGACATTACAGATGATACACCAGATCTTCATATTAACCGGTACACGAGGTTGTTGTTGCTGCTGCTTATGTATGGAGGGGTATTGTTCCCGAACACTTCGGGAAACCTAGTCAGATTGAAATTTCTTCATCATCTTGAGCAGCTAGATGATTTACATGATTACAATTGGGGTGCTATTGTTCTTGGTTAATTGTACAGGCAGATGTGCCGGGCGAGCATGGGCACCCAGTGAGACGTTGCAGGATTTTTGCCGCTGCTGTAGGTGAAAACATAGTCAAATACTCTCTTCATTATAACATACATCATAAAAATATACCTTAAATTCTACGTCTAAATTGTATATTAGGTTTGGGCCTGGGAGCGGTTCCTGTAGTTGCAGCTACCTCTACCACCCATTGCTTAGGATGCACCACCTCAACCATTTCTCTCTTTAGCTAGGAGGTGGGTTGATAGGCGAGGGTATGGACGCGAGTACGAGGCTCGACATAATCTCCCCTATTGCAGGGATTTGTTGGATTTACTGGAAGCTGGAAGGTAATTCTATACTTAAGTTTACTTGGCCTGGATTATATGTGTTGCGTATACTCACAGTTCATGTTTTAACGTAATACTTCATTTGGAGGCCATATAGCGACGAGCTAATAACCGATTTGCCCGATTATTGCTCGACCGAGAAACTTATGTGGAGCTCTTCCGTCCCGTTGATGTGTCTCGATATTGTCTATCATCATGCCACCGAGCAAGTCCTTCGCCAGTTTGGTCGACCGCAGCTTGTACCTCTACCGCCCGCTTGTTAGGACACATTACCAGTGGGATGATCGTTCGAGGGTTAACTAGGCATATGAGGCATGGCTAGAGTTGCAGATTGAGATTTGGGACCAGCGACGTGACCTGATTCTGCCACCCCCTCCCCCCGAGCATATGGATGGTGAGCATGAGTATATGGGTTGGTACCGCAGCATTACCCGACTTTTCGTCGAGAATCCCGTTCATCGTTGTCGATCGCTTCGTTCCATACGCTGGGAGGCATGAGGCACTGGTATGTTATTTGGTATACTTAGTTATAACGGTATCCTTACCTTTCCGTAATTAATATTTTACATATTGTGCAGGCTATTGGCCTACATTTGTTCTACAAGTTGGGACTGCAGCTGCAGCAGCATACCAGTGAGAGAGCGACCGCTTTGCACGAGTATGGCCAACAGGTTACAAATTTGGCTGCCCGAACATTGCAATGAGCTCGAGATGATGAGCGCTTAGGACATGAGGTTGATTATATGGTGCCAGAGTAGTACCATCGTGGGCCAGCAGTGCAGCCTGAACGTGGTCGACGTGGCAGGCGTGCCCAGAGAGGTAGGGGTGTCCCACGAGGTCGTAGGGGTCGGCGATGAGGTAGTCCCTAGCAAGGGGGCGTTGAGGCACCTGTTGAGGATGTTGGAGTTGATCAGTCGGGTGACCACCTGAGCCACACCATGCTCCTAGTGATATGCCATCATTTAGCCTGGGTCTTACTCCAGGGACTTTGCAGGTGACTCTGTCAGCTCCATTGTTGATCGTGGGCACGACCATTACCTCACATGACTGGGATGAGTATTTTCCTGACCCTTTACATGCATCGATAGTTGCTGATGATCGTCCAGTATGAGATGTGGATAGTGGGCACCAACTGAGTTATGGCTCATCACCGAGGGATGCTGAGGATCTTTCACAGGATTTGGTTAGTTTGTATTACAATTATTTATATTTGTATTTATCTCATTGATTAGTCATAAATATCTAAAGCCTAATTTTTTTAAGCCATCATCCTCGCCCGTCACGTAGGGTGGGCATTCGGTATTTCGGTTCGGTATTTAAGAATTTCGGTTCAGTATTTCGGTATTCAATTTATCAATTGTGTATACCAACTACCGTACCAAATTATTTCGGTATGGTTCGGTATTTTTTATTTTGGTTCGGTACGATTTCGATTTAATAATCGCTAAATAAACTTATGACGCCTGACATCTCTCTGCCCTTCTTCGTGCACAATTCTTCAATGAATTCATAATTCCACTAATTCATTGATTCAATGAATTTACAATATTGGCAATTTGGCATTAAACAGTCGGTGAATTAAAGAAGGAAAGGTTTTATACATAACTTATGTCATCAAAGGATAAGCACAATTAATTTATTGTTGGCAACGTTTCATGACTTTTGTGGAAAATCACCTAAAAGCAAGCTTTCGACGTGTGGTTAAGCTATCATTCTTAATTGTGTGAGCATGTGAACAAAAGATACATATATGGTTGTTGTCATTATGCTGATTTATGGTGCAAAACGAAAAAAGAAGAAGAAGATGAAGTTGATACAAACTGCAATAGGGAACCAAGAGAAATGGGGCAGTTGTAGCACTAATTTTCAGCCAACATTTCAGCTTCAGGAAACACCTGCAAATTGCAATTACATTTACACACAATTACATTTACCAACTGGAAACACCTGAATAACCATCCACAAACAGAGCAAACACCTGAACATTGGCATTCATTCACAATTCAGCAAAATCATAAACACAAGTACACAACATTTAAGACAGTAGCATGAACAGTCATCCACAAACAGACAGTAGCATAAACAAAGAGACTCGGACTCTAAGTCTCTAACACAATAGCAGCCAAATAAACAAAGTGCAAAACAGAAAGGGCATCCCTCAATTCAAGTTGAGACTAATAGTCTCGAATCAACTTAGTCTTAATTCTTAGATACAGATTCCAGGAAAATGCTCAAGACAACGCCTAGTATGCTTCCTTAAACCAATTGTTCCATTCCTCTTTGGATGAACATTATAGACATGACCATAATGCTTGCACTCTACTTTGCGAACTTCTCCGTTATCTTCTTTTACCTCAAAGTGTTCCAAAATATCAGAGCGTACTTTAGAAGCACGGGGAATGATTTGAACCAAAAAAAAATATAAATCATAAGTTAGAATATTATTTTTTGATGATAATAAAACAAAACAACAAAAGTATATCACCAAACAAATAGAGTATTAAACATTTAAACTTACCACTCAAGTTGCAAGTTGCAACTATACATCAAACAATGCTAGTAGTGCTTCTATTATTTTCCATATCTAAAGATAATTCGACCAAATATGTCATACAAATAAACAAGTATGATATATTATTTTGAACTAAAACACACACAAAATATTAAAGCTTACCAAGCTTGAGTTCCTCAAGATACTTCAAGTCTTCTTCAACACTAATAGGATTCTTCTCTTCTCTAAGCCAATCTTGAACACAAATAAGAGCTTGAACACATTTAGGAATCAATAAACTCATAAATGAATCAAGAATACGGCCACCGGTGCTAAACGAGCATTCTGCCGCCATACTAGAAATTGGAATGGCCAACACATCACGAGCCAACTCCGAAAGAATAGGAAATCTAGGAGCATGTGTTTTCCACCAACTTAAGATATCAAATTCTTCATTAAAAGGCTCTTGTTCTTCACTAATGTGTTTATCCAACTCCGATTTAGCACCCGTACTTCCATTGTCTTCCTTTTGTTTCTTCAAGTGAAGCTTCGTCCTTATTAAAGATGCAGTTATAACACTCCCACTAGATGTATTAGATGTGTTGTTATATGAAGTAGAATTAGATGGAGATTGAGGACAAGATCCAGTTGAATATTTTTTTAGATACTCTCCAAACAAAGAATTCATATAAGTATACACCTCAGCATTTATTTTCTTCCCTTTTTCCTCCCCAAAAAGTTCTCCAAGTACTCCCTCAACATATTCAAATTTGTTACGTGGATCCAAGACGGAAGCAATAAAAATCATTTTATTCATCTTTTCAGGCTCACCCCAATACTTCTTGAACTTTTCTTGCGTTCGCTCAGCCATTTTTCTTAAATGCTCATCCTCACTAACTAAACACATTTTCAAATGACAATAAAGTTCAGATACATCCTCAAAATGAGAATTACAAGTGATATAACGTGAACCTTGTGAGCACGTGATTTTTGTCTTACGCGACAATCGCTCCAAAAGAAATAAAAAATAATAACAAATGGTCCTGCTGTACAATTTTTGGATTTTACATGGCACTTTGTTAATTATTTATGATATTTTTGCCCATTTTATCTTATCAAAACAAAATACAAAAAATGTATGTGTCATGCGTAATTGGAACCGTAATCCGGTTGTTAAATAAGAAAACCATAAATAGGCATCTTTGTCCGTGATTTTTGCTTTGATTTTTACCTGCTTCAAATATTTTAATATGTGTGTGCAAATAATTGTATTAAGTGTCTATTTAATTTTATTTCTGATTTACTTAGGTTTTGTTTTAAAATAAAATATAATAATAAAAAATAAATAATAATAAAAGAGAGTGCAAAATTGGGTTGAAAATCAGTTGGGCTTATTTTCACTTTTAATTCAAGGCCCAAAATTCAAATCCAAAACCCCTGTGTGACCCGGTCCAGACCAGCCTACTCCAAAAGCGTTCAAACGACACCGTTTTAACCTGATCTAATCTGGGCCGTTGATCTCAGATTGATCAACGGCCTAGATCACATTCCCATACCCATGAACTAACCCGACCCGTCTTACCCAAACCAACCCCCAAACCCTGAATGAGAAACGACACCGTTTCCTCATCAGATGAAAGATCTGAGCCTTCCATTTCGCCTCATCCAACGGCTGAGATCAACCCCACCCATCTCATATATAAGTTTCCAACCATACCCTGCCCCCTATCCAATACCCCAGCCTTCGTCCTCATCCCCTTCCCCACGAAACCCTAGCCGCCCCCTTATTCCTCGCCATTAATCCCGGCAGCATGAACGCCGATGACCTTCACCTTAACACCCTAGGACCACCTTGACACCCTAAACATGAATCTGTTGACCGTTTAGGTCGAATCATCCTGTAGGTTCTCGAATCTTCGAATGAAGATTCGAGCAAAAAACTCGATCCACACCGATGCACCCCAGTTTCATACCAGATAGTCCCCAGACCCCCTCGTGACCAAACCATGCTTGGTTTGGTCCGAATCTAACCATGAAAGCCCAAATCCCAAATCTACCATCCACGAACCCTAGAAACCCCAAGCCTGGTCCGTGCCTGCTCAAGCTGAGAGATTAGGGTCTAATGGACCTTAATCGAAGTGTTTCTCATCTAAGAAACACTTCGATTAGAGTCCGTTCAACCTTAAAAAGGGTCTGTTCAAACACAATGCTGATTTTCTGTTTCTTCTTTCAAAGCTTCTAAGGTAAGTTTGTTTTCTCCTTGTTATTCAGTACGTGTGTGGTTTCAAGGTCTGTTCATATTTTGTGTAATTTGTTTCGAATTTTATCAACTGTGTCCTGTCCACTTTGCCTGAACCTCGGTGTTTTGAGTCCTTCTTCTATTTGTTCTGATAATGTGTATGTATGTATGTGTTGTGCAATTAGCTGAATTTCAAATTTGAACTGATTAACTGATTCCTTGAGTAACAATTCTGCTTAGTCAGTACAATTCAAATCATGTGCTTGATACTGTTAAATGTCTGATTTTGGCTACAATTGTACATGTTATGTTTGATATAGTCGAGTCGACATGTGTCGTCAATTAGTTTCAGCTGTCTGAACAATAACAAATTGACTTGTTTTTGCTAAGCATTGCCTGAATCGATTAGGAACTGAGTTTAGTTACTTATAATTGCTAATTTGATTTCAGAGGTGTAGGCTGTAATTGTAATCTGAATTGATGGCATGTGCACTTGTGCACAACATGTGCATAAAGGCCCTGTTTGAATTAAAATAGTTTGACAGCATATGCTGTCAGACTATATTCTGCTGCCCATACTCTACTTTAGTTTCAGAAATAATAAACATTACTCAAAAGTGAGTCTGCCAGGGAATATCATGGGAGTTTGTTTTTATTTTAATTGTTAAGTGGAAACTGAAAAGAAAGGCAGCACATGGGAGGGTACTGTGATTGTCTAACAGGCTGTTAAAGGGCAGATTTTAGGCTTATAAAGGAAATAAGAGGGGCTGGGCAGAGAGGGGAATAGACAGACATACAAACCTGGGAGGACAGACAGACAGGGATAGAGAGAGAAAAAAAAAAGAATAGAGAAGAAAAAAATTGAAGAGAGAAAATTCCAAAAAAAAAAATACTAAGACTTTAGAAAAACAAAAAGAAAAACATTCTGGAAATTCAAAAGAAGAAGAATATACACCTGATATACAGTCCAAATATTCTGAGATACGGATTGAGAAATTAAGGGTTAAACACTAACTAGTCTTTCAAAAAATCTGAAAAGTTTCTCTTTGCTTCTGTCCGTTGGTTGTTTTTGTTTCTGGATTTTTGTCTTGATTTTAAAATCTGTCACTAAGTTTCTCGTTGCTGGTTGTTACTGGTTGCTGGGATTGCTGTTGTTGTATACTACTGAATTTCTGCTGATCTCTCACTTTTCTTTTGCTTCCAATATCAGGTACACAACTGACACGCTGATTATTGAAAACTGAAACAGGAAGCATGAATACGAAAAATGAAGAATTGAAGTTCTAAATTTATTTTGAATTATATTCTTAATTTTATTTGTATACATAAATTATTTAGCTTACAAAAATCGGAATCATGTAGCTATTTAATGTATATATAGTGGAACATCCAACGATAGCTTAACGGATGAACTATCTATATATTGCTTAAATAAATAAATGGTGTAGTAACTCCGTCTAAGTTAAAAATCAAACGAATAGACCATTTCGGAACTTGTAAGAAAATTGTTTAGTTAAATAATATTGGTTAATTCCAGCATGTAATTGTTTTAGGATTAAAATTAGATTGCCAAGTTTTTTTTTTAATTTGACAAACTGAGAACATGCCTAGTATAATGTAATTATGTAGTAATACGTGAAGCCCAGGTTTAGTTTAATGCCATATATGTTGGACCTGTGCCCGTATTGGCAACGGACTGCCTTGCTTGTATCATTTTTCAGAATTTACGAATCATATTCGAAACTCAACTATAACAACTCAAGCATGTAAATAAATTAAGACCTTTTCTCTTTCATTTTTGGAGACAATTTTAATAGAAAATGTAGGCACTTTAGGATTATCCTGATAAAATAAATGAGATGAGCCTCGCCCAATAAAACGCACAAATTGCGGGGCCCTCGATAAATGTTTAATTAAAATTACTTAGACTTCGGGATGAGCCGTTTAACAAAATTCCACGGCCTTACCCAGAAATAATAATACGATAATTGCTTCAGACGCGCATTTTAATAATCTTACCTTCTTAAATTCGGGTGCACATTTATGTGACCCAGATCCAAATCTCAACGGAGTCGGAATGTATTAACAACCACGGACGCATTGATTGTGACATGGTTCGAAACGCATTTTCACGACGTTGCAATTCCATAAAAAATAAATAATAATAAAAGCGGTTTTAAACTTAATGAAAGCACATAAAGTAATAACATGTATTAAATCAGATATCTAGCCATTATAACAATTTAAGCGACCGTGCTAGAACCACGGGATTCGAGGGTGCCTAACACCTTCCCTCGGGTCAACAGAATTCCTTACTTAGAATTTCTGGTTCGCAGACTTCATTTGGAAAGTCGAATATTTTCCTCGATTTGGGATTCAAGATAAACCGGTGACTTGGGACACCAAAAACCTTTCTCAAGTGGCGACTCTGAATTAAATAAATAATCCCATTTCGAATATTGTCACTTAAATTGGAAAAACTCCCTCGCGCATTTAACCCTTCGGGGCGGGCGCGAAAAAGGAGGTGTGACAGCTCTGGCGACTCTGCTGGGGATATGTGACCCAGAACCACTGGTTCAGGGTTCAAGAATTCGAGCTTAGAATAATTGTTATATTTGGCTTTATTATCTGATCTTTATTACATGTTTTTGCATAACGTGCTAAATGTTGTCTTTTACCGCTTTGATATTATCTGAACTGTATATAAACTGTGCCGAAACCCTTCTCTTCTTACCTCCGGGGAGAAGCTCGCTGGTCGAGACTCCCTATTCTGTTAGTGTCAATACCTGAAATAAGAAAGAGGTCGGACAAGTTACAAAGCCGGACGATCTCGCGGGTCCCCGGTACGTAGCCCCCTCCTCGACTCGAGTTGTCCGCTCGGGTACACAGTCTAGAACAAATACCCAGGTTACGAACCTAGAATAACTTGACTTCATGCCGGATCCCTAGTAGGAACGCTTATTTGCATCATGTTGCATTTGACTTAGGGGACTCAACACAGGGGTTGGGTCCGTCTAGGATTAGCAACCTGAAATGAAAAGACCATCCTGTTGCATCCTATTTGTTTCCGTGCATTTATTTGTCTCGGACATGCATGCTGCCTGACTTTGGAGTATTTGAAAAATAAACAAAAAAAATGACAGTGTATAGGGCTAATTTTCTACTTTGAAAAATAGCAATGCCCAATTACTGTCAAAACTCTGCCAAAATTTTACGATAATAAAAGGGAAAATGTTTTGTTTTCAGTAATTTGCTTTACTAAGAAAAAGAAAAACAAAAAGATAGAAAAATAGTCTTTTATTTTTGGAAAGTTGTTTGTTGAAAAGGAAAGAATTTTGTTCTAAAATAATTCGGTTAATTTTAACGAACTACGCGGGTCTGATTCTCACCGGATGTGAGATACGTAGGCAAACCTCATTGGTTCCGGCCCCAATTTTCAAAAAAAAAAAAAATCATTTCCCTTTAGTTCTTTCTTTATAAATTTTTCCTTAGAAAATACAAAAAAAAGAAATAAAAAATAATATAGAAGTTTTCTTTAAACTCAAATAAAAAATAGTCTCCTTCTTTCTGAAGTCTTTCATGTGAAATAATGAAATAAGAATTAAAAATCAACAATAAAAATCCAAAAAATACTCTTTGCTTTTTAGTCTCTCTTTTGTAAAATGTTCAAAAAAAAAATAGTTGAAAAATTGAATTCCAAAATATTAGGACTTTTCTTTAGAAGTACTTTTGTAAATAAATAAAACTCAGAAATTCCACCTCATTTTCTTAAAAGTCCCTCTTTCAAAATTGAAGAGGCAACATCATAAATCAAAAAATATGCATTCTTTCTTCCGTAGAAAAGGTGAAACAAATGGAAAAAAAATCAACCAAACACATTTTCTTTTTCGTTTTTAAAAAATATATACATATATATATATATATATATATATATATATAAAAAAAACACAAAAAAAATTCCCAAAGTTCAAGTCAAAAGCAAATAAATTTTTTAGAAGTCTTTCTTTAAAAAATAAAACAAAAATCAAAATAAAAAAAAATTTCTTTCTTCTTTTAAAAGCATTTCTTTCAAAAATTCCCAAAAAAAGGGTTAGTTTAGTTACTCCATTTTCGATGCCCGAACTACGCCGGTTTGATTCTCACCGGATGTGAGATACGTAGGCAACCCTCGTCGGGTTCAACCCCATTTTTGCTAAAATAGCCAAAATCAATAAATAAATAAAAAAAAGAAAAAAAAGGGAAAAAGATGTGTCAAATTTTAAAAGAGTCATAAATAAGTCAGGTGATGCTGTTTTGTCATAAATAGCCGAATGTTCCCGAAAAGGGACGCCGGAAGGCTGACTTTGCATAAACAGCCACCTTTGGGTCTTGTTTAGCATTTTTGTCCAGTTGACCCACACAGCCTTAAAATCTTCGTCCCCGAAGTGTTTAAAGGCCGTGTTCAAAACTTGATCCCCTTTGTAAAATATTTTTGAGTCAAGTCATTTTGTTAAAATCACCTTAATAAATGTGCAGGATGAGCACGATGCAAAATGAACATTTTTCAATAATGACCAAAATCCCTGTCAAGTTACGGCTATGGTGGAATGATCTAGGTGTTGAAGGACAAAATGAGGTCAAGAAATATCTGAAAGGTCTCGTGGGTTTGTTGGAAATCCAGCCTCGGGGAGATATCATAAGAGCTTTGGTTACCTACTGGGACCCGGCGCACAATGTTTTCCATTTCTCTGATTTTGAACTCACCCCGACTTTGGAAGAAATGGCCGGGTACATCGGGAATGCTGAACTTCCGTTGAGGCAAAAATACTTGGTCGCCCCAAGAGTTGTCACGGTACATCGGTTCCTAGATTCATTGAAGATACCCAGAACGGTCCACAACCCGGATCTGGCAGCCGGATTTTGTACTCCATGCTTCATATATGATAGGTACGGTCATGAGGGGGGATTCAATAATCCAATCAACAAACTGTGCAGCAAAGGTGTTCGTCAGAAGTGGGACAAACACAGACGGGTAGCTTTCATGATGATGTTCCTGGGCCTTCTAGTATTTCCAAGGAAAGACGGAAACATTGATTTGAAGCTATCCGGGGTCGTCAGCACTTTACTCACACAAAATGACAGTACTCTCGCACCTATGGTGGTATCTGACATCTTTCGAGCTCTTACAGCTTGTAAAGCTGGGGGAAATTTCTTCGAAGGTTGTAACTTGCTCCTACAAATATGGATGACCGAGCACCTCTGCCATCATTCCGAGATTTTGAGCCATGGTTCCCCGGAAAAGACTTGCATAGAAGAATTTTACACGAGAACCAAAGAGATCAGTTTGCCTAAAGGAGTCCTGGCATAGACCTCGTTCTTTCAAGCTCTTACTGCCAGCCAAATACAATGGACGCTAGGATGGTTGCCTGTTGATGAGATCCTATATATGTCGGCAGCTAAAACTCATCTCTTACTGATGGGGCTTAAGAGCATTCAACCTTACGCACCCTGCCGAGTTTTGAGACAGTTCGGAAGATGCCAGACAGTACCTCATGAGGAAGATCTTAGCACTCAAGCAGTTGAGATAAGTCCTAACGGACAATTCCCAGAAGCAAAGATTCGCCAAATCTGGAGTGAGTGTCAATATTTGAAATCAGATACTTGCGTGCGGGATCGAGCCAAAGGAGAGACGGCGCCAGGTTACCTTGCATGGTATAGAAGGGAACTTAAGCATGAAAGGCCGGCTAAGAGACCCCACATCCCGAATTTCATCGAATCATCGCAAAGGCAGTGGGATTGGTTAGCGAAGGAAAGAGGCTATTGCGCCGAAATCAGCAGGTTGAAGCAACAAGTGGAAAGCTTGAAATATGAGCACAACGTGCAAGTTGCTACCAATCTGGGAGAGCGGAACAGGTTAATTCAGGAAAACGAAATGCTCAGAGCCCAGATCAAACAGATAAGGGTGGATGCGGATAAACAGCCAAGGCGTCGATCAGACGAGCAGCTGATAAAAAGGCTAAAAAGTGAAATCAGGGAATGGCAAGATGGTTTGGAGAAATCTGAAAATGTCATAGCCGAGCTCAGGGCACAGTGGGATACAAGAGCAGGTAAGCATCGCCGATACTTGAATCAATTGGAAGGCGACCACGAGAAAACTGTTGCTAAAATGAAGAGAGAGATGGCTACACTTGAGATCAAAGCAGCTAATCAGGCCAAGGATCTCCAAATTGAGAGCAGATACTGGTACGACTTGTTGGCCCGAATGAAGTTAGAAGTACGGCAACTGAAGAATCAGCATATTCAGGATGCTCAGGTATTCAAGATGTGCAGCGATCAGATAAAATGCCTACTTATAGAGAAGAAGCAAACCAGAGATAGGATCAAGGCCATTGCCCATGCCATCACCAGACGATGTCTACGATGTGAGAACATGACCAGCGTTACCGTCCTCTCGGCAGTGATGAGTTATGTCAAGCAGACCATGCATGAGCTGGAACAACTCGAGAGGGATCTCACACCTAGGACCGCGGCGAGGCCGAACGATGCCCCGCGGACACCAATTCTCAAAACCATAATGTACTCATAAGTCAAGTCTATGTCTTAGCATCTTCTACCTGTTTTTCCGTAAGAGTGATTTTAGTCTGTTTTGAGTCTAGGTTTATTTTCAAAGTTTGTTTTTTTCTTTTGCAAAATATAGCTTGTAATAGACCATTTTAACAATAAAAGGTGTGCTGCTTTCTACGCTCATTTGTGTGTTTCGAACTACGTAATGATCTGATTCACGTAGGCAATCCTCATCGGATCCGGTCGCATTTCTTTTACTGCAAAATAAAAAAAATAAAAAATAATAATAATAAAAGAAAACAAAAAAAAAAGGGGAAAAACTAATAAGAGGAAAAATGCCGGAATGACGCATGCTCTCGTAGCAAACATGTAGTAATCCACTTAACTGTATAGGTGCATCATGCCCAACGTGAGATTGACTATCTGTTATTTGCTGCAAATTAACCGTGCGTTTGTCGTTGAGTATTCCAGGGTTTTTGGAAAAGACGGTTGGTTTGGTGAAAGTCTGGACTCGCACTCATACTTCACGAGGTCAAGAAGAAGTGTTCAACTACCTGTTGTTAGGACCAGAAGCAGTACTCACACTTACTTCACCAGGTCAAAAGGAAGTGTGGAAATGTCTTCAGAAATTCCATTGCAAACAATCCCTGTTTCCGAGGAGAGCTCGATCTCAGCCGTCCTCACACCTGAATCCGCAACTGCGGAGGAAAATAGAATCCTACGGCTCCGCATGTTGGAAATGCTGGACGACTGGAATAATGGGAAAGAGCCGCCAAGTGTCGTCCCCGGATTCCCTGAATTATTCTCCAGGTCAAGTGGGACTTCTAATGTCCCCATAAATTATCCTGCTACCCCATTCGGGTACCCAGCCACCTCAGCCTTCTCTGCTGGATCGCCTTCTGAGCCTCATCCCCGAATGTCATCCACTGATGCAAGCATGAACATCTTTACTGCATCGCCTTGCCCGATTACGGCACAGCCTACCACGTACAAGCCAAGCTTTGACTCATCCTCTTTTACATTCCAAGCACCATCATTCTCAATGGAACCAACTAGGTTCGCTACCAGCACTAATCCTCCACCGCCTCAGTGCGAGCTTGCACCCGGGCAGGATCAGAATCCCAGAATTGAAGAACAAATGAGATTGCCAAGAGAATGAGAAGCCTTGAACAAAGTTTGAAAAACATGCAAGGATTGAGCGGGCAGAAGAGCGTCTCTTACGCCGACCTATGCATGTTCCCTCACGTGCATCTGCCAGCGGGTTTCAAGACCCCAAAGTTCGAGAAATACGATGGGCACGGTGACCCCATTGCACACCTTAAAAAATACTGCAACCAATTGCGGGGAGCCGGCGGAAAAGAAGAACTGCTAATGGCATATTTTGGGGAAAGTCTAGTAGGGATAGCCTCGGAATGGTATATGGACCAGGAAATGTCTCGATGGCATATATGGGATGATCTCGCCAGAGATTTTGTGAAACAATTCCAGTATAACATCGACATTGCGCCAGACCGAAATTCTCTGTCGAATTTGAAGAAGAAACCTTCAGAAAGCTTCAGAGAATATGCTATTAAGTGGCGTGAACAGGCGTCAAGAGTGAAGCCTCCCATGGATGAAGTGGAAATGGTCACTACCTTTCTCCAGGCTCAAGAGTCTGACTATTTCCAAAACATGATGTCAGCCATGGGTAAGCCATTCGCGGAAGCGATCAAGATTGGAGAGATGGTGGAAAATGGTCTGAAAACAGGTAGGATTCTAAGTCAAGCAGCCATAAGGGCGACCTCCCAAGCCGTCCAAAGCGGGTCCGGAGGAATGACAAGAGGGAAGAAGAAGGAAGAAACAACCATGGCAGCCTCAGAAGCAAGGGAGTATCGTCATCCCAGGCCCCGTTTTCCGGAAAGAACCCCACAACACTACTACCCCCACTCAAATTTGGCATGTGCTCATCAACCTTATATGGTCATGAATGCCCAGCCTTACGCCCATCCACCACAACAAGCCAACCGAGGCCCAACTCCACCTCCCAGAAATCAGCCTCCTTACCGCAACCACTATAACCCACAACCCCCGCAGAATAACTTCCGCCCTCAGGAGCCACCCGAAGGCGGACTTTCACGCCCATCGGTGAACCATACTCAACTTTGTTCCCGAAGCTAGTCCAGTTGGGTTTCTTGCAACCAATCCCTCAAACAAAGCAAAACCCGACGTCACCTTCTTACAAAGCTGGAGTCAGATGCGCCTATCATTCAGGGGCCGAGGGACATGATACAAATGACTGCTGGTCGTTGAAAAGAGTGGTCGAAAATTTGATAGAGCAAGGGAAAATAGTGCTAAGGGACGAGGAGATCCCGAATGTAACTAACAATCCATTACCTGCTCACAATAATGGGCCACTGATCGGAATGATTTGTGAAGACAAAGAGTTCGACCCTGCTCTGAAAGCCATAATTGCCATTGTCGACACGGGGAAGAGGCCCGAGACAGACCAGAAACCAGAAAAGGGGGAGGAGGCCAAAGCTATAAAGAAAGAGCCTGAAAAGAAGGTGGAGAAGAAAGTGGTACCGGTAAAGGATGGAGTTCTTTACATACCACGAGGTCGAGCTGAGAAGACGCAGAACTTCGGAATCAAAAAGACAAAACCTATGTACGTGCCAAAAGGGGCCTATGTGGTTCAGGGGATGATTCAACCACCTCGGCTGAATGAGCCAATGGTTATCGGACGCGTGCCACAAAAGCCAATGACCAACCCGTCCACAGTGCCGTGGAATTATCAAAAGACTTTGGTAATGTACAAATGTAAAGAGGTCATGGGAGAACTTCCAGAAAATACTTTCATTGGAAGGTATTCAAATACCCAAGAACTGAACAACGCCACACAAAGGCGCTTCCTGCCAAAGAAGCCCGTAAGCGTTGAAGAAGCGGAAGTGTTCTTCCAACAAATGAAAATGCCGGATTACGAAGTGATAGATCAACTGCGTAAGTACCCCGAGCAAGTGTCCATGCTATCATTGTTGATGAGGTCGGCCGAGCATCAAAAGATCTTACTAAAAATCCTGAATGAAGCATATGTGCCAGTTGAACCTCGGTAGAACAATTAGAGCGGATGACAGAAAGATTCTTCGCCGTCAACCAAATCTCTTTCAGCAAGAACGATTTACCCCCGGAAGGAGCGGCACACAACAAGGCCTTGCATCTGACAGTTAAATGCGAGGACTATTATGTCAAGCGGGTAATGTTGGATGGGGGATCAGGTGTTGACATTTGCCCGCTCTCCACGCTGCAAAGAATGGAAATTGGGACCGGAAGAATCCGACCCAACGATGTCTGCGTAAGAGCTTTCGACGGCATCAAGAGAGATACCATGGGGGAAATAGACCTGTTGTTGGTCATAGGACCAGTCGAGTTTGAAGTAACCTTCCAGGTGCTCGACATGGACACATCCTACAATTTCCTCCTCGGCAGACCTTGGATCCATGCTGCAGGAGCTCTGCCTTCCACTCTTCACCAGATGGTGAAGTTTGAGTACAAAGACCGAGAGATCGTGGTCCATGGAGAAGATGAGCATGCTATCTATCGGGACCCATCCATCCCATATCTTGAACCGAGAGAAGGGAGCGAACATACGGTCTATCAAGCTTTCGAGATTGTACTGGCAGAGCAGCACGAAGAGGGAATACCCTGCCCCCAGCCTTTCTTGTCTAACGCCTCGGTTATGGTGGCCAAAGAGATGATCCGGCACGGATTTAGGCCAGGGAAAGGGCTTGGACGAACCCTTCAGGGAATAACAGAACCCATTACCTTGCCAGTCACCAAGAAACCTTTTGGACTAGGCTTCAAACCCACTCCAGCAGATGAAGAGTGGGCAAAGAAAAAGGAAAAATGAGGGTTGGAAGTTACCTCGACCACTGCCGGATTTATATGCAACTTTCATCAAGCCAAGGTACGCCGAAGAAGAAGATGATGAGGTCTTCACAGCTGAGGAAATCGAGGAGATATGTGGGGCGATGAGAGAGATGCTCTACGAGGTCCACATGGTTCAACCAGGTGAAGGCACAAGCACTGCTGAGATGATGTACGTGGGGCCGAATGCCAAACTTCAAAACTGGGAGGCCACGCCATTCCCGACTAGATGGAAGTCCGGGTAGACCTGTCCTGCCACCTTTCCTGTGTCACAAGTTGTCTCCAGGACATAACTTGAACGTTTTCTTCTTTTCAATTGTTGTTTTGAATTCCTGAGTTGTAAACATTGTTGTCTTCCAACTTTCCAAAGAAAATGAAAAAAAATCATCATTGCTTTCCCATTCTTTCTTTTGTTCTGATTTTTGTTATTTTTCCTTTTATCTTTCCTTTCAGTTGTAATAATGCGGCTTTAAATATGACATGCTTGCGGACTTCACGCCCAGATCACAACGAGCTATTTAACTGCGAATTAATAAACCCAGAACCAGAATATGATGAGGAAGAAGCTTTTAGGAAAATAAACCGAGAGTTGGAACATTTTGAGAATAAACCCAAGCCAAATCTGAATGACACTGAACCAGTAAATTTAGGAACCCCGGAAGAAATCCGGGAGACCAAAATAAGCATTCACACGGACAAGAAAACGCGAGAGGCGATAATTCAACTTCTTTTTGAATTTAAAGACGTGTTTGCTTGGTCATATGATGACATGCCGGGTCTAGGTGTTGATCTAGTGGTTCATAAATTGCCGATTCATCCTGATTGTCCTCCAGTTCAACAAAAGCAACGAAAGTTCAAAACTGAGGTCAGCGACAAGATTAAAGAGGAGATCACTAAACAACTGAAAACGGGAGTGATTCGGGTAGTCCAATATACAACATGGTTGGCGAATGTGGTTCCGGTACCGAAAAAGGACGGGAAGACTCGGGTATGTGTAGATTACCGAGATTTGAATAGAGCAAGTCCCAAAGATAATTTCCCACTGCCCAACATCCACATCCTCGTTGATAATTGCGCCAAACACGAGATACAGTCTTTCGTAGATTGTTACGCTGGGTATCATCAGGTATTGATGGATGAAGAGGATGCCGAGAAAACTGCCTTCACCACGCCTTGGGGCACCTACTGTTATCGGGTCATGCCATTTGGTTTGAAGAATGCTGGGGCTACTTACATGAGGGCCATGACTGCCATTTTTCATGACATGATGCATCAGGAAATAGAGGTGTACGTGGACGACGTGATAGTCAAGTCCAGGACGCAGGATAATCACATCCAAGACTTGAGGAAATTCTTCGAGAGACTAAGGAAGTATGACTTGAAGCTAAACCCAGCCAACTATCAAGCTACTGGAAGTGTGCTTTCGGAAGTGTGCTTTCGGAGTTCCGTCGGGCAAACTTTTGGGCTTCATCGTAAGCAGGAGAGGTATCGAGCTAGATCCAACTAAGATAAAATCCATCAGAGATCTGCCTCCCCCGAGAACAAAGAAAGACGTGATGAGTCTGTTGGGCAGGTTGAACTACATCAGTCGGTTTATTGCCCAGCTGACAAGCACGTGTGAGCCCATATTCAAGCTGTTAAGGAAAGATGCGGCGATTAAATGGACAACTGAGTGTCAAGAAGCCTTTGATAAAGTCAAAGAATACCTTTCGAATCCCCCAGTCTTGGTCCCTCCAGAACCAGGGAGGCCACTTTTCTTGTATCTGACAGTCTTGGAGAACTCTTTCGGTTGCGTCCTCGGGCAACACGACATAACCGGAAAGAAAGAGCAAGCAATCTACTACTTGAGCAAGAAATTCACCGGCTACGAGGCCAAATACACTCTGTTGGAAAGGACATGTTGCGCTCTCACGTGGGTTGCTCAAAAGCTGAGACATTATCTCCAAGCCCACACTACGTTCCTCATAAGCAGGTTGGATCCTTTAAAGTATATATTTCAGAAACCGATGCCTACTGGAAGACCTGGCCAAGTGGCAAATCTTGCTTACTGAATTCGACATAGTCTATGTCACTCGCACGGCAATGAAAGCCCAGGCGCTAGCAGATCATTTGGCCGAAAATCCGGTCGATGAGGAATACCAGCCATTGAGTACCTACTTTCCAGATGAAGAAGTAAACACCGTAGAAGTGGTCTCAGAGGACGCTCATGTTTGGAAGATGTTCTTTGATGGAGCCGTGAATGCCAAAGGTGTAGGGATTGGGGCAATTTTGATTTCGCCTTCTGGTCAGCATTACCCCGCCACAGCCAGACTGCGTTTCTTTTGCACAAACAATACAGCTGGGTATGAAGCCTGCATCATGGGCATGCATATGGCAATCGATCAGGATGTCGGGGATTTACTGATTATGGGAGATTTCGACCTGATTATCCGGCAAGTCCAAGGCGAATGGGAAACTCGGGATGTCAAACTTATCCCTTACCGACAACATGTGGAGGACCTCGGCAAGCGTTTTACATCAATAGAGTTCAGGTATATCCCGAGGTGTCACAATGAACTGGCGGACGCACTTGCTACTCTGGCTTCAATGCTACCCTACCCGGGCAACGCCCACGTCGATCCTTTGGAAATCCAAATCAGGGAAAGACACGGTTACTGCAATGTAATCGAGGTGGGATCAAATACGCAGCCTTGGTACCATGACATCAAGAGGTTCTTGAAAACGCAAGAATACCCCGAGCATGCTACCGGAGATCAAGTGAGGACCGTTAGGCGACATGCAAGTGGTTTCTTTCTGAGCGGTGAATTGTTGTACAAGAGAACCCCGGACCTCAACCTATTAAGATGTGTCGACGCCGAGGAGGCGAGGAAGATCATGCACGAAGTACACCGCAGGTGTGTGCGGACCTCACATGAACGGGTATGTCTTAGCGAAGAAAATCCTTCGAGCAGGTTATTACTGGATAACCATGGAAAAGGATTGCTTTAGCTTCGTTCGGAAGTGTCATCAGTGTCAGGTGCACGGTGATCTGATTCATGCACCTCCCACAGAACTGCATCCCATGTCTGCGCCTTGGCCATTTGTCGCCTGGGGCATGGACGTCATTGGACCAATCGAACCAAAGGCTTCGAATGGACACAGGTTTATACTGGTTGCCATAGACTACTTCACAAAATGGGTAGAGGCTGTCACTCTCAAGTCGGTCACTAAAAAAGCTGTAGTGGATTTTGTACACTCAAATCTTATCTGTCGTTTCGGTATTCCTGCGACTATCATTACAGATAACGCAGCAAACTTGAACAGTCACTTGATGGGAGATGTATGCGAGCAATTCAAAATAACGCATAGGAATTCTACTCCTTATCGGCCAAAGGCCAATGGCGCTGTAGAAGCGGCAAACAAAAACATCAAGAAGATTTTGGAGGAAAACGATCCAGAATTCCCGACAGTGGCATGAGCAGTTACCATTTGCATTATTGGGGTATCGCACTACGGTACGCACGTCAGTAGGAGCAACTCCTTATCTTTTGGTTTATGGGACCGAGGCTGTGATACCAGCGGAAGTAGAAATCCCTTCGCTTCAAACCACTGTTGAAGCAGAAATCGAGGACAGCGAATGGGTTAAGACTCAATTGGAGCAGTTGACTTTGATTGATGAGAAACGAATGGCCGTGGTTTGTCACGGACAGTTGTACCAACGAAGAATGGCCCGTGCTTACAACAAGAAAGTCAGACCTAGGAATTTCGAAGTAGGTCAATTGGTACTGAGGCGCATTCTGCCCCATCACCAGGAAGCAAAAGGGAAATTTGCTCCAAACTGGAAGGGCCCATACATCATCAGGAAGATATTTCCAAGAGGAGCATTGTACCTAGGTGACATTGAAGGAAATGATCCCGAAACAGCAGTGAATGCGGACGCATTAAAAAGATACTATGTCTGAGTGACGCCCCAGCGATCCTGACACATTTGAAATCTGAAGGTTTTATTCCCACTATCAACTCTCTCTACAAGCCTTTGAGCCGGTTACAAAAAAAACAGAAAAAAAAGAAAAAAAAAAGCAAAACAAACAAAAAAAAAAAAAAAAAAAAATTGATTGAGGCCTGAACTACGTTTGACTTGATTCCGAAAGGATACGTAGGCAGCCTCTCCCTGAGGTTCAGTCACACCAACAATAAAATCCCATTCACCCTGAAATTGAAACCGGGGCACGTCGAGCAGTTTAGAAGTTAGTATCATCTACCTCTCTTTACCAAGCACAAGCCTTCAAATCAATTACCAAAGATAGTGGGAAACCAATAAGCGTCACAAATGGAGACCAACACACTTTGAATTGAGAGAGATAAAATGAGAGAGTCTCGTCGGTGAAAACCTTCGGGCACCACGAGGCGACGGGAGTAGAGAAACCAAGATGAGAGAGCTTGTTTAGTAAAAAACTCACAAAGAGTGCTATCAAGCGATGACAGGAAGAGAAATGAGAGAGGTCAGCCGGCGAAAACCCGCAAAGGGCGCTGTTGGCCGAAAAGAGAGACTCCACCCAAGGAGGTTCCGGCAAAGTTCCACCGGTTTGGAATCACAGATCCGTCTTGGTTCAGGGAAACGCAAGCTCATGGAAAGTCAGGCGTCCAGTCCAAAGAGCATGTCATGTCATTTAAAGCCAGCATTATCTTCCTCAGATAAGTCTTTCTCGTCCCGAAGGGGCACTCCTTTTCTGAAATTCGTTTTATCTTTTCTTTGTTTTTCTTAGAATCTCTTTCATGTTTAAACCCAAGTTCTAGATGTACCGGAAAGGACAGGTGGCAGGTTTGTTTTCACGGAGTTCCGTTTCATGAAGGAAAACACCCTGTTTCGTTGGTACGTCTGTCCAAATTTGATGAATCATGATGTTTGATGGCGTTCGAAGTAAAGAGGAAAAAAAAAGAAGAAATTTCCCCCAGCAAGTCCGCCTTCGGGCGAATCCCCACAGAGTCTCCCCTTGTACAATCCTCCACAGAGTCTCCCCAATAAAAAAAAAAAATCCCCGTTGGAATTTCCCCAGCGAGTCCCTTTGTAAAAATTCCCCAACCAGCTTACCCCAACAAATCCTAGAAAGCCCGCTTTGAAACAAATCCCCAACATGCCCCATTGTACGAAAATCCACACAAAGAATCCACTTTGTAAATATTCCCCCACAGAGCTTCCTTTTGTACAAATCCCTACATATACCTCCAATAAATCCCCGTTGAGAATCTTCAAGCAAAACGGGACACAAAAAAAAAGGAAAAAAAAGGGGAGCCTTACGAGGCAAATCATCACAGAATCTGGAAATACAAGCCTGAGTAGTCTAAAGGGTTTCACCATTTGAAGCAAGTCAATGGCAGGACTTCACAACAGAAATAAAGACGCAACAAAGCAACTGGGAACGATCAAGGTCACCGAACCGACTGTCAGTTCCGAACTAACAATTGTTTTTTTGTCTGTAAAGTTGAAACAGGTATAATCCAAGACAACCGTGCAAGAAGCAGGTGTCGCCCAAAGAAGAAGGTACACGGGTACAAGAAATACTTTGGCAATGATGAATTCACTCGAAAGGTAAGTTCCCACGAAACTCCCTTTTATCTTCTACTAAAACAAGAAAATTCAAAAAAAAAAGGTCGTTTAGTATTCTCGAACTTTGTCCCCAGCCAGCCAGCATTAGGGTTTTAAACCCTAAACTGAGCTTTTCCATGCAGTTAGCATTAGGGTTTTAAACCCTAAACTGACCTTTTTCCTTTAATCAACATTAGGGTTTTAAACCCTAACTGGACTTTTTTTCCATTCAGCCAGCATTAAGGTTTTAAACCCTAAACTGAGCTTTTTCATGCAATCAGCATTAGGGTTTTAAACCCTAAACTGAATTTTTCCTCTAGTCAGCATTAGGGTTTTAAATCCTAAACTGAACTTTTTTTCCTTTCAGCCAGCATTAGGGTTTTAAACCCTAAACTGAACTTTTCCATGCAATCAACATTAGGGTTTTAAACCCTAAACTGAATTTTTCCTTTAGTCAGCATTAGGGTTTTAAACCCTAAACTGAACTTTTTTTCCATTCAACCAGCATTAGGGTTTTAAACCCTAACTGAACTTTTTTTCCATTCAGCCAGCATTAGGGTTTTAAACTCTAAACTGAGCTTTTTCATGCAATCAGCATTAGGGTTTTAAACCCTAAACTGAATTTTTCCTTTAGTCAGCATTAGGGTTTTAAACCCTAAACTGAACTTTTTTCCTTTCAGCCAGCATTAGGGTTTTAAACCCTAAACTGAGCTTTTCCATGCAATCAGCATTAGGGTTTTAAACCCTAAACTGAATTTTTCCTTTAGTCAGCATTAGGGTTTTAAACCCTAAACTGAACTTTTTTTCATTCAGCCAGCATTAGGGTTTTAAACCCTAAACTGAGCTTTTCCATGCAATCAACATTAGGGTTTTAAACCCTAAACTGAATTTTTCCTTTAGTCAGCATTAGGGTTTTAAACCCTAAACTGAACTTTTTTCCATTCAGCCAGCATTAGGGTTTTAAACCCTAAACTGAGCTTTTCCATGCAATCAGCATTAGGGTTTTAAACCCTAAACTGAATTTTTCCTTTAGTCAGCATTAGGGTTTTAAACCCTAAACTGAACTTTTTTCCATTCAGCCAGCATTAGGGTTTTAAACCCTAAACTGAGTTTTTTCATGCAATCAGCATTAGGGTTTTAAACCCTAAACTGAATTTTTCCTTTAGTCAGCATTAGGGTTTTAAACCCTAAACTGAACTTTTTTCCATTCAACCAGCATTAGGGTTTTAAAACCCTAAACTGAGCTTTTTCATGCAATCAGCATTAGGGTTTTAAACCCTAAACTGAATTTTTCCTTTAGTCAGCATTAGGGTTTTAAACCCTAAACTGAGTTTTTCCATGCAATCAGCATTAGGGTTTTAAACCCTAAACTGAATTTTTTCTTTAGTCAGCATTAGGGTTTTAAACCCTAAACTGAACATTTTTTCCTTTCAGTCAGCATTAGGGTTTTAAACCCTAAACTGAGCTTTTCCATGCGATCAGCATTAAGGTTTTAAACCCTAAACTGAATTTTTCCTTTAAATCAGCATTAGGGTTTTAAACCCTAAACTGACCCTTTTCCTTTAATCAGCATTAGGGTTTTAAACCCTAAACTGAACTTTTCCATTCAGCCAACATTAGGGTTTTAAACCCTAAACTGAGCTTTTCCATGCCATCAGCATTAGGGTTTTAAACCCTAAACTGAACTTTTTTCCTTTAGTCAGCATTAGGCTTTTAAACCCTAAACTGAACTTTTCCTTTAGTCAGCATTAGGGCCCCAACCCTAAACTGAACTTTCCCCCAGTTGGTCAGTATTAGAGTTTCAACTCTAAAACTGAACTTCTCCCCAGCTAGTCGGTATTAGGGCTCCAACCCTGAATTAAGCATTCATATCTTCTTTCATCAATTGTATGAACTTCTTGGCGAATAATTCACGAAATTTTCCTAGTGAAACTGGGGCAAAAAATTTCGTTCCGTTTGTTTTTCCCGCAGGTCTAACCTCGAGCCACACGGATCGAAATGACCCACGAGATGAGTCTCAACTCAGAATCTAAGAAGAAAAAGACAAAAAGAAGATGTTCCAAGATATTCGGAAAGGCGAGAGGTGGATCGTTCAAAGGTTTGATCAAAGTCCCGAGTTCTACCAACCCCGTCCTATTCAGTATCGCAAAAATAAATAGGCGCCTACAACTTGCAAGCATCAAGATTCAGATCGGAGTCTACAAGCAGAATCAGCTAAGACCCAAGATCAAGTCGCAAAAGAATCATAGATAGGAATCTTGTAACTAGCAGTTGACATGCATATACGTGTTTAGTTCAGTTTCAATTTTTCTTTGGTTGTAATAAGGCGGTCAGTAAAGCAGCGGTGACAACAGCAACAGCAGTAACAACAAGCATCGCAGTCCCATGGTAGTCCCAGCTACCAAAACTTCCCGAACTACATTGACCTGATTCCTGTTTAGCCCAGGATATGTAGGAAAACTTTGGAGCAAAGGTTCGGTCAAATCTTTCAAAAAATGCTTCACACGGAGTAGTCCATAGGCAAAAATCGCTCATATCTGCTCACTTTATCTTTGCACGAAAACCCTTTGTGTTTCCGAACAAAGAGGGGCAGCTGTGAGCACGTGATTTTTGTCTTACGCGACAATCGCTCCAAAAGAAATAAAAAATAATAACAAATGGTCCTGCTGTACAATTTTTGGATTTTACATGGCACTTTGTTAATTATTTATGATATTTTTGCCCATTTTATCTTATCAAAACAAAATACAAAAAATGTATGTGTCATGCGTAATTGGAACCGTAATCCGGTTGTTAAATAAGAAAACCATAAATAGGCATCTTTGTCTGTGATTTTTGTTTTGATTTTTACCTGCTTCAAATATTTTAATATGTGTGTGAAAATAATTGTATTAAGTGTCTATTTAATTTTATTTCTGATTTACTTAGGTTTTGTTTTAAAATAAAATATAATAATAAAAAATAAATAATAATAAAAGAGAGTGCAAAATTGGGTTGAAAATCAGTTGGGCTTATTTTCACTTTTAATTCAAGGCCCAAAATTCAAATCCAAAACCCCTGTGTGACCCGGTCCAGACCAGCCTACTCCAAAAGCGTTCAAACGACACCGTTTTAACCTGATCTAATCTGGGCCGTTGATCTCAGATTGATCAACGGCCTAGATCACATTCCCATACCCATGAACTAACCCGACCCGTCTTACCCAAACCAACCCCCAAACCCTGAATGAGAAACGACACCGTTTCCTCATCAGATGAAAGATCTGAGCCTTCCATTTCGCCTCATCCAACGGCTGAGATCAACCCCACCCATCTCATATATAAGTTTCCAACCATACCTTGCCCCCCTATCCAATACCCCAGCCTTCGTCCTTATCCCCTTCCCCACGAAACCCTAGCCGCCCCCTTATTCCTCGCCATTAATCCCGGCGTAATGAACGCCGGTGACCTTCACCTTAACACCCTAGGACCACCTTGACACCCTGAACATGAATCTGTTGACCGTTTAGGTCGAATAATCCTCTAGGTTCTCGAATCTTCGAATGAAGATTCGAGCAAAAAACTCGATCCACACCGATGCACCCCAGTTTCGTACCAGATAGTCCCCAGACCCCCCTCGTGACCAAACCATGCTTGGTTTGGTCCGAATCTAACCATGGAAGCCCAAATCCCAAATCTACCATCCACGAACCCTAGAAACCCCAAGCCTGGTCCGTGCCTGCTCAAGCCAAGAGATTAGGGTCTAATGGACCTTAATCGAAGTGTTTCTCATCTAAGAAACACTTCGATTAGAGTCCGTTCAACCTTAAAAAGGGTCTGTTCAAACACAATGCTGATTTTCTGTTTCTTCTTTCAAAGCTTCTAAGGTAAGTTTGTTTTCTCCTTGTTATTCAGTACGTGTGTGGTTTCAAGGTCTTTCATATTTTGTGTAATTTGTTTCGAATTTTATCAACTGTGTCCTGTCCACTTTGCCTGAACCTCGGTGTTTTGAGTCCTTCTTCTATTTGTTCTGATAATGTGTATGTATGTATGTGTTGTGCAATTAGCTGAATTTCAAATTTGAACTGATTAACTGATTCCTTGAGTAACAATTCTGCTTAGTCAGTACAATTCAAATCATGTGCTTGATACTGTTAAATGTCTGATTTTGGCTACAATTGTACATGTTATGTTTGATATAGTCGAGTCGACATGTGTCGTCAATTAGTTTCAGCTGTCTGAACAATAACAAATTGACTTGTTTTTGCTAAGCATTGCCTGAATCGATTAGGAACTGAGTTTAGTTACTTATAATTGCTAATTTGATTTCAGAGGTGTAGGCTGTAATTGTAATCTGAATTGATGGCATGTGCACTTGTGCACAACATGTGCATAAAGGCCCTGTTTGAATTAAAATAGTTTGACAGCATATGCTGTCAGACTATATTCTGCTGCCCATACTCTACTTTAGTTTCAGAAATAATAAACATTACTCAAAAGTGAGTCTGCCAGGGAATATCATGGGAGTTTATTTTTATTTTAATTGTTAAGTGGAAACTGAAAAGAAAGGCAGCACATGGGAGGGTACTGTGATTGTCTAACAGGCTGTTAAAGGGCAGATTTTAGGCTTATAAAGGAAATAAGAGGGGCTGGGCAGAGAGGGGGATAGATAGGCATACAAACCTGGGAGGACAGACAGACAGGGATAGAGAGAGAAAAAAAAAAAGAATAGAGAAGAAAAAAATTGAAGAGAGAAAATTCCAAAAAAAATAAATACTAAGACTTTAGAAAAACAAAAAGAAAAACATTCTGGAAATTCAAAAGAAGAAGAATATACACCTGATATATAGTCCAAATATTCTGAGATACGGATTGAGAAATTAAGGGTTAAACACTAACTAGTCTTTCAAAAATCTGAAAAGTTTCCCTTTGCTTCTGTCCGTTGGTTGTTGTTGTTTCCGGATTTTGTCTTGATTTTAAAATCTGTCACTAAGTTTCTCGTCGCTGGTTGTTACTAGTTGCTGGGATTGCTGTTGTTGTATGCTACTGAATTTCTGCTGATCTCTCACTTTTCTTTTGCTTCCAATATCAGGTACACAACTGACACGCTGATTATTGTAAACTGAAACAGGAAGCATGAATACGAAAAATGAAGAATTGAAGTTCTAAATTTATTTTGAATTATATTCTTAATTTTATTTGTATATATAAATTATTTAGCTTACAAAAATCGGAATCATGTAGCTATTTAATGTATATATAGTGGAACATCCAACGATAGCTTAACGGATGAACTATCTATATATTGCTTAAATAAATAAATGGTGTAGTAACTCCGTCTAAGTTAAAAATCAAACGAATAGACCATTTCGGAACTTGTAAGAAAATTGTTTTGTTAAATAATATTGGTTAATTCCAGCATGTAATTGTTTTAGGATTAAAATTAGATTGCCAAGTTTTTTTTTTAATTTGACAAACTGAGAACATGCCTAGTATAATGTAATTAGGTAGTAATACGTGAAGCCCAGGTTTAGTTTAATGCCATATATGTTGGACCTGTGCCCGTATTGGCAACGGACTGCCTTGCTTGTATCATTTTTCAGAATTTACGAATCATATTCGAAACTCAACTATAACAACTCAAGCATGTAAATAAATTAAGACCTTTTCTCTTTCATTTTTGGAGACAATTTTAATAGAAAATGTAGGCACTTTAGGATTATCCTGATAAAATAAATGAGATGAGCCTCGCCCAATAAAACGCACAAATTGCGGGGCCCTCGATAAATGTTTAATTAAAATTACTTAGACTTCGGGATGAGCCGTTTAGCAAAATTCCACGGCCTTACCCAGAAATAATAATACGATAATTGCTTCAGGCGTGCATTTTAATAATCTTACCTTCTTAAATTCGGGTGCGCATTTATGTGACCCAAATCCAAATCTCAACGGAGTCGGAATGTATTAACAACCATGGGCGCATTGATTGTGACATGGTTCGAAATGCATTTTTACAATGTTGCAATTCCATAAAAAATAAATAATAATAAAAGCGGTTTTAAACTTAATGAAAGCACATAAGTAATAACATGTAATAAATCAGATATCTAGCCATTATAACAATTTAAGCGACCGTGCTAGAACCACGGGATTCGAGGGTGCCTAACACCTTCCCTCGGGTCAACAGAATTCCTTACTTAGAATTTCTGGTTCGCAGACTTCATTTGGAAAGTCGAATATTTTCCTCGATTTGGGATTCAAGATAAACCGGTGACTTGGGACACCAAAAACCTTTCCCAAGTGGCGACTCTGAATTAAATAAATAATCCCATTTCGAATATTGTCACTTAAATTGGAAAAACTCCCTCGCGCATTTAACCCTTCGGGGCGGGCGCGGAAAAAGGAGGTGTGACAAACCTGAAACATTTTTAGTTAGCTTGTAAAATCTTGCAAGAAACTCTATCACATTCCTCACATTCACCCAATCATCAGATTCAAGAAGACCTGCACTACTACCATCTTCACAAAGATGAGAACATTGATAAGCAGCAAATCCATCATCAAAAAGATGAAACTTGTCAAAGGCATTTTCAAAGTTTTGTGCCGTTTCTAACATCAAATAGGTGGAATTCCACCTAGTAGGAACATCCAAACACAACGTTTTGGTACATTCTACCTTTACATATGCACAACACTGTTTTAACTTTAAGGTCCTTACAGGCGAAGATCTCACATACCTCACAATATTTCTAACCCGTGTCACAGAAACATCAAGTTCTTTCAAACCATCTTGCACAATTAGATTTAGTATATGAGCCATGCATCTCACATGAAGATGTTTACCACTCATCATATTAGTTTTTCATATATCTAACTGTTTAGACAATTCTTTGACTGTGACATCATTTGAAGAAACATTGTCCACGGTAATAGTGAAAACCTTGTCTAATTTCCATTCAAGCAAACAATCCCTAATAGCTTTAGCCATCTCTTCACCCTTATGACTAGTGATAGGGCAAAATTTAGTATTCTTTTATGCAACTTTCAATCCCTATCAATGATGTGGGCTGTCAAACACATATAATTTATTCTTTGTAATGAAGTCCATATGTCTCTTGTGAGGCATTTGGTTATGCTTCTCTAAAAGACCTTCTTAGATTTTGCTTTAATTCACCGTAAACTTCATAACAATCCCTTGTTATTTTTCTACAAGAAAGAAGACGAAATAGTGGTTGAGGTTTTCTCATAAACTTCATAAAGCCTTCATTTTCTACAAAGCTAAATGGTACTTCATTAATAACTATCATCTCAATTAAGGCCCCCCTAACCACTTCTTGATCAAATTTCCAAAGTGATGTGAGCACGTGATTTTTGTCTTACGCGACAATCGCTCCAAAAGAAATAAAAAATAATAACAAATGGTCATGCTGTACAATTTTTGGATTTTACATGGCACTTTGTTAATTATTTATGATATTTTTGCCCATTTTATCTTATCAAAACAAAATACAAAAAATGTATGTGTCATGCGTAATTGGAACCGTAATCCGGTTGTTAAATAAGAAAACCATAAATAGGCATCTTTGTCCGTGATTTTTGTTTTGATTTTTACCTGCTTCAAATATTTTAATATGTGTGTGCAAATAATTGTATTAAGTGTCTATTTAATTTTATTTCTGATTTACTTAGGTTTTGTTTTAAAATAAAATATAATAATAAAAAATAAATAATAATAAAAGAGAGTGCAAAATTGGGTTGAAAATCAGTTGGGCTTATTTTCACTTTTAATTCAAGGCCCAAAATTCAAATCCAAAACCCCTGTGTGACCCGGTCCAGACCAGCCTACTCCAAAAGCGTTCAAACGACACCGTTTTAACCTGATCTAATCTGGGCCGTTGATCTCAGATTGATCAACGGCCTAGATCACATTCCCATACCCATGAACTAACCCGACCCGTCTTACCCAAACCAACCCCCAAACCCTGAATGAGAAACGACACCGTTTCCTCATCAGATGAAAGATCTGAGCCTTCCATTTCGCCTCATCCAACGGCTGAGATCAACCCCACCCATCTCATATATAAGTTTCCAACCATACCCTGCCCCCTATCCAATACCCCAGCCTTCATCCTCATCCCCTTCCCCACGAAACCCTAGCCGCCCCCTTATTCCTCGCCATTAATCCCGGCGGAATGAACGCCGGTGACCTTCACCTTAACACCCTAGGACCACCTTGACACCCTGAACATGAATCTGTTGACCGTTTAGGTCGAATAATCCTCTAGGTTCTCGAATCTTCGAATGAAGATTCGAGCAAAAAACTCGATCCACACCGATGCACCCCAGTTTCGTACCAGATAGTCCCCAGACCCCCCTCGTGACCAAACCATGCTTGGTTTGGTCCGAATCTAACCATGGAAGCCCAAATCCCAAATCTACCATCCACGAACCCTAGAAACCCCAAGCCTGGTCCGTGCCTGCTCAAGCCAAGAGATTAGGGTCTAATGGACCTTAATCGAAGTGTTTCTCATCTAAGAAACACTTCGATTAGAGTCCGTTCAACCTTAAAAAGGGTCTGTTCAAACACAATGCTGATTTTCTGTTTCTTCTTTCAAAGCTTCTAAGGTAAGTTTGTTTTCTCCTTGTTATTCAGTACGTGTGTGGTTTCAAGGTCTGTTCATATTTTGTGTAATTTGTTTCGAATTTTATCAACTGTGTCCTGTCCACTTTGCCTGAACCTCGGTGTTTTGAGTCCTTCTTCTATTTGTTCTGATAATGTGTATGTATGTATGTATGTGTTGTGCAATTAGCTGAATTTCAAATTTGAACTGATTAACTGATTCCTTGAGTAACAATTCTGCTTAGTCAGTACAATTCAAATCATGTGCTTGATACTGTTAAATGTCTGATTTTGGCTACAATTGTACATGTTATGTTTGATATAGTCGAGTCGACATGTGTCGTCAATTAGTTTCAGCTGTCTGAACAATAACAAATTGACTTGTTTTTGCTAAGCATTGCCTGAATCGATTAGGAACTGAGTTTAGTTACTTATAATTGCTAATTTGATTTCAGAGGTGTAGGCTGTAATTGTAATCTGAATTGATGGCATGTGCACTTGTGCACAACATGTGCATAAAGGCCCTGTTTGAATTAAAATAGTTTGACAGCATATGCTGTCAGACTATATTCTGCTGCCCATACTCTACTTTAGTTTCAGAAATAATAAACATTACTCAAAAGTGAGTCTGCCAGGGAATATCATGGGAGTTTGTTTTTATTTTAATTGTTAAGTGGAAACTGAAAAGAAAGGCAGCACATGGGAGGGTACTGTATCGTCTAACAGGTTGTTAAAGGGCAGATTTTAGGCTTATAAAGGAAATAAGAGGGGCTGGGCAGGGGGGGGGATAGACAGGCATACAAACCTGGGAGGACAGATATAGACAGATAGACACACACAGACAGAGAGAGATTGGGAGGGAACTGGATTGATTTTGAAAACAAATTTTGAAAGAAGAAAAGGCAGGCAGATTTTTAGGCTTAAAACTCATGTTTCTGGATATTAGATTGGATAATATACACACACACAGACATAAATAGATAGAGAGAGGCATAACACAGAAAAGAGGAACTGCATTTTTATCTTTGTCTTGATCTTTGTCTGGATTTGCCTGTCCCATATCGATTTTCTTCTGAGTCCTGTTTGAGATTACTAGTTGTGTGTAGCATCAGTTCATTTCGGGATCTATTCTGCCTAAATCCTGTTTCCATACCACTGGGAATTTGCTTCATTCTGCCATTTCTCCATTGGCTTTAAACTACATCTTGCACTGGGATTTTGTTCTATTGGTTACCTGCTGTTACTGCTGCTGCATTTGTTGCCATCGTTACTCTGCTGACTCCTCTTCTTTCTTCAATTGTAACACACTTCCAGGTACACAATTTCTGAAACCATATGTTGTTGAAAGTTTGAAGTTGGAAGCAGAAATAAAGGAACAAATGGCTGTTTACTGCATAGTACTTGTGTTCAAATAGGTCGAATGTTAGTTTAGCCTGTATTTGTTTAAATTCAAACTGCAAATACTCTGTATGAAATAACATACATTCTGATTTGAGATGAACTATTAGATAGTATTTGTTTGTTACATCAGATGTGTTTTAATGCACCCAACCATCAGGTCTTGTTTTAGTTACGACATTATAACATAGAATCGTAGCAAGCGTCTGTACGTGTTTTGTTTAGATCTCTAAACTGTTAAACCTGTCATATTTGGTTCCATTTAATTTCAAGATAATTGTACCCTAAACTAGTTCTCGTGCAGCGTTACGCTAACAGGGTGATGATGCACGCCAATCCTCTTGTTAGATTACTCGTTCCTATATAGGTTCGACATGGGCTTCAATATAGATTCATAGTTTCGAAATAATGCGTTGACTTTTGAGGAAAACTAATAGGCATTTTGAATTCAATTAGTAGTGGTTTTCTTAGTAAATAGCCGATTTCATTTATCTAGCCTAAATGAGTTAATTTTAAAAGTCAAATTCGAGGGTTGTTTAATGTAAATTCGGTACGTGTTATTAGTTTGCTTGCAATCTTGCTTGGCAAATTAACGAAGCTCATTCAGTCCTCAAAAACAAGGCACAAGGTAATTCTTATCTCATAAACAACCAATTAGGTAATCGAACAAAAATTCGGATTCGTTAAACATAGTAGATATTTAGTAGGTAGTTGTTTCAACAAGTAAGTTGGGTCTTTTCTTTTATTTAGAGACCTATATAACAGAAATGTAGTCACTTTAGGATATCCTTTTTTTAAAATAATGAGACGAGCCTCGCCAAATAAAAAATGCACAAGCTGCGGGGCCCTCTAAATGTATATATTAAAATACTTAGAATTCGGGACAGGCCGTTTAGCGAATTTTACGGCCTTCCCAAAATAACAATACGCTAGTTGCTTTAGGCGCACCTTTAATAATTTAACCTTCTTAAACACGGGTGCACATTGATGTGACCCAAATCCGAATCTCAACGGAGTCAAAATGTGTCGACGACCACGGGTGCATTGATTGTGACGTGGTTCGAGATGCATTTTCACGACGTTGCAATTCTATAAAAATAAATGATAATAATAAAAGCGGTTTAAACTTAATAAAAGCACATAAGTCACAACATGTATTTAAATCAGATATTTAGCCATTATAACAATTTAAGCGACCGTGCTAGAACCACGGGATTCGAGGGTGCCTAACACCTTCCCTCGGGTCAACAGAATTCCTTACTTAGAATTTCTGGTTCGCAGACTTCATTTGGAAAAGTCGAATATTTTCCTCGATTTGGGATTCAAGATAAACCGGTGACTTGGGACACCAAAAGCCAAACCTTTCCCAAGTGGCGACTCTGAATTAAATAAATAATCCCATTTCGAATATTGTCACTTAAATTGGAAAAACTCCCTCGCGCATTTAACCCTTCGGGGCGGGCGCGCAAAAAGGAGGTGTGACAGCTCTGGCGACTCCGCTGGGGAATATAACCCAGAACCATTGGTTCAGGGTTCAAGAATTCGAGCTTAGAATAATTGTTATATTTGGCTTTATTATCTGATCTTTATTACATGTTTTTGCATAACGTGCTAAATGTTGTCTTTTACCGCTTTGATATTATCTGAACTGTATATAAACTGTGCCGAAACCCTTCTCTTCTTACCTCCGGGGAGAAGCTCGCTGGTCGAGACTCCCTATTCTGTTAGTGTCAATACCTGAAATAAGAAAGAGGTCGGACAAGTTACAAAGCCGGACGATCTCGCGGGTCCCCGGTACGTAGCCCCCTCCTCGACTCGAGTTGTCCGCTCGGGTACACAGTCTAGAACAAATACCCAGGTTGTGAACCTAGTATAACGAAACTTCATGCCGGATCCCTAGTAGGAACGCTTATTTGCATCATGTTGCATTTGACTTAGGGGACTCAACACAGGGGTTGGGTCCGTCTAGGACTAGCAACCTGAAATGAAAAGACCATCCTGCTGCATCCTATTTGTTTTGCGCATTTATTTGCTTCAGTTCCGCATGCCGACCGGTTTCTAAAAATAAAAGGAAAAAAAAGCAGCGTAGGGAGAGATTTACTTCTTTTGGAAAAACCAATGTCCGAGTAGTGTCGAAACCTCGCCGGAATTTCTTATAAAAAATATATAAAAAAAGAAGATTTGTCTTCTAGTTTGATTTTTTTTTAAAAAATATAATATAAAAATTTTCTGTTTATTCACTTTCAAAATCAAAAAAAATAGAAGGTATTTATTTAAAAGTAAAAAAAAAAGACGGAAAATTCATAATTCAAAAAAAATGTTGTTTCTTTCGTAGTACCCCTTGTATAAATTCAGACTAATAGTCCAAATATTTCCTAAAAAAAAAAATATTTTCTTTAGCCTTTATCTCTTTTCAAAAGAAAAAAAAATAATAAAAATATATATTCTTGTTTTCTAGGTTTATTTTTCTATTCACGATGTCCCGAACTACGCCGGTTTGATTCTCACCGGATGTGAGATACGTAGGCAACCCTCGTCGGGTTCAACCCCATTTTTGCTAAAATAGCCAAAATCAATAAATAAATAAAAAAAAGAAAAAAAAGGGAAAAAGATGTGTCAAATTTTAAAAGAGTCATAAATAAGTCAGGTGATGCTGTTTTGTCATAAATAGCCGAATGTTCCCGAAAAGGGACGCCGGAAGGCTGACTTTGCATAAACAGCCACCTTTGGGTCTTGTTTAGCATTTTTGTCCAGTTGACCCACACAGCCTTAAAATCTTCGTCCCCGAAGTGTTTAAAGGCCGTGTTCAAAACTTGATCCCCTTTGTAAAATATTTTTGAGTCAAGTCATTTTGTTAAAATCACCTTAATAAATGTGCAGGATGAGCACGATGCAAAATGAACATTTTTCAATAATGACCAAAATCCCTGTCAAGTTACGGCTATGGTGGAATGATCTAGGTGTTGAAGGACAAAATGAGGTCAAGAAATATCTGAAAGGTCTCGTGGGTTTGTTGGAAATCCAGCCTCGGGGAGATATCATAAGAGCTTTGGTTACCTACTGGGACCCGGCGCACAATGTTTTCCATTTCTCTGATTTTGAACTCACCCCGACTTTGGAAGAAATGGCCGGGTACATCGGGAATGCTGAACTTCCGTTGAGGCAAAAATACTTGGTCGCCCCAAGAGTTGTCACGGTACATCGGTTCCTAGATTCATTGAAGATACCCAGAACGGTCCACAACCCGGATCTGGCAGCCGGATTTTGTACTCCATGCTTCATATATGATAGGTACGGTCATGAGGGGGATTCAATAATCCAATCAACAAACTGTGCAGCAAAGGTGTTCGTCAGAAGTGGGACAAACACAGACGGGTAGCTTTCATGATGATGTTCCTGGGCCTTCTAGTATTTCCAAGGAAAGACGGAAACATTGATTTGAAGATATCCGGGGTCGTCAGCACTTTACTCACACAAAATGACAGTACTCTCGCACCTATGGTGGTATCTGACATCTTTCGAGCTCTTACAGCTTGTAAAGCTGGGGGAAATTTCTTCGAAGGTTGTAACTTGCTCCTACAAATATGGATGACCGAGCACCTCTGCCATCATTCCGAGATTTTGAGCCATGGTTCCCCGGAAAAGACTTGCATAGAAGAATTTTACACGAGAACCAAAGAGATCAGTTTGCCCAAAGGAGTCCTGGCATGGACCTCGTTCTTTCAAGCTCTTACTGCCAGCCAAATACAATGGACGCTAGGATGGTTGCCTGTTGATGAGATCCTATATATGTCGGCAGCTAAAACTCATCTCTTACTGATGGGGCTTAAGAGCATTCAACCTTACGCACCCTGCCGAGTTTTGAGACAGTTCGGAAGATGCCAGACAGTACCTCATGAGGAAGATCTTAGCACTCAAGCAGTTGAGATAAGTCCTAACGGACAATTCCCAGAAGCAAAGATTCGCCAAATCTGGAGTGAGTGTCAATATTTGAAATCAGATACTTGCGTGCGGGATCGAGCCAAAGGAGAGACGGCGCCAGGTTACCTTGCATGGTATAGAAGGGAACTTGAGCATGAAAGGCCGGCTAAGAGACCCCACATCCGGAATTTCACCGAATCATCGCAAAGGCAGTGGGATTGGTTAGCGAAGGAAAAAGGCTATTGCGCCGAAATCAGCAGGTTGAAGCAACAAGTGGAAAGCTTGAAATATGAGCACAACGTGCAAGTTGCTACCAATCTGGGAGAGCGGAACAAGTTAATTCAGGAAAACGAAATGCTCAGAGCCCAGATCAAACGGATAAGGGTGGATGCGGATAAACAGCCAAGGCGTCGATCAGACGAGCAGCTGATAAAAAGGCTAAAAAGTGAAATCAGGGAATGGCAAGATGGTTTGGAGAAATCTGAAAATGTCATAGCCGAGCTCAGGGCACAGTGGGATACAAGAGCAGGTAAGCATCGCCGATACTTGAATCAATTGGAAGGCGACCACGAGAAAACTGTTGCTAAAATGAAGAGAGAGATGGCTACACTTGAGATCAAAGCAGCTAATCAGGCCAAGGATCTCCAAATTGAGAGCAGATACTGGTACGACTTGTTGGCCCGAATGAAGTTAGAAGTACGGCAACTGAAGAATCAGCATATTCAGGATGCTCAGGTATTCAAGATGTGTAGCGATCAGATAAAATGCCTACTTATAGAGAAGAAGCAAACCAGAAATAGGATCAAGGCCATTGCCCATGCCATCACTAGACGATGTCTACGGTGTGAGAACATGACCAGCGTTACCGTCCTCTCGGCAGTGATGAGTTATGTCAAGCAGACCATGCATGAGCTGGAACAACTCGAGAGGGATCTCACACCTAGGACCGCGGCGAGGCCGAACGATGCCCCGCGGACACCAATTCTCAAAACCATAATGTACTCATAAGTCAAGTCTATGTCTTAGCATCTTCTACCTGTTTTTCCGTAAGAGTGATTTTAGTCTGTTTTGAGTCTAGGTTTATTTTCAAAGTTTGTTTTTCCTTTTGCAAAATATAGCTTGTAATAGACCATTTTAACAATAAAAGGTGTGCTGCTTTCTACGCTCATTTGTGTGTTTCGAACTACGTAATGATCTGATTCACGTAGGCATCGTGATACGTAGGCAATCCTCATCGGATCCGGTCGCATTTCTTTTACTGCAAAATATAAAAAAAACATAAAAGAAAAACAAAAAAAAAGAAGAAAAAGAAAAAAAAGGGGAAAAATAACTAATAAGAGGAAAAATGCCGGAATGACGCATGCTCTCGTAGCAAACATGTAGTAATCCACTTAACTGTATAGGTGCATCATGCCCAACGTGAGATTGACTATCTGTTATTTGCTGCAAATTAACCGTGCGTTTGTCGTTGAGTATTCCAGGGTTTTTGGAAAAGACGGTTGGTTTGGTGAAAGTCTGGCCTCGCACTCATACTTCACGAGGTCAAGAAGAAGTGTTCAACTACCTGTTGTTAGGACCAGAAGCAGTACTCACACTTACTTCACCAGGTCAAAAGGAAGTGTGGAAATGTCTTCAGAAATTCCATTGCAAACAATCCCTGTTTCCGAGGAGAGCTCGATCTCAGCCGTCCTCACACCTGAATCCGCGACTGCGGAGGAAAATAGAATCCTACGGCTCCGCATGTTGGAAATGCTGGACGACTGGAATAATGGGAAAGAGCCGCCAAGTGTCGTCCCCGGATTCCCTGAATTATTCTCCAGGTCAAGTGGGACTTCTAATGTCCCCATAAATTATCCTGCTACCCCATTCGGGTACCCAGCCACCTCAGCCTTCTCTGCTGGATCGCCTTCTGAGCCTCATCCCCGAATGTCAGCCACCGATGCAAGCGTGAACATCTTTACTGCACCGCCTTGCCCGATTACGGCACAGCCTGCCACGTATAAGCCAAGCTTTGACTCATCCTCTTTTACATTCCAAGCACCATCATTCTCAATGGAACCAACTAGGTTCACTACCAGCACTAATCCTCCACCGCCTCAGTGCGAGCTTGCACCCGGGCAGGATCAGAACCCCAGAATTGCAGAACAAAATGAGATTGCCAAGAGAATGAGAAGCCTTGAACAAAGTTTGAAAAACATGCAAGGATTGAGCGGGCAGAAGAGCGTCTCTTACGCCGACCTATGCATGTTCCCTCACGTGCATCTGCCAGCGGGTTTCAAGACCCCAAAGTTCGAGAAATACGATGGGCACGGTGACCCCATTGCACATCTTAAGAAATACTGCAACCAATTGCGGGGAGCCGGCGGAAAAGAAGAACTGCTAATGGCATATTTTGGGGAAAGTCTAGTAGGGATAGCCTCGGAATGGTATATGGACCAGGAAATGTCTCGATGGCATATATGGGATGATCTCGCCAGAGATTTTGTGAAACAATTCCAGTATAACATCGACATTGCGCCAGACCAAAATTCTCTGTCGAATTTGAAGAAGAAACCTTCAGAAAGCTTCAGAGAATATGCTATTAAGTGGCGTGAACAGGCGTCAAGAGTGAAGCCTCCCATGGATGAAGTGGAAATGGTCACTACCTTTCTCCAGGCTCAAGAGTCTGACTATTTCCAAAACATGATGTCAGCCATGGGTAAGCCATTCGCGGAAGCGATCAAGATTGGAGAGATGGTGGAAAATGGTCTGAAAACAGGTAGGATTCTAAGTCAAGCAGCCATAAGGGCGACCTCCCAAGCCGTCCAAAGCGGGTCCGGAGGAATGACAAGAGGGAAGAAGAAGGAAGAAACGACCATGGCAGCCTCGGAAGCAAGGGAGTATCGTCATCCCAGGCCCCGTTTTCCGGAAAGAACCCCACAACACTACTACCCCCACTCAAATTTGGCATGTGCTCATCAACCTTATATGGTCATGAATGCCCAGCCTTACGCCCATCCACCACAACAAGCCAACCGAGGCCCAGCTCCACCTCCCAGAAATCAGCCTCCTTACCGCAACCACTATAACCCACAACCCCCGCAGAATAACTTCCGCCCTCAGGAGCCACCCCGAAGGCGGACTTTCACGCCCATCGGTGAACCATACTCAACTTTGTTCCCGAAGCTAGTCCAGTTGGGTTTCTTGCAACCAATCCCTCAAACAAAGCAAAACCCGACGTCACCTTCTTACAAAGCTGGAGTCAGATGCGCCTATCATTCAGGGGCCGAGGGACATGATACAAATGACTGCTGGTCGTTGAAAAGAGTGGTCGAAAATTTGATAGAGCAAGGGAAAATAGTGCTAAGGGACGAGGAGATCCCGAATGTAACTAACAATCCATTACCTGCTCACAATAATGGGCCACTGATCGGAATGATTTGTGAAGACAAAGAGTTCGACCCTGCTCTGAAAGCCATAATTGCCATTGTCGACACGGGGAAGAGGCCCGAGACAGACCAGAAACCAGAAAAGGGGGAGGAGGCCAAAGCTATAAAGAAAGAGCCTGAAAAGAAGGTGGAGAAGAAAGTGGTACCGGTAAAGGATGGAGTTCTTTACATACCACGAGGTCGAGCTGAGAAGACGCAGAACTTCGGAATCAAAAAGACAAAACCTATGTACGTGCCAAAAGGGGCCTATGTGGTTCGGGGGACGATTCAACCACCTCGGCTGAATGAGCCAGTGGTTATCGGACGCGTGCCACAAAAGCCAATGACCAACCCGTCCACAGTGCCGTGGAATTATCAAAAGACTTTGGTAATGTACAAAGGTAAAGAGGTCATGGGAGAACTTCCAGAAAATACTTTCATTGGAAGGTATTCAAATACCCAAGAACTGAACAACGCCACACAAAGGCGCTTCCCGCCAAAGAAGCCCGTAAGTGTTGAAGAAGCGGAAGTGTTCTTCCAACAAATGAAAATGCCGGATTACGAAGTGATAGATCAACTGCGTAAGTACCCCGAGCAAGTGTCCATGCTATCATTGTTGATGAGGTCGGCCGAGCATCAAAAGATCTTACTAAAAACCCTGAATGAAGCATATGTGCCAGTTGAAACCTCGGTTGAACAATTAGAGCGGATGACAGAAAGATTCTTCGCCGTCAACCAAATCTCTTTCAGCAAGAACGATTTACCCCCGGAAGGAGCGGCACACAACAAGGCCTTGCATCTGACAGTTAAATGCGAGGACTATTATGTCAAGCGGGTAATGTTGGATGGGGGATCAGGTGTTGACATTTGCCCGCTCTCCACGCTGCAAAGAATGGAAATTGGGACCGGAAGAATCCGACCCAACAATGTCTGCGTAAGAGCTTTCGACGACATCAAGAGAGATACCATGGGGGAAATAGACCTGTTGTTGGTCATAGGACCAGTCGAGTTTGAAGTAACCTTCCAGGTGCTCGACATGGACACATCCTACAATTTCCTCCTCGGCAGACCTTGGATCCATGCGGCAGGAGCTGTGCCTTCCACTCTTCACCAGATGGTGAAGTTTGAGTACAAAGACCGAGAGATCGTGGTCCATGGAGAAGATGAGCATGCTATCTATCGGGACCCATCCATCCCATATCTTGAACCGAGAGAAGGGAGCGAACATACGGTCTATCAAGCTTTCGAGATTGTACTGGCAGAGCAGCACGAAGAGGGAATACCCTGCCCCCAGCCTTTCTTGTCTAACGCCTCGGTTATGGTGGCCAAAGAGATGATCCGGCACGGATTTAGGCCAGGGAAAGGGCTTGGACGAACCCTTCAGGGAATAACAGAACCCATTACCTTGCCAGTCACCAAGAAACCTTTTGGACTAGGCTTCAAACCCACTCCAGCAGACGAAGAGTGGGCAAAGAAAAAGAAAAATGAGGGTTGGAAGTTACCTCGACCACTGCCGGATTTATATGCAACTTTCATCAAGCCAAGGTACGCCGAAGAAGAAGATGATGAGGTCTTCACAGCTGAGGAAATCGAGGAGATATGTGGGGCGATGAGAGAGATGCTCTACGAGGTCCACATGGTTCAACCAGGTGAAGGCACAAGCACTGCTGAGATGATGTACGTGGGGCCGAATGCCAAACTTCAAAACTGGGAGGCCACGCCATTCCCGACTAGACGGAAGTCCGGGTAGACCTGTCCTGCCACCTTTCATGTGCCACAAGTTGTCTCCAGGACATAACTTGAACATTTTCTTCTTTTCAATTGTTGTTTTGAATTCCTGAGTTGTAAACATTGTTGTCTTCCAACTTTCCAAAGAAAATGAAAAAAAAATCATCATTGCTTTCCCATTCTTTCTTTTGTTCTGATTTTTGTTATTTTTCCTTTTATCTTTCCTTTCAGTTGTAATAATGCGGCTTTAAATATGACATGCTTGCGGACTTCACGCCCAGATCACAATGAGCTATTTAACTGCGAATTAATAAACCCAGAACCAGAATATGATGAGGAAGAAGCTTTTAGGAAAATAAACCGAGAGTTGGAACATTTTGAGAATAAACCCAAGCCAAATCTGAATGACACTGAACCGATAAATTTAGGAACCCCGGAAGAAATCCGGGAGACCAAAATAAGCATTCACACGGACAAGAAAACGCGAGAGGCGATAATTCAACTTCTTTTTGAATTTAAAGACGTGTTTGCTTGGTCATATGATGACATGCCGGGTCTAGGTGTTGATCTAGTGGTTCATAAATTGCCGATTCATCCTGATTGTCCTCCAGTTCAACAAAAGCAACGAAAGTTCAAAACTGAGGTCAGCGACAAGATTAAAGAGGAGATCACTAAACAACTGAAAACGGGAGTGATTCGGGTAGTCCAATATACAACATGGTTGGCGAATGTGGTTCCGGTACCGAAAAAGGACGGGAAGACTCGGGTATGTGTAGATTACCGAGATTTGAATAGAGCAAGTCCCAAAGATAATTTCCCACTGCCCAACATCCACATCCTCGTTGATAATTGCGCCAAACACGAGATACAGTCTTTCGTAGATTGTTACGCTGGGTATCATCAGGTATTGATGGATGAAGAGGATGCCGAGAAAACTGCCTTCACCACGCCTTGGGGCACCTACTGTTATCGGGTCATGCCATTTGGTTTGAAGAATGCTGGGGCTACTTACATGAGGGCCATGACTGCCATTTTTCATGACATGATGCATCAGGAAATAGAGGTGTACGTGGACGACGTGATAGTCAAGTCCAGGACGCAGGATAATCACATCCAAGACTTGAGGAAATTCTTCGAGAGACTAAGGAAGTATGACTTGAAGCTAAACCCAGCCAACTATCGAGCTACTGGAAGTGTGCTTTCGGAAGTGTGCTTTCGGAGTTCCGTCGGGCAAACTTTTGGGCTTCATCGTAAGCAGGAGAGGTATCGAGCTAGATCCAACTAAGATAAAATCCATCAGAGATCTGCCTCCCCCGAGAACAAAGAAAGACGTGATGAGTCTGTTGGGCAGGTTGAACTACATCAGTCGGTTTATTGCCCAGCTGACAAGCACGTGTGAGCCCATATTCAAGCTGTTAAGGAAAGATGCGGCGATTAAATGGACAACTGAGTGTCAAGAAGCCTTTGATAAAGTCAAAGAATACCTTTCGAATCCCCCAGTCTTGGTCCCTCCAGAACCAGGGAGGCCACTTTTCTTGTATCTGACAGTCTTGGAGAACTCTTTCGGTTGCGTCCTCGGGCAACACGACATAACCGGAAAGAAAGAGCAAGCAATCTACTACTTGAGCAAGAAATTCACCGGCTACGAGGCCAAATACACTCTGCTGGAAAGGACATGTTGCGCTCTCACGTGGGTTGCTCAAAAGCTGAGACATTATCTCCAAGCCCACACTACGTTCCTCATAAGCAGGTTGGATCCTTTAAAGTATATATTTCAGAAACCGATGCCTACTGGAAGACTGGCCAAGTGGCAAATCTTGCTTACTGAATTCGACATAGTCTATGTCACTCGCACGGCAATGAAAGCCCAGGCGCTAGCAGATCATTTGGCCGAAAATCCGGTCGATGAGGAATACCAGCCATTGAGTACCTACTTTCCAGATGAAGAAGTAAACACCGTAGAAGTGGTCTCAGAGGACGCTCATGTTTGGAAGATGTTCTTTGATGGAGCCGTGAATGCCAAAGGTGTAGGGATTGGGGCAATTTTGATTTCGCCTTCTGGTCAGCATTACCCCGCCACAGCCAGACTGCGTTTCTTTTGCACAAACAATACAGCTGAGTATGAAGTCTGCATCATGGGCATGCATATGGCAATCGATCAGGATGTCGGGGATTTACTGATTATGGGAGATTCCGACCTGATTATCCGGCAAGTCCAAGGCGAATGGGAAACTCGGGATGTCAAACTTATCCCTTACCGACAGCATGTGGAGGACCTCGGCAAGTGTTTTACATCAATAGAGTTCAGGTATATCCCGAGGTGTCACAATGAACTGGCGGACGCACTTGCTACTCTGGCTTCAATGCTACCCTACCCGGGCAACGCCCACGTCGATCCTTTGGAAATCCAAATCAGGGAAAGACACGGTTACTGCAATGTAATCGAGGCGGGATCAAATACGCAGCCTTGGTACCATGACATCAAGAGGTTCTTGAAAACGCAAGAATACCCCGAGCATGCTACTGGAGATCAAAGGAGGACCGTTAGGCGACATGCAAGTGGTTTCTTTCTGAGCGGTGAATTGTTGTACAAGAGAACCCCGGACCTCAACCTATTAAGATGTGTCGACGCCGAGGAGGCGAGGAAGATCATGCACGAAGTACACCGCAGGTGTGTGCGGACCTCACATGAACGGGTATGTCTTAGCGAAGAAAATCCTTCGAGCAGGTTATTACTGGATAACCATGGAAAAGGATTGCTTTAGCTTCGTTCGGAAGTGTCATCAGTGTCAGGTGCACGGTGATCTGATTCATGCACCTCCCACAGAACTGCATCCCATGTCTGCGCCTTGGCCATTTGTCGCCTGGGGCATGGACGTCATTGGACCAATCGAACCAAAGGCTTCGAATGGACACAGGTTTATACTGGTTGCCATAGACTACTTCACAAAATGGGTAGAGGCTGTCACTCTCAAGTCGGTCACTAAAAAAGCTGTAGTGGATTTTGTACACTCAAATCTTATCTGTCGTTTCGGTATTCCTGCGACTATCATTACAGATAACGCAGCAAACTTGAACAGTCACTTGATGGGAGATGTATGCGAGCAATTCAAAATAACGCATAGGAATTCTACTCCTTATCGGCCAAAGGCCAATGGCGCTGTAGAAGCGGCAAACAAAAACATCAAGAAGATTTTGAGGAAAACGATCCAGAATTCCCGACAGTGGCATGAGCAGTTACCATTTGCATTATTGGGGTATCGCACTACGGTACGCACGTCAGTAGGAGCAACTCCTTATCTTTTGGTTTATGGGACCGAGGCTGTGATACCAGCGGAAGTAGAAATCCCTTCGCTTCGAACCATTGTTGAAGCAGAAATCGAGGACAGCGAATGTGTTAAGACTCGATTGGAGCAGTTGACTTTGATTGATGAGAAACGAATGGCCGCGGTTTGTCACGGACAGTTGTACCAACGAAGAATGGCCCGTGCTTACAACAAGAAAGTCAGACCTAGGAATTTCGAAGTAGGTCAACTGGTACTGAGGCGCATTCTGCCCCATCACCAGGAAGCAAAAGGGAAATTTGCTCCAAACTGGAAGGGCCCATACATCATCAGGAAGATATTTCCAAGAGGAGCATTGTACCTAGGTGACATTGAAGGAAATGATCCCGAAACAGCAGTGAATGCGGACGCAGTAAAAAGATACTATGTCTGAGTGACGCCCCAGCGATCCTGACACATTTGAAATGCTGAAGGTTTTATTCCCACTATCAACTCTCTACAAGCCTTTGAGCCGGTTACAAAAAAAAAAGCAGAAAAAAAAGAAAAAAAAAAGCAAAACAAACAAAAATAAACAAAACAAAACATTGATTGAGGCCTGAACTATGTTTGACTTGATTCCGAAAGGATACGTAGGCAGCCTCTCCCTGAGGTTCAGTCACACCAACAATAAAATCCCATTCACCCTGAAATTGAAACCGGGGCACGTCGAGCAGTTTAGAAGTTAGTATCATCTACCTCTCTTTACCAAGCACAAGCCTTCAAATCAATTACCAAAGATAGTGGGAAACCAATAAGCGTCACAAATGGAGACCAGCACACTTTGAATTGAGAGAGATAAAATGAGAGAGTCTCGTCGGTGAAAACCTTCGGGCACCACGAGGCGACGGGAGTAGAGAAACCAAGATGAGAGAGCTTGTTTAGTAAAAACTCACAAAGAGTGCTATCAAGCGATGACAGGAAGAGAAATGAGAGAGGTCAGCCGGCGAAAACCCGCAAAGGGCGCTGTTGGCCGAAAAGAGTGACTCCACCCAAGGAGGTTCCGACAAAGTTCCACCGGTTTGGAATCACAGATCCGTCTTGGTTCAGGGAAACGCAAGCTCATGGAAAGTCAGGCGTCCAGTCCAAAGAGCATGTCATGTCATTTAAAGCCAGCATTATCTTCCTCAGATAAGTCTTTCTCGTCCCGAAGGGGACACTCCTTTTCTGAAATTCGTTTTATCTTTTCTTTGTTTTTCTTCGAATCTCTTTCATGTTTAAACCCAAGTTCTAGATGTACCGGAAAGGACAGGTGGTAGGTTTGTTTTCACGGAGTTCCGTTTCATGAAGGAAAACACCCCGTTTCGTTGGTACGTCTGTCCAAATTTGATGAATCATGATGTTTGATGGCGTTCGAAGTAAAGAGGAAAAAAAAAGAAGAAATTTCCCCCAGCAAGTCCGCCTTCGGGCGAATCCCCACAGAGTCTCCCCTTGTACAATCCCCCACAGAGTTTCCCCAATAAAAAAAAAAATCCCCGTTGGAATTTCCCCAGCGAGTCCCTTTGTAAAAATTCCCCAACCAGTTTACCCCAACAAATCCTAGAAAGTCCGCTTTGAAACAAATCCCCAACATGCCCCATTGTACGAAAATCCACACAAAGAATCCACTTTGTAAATATTCCCCCACAGAGCTTCCTTTTGTACAAATCCCCACAGATACCTCCAATAAATCCCCGTTGAGAATCTTCAAGCAAGACGGGACACAAAAAAAAAAGGAAAAAAAAGGGGAGCCTTACGAGGCAAATCATCACAGAATCTGGAAATACAAGCCTGAGCAGTCTAAAGGGTTTCACCATTTGAAGCAAGTCAATGGCAGGACTTCACAACAGAAATAAAGACGCAACAAAGCAACTGGGAACGATCAAGGTCACCGAACCGACTGTCAGTTCCGAACTAACAATTGTTTTTTTGTCTGAAAAGTTGAAACAGGTATAATCCAAGACAACCGTGCAAGAAGCAGGTGTCGCCCAAAGAAGAAGGTACACGGGTACAAGAAATACTTTGGCAATGATGAATTCACTCGAAAGGTAAGTTCCCACGAAACTCCCTTTTATCTTCTACTAAAACAAGAAAATTCAAAAAAAAGAGGTCGTTTAGTATTCTCGAACTTTGTCCCCAGCCAGCCAGCATTAGGGTTTTAAACCCTAAACTGAGCTTTTCCATGCAGTCAGCATTAGGGTTTTAAACCCTAAACTGACCTTTTTCCTTTAATCAACATTAGGGTTTTAAACCCTAACTGAACTTTTTTCCATTCAGCCAGCATTAGGGTTTTAAACCCTAAACTGAGCTTTTTCATGCAATCAGCATTAGGGTTTTAAACCCTAAACTGAATTTTTCCTTTAGTCAGCATTAGGGTTTTAAACCCTAAACTGAATTTTTTACCTTTCAGCCAGCATTAGGGTTTTAAACCCTAAACTGAGCTTTTCCATGCAATCAGCATTAGGGTTTTAAACCCTAAACTGAATTTTTCCTTTAGTCAGCATTAGAGTTTTAAAACCTAAACTGAACTTTTTTTCATTCAGCCAGCATTAGGGTTTTAAACCCTAAACTGAGCTTTTCCATGCAATCAGCATTAGGGTTTTAAACCCTAAACTGGACTTTTTTCCATTCAGCCAGCATTAGGGTTTTAAACCCTAAACTGAGCTTTTTCATGCAATCAGCATTAGGGTTTTAAACCCTAAACTGAATTTTTCCTTTAGTCAGCATTAGGGTTTTAAACCCTAAACTGAACTTTTTCCTTTCAGCCAGCATTAGGGTTTTAAACCCTAAACTGAGCTTTTCCATGCAATCAACATTAGGGTTTTAAACCCTAAACTGAATTTTTCCTTTAGTCAGCATTAGGGTTTTAAACCCTAAACTGAACTTTTTTCATTCAGCCAGCATTAGGGTTTTAAACCCTAAACTGAGCTTTTCCATGCAATCAGCATTAGGGTTTTAAACCCTAAACTGGACTTTTTTCCATTCAGCCAGCATTAGGGTTTTAAACCCTAAACTGAGCTTTTTCATGCAATCAGCATTAGGGTTTTAAACCCTAAACTGAATTTTTCCTTTAATCAGCATTAGGGTTTTAAACCCTAAACTGACCCTTTTCCTTTAATCAGCATTAGGGTTTTAAACCCTAAACTGAACTTTTCCATTCAGCCAGCATTAGGGTTTTAAACCCTAAACTGAGCTTTTCCATGCCATCAACATTAGGGTTTTAAACCCTAAACTGAACTTTTTTCCTTTAGTCAGCATTAGGGTTTTAAACCCTAAACTGAACTTTTCCTTTAGTCAGCATTAGGGCCCCAACCCTAAACTGAACTTTTCCCCAGTTGGTCAGTATTAGAGTTTCAACTCTAAAACTGAACTTCTCCCTAGCTAGTCGGTATTAGGGCTCCAACCCTGAATTAAGCATTCATATCTTCTTTCATCAATTGTATGAACTTCTTGGCGAATAATTCACGAAATTTTCCTAGTGAAACTGGGGCAAAAAATTTCGTTCGTTTGTTTTTCCCGCAGGTCTAACCTCGAGCCACACGGATCGAAATGACCCACGAGATGAGTCTCAACTCAGAATCTAAGAAGAAAAAGACAAAAAGAAGATGTCCCAAGATATTCGGAAAGGCGAGAGGCGGATCGTTCAAAGGTTTGATCAAGGTCCCGAGTTCTACCAACCCCGTCCTATTCAGTATCGCAGAAATAAATAGGCGCCTACAACTTGCAAGCATCAAGATTCAGATCGGAGTCTACAAGCAGAATCAGCTAAGACCCAAGATCAAGTCGCAAAAGAATCATAGATAGGAATCTTGTAACTAGCAGTTGACATGCATATAAGTGTTTAGTTCAGTTTCAATTTTTCTTTGGTTGTAATAAGGCGGTCAGTAAAGCAGCGGTGACAACAGCAACAACAGTAACAACAAGCATCGCAGTCCCATGGTAGTCCCAGCTACCAAAACTTCCCGAACTACATTGATCTGATTCCTGTTTAGCCCAGGATATGTAGGAAAACTTTGGAGCAAAGGTTCGGTCAAATCTTTCAAAAAATGCTTCACACGGAGTAGTCCATAGGCAAAAATCGCTTATATCTGCTCACTTTATCTTTGCACGAAAACCCTTCGTGTTTCCGAACAAAGAGGGGCAGCTGTGAGCACGTGATTTTTGTCTTACGCGACAATCGCTCCGAAAGAAATAAAAAATAATAACAAATGGTCCTGTTGTACAATTTTTGGATTTTACATGGCACTTTGTTAATTATTTATGATATTTTTGCCCATTTTATCTTATCAAAACAAAATACAAAAAATGTATGTGTCATGCGTAATTGGAACCGTAATCCGGTTGTTAAATAAGAAAACCATAAATAGGCATCTTTGTCCGTGATTTTTGTTTTGATTTTTACCTGCTTCAAATATTTTAATATGTGTGTGCAAATAATTGTATTAAGTGTCTATTTAATTTTATTTCTGATTTACTTAGGTTTTGTTTTAAAATAAAATATAATAATAAAAAATAAATAATAATAAAAGAGAGTGCAAAATTGGGTTGAAAATCAGTTGGGCTTATTTTCAGTTTTAATTCAAGGCCCAAAATTCAAATCCAAAACCCCTGTGTGACCCGGTCCAGACCAGCCTACTCCAAAAGCATTCAAACGACACCGTTTTAACCTGATCTAATCTGGGCCGTTGATCTCAGATTGATCAACGGCCTAGATCACATTCCCATACCCATGAACTAACCCGACCCGTCTTACCCAAACCAACCCCCAAACCCTGAATGAGAAACGACACCGTTTCCTCATCAGATGAAAGATCTGAGCCTTCCATTTCGCCTCATCCAACGGCTGAGATCAACCCCACCCATCTCATATATAAGTTTCCAACCATACCCTGCCCCCCTATCCAATACCCCAGCCTTCGTCCTCATCCCCTTCCCCACGAAACCCTAGCCGCCCCCTTATTCCTCGCCATTAATCCCGGCGGCATGAACGCCGATGACCTTCACCTTAACACCCTAGGACCACCTTGACACCCTGAACATAAATCTGTTGACCGTTTAGGTCGAATCATCCTCTAGGTTCTCGAATCTTCGAATGAAGATTCGAGCAAAAAACCCGATCCACACCGATGCACCCCAGTTTCGTACCAGATAGTCCCCAGACCCCCCTCGTGACCAAACCATGCTTGGTTTGGTCCGAATCTAACCATGGAAGCCCAAATCCCAAATCTACCATCCACGAACCCTAGAAACCCCAAGCCTGGTCTGTGCCTGCTCAAGCCGAGAGATTAGGGTCTAATGGACCTTAATCGAAGTGTTTCTCATCTAAGAAACACTTCGATTAGAGTCCGTTCAACCTTAAAAGGGTCTGTTCAAACACAATGCTGATTTTTTGTTTCTTCTTTCAAAGCTTCTAAGGTAAGTTTGTTTTCTCCTTGTTATTCAGTACGTGTGTGGTTTCAAGGTCTGTTCATATTTTGTGTAATTTGTTTCGAATTTTATCAACTGTGTCCTGTCCACTTTGCCTGAACCTCGGTGTTTTTAAGTCCTTCTTCTATTTGTTCTGATAATGTGTATATATGTATGTGTTGTGCAATTAGCTGAATTTCAAATTTGAACTGATTAACTGATTCCTTGAGTAACAATTCTGCTTAGTCAGTACAATTCAAATCATGTGCTTGATACTGTTAAATGTCTGATTTTGGCTACAATTGTACATGTTATGTTTGATATAGTCGAGTCGACATGTGTCGTCAATTAGTTTCAGCTGTCTGAACAATAACAAATTGACTTGTTTTTGCTAAGCATTGCCTGAATCGATTAGGAACTGAGTTTAGTTACTTATAATTGCTAATTTGATTTCAGAGGTGTAGGCTGCAATTGTAATCTGAATTGATGGCATGTGCACTTGTGCACAACATGTGCATAAAGGCCCTGTTTGAATTAAAATAGTTTTATATTCTGCTGCCCATACTCTACTTTAGTTTCAGAAATAATAAACATTACTCAAAAGTGAGTCTGCCAGTGAATATCATGGGAGTTTGTTTTTATTTTAATTGTTAAGTGGAAACTGAAAAGAAAGGCAGCACATGGGAGGGTACTGTGATTGTCTAACAGGCTGTTAAAGGGCAGATTTTAGGCTTATAAAGGAAATAAGAGGGGCTGGGCAGGGAGGGGGGATAGACAGGCATACAAACTTGGGAGGACAGATATAGACAGATAGACACACACAGACAGAGAGAGATTGGGAGGGAACTGGATTGATTTTGAAAACAAATTTTGAAAGAAGAAAAGGCAGGCAGATTTTTAGGCTTAAAACTCAGGTTTCTGGATATTAGATTGGATAATATACACACACACAGACAGAAATAGATAGAGAGAGGCATAACACAGAAAAGAGGAACTGCATTTTTATCTTTGTCTTGATTCTCACGGGTCTGGATTTGCCTGTCCCATATCGATTTTCTTCTGAGTCCTGTTTGAGATTACTAGTTGTGTGTAGCATCAGTTCATTTCGGGATCTATTCTGCCTAAATCCTGTTTCCATACCACTGGGAAATTTTCTTCATTCTGCCATTTCTCCATTGGCTTTAAACTACATCTTGCACTGGGATTTTGTTCTATTGGTTACCTGCTGTTACTGCATTCTGCTGACTCCTCTTCTTTATTCAATTGTAACACACTTCCAGGTACACAATTTCTGAAACCATATGTTGTTGAAAGTTTGAAGTTGGAAGCAGAAATAAAGGAACAAATGGCTGTTTACTGCATAGTACTTGTGTTCAAATAGGTCGAATGTTAGTTTAGCCTGTATTTGTTTAAATTCAAACTGCAAATACTCTGTATGAAATAACATACATTCTGATTTGAGATGAACTATTAGATAGTATTTGTTTGTTACATCAGATGTGTTTTAATGCACCCAACCATCAGGTCTTGTTTTAGTTACGACATTATAACATAGAATCGTAGCAAGCGTCTGTACGTGTTTTGTTTAGATCTCTAAACTGTTAAACCTGTCATATTTGGTTCCATTTAATTTCAAGATAATTGTACCCTAAACTAGTTCTCGTGCAGCGTTACGCTAACAGGGTGATGATGCACGCCAATCCTCTTGTTAGATTACTCGTTCCTATATAGGTTCGACATGGGCTTCAATATAGATTCATAGTTTCGAAATAATGCGTTGACTTTTGAGGAAAACTAATAGGCATTTTGAATTCAATTAGTAGTGGTTTTCTTAGTAAATAGCCGATTTCATTTATCTAGCCTAAATGAGTTAATTTTAAAAGTCAAATTCGAGGGTTGTTTAATGTAAATTCGGTACGTGTTATTAGTTTGCTTGCAATCTTGCTTGGCAAATTAACGAAGCTCATTCAGTCCTCAAAAACAAGGCACAAGGTAATTCTTATCTCATAAACAACCAATTAGGTAATCGAACAAAAATTCGGATTCGTTAAACATAGTAGATATTTAGTAGGTAGTTGTTTCAACAAGTAAGTTGGGTCTTTTCTTTTATTTAGAGACCTATTTAACAGAAATGTAGTCACTTTAGGATATCCTTTTTTTAAATAATGAGACGAGCCTCGCCAAATAAAAGATGCAAATTGCGGGGCCCTCTAAATGTATATATTAAAATACTTAGAATTCGGGACAGGCCGTTTAGCGAATTTTACGGCCTTCCCAAAATAACAATACGCTAGTTGCTTTAGGCGCACCTTTAATAATTTAACCTTCTTAAACACGGGTGCACATTGATGTGACCCAAATCCGAATCTCAACGGAGTCAAAATGTGTCGACGACCACGGGTGCATTGATTGTGACGTGGTTCGAGATGCATTTTCACGACGTTGCAATTCTATAAAAATAAATGATAATAATAAAAGCGGTTTAAACTTAATAAAAGCACATAAGTCACAACATGTATTTAAATCAGATATTTAGCCATTATAACAATTTAAGCGACCGTGCTAGAACCACGGGATTCGAGGGTGCCTAACACCTTCCCTCGGGTCAACAGAATTCCTTACTTAGAATTTCTGGTTCGCAGACTTCATTTGGAAAAGTCGAAAATTTCCTCGATTTGGGATTCAAGATAAACCGGTGACTTGGGACACCAAAAGCCAAACCTTTCCCAAGTGGCGACTCTGAATTAAATAAATAATCTCATTTCGAATATTGTCACTTAAATTGGAAAAACTCCCTCGCGCATTTAACCCTTCGGGGCGGGCGCGCAAAAAGGAGGTGTGACAAGTGATCCTTCATCATTTTGGCAAGATTAAAAATTTATCTTTGTTTGACTATTATCTTTAACAAGGTTAAGTGGGTATTCTTTTGCACTAAGCAAATGATTTTTCAATCTTGTTGTTCCATTCTTAGATGAATTAGCAGCATAAGCTTGCTTACAATATCTACACCGTGCTTTACCAACCCCATTTACCTCAAATTTATCAAAATGGTTCCAAACGTCAGATCTAGGTTGCATGGCTTTCCTTTTCTTAGAATCTTGAGTATCAATGGTGTTGGTGTTGCTATCTACCGTAATAGGTAAACTTTCACTTGAACCAGCATCACTTACTCTATTTTCATCTGCCATCTATACAAAATTAAACAAATATAAACACAAATTAAGAGGATGTAGGCATTGATGTCTATTTCAGCACTTTGTAAAACCAATAAAATTTTTGCACTATATGGTTACACAAACACAGTTCTGTTTGTAATGGGAATATCAAGATTAAGAGATAGTCCACCAACATTTGTTTCTGAAGAACTTGAGGAATTGCTTCTTTTAGACCAAAGCAACATTTGATTGTGAATGACAGGTTCTAAAGGCCATTTTTCACGTAAAATTATAATATATAGGATACATGATGTTTTGTCCTACTCGTATCTTAATTTATATTTACGTGATATAATAGAACTTGCAGAAGAAAATTCCTAATTCCATTAGGTTATTGCTTCAAAGGATCCTCAGATTTATTCGTTTCGTACTAAGCAGATCAACTAAAATCTAAGGAATTCCTATAATATCAGCTACAACAGATTCATGTGTATTAACTGAAAGACATTATTTTTATTGTATTCAACAATTTCTGAGGAAGAGGATTGTAAAATCAAGAGACCTTAGTCAGAGATTAGTGAGAAAAGCCAAAGAGCTGCTTCAGGGAATAATTCAAAGGAGAATAATTCAGGGAATAATTCAAAGGAGACGTTACTAGCAATTGACTTAAGTTTTCCAAATGAATTTTTGCAGGCTAGAAGGGAGAAAATCAGTAAGAAGATGAAATATTTACAAGATTTAGTCCCAGGTTGCAATAAAGTGACTGGCAAAGCCGGAATGCTAGATGAAATCATCAATTATGTTCAATCTCTATAGAAACAAGTCGAGTTCCTACAATATCAAAGTTTCACTGGCATAACAACAGATTTGTAATCACTCAGAGTCTAGAAAGTAGAAACATACCTTTGAAAATTGAAACTATCGCAAGTTCGCAACAACAACGTCTTTGTTTGCCTGGAATTTGTGAGGAGTGAGGAATCGGAGCTCGGAAGTCGGAAATCGCCAAATTACCTAATCAACTGTACTGCGTGCTAAATTGCTAATGGCCTAACCAACTAACCTAATGAGTAATGCCCTAATCTTTAGAGTGGGCTTGGGCAGTTGGGCTGGGAATTAAATCAAAAAAGGTTTGGGCTTGGGCGCTAGGGTTGGGGCTGGGCAGTAAGAAATTAGAAAATGTCTTTAAAAATTCTGTATTTTGGTATACCGAAATTTCAAAATTCTAATACCGAAGACCGTACAGAAATACCAAAATTGCAATACCGAATTAGATCGAAATACCAAAAAAACCAAAACCGAAATACCGAATTAATTCGGTCCGGTTCGGAATTTGTCTTTTCGGATTTTATGCCCACACCTACCGTCACGGCAACCACTTTGTGCGACACTGACATGCCTGAGACGAATGATTATATTCAGGAGCCCGCTGAGACCATGGTAAGTCATTTTAATTTTTTTTGTAGCTAACACGCACATTACTAATATATATTTCATATACTAAAATATCTTATTATTCTGTAGGTTATTGCTGGACTAACGACCCCTTCTACCGAGCCTTCCAGCCTTACTAACAATCATGTTGCAGCGCATCCTCCGATAAAGAAGCGACGTGATGATGATGATCCTCATAGTTTAGCCGGGATGGGATGTGCCTCGGGCCAGCGGCTGCTTTAAAGCATAAAGGCTGTGGGACATTGATTTTTATTTTATTTTATGAACATATGACATTCAGTAAATACAACAACAACAACATTCCGTAAATAATAGCAACTTTATTTATGGTTTACATTATATGCGCATTATATTTTTATTTCTTAGTTTCTTTGTTATTTTAATACTACAACTGGGCAAAACAAACATAGCAACTTAACACAATTTAAATTTGGTACAATTAATGAAAATACATGACACGGAAAACATAAAGATAAAATACTACACTCAATATATACATGTATTTGTTTAGTCACTATCGCCCATTATTCTCCTCTTCAACCACTTAAATTGCTCTTCCAACCTATTTTTTTCTTCTTCCGCCTCTTTTAGTTTCTCGTTCACTGTCACAAGTTGTGTTGCATCTTAAGATCTGGAGTTCGTATTTACCAGTCATATTCCAAACATATTGCAAATAATGTTTGTAGTATTCTTGATAAATGGGCTCATCATACCATTCTTCAAATCTAAATTGATTTCCGTCCTACAAATGGGGATTATAACACAACACTATTAATTAACATGTGTTATAAAAAATATTAACAAATACTTTTTGCAAAATAATAACTTATAGGTTGTTGACATATCTAGCGTCTACACCCCACATTACCATTTGACCAACATGGCTTCAAAATCGCAAGTTTGCCACAATAACAAATACGTACGTTATTGCGTCTAGACATTTCTTAATACAAGATAAATGCAAAATTAATGGAAAATATTTTCTACTTGATGCAAATAATAACTAAATGCACTAGGCTTTTATAGGCAAGAAAAAACATATAACGTGGTATTTCACCGTGCTATGCTTCGCGTGACAATGATTCTTTAGGACACAATACATCTTTTCTAGAACGATAGCTTTTTCAGGTCGACAAGATAATACACATAACGTGGTATTTAATCGCACTATGCTTCACATGCTAATGATTCTTTACGGTACAATACAGCTTTTCCAGAACGACATCTTTTTCAAGTCGACAAGACAATACACATAACGTGGTATTTAACCGCGCTATGCTTCATGTGCTAATGATTCTTTACGGTACAATACAACTTTTCTAGAATGGCAGCTTTTTCAGCTCCACAAGATAATACACATAACATGGTATTTAACCGCGCTAATGCTTCGCGTGATAATGATTATTTTGGGTATAAGAAAGCTTCTTAATCTGAACCAAGTCATATATATTTCAAAGACCTTTTGAATAAATATTACAACATCCATTAACATTTAACAAGTGGTTCAAAAAGACGCAAAAAGGTGAAGGTAGTTCAACAGATCCCCATGGATCACGTCTTAACACTATCTATCCCTACCTTGAAAAAAATATGCTAGGTTACTACACTAACTTGAGTGATGATAAGTGCAGGGCACATTAATCTCAAAGTTGCAGGGCACATTATTGAGGGCGAAACACATTCTATAAAGCCTGAAGGTATACGAATTTGGGGAGAAAAACTACAATGGGTTCCCCTTTGCTCAAAATGGTGTAGTTACGAAGTACTATATCACTGGCATGGGCTTGTTTTGCCACAAGCACTGTCTGCAGCCTTCCAAGAAGAGCCAGAAGTGATTAGGCATCTGATGAAGGAGATTCTAGAGATGGAACAGGCACTTGATGTTCATCATGCAATGGATGATCTTAACTTCTTGGGAGGAACCGAGGGTGAGTACTAGGATTTATTAGAAAATGACAAATTGCATAGAGACAATGATTATCCTATTTTCCCAATAGTTGTCGAGTGGGAGGGACTACCTAAGTTTCTACCATAGACGTTGGACGTAGGTATCCCATATTGTTGTAGAAATCAAACCAGTGGTCTTCTTGATGATAGGAATGAAATACGAGAAATATGTGTCAACTGGGGCCTAGATTACGATGCCTTCAGTCCCGAAGGGTACGTACACGATGTTGATGAAGAAGTTGAAGACAATCAATGAAATAGTGCCAGACAGCAACGATAATGGCGAATGAAAATTGTTTTTTTTCTTGGGGTGTATGTTAAATTGTTCTACTGAAGTATTAATGCTAAATATTAATAAGACTTAACACCAACAGAAACATAATTTTATTTCATACATTCTGCAAGATGAACATGTACATACACTCATTACAATAAATTACTGGAACAAAAAACTACGAGTATCCTTGATAATTGGGCACATTGGATGAACTTTCACCGGGAGCTGAATTACCATTGCTACCCAAACCAGCCGAAGGACATTTACGATAGTCGTGTCCTGTTTGCAAGCATATATCACATTTACGCGCATAAATGGTATCATCAACATCCATTTGGTTTCGTATACGCGTTCTTTTTTGCACTTGTAGCTTACGCAAATACTCCTTGTTACACACCATTTTAAATGGTTTTGGTGGCCAATAGTGCTCAGCACCTACTGGCTGCAACTGTCCACTATAGGTGTTTAAATATGCAACAACACTATATTCCTTATCAACGTAGCTGATTGCCGCAAAAAATAGATGTTGAAAGCACTTCGTGGCATGTGAGCACGACATGTGGTAGATGGACTATTTCCCACAAGAACATAACCTTCTAGTTTCATTTACGCTGTGTGTATTATTCCTCAGATTTTGATGGATAGTGGTGCTAACTTCAAAAATATTTTGCTTGTTGCAATACTGTAAATATGAATGCCAATGTGCTCGCCTCCTGTATTTCTCAAATCTTTTCATTGGTATTGGCATAAATTCAACACCCTTCTCCATCAATGACGATGCACCTCTATCCCTTTCAACAAACCTCTCCGCTATCTGTTTGAATGGCATCCGCACCATGGCAGTGACAGGCAATCCACGTGCAGACTTTAATAATCTGTTGAAAGATTCTGATACATTTGTAGTCAGAACTCCCTATCTTCCACCACCATCTGCATGCAATGTCCACTTGTCAAGCTCATGTCACATCAAACAACGATAGGCTCCTTCGTCTTCCTGCCTGATTGATTCCATGCGCCTCCTGAATTTACACTCTTGGTGATCAGTTGCAGCCATCCACATTAAATCATGTAAGTCCTTGTTGGGATATGCCTTTTGGAAATTGGCCTTCAGGTGCCTCACACAGTAACGATGGTATGCATACGGTTCCTTCCATGTAGGAAAATGCTGGACAGAACTCAAAATACCACCATGCCGATCAGATATTAGACAAATACCTTAATGTTATCTGGCAACGTGCTCTTTCAAGTGGTTCAAAAATAGCGTCCATGTCTCTTGGCTTTCATTGGAACAAATGGAAAAAGCTAGGGGAAATATACCTCCATTACCATCTACTGCAATGGTGATCAATAACTTAATATCATACTTTCCATAGACATGAGTGTCGTCTATGGATATTACCGATCGGCAATGCAGAAAACCACCAATTGCTGGTTTAAATGCCCAGAACACATATCTAAATATATGTTCTGGTATTCCCGGACTCCGCTCAAGCTTCCATTCAACAACAGTTCCGGTGTTAAAGTGTTGCAATGCCACCATGTATCTGGGTAGATATGCAAATGGCTTATCTCAGTTACCATAAATAATTCAAACGCATGTTTACGCCCGAAAAATGCCTTTCTTTTGGTAATGGTACACCCATATTTCCGGTGGACAGATGTAATACACTCTTTGATCTTGTACCTTATGAAGGCTTCAATGTGTGGAATCAAGATAAGAGAAATCAAGTCAACATCCAAGTTAAAGTGATTCCCACTAAATGTGTCCATTTCACAATTGTGGGTGCCAATGTATTTACCCACAACCCACATATTTGTTTTCTTCTTCTTCGCACGCAAAATCCAATTACAACTCGTAAATCATCTACGGCAAATAACCTTGTATACATCTGGAGATGACTCCCATACCATCATCTCCCGACACTCTTTTACGCTATACATTTTCACCGTCCTGCTTAGGTGCACTTTATCAGGAAAAAGCATGTCCTTTGACAACACTGTTGGTCTAGATTCATCCCACATTGCTATTCGAATTTTGTCAATATCCCTTGTGAGGGCATCCACATCCGGCATACTTGGCAAATGATCAAGGTAGGGAATCTCCGTTGAATGAAACGACATGTGTGACTCATACACTCTTGGTCTAACGGGAGGTGGAGCATGCTCCTTCGTCAAATCAGGTTTAGCATTATCTTTCTCATCATCATCACCCTCGTCAGGGAAGGGTGTGTTATCTCCAGACTCATCGGCATTGTTTTCATAATCATTATTCTCTTCCTAACAGTGTGTGTCTGCCAGATCCCGATTAAATATGTCGTCTTCGGGCAACTGAGTAAGGACAAGACCATCAAGTTGCTCATTTTCGCTGCACAACTAGTAAAATAATGAGTTACTCAAATTGGTCCAAACTTTACATTTGAATTTATATATTCACTTACAAATCATAATGTATTGATATCCCATGATGCACATTATCCTGTTGATGATGACTCCCGGATAGACCGCCATGATCCAACACACCAAAATTAGGCATATTCCAACTGGCTGTTGGTTCATAACTTGTAAAATTCATATCTGGTCGGTACCCCTTGTAAAATATATGAGTGTTAATACAAATTCAATACACAAAAATAAGGCTTCTTATCAGGTGGATTGGGCAGCTATTTACTCTTAACGGTTTGGCTTATCGGTTATCGGCTTTTAAATGTATTAATTCGCTAGCCACCCGATAAGATATCGGGCGGATTGGTATTGGTTAGCTCTTATCGGGCAGTTTAACGGCCTAATTCAATCTATATTGCGTGCATTACAGAGCGCGTACTATCGCAACAAATATACTGAGTGGCAAGATTTACACGTTCCACAAGCAGTTGAATTGTGTGAAGACATACGCTCTCTTCTAGTAGTTCCAAGTTAGCCTGATGGTCAACTAAATGAGTCTCTTTCCTCTTTCACATGATGAATTTGAACTCATTATATGTTAAGAAATTTTAACCAAGGTTGTTGATTATTACTATCATTTTGTGGTCCGCTTTAACGGCAACATTTATTTTCTACCGGAAGGTAAAATTACCATGTTAATAACCGATTTCACTTTTAATTTGGAGGTGATGCTGCCTTTTCTTCTTGCTACTATTATGTATTATTTGCTTATGAATGAAAAGGCACCAGATTAGCGATGACACATATTTGATGATGGTAAGTTAAGCGAAACTTAAGGTCAATTGTAACGCTTGGCTGATTATGATACTGGTGGCGTTTGGATTGGATGCGGAACATAGAGATATGATATCACCGATAGCGTTTGGATTGGATTATATATATATATTCTTAACGGGTTAGCGGATTATCCGTTAAGAAAATTGAATAATCCGCCCCCAAACCGATAAGTCGTTAATGAAAAAATTTCAATCTGTTCCTCGTTCATTAAACCGTTAACCCGATACCAATAAGCCATTAAGCTTCAATTTCTGTTCGGTTTTGAACACACAAAAATATACATCGTAACACAAAGGAAAATTGTACTTTACCACTCGTCTTGTGGATTATGTAAACTAGGGGAGAAATTATTTTCTCGCTCCTCATTCGCCCGTGGAGATAAGTTTAGATCAAGCAAAACTCTTTCAGCCTGAACCTATTCGGCTAAAACTGCTCCAAAATAACCATCCGATGATTGATAGATATCCCTACTTTGTGCAACCTCATTATTGCGAACATCTTTAGCTTTGACGTACATTTCCAATAGTTTCATTACAATAAATTTCCGGCATTCATCCGGAGTCCTCAAAAAATCTCTCAGAGTTTCATCGTCTTTGATGTTAAACTCACCATAACAAGCAACCCCTTGCGGAGTCACAAAACATGGATATCTTTCGGTTACTTTAATATTCACCGAACGTTGCTCACACTTATTTTTTTACATAACAACGATACCAATGTATCGTACTCCATTGTAAGTGGCAACTTAACATGACACTATGGAGATAAACTATAGCTTACTGAGTTATTAGTCACCACAACCTCACCCTCCCCCCTCTCAATATAATGAAACCTTAATCCTTCGCTCTTCAGACATTATGGCAAAATGCAAAATAACTAAACAAAGAAATATTTCAGAAGACTTGAAAATATTTATGAATGAATTTTTACAAAATCCTTCACCTTCCGGAGGTTCAATTATTTGAGGTATAGCGTCTTAGCGTAAGGCGCTATACCCAGTTGAATTATTGTTATGTCAGTTAAGCCCAGAAGAATTATTTGTGGGCCCAAATAATATATATAGCGTCTTAATAAAGAACGTTATATGTATACCATCTTTTAAAAGAGCGTTATACTTAACTGGGCAAATGGCCGTTAAGGTATAGCATCTTTTTAAAAGACGTTATATATAAATTGGTCACCATATTTTTTTTCTACACATTTCGTTTTTGAATCCAAAAGAACCACATTTTGGTTCCGGACTCTTCATTCATCGGGATTTCTTTCCCTTTTGTTTTAGCTTGGTGTAACGTTTCGCCATCTGTTTAGAGTAGAGATTCTGTTTTTATCAAGGCAGTAACAAGAGATGGAATACAATCATATGTATCTTGATTAAAAGAATTTATTAAAGTCTTATTCACTAACGGTACAGATTTAAAAGAATATGGCATTACCTCTCTTCTATGTACCACCCTAAAAGATAAAAATAATAGTTAGGTCATCATCGTCAAACTAAATCTCAAGTCATGTTCTAGTTGGGCCCCCTTTTTTTTATAATTATTTTCAAATTATGATATCTTGAGGACATATCTGATTATCAAGCAATTGTCCTTAAATCTGAACATTGAATAATGAAGATTGTTTTCTTAGCGACTGACTGTGTATAATTTATCTTTATTTGGTTGTCCTAGTGTGATTCAATGTGTGCTTGATAGTCTCGCTACTATGCTATGATATGATAGCACATGTCAGTTCTTTAATTTGATATGGTTTCCGATATGCAAGACCCTCGGACCCCAACTCTCGGGTTGACATGCGACAATTTGGTGAATAAGAACGCTTTTTAGAAAGAAACGAGACAATGATAAGAGACACTTCTAATCAAATTCTAATTCTCGTGGTCCTACCTTAACATGCATTATTAGTCTTAGCATTCAATCAGTTTCCCTCCCAACTAATGAAGGAAAACTATTGAGGGCAGCAAACGAACCACGAAAGACGATTAGTTGCAAAATAACTAAAAATAAAGTAAACTAGCTAACTAATCATCGTGCATCTAGCGTGTTAAAGGTGGACAGAAAACCAAGAGTCAAGCCTTCGCGAAACGTGAACTGACACTCATTTAGCTTTAAGTACGCGAGAACGATATTCTCCCAGTGCCCAAATTGGGAAAATGTTCCTATATGCAGAATAGGATATCATGCAATTCCTGTTGAAGACCCCGCTGATATCCTGAGAAATATAAAGACAGTCGATAAGTAAACAAATTATCCAGCCACATATATTATTAGAGAGAAACAAAAAGTAGTAAGCGTGGCAATCATAGTGACTATAATGGTGGGACATTTATCCTTCAAATAAGATCATTAAGTTCCACATGCGGCAAGTATGACGAAGCACCTACATATAAAATTGAGATGTGAAAACAGCTCCACTACCAGTTTATCAAGTTTTATTACCTCAGAAATGTAATTTAGTAGTGCACTTCGAATAATTAAAAGAAAATATAATATATCACATTCAAGTTTCAATCTGTATAGAGGCCTGCCTTTTTAGTAGAAAGGACACCAAAGTTGTCATACGCAGAGAAAACCATAAAGCAGAGGAAAACATATTGGACCCCTAAAATCATGAAACAATGTAACGCCCCTTGTTTATCCAACACTGGATAATACATTTGAAAGGTACTAAGGGATGACCATGCGACTAGTGCAAATATTATCCTACATTAACACTAAACCAAAATGCCATCTTCTTACCCCAACCATTGTACTTGAGTAGACTTCTTTGACCTTTTTTTAAATAACTGATGAACTCTTGAGGGCCAGTGTGGCACGCAGTTTGAAACTCAATAGATAATGAGCCCGCCTTTTTACCCATCTCCGTTGAAATAAAAGACTTTTGTCTGCAGCGGGCTTTTTAAACAAGACGATTAGAAATATGAATATTTTGACCTTATTTACTGAACCAGCCTCCACTAGTTCTTTCTCCCATAGCCAGGTACTCTTATAAGCTAACTCTCCCACGAAAGATACCCAACACTTAACCAGATTCTCTTGAACAATGTAGTTTATATTTACATACTTCCTCTCCCAAAACTGTATGCAGCTCTGAAGTCAATTTAAGCCCCAAACTCCGCCCAAGAGGCACAGCCAATTAAACCAAATCAAAACTCTGAGGCAAGCGCTTACGCAACCTTTTAACTTGCAAGTCAAAAAGTAAAAGGAGGGTACGCTGTTTTCAATAATAGCAACCAGGCACTTGTTCGCATACAGTACAAACATTTTTAAGCTACAGGGACTGGAAGCTGCAGAATTACCTGCTGAGGAAAATCTCCATTTTCTAGCTGAGCATTTATTAATACTTTTGCTGCATGGTGTAATGGCATGGGATTTCTCTCAGCCTGCAATTGTTTAAAGGGAAAAAAAGTAAACTTCAGCGAAAGAGGTGCCATTTGATTTATAGTTTCGCATCTCAGTAATTTATAAGGATGTGTTTGTGCAGAAAGGGATGACAACCCTCAATTATAATCACTAAGCAGAAGACTCCAACATTTTCAAAGATGTACAAAAATATTCAGCTGAAAGGTGTATGCAGATCCAACAATTTGGGATGTATTGATAACACAAACATTCTGCTTGAACATTTCTCTGTCTCAGTATCTCAAATTAGGACCAACCATGTAAATCAACTTACTTGGAAATGCCAAATGCTTCATAAAGTTCTTTCAATATATCTTGTTAAAAAGAGCAATTTAAAAGTAAAGAAAAGTCAAGAGCAGAAGAAATATGTCCCCAGAAGCAAGGAGTATGCCCGCGTGTTTCAACGAGAACACCCTAAAGCACACCATTGAAGACTTAAGAAATAACAGTTCACTATTGATCCCAAAGCCCCCACCCCACCCCCCCAACACACACACACACAAACACCTTCCCTTCTCCCCCATAAAGAGAGGGAGAAGAGAGATGGGCAAAATATCAAGCATAATTCAGAGGAATGCCAATATTAGTAGTGGGGAAAGCGTTTGGAAAAAATCGACTGAACCAAACCAACAATTATAGAAATCATTTGGTTAGTTTTGGTCTTACAAAAATGGGAAACTGCCAAAATTTGGTTTGATGTTGGTTTTAAAAATTAAATATCGCAGAAGACTAAAACAAACTGATTGTTATATGTTCCAATGGAATTTCTTAACTTCATTCGATAGTGTATTTATGTTTCACTTTCTTCTCTAAAGTATTTACTGTTGAGAAAAATTTAGTCTCTGGGGTTTCTTTTACTAGAATATTCTGTGGTTGAAGGTATTGTATCTTATACATGTTATAATTGTCATCTTAGTGTAGGTTTATCTGTTTCTACTTATTTTCTTCTATTTCCCCCGTTAAATATTACTACTGATTTTTTAACCAAAATGTTGTTTAAAGAAGAAAACTTTCTAAGACCAGAAAACTGAACCAAAATCAGGAATTATTCATCTTTAACACTCTCGTTTTGGTTTTTGTCATTAGTTTTTGAAAGACTGTTAAAGATGTCTTTTAAAACATGAAAGCAGGATGACCCAGACCATGCAGTGACCATTTTAAACATGAAAGCAGGATGACCCAGACCATGCAGACCACTAATCAATATGTCTCAAGTCATTGGAAGTCTCAGTCACCATTGGGATCCAGTCAGTTTTCTGAGGATATAAATTAGAAAATCACAGCTTGGTCCCTCCATCTTTTAATTTTCATCCATGAAGGTGCATAGAAATATTCATGAGGTCTTCATCTCCCTCCAGAAAATTTCACAGGGCATTGGCAGAAGAAAGCAACAACTTAAGGTTTCAAACTGCTCATTTCATTTCCTCCTTGGATTTCAAAATGAAAAATATCTATTTGTTTGTTAGCTTTAAGTGAATATATTATTTTAACTATTCAATGTTACTTATAAGTTCTCACAATCATGTTTAGGTCAAAAACTTTATTAGTACCTGCCCAGCAGCAATTAGAGTCAGCATAGCCCATGATGTATTTACAACATGATATCTGTTGCCTTCAAGATTTGTATACACCTATTTGGAAGAGAAGGAAAAGAGAAGAGAAAAATGAATGGTAAGTTAATGGATATATAAGAGAATAAAAGGCAAAGATAACTCTCCCTACTACATCTTATAGGAGATATGACAAGCACCTTGATGGTATGAAAAATTACTTGGCTATTTATGTCATATTGGTCTGTTTGCAAAAGTTTTGTCACTGCATCATAAATATGAAATCAGTAAGACAATACTCCTACCCCAAGATTTCGTTCATTATTTTGTATGAATTTCCAACATACAGGTCCCTAGATCGGAGCACTCTGCCTGATTCCATGTAGGGGCAGATGTGAGTACTGCTAAATAAAAAGTGAGTCTAAGGGGCAATTTTTTTCATGTGGCCACAAAAGGTTTGGACTTAAATAAATAAAAGCATTATGGATTGAATAGTTCTACGGATAGCGGATTGCTTGTGAAGGATAATGGATGGGTTTGTAGTGCTCGTGTCAAAATTTGGTTTAGAACGGAATAAAGGTGCGAATAACTCTTCCTTCACTTAAATAAATGAATGACCTATAAGGCCATAACAATTAACTAATATTACAATCAACGTATATCAACAAGTAGATTGTTCTTCAAATACATTTATGAAACCAATATATGAATGTTTTGTCGTAAAATTTATTAATTCAGTAAGAAAAAAGAATTTGAAGAAAGGTTAAGTATTCAGGGAAGAAAAATTATGGAGAAATATGAAACAGATCTAATTAACAATAGGTGTAAGAGGCAATGGAGCGGAGAGAGATTTAAGGGACTGGAAAGAACCCCTAATAGCATTGTGTTTGGGGGGGGGGGGATAGTATTGCAGTTGCCTTCCCAATTCCAGTCATAAATAGCTGAAACAACCTAAAACTTTGATATTATGTTATCCAAACACATCTCACACCAAAATACACAAAGACCAATCAGTTTGGATATTCAAATACATTGCCAATTCTTATCCCACACCAAAGTCCACAAATTAAAAGACCACTTAGATGTTTCGAACATAAAACTTGATGAGGGACAAGTTCAGTTTTTACTATGCACAGAAAAAATTATAAGATATGCAAGGAACCAGAATAAGAAGTAAATGAAATGAAATGAGATGAAAGTACCTTGTTTTGACAAGACAGGTAACTCTCCCCCCAGCCACCAGATGAGATTTGTTTGGACAACAAAAAGTCACAAGCCTTACGGATGCTGGAAGAATTAGTGTAGTTCCTTCCTGCAGCTAGTAAGCCAAGCACCCCAAACCAAGTGCCATAGGTGAAGCAAACTGCCCAAGAGCCATACCTAAGAAGGAAATTCAGACGCTAAATATAATTCTTATGGTTTCAGGAGAAAACTATGGACATGAACCAAGTATGGACTGTTTCAATGTACAAGGATACAATATGCCCTCGCAGTTCTACTGCATGTTGAGGAAACGGGGATAACAAGAACTAACCAGGAGCCATCTGCTTCTTGAATCTTTTCAATGAAGGCAGCAGCTTTAGCAATGCAGCGTTCCACTTCTTCTTTGCGATGACCAGGGTATAATTTCTTAAATGCTGTTAAAGCTTGAATTGCAGCTGAGGAACACTCTACATAACTGTATAGTGACAAAGCTGTGTGGTTAACAGGAATCTACAAATGTATTTGTACTCATACATATACTGATATACAAGAAACAAGTTAGACATAAATGCAGATGACTTACGGGTAATCAATAACAATATCTCCAAAAGTCTCAGCAGGATTGATTATCTGAACAGGGAAAAATAATTTCAAATCAACAAAGGATTCAAATACTTGCATAATGCACGTGCAATAAGCAGCAACCCAACATCCATGTAGCATCATGTCAATAAGATTAAACATGGAATGAACGCTTGTGCAAGAACTATTTTAATGATTTTCGCACATTCTCTAAAACATCAGCCCCAAAACTTCTTCAGTAAGGACAAAGGAGAAAAGAAAACGACAAGAGGTTAAGAATGCCATTGTGGGAAAACTAGTCATCTTCCTATTACCCTTTATCTGCTGCTCTTTAATTTTCCCCTTGCAATACTGGTTAAGTTTATTATGGTATATATACTCTCTGGCCAATTTGCTTTTTAGCAACCATTAGATACTTTTACTAGCATTTACAGCACTATCCCCTAGGTGCTAAAAGATAATGTTACAACACCAGGCAAATCTTTTGAAAGCTTATCCGCTGGCCTAACTGTCAACTGTACTAATGGCAAAATTCTAAATTAAAGTGCATAATTTGAACTTGTTACAAGCAACCTCATCTTGATAAGAAGTCTTCAATAAACACTATTATTGCATTTTAAAAAAATAAAATAAAAAAAGCACACAAGTATATAGTGTGAAGGAAAAGTATGGGATAAACCAGCAAGCAAGCAAACACAAGGCAGAGTAAAGAAAAGCTCCGAGAAAATGAGAATAATAAGACCCATTCACAGTGTTCTTTCAACCCTACTTGGAGGGAACAAGATTCGGGCAACCTGGATGAGGGAAACTAATACTCCTTTTCATTACTCAAACTATATTTTTTTACAAATAAAATATTCTTTTAAATTTATTTTGGTTGAGAAAAGGTGACTTTTACTTATGTTTTAAGAATTTTTTAAGATTTTAAAGTAATTTTTCAATTTAATTTCAAATGGGGATGCATTTTTCTTTTTCCTTTGGATTCTTTTCTGCATGTTACCTAGAGGAGAAAGGGGGTATCCATTTTTAAGCATAAGCTACCACCCTTGAGAAGACACAGCAAGAGAATTCAAATGTCTTGTGAAATATTATTTTCAACAAAAAGTGATTACAGAGGTAAAATCCTAAATACAAAGGTATTAACATGCGTAAACAGCATAACTTTTTGATAAAGTTGAAATTAAAATTTACTGACAGCAACATTTCAAGACAAATACTCTTTTCGAGAGTTAGCTGGCAGAGTTCCAAGCACAAAAGAAGGCGGAAAAAGAGGTAATGTGTATTTCTCATCTTTGCCAAGAAAGAGAAATTGTCTTTTTACACGACAAAGAAATTATCATCAATATTTTAAGATAACCAAAGCATCGTTGAATTCTCCAAAGAGTTTGAAATGTCTTGGCATATTAACTGATGATAAAAAGGTAAGTGACCCCATGGAGGGCAGCATTGAAGGAACTTCCTAATGTGGGCTAAAGAGTCAGAATTTACAAGATACCTTTAATGTGCAAATAAAGCTGGCCGGGCCGCAAACAGGCCAAACGAGCCGGTCTTCTGAGCCGCGGTCCCAGGCTAAACATGCTTTTTGGAGGAACCGGCCCGGGACCAGGCCCACTAGTTCATGTCCCTAGCTAAATGGGCCGGGCCCGCGGTCCAAACGGGCTAAATGGACCCAACGGCTATAAAAAAATTTAGGCTATTTTTTAAACAATTTTTCAGATTATGGCCGTTGGTCCAACGGTTAATTTTCAAAAATAGTTGTTGGGCAAAATGGTCTTTTCCAATTTGAATATTTAAAATTCTCATACCATCACCCACAATTAAATGGTAAATATGACAAATACATCTAACATGAAAAATGTTACTAAATGCAGGATTTAGCGTAGTGGTAAGCAAGTGTATAGCATTTGTGTTATTAGTAGCATTATCCATCGAAACCGACATTATTTTATCACTAATGCAAAAATATCGGCAAATACTCGTAACTGCGCTAGCAATAAACTGCATGTGTGACGTGATGCAATTATTCTAGCAATTATGCGGTTTTGTATTATCCAATCCTCATTAATCCAATGACACGTAACAGTAAGGTAATCACAGTCGTTGTTAATTCTACGAATATCAGTTGTAATAGCAACACGACAATTTATATGAGTAAATAAGTAGCGCAAATATTGTTCATATTCATGCTTATATTTATAAATATCACTCTTTACAGTTGTGGAAAACTTTATCAAATAGGATTATAAATTTTTCTAATGTAATGCACAAACGCAGGGTCAGAAGGAAAAATGTAGGGTAAGCACATGACAGTTACCAATTTTGCCAATTATTCCCAATCTTTTCTTGGATCATAATATAAAATACCACCGGTAACCGTGTTAATTCTCGGTTGTAATTGATTTGAACCAGTACCACTAGGGTCAGTATGACTAGGACTACATGCACTTTTCCCCCCCGGCCAGAGCGTTATCATTAGGGTGTTTAGCTTTGTGTCTAGCCAAAGTTCCCATCCCCGACCGCGTTGGTGCATATTTAAAAGCTAACTCTTGACCACAAGTTTTACACTTAGCCTTACTTTTTTCAACTAGTTGAGTAAAAAAATGCCAAACAAGAGATGTTTTCGTCCATTTGGTAGGTTCTCTAGAAAAAGTAGGGGTTATAACGGGAGTATCAGTTGGGTCATCATTAAGATTAGCAGTGTTATCACTAGTTGGGTCAACATCAGGAACATGACTAATGGGTATATCATCGTCCGATTGAGTTTTATCAAAATCAATTTCCTCATCATCATTTTCATTAATAGTAATATAATCATTAGTATAGCAAGCATTCATTAATTCATGGTCTAAAAAATCATCGAGTGCCATATTATGGCAAAATTCAGTGTCGGTAATTTATAATAAATTATTATCGGTATCAAGAATAGCAGGTGCAGGACGGCTACGGGGTTTGGATCGGGGAGCCGGGGGCGGAGAGGAGGAAGAGCAATACCACTAGTTTCGCCAATCTTAGATTTTGCCTTATACTTACTTTTCCCGTGCCCAAAAATATTTCTTAAGGAAGACAGCTTAATTAATCAAGTAATAGCAACTAAATACAACAAACAAAACTATAATATTAAGATTTAAGAGTTGGAACGAGTTTATCGAATTGACGAACAACTTGTTGAAAATTGATTATCCAGGAAGACTTGAAGACTCCAATTCACCAACTTCACAATTTTTTCACAAATTCTAACAACCTCAATATTTTTTAACTTTTTTTTTTAATAAAGTAAGCAATAGTAGCAAGCTCACAATTTTTTCACTATTTTTTTATAAAGTAAACAATTGTAGCAAGTATTGAAGAAAATTAGAGAGAGATTATGATAGATTGATATTGATTTTGTAAAAAAAATGGAAAAATGAGGGGTATTTATAGTAAAAAATAGGGAAAAGTATAATAATAAAAAGTTTGGGTTAAAATTATATTTTTTTTTGGGGGGGGGGGGGTGTAAATGTCTATTTTTTGAAGACTTTTTCATCATTTGGCCATTGGGAAAAAAATCTGTTGGGCCCGTCTGGTCCCATGGCGGTCCAAACGGTCCTAAATGGTAAAACCGGCCCACGAGACCGGCCCGAGCCCACCAACCGCGTGCCAAACGGTCCCAGCCCGTTTAGCCCACGGGCCGGTCCCAGCCCAGTTGTCAGCCTTATGTGCAAATAAGACTAGGCAAAAATGGTAGATGGGTGTCTAGTGTGGTCTATGACACTAATGTATTTAGCTAAAGGAAGCAGAAAAGTAGGTTAACAAGGACACAAGCATTAAGTAGAAGGTCCTACTGCAGCAATAGATGACCAATTGAACCCAATTTTCGTGATTTACTCCGCGTGAGCAAACAAGACCCGCTGGGTGATTCGCTCTTAACTTGTAGCCAAATAAGACTCTAGTCTTAGCTGTAAAAGTTCTACATAGTTTTTTATTTTTTATTCTTTTTATTTTGAATAGCATGAAGATTAGCTACATACAAGTTAGACCAACTAGCACTGCGCCATACTGGTGGTTCAACATTAGCGTTTCACCAGGTTTTACCATAATAGTGAGACTTGTGGGCAGAATATAGTCGCAAAAACATTTTAAGAAATAAAGGGGACCATAATTCTAGTGGATGTTAATAAGACCCTTAAAGAAAGAAGCCATTAAGAATCTGAACATCCCCAAGCAAAATAAGAAGAAAATATTAACTAAAATTTTTCTTTCATAGCAGGAAATGACTTCAGAAGTGAAAAACAAGACTGTGCTATCCTACTAAGCATGAGCAGAATCACATTGAATATATGGTGTACATAACTCCACCAGGTTGACAAAAATGTTTATATGTGTAAAAGCGTAAAACTAATGACATGGAAGAAAATATTTTCTACAGGGTAACATGCAATCAAATGTTAACTTTCAAAAGAAATACCTCTAACCACGGATATGACCTCGATAGTTCATATGTTGCAAAGCCACCACCACTATTCTGCACACATACCAGCAAAAGGTTTTCTCAGTGATTCCCAAGACTGCACTTTCAGGAACAACAGGGCCAAACAATAACAAAAAATTGTCTTTATAACATCAGAAAGGCATAGATTTTATTTGGCTGGCTTCGAGGAAAGGACCTAGAGATGTTGCTAAAGTAAGCTCACTATCAACTGGTTGGAAAACTGCAAGTTAATTTGCTTAGAGCTCACTTCGAAAAAGACATACTCTACAGTTCTCTGCATTATGAGACCAGAGGCAAACTTTTGGAATTCCAACACCTGAATCGGAACTAGTATATACAATCACATAGAAAAGCCACAAGAAGATGCAGATCATTCTCATATCCAGAACATGATGTTGCAGATATTCTGAATGACTTGAGAAACCAGAAGATGCCTCAAATCAGAATCTTGAGATTCCAATCCAAAGGAATCTCTTTTTGTCACTAGTCCCAGCAATATCATTTTTCACTCCCAATCACTAGCAATCTGGAACTACACCCATCCCATATCAATAGAATTAGCAGAATGTTTAACAGATAAGTAGATAATAAACAAAATACAGACACACAGACACACACACACACACACAGAGAGAGAGAGAGAGAGAGAGAATAGTGGGAAGGGAAGAGGGAGTACAAAAGGACAAGAAAAATACAGAGCTTGTGTAATGCAGAGGGCAGCAGAGATCTATTTTATGTGAGACTACCTTGGGTGGTGGGAACTAATGTATAAGTTGTTTTACTTTTACATGAAGTTAATGGAATGTCTAACAACCTAAATTTCAAATGGAATGGTATCCAAGATATCTACTGCATGAGTTTGGAAAGCAATCCTGCTTCAAGTCAAACAAGTTAGCTTGATTTAGCTTTTAAGAAACCAAATTAGGCCAGGTTACAGTAATTTATCTGCAAGCACAGTTGACAAAATCATAGCAGGTGTTCTCCTGTGTTTTATTAGAATATGTACAGAAGCCAGAGGCAAAAACTCTGCAAATGCCTCCTATCCTTTTTCAGTTGTCATAACTATAAAAAGACCAAAGTAGAGGCTTTCTGTCAGCTCCTAGTACACATTTAAAGATACTAGTTCTTTAGAACATTGTTGCCTAAAATATGATGTGCAGCATGACTTTAGCTTACTTACAAAAGCCTCTAAATTATAAATTTAGCTTATTTTTCTGCCAGAATGCATAAAATCCAAACTTAACATCCATCCGTCACATTAAGCGTTTTGGGGATGCAACTGAGAACCTAAAAGCATCAAAGAGAAATATTGAAGCCACTCTTGCAATTGTCAGTTTGTTTACCCACAAAATGCAGACTTCACGTAAACGTGACGGAAAGTGCAATGCAAAGTCCATACACAAAGAAGTATGGAAAATGATATGAAATAAGAAGGGGAGAATGCTATTACCTGTAATGAAAGCAAAACATTTACAGCATCATAGAAACGCTTTGCCTCCAATGGATCACCGACTATCTCTGATGGTAGTTTTGATAATAGAAGAGTTGCCTGGTAGACACTCACTTAGGTTAGCAGAAATGGAAACATATCAATGGGTTGGGAACACTTGTTACAAATTCTTACTTTAAGTCCCTCTGCAGTACAATCTGAAATGGGCCATCCGTGATCTGCAGTTGAAAAGGGCCAAGCACCTTTTGAAATATGACGGTACCAGAAATCTAGATTGCCTGGGCAATCATCTAACACCTTCAAAACAAAGGAAGGAACTTGCAAGTTAGATCAATATCAGAGGTAAAAATCAAGAAACTAATATGGCAGGTTACACCATAGATGATATGACAGAGAAAAGGTTTTACCTGTGTATTTTTTATGAATGAATGCGCTTTTCTCAATGCTGAACCATATTCCTCGCCAAGCTCTGTTGCAATGATTGCTTGAATTGCAAATGAAGTATCCCAAGATTGACTTCCATTGTATCCCTGCAATATGACAACATATCATCTATATATCATCAGACAAACAGAAAACAAGGTTTATAAATGACCAACACCAGTATAACTAATGTAGGACATTAAGAAACCCATATTTCAAACATTAAAACTGGGAACTGATATTTGTAGACCTTCATTTTCATGCCATCTTCAGCAACCCACATATAGTCATGAATTCTTGGAAGGTGCAACTTGAAAGCTTCTGAATTAGGATCTTCAACCCAGCAGCAAAGCATATTTAAAATCTGCAAATGAAAGGTCAGTTTTTTCAGGAAACAAAGGAAGATTATACTCCATATTATTCATCTATCAGGAACAACTGAAACATGCAGACAAACAACAGAAGAATAAAAGAGTTGCCAAATAGATAACTCATTGGCCTAAGATTGAATGCAAGGAATTAAAGCTAAATAAATGCTTCAGAACAGAAAAGCGTATGCAAACTGTATTTTGACACAATTTTGGAAAGGATCATCAAATCTTATAGCTAGGTAGTTTAGAAAGAAAATTACTATAGTGTGTGGATTAACAAAGACCTTCACTAATGGAAATTAAGGACCAATACCTTGTTTACAGGTCCTATGCATATGTAACGAGTGTTTTCATCTTCATAATGAATGTGCTCCATCACTGTGCAGAGAGCTTTTTCTCTCAATCTTTTCCCTGGCCAATGCATCAGAATAGGTTCCACAACCTTGTGAAGTGAAGCCCACAGGATATCTTGTACTAGAGGGTGCGGGTAGTAAAGGTCTTCCTGCAGAGAGTTTAGGTAAGTAACAGAAGGTACAAACCAGAAAAGGAAAAACAGTATAAGTTGCAATCCACAGGTCTTAGTGATGCAGACGAAGAAGCTACAATGGGTCTTATTACTTTTGGCTGCCAAGATCAAGTTATTTGCCAAGTTCATACATGTGAACTTGCTTCAAGCCTTCAAGTACAAGAAGCCCAATTGTACAAAGTCAAAAGGCCCAAGTCGTCAAAGAAGTCCAAGAAATCCAAGTTTGAAGTTTCCTTGCAAACAAGATAAGGACTTTTTTCCTTCCAAGAATAGGAATTCTTATTTGTCGTTTCAGTTTCTTAGTATGTTTACTGGAGCCCCAATATAACTCCAAACTTTTTTACCGCCACGAAAGGATAAATTTTCACAAGTATGCATGGACAGAAGATCTCTCAATGACATTACCATCAACGGCTATCAATCTGGTTTGAACAATGTTGTGCATTATTGGTTTATTAATAGAACGTATGCTTGATCTTCGTGCTTATGTTTTATTATAACAGTGGTATCTGAGTCAGTATTCTAGTAACCCAAAAGATAGGTGGCAATTGTGTCATTTTGCCAAAAACAAATGACAAAAGAAGTGAAATTAGTGGGCCATAGCCCATAATGCAGACACAAAACTGGAATAAAGTGTTTTAAGGGTTTGATAGCTGTCAGATTCTCCACAGAACCTTTATAAACCAAAGGCCGTTCATTTGGCTTTACTCGAAAGCCTAGAGCTAACGAAGAGGAAGAGAGAGGGGAAGAAGAGAAAGAAAAGGGAAGTATTATGTGTTATATGGGAGTGAATGTTGGGCTGCCAAAGTTCAACACATCCACAAGATGAGTGCCGTAGAGATGCGGATGCTAAGATGGATGTGCAATCAAACAATATTAGACAAGATTAAAAATCACGACATTCGTCAGAAGGTGCAAATTAAACACATTTAGGATAAATGAGATAAGGTCGCTTGAGTTGGTTTGATGATGTTATGCACCAACCTCTGATACACTAGTCTATAGGTGTGAAATCATGGTGAGCGAAGGTGTTAAAAAGAGACAACGTAGACCTAAAATCACATAGAAAAAAATTGCTCAAAAGACCTACAATCTCTGACTTAGCAAAGATAGGGCACAATGGAAGAAAAATATTTATATACGTGATACCAATAAGTTGGGAGTATGTTTTAGTCATGTTAATATGTTTACTTTAGGTCCTATGCTTTCTAGGAGTCTTTTGATCATATTATAGATTCTTATGCCAGTATAATATAGAAAACTTCAAGTACTTTCATTTTTATTTTTCTTTTGCATAATGTTGACCTCAGATGAATTTAAATGGGAAAAATGGACAGTGGGGATTGGTAAGACCGACCCCAACTGGTTTAGGACTGACGTGCAATAATTATTGTTTATGCCCCACTCTTTGAAGTTAAAAGGAGACATCCGTAGTTACTCTTCCAAATGAAAGCATCAAATAATAGTGTCTGTGAAGATTAAAAGAGAAAGGGCAAAAACCCTACATGGTAGGTTTTAGTGTTTTAAAAGAATGACTTGGGCGGTATAGCATAAGCCCTGCGCATCGCCTCTCTCAGGCAGCAATTTAGTCAAACAGTAAGGAACTAAAGCTTGTCCCTGCTCATAGACTTCGACTTGAAGAGGGCGACATTAAACTGTCAATATAGGTAAAGTAATTTTATTAATTAATAAGAGACGCTGTTAATGAATATGTTAGTACTTCTTAAAAAATTAACATTTTAGTCTTGAAAAATAGTAACTACATATTGTTTTATAGCTAAAGTGAGAACAGTCACTCGGTTAAGCCGAAGGTCTAACGGAAACAGTCTCTCTGCCTTCTTAAAGGTAGGGGTAAGGTCTACGTACACACTACCCTCCCCACAAGTGGGGTCTACACTGAGTAAGTTATATTTAAAGTGATCAACAGTCACTAAATATTGATCAGAAATTTAAAAATACATCTTAAATAGTACTTCAACTTAGTTCACAGGAATTATACTTCATAAAATTCACTTACTTAAATTTTTTTTTTTATTTGTTATATAACTATTATTTATTTTTATAGTTGTTTTTTCTTGCATTACATGTATGTTTTTCTATTTTTTTCTCCTTGGTTGATGCCTTTCTTCATTAACCCCCCCCCCCCCCCCTTTTTAAATTGCATATGCGCTTTGAAACATAGCTAAAAGTTGATCTTGGCATTTTCTTTGCTTTTCACCTTTGACGACACCGGGGTTTATTTCTAGGTAGATTTATAACGCGAATGAGATGATGATCGTTTCGCAAGTTATTGCATATTAGCTCGATCTATGTTATCATGATTTCGTTACAGTTGGATGTTTCTAAATCTTTTCAAGATTGTCCAGAACAGAAGGGGGAAAGCAGTAAATAAACACGCGCAAATTACTGCTCCTACCAACCTTTGCGCACTCATTGCGTGCTTTATTCCAATCTATTTCATGATAAGGCACTGTAAAGAGCTCCTTTCTCAAAGATAAAACTGTTGGCGTGATTGGGCCAATGAACCTTTTACCATACAGGTAGCACATAGGAAGATAAACCATCCTGCAGTGGCACCACATTCTTCCTGAAAATTTGGATGAAACAAGAGTTTCCATTTCTTAGAAAAGACAAGAATCATATATTCTTGAGAAACAAAATCAGCAATGCATTGAAATGCTCATAATACAGCTAACACCATGATTTGACTATTTAGCATTATTGCAACAAAGGCACCAATAACTAACACAAAAATGACAAAACAAAGTGAGTGATGACACAAAAAAAAGTTTTCCCTGTGAAAATATTATATCTTCCAACCTGTTTTGTTTCAAAATTTATTTTTATGAAGACATTAGTAATGAGCTTATGTTTCGCCCATTTATCCACTTTGCCACATTCACTGAATAGGTTGATTTTCCCATTATTCTATTACAGGTAATGATTTTCCAAAAAGAAACAAATGTAAGATGTTAAAAAGTTATATAAGAAATGAAAGTGAAACTAACCAGGATGAATTGGAAGGAAGTAAGGAAGAAGCCATATCTCCGGAGGGAGTGGATTGTTCCCAGACCAGTCAAATGCTCCAAGCACCTTATATTAATTTATGAAGGAATATAAAGTTTATTAAACTATACAATTTATTCATCCATCTAAAAGACATGCTTTCAAACCAAAAAGATGAGATCTAGAAGTTACTGAACTGCGAGCCACATTTTCCCCCATGAAGTAATGGCCGTGGCACTACCATGATCCAGAATCCATTTACGGCCCTTCTCCATGGCCCCTTCTCCGTCATTAGCTCCTTCTCCAAGTAACCTCAGAGTAACATAGCTCAAAACAGAACCAAACATGGTGCTGTGGCCCTCAATGTGCAAGCCCCATCCACCATCACTGTTCTGCAATTCAACATTGTTAAGACAAGCTTTTTCGCCCAACTCTAAGATGTGAATGGTGAAGGAAATTATTTAAGGAAATATAATCAGCAAACTGAAAACAAAAGCAGAGATGCTGTGTTATCAAAAGGACTATACTTGCCTGATGGTTATAAAGATATCGAATCATTTCACGTTTATGTTCGCTTGTTAATACAGCATTGAGTGCTCCCGTAACAGATAGAGCAATGACCTGTTACAGATATAAAAGAAAACAAAATAAAATCGTAAAACAGAAATTATGACCCAATTATAGGGGATAAGACAATTAGAAGTATCTCTTAAAGTTAGGCAGCAAGTAGCAGCAATAGAAACATGTACCATGCCAGGCATTAGAAACATCGGCCCTCCATAATCTCCAGCCCAATGACCATCATGAGTTTGTAGAGTGGAATAAAAATTTAATGCTCTTCTGAGCGTGGTAGCTACAGTATCTTCTGTAATATCTTCATTGCCTTGTACTTTGACTTGGGGCAAAATAGTAATTCCTGGATTCTCCTTTGATAGCTAATATACAAAAACAAAAGAAAAGGGAGAAACTATGATGACATGAACTGGAAAATGGACATATACTCCAAGGGCTAAGTTGTATTTGTTCGGTATTCTCCTATTTTATGCCTGTCCCGAAAAGATTGGCATCTTTCTATATTTAGAAACTATTTAATGCAGATATTATATTTTACCCTTAATGACATGCTAGGAATTGATAGGACTTGTGGATGCAAACTTATTTTTGGTATTTTATGTATATTTAGCTTACATGTCAGAAGTCTTCCTCTCTTTTTATGAATTTCGTGTCTAGTCAAACACCACCAAGCAAACTGAGGAGTACAATTCTTCACAAACATCAACTTCTAAAAGAGGTTATGAACAATGTGATTACCGAGAAACCAAACAGATGTAAAGCAATACATAAGGGATATCTTATTTTGCATTCTCCCAAAAGAAAGCAAAATATAAAAAATAAGCCCTTTACTAGGGAGATTACACTCAAAATAAAACCACTATGAACAACTGATTTTTCGTTTCCAAATCCATTACATTTTATGGTACAACATACTCCCCTCATTCCTAAAAAATGGCACTATTTCCTTATTAATCCATTCCAAAAAAGAATGGTACCTTTCTACATTTGAAAACAATTTAACTTGAACTTCTCAATTTTACCCTTAATGACAAGCTCTTATGGCCACATAAATATTATGGTATATTTAAGACCACAAGTTGCGAAATTCTTATAACCACACAAATGTTGTAACATATTTAAGACCGCAAGTCCTAAAGTCTTCCAATCTTTCTTAAATTCCGTGCCAGTCAAACTACCCATATAAATTGAAATAGAGAGTAATAATTTTCTCTTATTGATAAAAGGTACAACGTTTAGTCTTTTCATCACCGTTGATAAGAAACTTGCCGAAAACTAAAACTAAATGAAATTCGAGAATGACATCCCATCATAATGGATCTTTCCTACCACTACCTACTAGTAGATCGATTTAGGGAAGGAAAGAAATGCCGATTAAGCAATTCTTCCCATCCAGATAAAGTAAGTCACCCGTGATTTGATAGTTCCATACTTTGTTGATGCAGGCCACCAGGATCCTCGAAGTCAAACCATTGTGTTCGTTCCTCATCCTCCTTCCAATCAAATCCAGCTAATAAAGCTTAGAATGAAAACATGAAAGCTATAATGATAATGTTTCTAGTCAATTCAAATGAGGAGGTTATCTTTAGATTGTTAACTTCTCCTTTCAAAGTACTGTGTCAAAGTCATTACAGATTTTCTAACAAACATTGCTTAGCAAGACATTCTGCCACATATTCTCTCAAATATCATGAGCGGAAAGATACAAAGATTCAAGAGTTTGCTTTTTCTTTTTCTTTGTCCCTTTTTTCCCTGTTTTGGTGTGTGCCTATGATGAAATAATCGGAAAGTAGAGACAGGTAGATTATATACTTTTATAACAGCCTACAACACCTTTTTGGTCTTCTATCAAATTCCCTGGAACAATTTTTTGGACGTCAATAAATCAAAAAACACAATTCTTCAAAAAATCACAATAAAGTAAAGGAAAAGGAAAGTCACACCTTATCAAAAAAAAAAAGGAAGTCACTTTATTGCAATCAATCAACTACAACTACACCCTCTAAATTCATTGTGCTCTAACAGGCCCTATTAAGAGGATCATCATAGTTAGACTATTTTTACATTAGCTCTCAACCTACTACAACTTTTCTACTTTGTTAGACAAAGAAAATTTTAAAGAAGAAACGATTTTACCTCAAATATTCTACTCCTTTTGTCCCAATTTATGTGACACTTTTCGCTTTCTGAGATTCAAACTATGTGAACTTTGACCCTCATTTTAAGATGTATTTTTTCAACAAATTGACATGAGAAAAAATACAACTTATAGTACTTTTGTATAGTTTTTACAACAACAACAACAAACCCAGTGTAGTCCCACAAGTGGGGTCTGGGGAGGGTAGAGTGCACACAGACCTTATCCCTGCCTTTAAAAGGCAAAGAGGCTGTTTCCGGTAGACCCTCGGCTCAGGGAGGAATAAGAAATAACACCAAAGCGAAAATACAAAACTAACACTAAGTAATGCAAACAGAAAACCGAAACAAGGCAGCAATAAGAAATAACAACAATCTAGGGATAAAAAGAAGAACCCGAAGGACGCTAAGAGATGTAACAAAGCTACTGTGACAAACAAGGACAACACTCGGCTACCTAACTCTCTACCTTTATTCTCAACCTCCACATCTTCCTATTTATAGTCATGTCCTCAGTCAGCTGGAGTAACGTCATATCTTGCCTAATCACCTCATCCTAATACTTCTTCGGCCTGCCTCTACCTCTCCGTTGACCCTCCAATGCCAGCCTCTCACACATCCTCACCGGAGCATCAGTGCCTCTCCTCTTAACATGCCCGAACCATCTAAATCTCGTCTCCAGCATCTTATCCTCCACAGGGGCCACGCCAACCTTGTCCCAGATAACTTCATTTCTAATTCCATCCAACCTGGTATGCCCGCACACCCATCTCAACATTCTCATTTCAGCCACATTCATCTTCTATACATGAGAGTTCTTGACTGGCCAACACTCCGCCCCATATAGCATAGTCGGTCTGACCACATTCTTACCACACAAAACACTGGAAGTAAGCCTCTATTTCATCCATCCGACCCCAATACGATGTGTGACATCCTCATCGATCTCCCCATTCCCTTGTAAACAGAATCAAGGTACTTGAAACTTTCTCTCCTAGGAATGAATTGTGAATCAAGCCGCACGTCTTTGTCCACAACCTAAGTCACACTACTGAACTTGCACTCTAAGTATTTTGTTTTGGTCCTGCTCAACTTGAAACCTTTAGACTCCAGGGTCTGCCTCCAAACCTCTAACCTCTCGTTAACACCACATCGCATCTCGTCAATCAGTACAATGTCATCTGCAAATAACATGCACCACGGTACCTCCCCTTAAATGTGACGCGTCAGCGCGTCGATTGCCAGGTCAAACAGAAATGGGCTAAGGGATGACCCCTGATGCAACCTTATCACAACCGGGAAGTGTTCGGAGTCCCCTCCCACTGTCCTCACCCGAGTCTTAGCTCCATCGTACATGTCTTGAATATCCCTAATGTATGCAACAGGAACGTCGCTAACCTCCAAACATCTCCACAACACCTCCCTTGGCACTTTATTGTACGTCTTCTCTAAGTAGATGAATACCATATGTAAATCCCGCTTCCTCTCTCTATACTGCTCCATCAACCTCCTAACAAAGTGAATGGCTTCTATAGTTGAACGCCCCGGCATAAATCCAAATTGGTTCTTGACATAGACACAATCTTCCTCACTCTCCGCTCCACCACCCTCTCTCATACTTTCATAGTATAACTCAGTGGCTTGATACCCCGATAGTTGTTGCAATTTTGGAATCACCCTTGTTCTTATATAATGGGATCATCGTACTCCATCTCCACTCCTCAGGCATCTTCTTCGTCCTAAAAATGACATTAAATAACCCAGTTAGCCATTCCAAGCCCGCCCTACCCACGCTCTTCCAAAATTGCACCGGGATTTCGTATGGCCGATCGCTCTTCCCCTGCTCATCTTACGCATAACCCCCTCTACCTCCTCAACTTTTATACGCCTACAATACCCAAAGTCCCGACGACTCTTGGATTGTTCTAAGTCACCCAGCATAGTGTTCCTATCCCCCTCTTCATTCAAGAGTTTATGGAAGTAAGTCTGCCATCTCCGACGGATAAGTGCCTCATCCAACAATACTCTGCCGTCCTCATCCTTGATGCACTTCACTTGGTCCATATCACGGGCTTTCCTCACACGCACCTTGGCTAGCCTGTACAACTTTTTATCCCCTCCCTTGCCTCCAAATTTTAATTTTCAAATATTGAGTTAATTTGTTTCAATTTAGCTTCAAAAATTAGTCAAATTGACTCTCGATAAGCGAAAAGTGCCACATAAATTGGGACGGAGGGAGTTCACTTCATTTGGGGAAAAGTCTTTTGCAGACCAATTATCCCATTACTTACCCTATAAACCAAATATGCAAAAAGTATAAAAGATATTTAGTTTCTGACACATTGCTAGTTAATCATTAAAAGTTCATGGCTCTAACATAATATTTCAAGGAATCCAGGAGTCCAACAACAAAACAAACGAGCAGAAACGGATAGAAGAGAGTGACTGGAGACGTACATACATAAAACTCAGGAAAAAATCATACATATATTAGTCATTAGTTCCAATTCATCAACAACCTGACATGGATTACAAAGCTGAAATTTTCCAAATAAGACAGTCTTAGAAGCTGAACAATTGCCAACTTTATAAAATCATTCTAATAAAAATATAAAAATAAAACCAGAAAAAACTTTCATTAGTCAAGTTTTAATCCTTTTGACAGATTCTAGGCCCATCCTTGTAGATCAAAATGTGCCAGTTAGATAGTTAGCAACAGTTTAAACACAGACCACATTATTGTTGTCCTAATTACTTCTCGTTTAAGTGTCAACTATAGAAACTTTTTATCTTTAAGTCATGCAGTTCTGAACAAAGTTGAAAGCAAAGGCACCATAATTTCACATTAAAGTTGCACTAATTATCCATAAGCAATAGAGCAACCAAGTACAAAAAAACTGCCAGAGCAACAAAATATGAAGAAACTGGCAGACCATTTACAATGATGTACAATTGAGCATAGCGGGAATAGAAACAGGGAGTTAGTTGACAGAAAAGTTTGATCAATCAAGTCCATGGAAGGTCTCCAATTTGAGTCCTGGGTATGGAAAAAAAATACTCGTACGGAGCGCTTCCCCCTTTAATGGGCCTTACGTGGTGCGAACCCGGATTAGGCGGACCCAAAAAAAAATCAAGTCCATTACAAGATCAAAGTCAACAAAGAAATTGCTCTGGTGTGGTTGTATTTTCCTCCACCATGTAAAGCAAATCAATCCTTTTTCAAAATGTACACAAAACACAGAGAACTTGAACAGTACAGCACTAGATAAACACAACATATCCATTATTCTTTGAAGCTGACACCTCTGTGCTGGCTATAGACGGACGTACAGAGCGTCAAGGACGGGCTATGCGTCCCTAAGCTTCTGAAAAATATATTATCGTACTTTTTTTTATAACCCAAAATTCACTATTACGGTATATAATGGGTCCGCCCCTCTACTCTCTAAATCAATTAACATACCTGCATTTTTCAACACCCCCTCCCAAATACGGAAACCTTATTCGGTTAATGTTGGGTAAACTGTTGCTATTTGCGTTAAGTTACTTCAAAATTTCCTTTTGTGTAATTTTCTTCCCGCATATTGTTTACTGTCAAACCATATAAATCATAGAAAACACAAAGGTTTAAAAATTTAAAAATAGACTTATACATTAAGAGTTGTACAGTAAGACTAACAGGATATGCTAGCCAAAAGTCCTAGACCCGCCCCTAGTGCAGTAGTGCGTGCAAACTAACAGCAGTTTTTGAGCCAAAATACATCTGCTAATATACTTAAGGAGGAACTAGACTTTTTTTTACCTGATAACGCATAATGAGATCAGCACTATGCTTTTGCTCAAAGCGATGTTTGTGGAAATGCTCGCGAAACTTCTCGATCTCCGCTCGATCTTCCGGAGATCCGAGTTCTGGATCAAACTCCCATAGTTCCCTACCTACATGATTGTTCGTTGTCCGTAGCCATGGATTCCCTCCTTTTGCTATCTTCAACTTCCACATTCTTCTACAGATTCACTCTGATTACTACAACATGAATAAATAATCACAAATCACATACTCAAATTTTGCATAAATAAAGTTATTGGATTGTTAACCATATTGAGAATTGAGATAAAGCTAAATCGAGGACTTACAAACACCATGAGCTATGTGAAAATAACAGCCATTAAAACTACTGACAGTGATAGGAAAATGAAGAAATAATTTCAGAAATGGGTAGACGAAAATAATAATAAATAGTATTAATAACTAAAGATGGACAAAAATAAGAGCAAATGCATGTCGACTCCGAAAAAAAAGGGATTAAGAAGCAATAATTCAAATGTATATTTCGTTTAAGTGTATGAATTCTGAAAATTAAAGAAAAACAGAGCAAAAATCAATCGAATGATAGAACTAAAAAAACAGAGGCGTGAGAATGCATTAGTGAATCTGACGATGAATACAAGAAGAAGTGCACACCTGTATGGATTAATTGAGAATCTGGAAAGAGATGGAGAGAGTCAGTGATTTGTTTGTTTTTTTTTTGGGGGGGTGGGGGGTTAATATATGAGTATAAGGATTTTTTTTTTTTTAATGCAAGCTCTGATGTTGAACCACGTGCAATTGCAAATGTCAATAATCAACTAAAAAAAACTCAAATTGAATGGTAAAACGGATGGGAGCCCACCAGCATGTGAAACACCACGTAGGCACGTACCCCAGATTCAAAAGTAGGCAACCATTTTCGAGTGGAGTCCGCTAAATGTAATTCTTTTGGACTCAAAATACTTTTTTGAGTATTAAAAAAAACTAGTAGTTGTACTCGCGTGATGCGCGGTCAATATTAAAAAAATATTAAAGAAATTAAATTATGATCAGGCTTGTTTGATCCTATTAGATCATATTGCTTTAATAAAATTCAATTGTCATCTTGTTTGTCAATACGATATACCCAATAATGAAATCTCTATTAAATCAAACGTACTTATATAGTCAGTACATAACTTTTTTGTTCTATTTTTCTTTATTATATTAAACAATATTTGGTATTCGCTTTCTTTTTGTAATATATGAGAAGATATATAATTTATTACTATTGAATTTTTTTTAAAATTTTATTATGTTGTTCTTAATAATATTATCTAAATTTTAGTGAATAAAATCTATGTTAAACTAACGAGACTTATACAGGCAGCGCACCAAATAACGTTTTTGTTATGTATTTTTCTTTATTATATCTTTCAATATTTAATACTATTACTTTGTTAATAGAAAGTTTCATTAGCATATTACGTTATTTAATATTTTTCTCTGAAGTTTTTTTATTACTTTATTTTTGTTTTTTTATTTTTAAATAATTTTAAAACTCCAACTTAAAACTACTCCCCAATTTGAATTGGTAATTTATTATTTTTTTAATTTTGTTTTTTATATTAAAATTCCAACTTGAACTACTCCCCAATTTGAATGGGTAGTTTTTTTCCTCTTTTTTTCGTTTTTTTATAGCTTTTTTATTTTAAAATAATTTAAAAACTCCAACTTGGCATCATATAATTATTTACTTCTCTTTATATATATAACACACACACACTACAATATTAGAAAGAAACTACTCCACAATTTGAATTTATTTCTTTATTTTCGTTTTTTTATTTTAAAATAATTTTAAAACTCCAACTTGAAACTACTCCCCAACTTGAATTGGTAATTTTTTATTTTTTTAATATCATTTTTATTTTAAAATTATTTTGAAACCCAACTTGAAACTACTCCCACCCACTTTGAATGGTAGTTATTTTTTTTATATATTTATATTTTTGTTTTTTTATTATAGTTAATTATAAATATATATATATATAGTTGCTAGTTTTTATTTTTTATTTTTGTTTTTTATAGATATTTAAATTAAAAATAATAACCAATATCTAATTAGTAACTAATTATGTCATATGGGTTTTTTTAGGCTGCCACTTGGCTTAAGGAGATGGCTTTGTCCTCTCCTTTTAATAATATATAGATAGATATAGATATTAGAAAGAAACTACTCCATAATTTGAATTTATTTCTTTATTTTCGTTTTTTTATTTTAAAATAATTTTAAAACTCCAACTTGAAACTACTCCCCAATTTGAATTGGTAATTTTTTATTTTTTTAATATCATTTTTTATTTTAAAATTAATTTGAAACCCAACTTGAAACTACTCCCACCCAATTTGAATAGTAGTTATTTTTTTATATATTTATATTTTTATTTTTTTATTATAGTTATATATATATATATATATATATATATATATATATATATATATATATATATATATATAGTTGCTAGTTTTTATTTTTTATTTTTGTTTTTTATAGATATTTAAATTAAAAATAATAACCAATAACTAATTAGTAACTAATTATGCCATGTGGGTTTTTTTTAGGCTGCCACTTGGCTTAAGGAGATGGCTTTGTCCTCTCCTTTTAATAATATATAGATATAGATATAGATATAGATTTTGAAACCCAACTTGAAACTACTTCCACCCAATTTGAATGGTAGTTATTTTTTTTATATATTTATATTTTTGTTTTTTATTATAGTTAATTATAAATATATATATATATATATATATATAGTTGCTAGTTTTTATTTTTTATTTTTGTTTTTTATATAGTTTTGAATTAAAAATAATAACCAATAAATAATTAGTAACTAATTATGCCATGTGGCTTTTTTTTAGGCTGCCACTTGGCTTAAGGAGATGGCTTTGTCCTCTCCTTTTAATAATATATAGAAGATTACATTTTTATAACCGCATTTTACCTTAACGACCGTTTGGAACGTTAAAACGCTCCGTGTTTTATATAAAACGCTATAGCATACCGTGTTTTACCTAGTACCTGAAAAGATAACTATATAAAACGCAGTTCAGTACCGTATTTTATATAAAACATGGTATTAAACCGCATTCTATGTATTTTGTGAGCCCACCAATAACTCTTCTACGCTTAACTGACATAACAATAATTCAAATATGTAAAACGCCCTTTTAAACCGTGTTTTACTTCCAAAAATTTGACCCCCAAAATTGGACATTGTCTTATTTAAAGGCGTTAAGAGTTTTGAAAAAAATCATTCAGAAATACTCCAACTTCGTGATAAATTTGTCTTGTTGTTAAATTATCAAACTTTTTTCACAATGTTAGAAGAGTGAAAAGTAAGGGTTTCATTATATTGGGGGGTGAGGTTGTGGTGGCGAATAACTCAGTGAGCTATAGTTTATCTCCATAAAGTCATGTTAAGTTGCCACTTACAATGGAGTAAGATAGACTGGTATCGTTGTTATGCAATAAAATGAGGTTAAGCAAGCGTTCGGTGAATCTTAAAATAACCGGAAGATATCCGTATTCTGTGACTTCGCAAGGGGTTGCTTGTTACGCTAAATTTAACATCGAGGATGATGAAACTCTGAGAGATTTTTTGGGGACTCTGGATGAATATCGGGAACTTATTTTGATAAAAATGTTAGAAATGAATGTGAAGCATGAAGATGTTCGCAATAATGATATTGCGCAGATTAGTGATAACTCTCAATCATCGGGTGGTTATTCTGGAGCAGTTGTAGCCCAACAGGTTTCGGCTGAAAGAGTTTGGCCGGATCTAAACTCATCTCCATGGGCGAACGAGGAGCGAGGAAATAATTTCTCTCATACTTTACATAATCCACAAGACGACTGGTAAACTTTAATTTTTCTTTATGTTACGATGCTTATTTTTTGTTGTATTGATTTGCATTAACACTCATATATTCCACAGGGGGTACCGTCCAGATATGGTTACACCCTACGCTTAGTTGGAATATGCGTAGTTTTGGTGTGTTGGATCACGGTGGTCCATCCGGGAGTCATCATCAACAGGATAATATCTATCATGGAATGTCAACACATTACGACTTGTAAGTGAAGTGATACAACTATATGTAAAGTATTTATCAATTTGAGTAGCTTATCATTTTGTTGTTTGTGCAGTGAAAACGAGCAACTTGATGGTCGTGACCTCACTCAGTTGCCCGTAGACGACGTATTTACTCGGGATTTGGCAGATGCACAGAGTTAGGAAGATAATAGTGATTATGACAACAATACTGATGAGTCTGTAGATGACACACCCTTCCCTGACGAGGGTAATGGTGAGGAGGAAGTGAATGTCGAACCTGAGCTGACGAGGGAGCATGCTCCACCTCCCATTAGACCAAGAGTGTATGAGTCCCACGTGCCATTTCATTCAAGGCATATTCCCTACCTTGATAATTTTCCAAGTATGCCGGATATGGATGCCCTCACAAGGAGTCTTGACGAAATTCGATCAGCAATGTGGGATGAGTCTAGACCAGTGGTGCTGGCAAAGGGCATATTTTTTCCCGATAAATCTCGCCTATCCAGGGCTTGTAAAATGTACAACGTAAGAGAGTGTCATGAGATGATGGTATGGGAGTCAAGTCCGGATGTCTACAAGGTCGTTTTCCGTAGATGGTTTACGGGTTGCCACTGGATGCTGCGTACGAGCAAGAAGGAAACAGGATTGTGGAAAGTGGGTAAATATATTAGCACACACAATTGTGAAATGGACACATTCAATGGGAATCACTTCAACTTGGATGTTGACTTGATTTCTCTTCAACTGATTCCACAATTGGAAGTGTCCATTAGGTACAAGATTAAAGAGTGTATTACATCCATCCACTAGGAATATTGGTGTACTATTACCAAAAGAAAGGCATATCTCGGACGCAAACGTGCATTTGAAATTATTTATGGTGAATGAGATAAGTCATTTGCATCTCTACCCAGGTACATGGCCACACTGAAACACTTCAACCCCAGGACTGTTGTTGAATGAAAGCTTGAGCAGAATGTAGAAAGATCGGAATATATATATTCAGATATGTGTTCTGGGCATTTAAACCAGCAATTGATGGTTTTGTGCATTATCTTCCGGTAATTTCCATAGACGGTAATCATGACTATGGAAAGTATGATATTAAGCTGCTGATTGCCGTTGTAGAAAAAGCCAATGGACAAATATTTCCACTTGTCTTTGCCATATGTGCAAATGAAAGCGAAGAGACGTGGACGCTATTTTTGAACCACTTGAAGCAGCACATTGTCAAACAACGTTCAGGTATTTGTCTAGTATCTAATCGGCATGGTGGTATATTAAGTTCTGTAGAGCATTTGCCTAAATGGTAGGGACCCTATGCATACCACTATTACTATGTGAGGCACTTGTCAATTTCCAGAAGAAATATCCCAACAAGGACTTGCATGATTTAATGTGAATGGCTGCAACTGATCGCTAGCCGTGCAAATTCAGGAGGCATATGGAATCGATCCGGCAGTTAGACGAAAGAGCCTATCATTAGTTGATGCGATATGAGCTTCACAAGTGGACATTGCATGCGGATGGTGGAAGACAATGGAGAACCCTGACTACAAATGCGTCGGAGTCTTTCAACGGGTTGTTAAAGTCTGCACGTGGATTGCCTGTAACTACCATGGTCCGGATGACATTCAAACAAACGGCGGAGAGGTTTGTTGAAAGACATAGAGGTGCATCGGAATTGATGGAGATGGGTGTTGAATTTATGCCAATACCGATGAAAAGATTTGAGAAATATAGGAGGTGAGCACATTGACATTCATATTTACAGTAAGATCACGACCGGGGTATTTTTGAAGTCCGCACCGCTATGCATCAACACCGGGGGAATAATATACACACTATAAATGAAGCCAGCAGGTTGTGTTCATGTGGAAAATAGACCATCTACCACATGTCGTGCTCACATGCCATGAAGTGCTTTCAACAAACAGGTTTAGGGCCAACCAACTACGTTGAAAGGCAATACAGTGTTGCTGCATACTTAAACACATATAGTGGGCAGTTGCAGCCAGTGGGTGTTGAGCATTATTGGCCGCCAGAGCCATTTAAAATGTTGTATAACAAGGACTATTTGCGCAAGCTACAAGTGCAAAAGAGAACGCGTATACGGAACCAAATGGATGTTGGTGATACCATTTATGCGCGCAAATGTGGCATATGCTCGCAAACAGGACACGACCGTCGTAAATGTCCTTCAGCTGGTTTGGGTAGCGGTGGTAATCCAGCTCCTGGAGAAAGTTCGTCTAATGTACCCAACTATCAAGGATACACCTAGTGTTTTGTTTTCGTAATATTTTTTGTAATAAGTGTCTGTACTTGTTTATGTTGAAAGATGTATCAAATAAAATTATGTTTCCACAGTCTTATTACATCTTATTGATATTTAAGATTTTTCAGTTGAGTAAATTAATGAATTTCTCCCTCCCAATCATGTAATCAAAAAAAGTATTGGATTAAAAACGGATAATTTTTACGTTCACTTTCGAGTTTCGCTCTAAATTTATTAGAAAACTACACTGTTAGAGGAGGAAGATGTTTGATAAATAAGTGAATATATTTAACGCGGTTAAATACTACATTTTGTGCGTTGTCTTGTCAATCTGAAAAGTTGCCCGATTGCGAAAAAGCTGTTTTGTTTCAGAAAAATTTTTAACACGCCATATATAGCGCGGTTAAATACTATGTTTTGTGTGAATATATATAGCGCGGTTGAATACTATATTTTGTATGTTGTCTTATCGTTCTGAAAAGCTGCACGACTGCAAAAAATTGTTTTGTATCAGAAAGAATCTTTAACAAGCCAAGTTTAGCGCGGTTAAATACTACGTTTTGCGTGAATATATATAGTGCGGTTAAATACTATGTTTTGTGTGTTGCCTTGCCTATAAATAACGGGCGCATTCTAGTTATTTTCTGCGCTTAACAATAAATAATAGCAAATCTTTCCGTAAAAGCAAGGTTTTTTTACGCTTTAACAAAAATCTGAACGCCTTTATGTACCAAGGTGTGAGTGCCGCAAAAAAATGCATCATGAAATACTGTTGGGATGATGGTGAAGTTGGACGCCACTACTGGATGTGTGTGAACAAGTTTCATAGGATTCCCGACGAACTTTTTTGCAATTTTAGGGTATGGATTGATGAACCCTGTCACCAGGAATGCTACAAACAATCTTTGCAGTTTCTTCATGATTTGACCAAAAAACAGTGGGAATATGAACGAGAATACAAACGAGAAGTTGCGGAGTTGAAGGAGAAACTCAAAGAGGTAGAAGAAGAAAAAAATAAGGTGGAAGAAAAATTTAAGTGGTTGGAGCAGAGAATACTAGGTGGTGATAACTAATGTATTACATGTATGTGTTGAGTGTAGTACTTTATCTTTATGTTTTCCGTGTCATATGTTTTCATTATTTGTATTGCATTTAAATTATGTTTAAGTTTCTATGTTTGTATTTGTATTGTAGTGTTAAAATAAAGAAGAAACGGGGAAATTAAAACACAGTGCGCATATTATGTAAGCATAAAAAATATTGTTATTATTTACATAGTGTACATAAAAAAGACAAAAAAAGAAAAGAAAATCAATGTGTCCCACAGCCTGCGTGTTTCAATGCAGCCGCTGGCCCGAGGCGCATTCCTTCCCGCCCGGATACGCTATCAGGATCATCATCATCACGTCGCCTCTTTATATGAGGATGCACTGTAATATGATTGTCAGTAATGCTGGCAGGACCGGTAGAAGGGGCCGTCGGTCCATCAGCAACCTACAAAACAATAAGTCAGCTCAGTATATGAAAATATATATTAGTAATGTACATGTTAAGTAAAAAAAAATTCTTACCATGGTCTCATCGAGCTCCTGAATATAATCATCCGTAGGGTCCCGCTTAGCATCACACAAAGTGGCCTCCATGACGGGCTGGAATGAAGCATTAATAAGAAAATTATAAAGTTATTTAAATTTAACTTTATAAATTTAAATTTAATAGTAATATAAACATACTTGCGCTTGTGAAAGATCCACAACACCCGTCGACGATGAGCCAAAACTCAGTCGGCGACCACCATCCACATCTCGGGTCAACCGGTACTCAGCAGCAGTCGATGGGCCTGAAAATAACTACTCCCAATCTCCGGTAATGCTAGTGCCCGTGATCAACAATGGATCTGACGAGGTCACATGCGATGCTCGCAGCGCCAGCTGAAGGCTATACGACGACATGCTGCTGGAATGCTCGTCTGGCTGAGGGAGGTAACTCGACAGATCAACTCCAATATCCTCATCAGGTGGCTCAACTCCCCCTTGCTGGGGACCACCTCCTCGCCGGCCCCCACGCCCTCGTGGGGCACCCCTACCTCATACCTGTCCCTTCGCGCGTGGGACAAGCCTACCCTGATGGTAGTTCTCTGGCGCCACATAAGTAGGGATGTGCTCTAAGCGCTCGTCCTCTCTGGCTCGCTGTAGTGTCTGGACAACCAACTCTGTAAACTGCCAGCCATACTCCTACAAAGCGACCGCAGGATCGCCGACATGCTGTTGCATCTGCCGTCCCAACTGGTGGACTAAATGTAGACCAATAGCCTGCACAACATGTAAAACATAAATTACAGAATGCTATATCACAGTTATAAGTAAGAATACCAAATAACATACCAGTGCCTCGTGCCTCCTAGCCTATGGAACGTACCGACCGCCAGCTCAGTGATGGGGTTCCGGACAAAAAGTCAGGTAACGCCACGGTACCAGGGAATATAATCATGCTCAGTATCCTCCCGAGTCGGTGGAGGGGGGTGGAATCAACTCTAATCGCTGATCCCAAGTAATATATGATCCTGTAGCCATGCCAAATATGCGTTATCCACCCTGGTACGATCATCGCGCTGGTAATGTGTGGTCTCCCAGGTGGGCGATGTCGGTACGAGTTGCGGCCTGCCAAATTACAAAGTACTCACTCGGTGGCATGATGATCCATACTATCAAGGCAGAACAACGGGACGAAAGAGCAAAAACATATCACCGCAGGCTGAGCAACAATCAGGCAAGCCATCTATCAGCGCGTCGTTGTATAGCGTCCAGATGAACTATTAAGGAAGAACACAAAACGTCAGTATACACAACTTCTGTTTGAAGCAATGACAAGTAAACTTAGATGTACATTTACTTGTGCGCCATCCATTAAATCCAATATATCCCGGCAAGAGGAGAAATTATGTCGAGCCTCGTACACGCGCATATGTCCCCGCCTGAGTACCCACCTCCTAGCTAGAGGGAGAAACTCCGGTGGTACATCCGGATCTAATGGTGGTAGAGGTGGCTGCAACTGTAGGAACCGCTTCCAGGCCCAAACCTAACATAAAAAGTCAACGTAAAAGTTAAGATATATTTTTACTAGGTATGTTAAAATGAATAGAGTATTCGAATATGTTGTCACCTGTAGTTGCAGCAAGAATCCAGCAACCTCACACTGGGTGCCCATGCTCGCTCAACACATGGATCTATACAAGTAGGCGAGAACAGCAGAGCCCCAGTTGTATTGGGGTAAATCATCTAGCCGCTCAAGATGATGAAGAAATCTCAAGCTGACTAGGTTCCCCGAAGTGTTCGGGAACAAGACCCCTCCAAACATTAGGAGTAGCACCAACCTCGTTATCAGTCAACATGATCATCTGGTGTAGTGTCATCGATCTGAGGATGCAATGCCTCTAACCACAGTCGAATAGTTGTCAATGAAAAACGAATGGTCCCATGCAGTACAGTCTCATCCTCTAGCCGAAAAGCAATGAGCCGCTGCAGCATGTCCAGGTGCTACACACGTGTCATCTCTCTCATGCCATTCGGCAAAGCAATGGGCAGTCCATCAACGGGCAGCCCATATAAAACCTCCACGTCCTACAGTGTGACGGTGGCCTTGCCAATAGGCAGGTGGAATATGTGCGTCTCTAGTCGCCACTGCTCTATCAGGACTGTGACCAAATACCAATCGAGCTGCAACCGCCCGATCTCAATCATCCTGTAGAAACACGTGTCCCACAGACGCACGACTATATGGTCATGGAGAACTCTGGCATGCAGAAAGTCCCACATGTCGTCCACTCTCCTGGCGCGGAGAGTGTGGGTCAATAACTCACCCTCCCATAAGTGGGTGGACCTATGATCGCCGTTTAACGAGAGTAGCGCATTGCTGGAAGGTCCGGGATGAATAGGCGGCACCTCCACGTCGTCTACTGTAAAGTAAACAACATTAATTACATGTTAGTTTTGTAATTTAATATGTTAGTTTGTAAATTAAATAATTAATTTTTATAAATAAATATTCACATAAGGGTTCCAGACTCGATATTTGAGGCCCAATAGTACCAAGATATCCTAAATTCTTCTATGTGTTATTTTTATTATAATTTTATATGTTAGTTTGTAAATTAAATAATTAGTTTTTATAACTAAATATTCACATATGGGTTCAAGACTCGATATTTGGAGCCCAGTAGCACCAATTTATTCGATGTGTTAGTTTATTATTTTACATGTTAGTTTTATAATTTTATATTTGTTTGTAAATTAAATAATTAATTTTTATAATTATATAATATTTAATTATTAAAGATTCATATATGAGTTCCAGGCTCGATATTTGTGGCCCAGTAGCACCAAGATATCCTAAATTCTTCCATTTGTTAGTTTTATTATAATTTTATATGTTAGTTTGTAATTTAAATAATTAATTTTTATAAATAAATATTCATATAAGGGTTTCATACTCGATATTTGAGGCACAGTAGCACTAAGATATCTTAAATTCTTCTATGTATTAGTTTTATTATAATTTTATATGTTAGGTTGTAAATTAAATAAGTAATTTTTATAATTAAATATTCACATATGAGTTCCAGGCTCGATATTTGGAGCCTAGAAGCACCAAGATATCCTAAATTCTTCTATGTATTAGTTTTATTATAATTTTATATGTTAGTTTGTAAATTAAATAATTAATTTTTATAATTAAATATTTATATATGGGTTTCATGCTCGATATTTGGATCCCAGTAGTACCAATTTATTCTATGTATTAGTTTTATTATTTTACATGTTAGTTTTATAATTTTATATGTTTGTTTGTAAATTAAATAATTAATTTTTATGATTATATAATATTTAATTATTAAAGATTCATATATGGGTTCCAAGCTCGATATTTGCGGCCCAGTAGCACCAAATATATGTTGACTATAATTGAACAAAGTTTGTGTTTGATCTATAAGCTATTTTGACGTATTTTGAGTATAAGAGATACTTAAACTACATGGAAACTACGCTAAAAGGCACTACATTATACTACACAAAAAGACACTACATTTTACTACGCTAAAAGGCATTACATTTTACTACCCTAAAAGTCACTATATTATTAGTCTTTAAGCAAATAAATAATTTAAATCAGATAAAACAAGACAAATACATTATAATCACAAAACTTTCACAAAAATACATATAAAATAGTAATAGTACTTTATTAATATTTTTATTAACAAATAATAACGATTTCACAATTTTTACATATTTTTTTACAATATTAATATCTTAGTCCGGATAAAAATAACATACCAATTTAATTGCAAAAAAAAAACACAAAACAACATACAATACATTCAAAACAACTAATATGCATTATTTACATGAGTTTGGACATAAACTAAATCGGAATACCTCGAATTATATTTTTCGGAAAGTTAAAGATTTGAAATTTTGACTCCGAAACAAGCAACCCACAATAATAGAAGGCTTGGCTAGGATGTAGGACCAATAATATCTTTTTTTAAGGGACGAGTGGGGTCCACACGAGGTTTTTTTGTTAATGGAGGGGGTGGGACCGCTATTTTTTTTAAAAAATGGGGGGGGGGGGGACTGGGACAGAAATGTGGGAAAAAGGAAGGGTTATATTATTCTACTATATAAAACGCGATTTAATACCACGTTTTATATAAAACGCGATACTGAACCGCATTTTATATAGTTGTCTTTCAGGTACTAGGTAAAACGCGGTATGCTAAAGTGTTTTATATAAAACGCGGTTATGAACCGCGTTTTATATAGAAATGTAATTTTTTTTATACTCAAAAAAGTATTTTGAGTCCAAAAGAACCACATTTAGGTTTCGGACTCTTTTCGAGTGTGTCCACGTCAGCAGTTTTTGAGTGTGGCATCCCCACTGCATTTGATTTCAAAATTGAGCACGTTTTTAGCGGGCATTTGGACATAAGAGTAAAATTCCAAAAAAAGTGAAAAAAATTTCAAGTAAAAATTGTATTTAAACTTTTGAGTTGTGTTTGAGCATGAATATAATTTTAGGTTGTTTTTGAAGTTTTGTGAGTGATTTGAATGAAATTTTTGAAAAACAGATTTTTGGAGTTTTTCAAATTTTCGAAAATTTCCAAAATGCATCTTCAAGTGAAAATTGAAAATTTTATAAACAAACACTGATTTCGGAAAAAAGTGATGATTTTTTTTAAAAAAGGAAAAAAACTCTTTATGTCCAAACGGGCTCTTAGGTTATAGGGACATTTTTAGGTTTATTGAGCATGTTTTTAGGTTATAGGGAGGCAGACCCTCTAGCACACTTTTTGGGAAATCAAGAGCTCTGCTTGGATTTGCTTTGGAGAATTGTATTTGGAGCTTCCCACCTTTAAATGTTTTGTTTATATTTGGTAAACTTCAATGGAACTCTTTTCTACTAGATTTGTGACAACCCGGCCGGTCGTCTTAAGAATTAACGCCCTGATCCCCTATTAAATGTTTTCCCTGAGTTTATTTATGTTATTTTGATTTGCCGGGATGTTCGGTTTTGAGTTTCGGAGAGTTTTGGGACACTTAGTCCCTAAATGAGGGTTTAGGTGTTGGAAAATTGGCCGTAGTCAGAACAGTATGAAGACGGCCTCGGAATGGAAATCCGATGGTTTCGTTAGCTCCGTTGGGTGATATCGGGCTTAGGGGCGTGATCGGATTGTGTTTTGGAGATCCGTAGCTAATTTAAGCTTGAAATGCCGAAAGTTGAATTTTTGGAGTTTTCGGTCTGATAGTGAGATTTTAATCCAAGGGTCGGAATGAAATTCCGGAAGTTGGAGTAGCTCCGTAGTGTTGAATGTGACGTGTGTGCAAAATTTTAGGTCATTCGGACGAGGTTTGATAGAATTTTTGACCGAAAGCGTATTTCTAGAGTTTTGGAGTTCTTAGGCTTGACGAGGTTAAGTTGGTGTTTTGGTGTTGTTTTGAGCGTTTCAAAGGTTGGAACAAGTTTGAATGATATTTTAGGATTGGTTGACATGTTTGGTTGAGGTCCCGGGGGCCTCGAGTGAGTTTCAGGTGCTTAACGGAAGTTGAATTTGGACTTAGGAAGATTTTTGTATTGTTGGTATCTGTAATAACCGCACCTGCGGTTTGGGTCCCGTAGGTGCGGAGCCGCAGAAGCGGAATTGGGGAAGTCCAGTAGGAGCCACAGGTGCGAGAAGCATACCGCACCAGCGATGCCGCAGGTGGGGAAAATGTACGCAGGAGCGGATTTTTGGGACGTTAGTGATTTTTGCAGATGTGGTCGATTCTCTGCAAAAGCAGGACCGCAGAAGCGGTCCCAAGGCCGCAGATGCGTAAACTGCTGGGCAGATTATTTTAAAAGGGGTTCCGCGACTTTGGGGTTTATTTCATCATTTTTATCACGGCTTGGGAGCTTTTGGGACGATTTGAAAGAAGGATTTCAAGGGAACTTTATTGAGATAAGGAATTTGGACCTAAAACTCGTTCCTATGCTATTATTTCACGGATTAGAGCTAGAAATCATGGAAATTAATGGTGAAAATTTGGGGAAGCTAGGGCTTAGTATTGGAGACCTTTGAGTAATGATTTGAGGGACCATTTGAGGCCCGATTTTGGTAATTTTGTTATGCATGAACTCGTGAGAGTGTGAGAATTCTAAAAATATAAATTTTACCCGCTTCCGAGGCATGGGCCCGAGGGGCATTTTCGTCATTTTACATAATTCGCGTATTAGCTTAAAATTTAATTGTAGAATCAGTTACTTGAGGTGTTATTTATATTATGCAATTGAATTGAATAGATTTTAGCCATTTGTAGTCGAGTACTCGTGGTAAAGACGTGGTGTCGGGTTGATTTTGAGCCGGTTCGAGGTAAGTGGCTTGTCTAACCTTGTGTGGGGGACCTTCCCCTTAGGATATGATATATTTGATAATTGAAATGCCTTGTACGTGAGGTGACGAGTGCGTACTTAAGCTAATTGTTGAAAATCCGATTTTACTTTAAGTATTTCAATTGAGTTCCTTTTTCCTGCTTTATTCTACTTGCGAATTTAGCCTGTTGTAGTTTAGAAAAGCATGTTGAATTGACTTAATTGTCTATTTGCTTAAACTGCTTTAATTGCATTACGTGAAACATGTTAGGCTAGAATTAACTATTTACTTGGTACGAAATTAGCATTTAGTTGAGTATTCTTGTGTTGCTTCTGTGTGTTTTTAATTTGGGACTACGGGACGGCATTCCGGGAGATCCCCTGTACGTATTTATGATCTGAACTGAGGTGCGGGATACCAAGAGATCCCTGGCACGTATATTGAGGATACCAAGAGATCCCTAGCATATATTGAGGATACCAAGAGATCCTCGGGATACCGAGAGATCCCTAGGATACCAAGAGATACTCGGGATACCAAGAGATCCCTAGCATATATTGAGGATACCAAGAGATTATCGGGATACCAATAGATCCCTAGCATGTATTGAGGATACCAAGAGATCCCCGGTTATCATCCTTGTTATTAGTGGTACTTCCTTGTGGTTTGCCTTCATCTCTGTTTCCGTTATTGTACTCTTATTATCTTGTATAGATTCTTATTGTAGATTCTCAATTGCACTGCTTATCTTATCCTGCCATCTTTATATTTTATTTAACCTCAGTAGGGCCCTGACCTTCCTCGTCACTACCCAACCGAGGTTAGGCTTGGCACTTATTGAGTACCGGTGTGGTGTACTCATGCCCCTTTTGCGCATGTTTTTCATGTGCAGATCCAGGTACTGCTATTCAGGCCTATCATTCTTGAGGAGACGACTCCTCTAGAGACTTCGAGGTACATCTGCCGCGTCCGCAGACCGAGAAGTCCCTTTCTATTCCTGCTTTTAGTATTTATCCCTTCTGTACTTTCCTGTTCTTATTAGACATTACGAAGTTAGAGCTATGTAGTATTGATCTTAGCTTATGATTCGTGGGTTTCCGGGTCTTGGATTTATATATTGGTATTGAGAGTGAAACATGGTGTAAGCCGAGCGGCACATTTAAATACTGTTACTACTTTATTTCTATTTTAAATTGTTTACTTCCGCAAATTTTGGTTTTTCTTCCGCAAATTAGGCTTATCTAGTCATAGAGACTAGGTGTCATCACGATGGTTCACGGAGGGCCAACCGGGGTCATGACAAGATTGGTCTCGGTTTGTAATGAACCTCTTTTATTTTCTTTTGCTCTTTCAATAAACTAGATGCTAGCTGCCCGTGCAGAGCACGGGCCCTATGACCAACACTTCAACAACAGAATCTAGTATAAGTAATCAACTTTATTAATTAACACCAAATGTTATGTAGTAAGTCATATACATCTTGTAAGTTAGTCTAAAAGTTAAAAGGTGCAAACATTTGCGCTCTCGTGTGTATATCGCAGATGCATCTTCAAATCTGTATTTGCATTCTCGTGTGTATATTGCAGATGCATCTTCAGAACATCAGGAGTTTCTTTCTTTTAGCTTGCCCATATTATTCAAGCAGGTACCGTATTTGAAAAGGCCTTGTGTTCCTATCTTCCTTCCGAAAGCTGTTGGTAGCGCCTCTTAGATCACCATGCATGATTCCATTTAACTACAAACATAGATAGAACACTTGCATTCTTAAGTAGCTATGGGACAATGCAAAGAAAAACTTATGTCTTCTGAGTTACTGGAGCAAAGTTAAAATCTATTACATAAGGTGTAACCTTTTGTCAGACAATCATTAGACAATGTTGTTCAAATAAAACCAATAACTATGGAGAGGAGGGCTAGAAGTAAAGAGACTATATACTTTTCCATATAAGTTCAATTGCCAGTTGTGTGAGAGGATGGCTTAAGGTTCAAAGCTTATAGCAAGAGCTGACAGAGTAGTTGCCATCATTATCCTTTTTCCAGATTATTCTATGAAGTTCTGTTGTAGGAAGAGGTATTGCATAAAATCCGCAACATTTTATCAGCAATGCACAAAATGTCTTCATTAGTTATCCAGTAACTTAGTTTACAAAGATAGAAGTTTAGTAGAAACGTAGTTTTAGTGAGTATTACTATATATTGTCAGTGTAACCATGTCTCTGTTAAATGCCATAGAAGATTCTTATTTGATACACAAATATTGATGCTTTCTCAACAAAAGAAAAAGTACACAGTTTGTTTGTACTTCTGTTCACGACCAAGAGCAAGAGCTGCACATAAATAGTTTTATAGAGAGTAGTACCATATATTGTCATTGTAACCATACCCCAGTTAAATGCTATAGAAGTTTCTTATTTGATACACAAATATTGATAATAAAGTATTCTTTCTCCACAAAAGAAAAAGTACAGTTAGGTTGTTCATACTTCTGTTCACGACCAAGGCAACAACTGCACATAAATAGTTTTATAGTGAGTAGTACCATACGTTGTCAATGTAACCATGCCTCTGTTAAATATTATAGATGGTTATTATTTGATAAACAAATATTGATGATAAAGTATTCTTTCTCAACAAAAGAAAAAGTATGGTCAGATTGTTCATACTTCTGTTTATGATCAAGGCAAGAGCCGCATATAAACATGAGAAATTAGTAAGTTTGCCAGAACCAAGTTGGTACTCAGATGAATAAGTTAGTAACAAGACTGATCAATATAGGCGATATTACTACCTACATATATCTGCATATGTTGCAATATAGGCAATAATTACCTATAATGTAAGTGCTGCATAAGAAGAAAAGGGAAAAAATATCATTCAATGTGTATGAGTAATGCTAAGTGCACATGTATTGATGTTAGATATGTTTGATTTGGATTAATGAAGTTCACTTAGATAACACATCAAATTGTATTAGAGGAAAAGAATCCACAATCCATGAGATACTGTAATTATAGAGTACCTGGCATTGAAAAGGTATACATATGCAACATCCTATAAAGAAATGAATGAGTCCCTTTTTTAAATAAAAAAAAGCATCAAACTTAACATGTACAGTACCTTCCAGATGAAAGTGTCACAGAACCATCAAAGACAAATTGATGGTCTCCATATGAATATCCTAAAACGCTAGTCCATCAACTTAACCCTAAATATTATAATTCAACACCACAAGCATACTAACTTCACTTCTTTCATTTCATTAAATATGCAATCAACTTGACTTTGTGTTGACGGTAAGCTGAAGCAAGGGTGGCCGAAACTGTGACCCTTACATTTCTTAACATTCTTCTTAGGATTTCCTGTTGTGAAGGGGAGACTGTTGAATAAATCTTATACTATGTACCTAAAATTCAATAGGACCATCACAATCTAACAACAGAAAAAAGGCTTCACATTAACACACCATCAGATTTACTAAATGGCCACAGTGTAACATAATAAATTATCATACCCTTTTTGCTTTCAAGTAAAAAGAATTATTTTAAAAGTTTATCCTGACTTACTTGAAAGAGTATCTTTTTGTCAGTTACCTCTCGTTGACACTCATATTTCCAACTTCCACTTTTTAATTTTGTTACGTTTATGTGAACAAACGACCATAGGCTGGGTTTGGTGTCTTCCTTGGAGCTTTCTCTTGTTCCATCCTATCAAACATCAGTTAGGAGGTAGCTATTAGTAGAGGCATCACCTTCCACGTACACTTTCAAAGAGACAGAAGAAATTTCAAATAAATAACATGAAAACATTTGACTCAAAGACAACAATAACGATGAAAGGGAATTATACAAAATGTTTCAATAAAAAAAAGGTCATCATTTCTTAGATTCAATGTAGAAAAGTGTAAATAAAGAACTTCATAAAAAAAAAAGAACTTCGTAAAAAAAAGAAACAGAATAGTGAAAGCAAATGCTTAAAGGAATCAGTAAGTACACAATAACATAAAATGGACAAGGCATATCATCAAATACCATATGTGCATAGTCTAATTCAATATTTTTTGTTTCTTTGTCACGATATAGGAAAGATTGGCTCCTTTAGTGTAAACAATTTCAGCCAAAATTATCTTTTGGTTGTCCTTCCTTATTATCTAATTGGCTTAGGTATACAAATATTAAAACGAACTGGGGGCTATTCCGTGAATTGTTACAGCGAAGAATCTATAATTCAAGTTTTTTTTTTTGTGAAGTGCTATCTTCCACATCAGAAAGGTTCCTTTTTGGTAGTTTGATAAAAATTAACCCAAAATTAAAGGGGGAAAAGTACCTTGGAAACTATAAGCTAGATATAGGTCTTATAAAATAGAGATAGAGAAGAAAAGCAGACAAAAACATAAAAAAACAATAAAAAAGAAAAGAAGTACCTTAAGATGAAGAAGTATATAAACCCAGAGAAATTAGCTTAACATTGATTGAAAGGGAAAGATACGGATTATGGAAAGATGTATCCATGACCTAAGTGACAGATTTACCAATTTATCCTTCAATATATGCAAAATTTCGGAACTATCCTTGGTCGACCAACTTCACTTTTTTATAAAATAGAAAAACGTATGAATTATAATTAGGCTGATTAAAGTGTATAGGTAGAGTAGTTGATTATCATTCCAAGTCTCAAGGTCTTCTTTAGAATTCTAGTAAATGAAGATGAATCCTTACAAAAATTCTTGTTAAAATGAAATAGAGATCAAATCTTTTCTCGCTCTATATCCATTTATAACATTTTTTTTTAATTTTTTTTAGCTAGATGTTAAGTACCTATATTAGTCCAAAAAAGGGTTAAAAATCAACCTCTTAGCTTGTTCTATATTTTGTCCATTAATCCAAAAAATTTGAGATATTCTCGTGACCCATTTTTAATTATGTCTCTCACTCAATCCTCCAATTGAATAAGTTGGGTTGGTTACACAAATTCTTAGCTCACTTTTACACGTCGTGTATCACGAATTCATTTAATCCATAGTGAGAATTGTTTACTTCAAATAGTTTATTTTTGAACGATAATAGTTTGATTTGCTAATGAAGTATTGATTTATTGGTGTATGTTTAAAAAAAATAATTAGACTAAGCGTTTTGGTCTTTTCAATAATAATTTATCTTAAATATACTGAACTGCAAGAAAAAAAGTATCAACAATCCAAGAAAAGGCTTAACTAATCCAAAAGGAATTATTAGTAAATGAGACAAGTAATTCTGATTTTAAACTATGTCATGACCAAAACTTGCAGTCTAATTTGTGCGTTCAATAATAAAAAATGTTGTTTTTAAGAACGTTATATGGAGCATGAGAAACTAGAAGAGCTGCTATTGCTAAATTGTCACGACCCTAAATTCGGATCCGGTCGTGATGACGCCTCTCGTGAAAACAATGCCATCCGGCACACTCCCAATTCATTTTTAAGCAATTAAATAATAGAACTAAGTCTTAATCATAATAATAAATCCCAAAATAAGGTAGGTAATACAGTTTGCGGAAGAAGACATAGCCCGACATCGGGGTGTCACCAGTCATGAACATCTATCATAAAAACTACAAGTTTGAAAAGAGCCGACATAACTATTACATAGCTAAGAAGGAAATAAGATAGAGGGAGAAGCACTGGGCTACGAATCGCCGGGCACCTACCTAGTGAATCTCCGAAATCTGCTGGAAGCTCTCTCAACCCTCGCAAGCAGGACCTGATGCGCCTGAATATGCACACGGGGTGCAGGGAGTAAAGTGAGTACTCTAACTCAGCGAGTAATAATAATAAATGCAGACTGAGTAATAAGAAATCACGTAAAGGCACATCAACAGGCTATAAAGAAACAGTAAAAGCCAGAAAAAGCAATGAAACAGTGAAAATATGTAAAGTCTCTTAAGTTCAGTTTAAACTTCTTGAAATGACTTTTTAACAATTAAGCAAGCATTGACAAACAACTAGGAAAGGTAATGTGACAACCCGACCAATCGTCTTATGAGTTACCGCTTAGTTTTTCCCATTTCTGCTTCTTATTATTTTGGTTATCAGTTCTACATGTGCTCGGGTTGGTTGGCTTGGGTTCGAAAAGGTTTTGAGAAGGTTTGAGACACTTAGTCTCTTTTGAGGAAACTTAAGTTGGAAAAGTCAACCGGATGTTGACTTATGTGTTACAGGGCTCGAATGTGAGTTCCGATGATTCAGATAGCTTCAGGAGGTGATTTGGGACTTAAGAGCGTGATCAGAATGTGTTTTAGAGGTCCGGAGTAGATTTAGGGTTGAATTGGCGAAATTGAAATTTTGGCGTTTTCCGGTTGATAGGTGAGATTTTGATATAGAGGTCGGAATAGAATTTCGAGAGTTGCAGTAGTTCCATTGTGTTATTTGGGATAAGTGTGCAAAATTTCAGGTCATTCGGACGTGGTTTGGTATACTTTTTGATCAAAAGTGTAATTCGGAAGATTTTTGAAACTTAGGCTTGAATCCGATATGTTTGGTTGATTCGACGTTGTTTAAGGTGTTTTGAAGATTGATATAAGTTTGGATGATGGTTTATGATGTGTTTGTGCTTTTGGTTGAGGTCCTGGGGGCCTCGGGGTGATTTCGGGTGGTTGACGGAAAGAATGAAAATTTGAGATGGCAGCTGAAGTTGAAGTTGCTGTCATAACCGCATCTGGTTGGGAGGCCGCAGGTGCGACCCCCTCAGATACGGAAAAGAAGTCGCAGAAGTGAAAAGAGGCTAGGAAGGCTGTGACCGCAGTGCATCGCAGATGCGAAAGTTAGGATTTAAGTGAAAAACCGCAGAAGCGGTTCAAAGACCGCAAAAGCGGTACCACAGAAGCGGGATTTTGGCCGCAGATGCGAAATGCCTGGGCCAGAAGGTATAAATTATTTCCTTCGCGATTTTTGAGCTATTCCACCATTTCTAAGTCGGTTTTGGAGCTTTTTGGGAGATTTTGAAGAGGGATTCAAGGGATATAGTCTGGAGGTAAGATTATTGAACCTAAAACTCGTTTCTATGGTATGAGCTGTAATTATGGAAATTTAAGGGTTAAAATTGGGGAAACTAAGGCTTGGTATTGGAGACCTAGATTTGAGGATTTAAGGGACCATTTATGGTCAGATTTTGATACTTTTGATATGTATGAACTCGTGGGGAGATGAGGAATCTATTGATGTGAATTTTATCGAATTCCGAGACGTGGGTGTCGCGCCCCCCTTTTTCCCTCCGCGGGGAGGAGTCCGAGTTTCGATATTCACAGGGTGTAATGACTCATTTCCATTTGAAAATTGGGTATTTGAAGAGTCACCACCTAACAGATTATGGTGCGTTAGGGCACCTAGAGTGATTAACTCTTGTGTTGGTTTGCATTACCAGAGATTAGGGTAAGGGCTCGAGGTAACCTCGAGGGAAAGGTGTTAGGCACCCCTCTTGGTCCACAACTGTGGGTCCCGACCGAACTTATATTTACAAATTAGTCCATACAAATAGTTGAATCAAATAAGTTATTTGTAAAGCACATCGAACAATTCAAGTAGTGAAATAAATGTTTGAACAAATTATAAAAATAAAGTTCTAAACAAGGAGAGGATTTGGGGTAAGGAGGGGTCCTAGGTTGTTTATCCTATAGGGTTACCCCACGCAATGTCCGGTAAACACTCCTCGATGAGGGGCTACACGTGACATTAACGCGTAGTCATCATATCCCATGTCTACCCTTCCCATCCCCTTATTGGTCATGCAAAGCGAGTGTTTGATCATTGATTCATATTGCATGCTGCTACCCGTCCCTTCTTAATTGTCCCAGAGGGAGTTAGGACCTTTACCTATAGGTGGTTCTAGATGTACCCCTAAGGTTTTAAAGGAAAAAATCTAAGGCAACAGTCAAAAAGCATTTAGGACTTTCACATAATGGGAGCAACTAAGAGGCTCACAATTTCCTCCTCAAACAAACATACCAGCAGCACGACTCAAACACAGTTAATGTCCTTATTAATCAATGTCCTAAAGCAGGATTTCTAAGTGATTATGAAGAAATAGACTACTTTTAGATTCAGAAGTTATAGCCTAGTAGTTGCCTAGGGATTCCTTTTTAAGTTTATTAGAATCAGAAACGTTAGACGACAGAAACAGCTTCAGGGAAATGCAGGTTTTGAAAATGCCTTAAGGCTTGCCTATATGCAGTATATTATGTCTATATTAATGCAAAAACAAACAGGTTTTCAAAATAGACCCCCTTTAATACCTATATGCAGGATATCTAATGAGATTAAAGCAATTTTGAAAGAACTAGTTTCAGAAAATGTCATCGCTTAATAAGGCCAGTTTTAAGAAGCAAACTAGGTGGAATCAAATTGATTTATTAGGATAATTAGATAATTGCAAATAGAAATCCCTATAGGCATGGTATCTAGGCGTATTACTGATTTTAGTCAACTTGCAGTAACATAAGGAAAGACTTATTAGAACTGAATCGGAATTAAGTCCTATAGACATGTCATCTATATTTGAATTGATTTAAGACATGATGGCTTGGAACCTAGAAACATGGTTTCTAACATGTCAAATGCAGAATTTTATGAACATGGTTTCTATCTGATGCAAACGATATTAGAAGTGAAATCCTATAGGCATGATCTCTATTATGATGCAAACAAAATTAGAAGTAAAATCCTATAGGCATGATTCTATTATGCAAAAAAAGCAATCCGATTCAACAAAAATAAAACCCTATGAACATGTTTTGTAGGCAGATCTGAAAAGTAAAATCCTAAGAGTAGGATTTCTACCCATATTACCCCACAAAATATACATCTACCCACCCTTTTACTAAATATCCAAAATATCTGTTTACAAATTATTACAGGCCAAGAAATGAATTACATAAATAAAAGAGAAAATCAAGAAGCTATTCTATAGAGAGCCTGCAATTAGGCCCAAGTTTCCTAAAGCCTCCAATGGTCTTTCAAACCTCATTTTCCATAGACAAATCAGAGTCTAGGTGCATCAAAGTTCCCTAAGGGTCTCAAGGACCCCGAGCAATTCTTACACCTAGACTTAGTAACCAAGCATTGAACCAGTGCAGTGTGGAAAGGCCAGCCTCAGTATGCCAGAGTTCAGAGGGTTCTCAAGAGGATCCCAAGGCAGTACACATATTAGAGGGGGCAAAACTTATTAACTAAGAGTAAAGTGGAAGTGCAAGACACAAGTTGAAAAAAGTCTATTAAAGACTAGATTTAAAAGCTTGTTTTTAAAGCAATTAGTAAGGTAATAAAGGTTATTTGAAAGAGGTTGGAGTGATAAACAAAATCAAACACTTCAGGATAGAGTCACACATAAAATCCAAATGAATTCAGTAGTCACACAGAGGTCAAAGGGTTTGGGGATACATAGGCATTTGACTGCAAACACATAACCCCAACAAGGGTATTAGCTCTGGTTTGGACATGCTCAGAAATGGTTGAAACTGGCATAATCACAAACCAATCAAGGAGAACATAAACACATAGAGAGGGATAGGGATTTTAGTTTCATAAGATGGTAAATATCCAGTAAATAAAAGGCACTTGACAAGACATGCTTTGAAACACACATAAGGGAGTACATTAATCTAAAGGGAAGGGGAAACATAATAGCATGCTAGCAATGTAACTCAACTATAAATTTCACAACAGAACCATAAGTAGAAACAGACTAGAAATAAGAGAAACTGAAACAAGAAGAGAAACATGTTGTTGTCGAGGCTATAAATTAAACAAGGACATACCAGTGAAGAGAAGTAAGCAGAATGAAAGAACCAAAGAGCACAGATGATTAGCCTTGGCTTGCAGCCGGCTAATAGTAGCAAATAACACAAGGAAGAGGGGAGAACATAGATTTTTAATAGGAGAGGAGTTTTTGAAAGCCAAGTGTTCGCGTCTTGTTTGTGAAAGACTTAGAGTATTTATAGTTGAAAGTAGGTAGTGAAATAAGGTAAAAATCATAGTAGTACACTAATTTAAGTACTCAGAATCAATCAATTAGAGAATCAAGGAAGTACTTCCTTAAGTTAAGGGAATCAAGATCAAACGGAAAGATTCAATACCATATAAGGCAGGAAGAAAAATCAGTGCATGATTAAATAAGGAAGAAGTCAAGGTTCAGTAGGCATAGAGTAGTCAATTAGGACCAAATTCAGAAAACCCCAATTAAGGAAAGACTCAGTAAAACAAAGTACCATGGTAGATAAGGTAATGAAATCAGTTAATTTAAACAGATGAGGTAAAGCTTTTAGGGCTTTAAAAGAAGATCTTTCAATCACCATCAATTAAGGAAAATCAGAATCAATCATGGGGGAGTCATGATTCTGTATTTTCAACATATAAATAGAGACGAATGAACAGGAGTAGCAAACAAACAAGGTCAGCCATATAGACAGAAAGAAACAACAGATGAGCAAACACACTCGTACAGAGGTGATATAAGTAGGCTAAAGATTAGGCAAAACACATTTGAAGCATTGTGACCACGAGATATTAACAAGAATCAAGTAACAGGCTAACACACAAAACCAAATCAAAGAAAATCATGCTAACACACAGAACCAAAGTAAAGAAAATCATGCTAACACACATAACCAAAGCAAAGAAAATCTTTAAAAATTAGGGCTTTTAACAGAGTCAAGTTAAAAAGAAGTAGGAGCATAAAATCGATCAAAATAAACAAGGAAAAGGTTTAATCATAAAGAAATCGGTTAAAATAGGTGTAGATAGAACTCCGAGAAAATCCTAGTTTTTTTAAAGGAAGTAAAATGGTTTAAAAATGAGGATCTTTTAGAAGACGTTCAAGAATGGGCAAATCACAGAAGGAAACAAGCTTAAAACATGAAAATAACATAGATCTGAGAGATTCAGAAGAGAGTTAGGGTTTCAAAAGGAAACCCAAATGGAAGTCGAAAGAACCTGTTGTAAACTTCACTGATCATGACATATAAGGTGTGATTTTGCCCAAAATCACACCGGAGAAACCATAAGTAATAAAAATAGAAACCCTAGGTCCAAATCGACATGGTCCATGATCCTTGAAGGCCTTAGAGATGATGAGCAAGGCGATGAGAGACTCATTGGAGACTTGGGGTTTGAGAGATAGTCGCAGAGATGACCGGAGAAGGAGGCGGCATTTGAAAAGTGATTAGGGTTAGGTCGAGAGAGAAGAGAGGATATGAGAGAGTTTGAGGGCGGCGAAATTAGAGAAATGACTAAGGTTAGGGTCTCCGTTAGAATTAAAAAGGAAAGGAAGAACGAGGGCCGTTGATCTAAAGGATCAACGACCAGGATTTAAGATGGCCTGGGTCGGGTAGTGGGTAATTGGGTCTGGGTTGGGGTTTATCGGATTATTAAATAAAATTAGGCTGGGAATGGGGTCCGATTTGGCTATTATTTAAATAGCTAGTTTTTCCCTATTTTAATTTACAAAAATAATAGGTAATTTATGGAAAATAATTTAAGGTTCCAAAATGATTTAAAATACATAATTATCATTTTAAAAATATAGGGATCAATTTTATGCATATAAAATATAATTGTATCTTAACATGGGCTAACATTGCAATTATATGCAATTTAGCTTAAAAAAAATACTAAATGTAATTACAAAAATACATAAAAATTATATCACCCATGTTTTGGCATAAGTATAGAATTAAACATTGAATTATCATAACAATAATTTGGGAAATAATTATTGGGGAATTTATGAATAAAGGGGAGAAAATAAATCAATATAAACCTTTAAAATTGTGGAAAAAATAATGAAAACCTTGCGCATGCTTATATAGCATATATATGCTATTTTGAAGGCATTTATGCATATTTAAAATATATAGGGAAAAATTGGGTATCAACAGCTTCCCTCTTTACCCGGGAAGGATGAAAGAGTTTTCGGGTAAAGAAATGATGGCCAATTTTGACCGGATGGGATATTTAAAAGACAGAGGCTGAGCTCCATTTTCCGAGTTGCCTACATATCCATGGTTTTACAGGAATCAAGACATGTGTAGTTTTGGATTCACCTGCGGAGTATGTCGATGAAATTATTGTAAGATTGGACACGAGGCGTAGAAGCGGCTACGATCGGGACGGTCAGAGGGAACTGGAGCGGGATCGCTCCTGCTAGGATAGCGGTTGCTTACCGGTTACCTGCAGATAAAAGATGCTATAAACGTATTTGCGAAAATTTAAACATGATGCAAATTCCCTTTGGACCATGAAGGTTGTCTTCGGACGGTTAAAGATGACGTCCTGGGCCATGAATTGTTTAATGAAGGATTCGTAGGCCATGGAATAATGTTCTCGGGTGATGAAAATGGTACCTCCGAACCATGATGCCTTTGAATAATGATATACAAATTTGAGAGATCCTTAGGCCATGGCATGGTGTCTTCCGGCTATGAGGATGGTGCCTTTAGACTATGACGCCTTTGGACAGATTGGCGATGTTTCAGCCCATGATATGCAATAATATGATGTAACAAGACAAGGTTTAGTCTTGCAAAGTAGAGGGCAGAGCTTAGTCCGATTGAAAAGCAGGTAGATAGTGTCGGAGACAGCGTTTAGTCTCGGTGAAAGAATGTAAATTGGAGGCAGAGTTTAGCCTCATGCAGGTATGGAGACAGAGCTTAGTCTCATGCAAATGAAGGCTAGCCTTATACAAATGTGGAGGCAGAGCTTAGCCTCATGCAAGATATGGAGGTAAAGCTTAACCTCATACAAATGCGGGACATGGCTTAGTCCCATACAGATAGAAGGCAGGGCTTAGCCTTATGCAAGTATGAAGTCCGGGATTAGACTCATGCAAGATTGGAGACAGGGCTTAGTCTCATGCAAGGAGAAGGAAGCGCTTAGCCTTATGCAAATATGGAGGTAGAGCTTAACCTCATGCAAGATTCGGGACAGGGTTTAGTCTCATGCAAATGTGGAGTTAGAGATTAGACTCATGCAAATATGGAGTCAGAGATTAGACTCATGCAAATATGAAGACATGGCTTAGTCTCATGCAAATGTAGAGTCAAGGATTATACTCATGCAAATATGGAGACAGGGCTTAGTCTCATGCAAATGTGGAGTTAGAGATTAGACTCATGAAAATGTGGAGTCTGAGATTACACTCATGCAAATGTGGAGTCAGAGATTAGACTCATGCAAATGTGGAGTCAAGGATTAGACTCATGCAAAGAGAGAATAGCAGATAAGGGTAGAGGATATCTTAGCTAGGATATGTTCAGCGTCTAACAGCCGACTGGATGGTGAATTTGCTTTGTGTACGAATGTTATCGTCAAATGTGCCTGCGTCCAAAGAAAAATCATGAGTTTCATGAGGGGAGGTTGCTTCTTTCTTCGTCTGTTGGCCTTGCTTTACTCCTCTCTGGAAGCCCCCCTTTGAGTTCCCCTAGGTAGCACCTGACTATTATGAAAATGAAATTATCGAAAAATAGGCATTCATTGATAAAATAGGATTGTTTTGGAAGCGTATTGATATATCAAGTAACTTTTTGATAAACTAGCGACTGTGACACATTTCAAAGGCATTGCAACTATCTTATGTTGGAATTTTTAGGGTCCTCCTCAAAATTCTGCCCCAGTTTGGCCGATGGTTTCGAACCGTTTGCGGATGGCGGACATTGCTGAGTCTTCTTCGGAATTTTGAGAATCCTTCTCAAAATTCTACCCCAGTTCTTGACTAATGATTGACTTCTTGACATGTGATGGCGCTGACTGGGCTTGCTCCAAAATTTTAAAGACCATCCTCAAAATTCTGCCCCAGTTTCTGATTTTGGGGAAAAATAAAAATTTTATTGTAATATGACCGAACCCATAAGGCTGCCTACGTATCCCCTCTTAAACGGGAATCAGGTCAAGCGTAGTTCAATTACATCAGAAAAGAAATGTGAAATAATCTAAGCATAATATCTCTTGACGGCGTCTGAATTGATTGGTATTGGCCAGATCTCTCCATCCATCTCTGCAAGTATGAGTGCTCCTCCTGTAGTACTCTGTGAACCATATACGGACCTTGCTAGTTAGGAGAAAATTTCCCTTTGGCTTCATCTTGGTGTGGGAATATCTTCTCCAATACCAGCTGCTCTGGTGCGAACTGTTTTGGTTTGACCCTTTTGTTGAAGGCTCTGGACATTCTGTTCTGATACAGTTGGCCGTGACATACTTCGTTCATTATCTTTCCATCGATAAGGGCCAACTGTTCATAGCGACTTCTTATCCATTCGGCATCGCTGAGTTTAGCTTCCTATATGACTCTTAAAGAAGGAATCTCTACCTCGGCTGGGACAACAACCTCGGTACCATAAACCAGCATGTAGGGAGTTGCCCCGGTTAACATGTGAATTGTGGTGCGGCACCCTAACTGAGAAAAGGGTAACTTCTCGTGCCACTGCTTGTGATTCTCTACCATTTTCCTTAGTATCTTCTTAATGTTCTTGTTGGCAGCTTCTACGGCTCCATTCATCTGAGGTCGATAATCGGTGGAATTCTTGTGCTTGATTTTGAATGTTTCACATATAGCTTTCATCAGATCACTGTTGAGATTGGTGGCGTTGTCAGTAACAATGGACTCAGGAACTCCGAATCGGTATACAATACGATCCTTGACAAAATTTGCGATGACTTTCTTGGTTACAGCTTTGTAAGATGTAGCTTCTACCCATTTTGTGAAGTAATCAATGGCTACTAGAATACACCGGTGTCCGTTTGAAGTAGTGGGCTCAATCGGACCAATAACATCCATTCCCCAGGCGGCAAATGGCCAAGGTGAGCTTGTTGCATTGAGCTCGTTTGGTAGCACTTTTATCATGTCAGCATGTACTTGACATTGAAAGCATTTGCGGACATACTGAATACAATCCATCTCCATGGTCATCCAAAAGTAACCTGCCCTGAGTATCTTCTTGGCCAGAACAAAACCATTCATGTGCAGACTGCAGGTCCCAACATGCACATCTTCAAGTAGCTTAGAAGCTTCCTTTGTGTCGACACACCTTAGCAAACCCAAATCCAGAGTTCTCATGTACAAGTTCTCTCCGTTGTGGAAGAAGTGATTTGACAATCTCCGGAGCGTGCATTTCTGAATGTGATTTACATGCTCCGGGTATTCTCCTTTTTATAAGTACTCCTTGATGTCATGGAACCAAGGCTTTCCATCGACATAAGAACAATACACCGGCTGATTGTGGATCCTCACCGGAATAGGATCAATATAGTTTTTGTCTGGATACTGTATCATTGATGACAAAGTGGCTAATGCGTCAGCAAACTCATTCTGAATTCTGGGCACATGTCGGAATTCTATCTTTGTGAACCTTATTTTCAATTCCTACACATGGTGCAGATATGTCAATATCTTGGAATTCTTGGTGGCTCCCTCTCCTTGCACCTGGTCCACAAGCAAATCTGAATCGCCGATCACCAGCAACTCCTGAATGTTCATGTCGACTGCCATGTTGAGCCCTAGTTTACAGGCTTCATATTCCTCCATGTTGTTGGTGCAGGAAAATCTAAGTTTAGCACCTAGTGGATAATGTTGACCAATTTCTGGCACCAAAAATGCTCCAATGCCTACTCCTTTGAAATTTGCGGCTCCGTAAAAGAACATCCTCCAACCGTCATATGCTTCCGTAATGTCTTCTCCCATAAATGATATTTCTTCATCAGGAAAATACGTTTTCAAGGGTTCGTATTCTACTCCCACTGGATTCTCAGCGAGGTGATCTGCCAATGCTTGTCCTTTGACTGCTTTTTAAGTTACATAGACGATGTCGAACTCACTCAGTAGTATCTGCCATTTAGCCAACTTCCCAGTAGGCATGGGCTTCTGAAATATGTACTTTAGAGGATCCATCCTGGATATGAGGTATGTAGTGTAGGCACATAAATAATGCCTCAACTTCTGGGCTGTCTAGGTCAAAGCACAGCAAGTGCGTTCGAGCAGAGAATACCGTGCTTCATAAGGTGTGAATTTCTTACTTAGGTAGTATATGACTTTCTCCTTTCTTCCTGTCTCATCATGTTGTCCCAAAACACATCCGAAGGCTCCATCTAACACGGATAGGTAAAGTAGCAAAGGTCGTCCTAGTTTTGGCGAGACCAGAACTGGCGGTGTGGACATGTATTCCTTGATCTTGTCAAAAGCTTTTTGATAATCCTCGGTCTAACTTGTCTCGACATCTTTCCTCAGCATCTTGAAGATGGGTTCATATATTACTGTGGACTGTGCTATGAATCGGCTGATGTAGTTGAGTCGTCCCATGAAGCTCATCACGTCCTTTTTGCTTTTGGGTGGTGGTAACTCCTGAATAGCTTTGACTTTAGTCGGATCCAGTTCGATCCCTCGGCGACTGACAATGAATCCCAATAACTTTCCTACAGGAACCCCGAATGCACACTTTGCGGGGTTAAACTTCAAATTGTACCTCCTAAGCCTGTCGAAGAATTTCCTCAAGTCTGCTATGTGATCTGTGGCCCTCGTGGATTTGATGATGACGTCGTCCACATATACATCTATTTCTTTGTGTATCATATCATGGAAAATGGTTGTCATGGCCCTCATGTAAGTGGCCCCTGCGTTCTTTAGACCGAATGGCATCATCTTGTAACATTATACACCCCAAGGCGTACTAAAATCTATCTTCTCGGCATCTTCTTCATCCATCCAGATCTGGTGATAACCTGCGAAGCAATCTACAAAGGATTGGAGCTCATGCTTGGCGCAGTTATTGATCAGGATGTATATATTTGGCAGTGGGAAGTCGTCTTTGGGACTTGCTCTGTTTAAATCCTAATAATAAAAATATACTCGGACCTTCCCGTCTTTCTTTGGAACTGACACAATATTAGATAACCATGTTGGGTACTCAACCACCCTGAGAACCTTGGCTTTGTTCTGCTTGGTAACTTCCTCCTTGATCTTCAAACTCATGTCTGGTTTGAATTTTCTGAGTTTCTGCTTGATTGGCGGGCACATGGGATTGGTAGGAAACTTGTGAGCTACTATAGATGTGCTCAAACCGGTCATATCATCATACGACCATGCGAAGATATCCTCATATTCCTTTAGAAAAGGGATGTACTCTTCCCTTTCTGTTGGTGACAAGTGAATGTTGATACAAGTCTCTTTGATGGTCTCGGTGTCTCCTAAATTTACTGCATCTGTTTCGTCTAAGTTGGATTTAGGCTTGTTCTTAAAATTCTCAACTTCTTTGACAATTTCCTCGGGTATCTCATCTTCTTCCTCTGAATCACTATTCTCATGTTGCGTTGCCTTATTACATGTCACTGGTTCATTAGGAAAAGTAATAATAACACTGTAGAAGGGAAAGTATAAAATAGTAATGAATAATGATAAAGTATAAGTGCATTTGATTAAAACTGAGAAAATTGTTCAAACAAAGCTTTGCTCGACGGATCGAGCATTTATTTTAAAACAAAATTGCTGAAAAATTTAAATGCCTAAAACAACTATAAATTCTGCCAAGCTACCTAGGGACTCGGCGGGCTAGGGATGGTGTGGTAGTCTAGTTTCTGAGAACAACTCCCTTTGCCACAGTCTGAATGGAGAGGCCTTCTTCTCCTCCTCCTCAATTATGGCACTGCAGTCCATATCCTCATCTTCCAAGAACAGATCCTTCAGCCCAGCTAGTGCTTCTTCTTAAGCAGTTCCTCATATTGTGTCTGCCTAATGGAAAGCCTATTCCAAACGGAATATCAGTTGCTCAAGAGGGTAATCTGGTCTATGCCATAGAGGCGACCATTCCCTGTACTCCTGCCATGTATACCGGTATCCGAGCCCAAAGGTGGTACCATGAGTTTTCAGCCATATCGGCTTGGTAATACCCTAGAGATTCTTTCCCAACCCTTTGACGGGTTTATATCCAGACGATGCTAGTCTACTTTCTATTTTGTTGCTCCACCACTTATCCTTCTCGACGGCATTGACCCGTTCAATATGATGATAGGTTTCCCCTCCTAGCCTTCTTCTATGTCCGATGGCCGGAATGGTTTGACTGGTGTAGATGGGGTTACTACCATCTCCATGAATGATCACCTCCTGACGGTTCCATTCGAATTTTACGACTTGATGTAGTGTGGAGGGCACGACTCTAGCAGCATGGATCTATGGGTGGCCCAACAAAAGATTATATGAGGATGGTATGTCAAGCACTTGGAATTCAACATCGAACCAAGTCGGGCCCATCTACAGGCAAAGGTTGATTTCCCCGATCGTGGCCCTCTGGGACCCATTGAAAGCCTTCACATTCATGCTTCCGGTCTGTATTTCATGGAAACCTTTGTCCAACCTTTTCAGGGTATCTAGTGGACAAATATTCAGACTAGAACCTCCATCAACCAGGACCCTGACAATGAACTTTTCTTCAAACTGTACCGTGATATGCAATGCTCGATTGTGGTTCAGACCTTCGGGTGACAACTCATCTTCATGGAAGATAATATTATGGCTCTTTAGTACCTGAACGACCATGTTGGCCATTTCTCCACCAGTGATATTATTGGGTACATAAGCCTCGCTTAGTACTTTCATCAAGGCGTTCTTGTGTTCCTCTGAAATCTGTAGTAGTGAAAGGATATATATCTGAGCAGGGACTTTGTTCAGGTGATCAATAACAGAATACTCTTTCGCCTGTACTTTCCTCCACAAGTCATCCGGTCTAGTCTCAATGATAGGCTGCCTAGCAGTGACATCCTTACTTGAACCTCCCAAGTATTCAGGTGTGTAGACTCTTCCAGTTCTAGTCATCCCTTGTGCGATATCAAATTCCTCTATCTTAGTCTTCCCTTTTTGACGAGCCTCGGTGACATAATCCCAGGGTATCGCCTTTGAGTTGAATGGGGGTGTGGTTGACACCGTCACAATAAAAAGTGTAACCACTTCTACCTCAAATGGAGTGGAGGTGGCTGTGGGCGGAGCTACTTCCACCTCGAATGGAACTGATGTAGTTACCTCAACGTCAATAGGTGCTTGAGTCTGAACCACGATAGGAGTGAGTGTAACTGCGACCTTAAAGTCATCGCCTTCTCGGATAAGCCCGATTGACCCCTCAGGGTCCCATTCCTCATTTGTTTTTATAACATGTATATAGTCACATTTGCGGACATTAGGTGCGGTTTCCTTCGCTTGTATGACCTTGTTGTCAATTAGCGTCTGGATCTTGTCCTTCAGTGTTAGGCACTCAGCAGTGGTGTGCCCTTTCATACTGGAGTGGTATGCACACGTCTTGTTCGGATTGACCCATTGGGATGGATTTTCTAGCGCCACAGCAGGAATAGGGGTGACGTAACCTGCAGCCTTTAACCTTTCATACAATTGGTCGATAGGCTTAGCAATGGCAGTGTTACCCAGTTGGTGGATTGCGATCGAAATTGGGTCTTGGTCTTGGATAATTTTGGCAAGTTGGTGGTAATTAGAAGTGGGATGGTTGGGAATTATATGTGTGATGGACAGTGGCTGGTTGGGAATATCTGGGAGATGAAGGTTGATATATAGGTGGTGATGCTTTGTATGTGGGTGGAGGTGTTTGATATATGGGTGGAGGTGTTTGATATGTGGACAGAGGTGTTTGATAGGTGGGTGGAGGTATTTGATATGTGAGTGGAGTTTTTGGGCCCTGGGCCACCATTACTGCCCTGACACCTCTCTTCTTCGATATGCCGCCTGATTAGAGTGCCTTATTCGTGGCTTGCAGTGCCTTGAAATTCGCTACCATCCCGCTCTTGATTCCTTCCTCGATCCTTTCCCTGAGCTTGATGATATCTAAGAATTTGTGATTTTCAGTGACCATCAATCTTTCATAATATTGTGAATCTTGTGCCCTGACGAAGAATTTATTCATCTGTTCTTCGTCCAAAGTGGGCCTAACCTTGGCGGCTTCCGACCTCCAACGAGTAGCATACTCGCAGAAAGTCTCAGTAGGTTTCTTCTTGAGGTTCTGAATGTAAAAGATATCAGGTGTATTTTCTGTGTTGAACCTGAACTGGTCCATGAAATCTGATGCTATGCTTACCCAATTTGACCATTTCTTGGGATTTTGGCTGATATACCAAGACAACGCGTCCCCAATAAGGCTCCTCATAAAGAGCTTCATCCGAATCTTTTCATCTTTTCCAACCCTGACAAGATTGTCACAGTAGGTCCTTAGGTGAACCTTGGGATCACCTGTACCATTGAACATTTCGAATTTGGGAGGTTAGTACCCCTCTGGCAATTCCACATCTGGTTAGATGCATAGATCTTCATAGTTCAAACCTTCTATTCCTCTATCGCCTTCAACACCTTGAATTCGACTTGTTAACTTCTTGAGTTCTTCGACCATGTTCTTAATGAGCAGGTCCTTCTCGGAGGGTTCCGGTGCACAGGAGATTGGTTGGGTAGAATGTGGTATAGTTTCCACGTATATGGAGTTGCTCTGATGGGTGCCAGGGACTTGGGTATAGTGATGGTTATTGGTGGAGTTTTGTGGATCTAGAATCAGTGGTAGTGTATTTTGGGGAGTGTGGTAAGTGGTGGTTGGTGGGTATGGGATTGGTTGGTGCTGTTGTGGTGGAGTTGGTATCGACAGTGGATTAATATTCTGTGGTGGAGTTGCTTATTGATTCGGTATGGTAGGATTTTGCGGCTGTTGGTTTTGTGTGTTTTGAGTAGGTGTTGGGTTCTTTGCGTTCTGCTGGTGGATATCAGGGACATTGAGGGTGAGTGACAAGTTTTCCAAATTGCAGACCTGCTCAAGTTCTCCTTACAGTTCTAGTATCTTTTGTTCAAGTCTCAAAACCAGGTCGTTCGGGGCTGGAGTACTACGACCATCGAAAGTCTCTACATTTTCAATGTTTTCCTTTCGTATTCCACTGAAGTCGTCCATCTTTGCTTTCCTTCTACTTTTTGTATTGCTTTGAGGAGGAGGAGGTGGAGGGCCTATGGATTTGGTATGATATGCTGATGAGGCCAGTATGGATGAACCAACCTATGAGAATGAGAATAATAATAAAAATAAACAAAAAATAAAAAGGTAACAAGTTAGTGAGGATCCTGAAATGTTTGCAGTATTTAAACACAAAGTGCGAAATATAAACTTGTATCCTAATTTAGGAGCCTCATTGTGCCCGAGGTAGGCCTAGTGACAAATAAATTTGGAGAACTTCAAATGCCAATAAATGCTTCATTTCATAGATTCGTCGACACTATCATAATAATAAAACAAGTCACTACTGGCACTTGGCCTTATTACATTTTAAGAAAAACAAGTAAATCTAATCTATTTGGTCACAGAAGGACCTTCCCAGATTCGATCTTCTGGACTCCATCAAACAGATCCACTATGTCCTCCCTCGGCTCCAACAACAAGTAGGCTCGGGCCAGATGTCCTCCCTCGGCTCCTTCAGTATTCTGACAGTTTTCAATCCTTTTTATGACTTTGCCCTCCAGCTCCACTATTCCTCGCTCCAGGTATTCCAGTTTTCTGTTGGAAATGACTGCCATCTCTTTCCATTCCTCAATTAGCTCACGTTCCTCTCATGTATCTCCCGATGTTCATTCTCAGAGTCGTGGACCCTCTTGCGTAGCCTGTTGTTAATGACTTAGGCTTCAGCTTCCTTATCTATGATTCTGTTCCCTCGACCAGTCCCTGGTGTCACCGTTCCTTTCAGATTGTCCTCCAACCATGCAGGGTAGAGAGGCTCACACCCCGCGTGATATCTGTCTGACTCAACAGTGCTTTTCTCCACAATGATCTTGCAGTGCCACATGTGCTGAGCTTGGCACTTGTAAGGTATGCCATCGTTTTGGAAATCCACCCTGAAGTGGCTCATCTTGACGACCCTTGGAACAACCTGTTTTCTGCCTGCTTGCCTCATGACTCACATAGGGACATATGGATATATCTCAATTCGATCAACACCAAATGCAGAGCATCCCTGGACCTGATAATGAACTCGTCCATTGGAAACCATTCAACCATCCACTGTACCTGTTCCTCGGTCAGATTGTCGAAGAACTCTACCCATTCACTGGCACTTCCCGGCTGAGTAAATCTGTCCGGAATGTAGGTCATCTACTTAGGGTGATGGAAAGCGATGTGGTCGTTCCAAGCCCTTCGCGTAAATTCTTGGCGATAGCGACCCTTTTGGAGATGCTCCAACAACCATAATTGCAGCAATACATTGCAACCCTCGAAATGCTGGACCCCTCTTTGACAACATTCCAGGGCCCTATAAATATCAGCTATGATCATGGGGACTATGGTATATGTCTGCCCATTAATCCCCTCCATAAGAGTTTTGGCGACCATGGCCAACCTGGTATGGATTCTTCCCTTTTTTAATCGGGAACACTATCATCCCCATAAAGCATACGATAAACACGAACACTCTATGGTGGATATGACCTAGTGAAGTGAGGGTGATCTCATCATGATAAGTGCGGAAAGACTTGCTGTAGCCGTACCTCTCGTAGAGATATTCGAAAGGTATGTAGGAGTCCTTCAGGCACACTAGGTCGACATTCTTTTTTAGCCCCATCATTTTCAAAAATCCCCTGTCTGTACAATTTTCCGGTACCAAAGGCCCGGGACTGTCCCAAGTCAACCCTGCAAGCCCTCCTATTTCCTCTAGGAGTGGTGTCATTTCTATGTCGCCAAAACGGAACACGGCTCTTTCACTTGTGAGCACATGATTTTTGCCCTATATGAATTATTCCCATCGATTCAACAAAATAATTTTTCTTCATTATTTGCAATTTCGTAGATTTTTGTTATTGTTTGCATTTGTCTCTGCATGTTTATTTTATTTAATTCATGAAAATACAAAAATACACTGCATTTGCGTTTAGGATTTATTTTCACCTTTTAAGGTTAATTATTAAATTAGGTGTTTAATTAAAAATAAAAATCACAAAATTGGTTTAATTCTGCATTTCTAGCATTTTAATTATAAATCAATAATTTCTCTTTTAATTTAGAAGTAATTAATTCTTGTAAATATTACATTAGGTTTTTAGCTTAATTTAGTAAATTAATTACTTTTAGGAGTTTTTAATTTAGGTCTAATTAATTAAAAAGGAGAAAAGAAAAACAAATAAATAAAAGAAAAGGAATGGAAATGAAGAAAAGGATTTTGGGCCAAAATTAATTGAATTATATCCAAGCCCAAACGTTTTGCCCTGGAACCCACCCAATTTTTGGCCCAAACCCGCCCCAATATCCAGTCCAGCCCCACCGCCTAACCAAACGACGCCGTTTTGATATCCCCAGATCTGAGCCGTTGATCTCTTTCAATCCAACGGACAAGAACACGGGGTCCCTAAGTATATTACTGTCCTAACGCACCCCCTACCCCCTCTCATTATCCCCACACACCCTCAAAGAACCCTCACTGCCTCCGCCGTGAACCGCCCACCGGAAATCGTCTCCGCTAGCGGTGTTGCTCCAATCAACCCCATTTTTACACCATAGATTCCTCTCCTTCTCCTCTTTCCAAATCTCCAAACCCCCTCCCTAGAATCCTAACCCAACCTCTTGAATCTTGAATCAAAGAGAACGACCAAAACCCTAACTCATCCAATCAACCCCAAAATAACACCCCATGACCACCAAGACCCCCTCTTCCCAAATCCTTACTCCATTCCCCTCGAATATAACTGAAACTCGTCGAATATCGAATCTAAGTAGAGGCCCTAAAAGCCTAAATCGAACCTGTGCATGCAAGGCTATTTTCTCCGAAATCCCTGAGTGCTCAAGGCTGTTTTATCACAAAATAATGACGTTCGCTTGTTCTTGACCAAGAACAAGCGATTGACATTGTCTTGGGGTAACTCAAAATGATAGTATCAATTTCGAGCTTAGTCGGTGAGTTCCCTTCATTTTTTCTGTTCATTTTGGTGTTACTACACCTCTTATTCCTCTTCCTTTCTTCTCCTTTTCTTTAGTTAGTTTTTTTTTCTTGCTCGGGCTGAAAACTCGACCAATTTTCCGAGTTTAAATTGTTTGCTGTTCGTTTGGTTCCTTTGTTTCTTTTCAAATCATATAAGCTTGTCCTTTGATTTTCTTGGTTTGTTTGGTTTGTGTTAATGGCATGTTCAAATTCTGATTTTCACCCTTTTGTCTTAGCCACCTAGTTTAATTCAATTAGGTCATTTTGATTTAATAACGTAGTTAATTCTTTGCATATTTGTGACTTAGTTTAGATTTTGATTGTGGAAATCGTCTCAGTGTTTGTGTTGTTCTGTTTTTCCAGATGCTTTTAGAATTTAGTTGGGCTAGTTTATTGTTTGGGCTTTGGGTTGTTTCCGACCCATTTGCAAAGTGCAGTCTGGTTTAAGTCATTGGGTCAAATTAACCCATTGGAATTCTGAAGCAATTTTCATGGTTTTATGGGTAGTCTAGGAAATCTAAGTGGGGAATATGTTGGTAACTGCCTAGGAAGCTTCCTAGAAGCTGAAAAAGAGCCTTACTTGGCAGACAAGTCACTAAATGAGGGACTAAGTAGTAAAAACAAGAATGGGAAAAGGGCAAAATTGAAAGAATTAAAATCTGATGGTTGCCCTATGGCCTTGCCTATAAAGGCATATCATTCTTGCCTTTCAAGGCAAGAAAAAAGACCCAAGAGGAGAAAGAGAAGAAAAATTTGAAAAACTGGAACTGCTGCATATTTGGGTCTAATATTAATTTCCTTGCATCATTGGTTCGAAAATTGAATCAAATTTGCCTGGTCTCTAGTTTTGATCTTACTCATTAGTTAAAATCTCTAAAAAAACTTTCAATCTTGGACCTGGGTTGGAGACGGTGTGATTTTGGGGCTTCGAAAGCTGGTTTTGAGTTGCTTAGAGGGGTTTTACTGTTTCATTAGTATTGCTGAAGTTCTGGTTCTGTTGTAGTCTAGTGCTTTCCTCACTTCTTTTCCTTTGCAATTTCCAGGTACATGTTCTGAAACTTGTATAATGTGAGGCTCAAGTTGAAAAGTGGAATGGAAATGGAATTTTGAAGCTTAACACCAAATTACTTGTTCATAGCATAGCTCGAGTTTAGCTTGTTGATTAAGTAGTGCTATTTTAATTTGTTTTCTTTGAATTCAATAAGTTACATCATCTGACTTTAGCTTGAATAAGTGAGCTTCCGAAACTGTATTAGACTTGGGACTATTGTAAGACTTGAGGAATAACCTGTTAATTGAATTAGAGTTCATACCATATATTCAAACATGAGGAATCCTGTAATGTAAATGGTATTGGGTCTTGCCTGCTATGTAGTGCATTTAAGCTTTGGTAGCAGGTTGGTTGTGTGGGATGATTATGTATTCATGTAATGGTTTGGATGATTATGCTCTTAAATTTAGTGGGTATTGAAATTATATTTAAGGGGAGGGAAACAATCCAGAGTGTTCTAAGAATAGAAGCAAGTATCAGTCGTTTTGGTATTGATTGTGAGCATGTTTCAGTTAGATTGGTTGGTTACAATTCAGAATGTTTAGCTAAGGGTTAAAATTCAGAAGCAAAAGTTAGTGCTATGCCGTGTTTCATATAATTCCTTGATTGATTTGCCAGAGATTAATTGTGCACAAGGATTGGGTTCTGCGACTTGGGCCTAATATTGGCCCGATTAATGAGATCTAGGCCAGTTGAGTTTGCTATGCGACATTATTTTTCATTAAGAAATTGGGTTCACGTTTGCGTTTTGGAATATGATGTTTTGCACTCCTGAAGACTCGTTCTCGAGTCCTGCATTTGCTGACGCTCAAACCTCCAAGGATTTGAGTTCACGTTGGGCTCAGATTAGAGACAAAATGCATTCCTTCATATATAGGGTTAATTATGTAAGCCCAAAGTCTCATCTTTAACTGTGAACAAGCCTACCATTCTATGGACTTAAAATTAGTTCAAAATTTTAGTTTAAAAGTAGTGATAATTCCCTTAAGCTCCCTTGATTAACTAATTGGTTTTTGGAGGCGTGCTATATTAGGCAAGACATAATTTATGGCCCTCAAAAACTTGGTTTGAACTTCCCTTTAAAATTAGAATCGAGGTGTGCCGTGCCAAATAAAATCCTTAAATGCATGGCCCTCGCTTAATTAATTTTAATTCCTTAGAAATCGAGGCATGCCATTTAGCAAATTTTCATGGTCCTTGCAAAGTTGTTAACGCGTAGCTGCTTTAGGTGCGTCATTTAATAATATTACCTTCCTAAACTCGGGTGTGCATTTCATGTGACCCAAATCAAAATCTTAAAACGTTGACTAAAATGTGTTTAGGATTGTGGATGCATTTCATGTGGCGCGATCCAAAGGCACATTTTAAACGACATTCAATCTTCTTTAAAAATTAATTAAAAGCGGTTAAAAGTTTATAATGGCATCATAGGTTAAAACATGTTTCTAAAATCAGAGAGTTAAGCCGAATATAACAGTTGAGCGACCGTGCTAGAACCACGGAACTCGGGAATGTCTAACACCTTCTCCCGGTTTAACAGAATTCCTTACTCGGATTTCTGGTTCGCGGACTGTTAAACATAGTCAATCTTTTCCTCGATTCGGGATTTGAATCGGTGACTTGGGACACCATAAAGTATTCCAAATGGCGACTCTGAATTTAATAAATAAATAAATCCTGTTTCGATTGTCCTTTAATTGGAAAAACTCCCTATATACTCCCTTCCGAGGGTGTAAGGAAAAAAGGAGGTAGCTCTGGCGACTCTGTTGGGGATCAAACCCAGAATCTCTGGTTCAGGGTTCAGAATTTGAGCTTAGAATAATTGTTATAGTTGGCTTTATCCATTATATGATTTTGTTACACGATTTTGGCCTAACGTGCCAATTGATTGCTTTTACCGCTTTGATATTCCGTGAACTGTATATAAACTGTTGCGAAATCCCTCTTCTTTCTGAGTCTTCTAAATCATGAAGAATTGTGCACCTCGTGTGACTTCTTTTTTGTTAGAGTCATATTCCAAATTTAGAACGAGGTTCGGACAAGTTGCAAAGCAGGTGAAGCTTCTGTATTCCTGGTACGCTGCCCTCCCCGGCTTGAGCTGTCCGCTTGGGTAAGCGAGGTCTAGAACAATAAACCCTGGTTTTGAATCTAGTATAACAAGACCTCATGCCGGATCCCTAGTAGGAACGTTTGCTCGCATCATGTGCATTTAACTTTGGAGACTCACCACAAGGGTTGAGTCAGTGTAGGACAGGTATACCAAAAATGAAAAAGACCATCCTGATGCATCTTACTTGCTACTTGTGCATTTATTTGCTTCGGACTTGCATGCTGACCGACTTATGAATATTGGGAAAAGTCGAGAAAAGAGAAATAGCAGTGTAGAGGGTTAAGAGAGTTAATCACCTGTTTTGAGAAAAACCTATGTCCGGATAGTGCTGAAACTCTGCCGAATTTTTGAAAAAAAAAATGAAATATGAAAAAAAAGAAGAGTTTTGTTTTCAAAAAATAGTTTGTTTTATTTGCCCGAACTACGCCAGTTTGATTCTCACAGGGTGTGAGATACGTAGGCAACCTCCATCGGGTCCAACTTCCTTTTTGCAAAAATAGCTCAAAAGAACAAAAATTTTACTTTAATTTGAAAATACTTAGGGTGATGCCATTCTTGTCAGAAATAGCCGAATGTTCCTAAATGGGCGCCGGAAGGCTGTTTTTGCAAGAACAGCCACCTTTAGTCGCTTTTAAAGGTTTTGGCTGGTTAGCCGACATAGCCTTAAAATCTTTATTTTCGAAGTGCTGAAAGGCCGTATTGGCAAGGCCAGATATTTTGTGAAAATTTTGAAAAAAAAATGGTCATTTCTCTTAAGTCAAAATGAGTCATAGTTTTCTTTTAATTAAAATCACCTTAATAAATGTGCAGGATGAGCACAATTCAAAATGAACCTTTCTCAGTCCGTGAAGAGATCCCTTTGGAGCTACATATGTGGTGGCATGATTTGGGGGAAGATAGCAGAAAGGTTGTGATTAAAGCGTTGGGTGGTCTTATCGGGCTCTTGAAGGTTAAGCCAAGAAAAGATGTGATTGAGGCCTTGATACCATTTTGGGACCCCGCACATAATGTATTCAACTTTGCTGATTTCGAGTTAACTCCTACACTGGAAGAGATAGCAGGCTATGCCGGTTTCGAAGGGAATCTTAGAAGTCAATACCCGGTGGCACCGAGAAAAGTAACCCCTCACAAATTTTTGGACTTGTTAAGCATCAGTCGAGACATCCGAGACGAAAATTTGGCCAAAGGATTCTGTACCTTCTACTTTTTGTATCGACGTTACGGGAATCCTCGTGGCTTCGAAACGTCAGATACCGGTCTTACTTACGCGGGAAACCAAGACAAGTGGGAAGCTCGGAGAGGATTAGCTTTCATAGTGGCGTTCCTGGGTATTTTGGTTTTCCCCAGAAAAGACGGGAACATAGAGTTGGGGCTTGTAGGGATAACTGACTTTATATGAAAAAGGCAAATGGGACTATAGTGCCGCTAATCTTGGCAGAAATTTACCGAGCTCTGACCTTTTGTCGGGAAGGAGGAAAGTTCTTTGAAGGGTGCAATATTCTGTTACAACTATGGATGGAGGAACGCCTTTGCCACCGTCCCAGATACTTGAATTGTGGTATGACTGGCCTTGAATGCATCGAAAAACATGAAAAGCGGGTAGAGGGTTATAAGTTCCCGGATTGTGCGGAGGCATGGCATGCTCATTTGAGATCTTTGACTGCAAACAAGATCGAATGGACGATCGGGTGGCTCTCGGTCAGTGAAGTAATCTATATGTCGGCTGAGGTGTGTCTTTTGCTGTTGATGGGTCAGAGTATCCAGCCTTATGCTCCGCATAGAGTCCTACGTTAGTTAGGCCGATACCAGACCATCCCACATGATGAAGATTTGAGTCGGCAGGTCATTGAGTTAGAACCAAAAGCTGCCTTCCCAGAAGAAAACGTGCGTCGGACTTGGCATCAACACAAATTCTTAGGGCCTAATACTCAAGTACGAGATCTATCCAGAGGCGAGGTGGAGGCTAGTTACACTGCTTGGTATGGTAAAAGATCCTGAGTTCAACATGAGCCCGAAAGGCCCGCAAAGAGACCCCATGTCCAATAGTTCACCGACGGAGCACAAGTGCAATGGGACTGGTTGACCAAAGAAAACGAGTACAGGGCTACCTTAAGCAAATTGGAAAAACAAGTCAGGGACATTCATTTTGAAAATAGCTTGCAAGCCGCTGCAGACGAAGGAGAAAAGAAAAAGCTAGCTAAAGAAAATGAGGCCCTTCAAGCCAAAATTCAGAAAATGAAAATAGCGGCAGAAAACCCTGCCTGAAGTGCCAAAGATGAAAAACTCATAGTTAACTTGAGGCAGAAAGTGAGTGACTATAGTTATGATTTGAACAAAGCAGAAAGTGAACTAGCCAGGGCTCGAAAGCAATTGGCTAAAAATGCAGATGAACGAGCACGCCTATTTAAGCAGTTGAAAGAAAAGTACGACAATGAGTTCGCGGGATTAAAGAAAAGGATCATCTCCATAGAAAACAAAATGATCAAACAGGCGAAAGACTTCAAGGGTGAAAGGGAACATTGTTATACAGCATTGGCACAATTAGAAATAGATTTGCAACAACTTCAAGAGCAGAATCATTTGGCCGAGCAATTTGGAAGCCAGGGCTCGGCAGATCGGGCGTTTGTTACAAGAAAAAGGTGTCATAAGAGAGAGAATTAGAAACATTACCGATTACATTGTTGTGAAGTGCCAAGCCTGTGAGGATATGACTCGCACCACCTTCTTCACGATAGTGATGACATTTGTTAAACAGATAATGAGTGACTTGGATAGACTTCAAAGGGATCTTGCATATAGGCTTGCGGCGAGACCGAATGATGTCCCGCGGGCACCAGGAGCATTAATGTATTCATAATTCTTCATTTGAGTCTGTATTTCCTTTTTCTGTTAGAGTCTGTCAGTTGTTTTGAGTCTGTATTTTTCTTTCTACTGGAGTCTGTCAGTTGAGTCTGTATCTTCTTTTGTTGGAGTATGATAGTTTATTTTTGGGAGTCTGTATTTCATCTTTTCATCGGCGTCTGTTAGTTTCTCTTGGAGTTTGTTGGTTTTGAGTCGTTGTAATCAAAGCATTTGCTTTTTATGAAAATTGAAAATCCCAAAATATTTTATTATTTACTTTCACACTTATCCCCCAGAACTACACTTGGTCTGATTCATGCGGGGCCATGATACGTAGGCAATCTCCATAGGATTCGACCATAACCAAAAGAAAAAAGAGAAGAAAAAGAAAAAAGAGAGAGGAAAAACAAGAGAGAAAAAGAAAAGAAAAAGAGAGAAAATAAGAAAGCCAAGAGAAAGAAATGATGGCAAAACAAGAGGGAAATGAGAGGATAAAAACAAAGAAAAGCAAAGGCCAGAATGAAAAGAGAGCAAAAGAGGGAAAAGAGAAATTGCAAATGGAAATAAAGAAAAGTCGGGATGACGCAAGCAGTCGATCAAATGCATAATAGAAACGGTTAACTGCTTAAGTGCATTCACTCTCCAAATGTGTGGTTACCAATTTGTTTAAGCCCTAATCACTAACAAGGTTGTTATTGATACCAGGCAGGTGATTAGTTGATTGGCATTCTGGCAACTCACTCCTACAACACCCGATCAAAAGACAAGCTAAACATGGCCAACCAAGAACCAGAAACAGGTATTGTTGATCCATCAAAAAAGGTGGAAGAATTGGATGTTAATGCGATGAAGGAAGAGATGTATAAGTTAAAGCAACAAATGGCTGAAATGTACCAGGCCTGGGCAAAGGGTCATCCACCACCGGTTTATCCCGCCAACCCTGCTTATATCCCACTAACAGCCCAACCTCAGGAGCCTCCCACTCTGAACTCATCTACAACCTTCCCTCTCTACTAACAATGCTGTGGCACCACTTCCCATACTTCTCAAGCTCCACCACCCAAACAAGTCTCATACCCTCCTCCACCAGTCACTCCCGTTTTTGTGGCACCTCCACCTGCTGCATTACACCGATCTTCTAGTGAACCTCTATTCCAGACTCATGAAAACCAGTATTATCCCCCTGAACCCACCTTCAAAGTTCCGGAACCATATTCTTACACCCCTCATCTTGATCTCCCGGTAGAGACCGAGAAGTCACCCAAAAATCCCGAACATGAGGAGATGATCAGAAAGGTCAAAAGCTTGGAACAATCATTCAGAGATATGAGGGAGTTGGGAGGTCAAGTAAGTTTGGCCTATAAGGATTTATGTTTGTTCCTAGATGTTCAGTTACCAGCAGGGTTCAAGATGCCCAAGTTTGATCTGTACAACGGGCATGGTGACCCAATAGCACACTTAAGAGGATTTTGTAGCAAGATGAGAGGGGCAGGCGGAAGAGATGAATTATTAATGGCATATTTCAGCCAAAGTCTGAGTGGATCAGCATTGGAAGGGTATACTAGACAAGATCACAGCAGGTAGTACACATGGGACAATTTGGCCCAAGCCTTCGCCTACCATTTTCAGTACAATCTTGAAATTATCCCAGACCGTCTGTCATTGACAAAGATTGAGAAGAAGCTCGATGAGAGTTTCAGGGAATATGGATTCCGTTGGAGGGAGCAAGCAGCGAGGGTTGACCCTCCGATGAAAGAAAGTGAGATGGTTGATTATTTATTACAGGCTTTGGAGCCCACTTATTTTTGTCACTTGGTGTCAATAGTGGGCAAGTCCTTTAATGAGGTTGTAAAAATGGGAGGCATGGTTGAGGAGGGACTCAAGTCCAACAAGATCATGAGTTATTTAGCAATCAAAGCAACCACCCAGGCCATTCAAAACGGTACTGGAGGTGTACTTGGGAAAAAGAAGAAAGAGGATGTTGCGACAGTTGAGTCAGGAGCTTGGGTCGGATCCAGGGGCCCTTCACGTTACTACAACCAGCCTTGACCCTATCACCAAACTTACCCCCACACTCTGTATAGCCCACCGCAACACTATTACCCACCACTAGATCCCCATTTTTCCGTCTATCATGCACAAACATACACTCAACCTCCCACTCATGCGCAATGGCGTGCACAAGCTCCACAAAGTATCTACCCAGCTCCACAAAATGCCTATCCACCCCCAAGAGCCTACCGAAATCCCTCTGGAATAAGTTTACGGCCCAATCAGGCCACCAAGAATGAGAGGTTGCAGAAGAAGAAGACTTTCACTCCATTGGGAGAATCCTATACCAGTTTGTTCCGCAGGTTGAAACAATTGGGTATGCTGAGTCTGATCGAACCAAAATTGCCAAATCCTCCCCTGAGGAATTTTGATCACTCCGTGAGCTGCGAATATTGTTCTGGTGCCCCGGGCATGACACAGAGAAGTGCTGTCAATTGAAAACAGCTATTCAAGAGCTCATCGATACTAATCAGATTGAGATCCAAGCTCCGGAGGCACCTGATATCAACCAGAACCCATTGCCAGCTCATCAAAAGACAAATATGATTGAGATAGTGCATAAGGAAGGGGAGCCTAAGAAGCCTTCACAAACTGTCATGATGATTCGGTCCAGTGAAGCCAGGCCGTTCGAAAAGTCAACAAGTGAGAAGTCTGCGATCAAGTTGAATGGGGCAAATAGTGAACCATCTGTGGTGGTCAAGAAGGGTTCCTCAAGTGAAGTTGCAGGGAAACATAAAAAAAGTGAAAGTGGTTATGCCAGGAGTGGCGAATAAGCCTATTGTAATTGTGGAAGGTGCCCACATAGACCCTGTCATTATTAAGCCGGTAACTCAATTACCAATAGTCAACAACAAGGCGGTCTCGTGGAATTATGAACGAGTGACAGTGACTTACAAAGGGAAAGAAGTTAAAGAAGAAGTATGTGAGACCCATGGTTTGACTCGATCAGGGAGATGCTTTGCCCTCGAAGAGAAAAGCTAACAGCTCCAAAGACAACCCAGTATTGGCGAAGAAAGCTGTGACTAAAGAAGAAGCAGATGAGTTCTTAAGGAAGATAAAAGTGCAGGATTATTCCATTGTGGAGCAGTTGAGGAAGAAACCGACTCAGATTTCATTATTGTCATTATTGATCCATTCAGACGAGCACCATCGGGCTTTGATGAATATCCTGAATGAGGCCCACGTTCCTGACAAAATCTCAGTAAACCACTTGGAAAAGATAGCTAACAAGATATTTGAGGTGAACAGAGTCACTTTTTCTGGTGATGAGTTGCCCATGGAGGGTACCGAGCACAATAGAGCCCTCTATCTGACAGTGAAATGTGAAGATTCCGTGGTTACTTGGTTACTGGTTGACAATGGTTCCAGCAGGAACATTTGCCATCTCTCCATTCTGAACAAGTTGAAGGTGGATGATGAAAGAATTCATAATAACAATATCTGCGTTCGGGGATTCGATGATGGGGGGAAAGATTCAGTCGGGGACATAGTGCTTGAGCTTACAATAGGGCCAGTTGAATTTACCATGGAGTTCTAAGTGCTCGATATGGCTGTCTCTTACAATCTGCTATTAGGTCGACCCTGGATTCATGCTGCCAAAGCGGTCCCGTCTACTCTGCATCAAATGGTCAAGTTTGAATGGGATAGACAGGAAATCGTTGTGCACGACGAAGATAACTGGTGTGTTCCAAGCGATGCCATTATTCCGTTCATAGAGATCGAGGATGACAAGGGGCCATGGGTTTATCAGGTTTTTGACACAATATCAGTAGAGAAAATTCCAGAAGGGAAGTGTGTTCCAACCCCGAGGGTAGCTGCCGCATCAATCATGGTAGCTACCGAAATGTTGAAAAATGGTTTTGTACCGGGCAAGGGTTTTGGTGCATCTCTGCAAGGTATCGTACAGCCGGTGTCTCTCCCCAAAAACTTGGATACGTTTGGTTTGGGGTTCAAGCCCACAACTGCGGACGTGAAAAGAGCTAGAATGTTGAACAGAGGGCCTGGGTCCTCCCAAAGCCCATCCCACGGCTCTTCAGATCATTTGTTAGGCCTGGCACCAAGAAACGCCCAGTGGCAACAGTTCCCAGTTCAGTGGTTGATGTAGATAGAGATTTGATTGAAACGTTAGAGAGGTTATTCGCCGATGTGAACATGTTGGAAGTTGGAGAGGGTTCGAGTAAAGTGGATGTGCAGTTTGTTGTGCCCAGTGCAAAGATTAACAATTGGGAAGCTACTCCTCTCCCCACCAGGAAGGAGTTTTGGTAGTTTGCTTTGATTTTCTTTCAGTTTATCTGGATTATTCCAGGGTTGTAATTCAGATTCTAGGTTCCGTCCGTTTGGATGTATAAACCTTGTTATCTTTAGTTTCAATGAAATGCAATTTCCCTTTTTTTCCTTCCTGATAGTTTTATTTTTGTTTTTCTTTTCTTCCTTGTACAGTTCTTTTTATGCTGGCTTCAATGATATGACATGCATGAGGAATCTCCGGCCCAGTCTTAAAAGCCAATCTAATTCTGAAATAATAATTCAAGAACTAGAGTGTGATGACGAATCGGAATATGATGAGGATGAAGCCTTTGAAGAGATTAGTAAAGAACTAAGCCATTTTGAAGAAAACCCAAGCCTAACCTGAGTGATATAGAAGCAGTCAATTTAGGGGACCTAGATAATATTAGAGAAACTAAGATAAGTGTCCATATTGAACCTCAACTCAGGGAAGAGATAATTAAAGCATTACTTGAGTACAAAGATATTTTTGCATGGTCATACAACGACATGCCAGGTTTAAGCACTGATTTTAGTGGTTCACAAATTGCCCACTGACCCGACATTCCCTCCTGTCAAGCAGAAGCTGAGGAAATTCAAAACTGATATGAGTGTGAAGATTAAGGAAGAGGTCACCAAACAGTTTGAGGCCAAGGTCATTCGGGTCACCCGGTATCCCACCTGGTTAGCCAATGTTGTGCCTGTGCCAAAGAAGGATGGCAAGACCAGGGTGTGTGTTGATTATCGAGATCTCAACAAGGCAAGTCCTAAGGATAACTTCCCACTGCCGAACATCCATATCTTGATCGATAATTGTGCCAAACAGGAGATTGGTTCTTTTGTGGATTGTTATGCGGGCTACCATCAGATCTTAATGGATGAGGAGGACTCAAAAAAGACGACATTCATCACGTCATGGGGAACGTACTGCTATCGGGTCATGCCATTTGGTTTGAAAAATGCTGGGGCAACTTCAATGAGGGCAATGACGACCATATTCCACGACATGATACACAGAGAGATCGAGGTTTATGTGGATGATGTAATTATAAAGTCTAGAAAGCAGTCTGACCTTGTCAGAGATCTGATAAAGTTCTTCCAAAGGCTTCACAGGTACAATCTCAAGCTCAATCTGCTAAATGCACGTTCGGTGTTCCGTCTAGAAAGTTGTTGGATTCATAGTCAGCCACCGAGGTATTGAATTAGACCTGTCAAAGATCAAAGCTATCCAGGAATTGCCACCCCCGAAGAACAAGACTGAGGTAATGAGTTTATTGCGGAGATTGAATTACATCAGTAGGTTTATTGCTCAGCTCACGACAACTTGCGAGCCTATCTTCAAACTATTAAAGAAAGATGCTGCGGTCAAGTGGATAGATGAATGTCAGGAAGCATTTGATAAGATAAATGGGTACTTGTCGAACCCACCTGTGTTGGTCCCGCCAGAACCAGGGAGACCTTTAATTCTGTATTTGACGGTCTTGGACAATTCATTTGGATGTGTGTTGGGATAGCATGACATAACTGACAGGAAGGAGAAGGCCATATATTATCTCAGTAAGAAGTTCACATCTTACGAGGTTAAGTACACTCATCTTGAGAGAACGTGTTGCGCCCTAACTTGGGTAGCCCAGAAGTTGAAATATTATTTGTCGTCTTGTACTACTTACCTCATCTCTCGCTTGGATCCGTTGAAGTATATCTTCCAGAAGCCTATGCCCATGAGAAGGCTCGTAAAGTGGCAGATTTTGCTCACAGAATTTTACATTGTCTACGTGACTCGGACTGCGATGAAAGCACAAGCATTGGCCGACCACTTGGCTGAGAATCCTGTGGATGAAAAACACGAACCTTTGAAGACTTATTTCCTTGATGAAGAGGTAATGCGCATTGATAAGTTGGAACAGGTTAAAAAGCCAGGATGAAATTTTTTCTTTGATGGGGTTGCTAACATGAAAGACGTTGGGATAGGAACAATACTTATTTCTGAAACAGGGCATCACTACCCTGTTACGGCTCAACTTCGTTTCTATTGTACTAACAACATGGCTGAGTATGAGGCGTGCATTCTAGGTTTGAGGTTAGCCGTAGACATGGGTGTCCAAGAAGTCTTGGTCTTGGGGGACTCGTACCTTCTGGTGCACCATATTCAAGGAGAATGAGAAACACGAGATTTAAAACTCATACCGTACCGACAATGTTTGCATGATCTTTGTCAACAGTTTCAATCAATAGAGTTCAGGCATATTCCGAGGATCCATAGTGAGGTTGCCGATGCTTTGGCTACTCTAGCGTCGATGTTACATCATCCGGATAAGGCTTATGTGGACCCTTTGCATATTCAGGTCCACGATCAACATGCTTATTGTAATATGGTGGAATAAAAGCTCGATGGGGAGCCTTGGTTTCACGATATCAAGGAATATATCAGTATGGGGGTGTACCCAGTACAAGCCACAGGTGATCAAAAGAGAACAATTAGGCGTTTGGCAAGCAATTTTTTCTTCAGTGGAGGGGTTCTGTACAAAAGGACTCCAGATCTTGGGTTACTGAGATGCATAGATGCTAGGCAGGCTACAACTATTATGACCGAAGTACATTCTGGAGTCTGTGGGCCGCACATGAGTGGGTACGTGTTGGCAAAGAAGATTCTCCGAGCAGGTTATTGGCTCACTATGGAGCGAGATTGTATCAGTTTCGTGCGTAAATGTCATCAGTGCCAAGTACACGGAGATTTGATTCATTCTCTACCATCGGAATTACACACGATGTCTGCACCGTGGCCTTTTGTTGCATGGGGCATGGATGTCATTGGGCCAATTGAGCCATCAACATCAAACGGGCACAGGTTCATTTTGGTGGCCATAGACTACTTCACCAAGTAGGTAGAGGCTAAAGCATTCAAGTCTGTAACCAAGAAGGCGGTGGTTAATTTTGTGCACTCAAATATCATTTGCCGGTTTGGGATACCAAAGGTGATCATTACAGACAATGGGGCTAATCTCAATAGTCATCTAATGAAAGAGGTATGTCAACAGTTTAAGATTACACATCGCAATTCTACCCCATATCGTCCCAAGGTGAATGGAGCAGTCGAGGCAACCAACAAGAATATAAAGAAGATACTTCAAAAAATGGTGGAGGGTTCTAGGCAGTGGCATGAAAAGCTGCCATTTGCATTGCTGGGTTATCGCACTACTGTCCGTACTTCAGTAGGGACGACTCCTTATTTGTTGGAATATGGCACTGAGGCGGTAATACCCGCAGAAATTAAAATCCCATCCCTTCGGATTGTCACCGAAGCTGAAATTGATGATGATGAGTGGGTCAAAATCCGTCTGGAGCAATTAAGTTTGATTGATGAGAAGAGACTGGCAGCAGTGTGTCATGGATAGTTGTATCAATAGATAATGGAAAGAGCCTACAATAAGAAGGTGCATTCACGGAAGTTTGAAGTGGGTCAGTTAGTATTGAAACTCATTCTTCCTCATTAGGCTGAAGCCAAAGGCAAGTTCGCCCCGAATTGGCAGGGGCCATTCATCGTAACTAGAGTGTTTGAAATGGCACTTTGTATTTAACAGATATAGAAGGCAAGTATAGAAGGCAAGTATTTAACAGATATATGGCCATCAATTCCGATGCGGTCAAGAGATACTATGTATGATAAGAGATACTATGTATGATTTTCTTTGACTAATTTATATTTGTTTGTACTTGGCATATTTTTGAAGATTTGGAATGACGAAGGCATTTTGCTCTGCTATCTAAACACTTTATCCTTTGTTACCCCCCCTTTGAGCTTTATTTATTTTCTTTCATACCCCTCTTTCGGAATCAGTAGCAAATATCAGAAACATAAACGTGAAAGATAAGTAATGGAAGAAGAGAAAAAGAGAAAGAAAAAAGAAGAAGAAGAAAAACAACAAAAAGAGAAAAGAAAGCAAAAAGAGAAAGAAAAGAAAGAGAAAAGAGAAAATCACAACAACAAAAGTAATTTCTATGACATGAACTACGTTCGACCTGATTCATTTTAAGGATACGTAGGCAGCCTCATGGTTCGGTCCCATCAAATAAAAATCCAAAAGTCCCCAAACAAGAAACTAGGGGAAGAAGTTGTGGTGGTTGTCAGAAATCCAATTTCGAAAGTTGTAATTTTTGAACCCATTTGAATTGTTTTGAGCCTTTGATATCCTTTTCTTCTAACCCTATCCAAAAGCCCACGTTACGGTCCAAATAAAGACCTTCCGATTAGTCCTCGAGAGATGCCAAGTCAAGCAAGTGGAGGTGATTCGTATCAAGGGCAACACTCTGGTCCGAGCAGAAAATATTAAAAATGAGAGAGTCTTACTGGTGAAAACCCTCACGGGCACCATAAGGCGATGAGAGATGAGAGAAATTAAAAATGAGAGAGTCTTATTGGTGAAAACCCTCACGGGCACCATAAGGCAAAAGTGAGTTGAGAGATGAACAAATGAGAAAGGCTTGTTGGAGAAAACCCTTCAGGACACCGCAGGCCGAACAAGGTCAAGGTTTTGGGGAAGAAATCATGTTATGAAAACTCCGGGGCAACAAAGTATGGAAGCTGAAAGTTGATTGGTCGGACAGATTGGGCCGATTAATCCGAAATGCATGTCATGATCATTGATGCCAGCTGCTCCACTCAGATAAGTCTCTTTTCTTTTTCCCCTTCAGATAGCCTTCTAGTTTTGGATTTTCTTATCCTTAACTCTGAAAGTCATTGCATTTCATTTCTTTTGGGTTTATTTCTCTAAGATTTCCCCAATGTCAGTTCTGTTTAAGCAAATAAGAAGAAATTTCAAAGCTCACCACCAGCTTCAAAATTGCAAAGCACAGTGCGGCCAGAGCATACCAAATATAGCATGATGTAAAGTGGGATAAAGTGCCAGCAAAAGTTCCATCGACAGAATGATTTAGTAATTTCATGGGAGATGCAGAGGTTCAGTTAAAGGGGTCAGAGGTGTGAAACAATGGTTCGGGTCTTGAACACTCGGGTCATCCAGGGTCATGGGGTTCGAAAGACAGTCAGAAAGTCAAGCGGTTTATGGCCAGTTCGGGGAAGCCAGTCAAAACAAAACAATGCAGCGGAGAGACCTTCAGCAAGAATGCCCTCAACTAACCACCACATTTTAAACTGACAAAGATTTTTCTTTGATTAAAACAGGGGCAGGAGATTTTGGTTGGTTCGAAGAAACCCTCTGTGAAGAAAAGCAGTCACCAAACAGGTTTGATTTTTGATTTTCAAGACCCTCCTGGAAAATGGGACGTAGTTTAAAATTCAAAACGATCATGAGTAGCAAGATCTAGCATAAGTGCGCCCCAAGGTATGCAAGATGGTTTCAAGTTTGCATGTTAGAGATAGGATTCAAGTAGGAAGCTATCAGGACCCTCCTGGATGATGAGATTTAGTTTTAAATTTTCAGGACTCTCCTGGATAATGGGGTTTAGTTTTAAGTTTTCAGGACCCGCCTAGATAATGAGGTTTAATTTAAAGTCTTCAGGATCCTCCTGGAAAATGGGACCTAGTGTAAAATTCAAAAATAGCATAATCTAGCATAAATGTATCCCAAAGGAATATAAGTTGCCTTAGAAGGGCTCAATTAGGAGTTTTCAGGACCCTCATAAATAATGAGACTTAGCTTTAAGATTTCGATTAGATAACAACATTTAGCATAATTCTGCTGTAGGGTAGTATAATTAAGCCATAAAAGTTGTCACTCTTAAGATAAGACTTGATTTTTGATTTTCAGGACCCTCCTGGATAATGGGGTGTAGTTTTAAGACCTTCTTAGATAACAAGATGTAGCAAAGTAATACCTTATATTTAAAACTGTCGTTTAACTGGAAGCTGTCAGGACCCTCTTGGATAATGGGACCTAGCTTTCAAATTCTCAGTAAAATCTGGTAATATGATTCAGTTTAACACTCACATATGTGCCCAGCCACCAAACTGGGGCAGAATTATTTTTTGTTTTCGTCTATTTTTGTTGAAATCAGGCGCCCACCTGGAGAATAAGGGAATACATTTCAAGTTTCAGTAATCAGGCGCCCATCTGGAGAACAAGGGAATACATTTTTCAAGTTTTGGTAATCAGGTGCCACATGGAGAATAAGGGAATACATTTCAAGTTTTGGTAATCAGGCGCCCACCTGAAGAACAAGGGAATACATTTCAAGTTTTGGTAATCAGGCGCTCACCTGGAGAACAAGGGAATGCATTTTTAAGTTTCAGCAATCAGGCGCCCATTTGGAGAACAAGGGAATACATTTCAAATTCAGCAATCAGGCGCCCACCTGAAGAACAAGGGAATACATTTCAAGTTTTGGTAATCAGGTGCCCACCTGGAGAGCAAGGGAGTATAGTTCAAGTTTCAGTTTTCAAGTTCTTACTGATATTTGGTAACGTGCCAAACTGGGGCAGAAAATTTTCTTTGTTTTTGTCTATTTTTGTTGAAATCAGGCGCCCACCTGGAGAACAAGGGAATACATTTCAAGTTCAGCAATCAGGCGCCCACCTGGAGAACAGGGGAATACATTCAAATTCAGCAGTCAGGCGCCTACCTGGAGAACAAGGGAGTATAGTTCAAGTTTCTTACTGATATTTGGTAACATGCCAAACCGGGGCAGACATTTTCTTTGTTGTGTTTATTTTGTGGAAATCAAGCGCCCACCTGGAGAACAAGGGAATACATTTTTCAAGCTCAGCAATCAGGCGCCCACCTGGAGAACAAGGGAATACATTTCAAGTTTAACAATCAGGCGCCCGCTTGGAGAAAGGGAAACATCTTAGATTACAATGCAAGGCGGCAACAAGGGGACTCCACAAGGAGAATACCAGTCAACAAGGCAACAAAAACCACAAGAGCAAGTTCGAAGATGTAGATAGGATTTTGTAATGCATAGATTATAGTCTAGTTTAACTTCTTTTTACTTTATCATGGTGTAAAAAGGGGTTCAGTAAGCAGCAGCAACAGTGAAACCACACCTTCATGGTAGTCCCAGCTACCAAAACTTTCCGAACTACACTAACCTGATTCCTTTATAGCCAAGGATATGTAGGCAACCTCGGAAGCAGGGTGCGGTCAATCTTTCAAAAATGCTTCCCACGGAGTATTCAAACGGGCAAAAATCGCTCGTATCCGCTCAATTTATCTTTGCACGAAAACTCTTCGTGTTTCCGGGCAAAGAGGGGCAGCTGTGAGCACGTGATTTTTGCCCTATATGAATTATTCCCATAGATTCAACAAAATAATTTTTCTTCATTATTTGCAATTTCGTAGATTTTCGTAGCATTTTTGTTATTGTTTGCATTTGTCTCTGCATGTTTATTTTATTTAATTCATGAAAATACAAAAATACACTGCATTTGCGTTTAGGATTTATTTTCATCTTTTAAGGTTAATTATTAAATTAGGTGTTTTATTAAAAATAAAAATCACAAAATTGGTTTAATTCTGCATTTCTAGCATTTTAATTAAAAATCAATAATTTCCCTTTTAATTTAGAAGTAATTAATTCTTGTAAATATTACATTAGGATTTTAGCTTAATTTAGTAAATTAATTATTTTTAAGAGTTTTTAATTTAGGTCTAATTAATTAAAAAGGGGAAAAGAAAAACAATTAAATAAAAGAAAAGGAATGGAAATGAAGAAAAGGATTTTGGGCCAAAATTAATTGAATTATATCCAAGCCCAAACGTTTTGCCCTGGAACCCGCCCAATTTTTGGCCCAAACCCATCCCAATATCCGGTCCAGCACCACCGCCTAACCAAACGACACCGTTTTGATATCCCCAGATCTGAGCCGTTGATCTCTTTCAATCCAATGGACAAGAACACGGGGTCCTTAAGTATATTACTGTCCTAACGCACCCCCTACCTCCTCTCATCGTCCCCACACACCCTCTGAGAACTCTCACTGCCTCCGCCGTGAACCGCCCACCGAAAATCGTCTCCGCAGGCGGTATTTCTCCAATCAACCCAATTTTTACACCATAGATTCCTCTCCTTCTCCTCTTTCCAAATCTCCAAACCCCCTCCCTCGAATCCCAGCCCAACCTCTCGAATCTTGAATCAAAGAGAATGACAAAAACCCTAACTCATCCAATCGGCCCCAAAATAACACCCCATGACCACCAAGACCCCCTCTTCCCAAATCCTTACTCCATTCCCCTCGAATATAACTGAAACTCATCGAATATTGAATCTGAGTTCAGGCCCTAAAAGCCTAAATTGAACCTGTGCATGCAAGGCTATTTTCTCCAAAATCCCTGAGTGCTCAAGGCTGTTTTATCACAAAATAATGACGTTCACTTGTTCTTGACCAAGAACAAGCAATTGACATTGTCTTGGGGTAACTCAGAATGACAGTATCGATTTCGAGCTTAGTCGGTGAGTTCCCTTCATTTTTTCTGTTCATTTTAGTGTTACTACACTTCTTATTCCTCTTATTTTCTTCTCCTTTTCTTTAGTTAGATTTTTTTTCTTGCTCGGGCTGAAAACTCAGCCAATTTTCCGAGTTTAAATTATTTGCTGTTCGTTTGGTCCCTTTGTTTCTTTTCAAATCGTATAAGCTTGTCCTTTGATTTTCTTGGTATGTTTGGTTTATGTTAATGGCATGTTCAAATTCTGATTTTTCACCCTTTTGTCTTAGCCACCTAGTTTAATTCAATTAGGTCATTTTGATTTAATAACTTAGTTAATTCTTTGAATATTTGTGACTTAGTTTAGATTTTGATTGTGGAAATCGTCTCAATGTTTATGTTGTTCTGTTTTTCCAGATGCTTATAGAATTTAGTTGGGTTAGTTTATTGTTTGGGCTTTGGGTTGTTTCCGACCCATTTGCAAAGTGCAGTCTGGTTTAAGTCATTGGGTCAAATTAACCCATTTGGAATTCTGAAGCAATTTTCATGGTTTTAAGGGTAGTCTAGGAAATCTAAGCGGGGAATATGTTGGTAACTACCTAGGAAGCTTCCTAGAAGCTGAAAAAGAGCCTTACTTGGCAGACAAGTCACTAAATGAGGGACTAATAAGCAAAAACAAGAATGAGAAAAGGGCAGAATTGAAAGAATTGAAATCTGATGGTTGCTCTATGGCCTTGCCTATAAAGGCATATCATTCTTGCCTTTCAAGGCAAGAAAAAAAGACCCAAGAGGAGAAAGAGAAGAAAAATCTGAAAAACTGGAACGACTTCATATTTGGGTTTACTATTGATTTTCTTGCATCATTGGTTCGAAAATTGAATCAAATTTTCCTGGTCTCTAGTTTTAATCTTACTCATTAGTTAAAATCTCTGAAAAACTTCCAATCTTGGACCTGGGTTGGAGACGGTGTGATTTTGGGGCTTCGAAAGCTGGTTTTGAGTTGCTTAGAGGGGTTTTACTGTTTCATTAGTATTGCTAAAGTTCTGGTTCTGCTGCCGTCTACTGCTTTCCTCACCTCTTTTCCTTTGAAATTTCCAGGTACATGTTCTGAAACTTGTATAATGTGAGGCTCAAGTTGAAAAGTGGAATGGAAATGGAATTTTGAAGCTTAACACCAAATTACTTGTTCATAGCATAGCTCGAGTTTAGCTTGTTGATTTAGTAGTGCTATTTTAATTTGTTTTCTTTGAATTCAATAAGTTACATCATCTGACTTTAGCTTGAATAAGTGAGCTTCTGTCACTGTATCAGACTTGGTACTGTTGTAAGACTTGATGAACAACCTGTTAATTGAATTAGAGTTCATACCATATATTCAAACACGAGGAATCCTGTAATGTAAATGGTATTGGGTCTTGCCTGCTATGTAGTGCATTTAAGCTTTGGTAGCAGGTTGGTTATGTGGGATGATTATGTATTCATATAATGGTTTGGCTGAATGTGCTCTTAAATTTAATGGGTATTGAAATTATGTTTAAGGGGAGGGAAACGGTCCAGAGTGTTCTAAGAATAGAAGCAAGTATCAGTCGTTTTGGTATTGATTGTGAGCATGTTTCAGTTAGATTGGTTGGTTACAATTCAGAATGTTTAGCTAATAGGTTAAAATTCAGAAGCAAAAGTTTGTGCTATGCCGTGTTTCATATAATTCCTTGATTGATTTGCAAGAGATTAATTGTGCACAAGGATTGGGTTCTGAGACTTGAGCCTAATATTGGCCCGATTAATGAGATCTAGGCCAGTCGAGTTTGCTATGCGACATTCTTTTCCATTAAGAAATTGGGTTCACGTTTGCATTTTGGAATTTGATGTTTTGCACTCCTGAAGACTCGTTCTCGAGACCTGCGTTTGCTGACGCTCAAACCTCCAAGGATTTGAGTTCACGTTGGGCTCGGATTAGAGACAAAATGCATTCCTTCATATATAGGGCCAATTATGTAAGCCCAAAGTCTCATCTTTAACTGTGAACAAGCCTACCATTCTATGGACTTAAAATCAGTTCAAAATTTTAGTTTAAAAGTAGTGATAATTCCCTTAAGCTCCCTTGATTAACTAATTGGTTTTTGGAGGCGTGCTATATTAGGCAAGGCATAATTTATAGCCCTCAAAAACTTGGTTTAAACTTCCCTTTAAAATTAGAATCGAGGTGTGCCATGCCAAATAAAATCCTTAAATGCATGGCCCTCGCTTAATTAATTTAAATTTCTTAGAAATCGAGGCGTGCCATTTAGCAAATTTTTATGGCCCTTGCAAAGTTGTTAGCGCGTAGCTGCTTTAGGCGCGTCATTTAATAATATTACCTTCCTAAACTCGGGTGTGCATTGCATGTGACCCAAATCAGAATCTTAAAATGTTGACTAAAATGTGGTTAGGATTGCGGGTGCATTTCATGTGGCCCGATCCAAAGGCATGTTTTAAACGACATTCAATCTTCTTTAAAAATTAATTAAAAGCGGTTAAAAGTTTAAAATGGCATCATAGGTTAAAACGTGTTTCTATAATCAGAGAGTTAAGCCAAATATAACAATTGAGCGACTATGCTAGAACCACAGAACTCGGGAATGCCTAACACCTTCTCCCGGGTTAACAAAATTCCTTACTCGGATTTCTGGTTCGCGGACTGTTAAACAGAGTCAATCTTTTCCTCGATTTAGGATTTGAACCGGTGACTTAGGACACCATAAATTATTCCAAGTGGCGACTCTGAATTTAATAAATAAATAAATCCCGTTTTGATTGTCCTTTAATTGGAAAAACTCCCTATATACTCCCTTCTGGGGGTGTAAGGAAAAAAGGAGGTGTGACATCACTATCCCAGAATAGAGTAGCAGCCTCGATCAATTTTTTGTTTGGTTCAATATCTAACAGGGAAGGCAAGGTACCCAGGTACTTTTTCACATGCTTCTTGTCACTTGAGGAAAGATCTTCCCACAAATTTAGCAACAATGGAGGGATATTGCTAACCATACCGAATCTGGAGACTTCGTGCCTCATTTTCTGCAAAACAAAAAAAGGTTAGGCCTTACCCCTACCGGACTCGACTATTTATACATCTATGATCAGCATATCGGCATTTAGTCCTCCAAATTAATGCACAGAACGTGATTGCGTTCGTTGGGATCATGGAAAACCCGATGGACTTTGGATAAGACTTATCTTAAAGAATCATTATGTGGACAACATAACTGATCCAACTAGGTTTGACAATGATACATGCACAATTTAAATAGAGTAAGGTTCCTATAGGGTTTTAGACTGGTACTCTCAAGCGGACAACTTGAGGGGGAAGGCACGGAACCATTGACTGCACCGCTGATCAATTGGTTTTACCGCAAATAAGCCTTTCCAAATTTAAGAGTAATAAATAGGAAGAGCGCAACCACTCATTAAAGCGTTGATATGGGATTTGATACACACGAGTGGAATATGATGTGGAGCATGATTTATGCAGCAGTTAATAACATGTAGGCAAGTATTTTCAGAAATGTTAAGCTTATTAGAATTAGAAATGTTAGACGACAGAAACAACTTCAGGGAAATGCAAGTTTTGAAAATGCCCTAAGGCTTGCCTATATGCAGTATACTGTGTCTATATTAATGCAGAAACAAACATGTTTTCGAAATAGACCCCCTTTAATACCTATATACAGGATATCTAACGAGATTAAAGCAATTTTGAAAGAACTAGTTTCAGGAAATGTCATCGCTTAATAAGGACAGTTTTAAGAAGTAAACTAGGCGAAATGAAATTGATTAATTAGGCTAATTAGATAATTGCAAATAGAAATCCCTATAGGCATGATATCTAGGCATATTACTGGTTTTAGTCAACTTGCAGTAACATAAGGAAAGACTTATTAGAACTGAATCAGAATTAAAAATGATAGACATGGCATCTATATTTGAATTATTAAGACATGATGGCTTGGAACCTAGAAACATGGTTTCTAACATGACAAATGCAGAATTTTATGAACATGGTTTCTATCTGATGCAAACGACACTAGAAGTGAAATCTTATATGCATGATCTATATTATGATGCAAACGAAATTAGAAGTGGAATCCTATAGGCATGATTCTATTATGCAAAAAAAGCAATCCGATTCAACAAGAATAAATCCCTATCAACATGTTTTCTAGGCAGATCTGAAAAGTAAAATCCTAAGAGCAGGATTTCTACCCATATTTTCCCACAAAATATATATCTACCCACCCTTTTACTAAATATCCCAAATATCTGTTTACAAATTATTACAGGCCAACAAATGAATTACATAAGTAAAAGAGAAAATCAAGAAGCTATTATATTGAGGGCCTACAATTAGGCCCAAGTTTCCCAAAGCCTCCAATGGTCTTTCAAGCCTCATTTCCATAGACAAATCAAAGACTAGGTGCATCAAAGTTCCCTAAGGGTATCAAGGATCCCGGACAATGCTTACAACTAGACTTAGTAGCCAAGCATTGAACCAGTGCAATGTGGAAAGACCAGCCTCAGTATGCCAGAGTCCAGAGGGTTCTCAAGAGGATCCCAAGGCAGTACATATACTAGGGGCAGAATTTATTAACTAAGAGTAAAGTGGAAGTGCAGGACATAGGTTGAAAGAAGTCTATTAAAGACTGGATTTAAAAGTCTGTTTTGAAAGCAATTAGTAAGGTAATACAGGTTGTTTGAAAGAGGTTGGAGTGATAAACAAAATCAAGCACTTCATGATAGGATCACACACAGAATCCAAATGAATTCAGTAGTCACACAGGGGTCAAAGGGTTTGGGGTATTAGGACTGCAAACACATAACCCAAGCAACGGTATTAGGACTGGTTTGGACATGCTCAGGAATAGTTGAAACTGGCATAATCACAAACCAATCAGGGAGAACATAAACACATAGAGGGGGATAGGGATTTGGGATTCATAAGATGGTAAATATCCAGTAAATAAAAGACACTTAACAAGACATGCTTTGAAACACAGATAAGGGAATAATTAATCTAAAGGGAAGGGGAGATATAATAGCATGCTAGCAATGTAACTCAACCACAAATTTTACTACAGAACCATAAGTAGAAACAGACTAGAAATAAGAGAAACTGAAACAAGAAGAGAAGCATGTTGTTGTCGAGGCTTTAAATTAAACAAGGAGATACCAGTGAAGAGAAGTAAGCAGAATGAAAGAACCAAAAAGCATAGATGATTAGCCTTGGCTTGCAGCTGGCTAATAGTAGCAAATAACACAAGGAAGAGGGGAGAACAGAGATATTTAATAGAAGAGGAGTTTTTGAAAGCCAAGTGCCCGTGTCTTTTTTGTGAAAGACTTAGAGTATGTATAGTTGAAAGTAGGTAGTGGAATAAGGTAAAAATCATAGTAGTACACTAATTTAAGAATTCAGAATCAATCAATTAGAGAATCAATGAAGTACATCCTTAAGTAAGGGAATCAAGATCAAACGGAAAGATTCAGGACCATATAAGGTAGGAAGAAAAATCAGTGCATGATTAAATAAGGAAGGAGTCAAGGTTCGGTAGGCATAGAGTAGTCAATTAGGACCAAATTAAGAAAAACCCAATTAAGGAAAGACTCAGTAAAACAAAGTACCATGGTAGATAAGGTAATGAAATCAGTTAATTTAAACAGATGAGGTAAAGTTTTTAGGGCTTTAAAAGAAGATCTTTCAATCACCATCAATTAAGAAAAATCAGAATCAATCATGGGGGAGTCATGATTCTGTATTTTTAATATATAAATAGAGACGAATGAACAAGAGTAGAAAATAAACAAGGTCAGCCATATAGATAGAAAGAAACAAGAGATGAGCAAACACACTCGTACAGAGGTGATATAAGTAGGCTAAAGATTCAGCAGAACACATTCGAAGCATGGTGACCACGGGAGATTAACAAGAATCAGGTAAACAGGCTAACACATAGAACCGAGGCAAAGAAAATCATGCTAACACATAGAACCAAAGCAAAGAAAATCATGCTAACACACAGAACCAAAGTAAAGAAAATTATGCTAACACACATAACCAAAGTAAAGAAAATTATGCTAACACACATAACCAAAACAAAGAAAATCTTTAAAAATTAGGGCTTTTAACAGAGTCAAGTTAAAAAGCAGTAGGAGCATAAAATCGGTCAAAATAAACAAGGAAAAGGATTAATCATAAAGAAATCGGTTAAAACAGGTGTAGAAAGAACTCTGTGAAAACCCTAATATTTTTAAAGGAAGTAAAATGGTTTAAAAATGAGGATCTTTTTGAAGAAGTTCAAGAATAGGCAAATCACCGAAGGAAACAAGCTTAAAGCATGAAAGTAACACAGATCTGAGAGATTCAGAAGAGAGTTAGGGTTTTAAAATGAAACCCAAATGGAAATCAAAAGAACCTATTGTAAACTTCACCGATCGTGATATATAAGGTGTGATTTTGCCCAAAATCACACCGGAGAAACCATAAGTAACAGAAACAAAAACCCTAGGTCCAAATCGACATGGCCCAGGATCATTGAAGGCCTTAGAGATGATGAGCAAGGCGATGAGAGACCCATTGGAGGGCTGGGGTGTGAGAGATAGTTGCCAGAGATGACCGAAGAAGGAGGTGGCATTTGAAAAGTGATTAGGGTTAGGTCGAGACAGAAAAGAGGAGATAAGAGTGTTTGAGGGCGGCATAATTAGAGAAATGACTAGGGTTAGGGCCTCCGTTAGAATTAAAAAGGAAAGGAAGAATGAGGGCCGTTGATCTAAAAGATCAACGACCAGGATTTAAGATGGCCTGGTTCAGGTAGTGGGTAATTGGGTCTGGGTCAGGGGTTATCGGATTATTAAATAAAATTGGGCTGGGATTGGGGTCCGATTTGGCTAGGATTGAAAGCCAAATTTGGCTATTATTTAAATAGCTAGTCTTTCCCTATTTTAATTTATAAAAATAATAGGTAATTTCTGGAAAGTAATTTAAGGTGTCAAAATAATTTAAAATACATAATTATCATTTTAAAAATATAGGGATCAATTTTATGCATATAAAATATAATTGTATCTTAAAATGGGTTAACATTGCAATTATATGCAATTTAGCTTAAAAAATACTAAATGTAACTATAAAAATGCATAAAAATTATATTAGCCATGTTTTGGCATAAGTATAGAAATTAAACAAATGAATTATCATAAAAATAATTTGGGAAATAATTATTAGGGATTTTATGAATAAAATGGGAGAAAATAAATCAATTTAAACCTTTAAAATTGTGGAAAAAATAATAAAAACTTTGTTCATGATTATATATGCATATATATGCTATTTGAAGGCAATTATGCATATTTAAAATATATAAGGAAAAATTGGGCATCAACAGTGGGCCCAAGGGTCAGGCTTTGGTAATTTCGGGATTTATGTTGTAAATTGATTATTTTCGCTTGGGCTTCGTTCCCTCAGCATATTTTGACGTCATGATTCTGATTTTGGATAGATTCGACGCGAGTGGAGACCGATTCGAGGGGCAAAGGCGTCACGGGCTAGAGTTTGGACCAGATTGAGGTGAGTAATGATTGTAAATGTTGTCCTCAGGGTATGAAACCCCGGATTGCACATTGTTGTGCTATATTGAGGTGACGCACACGCTAGATGATGAGCGTGGGGTCGTGCACTGTTGGGGATTGTGACTTAGTCCATCCCAAATGACTGTTTTACTGCGTATTTGACTGAAAACTATTTGCTATCATCATATTTTGGGCTGAATGCCATATTTGGGCCTCGTGCCAACTATTTGAACCCTTATGGGATTTTTACTAATATTTCCTAACTATTTTAACTTTATACTTGAACTCAATCATATTATATTCTACTGTTTTCATAACTCAGCCATGTTTACTCTGTTTTAACACTTAAATGATATTTTGGGCTGAGCACCATGTTTTACTTTGCCCGAGTGGCTTGTGATATTCTGACTGAGTAAGGCCGAGGGCCTATGTTGTGAGGACACACTGATTATGATTATGAGGCCAAGTTCTTGAGATTTGTACGCCACGAGGTGGTTTGTTGATATGAGGCTGAGAGTCTAGTGATGATGCCACGAGATGGCTTGATATTGCGCTTGGGCCGTAAGGGGCCTCTCTAGGAGTCTGCACACCCCCAGTGAGAGCGGGTACCCATTGTGATGTGAGATATAGCCCGAGGGGCTGGTATTGTTCCATGTGTTCCTCGATGGGCTGATTCTGTTGGTATTGTGCCCGAGGGGTGGTTTTTTATGTGTTTATCTTTTCTAGTTGCCTGTCTTTTTCTTGCTTAACTGTTTAAAAAAGATTTTAAGAAGCTTAAACTGAACTAAAGTGACTTTGCATATTTTCACTGTCTTATTACTTTTAGTGGCTTTTACTGCTTCCTTATAGACTGTAATGTGCTTTACGTGGTTTCTTATTATTCAGTCTACATTTACTATTATTACTCACTGAGTTACAATACTCACTTTACTCCCTGCACCCCGTGTACAGATTCAGGCACATCAGTTCCCGCTAGCGAGTGTTGATCCTTCCAGCTCGGGCGGATTCAGAGATTCTCTAGGTAGCTGCCAGCGTTCGCAGCTCAGAGCTTCTTCCTTTATCTTACTTTCTCTATTTTAGCTTTGTATTAGACTATGTAGACTCTTCAAACTTGTAGTATATTGATAGATCCTCATGACTAGTGATACATTGATGTCGGGCTGTGTTGGTTTTAATTCCACAAATTGTACTGTTCACTGCTTATTTTGGGGTTTTATCATGTTAAAGACTTAATACTTATTATTTTAATTGCTTAAAATGAAGTGGGAATGTGTCAGCTGGCCTTGTCTTCACGAGAGGTGACATCATGACCGGGTCCGGGTTCAGGGTCGTGACAAGTTGATATTAGAGCCTAGGTTACAAAGGTCTCACGAGTCATGAGCAGGTTTAGTAGAGTCTCGCGGATTGGTACAGAAACATCTATATTTATCCTCGAGAGGGTGTAGAACCTTTAGGAAAACTTCATATTCTTGAAATTCTTGTCGTGCGAATTCGTTGATCTGAGTGCTAAACTTTTGTTATTCTATTCTCTTACAGATGGTGAGGACACGCGCTACCGATCTGGATGGATGACCACCAGTACCACCAGCTGTGGCCACTAGAGGCCGAGGACGCGATAGAGGCAGGGGTGTGGCCCACACAGCAGCTAGGGCAGCACCTGTAGATCCACCCGCCGCCCCAGTTTAGGATCAGATCCCAGTTGTGGATGCTCCAGCAGCACCAACTCAGCCACCAGCTATGCCCTTTGTGATTCCGGGTCTTCAGGAGGTTTTGGCTCAGATTCTATCAGTTTGCACTAGCCTAGCTTAGGCGGTCTCAGTTACTATAGTCGCAACTACTTCTCAGGCCGGGAGAGGCACTCAGACTCCCATCGCTCGCTCCTTTGAGTAGGTCGTGCAGGGACTTCAAACATTGGGGGCGCATCCAGCCCAGCCGGTTGCAGATGCTCAAGACTATGTAGTTTCTACTATGCTAGAGGACGAGCAGCGTTGGTTGGAGAGGTTTGGTAGACATCAGCCTTCGACCTTCAGTGGTGCAGAGGGCGAGGATGCCTAGGGTTTCTTAGATAAGTGTCAGAGGATACTTCGTACAGTGGGTATTCTGGAGACCAACGGGGTTGCTTTCACTACTTATCAGTTTTATAGAGCTGCCTTCACTTGGTGGGAGATTTTTGAGAGGCGTAGGCCTGTTGGTGCATCACCCCTTACCTGACAGCAGTTCTCCATTCTCTTTCTAGAGAGTATGTTCTGCATTCTCACAGAGAGGAGCTGCGCAAGCAGTTTGAGTGGTTGCATCAGGGAGAGATGACTATGACGCAGTATGAGATGAGGTTCTCTGAGTTAGCTCGCCATGCGATTTGGTTGGTTCCGACAGATAGAGAGAGGATTAGGAGGTTTGTTGATGGCCTCACTTATCAGCTTTGTATTCTTATGACCAGAGAGAGGGTGACTGGTGCTACTTTTGAGGAGGTTGTAGACATTGCTCGAGAGATTGAGTCAGTTTACCGTCAGGATCGAGAGGAGAGAGAGGCCAAGAGGCCTTGAGGATCTGGTAGTTATGGTGGTGCTCCTTCGAGAGGTTAGTTTCAACACGGTAGAGGCTGTCCCATCAGGCATGCTCAGTCAGCTCACCTAGGTTATTGTAGGGTATCATCGGGTCATGGTTCTCATAGTTCTCATCAGGGCCAGTCATCACTTAGTTCCCTTCCAGCTTAGAGTTCGTCCCGTGCTCCATCAGTTCAGGGCTCTTCTATGCCAGGTGCATCAGCTAGTCATTCCGGTGCTAGGGGTTCCCTTCAGTCCCCTTCTCCAGCACCCGAGAGTTACTATGAGTGTGGAGAGATGGGTCATATATGGAGGCAGTGTCCTCTTCATCTTACGGGTTCATCTTAGCAAAGGAGTCAGCCATCGGCTTTAGCACCAGTTACTTCACCACCACCCGCCCAGCCAGCTAGGGGTGGAGGTCAGTCAGCTAGGGGTCGCCCAGAGGGGGAGGTCGATCAGGTGGCGTTCAGGCCTATTTCTATGCACTTCCAGCTAGACCTGATGCTATTACTTGTTATTACAGGTATTATCTCAATCTGCCACAGAGATGCTTTTGTATTATTTGATCCCAGTTCCACCTTTTCTTATGTGTCATCATACTTTGCTCGTTATTTGGGTACACCTTGTGAGTCTCTTGCTTCACCTGTTCATGTATCTACCCCGGTGGGCGATACTGTTGTTGTAGACCGTGTGTACCGGTCGTGTGTGGTGACTATTGGGGGTCTAGAGACCCGAGTGGATCTTTAAATATTATGTATGGTGGATTTCGATATTATTTTGGGCATGGATTGGCTATCTCTGTGTCGTGCTATTCTGGACTGTCATGTCAAGACAGTCACATTGGCTATACCGGGTATGCCACAGAATGAGTGGTGAGGTTTGACTGATTATGTTTCCAGTAGGGTAATCTCATTCTTGAAAGCCTAGCGTATAATTGGGAAGGTTTGTCTTTCGTATCTTGCCTTTATGAGGGATGTTAGTGCAGAGACTCCCAATATTGATTCCGTTCCAGTTGTGAGGGATTTTCCCGATGTGTTTCCTGCAGACCTGCCGGGTATGCCATCAGATATGGATATTGATTTTGGTGTTGACCTGGTGCTGGTCACTCAGCCCATTTCTATTCCGCCGTATCATATGGCACCAGCGGAGTTGAAGGAGTTAAATGAGTAGCTTTAGGAACACCTTGATAAGGGGTTCATTCGGCCTAGTATGTCACCTTGGGGTGCACCAGTTCTATTTGTGAAGAAGAAGGATGACACTATGAGGATGTGCATTGATTACAGGCAATTGAACAAAGTAACAGTTAAGAACAAGTATCATTTGCCTCATATTGATGATTTATTCGACCAACTTCAGGGAACGAGAGTGTTCTCCAAGATTGATCTCTGTTTAAGTTATCACCAGTTGAAGATCAGGGACTCGGATGTTCTTAAGACAGCTTTTAGGACCCGATATGGTCATTATGAGTTCTTGGTGATGTCTTTTGGGTTGACCAATGCCCCAGCAACGTTCATGCACTTGATGAATAGCGTGTTCCGGCCTTATCTCGACTCGTTTGTCATAGTTTTCATTGATGATATTCTGGTGTATTCACGTAGTCAGGAGGAGCACACGAAACATTTGAGAGTTGTATTGTAGAGATTGAGGGAGGAGAAACTTTATGCAAAATTCTCCAAGTGTGAGTTTTGGCTCAGTTCAATGGCTTTCTTGGGGCACGTGGTGTCCAACGAGGGTATTCAGGTTGATCTAAAGAAGATAGAGGCGGTTCAAAATTGGCCCAAACCGTCCTCAGCCACAAAGATTCGCAGATTTCTTGGTTTGGCAAGCTATTATTGCCGGTTTGTTCAGGGATTCTCATCTATCGCATCACCCTTGACCAAGTTGACTCAGAAGAGTGCTTCATTTGTATGGTAGGATGAGTGTGAGGAGAGCTTCCAGAAGCTCAAGATAGCCTTGACCACAACTCTAGTGTTAGTTTTGCCATCAGCTTCAGGTTCATATACTGTGTATTGTCATTCTTTGAGAGTTGGTGTTGGGTGCATATTGATGCAGTATGGTAGAGTTATTGCTTATGCTTCTCGTCAGTTGAAGCCCCATGAGAAGAACTACCCCGTTCATGATTTGGAGTTGACTGCCATAGTTCACGCATTGAAGATTTGGAGGCATTACTTGTATGGTGTGTCTTGTGAGGTGTTTACTGATCATCGTAGTCTCCAGCACTTATTCAAGCAGAAGGATCTAAATTTGAGGTAGCAGAGGGGGTTGGAGTTGCTAAAGGATTATGATATTACTATATTATATCATCCGGGAAAGGCCAATGTGGTGGCTGATGCTTTGAGCTGAAAGGCGGTGAGTATGGGGAGTTTGGCATATATTCCAATTAGGGAGAGACCTCTTGTAGTTGATGTTCAGGCCTTGGCCAATAGGTTCGTTAGGTTAGATATTTCGGAGCCCAGTCAGGTATTAGCTTGTGTGGTCTCTCGGTCTTCCTTATATGATCACATCAGAGAGTGCCAGTATGATGATCCTCATTTGCTTGTCCTTAAGGACAGAGTTCAGCACGATGATACCAGAGATGTGACTATTGGTGATGATGGGGTGTTTAGGATGCAGGGCCAAATTTGTGTACCTAATGTAGATGGGCTTCGGGAGTTGATTCTGGAGGAGGCCCATAACTCGGGGTATCCATTCATCCAGGTGATGCGAAGATGTATGAGGATCTGAGACAATACTATTGGTGGAGAAGAATGAATAAGGACATTGTAGGATTTGTAGCTCGGTATCTCAATTGTCAGCAGGTGAAATATGAGCATTAGAGACCGGGTGGCTTGCTTCAGCGGATGGATATTCCACAGTGGAAGTGGGAGTAGATCACCATGGACTTTGTAGTTGGACTCCCACGGATTTTGAAGAAGTTCGATGCTATTTGGGTGATTGTGGATCGGCTGACCAAATCCGCGCACTTCATTCCTGTGTGTACTACCTATTCTTCAGAGCGGTTGGCAAACATCTATATCTGGGAGATTGTTCGTTTGCATGGTGTCCCAATTTCCATCATCTCAGATAGGGTCACTCAGTTTACTTCACAGTTTTGGAGGTTTGTGCAGCGAGAGTTGTGTACTCAGGTTAAGTTGAGCACAACTTTTCACTCTCAGATGGACGGGCTGTCCGAGCGCACTATTCAGATATTAGAAGATATGTTGCGTGCTTGTGTCATTGATTTCGGAGGGTCATGGGATCAGTTTCTACCGCTTGCAGAGTTTGCTTATAACAACAACTACCAGTCGAGTATTCAGATGGCCCCATATGAGGCCTTGTATAGGAGGCGGTGTAGATCTCCAGTTGGTTGGTTCGAGCCGGGTGAGGCTAGGCTATTAGGGGCAGACTTGGTGTAGGATGCTTTAGAAAAAGTGAAGGTGATTCAGGAGAGGCTTCGTACAGTGAAGATGAGACAAAAGAGTTATGCTGATAGGAAGGTTCGGGGCGTGTCCTACATGGTTGGTGAGAAGGTTTTGTTGAAGGTTTCACCCATGAAGGGTGTTATGAGGTTTGGGAAGAAGGGTAAATTGAGTCCTCGGTTCTTTGGACGTTTTGAGGTGTTTCGGAGGATTGGGGAGGTGGCTTATGAGCTTGCTTTGCCACCCAGCTTGTCAAGTGTGCATATGGTATTTCATGTTTCTATGCTCCGAAAGTATATTAGGGATCCGTCTCATGTTCTGGATTTCAGCACGGTTCAATTGGATGGTGATTTGACTTATGATGTAGAGACAGTAGTTATTTTGGGTCGTCAGGTTCGAAAGTTGAGATCAAAGGATATAGCTTCAGTGAAAGTGCAATGGAGAGGTCGGCCCATGGAGGAGGCTACCTGGGAGACGAAGCAGGCAATGCAGAGCAAATATCCTCACCTGTTTGAGGCTTCAGGTATGCTTCTTCACTCGTTCGAGGACGAACGTTTGTTTAAGAGGGGGAGGATGTGACGACCCGGCCAGTAATCTCATGAGTTACCGCTCCGTTTCCCCCATTTCTGCTTCTTATTGCTTTGGTTATCGGTTCTATATGTGCTCGGGTTGGTTGGCTCGGGTTCGGAAAGGTTTTGTGAAGGTTTGAGACACTTTGTCTCTTTCGAGGAAGCTTAAGTTGGAAAAAGTCAACCAGATGTTGACTTATGTGTTAGAGGGATTGGATGTGAGTTCTAAGGGTTCAAATAGCTTCGGGAGGTGATTTGAGACTTAGGAGCATGATCGGTGTATGTTTTGGAGGTTCAGAGTAGATTTAGGCTTGAATTGGCGAAATTGGAATTTTGGCGTTTTTCGGTTGATAGGTGAGATTTTGATATAGGGGTCAGAATGGAATTCCGAGAGTTGCAGTAGTTCCTTTGTGTCATTTGAGATGTGTGTGCAAAATTTCAGGTCATTCAGACGTGGTTTGGTGCCAGAAGGTATAAATTATTTCCTTCACGATTTTTGAGCTATTCCACTATTTCTAAGTCGGTTTTGGAGCTTTTTGGGAGATTTTGAAGAGGGATTCAAGGGATATTGTGTGGAGGTAAGATTGTTGAACCTAAAATCATTTATATGGTATTATTTTAGGGATTAGAGCTGTAATTATGGAAATTTAAGGGTTAAAATTGGGGAAACTAGGACATAGTATTGGAGACCTAGATTTGAGGATTTGAGGAACCATTTGTGGTCGGATTTTGGTACCATTGATATGTATGAACTCGTGGGGAGATGATGAATCTATTGATGTGAATTTTATCGAATTCCAAGACATGGGCCTGGGGGTCAAGTTTTGGTAATTTCAGGATTTATATTATAAATTGATTATTTTTGCTTGGGCTTCGTTCCCTTAGCTTATTTTGACGCCGTGATTCTGATTTTGGATAGACTCAATGCGAGTGGAGGCCGATTCGAGGGGCAAAGGCATCGCGGGCTAGAGTTTGGATCGGATTAAGGTGAGTAATGATTGTAAATGTTGTCATGAGGGTATGAAACCCCGGATTGTACATCATTGTGCTATATTGAGGTGACACACACGCTAGATGATGAGCGTGGGGCCGTGCACTATTGGGGATTGTGACTTAGTCAATCCCGAATGACTGTTTTACCGCGTATTTGACTGAAAACTATTTGCTATCACCATGTTTTGGGCTGAATGCCATATTTGGGCCTTCCAACTATTTGAACCCTTAGGGGGTTTTTACTATTATTTTCTCACTGTTTTGACTTTATACTTGAACTCGGTCATACTATATTCTACTGTTTTCATAACTCAGCCATGTTTACTCTGTTTAACACTTAAATAATATTTTGGGCTGAACACCATGTTTTACTATGCCCGAGTGGCTTGTGAGATTTTGACTGAGTAAGGCCGAGGGCCTATGTTGTGAGGAAATACTGATTATGATTATGAGGCCGAGGGCCTGAGATTTGTACGCCACGAGGTGGCTTGTTGATATGAGGCCAAGAACCTAGTGATGATTCCACAAGATGGCTTGATATTGCGCTTGGGCCGTAAGGGGCCCCTCCAGGAGTCTGCACACCCCCAGTGAGCGCGGGTACCCATTGTGATGTGAGATATAGCCCGAGGGGCTGGTATTGTTCCATGTGTTGCCCGAAGGGCTGATTCTGTTGGTATTGTGCCCGAGGGGCGGTTCTTTATGCGTTTATCTTTTCTAGTTGCCTGTCTTTTTCTTGCTTAACTGTTTAAAAGGGATTTTAAGAAGCTTAAATTGAACTAAAGTGACTTTGCATATTTTCACTGTCTCATTACTTTTACTGGCTTTTACTACTTCCTTATAGCCTGTAATGTGCGTTACGTGGTTTCTTATTACTCAGTCTGAATTTATTATTATTACTTACTGAGTTGGAGTACTTAATTTACTCCCTGCACCCCGTGTGCAGATTTAGGCGCATCAGGTCCCGCTAGCGAGTGTTTATCCTTTCAGCTATGGCGTATTCGAAGATTCTTTAGGTAGCTGCCAGCGTTCACAGCCTAGAGCTTCTTCCCTTATCTTACTTTCTCTGTTTTAGCTCTGTATTAGACTATGTAGACTCTTTAGACTTGTACTATATTGATAGATGCTCATGACTAGTGACACCCCGATGTCAGGCTGTGTTGGTTTAAATTCCGCAAAATGTACTGTTCACTGCTTATTTTGGGATTTTATCATGTTAAAGACTTAATACTTATTATTTTAATTGCTTAAAATGAAGTGGGAATGTATCGGCTGATCTTGTCTTCATGAGAGGTACCATCACGATCGAGTCCGGGTTTAGGGTCGTGATAGGTAAACACATAAAGAATCGCCCTCGGGCACAATGTCAACAAAATCCGCCCCTCGGCAATATCATCGAACAACACCATCCCCTCGGACTATATCTCACATCACAATGGGTACTCGCGCTCACTGGGGGTGTGCATACTCCTGGAAGGGCCCCTTACGGCCCAAGCGCAATATCAAGCCATCTCGTGGCATAATCACATAGGATCTCGGCCTCATATCACAAGCCTCCTCGTGGAGTACAAATCTCAAGCCCTCGGCCTCAAAATCATAATTAATGTTTCCTCACAATATAGGCCCTCGGACTTACTCAGTCAGAATCTCGGGTAATAGTAAAACATGATGCTCAGCCCAAAATATCATTTTAAGTGTTAAAGTAGAGTAAACATGGCTGAGTTATGGAAACAGTAGAATATAGCATGACTGAGTTCAAGTATAAAGTGAAAACAGTGAGGAAATATCAGTAAAGATCCCCTAAGGGTCCAAATAGTTGGCACGAGGCCCAAATGTGGCATTCAGCCCAAATCATGATGATAGCAAATAGTTTTCAATCAAATACGCGATAAAACAGTCATTCGATATGGACTAAGTCACAATCTCCAACAGTGCCCGACCCTACGCTCATCATCTAGCGTGTGTGTCACCTCAATATAGCACCACGATGTGCAAATCCGGGGTTTCATATCCTCAGGACAACTTTTAAAACCATTACTCACCTCAATCCGGTCCAAACTCTAGCCCGCGACACCTTTGCCCCTCGAATCGGCCTCAACTCGCATCAAATCTATCAAAAATCAGAATCACGACGTGAACATATGCTAAGGGAACGAAGCCCATGCAAAAATAATCAATTTACAACACAAATCCCGAAATTACCAAAACCTGACCCCCGAGCCCACGTCTTGGAATTCGATAAAATTTACATTAATAGATTCCTTATCTCCCCACGAGTTCATACATATCAAAAGTCCCAAAATCCAACCACAAATGGCCCCTCAAATCCTCAAGTCTAGGTCTCCAATACCAAGCCCTAGTTTCCCCAATTTTTAACCTTTAATTTCCATTAACCTTAGCCCAAATCAGTGAAATAATGCCATAGGATCGATTATTAGACTCAAAGATCTTACCTCCAGATGATATCCCTTGATCCCCTTTTCAAAATCTCCCAAAAAGCTCCAAAATCGACTTGAAATGGTGAAGAATAGCTCAAAAATCGTGAAGGAAATAATTTATACCTTCTGGCCTAGGCATTTCGCATTTGCGACCCTTTTTACCGCTTTTGCGGTCCAATACGCCGCTTCTACGGTCCTCACTTATTCCTCAGCTTCCGCATCTGCGATGCACATTCCGTTGCGCTATCGCAGGTGCGGTCCCTCAACCGCTCTTGCGGTTTCTACCTTCCTAGCCCCTTTCCGGTTCTGCCACCACAAACTCGCTTCTGCGAGACTGCACCTGCGGTCCCCTAGCCGTAGGTGCGGTTATGATAGAAATAGGAAAACTTCAGCTATCATAACCAACTTCCAAATTTCTGCCAACCTTCTGAAATTACCCCGAGGCCCCCGGGACTTCAACCAAAAGCACCAACAAGTTCCATACCACCATCCAAACTTATACCAATCTTCAAAACACCTCAAACAACATCGAATCAACCAAAACACATCGGATTCAAGCCTAAGTTCCCAAAATCTTCCGAATTACGCTTTTGATCAAAAAGTCTACCAAACCACGTCCGGATGACCTAAAATTTTGCACACACATCCCAAATGACCCAACAACGCTACTTCAACCCTCGGAATTTCATTCCGATCCCTATATCAAAATCTCACCTATTAACCGGAAAACTCCAAAATTCCAATTTCGCCAATTCAAGACTAAATCTACTCCGGACCTCCAAAACATACGCCGATCACGCTCCTAAGTCTCAAATCACCTCCCGAAGCTATCCGAACCCTTGAAACTCACATCCAAGCCCTCTAATACATAAGTCAACATCCGGTTGACTTTTTCCAACTTAAGCTTCCTCGAAAGAGACCAAATGTCTCAAACCTTCACAAAACCTTTCCGAACTCGAGCCGACCAACCCGATCACATATAGAACCGATAAGCAAAGCAATAAGAAGCAGAAATGGGGAAAATGGAGCGGTAACTCATGAGACGACTGACTGGGTCGTCACATAAATATTAGGTCAGAGAAGAGAAACAATTTCCTCCCATTTGTGCTCTCTCGTAAACATCAGCTTCTGAACAGGCAAAAAATAAAGGCCTCTAGTTTCAAACTTGCCATCCATAAGTAGCTTTCTTAATTTTGTGGATGTCCACCCCAACTAATCCTATACGATCCAAGTATATGTCAATTAATTTTTCAATAAATGTGAATGAGCTTGCCAATCATGCGCTTTTCAATGCATATCATATCATATTGTGTTTTGTGTGTGTATTGTATACGAGTGAGACTGAGCTCGTTCGACACCTCAGTCCTCGATGGAGTAAACGGAACAGAGACGTGACTGTAAGAAACTAGAATTGGAGCAAGGAGTCCCTCTGGTCAGGGTCTGGCCCAAAACACCTGCCCTCGGGCGAGTCGGGGCCACGTCCCCTGGGTCCAATTTGAATCCCAAAACTTTAGAGAGCATTACTAGATAATCGAGCACGACTAACAAAGGTTGTGGTATCTGTGCCCAGCGGGATGTCACAGCGTGAATCTCGGCTTATATCGGCGGAAAATTAGTGATAAGCACAATAGAAGATTTTTACTGTTTATAGAATTGTACTTAGGGTAAAATTCCTTTACTATATAAAGGGGAGACTGACTATTCATTAAAAATATTGTAACACGCATATCAGGGCAGTACATTCTTATTTCTCTGTTATTCAAAGTTCTTACTTTATTTCACCAATTCTTCATCATTGTAAGCTTGGGTTCGAAGGCCAGCAATTTCATCAAGCTGGAATCCGAGATCGCTCTCCTTACTGGTTTGACAATTAATCACGTACCTTACTTATTTAATCTAATGTAATTTATCATTTGTATTAAATTAATCCACGTATCCTTAAAACCACATATAAATTTAATTGTTATCCATTTTTGAGAGTAAACAGTTTGGCGCCCACGATGGAGCTAAGGATAATAGTGGCAATTTGATACAAATTTTCATAACACACTCTATTTTACACTTGTTCTTTGAGGTCCTAATTTCAGGTCAAATTAAAAATGTCAAACTCCCAATCTGCTTATTTGAGCATTGATGTTGAATCCGGCCACCATGGCGAGCACAACAATGTGGTCCCCAGCAACGAGGTGCCCCCATTGACCCCAACAAAGTTCTAGTCGCGAACTCGATCGATGCTAACTCATATGTGACTATTGAAGCAAACTTGCCAACCGACCCCGAAAACAGTATTCGTGGGGGAGCCCGATCGATATCCTGGAGTACATATGACAGCAAAGGCGATTAAGATCAACTTGCGGGCAATCTTCGAAGTATTAAAGGCTTAGCAGGAAGCAACAACCTAGTTGCAAAACCAGAGCCGCGCCCCCAGCAGAGTTGAGCCTGAACCATCCCAGAAAAACACTCGCAAAAATGAACCAGTCACAGAAAGGCCGAGTGAAGCTGAACCCAGGACAAACCCCGAGATAATAAAGGTGCTCAAGGAACTGACAAAACGGGTAGAATCGGGAGAAAAGAAAATCAAAACTAACGACAAAAAAGTGGAGACCTATAACTCCAGGGTTAATCAAATCCCAGGAGCATTACCGATAATAAAGGGTTTGGATTCCAAGAAATTTGTCCAAAAACCTTTCCCTTCGAGCGCAACTCCGAAACCTATCCCAAAGAAGTTCCGTATGCCCGAAATTCCAAAGTATAATGGAACAACTGATCCAAATGAACATGTGACCTCCTACACATGCGCCATCAAGAGGAACGACTTGGAAGATGTTGAAATCGAATCCGTTATGCTGAAAAAGTTCAGAGACACCTTATCAAAGGGAGCTATGATATGGTATCACAACTTACCCCCTAATTCTATTAACTCGGTTGCTATGCTTGCAGAAACCTTTGTAAAAGTGCATGCCGGGGCCATCAAGGTCGAGATTAGGAAGTAAGACCTTTTCAAGGTAAAGCAAAGAGATAACGAGATGCTTAGGAAATTCGTGTCGAGGTTTCAAATGGAACGTATGGATTTTCCTCTGGCCGCAGGCGATTGGGCCGTTCATGCATTCATCCAAGGACTCAACCCTCAAAGCTCATTAGCTTCGCAGCAGTTGAAGCAAAATTTGATAGAATACTCGGCGGTAACTTGAGCTGACGCCCACAACAGGTACCAACAAAAAATCAGGGTCGAAGACGATCAACTTGGGGCCCTTTTTGGATTCGTTTATCCCGTTAGGGCTAGTGATAGATCCAAAAGAGCTATGACACCAAAAGTACTCATAATCGGTAGAGAATACTTGGCGAATTTATAGAAAATATAGCAGGGAAGATTCCGACAATTGGGAAAATCAAAACCTTAGACTTTTTCAATCTTGTCTACAATATTTGCGCTGTTAGTTATAAATTACTGCATTTTAATTACCGTGCCCTTAGCTAATAAACACTCAAACCATTTCAATATTTTTGAAAGTTGATTACTTGAATTCTTGCAAAACTAGTGGTTGTGATTAGTAGGTTAATTTCCTAAAGAATTTGACTTCGGACTTGTAAATCAAATTATATTTGTAACGACCGCTAGACCTCTTAGGAGGCATAGTTGGGCATGATCACCAACCATACTAATTTCACTCAAATACGACTCTGAATCAATGTTGAAATATCAAATATTCACTTTAAAAGTTTAGACACCCCCCCTAATTTCTCTTTTTGATTCATCAAAATAAAAGCATAAATCGAAGATAGAATCATGTAAAATTATTAAAAAGGAGTAAAAATACTTACCCAATCCATATGGTGAAAATTCCCTTCAAAATCTCCCAAATCCGAGCTCTATAACTCAAAATGTGATAAAATAACCAAAACCTTAAAATTAGAGTATTCATAATCACTGCTTTAGGGATACACATCGCAATCGCGGGAAGACCATCGCGATCGCGAAGCACAAAAGTCAAAGCTCAAAATTACTCTATGCATTCGCCTCACATATCCCGCGAACGCGATGAATGTACCAACCAACACTATGCGAACGCGGCATGGAGCCTCACGAACGTGAAGACATCACCTCTAGCTTCCAGTTCCCAGCTTACCAACGCGAATGTGAACCCACAGTGTGAACGCGATGCTCAAGCCCCTCACAAACTATGCTGCGATCATCTAGTCTCGAACGCAAAGAAGAGAATCACCCAGCTCCATACTTAACCTACACGATTGCGGTTACATCTTAGAGATCGCGAAGAACAACTAAGGCATCAGAAATCAGCAGAAACCAGCAATGAAATCATCCTCCGAAATGATCTAAAACCACCCCGAAACTCACCCGAGCTTATTTGGGCCTCGTCTGAATATACCAACAAGTCCCAAAATATAACACAGACCTACTCAAGGCCTCATTCCCACAAAACAACATCAAACGATGAATACCACCTCAATTCAAGCTTAATGAACTATTTTGAATTTTCAAACTTACGCCGAACATGTCCAAACAACTCAGAATCACCTCAAATTTTGCACACAAGTTTCAAATGATAAAACGAACATATTCAACTCCCGGAATAACAATCTGAATCTGATAATATCAAAGTCAACTCCCCTTCAAGCCTATGAACTTCCAAACCTTCAAATTGCTAACTTTCGCTAATTATAATCAAAACCTTTTAGAAATATCCAAATGCAAATTCGGGCATATGCCCAAGTCCAAATACCATCCAGATCTAGTGGAACTATCAAAACTCCGATCCGAGGTCAGATACACAAAAGTCATACTTGTCAACTCTTCCAACTTAAAGCTTCTAAAATTAGAATCATTCCTCCAAATCAATTCTGAAGCACTCCAAACCATAACCAACTGCAAGTCATAATACATCATATGAAGCTACTCATGACCTCAAACTACTGAACTGAATGCAAATACTCAAAACATCTGGTCGGATCATTACATACTCCTTGGGCTATAGTATGCCATGAAAAATCAACTCATGTTTTACAAAATATTAAGCTAAGTTTCTGTCATTTGTATTCTTCCACCTTAATCTTGTATCATTAGAAAAACAGATTTTTTTGTCTTGCTGTTGCTTGACAATTTTTACCTTTACTGTCCCTAGCTTCTTGTATCCTAGTAGTCCTTACTCCATGCATCCATCCTACATTTATCAACTTGATTCAGTTTCAGTGGTGAAATTAGTAATTTTTGGTTTAGCTTTGGGCATATACAAATTAATATTTAGAAAACAGAAAAATCGATTTAGTAAATTTTACAATGGTTGCTCCATCTGAGTTATTTTGTTTGACCAAGTTCTAGTTAGAGAATCAAACAAATCATTTTTTGTTTTGTAATAGGATGCATGTGTGAGTAACCGTTCATTTTGATTCAACTATATATATGCTCATAGAATGCACATGCCAACTGGACCTGTTTGGAGGTAGACATTATTTATAACAGTTTAACTTATATATATACACGGTCAGCTGGTCATTAACTCTTCTACAAAAGTGAGATCTGTAAACTTGAAAATAAGACAATTTACTTGCTATAGTAAGTAAATGTGACATAATAGTGAAAAAATTTTATTTATACTATGGATGTATAAAAGTGAAAACTTTATTTATGAAGGAATTTGTTGTTGTTTTTGTTTCTGGTTTGTAATTCAAGTCCGTCTTTCAATATCCAATTAATAGGTGAAAGGGCCGGGATGTGTTTTGTGAGACTCCTTGGCGGACAACACGTGTGAAACCCACATCCTTTTGTAACTTCAGTTACCAGATTTTGTTAATCTTTTTGACTGTGTGATGTTGTTGGACTCTCTCATATATTTTTATCGTTTCAAATTCCACATTCATCAGATTTGGTTTGTTGTCATTGTATTTCTAGCTAGACCAAACGTGTAGCTCTATGAACGAGCAATTTGTGAAAAATGCTGAGATTTTTTGTCCATATCCGCGGATAACTCGTGCCTATACTGGAGTGTGCTTTCTATTGATAACTAGTAGTATATTAGTCCGTGCTTTGCGCGATCATAAAAATAACCATGAATTTATAAAATACTATGGTACACTTCATATCTAAGGAACAAAAGTAATGTTACTAAAACTACAACAACCTATACTTCCACACAAAATTATTCAATAACAAACTTTAGTACGTAGTGCATATATATATATATGTGTGTGTGTGTGAGAATCGTGTTATCATTTACCCTTGAATCAATGTTATCTGGTTTAATTTATTAAAAAATATTGTTTGAAATCTTAATAATATCATCAATTATATCTGGTTTAATTGATTAGGAATCATTGACCGGAATCTTATATAATGTCATACTTAAGTCGTGCTTAAGGGAGAATATCTATATATCTTCATTTAACCTAAACTTTACATTCGATCTCGAGTTATTTTCTTCTTTTAAGCTTGCTCTTAGCACAACTATTTTGTTTTCTTTTATTTCTCTATCACCTTTTGCTCTTCCTGATTATTGGCATTTTGGCTTTCGCCTTTTTTTTTGTAGCCCCTTGAGAATGTCAAAATTAAATAGCCGATCTATTACATAAATGAATAAAAGATGCATCATCTCTCTATCTAACTTAAATGCGTGCGAGCAAATATAATCAGTTTCTTCCTAAAATCCGTCCTTCCATTAGAGATGGCAAATAGGATGCTCAAAAAGAAAATAAAAAATTTAATTCTGCCATACTAATAGAGAAATTTAAAGAAGACCGTTTTTAAAAAATGATTTTATGTTAAAATTGCAAAAGTAAAAATTAGATGTTGAAAATTTCGAATATTAAATTTGTTAAGTCAATTGTCTTTAATTTATATTACAAACCAAACTGAGAGCAGTTTTAACTGAAGTTTTACAATTGTAACATGGATACAACTAAACAAAAAAAAAAATTCCTTACAAGTTAAACATGCTAAGTAATTTTTCTTTCTCCTCCTATTTCTTCCTTGACACACAATAAATTAAAGCTTCAAATAACAATAGAAAATGGAAAATTGCTTAGCTAAAATTTAAAATGAAAATACATAACCAAAAATTAAAATATGAACAACTTAACCCAGAACTTATTCAGAGAGTTAGATGGTGCATCCATATGTACAATTCATACATGGAACATCCAAATTAGGATTGTAAGGAATTCTGCGGCACCTATTGTAACCAAATAATCATTGTGATAATTAGAAAACAGTAACTTACTTTTGAACAAATGATATTACTACTCCAAATATGCTATGAAAGAATAACCTTGGGTAAAGGTCCTAATGAAGCAAAAATATGAATTTATATAGGAAACATGGAGGAATACCATAAGGTTCATAAACTTACAAACTAAGTAAACATGAAGGAATATCATAAGGTTCATAAACTTACAATAAATGAAAAAAAATAAGGAAGAAGAAAAAAAGTTAAATATTTGCATAGATTCATATTCTCTGTTTATGAGAGCAATTTGCAGTATCGTGGGAGTCCAATACCATTATATTCTTTAAGTTGGTGATACTGTTGTTCATTACTCAGCTAAGTGAATAATGCATATATCTTCTTTTTTTGAGCAAACAAGAAATATATATATTAAAGATTAAGAAACATGCAGTACATGACTTTCATAGTTAGTGTCGCACAGGACACTTTGGTTACTTAGGCTTGCTAAACTTTTACAAGCATCATAAGATAGGAATTTTCCAAAAACATATTGTTCTAGTAAATCACTTTCTACTAGACTTTTTACATCATCTGGTGGTTCCACAAAAACTTTCTCCTTCATTAGATCAGCAGTTGCCTTCTTTGCCATTTGATGAGCTACTTTATTCCCTTTCCTGAACTCGTGTTGGATGGTTACCTCCTTCTGTGTGATGACCTTTTGGGTCATCACTTGTTTTAAAAATGAATTCTGCGTTTCGAGGCCTTAAAAACCTCTTTTAGTTTTACCTCAATTTGCGTGCGCAGTCCGGACGCGTAGCCGGAAAGTCAATATGTGAAAATTTATGAAAAATGATAAATTTTGACTATAAAATGAATTAAGTAGACTTCTGTCAACATTTTAGGTAAACGGACCCGGACCTGTGATTTGACGGTCCCGGAGGGTCCGTAGAAAAATATGGGATTTGGGCATATGCCCGGAATCGAATTTCGAGGTCCCAAGCCCGAGAAATGAATTTTTAAAGAAAATTATTTTCTAAATATATTTATGAGATTTGGAAATGAAATGTGATTAAAACTTGATGGTATCGGGCCCGTATTTTAGTTTCGGCACCCGGTACAGGTCTTATATGTGACTTAAGACGAGTTTGTGAAATTTGGTAAGAAACGGACTTGAAACGACATGAAACAGATCATTTTTGAGAAAATTGGAAATTGAAGTTCTTAAGAAAATTCCCTGATTTTGATGCTAAATTCATAGTTGTTGATGTTATTTTAGTGATTTGAATGCACGAGCGAGTCCGTATGATATTTTTAGGCTGGTGTGCATGTTTGGTTTGGAGCCCCGAGGGCTCGTGTGAGTTTTGGATAAGCCACGGGGTGGATTTTGGGCTTGGGAAATTGCAGATTCTCAGCTGGTGTGATCAGGTCTGCAGGCTTCGCAAATGCGAGCTCGCAAATGCGAAGAGTGGACCTGGCAGCCTGAGTCGCAAATGCGATTTCGCATTTGCGAACAGCCTCTCGCAAATGCGATGATGGTTGGAATGCTGAGTGTATCGCAAATGCGACATATGTTTCACAGATGTGAAAGGTTCAATTTTCTGAAGGGTTCGCGATTGCAATTCCCATATCTGCAACCTACACTTTTTATACTTAGCCGAAAATCAACCATTTTCACATCTTTTCAAAACATAAACTCCCTTGGGCGATTTTTCAAGAACAACTCTTCTTCCAAATCGATTGTAAGTCAATTTCAAATCATTTCCTTCAATCATTAACATCTTTTAATATGATTTTAACTCAAAATCAATGATTTTCATGGGGGAAATTAGGTGTTTTGGATAGAACCTAGGTTTTTCAAAAAATTAGGGATTTGGACCTCGATTTGAGGTCCGATTTTAAAATAAATTATATATTCGGGTTCGTGGGGGAATGGGTAATCAGGTTTTGGTTCGAACCCCGAGTTTTGACCATGTGGGCCCGGGGGCGATTTTTGTTTTTTTGGGTAAAACTTTGGAAAACTTATTTTCATGCATAGGAATTGATTCATTTAGCGTTTATTAATGTAATTAAGTAACTTATGGCTAGATACGAGCGAATTGGTGGTGGAATCAAGGGGTAAAGCGATAATTGAGACGTGAATTGTAGTCGTGGCATCGAGGTAGGTGTTTGGTCTAACTTTAGCTTGAGGGATTAGGAGTTTTGTCCTATTTGCTACTTGTTTCTTGTTGAGTACGACATATTGGCATGGTGACGAGTATCTATACGTTGGTGTCGAGCATGACCGTGAGTCTTGAATTGTAATTTATTGTGTTCTTAAATAATACTACGGATGCTTAAGTTGATGATTCTCTGTATTGAGCAAGGATTATGATTATTCTCGTGGAAATTACTTATGACTGAGTATTGGTGTTAGCTGAGGTAGTTAGATGTTGGAACAAGTTTGGTTATAGCTGTTTCTCCCTTGCCGAGACGTAGTTACTTGTACTGTCGACTCCCTTGCCGGGATAGTATAATTCTTTATTTATCCCTTGCCTGGACTCTTGTTATGACTGTTGTTGATCGTATATGTGGATCGGGTTGCGCGCCGCAACAATGATATATTTGGATCAGGTTGCACGCCGCAACAATGATATATTTGGATCGAGTTGCACGCCGCAACAATGAAATAATTGGATCGGGTTGCACACCACAATATTGATAAATGATATGGATCAGGTTGCGCGCCGCAACAGTGTTGTTATGTGTTGGGGTCGGGTTGCACACCGTAACAGTGTTGTTATGTGTTGAGATCGGGTTGCATACCGCAATAATTGATGATACAAAGTATTTATAGATTGGTTTCGAGTTCCTTATTGTTTTGCTGTGAATTCTAAGTTGTCTTTATGCCCCTTTCTCTTGATTTACTGTTGATATTGATATACCCCCGCAACATGTATCCCCTTCCATCTTTGCTTGTTGTTCCTATTTTATTTTTCCATTGCATATTATATGACTGCACAGGTTTACTTGGTAGTTTGGTCCTAGCCTCATCACTACTTCGCCGAGGTTAGGCTAGGCACTTACCAGCACATGGGATCGGTTGTGCTGATGCTACACTCTGCACTATGTGCAGATCCTGGAGCAGCTTTTGGATAGTAGAATTTGGGTGGCTGCCTTCAGTTCAGCTAGAGATCCCGAGGTAGTCCTGCAGGCGTCCGCAGGCTCGACGTTCTCTTCTATCTTATTATGTATTATGTTTCTATTTGTTTCTAAGACAGATTGTACTTTTCCTTTCAGACACTTGTATGTAGTATTCATTGACAGTTCATGATATTGTGACACCGGATTCCGGGTAGAGACGTATGTTGGCATTGTCATGTTGGCTTTGGTTAATTTATCAGATTAAGTCTTCCGCTTATTTTATTTATCGTTAATGTTTTACTATTAATCACATGTTAGTTTTAAAGTGTTAAAAAGAACTAATAAATGAGTTAGAAATTCTTCAATGCGCGGCTTGCCTAGCTTCTACGAGTAGGCGCCATCACGACTCCCAAAGGTAGGAAATCCGGATCGTGACAAGTTGGTATTAGAGCTCTAGGTTACATAGGTATCACAATTCACGGGCAAGCTTAGTAGAATTTGGGTGGCTGCCTTCAGTTCAGCTAGAGATCCTGAGGTAGTCCTGCAGGCGTCCGTAGGCCCGACGTTCTCTTCTATCTTATTATGTATTCTGTTTCCATTTGTTTCTAAGACAGATTGTACTTTTCCTTTCAGACACTTGTATGTAGTATTCATTGACAGTTCGTGATATTGTGACACCGAATTCTGGGTAGAGACGTATGTTGGCATTGTCATGTTGGCTTTGGTTAGTTTATCAGATTAAGTCTTTCACTTATTTTATTTATCGTTAATGTTTTACTATTAATCACATGTTAGTTTTAAAGTGTTAAAAAGAACTAATAAATGAGTTAGAAATTCTTCAATGCACGGCTTGCCTAGATTCTACGAGTAGGCGCCATCACGACTCCCGAAGGTAGGAAATCCGGATCGTGACAAGTTGGTATTAGAGCTCTAGGTTACATAGGTATCACAATTCACGGACAAGCTTAGTAGAATTTGCGTGGCTGACTTTAGTTCAGCTAGAGATCCCGAGGTAGTCCAGCAGGCGTCCGCAGGCCCGACGTTCTCTTCTATCTTATTATGTATTCTGTTTTCCATTTGTTTCTGAGACAGATTGTACTTTTCCTTTCAGACACTTGTATGTAGTATTCATTGACAGTTCATGATATTGTGACACCGGATTCCGGGTAGAGACGTATGTTGGCATTGTCATGTTAGCTTTGGTTAATTTATCAGATTAAGTCTTTCGCTTATTTATTTATCGTTAATGTTTTACTATTAATCACATGTTAGTTTTAAAGTTTTAAAAAGAACTAATAAATGAGTTAGAAATTCTTCAATGCGCGGCTTGCCTAGCTTCTACGAGTAGGCGCCATCACGACTCCCGAAGGTAGGACATCCGGATCGTGACAAGTTGGTATTAGAGCTCTAGGTTACATAGGTATCACAATTCACGGACAAGCTTAGTAGAATTTGGGTGGCTGCCTTCAGTTCAGCTAGAGATCCCGAGGTAGTCCTGCAGGCGTCCGCAGGCCCGACGTTCTCTTCTATCTTATTATGTATTCTGTTTCCATTTGTTTCTAAGACAGATTGTACTTTTCCTTTCAGACACTTGTATGTAGTATTCATTGACAGTTCGTGATATTGTGACACCGGATTCTGGGTAGAGACGTATGTTGGCATTGTCATGTTGGCTTTGGTTAGTTTATCAGATTAAGTCTTTCACTTATTTTATTTATCGTTAATGTTTTACTATTAATCACATGTTAGTTTTAAAGTGTTAAAAAGAACTAATAAATGAGTTAGAAATTCTTCAATGCGCGGCTTGCCTAGCTTCTACGAGTAGGCGCCATCACGACTCCCGAAGGTAGGAAATCCGGATCGTGACAAGTTGGTATTAGAGCTCTAGGTTACATAGGTATCACAATTCACGGACAAGCTTAGTAGAATTTGCGTGGCTGCCTTTAGTTCAGCTAGAGATCCTGAGGTAGTCCTGCAGGCGTCCGCAGGCCCGACGTTCTCTTCTATCTTATTATGTATTCTGTTTTCCATTTGTTTCTGAGACAGATTGTACTTTTCCTTTCAGACACTTGTATGTAGTATTCATTGACAGTTCATGATATTGTGACACCGGATTCCGGGTAGAGACGTATGTTGGCATTGTCATGTTAGCTTTGGTTAATTTATCAAATTAAGTCTTTCGCTTATTTATTTATCGTTAATGTTTTACTATTAATCACATGTTAGTTTTAAAGTTTTAAAAAGAACTAATAAATGAGTTAGAAATTCTTCAATGCGCGGCTTGCCTAGCTTCTACGAGTAGGCGCCATCACGACTCCCGAAGGTAGGAAATCCGGATCGTGACAAGTTGGTATTAGAGCTCTAGGTTACATAGGTATCACAATTCATGGAAAAGCTTAGTAGAATTTGGGTGGCTGCCTTCAGTTCAGCTAGAGATCCCGAGGTAGTCCTGCAGGCGTCCGCAGGCCCGACGTTCTCTTATATCTTATTATGTATTCTGTTTCCAATTGTTTCTGAGACAGATTGTACTTTTCCTTTCTGACACTTGTATGTAGTATTCATTGACAGTTCGTGATATTGTGACACCGGATTCCGGGTAGAGACGTATGTTGGCATTGTTATGTTGGCTTTGGTTATTTTATCAGATTAAGTCTTCCGCTTATTTTATTTATCGTTAATGTTTTACTATTAATCACATGTTAGTTTTAAAGTGTTAAAAAGAACTAATAAATGAGTTAGAAATTCTTCAATGTGCGGCTTGCCTAGCTTCTACGAGTAGGCGCCATCACGACTCCCGAAGGTAGGAAATCCAGATCGTGACAAGTTGGTATTAGAGCTCTAGGTTACATAGGTATCACAATTCACGGACAAGCATAGTAGAATTTGGGTGGCTGCCTTCAGTTCAGCTAGAGATCCCGAGGTAGTCCTTCAGGCGTCCGCAGGCCCGATGTTCTCTTCTATTTTATTATATATTCTGTTTCCATTTGTTTCTGAGACAGATTGTACTTTTCCTTTCAGACACTTGTATGTAGTATTCATTGACAGTTCGTGATATTGTGACACCGGATTCCGGGTAGAGACGTATGTTGGCATTGTCATGTTGGCTTTGGTTAATTTATCAGATTAAGTCTTTCGCTTATTTTATTTATCGTTAATGTTTTACTATTAATCACATGTTAGTTTTAAAGTGTTAAAAAGAACTAATAAATGAGTAAGAAATTCTTCAATGCGCGGCTTGCCTAGCTTCTACGAGTAGGCGCCATCACGACTACCGAAGGTAGGAAATCCGGATCGTGACAAGTTGGTATTAGAGCTCTAGGTTACATAGGTATCACAATTCACGGACAAGCTTAGTAGAATTTGGGTTGCTGCCTTCAGTTCAGCTAGAGATCCCGAGGTAGTCCTGCAGGCGTCCGCATGCCCGACGTTCTCTTCTATCTTATTATGTATTCTGTTTCCATTTGTTTCTGAGACAGATTGTACTTTTCCTTTCAGACACTTGTATGTAGTATTCATTGACAGTTCGTGATATTGTGACACTGGATTCCAGGTAGAGACGTATGTTGGCATTGTCATGTTGGCTTTGGTTAATTTATCAGATTAAGTCTTTCGCTTATTTTATTTATCGTTAATGTTTTACTATTAATCACATATTCGTTTTAAAGTGTTAAAAAGACCTAATAAATGAGTTAGAAATTCTTTAATGCGTGGCTTGCCTAGCTTCTACGAGTAGGCACCATCACGACTCCCGAAGGTAGGAAATCCGGATCGTTACAAGTTGGTATTAGAGCTCTAGGTTACATAGGTATCACAATTCACGGACAAGCTTAGTAGAATTTGGGTGGCTGCCTTCAATTCAGCTAGAGTACCCGAGGTAGTCTTGCAGGCGTCCGCAGGCCCGACGTTCTTTTCTATCTTATTATGTATTCTGTCTCCATTTGTTTCTGAGACAGATTGTACTTTTCCTTTCAGACACTTGTATGTAGTATTCATTGACAGTTCGTGATATTGAGACACCGGATTCCGGGTAGAGACGTATGTTGGCATTGTCATGTTGGCTTTGGTTATTTTATCAGATTAAGTCTTCCGCTTATTTTATTTATCGTTAATATTTTACTATTAATCACATGTTAGTTTCAAAGTGTTAAAAAGAACTAATAAATGAGTTAGAAATTCTTCAATGCACGACTTGCCTAGCTTCTACGAGTAGGCGCCATTACGACTCCCGAAGGCAGGAAATCCGGATCGTGACAAGTTGGTATTAGAGCTCTAGGTTACATAGGTATCACAATTCAAGGACAAGCTTAGTAGAATTTGGGTGGATACCTTCAGTTCAGCTAGAGATCCCGAGGTAGTCCTGCAGGCGTCCGCAGGCCCGACGTTCTCTTCTATCTTATTATGTATTCTGTTTCCATTTGTTTCTGAGATAGATTGTACTTTTCCTTTCAGACACTTGTATGTAGTATTCATTGACAGTTCGTGATATTGTGACACCGGATTCCGGATAGAGACGTATGTTGGCATTGTCATGTTGGCTTTGGTTAATTTATCAGATTAAGTCTTCCGCTTATTTTATTTATCGTTAATGTTTTACTATTAATCACATGTTAGTTTTAAAGTGTTAAAAAGAATTAATAAATGAGTTAGAAATTCTTCAATGCGCGGCTTGCCTAGCTTCTACGAGTAGGCGCCATCACGACTCCCGAAGGTAGGAAATCCGAATCGTGACAAGTTGGTATTAGAGCTCTAGGTTACATAGGTATCACAACTCACGGACAAGCTTAGTAGAATTTGGGTGGCTGCCTTCAGTTCAGCTAGAGATCCCGAGGTAGTCCTGCAGGCGTCCGCAGGCCCGACGTTCTCTTCTATATTATTATGTATTCTGTTTCCATTTGTTTCTGAGACAGATTGTACTTTTCCTTTCAGACACTTGTATATAGTATTCATTGACAGTTCGTGATATTGTGCCACCGGATTCCGGGTAGAGACGTATGTTGGCATTGTCATGTTGGCTTTGGTTATTTTATCAGATTAAGTCGTCCGCTTATTTTATTTATCGTTAATGTTTTACTATTAATCACATGTTAGTTTTAAAGTGTTAAAAAGAACTAATAAATGAGTTAGAAATTTTTCAATGCGCGGCTTTCCTAGCTTCTACGAGTAGGCGCCATCACGACTCCCGAAGGTAGGAAATCCGGATCGTGACAAGTTGGTATTAGAGCTCTAGGTTACATAGGTATCACAATTCAAGGACAAGCTTAGTAGAATTGGGGTGGATACCTTCAGTTCAGCTAGAGATCCCGAGGTAGTCCTGCAGGCGTCCGCAGGCCCGACGTTCTCTTCTATTTTATTATGTATTCTGTTTCCATTTGTTTCTGAGACAGATTGTACTTTTCCTTTCAGACACTTGTATGTAGTATTCATTGACAGTTCGTGATATTGTGACACCGGATTCCGGGTAGAGACGTATGTTGGCATTGTCATGTTGGCTTTGGTTAATTTATCAGATTAAGTCTTTCGCTTATTTTATTTATCGTTAATGTTTTACTATTAATCACATGTTAGTTTTAATGTGTTAAAAAGAACTAATAAATGAGTTATAAATTCTTCAATGCGCGGCTTGCCTAGCTTCTACGAGTAGGCGCCATCACGACTACCGAAGGTAGGAAATCCGGATCGTGACAAGTTGGTATTAGAGCTCTAGGTTACATAGGTATCACAATTCACGGACAAGCTTAGTAGAATTTGGGTTGCTGCCTTCAGTTCAGCTAAAGATCCCGAGGTAGTCCTGCAGGCGTCCGCATGCCCGACGTTCTCTTCTATCTTATTATGTATTCTGTTTCCATTTGTTTCTGAGACAGATTGTACTTTTCCTTTCAGACACTTGTATGTAGTATTCATTGATAGTTCGTGATATTGTGACACTGGATTCCAGGTAGAGACGTATGTTGGCATTGTCATGTTGGCTTTGGTTAATTTATCAGATTAAGTCTTTCGCTTATTTTATTTATCGTTAATGTTTTACTATTAATCACATGTTCGTTTTAAAGTGTTAAAAAGAACTAATAAATGAGTTAGAAATTCTTCAATGCGTGGCTTGCCTAGCTTATACGAGTAGGCACCATCACGACTCCCGAAGGTAGGATATCCGGATCGTGACAAGTTGGTATTAGAGCTCTAGGTTACATAGGTATCACAATTCACGGACAAGCTTAGTAGAATTTGGGTGGCTGCCTTCAGTTCAGCTAGAGATCCCGAGGTAGTCTTGCAGGCGTTCGCAGGCCCGACGTTCTCTTCTATCTTATTATGTATTCTGTTTCCATTTGTTTCTGAGACAGATTGTACTTTTCCTTTCAGACACTTGTTGTAGTATTCATTGACATTTCGTGATATTGTGACACCGGATTCCGGGTAGAGACGTATGTTGGCATTGTCATGTTGGCATTGGTTATTTTATCAGATTAAGTCTTCCGCTTATTTTATTTATAGTCAATGTTTTACTATTAATCACATGTTAGTTTCAAAGTGTTAAAAAGAACTAATAAATGAGTTAGAAATTCTTCAATGCACGGCTTGCCTAGCTTCTACGAGTAGGCGCCATTACGACTCCCGAAGGTAGGAAATCCGGATCGTGACAAGTTGGTATTAGAGCTCTAGGTTACATAGGTATCACAATTCAAGGACAAGCTTAGTAGAATTTGGGTGGATACCTTCAGTTCAGCTAGAGATCCCGAGGTAGTCCTGCAGGCGTCCGCAGGCCCGACGTTCTCTTCTATCTTATTATGTATTCTGTTTCCATTTGTTTCTGAGACAGATTGTACTTTTCCTTTTCAGACACTTGTATGTAGTATTCATTGACAGTTCGTGATATTGTGACACCGGATTCCGGATAGAGACGTATGTTGGCATTGTCATGTTGGCTTTGGTTAATTTATCAGAGTAAGTCTTCCGCTTATTTTATTTATCGTTAATGTTTTACTATTAATCACATGTTAGTTTTAAAGTGTTAAAAAGAATTAATAAATGAGTTAGAAATTCTTCAATGCGCGGCTTGCCTAGCTTCTACGAGTAGGCGCCATCACGACTCCCGAAGGTAGGAAATCCGGATCGTGACAAGTTGGTATTAGAGCTCTAGGTTACATAGGTATCACAATTCACGGACAAGCTTAGTAGAATTTGGGTGGCTGCCTTCAGTTCAGCTAGAGATCCCGAGGTAGTCCTGCAGGCGTCCGCAGGCCCGACGTTCTCTTCTATCTTATTATGTATTCTGTTTCCATTTGTTTCTGAGGCAGTTTGTACTTTTCCTTTCAGAAACTTGTATATAGTATTCATTGACAGTTCGTGATAATGTGCCACCGGATTCCGGGTAGAGACGTATGTTGGCATTGTCATGTTGGCTTTGGTTATTTTATCAGATTAAGTCTTCCGTTTATTTTATTTATCGTTAATGTTTTACTATTAATCACATGTTAGTTTTAAAGTGTTAAAAAGAACTAATAAATGAGTTAGAAATTTTTCAATGCGCGGCTTGCCTAGTTTCTACGAGTAGGCGCCATCACGACTCCCAAAGGTAGGAAATCCGGATCGTGACAAGTTGGTATTAGAGCTCTAGGTTACATAGGTATCACAATTCACGGACAAGCTTAGTAGAATTTGGGTGGCTGCCTTCAGTTCAGCTAGAGATCCCGAGGTAATCCTGCAGGCGTCCGCATGCCCGACGTTCTCTTCTATCTTATTATGTATTCTGTTTCCATTTGTTTCTGAGACAGATTGTACTTTTCCTTTCAGACACTTGTATGTCGTATTCATTGACAGTTCGTGATATTGTGACACTAGATTCCAGGTAGAGACGTATGTTGGCATTGTCATGTTGGCTTTGGTTAATTTATCAGAATAAGTCTTTCGCTTATTTTATTTATCGTTATTGTTTTACTATTAATCACATGTTCGTTTTAATGTGTTAAAAAGAACTAATAAATGAGGTAGAAATTCTTCAATGCGTGGCTTGCCTAGCTTCTACGAGTAGGCACCATCACGACTCCCGAAGGTAGGAAATCCGGATCGTGACAAGTTGGTATTAGAGCTCTAGGTTACATAGGTATCACAATTCACGGACAAGCTTAGTAGAATTTGGGTGGCTGCCTTCAGTTCAGCTAGAGATCCCGAGGTAGTCTTGCAGGCGTCCGCAGGCCCGACGTTCTCTTCTATCTTATTATGTATTCTGTTTCCATTTGTTTCTGAGACAGATTGTACTTTTCCTTTCAGACACTTGTATGTAGAATTCATTGACAGTTCGTGATATTGTGACACCGGATTCCGGGTAGAGACGTATGTTGGCATTGTCATGTTGGCTTTGGTTATTTTATCAGATTAAGTCTTCCGCATATTTTATATATTGTTAATGTTTTACTATTAATCACATGTTAGTTTCAAAGTGTTAAAAAGAACTAATAAATGAGTTAGAAATTCTTCAATGCACGGCTTGCCTAGCTTCTACGAGTAGGCGCCATCACGACTCCCGAAGGTAGGAAATCCGGATCGTGACAAGTTGGTATTAGAGCTCTAGGTTACATAGGTATCACAATTCAAGGACAAGCTTAGTAGAATTTGGGTGGATACCTTCAGTTCAGCTAGAGATCCCGAGGTAGTCCTGCAGGCGTCCGCAGGCCCGACGTTCTCTTCTATCTTATTATGTATTCTGTTTCCATTTGTTTCTGAGACAGATTGTACTTTTCCTTTCAGACACTTGTATGTAGTATTCATTGACAGTTCGTGATATTGTGCCACCGGATTCCGGATAGAGACGTATGTTGGCATTGTCATGTTGGCTTTGGTTAATTTATCAGATTAAGTCTTCCGCTTATTTTATTTATCGTTAATGTTTTACTATTAATCACATGTTAGTTTTAAAGTGTTAAAAAGAACTAATAAATGAGTTAGAAATTCTTCAATGCACGGCTTGCCTAGCTTCTACGAGTAGGCGCCATCACGACTCCCGATAGTAGGAAATACGGATCATGACAAGTTGGTATTAGAGCTCTAGGTTACATAGATATCACAATTCACGGGCAAGCTTAGTAGAATTTGGGTGGCTGCCTTCAGTTCAGCTAGAGATCCTGAGGTAGTCCTGCAGGCGTCCGTAGGCCCGACGTTCTCTTCTATCTTATTATGTATTCTGTTTCCATTTGTTTCTAAGACAGATTGTACTTTTCCTTTCAGACATTTGTATGTAGTATTCATTGACAGTTCGTGATATTGTGACACCGGATTCTGGGTAGAGACGTATGTTGGCATTGTCATGTTGGCTTTGGTTAATTTATCAGATTAAGTCTTTCGCTTATTTTATTTATCTTTAATGTTTTACTATTAATCACATGTTCGTTTTAAAGTGTTAAAAAGAACTAATAAATGAGTTAGAAATTCTTCAATGCGTGGCTTGCCTAGCTTCTACGAGTAGGCGCCATCACGACTCCCAAAGGTAGGAAATCCGGATCGTGACAAGTTAGTATTAGAGATCTAGGTTACATAGGTATCACAATTCACGGACAAGCTTATTAGAATTTGGGTGGATACCTTCAGTTCAGCTAGAGATCCCGAGGTAGTCTTACAGGCGTCCGCATGCCCGACATTCTCTTCTATCTTATTATGTATTCTGTTTCCATTTGTTTCTGAGACAGATTGTACTTTTCCTTTCAGACACTTGTATATAGTATTCATTGACAGTTCATGATATTGTGCCACCGGATTCCAGGTAGAGACGTATGTTGGCATTGTCATGTTGGCTTTGCTTATTTTATCAGATTAAGTCTTCCGCTTATTTTATTTATCATTAATGTTTTACTATTAATCACATGTTAGTTTTAAAGTGTTAAAAAGAACTAATAAATGAGTTAGAAATTCTTCAATGCGCGGCATGCCTAGCTTCTACGAGTAGGCGCCATCACGACTCCCGAAGGTAGGAAATCCGGATCGTGACAAGTTGGTATTAGAGCTCTAGGTTACATAGATATCACAATTCACGGGCAAGCTTAGTAGAATTTGGGTGGCTGCCTTCAGTTCAGCTAGAGATCCTGAGGTAGTCCTGCAGGCGTCCGTAGGCCCGACGTTCTCTTCTATCTTATTATGTATTCCGTTTCCATTTGTTTCTAAGATAGATTGTACTTTTCCTTTTAGACACTTGTATGTATTATTCATTGACAGATCGTGATATTGTGACACCGGATTCTGGGTAGAGACTTATGTTGGCATTGTCATGTTGGCTTTGGTTAGTTTATCAGATTAAGTCTTTCACTTATTTTATTTATCGTTAATGTTTTACTATTAATCACATGTTAGTTTTAAAGTGTTAAAAAGAACTAATAAATGAGTTAGAAATTCTTCAATGTGCGGCTTGCCTAGCTTCTACGAGTAGGCGCCATCACGACTCCCGAAGGTAGGAAATCCGGATCGTGACAAGTTGGTATTAGAGCTCTAGGTTACATAGATATCACAATTCACGGGCAAGCTTAGTAGAATTTGGGTGGCTGCCTTCAGTTCAGCTAGAGATCCCGAGGTAGTCCAGCAGGCGTCCGCAGGCCCGACGTTCTCTTCTATCTTATTATGTATTCTGTTTCCATTTGTTTCTAAGACAGATTGTACTTTTCCTTTCAGACATTTGTATGTAGTATTCATTGACAGTTTGTGATATTGTGACACCGGATTCTGGGTAGAGACGTATGTTGGCATTGTCATGTTGGCTTTGGTTAATTTATCAGATTAAGTCTTTCGCTTATTTTATTTATCTTTAATGTTTTACTATTAATCACATGTTCGTTTTAAAGTGTTAAAAAGAACTAATAAATGAGTTAGAAATTCTTCAATGCGTGGCTTGCCTAGCTTCTACGAGTAGGCGCCATCACGACTCCCAAAGGTAGGTAATCCGGATCGTGACAAGTTAGTATTAGAGATCTAGGTTACATAGGTATCACAATTCACGGACAAGCTTATTAGAATTTGGGTGGATACCTTCAGTTCAGCTAGAGATCCCGAGGTAGTCCTGCAGGCGTCCGCATGCCCGACGTTCTCTTCTATCTTATTATGTATTCTGTTTCCATTTGTTTCTGAGACAGATTGTACTTTTCCTTTCAGACACTTGTATATAGTATTCATTGACAGTTCATGATATTGTGCCAACGGATTCCGGGTAGAGACGTATGTTGGCATTGTCATGTTGGCTTTGCTTATTTTATCAGATTAAGTCTTCCGCTTATTTTATTTATCATTAATGTTTTACTATTAATCACATGTTAGTTTTAAAGTGTTAAAAAGAACTAATAAATGAGTTAGAAATTCTTCAATGCGCGGCTTGCCTAGCTTCTACGAGTAGGCGCCATCACGACTCCCGAAGGTAGGAAATCCGGATCGTGACAAGTTGGTATTAGAGCTCTAGGTTACATAGATATCACAATTCACGGGCAAGCTTAGTAGAATTTGGGTGGCTGCCTTCAGTTCAGCTAGAGATCCTGAGGTAGTCCTGCAGGCGTCCGTAGGCCCGACGTTCTCTTCTATCTTATTATGTATTCCGTTTCCATTTGTTTCTAAGATAGATTGTACTTTTCCTTTTAGACATTTGTATGTAGTATTCAATTACAGATCGTGATATTGTGACACCGGATTCTGGGTAGAGACGTATGTTGGCATTGTCATATTGGCTTTGGTTAGTTTATCAGATTAAGTCTTTCACTTATTTTATTTATCGTTAATGTTTTACTATTAATCACATGTTAGTTTTAAAGTGTTAAAAAGAATTAATAAATGAGTTAGAAATTCTTCAATGCGCGGCTTGCCTAGCTTCTACGAGTAGGCGCCATCACGACTCCCGAAGGTAGGAAATCCGGATCTTGACAAGTTGGTATTAGAGCTCTAAGTTACATAGGTATCACAATTCACGGACAAGCTTAGTAGAATTTGGGTGGCTGCCTTCAGTTCAGCTAGAGATCCCGAGGTAGTCCAGCAGGCGTCCGCAGGCCCGACGTTCTCTTCTATCTTATTATGTATTTTGTTTCCATTTGTTTCTGAGACAGATTGTACTTTTCCTTTCAGACACTTGTATATAGTATTCATTGACAGTTCGTGATATTGTGCCACCGGATTCCGAGTAGAGACGTATGTTGGCATTGTCATGTTGGGTTTGATTATTTTATCAGATTAAGTCTTCCGCTTATTTTATTTATCGTTAATGTTTTACTATTAATCACATGTTAGTTTTAAAGTGTTAAAAAGAACTAATAAATGAGTTAGAAATTCTTCAATGCACGGCTTGCCTAGCTTCTACGAGTAGGCGCCATCACGACTCCCGATGGTAGGAAATCCGGATCATGACAAGTTGGTATTAGAGCTCTAGGTTACATAGATATCACAATTCACGGGCAAGCTTAGTAGAATTTGGGTGGCTGCCTTCAGTTCAGCTAGAGATCCTGAGGTAGTCCTGCAGGCGTCAGTAGGCCCGACGTTCTCTTCTATCTTATTATGTATTCTATTTCCATTTGTTTCTAAGACAGATTGTACTTTTCCTTTCAGAAATTTGTATGTAGTATTCATTGACAGTTCGTGATATTGTGACACCGGATTCTGGGTAGAGACGTATGTTGGCATTGTCATGTTGGCTTTGGTTAATTTATCAGATTAAGTCTTTCGCTTATTTTATTTATCGTTAATGTTTTACTATTAATCACATGTTAGTTTTAAAGTGTTAAAAAGAATTAATAAATGAGTTAGAAATTCTTCAATGCGCGACTTGCCTAGCTTCTACGAGTAGGCGCCATCACGACTCCCGAAGGTAGGAAATCCGGATCGTGACAAGTTGGTATTAGAGCTCTAGGTTACATAGATATCACAATTCACGGGCAAGCTTAGTAGAATTTGGGTGGCTGCCTTCAGTTCAGCTAGAGATCCTGAGGTATTCCTGCAGGCGTCCGTAGGCCCGACGTTCTCTTCTATCTTATTATGTATTCCGTTTCCATTTGTTTCTAAGATAGATTGTACTTTTCCTTTTAGACACTTGTATGTAGTATTCATTGACAGATCGTGATATTGTGACACCGGATTCTGGGTAGAGACGTATGTTGGCATTGTCATGTTGGCTTTGGTTAGTTTATCAGATTAAGTCTTTCACTTATTTTATTTATCGTTAATGTTTTACTATTAATCACATGTTAGTTTTAAAGTGTTAAAAAGAATTAATAAATGAGTTAGAAATTCTTCAATGCGCGGCTTGCCTAGCTTCTACGAGTAGGCGCCATCACGACTCCCGAAGGTAGGAAATCCGGATCGTGACAAGTTGGTATTAGAGCTCTAGGTTACATAGGTATCACAATTCACGGACAAGCTTATTAGAATTTGGGTGGATACCTTCAGTTCAGCTAGAGATCCCGAGGTAGTCCTGCAGGCGTCTGCATGCCCGACGTTCTCTTCTATCTTATTATGTATTCTGTTTCCATTTGTTTCTGAGACAGATTGTACTTTTCCTTTCAGACACTTTTATATAGTATTCATTGACAGTTCATGATATTGTGCCACCGGATTCCGGGTAGAGACGTATGTTGGCATTGTCATGTTGGCTTTGCTTATTTTATAAAATTAAGTCTTCCGCTTATTTTATTTATCATTAATGTTTTACTATTAATCACATGTTAGTTTTAAAGTGTTAAAAAGAACTAATAAATGAGTTAGAAATTCTTCAATGCGCGGCTTGCCTAGCTTCTACGAGTAGGCGCCATCACGACTCCCGAAGGTAGGAAATCCGGATCGTGACAAGTTGGTATTAGAGCTCTAGGTTACATAGATATCACAATTCACGGGCAAGCTTAGTAGAATTTGGGTGGCTGCCTTCAGTTCAGCTAGAGATCCTGAGGTAGTCCTGCAGGCGTCCGTAGGCCCGACGTTCTCTTCTATCTTATTATGTATTCCGTTTCCATTTGTTTCTAAGATAGATTGTACTTTTCCTTTTAGACATTTGTATGTAGTATTCAATTACAGATCGTGATATTGTGACACCGGATTCTGGGTAGAGACGTATGTTGGCATTGTCATATTGGCTTTGGTTAGTTTATCAGATTAAGTCTTTCACTTATTTTATTTATCGTTAATGTTTTACTATTAATCACATGTTAGTTTTAAAGTGTTAAAAAGAATTAATAAATGAGTTAGAAATTCTTCAATGCGCGGCTTGCCTAGCTTCTACGAGTAGGCGCCATCACGACTCCCGAAGGTAGGAAATCCGGATCTTGACAAGTTGGTATTAGAGCTCTAGGTTACATAGGTATCACAATTCACGGACAAGCTTAGTAGAATTTGGGTGGCTGCCTTCAGTTCAGCTAGAGATCCCGAGGTAGTCCAGCAGGCATCCGCAGGCCCGACGTTCTCTTCTATCTTATTATGTATTTTGTTTCCATTTGTTTCTGAGACAGATTGTACTTTTCCTTTCAGACACTTGTATATAGTATTCATTGACAGTTCGTGATATTGTGCCACCGGATTCCGAGTAGAGACGTATGTTGGCATTGTCATGTTGGGTTTGATTATTTTATCAGATTAAGTCTTCCGCTTATTTTATTTATCGTTAATGTTTTACTATTAATCACATGTTAGTTTTAAAGTGTTAAAAAGAACTAATAAATGAGTTAGAAATTCTTCAATGCACGGCTTGCCTAGCTTCTACGAGTAGGCGCCATCACGACTCCCGATGGTAGGAAATCCGGATCATGACAAGTTGGTATTAGAGCTCTAGGTTACATAGATATCACAATTCACGGGCAAGCTTAGTAGAATTTGGGTGGCTGCCTTCAGTTCAGCTAGAGATCCTGAGGTAGTCCTGCAGGCGTCAGTAGGCCCGACGTTCTCTTCTATCTTATTATGTATTCTATTTCCATTTGTTTCTAAGACAGATTGTACTTTTCCTTTCAGACATTTGTATGTAGTATTCATTGACAGTTCGTGATATTGTGACACCGGATTCTGGGTAGAGACGTATGTTGGCATTGTCATGTTGGCTTTGGTTAATTTATCAGATTAAGTCTTTCGCTTATTTTATTTATCGTTAATGTTTTACTATTAATCACATGTTAGTTTTAAAGTGTTAAAAAGAATTAATAAATGAGTTAGAAATTCTTCAATGCGCGACTTGCCTAGCTTCTACGAGTAGGCGCCATCACGACTCCCGAAGGTAGGAAATCCGGATCGTGACAAGTTGGTATTAGAGCTCTAGGTTACATAGATATCACAATTCACGGGCAAGCTTAGTAGAATTTGGGTGGCTGCCTTCAGTTCAGCTAGAGATCCTGAGGTAGTCCTGCAGGCGTCCGTAGGCCCGACGTTCTCTTCTATCTTATTATGTATTCCGTTTCCATTTGTTTCTAAGATAGATTGTACTTTTCCTTTTAGACACTTGTATGTAGTATTCATTGACAGATCGTGATATTGTGACACCGGATTCTGGGTAGAGACGTATGTTGTCATTGTCATGTTGGCTTTGGTTAGTTTATCAGATTAAGTCTTTCACTTATTTTATTTATCGTTAATGTTTTACTATTAATCACATGTTAGTTTTAAAGTGTTAAAAAGAATTAATAAATGAGTTAGAAATTCTTCAATGCGCGGCTTGCCTAGCTTCTACGAGTAGGCGCCATCACGACTCCCGAAGGTAGGAAATCCGGATCGTGACAAGTTGGTATTAGAGCTCTAGGTTACATAGGTATCACAATTCACAGACAAGCTTAGTAGAATTTGGGTCGCTGCCTTCAGTTCAGCTAGAGATCCCGAGGTAGTCCAGCAGGCGTCCGCAGGCCCGACGTTCTCTTCTATCTTATTATGTATTCTGTTTCCATTTGTTTCTGAGACAGATTGTACTTTTCCTTTCAGACACTTGTATATAGTATTCATTGACAGTTCGTGATATTGTGCCACCGGATTCCGAGTAGAGACGTATGTTGGCATTGTCATGTTGGGTTTGGTTATTTTATCAGATTAAGTCTTCCGCTTATTTTATTTATCGTTAATGTTTTACTATTAATCACATGTTAGTTTTAAAGTGTTAAAAAGAACTAATAAATGAGTTAGAAATTTTTCAATGCGCGGCTTGCCTAGCTTCTACGAGTAGGCGCCATCACGACTCCCAAAGGTAGGAAATCCGGATCGTGACAAGTTGGTATTAGAGCTCTAGTTTACATAGGTATCACAATTCACGGACAAGCTTAGTAGAATTTGGGTGGCTGCCTTCAGTTCAGCTAGAGATCCCGAGGTAGTCCTGTAGGCGTCCGCAGGCCCGACGTTTTCTTCTATCTTATTATGTATTCTGTTTCCATTTGTTTCTGAGATAGATTGTACTTTTCCTTTCAGACACTTGTATGTAGTATTCATTGACAGTTCGTGATATTGTGACACCAGATTCCGTGTAGAGACGTATGTTGGCATTGTCATGTTGGCTTTGGTTAATATATCAGATTAAGTCTTCCGCTTATTTTATTTATCGTTAATGTTTTACTATTAATCACATGTTAGTTTTAAAGTGTTAAAAAGAACTAATAAATGAGTTAGAAATTCTTCAATGCGTGGCTTGCCTAGCTTCTACGAGTAGGCGCCATCACGACTCCCGAATGTAGGAAATCCGGATCGTGACAAGTTGGTATTAGAGCTCTAGGTTACATAGATATCACAATTCACGGGCAAGCTTAGTATAATTTGGGTGGCTGCCTTCAATTCAGCTAGAGATCCTGAGGTAGTCCTACAGGCGTCCGTAGGGCCGACGTTCTCTTCTATCTTATTATGTATTCCGTTTCCATTTGTTTCTAAGACAGATTGTACTTTTCCTTTCAGACACTTGTATGTAGTATTCATTGATAGTTCGTGATATTGTGACACTGGATTCTGGGTAGAGACGTATGTTGGCATTGTCATGTTGGCTTTGGTTAGTTTATCAGATTAAGTCTTTCACTTATTTTATTTATCGTTAATGTTTTACTATTAATCACATGTTAGTTTTAAAGTGTTAAAAAGAATTAATAAATAAGTTAGAAATTCTTCAATGCGCGGCTTGCCTAGCTTCTACGAGTAGGCGCCATCACGACTCCCGAAGGTAGGAAATTCGGATCGTGACAAGTTGGTATTAGAGCACTAGGTTACATAGGTATCACAATTCACGGACAAGCTTAGTAGAATTTGGGTGGCTGCCTACAGTTCAGCTAGCGATCCCGAGGTAGTCCTGCAGGCATCCGCAGGCCCGACGTTCTCTTCTATCTTATTATGTATTCTGTTTCCATTTGTTTCTGAGATAGATTGTACTTTTCCTTTCAGACACTTGTATGTAGTATTCATTGACAGTTCGTGATATTGTGACACCGGATTCCGGGTAGAGACGTATGTTGGCATTGTCATGTTGTCTTTGGTTAATTTATCAGATTAAATCTTCCGCTTATTTTATTTATCGTTAATGTTTTACTATTAATCACATGTTAGTTTTAAAGTGTTAAAAAGAACTAATAAATGAGTTAGAAATTCTTCAATGCGCGGCTTGCCTAGCTTCTACGAGTAGGCGCCATCACGACTCCCGAAGGTAGGAAATCCGGATCGTGACAAGTTGGTATTAGAGCTCTAGGTTACATAGGTATCACAATTCACGGACAAGCTTAGTAGAATTTGGGTGGCTGCCTTCAGTTCAGCTAGAGATCCCGAGGTAGTCCTGCAGGCGTCCGCAGGCCCGACGTTCTCTTCTATCTTATTATGTATTCTGTTTCCATTTGTTTCTGAGACAGATTGTACTTTTCCTTTCAGACACTTGTATGTAGTATTCATTGACAGTTCGTGATATTGTGACACCGGATTCCGGATAGAGACGTATGTTGGCATTGTCATGTTGGCTTTGGTTAATTTATCAGATTAAGTCTTCCGCTTATTTTATTTATCGTTAATGTTTTACTATTAATCACATGTTAGTTTTAAAGTGTTAAAAAGAACTAATAAATGAGTTAGAAATTCTTCAATGCACGGCTTGCCTAGCTTCTACGAGTAGGCGCCATCACGACTCCCGATGGTAGGAAATCCGGATCATGACAAGTTGGTATTAGAGCTCTAGGTTACATAGATATCACAATTCACGGGCAAGCTTAGTAGAATTTGGGTGGCTGCCTTCAGTTCAGCTAGAGATCCTGAGGTAGTCCTGCAGGCGTCCGCAGGCCCGACGTTCTCTTCTATCTTATTATGTATTCTGTTTCCATTTGTTTCTGAGATAGATTGTACTTTTCCTTTCAGACACTTGTATGTAGTATTCATTGACAGTTCGTGATATTGTGACACCAGATTCTGTGTAGAGACGTATGTTGGCATTGTCATGTTGGATTTGGTTAATATATCAGATTAAGTCTTCCGCTTATTTTATTTATCGTTAATGTTTTACTATTAATCACATGTTAGTTTTAAAGTGTTAAAAAGAACTAATAAATGAGTTAGAAATTCTTCAATGCGTGGCTTGCCTAGCTTCTACGAGTAGGCGCCATCACGACTCCCGAATGTAGGAAATCTGGATCGTGACAAGTTGGTATTAGAGCTCTAGGTTACATAGGTATCATAATTCACGGACAAGCTTAGTAGAATTTGGGTGGCTACCTTCAGTTCAGCTAGAGATCCCGAGGTAGTCCTGCAGGCGTCCGCAGGCCCGACGTTCTCTTCTATCTTATTATGTATTCTGTTTCCATTTGTTTCTGAGACAGATTGTACTTTTTCGTTCAGACACTTGTATGTAGTATTCATTGACAGTTCGTGATATTGTGACACCGGATTCTGGGTAGAGACGTAAGTTGGCATTGTCATGTTGGCTTTGGTTAGTTTATCAGATTAAGTCTTTCACTTATTTTATTTATCGTTAATGTTTTACTATTAATCACATGTTAGTTTTAAAGTGTTAAAAAGAATTAATAAATGAGTTAGAAATTCTTCAATGCGCGGCTTGCCTAGCTTCTACGAGTAGGCGCCATCACGACTCCCGAAGGTAGGAAATCCGGATCGTGACAAGTTGGTATTAGAGCTCTAGGTTACATAGGTATCACAATTCACGGACAAGCTTAGTAGAATTTGGGTGGCTGCCTTCAGTTCAGCTAGAGATCCCGAGGTAGTCCTGCAGGCGTCCGCAGGCCCGACGTTCTCTTCTATCTTATTATGTATTCTGTTTCCATTTGTTTCTGAGACAGATTGTACTTTTCCTTTCAGACACTTATATATAGTATTCATTGACAGTTCGTGATATTGTTCCACCAGATTCCGGGTAGAGACGTATGTTGGCATTGTCATGTTGGCTTTGGTTATTTTATCAGATTAAGTCTTCCGCTTATTTTATTTATCGTTAATGTTTTACTATTAATCACATGTTAGTTTTAAAGTGTTAAAAAGAACTAATAAATGAGTTAGAAATTTTTCAATGCGCGGCTTGCCTAGCTTCTACGAGTAGGCGCCATCACGACTCCCAAAGGTAGGAAATCCGGATCGTGACAAGTTGGTATTAGAGCTCTAGGTTACATAGGTATCACAATTCACGGACAAGCTTAGTAGAATTTGGGTGGCTGCCTTCAGTTCAGCTAGAGATCCCGAGGTAGTCCTGCAGGCGTCCGCAGGCCCGACGTTCTCTTCTATCTTATTATGTATTCTGTTTCCATTTGTTTCTGAGATAGATTGTACTTTTCCTTTCAGACACTTGTATGTAGTATTCATTGACAGTTCGTGATATTGTGACACCGGATTCCGGGTACAGACGTATGTTGGCATTGTCATGTTGGCTTTGGTTAATTTATCAGATTAAGTCTTACGCTTATTTTATTTATCGTTAATGTTTTACTATTAATCACATGTTAGTTTTAAAGTGTTAAAAAGAACTAATAAATGAGTTAGAAATTCTTCAATGCGCGGCTTGCCTAGCTTCTACGAGTAGACGCCATCACGACTCCCGAAGGTAGGAAATCCGGATCGTGACAAGTTGGTATTAGAGCTCTAGGTTACATAGGTATCACAATTCACGGACAAGCTTAGTAGAATTTGGGTGGCTGCCTTTAGTTCAGCTAGAGATCCTGAGGTAGTCCTGCAGGCGTCCGCAGGCCCGACATTCTCTTCTATCTTATTATGTATTCTATTTTCCATTTGTTTCTGAGACAGATTGTACTTTTCCTTTCAGACACTTGTATGTAGTATTCATTGACAGTTCATGAAATTGTGACACCGGATTCCGGGTAGAGACGTATGTTGGCATTGTCATGTTAGCTTTGGTTAATTTATTAGATTAAGTCTTTCGCTTATTTATTTATCGTTAATGTTTTACTATTAATCACATGTTAGTTTTAAAGTTTTAAAAAGAACTAATAAATGAGTTAGAAATTCTTCAATGCGCGGCTTGCTTAGCTTCTACGAGTAGGCGCCATCACGACTCCCGAAGGTAGGAAATCCGGATCGTGACAAGTTGGTATTAGAGCTCTAGGTTACATAGGTATCACAATTCACGGACAAGCTTAGTAGAATTTGGGTGGCTGCCTGCAGTTCAGCTAGAGATCCCGAGGTAGTCCTGCAGGCGTCCGCAGGCCCGACGTTCTCTTCTATCTTATTATGTATTCTGTTTCCATTTGTTTTAGAGATAGATTGTACTTTTCCTTTCAGACACTTGTATGTAGTATTCATTGACAGTTCGTGATATTGTGACACCGGATTCCGGGTAGAGACGTATGTTGGCATTGTCATGTTGGCTTTGGTTATTTTATGAGATTAAGTCTTACGCTTATTTTATTTATCGTTAATGTTTTACTATTAATCACATGTTAGTTTTAAAGTGTTAAAAAGAACTAATAAATGAGTTAGAAATTCTTCAATGCGCAGCTTGCCTAGCTTCTACGAGTAGGCGGCATCACGACTCCCGAAGGTAGGAAATCCGGATCGTGACAAGTTGGTATTAGAGCTCTAGGTTACATAGGTATCACAATTCACGGACAAGCTTAGTAGAATTTGGGTGGCTGCCTTCAGTTCAGGTAGAGATCCCAAGGTAGTCCTGCAGGCGTCCGCAGGCCCGACGTTCTCTTCTATCTTATTATGTATTCTGTTTTCATTTGTTTCTGAGACAGATTGTACTTTTCCTTTCAAACACTTGTATGTAGTATTCATTGATAGTTCATGATATTGTGACACCGGATTCCGGATAGAGACGTATGTTGGCTTTGTCAAGTTGGCTTTGGTTAACTTATCAAATTAACTCTTTCGCTTATTTTATTTATTGTTAATGTTTTACTATTAATCACATGTTAATTTTAAAGTGTTAAAAAGAACTAATAAATGAGTTAGAAATTCTTCAATGCACGGCTTGCCTAGCTTCTACGAGTAGGCGCCATCACGACTCCCGAAGGTAGCAAATCCAGATCGTGATAAGTTGGTATTAGAGCTCTAGGTTACATAGGTATCACAATTCACGGACAAGCTTAGTAGAATTTGGGTGGCTACCTTCAGTTCAGCTAGAGATCCCGAGGTAGTCCTGCAGGCGTCCGCAGGCCCGACGTTCTCTTCTATCTTATTATGTATTCTGTTTCCATTTGTTTCTGAGACAGATTGTACTTTTCCTTTCAGACACTTGTATGTAGTATTCATTGACAGTTCGTGATATTGTTACACCGTATTCCGGGTAGAGACGTATGTTGGCATTGTCATGTTGGCTTTGGTTAATTTATCAGATTAAGTCTTTCGCTTATTTTATTTATCATTAATGTTTTACTATTAATCACATGTTAGTTTTAAAGTGTTAAAAAGAACTAATAAATGAGTTAGAAATTCTTCAATGCGCGGCTTGCCTAGCTTCTACGAGTAGGCGCCATCACGACTCCCGAAGGTAGGAAATCCGGATCGTGACAAGTTGGTATTGGAGCTCTATGTTACATAGGTATCACAATTCACGGACAAGCTTAGTAGAATTTGGGTGGCTGCCTTCAGTTCAGCTAGAGATCCCGAGGTAGTCCTGCAGGCGTCCGCACGCCCGACGTTCTCTTCTATCTTATTATGTATTCTGTTTCCATTTGTTTCTGAGATAGATTGTACTTTTCCTTTCAGACACTTGTATATAGTATTCATTGACAGTTCGTGATATTGTGCCACCGGATTCCGAGTAGAGACGTATGTTGGCATTGTCATGTTGGGTTTGGTTATTTTATCAGATTAAGTCTTCCGCTTATTTTATTTATCGTTAATGTTTTACTATTAATCACATGTTAGTTTTAAAGTGTTAAAAAAAACTAATAAATGAGTTAGAAATTTTTCAATGCGCGACTTGCCTAGCTTCTACGAGTAGGCGCCATCACGACTCCCAAAGGTAGGAAATCCGGATCGTGACAAGTTGGTATTAGAGCTCTAGGTTACATAGGTATCACAATTCACGGACAAGCTTAGTAGAATTTGGGTGGCTGCCTTCAGTTCAGCTAGAGATCCCGAGGTAGTCCTGCAGGCGTCCGCAGGCCCGACGTTTTCTTCTATCTTATTATGTATTCTGTTTCCATTTGTTTCTGCGATAGATTGTACTTTTCCTTTCAGACACTTGTATGTAGTATTCATTGACAGTTCATGATATTGTGATACCAGATTCCGTGTAGAGACGTATGTTGGCATTGTCATGTTGGCTTTGGTTAATATATCAGATTAAGTCTTCCGCTTATTTTATTTATCGTTAATGTTTTACTATTAATCACATGTTAGTTTTAAAGTGTTAAAAAGAACTAATAAATGAGTTAGAAATTCTTCAATGCGTGGCTTGCCTAGCTTCTACGAGTAGGCGCCATCACGACTCCCGAATGTAGGAAATCCGGATCGTGATAAGTTGGTATTAGAGCTCTAGGTTACATAGATATCACAATTCACGTGCAAGCTTAGTATAATTTGGGTGGCTGCCTTCAATTCAGCTAGAGATCCTGAGGTAGTCCTGCAGGCGTCCGTAGGGCCGACGTTCTCTTCTATCTTATTATGTATTCCGTTTCCATTTGTTTCTAAGACAGATTGTACTTTTCCTTTCAGACACTTGTATGTAGTATTCATTGATAGTTCGTGATATTGTGACACCGGATTCTGGGTAGAGACGTATGTTGGCATTGTCATGTTGGCTTTGGTTAGTTTATCAGATTAAGTCTTTCACTTATTTTATTTATCGTTAATGTTTTACTATTAATCACATGTTAGTTTTAAAGTGTTAAAAAGAATTAATAAATAAGTTAGAAATTCTTCAATGCGCGGCTTGCCTAGCTTCTACGAGTAGGCGCCATCACGACTCCCGAAGGTAGGAAATCCCGGATCCTGACAAGTTGGTATTAGAGCTCTAGGTTACATAGGTAGCACAATTCACGGACAAGCATAGTAGAATTTGGGTGGCTGCCTTCAGTTCAGCTATAGAGATCCTGAGGTAGTCCTGCAGGCGTCCGAAGGCCCGAAGTTCTCTTCTATCTTATTATGTATTCTGTTTCCATTTGTTTCTGAGACAGATTGTACTTTTCCTTTCAGACACTTATATGTAGTATTCATTGACAGTTCGTGATATTGTGACACCGGATTCCGGGTAGAGACGTATGTTGGCATTGTCATGTTGGCTTTGGATATTTTATCAGATTAAGTCTTCCGCTTATTTTATTTATCGTTAATGTTTTACTATTAATCACATGTTAGTTTTAAAGTGTTAAAAAGAACTAATAAATGAGTTAGAAATTCTTCAATGCACGGCTTGCCTAGCTACTACGAGTAGGCGCCATCAAGACTCCCGAAGGTAGGAAATCCGGATCGTGACAAGTTGGTATTAGAGCTCTAGGTTACATAGGTATCACAATTCAAGGACAAGCTTAGTAGAATTTGGGTGAATGCCTTCAGTTCAGCTAGTGATCCCGAGGTAGTCCTGCAGGCGTCCGCAGGCCCGACGTTCTCTTCTATCTTATTATGTATTCTGTTTCCATTTGTTTCTGAGACAGATTGTACTTTTCCTTTCAGACACTTGTATGTAGTATTCATTGACAGTTCGTGATATTGTGACACCGGATTCCGGATAGAGACGAATGTTGGCATTGTCATGTTGGCTTTGGTTAATTTATCAGATTAAGTCTTCTGCTTATTTTATTTATCGTTAATGTTTTACTATTAATCACATGTTAGTTTTAAAGTGTTAAAAAGTACTAATAAATGAGTTAGAAATTCTTCAATGCGCGGCTTGCCTAGCTTCTACGAGTAGACGCCATCACGACTCCCGAATGTAGGAAATCCGGATCATGACAAGTTGGTATTAGAGCTCTAGGTTACATAGGTATCACAATTCACGGACAAGCTTAGTAGAATTTGGGTGGCTGCCTTCAGTTCAGCTATAGAGATCCTGAGGTAGTCCTGCAGGCGTCCGCAGGCCCGACGTTCTCTTCTATCTTATTATGTATTCTGTTTCCATTTGTTTCTGAGACAGAATGTACTTTTCCTTTCAGACACTTGTATGTAGTATTCATTGACAGTTCGTGATATTGTGACACCAAATTCCGGGTAGAGACGTATGTTGGCATTGTCATGTTGGCTTTGGTTAATTTATCAGATTAAGTCTTTCGCTTATTTTATTTATCGTTAATGTTTTACTATTAATCACATGTTAGTTTTAAAGTGTTAAAAAGAACTAATAAATGATTTAGAAATTCTTCAATGCGCGACTTACCTAGCTTCTACGAGTAGGCGCCATCACGACTCCCGAAGGTAGGAAATCCAGATCGTGACAAGTTGGTATTAGAGCTCTAGGTTACATAGGTATCACAATTCACGAACAAGCTTAGTAGAGTCTGAGGGATCGGTACAGAGACGTCTGTATTTATCCCTAGAGGCTACAGAGTTAGGAAGAACTTCACATTTATTCATTCTTATCGTGCGGTTTTGTTTCTCAATGATAATTGAATTTCTACTATGTTCTTTTGCAGATGGCGAGAACACGCGCTTCCTCATCCACCGATCAGCAGCCCCCCTGCAGTAGCTCTCACGAGGGGCAGAGGGCGAGGCCGAGGCAGGGGCAAATCTTAGCACAGAGCAGCAGCACCAGCGGTGGAGCCTCAGGTTGACTTTGATGATGAAGTTCCAGCCCAGACAATTTCGGTAGGCCCGACTCAGGTCCCAGAGGGGTTTACTGCTACCCCACTACTTCAGGATGCTCTGGTTTGTCTAGTGGGAATTTTGGAGAGTGTCACCCAGGCAGGCTTGCTTCCCATAGCACCAGCCGTCTCTCAGGCTGGAGGAGGAGCCCAGACTCCTACTACTCGCACTCCGGAGCAGGTAGCTCCCCAGTTTCAAACTCCAGCAGTTCATCCAGTTGGAGCAGTTCAGCCGGGTGTGGTAGCTCAGACCGGCAATGGAGCTGCTATATTTGCTGATGCTTTGTGGAGATGGGACAGGTTCACCAAGCTCTTTACTACTTCTTTAATCGGTGCATCTTCTGAGGATCCCTAGGATTATCTAGATAGCTATCATGAGGTTCTCAGGAACATGGGGATAGTAGAGACCAATGGGGTTGATTTTGCTACTTTTCGCTTGTCTGGATCTGCCAAGACTTAGTGGAGAGATTATTGCTTGGCTAGACCAGCCGGATCACCAGCTTTGACTTGGGAGCAGTTTACTCAGCTATTTCTGGAGAAGTTTCTCCCCATCACTCAGAGAGAGGTCTATCGGAGGCAGTTTGAGCGTCTCCAGCAGGGTTCTATGACTGTTACCCTGTATGAGACCAGATTCATCAACTTGGCTCGTCATGCTCTTATCATACTTCCCACCGAGAGAGAAAGAGGGTGATGAGGTTCATTGAGGGACTTATTCAGCCGATTCGTCTTCAGATGGCTAAGGAGATAGGGAGTGAGATTTCTTTCCAAGAGGCGGCTAATATGGCCAGGAGAGTAGAGATGGTTCTGTCGCAGGGAGGTGTGGTCAGGGGTCTAACAAGAGGCCTCGTCATTTAGGTAGATTCAGTGGTGCCTCATTTGGAGGCAAGGATTCGTATGGTAGAGGCCATCATCCTAGGCCCTTTCAGTCAGCACTTCAGGTTTCTCACGATGCTTCAGGTGGCCGTGGTTCCCATATATAGTATTCTGATCAACAGCCTTACAGTGCACCACCAGCTCTTATCAGTGCACCGCCTTTCCAGAGTTTACGGGCCGGTCTTTCAGCTCGCCAGGGTCAGTCTCAGTTTTCTCTGCCGCAACATTCAGGTGGATGTTTTGAGTGTGGTGAGTATGGTCATATCCGGAGGGCTTGTCCGAAATGGGTAGGTACCCAGTTGCAGCAGTAGGGTTCCCGTGCTATGGTTCAAACATCGGGTATTCCGCCACCTACTCCGCCAGCTAGGGGTGGGAGTGGAGGTGCTAGAGGTGGAGGTAGAGGTGTTAGAGGTGGAGCTCAGACAGCTAGAGGTGGAGGCCAGCCAGCAGTAGGCCGTCCCAGAGATGTAGTTCAAGGTGGTGGGGCCCAACCCCGATGTTATGCTCTTCCAGCCTGGCCTGAGGCTGAGGCTTCCGATGCAGTTATTACAGGTACTGTTCTGGTATGTGGCAGAGATGCTTCAGTTTTATTTGATCTAGGGTCTACCTACTCCTATGTGTCATCTTATTTTGCACCGTATCTGGTCATGCCTAGTGATTCCTTGAGTGCCCTTGTTTATGTGTCTACATTGGTGGGTGATTCTATTGTGGTAGATCGAGTCCATCGTTCTTGTATAGTTGTGATTGGGGGTCTTGAGACTCGTGTAGGTTTGCTTCTTCTGGACATGGCTGATTTCGATGTCATATTAGGGATGGATTGGTTTTCACCTTACCACGCTATCTTGGACTGTCATGCCAAGATTGTGACCTTAGCCTTACCGGGTTTACCTCGTTTAGAGTGGAGAGGGACTCCTGATCATTCTACCCACAATGTTATCTCTTATATGAAGGCTCGACATATGGTCGAGAAGGGGTGTTTGGCCTATTTTGCCTATATTCGTGATTCTAGTGTTGAGGTTCCTTCTATTGATTCTGTGCCCATTGTTTGTGAGTTTTCTGAGGTATTTCCTTCAGACCTGCCGGGTATGCCACCCGATAGGAATATTGACTTTTGCATTGATTTGGCTCGGAGCACTCAGCCCATTTCCATTCCACCGTATCGTATGGCCCCGCCTGAGTTGAAAGAGTTGAAGAAGCAGTTGCAAGACTTGCTTGAGAAGGGTTTCATTAGACCTAGTGTTTCGCCTTAGGGTGTGTGTGTTGTTTGTTAAGAAGAAGGATGGATCGATGAGAATGTGTATTGATTACCGGCTGTTGAATAAGGTTACAATCAAGAATAAGTATCCGTTGCCGAGGATTGATGATTTGTTTGATCAGCTTCAGGGTGGCAAGGTATTTTCGAAGATTGACTTGAGATCTGGCTACCATCAGTTGAGGATTAGGGCATCCGATGTCCCTAAGATAGCTTTCCGCACTCGGTACATCCATTATGAGTTCTTGGTATGTCATTCGGGTTGACAAATGCCCTAGCAGCTTTTATGAATTTGATGGACCGAGTGTTCAGGCCTTACTTGGATTCGTTCGTGATAGTCTTAATTGATGATATTTTGATATATTTCCGCAGCCGGGAGGAGCACGAGCAACATCTTAGAGTGGTTCTTTAGACTTTGAGGGATAGTCACTTGTATGCTATGTTTTGTAAGTGTGAGTTCTGGTTGAGTTCAGTTGCATTCCTGGGTCATGTTGTATCGGTAAGAGGTATTCAGGTTGATATGAAGAAGATTGAGGAAGTCAAGAACTGGGTTAGACAAGCATCAACTACTGAGATCCGGAGTTTCTTGGGGTTGGTAGGCTACTATCATCGATTTGTGAAGGGGTTTTCATCCATTCCACTCCCGATGACCAGGTTGACCCAGAAGGGTGCCCAGTTCAGGTGGTCGGATGAGTGTGAGGTGAGCTTTTAGAAGCTCAAGACAGCTTTGACTACGACACCAGTGTTGGTTTTTCCCACAGGTTCAGGGCCATATACCGTTTATTGTGATGCATCTCATATTGGGCTTGGTGCGGAGTTGATGTAGGATGGCAAGGTCATTGCTTATGCTTCATGGCAATTGAAGATTCATGAGAAGAACTATCCGTTTCATGATTTGGAGTTAGCAGCCATTGTTCATGCGTTGAAGATTTGGTGGCATTATTTATATGACGTAGCATGTGAGGTGTTCACGGATCACAAGAGTCTGCAGTGCTTTTTCAAGCAAAAGGAGTTGAATTTGAGGCAGAAAAGGTGGTTGGAGATGTTAAAGGACTATGATATCACCATCTTATATCATCTAGGAAAGGCTAAAGTGGTGGCCGACGCTTTGAGTAGGAAGTCAGCTAGTATGGGCAGTCTTGCTTATATTCCGGTCGGTGAGAGGCCGCTTGCTTTGGATGTTCAAGCTTTGGCCAATCAGTTCGTAAGGTTGGATGTTTTTGATCCCAATCGTGTGTTAGCTTGGTCGCTCGTTCTTCCTTGTTGGAGCGTATCCGTGATCGGTAGTATGATGATCCCCATTTGTGTGTCCTTAGAGATAAGGTGCAGCACAGAGGTGCCAAGCAGGTTACTTTAGGTGATGATGGAGTTTTGAGATTGCAGGGTCAAGTTTGTGTGCCTGATGTGGATGGACTCCGAGAGTTGATTTTAGAGGAGGCCCATAGCTATTGGTACTCTGTTCATCCGGGCTCCGCGAAGATGTATCAGGATTTGTGGCAACATTATTGGTAGCGGAGAATGAAGAAGGATATCGTTGCATATGTGGCTCGGTTTTTGAATTGCTAGCAAGTTATGTACGAGCATTAGAGGCCTAGTGGTTTGTTCCAGAAGATTAAGATTCTTGAGTGGAAATGGGAGTGGATCACTATGGATTTTTTTGTTCGACTCCCACAGACTCAGAGGATGTTCGATCCAGTGTAGGTTATTGTTGATAGGATGACCAAGTCAGCACATTTCATTCCTATGGCAGTCTCCTATTCTTCCGAGAGGTTAGCTGAGATCTATATCCAGGAGATTGTTCGTCTTCATGGTGTGCTCGAGTCTATTATTTCGAATCGAGGTACACAGTTTACCTCGCATTCTGGAGAGCAGTTCAGCGAGAGTTGGGCACACGGGTTGAGTTGAGCACAACATTTCATCCTCAGACGGACGGACAGTCCGAGCAGACTATTCAGATTTTGGAGGATATGCTCCGAGCTTGTGTCATTGACTTTGAAGGATCTTGGGATCAGTTCTTGCCTTTAACAGAGTTTGCCTACAGCAACAACTACCAGTTGAGTATTTAGATGGCTCCTTATGAGGCTTTATAGGGTAGGCGGTGTCGGTCTCCGGTTGGATGGTTAGAGCCGGGGAGGCTCGTTTGTTAGGTACGGATCTGGTTCAGGGTGCCTTGGACAAGGTCAGGATTATTCAGGATAGGCTTCGTACAGCTCAGTCCAAGCAAAAGAGCTATGCCGACCGTAAGGTTCGAGATTTGGCTTTCATGGTCGGTGAGCGGGTATTGCTTTGAGTGTCGCCTATGAAGGGCATGGTGAGATTTGGGAAGAAAGGCAAGCTTAGCCCTAGGTTCATTGGCCCATTTGAGATTCTTGATCGAGCGGGAGAAGTGGCTTATAGACTTGCATTGCCGCCGAGCTTATCAGTCGTGCATCCAGTGTATCATGTGTCCATGCTTCGGAAGTATCACGGTGATCCATCCCACATGTTAGATTTCAGCACTGTCCAGTTAGATAAGGATTTGTCTTATAAGGAGGAGCCGGTGGCTATTCTAGACCGACAGGTTCGTCAGTTGAGATCGAAGAGTTTTCTTTCTGTTCGTGTTCAGTGGAGAGGTCAGCCTGTGTTGATACCCAATTTTTCCCATATATTTTCAATATGCAAAATACCTTCAAAATAGTAGATATACGCATATATAAGCATGTCCAAAAGTTTCCATAATTTTTAAAGGTTTTAATTGATTGATTTCCCCCTTTTTATCCATAAAATACCAATAATTATTTCCAAATTATTATTTTTAGTAATTCATCTATTGGATTTTCATATTTATGCCAAAATATGGCTAAAATAATTTTTACAATTTCATTTAGTATTTTTAAAAGCTAATTGCATATAATTGCAATATTAGCCTTTTAAGTTTTAATTGTGTTTTATATTCATAAAATTAAGTCCTGCATTTTAAATTGTCAATTATATATTATAAATCATTTTAGTGCTTTCACTTTATTTCCAGAAATTTATTTACTATTTTTTATAATTCAAAAAGAGAAAAATTGGCTATTTAAATAACAGCCCATTTGTGTTTAAATTTTAGCCTAAATTGAACCCCAAAATCAGACCCAATTTCCTAGACCAATTTCAATTTTAACCCGACCCCTAACCCGATTAAACCAACCCAACCCGGATTCCCCACCTACCCTTTTAAATCCAGTCCGTTGATTATTCAGATCAACGACCACCATTACCCCTTACCATTTTAAACCCCAAACGACCCCTAAACCTAACTCATTTCCCACCACCCGCCGCCTCTAAATCCTTTCCCTCTCAATTCTCTCTGCAGCCTCACATGAACCCTAGCCGCCGCCATCTAATTCCACCCTAATCCACCTTAATCCCTACCTAATCCATGGCCTTTCATGGCCATTTGAGATGTGTATCGGCCTCCTTTGGCTCCTGGGTATTGGTTTCTGTGATTTTATGGCCGAATCTCAAAGAGATCTGGTCCAGTCCTTGCTCAACCTCTGTCTCTGATCTTTCTCCGACCATCCATGGCCATTTAAGGCAGATCATTGACCTTTCCGGCTAGATCGGTAACTTTTCAAGGTCTCCCTTACCTTTTCTGGGTTCTCTGAAACCCTAACTTTAAGGTCTTTTGATTTTAATTCAAATCTGTCTTAGATCTGTGCTTACTACGAACTTCTTAAGTGTTTTCTTGAAGGTTCTTCGACTTTCTTTCAAAATGACTCTTTATTTTTCAACGATTAGGGTTTCTCTTAACCTCTTTTTAAAGATCTCTTCTCTGATTTTTGGTGTTGTTTCATGATTTTACTATGTTCAAACAACTTGTTTATGCTTTCCTTCTACTCGATTTAGCATATTGAAAACCCTAGTTCTTTTGGTATTATCTGAGTTCTGACCTTGTCCTTGTTTGTTTGAATGTGTATTTGTTCGATTAAGTTCTTTGTTTCTGATTCTCTTTTTTTGTGTGACTTATCTGATTCTGGGTTCTTATCATCTCTTAAACTCGACTACTGTTGTTTAAACCCTAATTTCTTAAAAAGGTTTTCCTCAATTATTTGTTTCTGACTCTCTTTACCTGTTACTATGTTTTCTTCACTTTTGATTCTGTGTAACTACATGACCTTGTTGACTATTGTGCTTCGAATAGATCTTTTTTACTACTGAATCCTAGCTTATTCCTGCTATTGCTGAATGTTTGTGTTATCTTTTTTGCCAATGTATTTGGCCCTGCATGTCTGATGCTTCTGTTCACTCTATTTATACATTGAAGTGCAGAATTATGTTTTCTTCTTGATTGATTCTGACTCCCTCAATGTTGCGACTGACTGCAAAAGTTTTCTCGTAAACCCTAACTTCTTACTCATTTGCTTAAAATTAATTGATTCCTTTCCTTTAATGTGATGTTTGATCTTGCTGAATCCTTTCCCAAAACAAAGTATATTTTGAACTTATTCTCAATTATTTACTTCATACTTTTATTGCCCCCTTATATGGCAATAATCAATCTGTCCCCAAACTGATTTCTTTCCTTAACTAAACCTGTCAGTATCCGTTATGCAGTGATTCCTTAATTAAAGGGAATCACTTGGGTTAATTGATTCTGATTGTGATTGTTTCTATGTTTGTGCTAAGACTTTGCTTATTACCTTATTTTTCACTCATTTTCAAAAAACTATAAATACCCTCACTCTCTTCTTTCGAACAGACGAACAATTTGAGTTCAGAACACACACTTACACTCAAAAACTCTCTCTTTCTTTACTACTACTTGTGCTATTGCTTTGTCTAGCCGGCTGAAAGCCAAGGCTAGACTGTGGAATCTTGCTAACTTTTTCTTTTTGCACTTTGCTTCTCTACTGGTATGTCCTAGTTAATTTTTTAAAGCCCCAACAACAACATGTTTCTTTGATTGTTCCAATTTATCTCATTCTTGTCTACTCTTGCTTATGTTTCTGCAGTTAAGTTATATTACTAGCATGCTGTAATATGTTCCCTTCCTCTTTAAATTAATGCTTCCCGATGTGTGTGCTTTGCCAGTCACTTGTTATGTGTTTGCTGACTTATGAATCCCAAACCCCCATATTCCCTCTATGTGTTTGTGTTCTTTGGCTGGTTTGTGGGTATGCTAGTATCATCTATCGCTGTGGATGACCAAACCTGACCATTACTAGGGTCATATGCTTCATATAATGTATTCCCAAAACCCTTTGACCCCTTTGTGTGACTATTGATTCTGTGTGTTTGAGTTTTGTTCATTACCCCAACTGATTTCAGACACTTCTACTACTGATTACTTTCAAAATGGACTTGCCAGTCCAGTTTTAAACAAACACTTTTTTCAACTATGTTCTGCACTTTCACTACACTCCTAGAATTTAGGTTCTGCCCCTCTTATATGAGCCTTGCCTTGGGACCCTTGAGCTCCTTCTGAACATGGACACACAAGGGCTGGCCCTACCATACTGCACTCATTTCTGTGAGAAAGGCTTTGAAACAACAACAACATTTGAGGTGGTTTATTCCATAACTCAGAGAGGAAGTCAGAATTACGCTTCCTATGGTTGTAACTTCTTGTTTTACACTTTTTCTGATGTAATTCAGTTATTTGGTCTGTAATAATTTGTAACAAATATTGGGCTGGCAAGTGAAAAAGGATGTGTGATTATGCATGCTTTAGCTGTTAGAAGGGTTGATAACATGTCTATAGGGTGTATCTCGATATGATCTGTTAGTGAACAGGCTTATAGGATCTGCTTTGGTTTAATAAAATCCTGCATGCTTTACTTTCACACAAATAGAGATCATGCCTATAGGATTAAAATCAATTCTAATAGAAGTCATGCCTATAGGAATTTCTCTTTGATCAAATAAATCCTGCCTACTTCACTGCATATTCAATTAGATACCATGCCTATAGGACCAAAATCAGCCTTCAAATACTTAGATACCATGTCTATAGGAATTAAAATCAGCTATAATAGAGATCATGCCTATAGGATCTAAAATCAGTTTGGTTAAAATCAGTTTGACTCATGCTTGTCTGAATCAGATTAAATAACTCACTCTTTTCGTGTTAATTAATATGGTTTAGAAATTATGCCTATAGGATCCGAATTGCCTATTTAAATTAACCACTGCTCTACTGCATTCCTAATCAGTGATAGACATCATACTCATATGACATCACTATCACACCTAGGCAAGCCTTAGGTAATAATGATAAAACTGAACTTGCCTTTGTTTAATTAGCACTGCTACAACCAGCAGGTAGGCCTGATTCACATTTCTTATCTGAGTTATATAATAAATATGGCCTGCTTCAACAATTTAAACACCCCGATTTAGTGTTTTAAAATTTAGAGCCTAATTGTGTTTAAGTCATGCTATTTATATGCACTATCTGCGGAGGTATATATGAGCCCTTTAATTGTTTATATGTTCCCCTTCAAATGCAGCACTACGTGTTTTTGTATGTTGCCTTGGCCTTTTTACCTTTAAAACCTAAGAATCAGCCTAAAATCCTCCCCCTTATAGGAATAGTAGTCCTAAATTCCTCCGGGGCTGATAAGAATAGGACGGGTAATAGCATGCAATAGAGGTCGAGACCAATCCGTGCTTTAATACCTTAACGGGGTGGGAAGGGTAGATATGGATATGATGACTGGTGCGCTAATACCACGTGTATCCCCTCTTCTGAGGAGTGTCATACTGGGTATCACATTGATATGATCCATATTATAAACAAGCCTAGGACCCCCCTCCCTTTTACATTCTCAAGTATTTGTAAAGCTGTAACTCTTTTTTTTTCAAAATTTGCCTTTTAATAATTGTTTTCAAACTCTTATGTGTTTCAACTTACATCCCCTACTATTTGAGCCTATACTTGTCTATTTGCTAATTGTACAAATTCACAAAAATTGCCTGGCCGGGAACCACACTAGTGGATCCTGAGGGGTGCCTAACACCTTCCCCTTAGGATAATTTTAAGCCCTTACCCTATCTCTGGTTATCAAACAAACTCAGAAATGAACCCTAAAGGTATCCTAATGCACCTTAAATCATTAGGTGGCCAACTCTTCAAATGCAAACCTAGTTCCCAAAAGGAATGAGTTGTCCCATACCCAAAATGTCATAAACCCGATTTTCCGATGTGAAGAGGGAAAAAGGGGGCGCGACAGCATGGAGACTCTGCTGGGGATCTTTAGGCTTTTACCATTTCAGATTATTCTTGTGAATTTGTACCTCATTTTACTTGTTTAAATTTCCTTAAGCATTTAGTTTCTTCTTTAAATGCGAAACTGACATGTCTTCCTTGCTTCTTTCCTTTATTGCCGCTTTAAATTATAAAACTGTTGTATTTATCACTTTTTTAACGTGCAAATACATGTCAACATGTTTTTAATTATTGCATAATCATGCTCAACATCATACTCTACTTGTGCCGAACAAATACTATAGCAACGCTTTTAATGAGTGGTTGCGCTCTTCCTATATTATTACCCCCTAAATTTGGAAAGGTATATTTGCGGTAAAACCAGTCGATCAGCGGTGCAGTCGATGGTTCCATGCCTTCCCCATTGATTTTTTTGCTCAAGGGTACCAGTCTAAAACCCCATAGAAACCTTACTCTGTTTAAATTGTGCATGCATCATGGTCAAACCTAGTCGGGTCAATTATGTTGTCCGCATAATGATCCTTTAAGATAGCCTTGTCCAAAAGTCCACTGCGTTTCCCTAAACCCAAACGGACGTCGTCACGTTCTGTGCATTTATTTGGAGAGCTAAAATGCTTCGTGTTAATTATTGATGTTAAATAGTCGAGTCTGGTGGGGCTAAGAACCTAACCATATTTGTCTTGCAGAAATATGAGGCACGGAGTCCCCAGATTCGGCATGGTCACCAACATCCACCCAAGATTGCTAAACTGGTGGAAAGATCTACACTCTAGTGATTAAACCTCATCCAAAAATACTTGGGAAACCTACCATCCCTCCTGAAGGTCCAACCTAACAACAAGATCATAGAAGCTGCTACTCTGTTCTGGGATTGTGAAAGGGCCGTGTTCTGCTTTGGGGATATTTAAATGACGCCTTTGTTGGAGGAGATAGGAGGATTGGCTGGTTTAGTATGGGAAACACCGAGTTTTCTAATGCCTAAGAACCGCAAAGGCAGGGGTTTCATCAAAATGATGGGTTTGAAGAAGAATACCGAACTGACATGCCTGAAGGAATCATACATTCCTTTCGACTACCTGTATGAAAGGTACGATCACAGCAAATCCTACCATACCTACCCTGACAAGTTTGCCATCACATCCTTGACGCACATCCATCGAAGAGTTTTCGTTTTCATGTTTTGTTTCCTAGGGCTGATCGTGTTTCCAATGAAGAAAGGGAGAATCCATACCAGGCTAGCTATGGTAACTAAGACCCTAATGGAGGGGATTGGTGGGCAGCCATTCAGCATCGTGCCCATGATCATTGAAGACATATACATAGCCTTGGAGAAGTGTCAACGGGTAGTAAAACACTTCGAAGGCTGCAATTTATTACTTCAACTCTGGCTCATGGAACACCTCCAAAAGGACAAATACCGACAAGATATTCAACGAAGGGATTGGGATGATCACATCGCTTTCCATCATCCAAAGAGAATGAATTACATCCCCGATATGTTCCCCCAGCCGGAGAATGCTAAAGTATGGGTCGAGCTTTTTGAAAATCTGACTGAAGAACGAGTTCAATGGATGTTCGAGTGGTTTCCAACCGAGGAGTTCATCGCCCAATCCAGAGATGCACCTTTCTTGATACTGATTGGTCTAAGAGGAACATATCCCTACGTCCCCCTTCGAGTTATGAGACAAGCTGGTAGGAAGCAAATCATACCCAGGGTCGACAAGATGAGCCATTTCAGAGCTGATTTCCAAAATGATGATAGTCCCTACAAGTGCCAAGCCCAGCATATGTGGCACTGTAAGATCATAATGGGGAGATACACCATCGAGCCACACAGATATCATGCTGGTTGTACTCCTTACTATTCAGGCTGGTTGGAAGACAATCATGATGGTTTGGGTTAGCCTGGGTTTGTTTGAGGTCACAGGATCATAGATGAAAAGGCCGAGGCACAAGTCAAATACAACCAGTTGCGCAAAGGGATCCGTGAATGCGAGAGCGAACACCACGAGATACAAGAGTCCAACCAGAAGCTGATTGAGGAATGGAAGGATATGGTTGTCAGTGCCAACAAAAGGCTAGGATATTTGGAGTGAGGCATAGTAGAATTGAAGAGGAAATTTCTCAAAAGGATTGAAGATTGTCAAAAGGCTGAAGGAAATGAAGGCGGACATCTAGCCAAAGCATACCTGTTGCTGGGACTTCGCCAGTTGGGGAAGCTGTTCGATGGAGCCAAGGATGTCGAATCTGGGGAAGGTCCTTCAGGGACCAAGTAGATAGGAGTTTATCTTTTCGCTTTATAAAATGTAATAAGGACAATGGCTATTAATGACTTTTTATTTCCTGTTTATTTAGTGTCGATTTAGGATTTGTCTTATTTTTTATCAATTAAATGAGGTGTTGCGCCCCCCTTTTTCCTCACGGAAGCGAGTTCATGACATTTAATAGGACAACTCGTTCCCTTTCGGGAATTGTGTTTGAATTGAAGAGTCGCCACCTAATGAATTGAGTGCATTAGGACACTAAGAAGAATTTGATTTAGGAAACCAGAGATTGGGTAAGGGCTTGAAATTATCCGGAGGGGAAGGTGTTAGGCACCCCTCAGGATCCACTAGTGTGGTTCCCGGCCAGGCTATGGTTGTAACTTTTAGTGTAAATAACATGAAGACTTTAAATAAGAAGGGATTTGCACATAAGGGTAACAAATAGATGAAATTAAAAGAAAACAAAAGAAAAGCTGAATTTTGAGAAAATAGTTGGAAATTTGAAAGTAAACAATGAGTTAAACAAGTAAAGGAAAGGGAGTCCTAGGTTTATAAATAATATGGATCACCCCACACAACATCCGGTAATCACTCCTCAATTAGGGGCTACACGAGATGTTATCGCATGGTCATCATATTTATATCTACCCTTTCTCACCTCTTAAGGTATTAAAGCGCGGAATAGTGTCATTTACTTATTGCATGCTATTACCCGCCCCAATCTTATCAACCCCAGAGTTACTTGGGACTACTAATCCTAAAAGGGAGGAAAAGTTGGCTTATTTGTGGTTTCAAAGGTAAAAAATGCTAGGGCGACAACCAAAACACGTATAACAAGTATGGGGAGGCACATAAACAAATAAGGCTCAAATAGACCTCCTTAAATCAAAGAAAGCATATAGTTTAGCATGTCTTGCACGTACTGTTTAAGGTCAAATTAAACTTAAAGGGTTGAGGCAGACTGATATATTACATATTTCAGATAAGAAATCCGAATTAGGCCTGCCTGCTGATTGTAATTAACAAAAATCTGATTCAGTTTACAAGTTTACTTTATGGCTTGCCTAAGTGTTAGACGAAACCTATAGGCATGATATCTACTGGTCTCAAAAAAGAAGTATGCTTATTTTAGGAAAAGAAATTGTCAGTCAATCAGGAAAGGCGAATTTTGGTAAAAGAGCATAAGTTCCACAGACGTTAGGCATCATTGTTACTAATTTTAGACTTATAAGCAAGTGAAACGATTCAGGTTTGGTTGATAGTTCTTATAGGCATGCTTTCTAGGCGTTGTTGATTTTATACATTTTTACGGACGTAGTAAGAGTGCAGAAAACCCTATAGGCATGGCATCTAAATGCTGTACTTCATTAAACTTATGAACACATTTACCTAGTGACAGATGTATATGCAAAATTTAGAATGGCCTATAGACATGTTTTCTAGATGCATATGCAAGATTCAGGTTTCGAGTAATTACAGACATGGTAACATATGAAAGTGCATAATTCTATAGACATGGCATCTACATGAAGGTGAAAAGGTTCTTATAATCATGATATCTATATGTGAAGGTGCAGAACTCCCTATAGGCATGGTATATACGTATGAAAGTGCAGAACTCCTATAGGCATGATGTCTATATGAATACAGAATCATGTAAACCTATAAACAGGATATCTACAGATGAGAGTGCAGAAATATTTAAACCTATAGGCAGGATATCTACCCTTTGCACACAGTTAACCCTCCCTCTTTTCACTAGCCATCCCCAATAGTTTATTACAAAGTTATTACAACCCAAAATGAAATAAGAAAAATACATCAGAAATTGAAAAATTACAACCAAGGAGAGCCTGATTCAGACTTCCTGTCTGAAGCATGAAGTAAACCAACTCCAAAGATCAAGATCCAAAGCCTTCCTCTCATTTGGATGTGTCAGAGTTCCTTAAGAGCCTCAAATGGACTCCGGGCAGTGCTCACACCCAAATGCATTGCAGGGTTAAGTCATAGTGCAGTGTGGAAGGGACAACCCTCAAGTGTCCAAGTTCAGAGGGAACTCAAGGTCCCAAGGCAAGGCTCACAAGAGGGGGCAGAACTTAGAAGCTAAGAGTGAGTGCAAGTGTAGAATGGGAATTCTGAAAGGGGAAAAGAGAAGGAATTAACTTAAAACCAGTGCACATAGGGGTATAGGGGAGTGGGGAATTTGCAAGAACAGTAGGCAAAGGGGCATACCCAGCAATGAGACATACTGGCAGACCCTCCAGCCTACTTAGAGGTTAAGACCTCAGGGGTTCAAAACTCAGTTCATGGATAACAATTCTTATTGCCATGCCCTAAGTCTCGACTTACAAACACATAGGGGTAATGGGATAGGGAGCAAGTGTTCACAAAAAATAGGCAAACAGTAGCACATAGGCATATTAAGTTAGATGCTAAACTTTACAGAAAACAATAAAGTAGATGTGGATACAAAGACTGTAAGTAAACACATTGGGGTGATGCTGAAATTAAGTTAGGACATACCAATTTCAAAGGGACAAGTAAAGAACAAAGCAGTAGTCTTGTAAAAGCCAAAGTGCAGACAAGAAGCAAGAACACTCTAAGTATGAATTCAGAAGAGGTTGTGAGCTTGTGAAGTCTGAAGTGTGTAGTGGTGAAAAGGGGTCGTGCCTTTTATAGTGTAGAAAGCAAGCAGAAATAAGGTAAGAAAATAGTTTGAAGACTGATTGTCAATCAATAACACAAGGTTTCCCTTAATTAAGGGATTCAGATTCAAACGGGTAAAACTAATTAAGGAAAGAAGGTAGTCAAACACTTTGTGCCAAGTAGTAAATTAGAGGCAAATGCATAAAGGTTATTTAAGGACAAGGTCTTGACAGTACACTGTTTACGCCAATAAGGCAAGGGAATCAGTTAACAGCGAAGAAATCAGAGATCAAAGATTTGGCATGAATGAACCAACTCAGAAAGGTGGAAAAAGTTTTAACTTAAGGAAAATCAGTAACAATCAATTAGACCTATTAAAAAGGAATTCTGAATCAATCACTAGTTTGAAAACCTCTTTGAAGAAAGAATCATCACACATATAAAAAGCATACTGACACGTTTAAACATGAAAGAACTTTGTCATGCCCTTGCAAAATCAGTAGAAAGCTCAGTGTAGGAGAGTTTTAGAAAAAGTTCAGAATTGTACGAAAACAAAGATATCCAAACTCAGTTCGAACTCAAAATCAGTCATAAAGAGTTAAGGGTTCTAAAAAGATAAAACCCTAGTTCACATAATCAAACCTCGGTAGAATCCCCAAATTCTAGGGTTTCCACCTTGAATCAAATACAGAGATAAGGAGACAATTAGTCGAAACAGGCAGGGATTTCTTTCAGAAACTCATGAGAAAGCACGCAAACACAGTAGAAGATTCAAAGCAAACAAAGTGAAGAAACTAATTCGAATCATGATGAGAGAACAACTGATAGTAGAAGCAACAGTAGAAGAAAACATGCTTAGGAAGGTCTTTAGAAGAAATTTTAAACAAGGTAAAATAGTAAGAACACTTAAGAACATGGTAGAAGGAAGCAATAGGCGAAGCATATCAGATCGTAGTGGAAGAAAATAGCAGAGCATAGTGAAAAACATACATGCACGTAGTGTAGAAACATAGTAGAAGAACATGCGTGGTAAAAGAAGAACATATGAACACAGTAAAGACAAACATACACAAAGGAAAAGGAAAAGAAAAGTCAGAGAAACACCTTAAGCATTTTTAGAAAACCCTAAATTAGAAAAAAGTGATTTTGAAAGTAATTTTTGAAAGAAAAGTTGGGGAAATCATTTGAAAACTCAAGTAGAGCATAGATACATAACAGATCTAAAAAGACCGGAGAAAACCTCGAAGAGTTAGGGTTTCAGAAGAGCCCTAGAAATGAGAAAGGCTTGGGAAAGGTCCGATCTGAGTTGGAGAAGTCAGAACCAGGCTCAAAACTCCATGGAATGCCGGAACAGAGCCGGAGGGGGTCGCGGAACCTTGAATCAGCAGAGGCCTGGGCGAAAACCTTCGAGGTCAGACCTCGAATCTTCAAGTATCAAGTGTATAAGAGCAAATGGAGGTGAGTTTAAGACTCTCATGGCCTGAGAGGCCATGGATTCCGGTGGTTTCAAGGTTGAAGACGGTGAGAGGAGGGTAGGGTTAAGCAATGTTTGAGAGAGTTTGAGAGAGGGGAGGGGTTTCAGGGGCGGCGGGTTAGGTAAAATGAATTAGGGTTGGGGGGTGTTTGTGAATTAAAAAAGGAAAGGGGGAATTGTGGCCGTTGATCAAAATGATCAACGACCTGGATCAAAAGGGGAGGCCGGGCGGGTAAAATAAACGGGTTAGGGGCGGGTTAAATTAAAACTGGGTCGGTACATTTGGGGTTTGAAATTGGGTTAATTGGGGTGTTGATTTATGCTATAATTGAAATGAAATAGGGCTAGCATTTAAATAACCACTTTCTCCCTTATATTTTTATAAAAAATAGTAAAATGATTTTTGAAAATAAATTAAAGGTACTAACTTAATTAATAATATATAAATATTAAACTAAAAATATTGGAACCAATTTCATAAGTATAAAATGCAATTAAATCTTAAAATAGGCTAAAATTACAATTATATGCATTTAGCCTTAAAAATACTAAATAAATTTGTAAAAATGTGCAAAATTACATTAGCTATATTTTGGTATAAATATGAGAATAAAATACATTAAGAACCAAAATGATATTTTGAGGAACAATTATTGATTTTTGTAAAGTTAAAATAGGGCAATAAGTTGATTTAAAAATCTTTAAAAATTAGGAAAAATACTAAACAATTGGGCATACTTATATATGCATATATATATATATATACTATTTTGAAAGTATTTTGCATATATAAAATATACAGGGAAAAATTGGGTATCAACATGAGGCATTTAGCATTCTAAGTTCTCCAAATCAATTTGTCGTTAGGCCTACCTCGAGCACAAAGAGGTTCCCAAATTAGGATGCGCTTTACATTCTTGCGCTATGTTTTTAAATACCGCAATGCTTTTATAATCCTCACTAACTTGGTTACCTTTTGTTTTACTTTTTGTTTTTATTACTCCTCTCCCCCAAAAGTTAGTTCGTGCATTCTAGCATTATCATCTTATTCCACTAGATCTAGGGGCCCTCCACCCACTCCTCATCTTAGTCCTGTCAGAAATAAGAACAAAAGCAAAATGGAAGATCTGAACAACATCAGGAAGGAGAATCCAACCAAACGGGTAGAGGCCAATAATGGCCATGGTACTTAGGTTCCTCAGGAGAATGTATCCCAACTTGAACAGAAGCTGCTGAAATTCCAAGAAGAGATTGATCAGGTTTGGAATCTGGCCAACCTGTCATTTTTCCTCAACACCCCAGATATCAATTTCCCAAAAACTCAAAACCCTACACCTTCGCAGAATATCCCAAAGCAACAGAACTATCTCTCTCCTCACCATCACACCATTCCACCAAAAAACCAATGCAACACCTGCCATATCCCAAACAACACTCCACTACTTATCCAGAACCTCAAAACTCCACAAATGACCATTTCCACACCCACACACCAGGCCACCATAACACCCCCATCTACGTAGAGACCATGCCACACTCCACCCAACCTATCTCAAGCACACCTAAGTTTGGCGAAAAGGATTTGCTTATCAGAAACCTGGTTGAGAAACTTAAGAAACTGACCAGCCGAATTCAAGGCGTTGAAGGAAGCAAGGGAATTGAGGGGCTGAACTATGAGGATCTTTGCATATAGCTCGATGTCGAACTGCCCGAGGGGTACAAACCTCCTAAGTTCGAAATATTTGATGGTACGGGTGATCCAAAGGTCCATCCGAGGACCTACTGCGACAAGCTGGTTGGAATAGGGAAAGACGAGAAAATCCACATGAAGCTGTTCATGAGGAGTTTGAAAGGAGATGCATTGTCTTGGTACATCAGCCAAGATCCCAAAAAGTGGTCAAGCTATGTTGGCATGGCGTCCGACTTTATGGACATGTTTAGGTTTAATACAGAGAATGCACCAGACGTGTTCTATATTCAGAATCTAAATATGAAACCTACAGAAATGTTTCACGAGTATGCTACTCGCTGGAGGTCTGAAGCAGCTAAGGTCAGACTTACCTTATAAGAGGAACAAATGAACAAATTCTTTGTCCGGGCCCAAGACCCACAATACTATGAACGACTGATGATGATTGAGAACCATAAATTCTCCAACATTATCAAATTGGGTGAAATAATTGAAGAAGATATCAAAAACGATATGGGTACAACTTCGAGGCCTTGCAAGCTACAAATAAAGCCTTACAGTCCGGTGGTGTGTCCAAGAAAAGGGACGTAGGGCCCATAATAGTTGTACAGAGGACCAAATCTCCCATCAATTACCAGACTTACCCAACACCTCTACTCACATATCATCCAACTCCGAACTACCAAGCACCTTCACCCTTATACCAAACTCCACCACCAACTTATCAGTCACCTCCACCTCCTACATACCAACCTACTTCACCCAGATACTCCCAACCCGCTCATGTCTACCAAACCTATAATGCTCAACCATCCCATTACCAATCACCCCCAGCACACCAAAACTTCCCTAGACCCCGACCTAATTTTGACCGTAAACCCTCAAAATAATATACAACCATTGCTGAACCCATTGACTAGTTGTATGAGAGACTCAAAGCCGCTGGTTATGTCACCCCCATCCCTGCTGCAACCCCTGAGAACCCTTCTCAGTGGGTTAACCCGAACAAATCCTATGCATACCACTCCAACATGAAAGGGCACACTATCGATGAATGTCGTTCCTTGAAAGACAAGATCTAGTCTTTAATTGATAACAAGATTATTGTGGAAAAGGAACCCGCTCCAAATGTCCGCAACAACCCTCTGCTAGACCATAAGTGTGGAGGTATCCATGTGATTGAAATATAGGATGATTGGGATCCCGAGGGATCAATCGGGTTGATCGCAGAAGGTGATGACCTAAAGAAGCCAACAGTCACTCTCAATCCAATCATAGTCCAGATTCAACCATATGAGGACACTGAGGTGAACTTGTCTGTACTACTTGAATTTGAAGCAACGTCATTTGCAAAGACACCAGCATCAATTGAGGTCGAATTCATGTCTCCAGCAAATGCACCCACACCATTTGAGGTTGCAGTTTTACCACCCAAGGCACATGCTCCGTTCGGAGTAAGGATAGCCACACCGATCCCAGTGGCAATGTCGACCATGACGCCATTCCATACAAAGGCTGTACCCTGGTACTATACAGCCGAGGCAAGGAGGAAAGGCAAGGTTAGGTTCGAAGAGACTGTTGCAACACAGGGTATGACAAGAACTTGTAGAGTCTATACCCCTGAACATCTAGCTGAGTCAAGCAAGAAGGCCTCCAATCGGCCACCCCTCATTGAGATAGGTCCGGACTATCTTTGGAGAAAGATACAGGCCAAGGAATACTCGGTCATCGACCAATTGAACAAAACACCAGCGTAAATCTCCATTCTCTCCTTGCTGCAAAACTCTGAGGCACACAAGAATGCTCTGCTAAAGGTGCTGAGCAAAGTATACGTACCAAGCAACATCACTGGTGGGGAAATGGCTAACATGGTAGGAAAAGTTCTGGAAAGCCATAAGATCACCTTTCATGAAGACGAGCTGCCACCTGAAGGTCTGGGGCACAACAAAGCACTGCACATCACCGTGCAATGCGAGGACTATTTCATCACCAGAATCCTGATCGATGGAGGTTCCAGTCTCAACATTTGTCCACTGGTAACGCTCAAGAAGCTGGGTAAAGGACTGCACGAGATAAATGATAGAGCTATCAATGTAAAAGCCTTTGATGGTTCTTACAGGTTCACCATTGGTGAGATTGTCCTATGCTTGCAAATAGGACCAACATGGTTCGATGTTGACTTCCAGGTGATAGATGTGCCAGTATCTTACAACTTACTGTTACGACGGCCATGGATTCATGTTGCTGGGGCCGTAGCATCAACACTGCATCAGGCCATAAAGTTCGAATGGAATCACCAGGAAGTGATCATTCATGAAGATGGTAGCAACCCTATATACAGTCGCCAAAACATTCCGTCGATCGAAGGAAGAAAGAAGCTGGGTGGAGAGACTTACCACCACATTAAACGGGTAAATTCTGTCAACAAAGACAAATTGTGGGATAACAAAATCGAAAGTATACTAAATTGGAGTGGGTACGAACCTGGCAAGGAAATCTGAAAGAATCTCCAAGGAATCGCTAAGCCCATATAACTTAAGAAACATGGCACTACTTTCGGTTTGGGATATGATTACACCTGGGAAGAATTTAACAACTGGTTGCCACCATGGCACAGTCCTTTCTATCCACTAGAGTAGTCAATACCGCATTTGGAGCAGACTTTCCAATAGGCCGACATTGTTTATGGGTTAGACGAAGAAGAATCACTGGCAGCAGTGAATAACTTGTTCCTAGAAAACAATGATATGGACAGTTGTGTTATTCTCGAGAAGGAGGGGGAGGAAAGCCCTTCCATATAGGCTGTAAGAAGAGGGGCACGCCTCAATAATTGGACCATCAGGACATGCAGAGCTCGACGAGCCTCGGGGTAGCAAGGCTAAAACAAGCATTATCCATTGTTTTTAATAAATGATTTTCTTTTCACATTTTTCAATTCCCGAAATAAGATCTTCAATGTTCAATACAGTTATGCAATTTATCAAAGCATTTTGACTTTTCTTATGAATCAACACTCATTATCGTTTCTCTCATTACTTTACTTATACAACATTACTATTACTTATCTTGATGAACCAATGACTGTGACATGCAATGAGACAATACAACAAACGGACATGGATTCAGAGGAAGATGACATACCTAACGAGATTGTTAAAGAAGTTGAGAAATTTGAAAATAGAGCTAAGTCCAACCTAGACGAGACTGAAATTGTTAACCTGGGAAATGTAGAAAACATCAAAGAAACACAAATCAGCATTCACCTATCACCATCAGAGAAGAAAGAGTATACAAAATTCCTAAAAGAGTATAAGGACATATTTGCCTGGTCGTATGACGACATGATTGGTCTGAGTATGTCTATTGTGGCTCACTAGCTGCCAACCGATCCGATGTGTCCACCGATAAAGCAAAAACTCAAAAAGTTCAAGCCTGATATGAGTCTAAAAATCAAGGAAGAAGTCACCAAGCAGGTCAAAGCTAAGGTTCTCAGGGTAGTAGAATACCCGACATGGTTAGCCAACATCGTGTCAGTGCCAAAGAAGGATGGGAAGGTCAGAGTGTGTGTCAACTACCGGGATCTCAACTGGGCCAGTCCAAAATACGACTTCCCTCTGCCGAACATACTCATCCTAATTGACAATTGCGCCAATCATGAGCTACAGTCATTTGTAGATTGCTTCGCTGGCTATCTTCAGATCTGGATGGATGAAAAAGATGTTGAGAAAACGGCTTTCATTACACCGTAGGGAATGTACTATTACAAGATAATGCCGTTCGACCTGAAGAATGTAGGGGCCACCTACATGAGGGCCATGACTACCATTTTTCATGATATGATACACAAGGAGATAGAGGTATATGTAGATGATGTTATTATCAAGTCCAAGAAGGCCACTGATCACATGGAAGATCTGAGGAAGTTCTTCAATAGGTTGTGGAGGTACAACCTGAAACTGAACCTCGCGAAGTGCGCATTTGGGGTTCCTGCTGGGAAATTGCTTGGGTTTATTGTGAGTCACCGAGGAATAGAATTGGATCCATCAAAAGTCAAAGCCATTCAAGAACTGCCACCGCCAAAGAACAAGAAGGATGTGATGAGTTTCTTGGGGAGACTTATCTACATCAGCCGGTTTATAGCACAATTTACATTTATTTGTGAGCCAATCTTTAAGGTGTTGAAGAAGAATGCCGGTACCAAATGGACTGACGACTGCCAAAAGGCCTTCGATAGAATCAAGGAGTACCTGTTAACACCACCAGTCTTGGTCCCGCCCGAGCCTGGTAGACCCTTATTACTCTACCTTTCAGTATTGGATGGAGCTTTCAGTTGCGTTCTGGGGTAGCATGATGGAACAGGGAGGAAGGAGAAGGCCATTTATTACCTCAGCAAGAAGTTCACCCCGTACGAGGCTCGGTATTCTCTATTATAACACACCTGTTGTGCTCTGACTTGGGTAGCCCAGAAGCTGAGACATTACTTCTGTGCCTACACTACATATCTCATATCAAGGATGGATCCTCTAAAGTACATCTTTCAGAAGCCCATGCCTAGCAGCAAGCTGGCCAAGTGGCAAATCCTGTTGAGTGAGTTTGACATTGTCTACGTAACTCAAAGAGCAATCAAGGGACAGACACTAGCAGATCACCTTGCCAAAAATCCCGTGGATGGAGAATACGAACCCCTGAAAACGTATTTTCCTAATGAAGAGGTATCATTCATAGGAGAACACATTATAGAATCCTATGATGGTTGGAGAATGTTTTTCGATGGGGCAACAAATTTCAAAGGAGTTGGCATAGGAGCAGTCCAAGTATCAAAAATCGGTCAGCATTATCCGATGTCTACCAAACTCAGGTTCCCGTGCACCAACAATATGGCCGAATATGAAGCCTGCATCTTAGGGATTAAAATGTCCATTGACATGAACATTCAAGAGTTGCTAGTGATTGGAGATTCGGACCAACTTATACATCAGGTGTGAGAAGAATGGGCAACCAAGAACTCCAAGATACTCCCGTATCTGCATCATGTATAGGAGTTAAGAAAAAGGTTCACGAAGACGGAGTTCCAACATGTTTCTAGAGTCCAGAATGAGTTCGCCGATGCATTGGCTACCCTATCATCTATGATGCAACATCCAAACAAAAATTTCATTGATCCCATTCCAGTAAAGATCCATGATCAACCAGCTTATTGAGCCCATGTTGAAGAAGAAGCTGACGGAAAGCCGTGGTTTCATGATATCAAGGAATATTTGGCAAAAAGAGAGTACCCAGAGCTTACAAATCCTACTCAGAAACGCACACTTCAGAGATTGTCTAACAACTTCTTTCGCAGCGGAGGAATCCTTTATAGGAGGACTCCTGATTTGGGATTATTAAGGTGTGTTGACGCAAAGGAAGCATCCATGCTACTAGAGGAAATTCATGCCGGGACCTGCGGTCCACATATGAATGGTTTTGTCTTAGCGAAGAAGATACTTCGGGTTGGTTACTTTTAGATGACTATGGCAATGGACTGCATCCAGTATGTCCGGAAATGCCACCACTGTTAGATACATGTAGACATGATAAAGGTACCTCCAAATGAGCTTAATGCAACAAGCTCACCATGGTCGTTCGCCGCCTGGGGAATGGATGTTATTGGACCAATCGAGCCTTCTGCTTCCAACAAGCATAGGTTCATCCTAGTAGCCATCAATTATTTCACCAAAATGGGTCGAAGCAGCATCTTACAGAGCAGTAATTAAGGAAGTGGTGGCAGACTTTGTCCGCGACCGCATTGTTTGTCGATTCGGGATTCCAGAGTCGATCATGACTGATAATAGCTCCAACCTCAACAGTGACTTGATGAAAGCTATGTGTGAAACTTTCAAGATCAGACATAAGAATTCCACAGCCTACAGGCCTAAAATGAATGGAGCTGTAGAAGCCGCCAACAAGAATATCAAGAAGATATTGAGGAAAATAATAGAGAAGTATAAATAGTGGCACAAAAAGTTATCATTTGCTCTATTGGGGTATCACACCATAGTTAGCACATCAACCGGGGCAACCCCCTATATGCTAGTTTACGGTACAGAGGCTGGCATTCCCGCTCAAGTAGAAATTCCTTTCCTAAGGATCATACAAGAAGTTGAGCTCGATGACGCAGAGTGGGTAAAAAGTCATTATGAGCAACTAGCCCTTAAGACGGAAAGAGAATGAAAATGGTTTGCCATGGTCAACTCTATCAGAACAGAATGTCCAGAGCCTTCAACAAGAGAGTCAAGCCAATACAGTTCACACCGGGGCAGCTGGTGTTTACGAAAATTTTTCCACATCAAAATGAAGCAAAGGGGAAGTTATCACCCAATTGGTAGGGTTCATACATGGTTCACCGAGTTTTGACAGGAGGATCCCTCATACTTGCAGAAATGGACGGAGAGGTCTAGCCAAAGCCGATCAATTCAGATGTAGTCAAGCGTTACTATGTATAATCTTTATGCTTTCCTTATATGATGTAAATTGAACTATGCCTGACCTGATTCCCATTTAAGAGGGGATACGTAGGCAGCCCTATAGGTTCAGTCACAATGCAATAAATTTTTATTTCCCCCCGCAATTGGAAACTGGGGCAGAATTTTGAGGACCCTCAAAATTCCGAAGTAATTTCAGCCGATCGCCGCATAAGCAGCAGTCAGAAGCATCAACCCATCAAACTGGGGCAGAATTTTGAGGGGGACCCTCAAAATTCCATAGCTTGAAAGGTTGCAATGTCCCAAGCTACGTCGTAGTCATTGGTTCATCTAAAAAGCTATTTTAATTATACACTTATGTCATCTTTTTACGAAATCATGCATGTTTGTTACTGAAACTGCTTTGATTAGCAACGCTACCCCAATGATACAGACGGTATCGTCAGATCAAAGCCAAATGATTCAAGCAAAAGCCAGCGGGGATACGGACTAACCTCCCCCTTTACAAAACTCATGATTTTTCTTTGGATGCAAGCACTAGGATTGCAAAGTCATTAAACATACTGAACGCCCACAAAACTAACACTGCTCTAAGATACGACTCTTCGCATCATTGCACTTGCAAACATTCGCTATCAGCATATACCAGTGATGTCCCATACGTCACAATGTTCCCAGTAATCACAACAACGCAATCTGCTATCAGCTAAGAAAAATCTACTTCCATTGGTTATCTTATTTTCCGGCATAAGGCTACTATTCTGCCTTTCGAGACTAAACGCTGTCTCCATCTGCATTCCTACATAAGGCTACCATTCTGCCTTCCGAGGTTAAGCTCTACCTCCATCTGCATTGCATAAGGCTACTATTCTGCCTTCCGAGACTAAACACTGTCTCTATTTGCTTCTGCATTCTTGCATATGGCTACTATTCTGCCTTCCGAGACTAAACGCTGTTTCCATCTACACTTCTTCATAAGGCTACCATTCTGCCTTTTGAGGTTAAGCTCTACCTCCATCCGCATTCTCTTTTTTGCATAAGGCTATCATTCTGCCTCCCGAGGCTAAGTTCTGCCTCCATTTTTCTTCAATGCTAAGCACTATCTCAAACATCGTTTATTTCATTTCTTTTACGGGATAAGCTCCGCCTTTCTACTCACAAGACTATGCTCTGTATTGTCCACATCTACTTCACCTTTAATGGGCTGAAATATCGCCAACTCATCCAAAGGCGTCATCGTTCGGAGGCACCATCCTCATAGCCCGAGAAAACCATGTCATGGCCTGAGGATCTCTTTCAATCTTTTGCATATCATTATTCAAAGGCGTTATGGTTCGGAGGCACCATCGTCATAGCTTGAGAACATCATTTCATGGCATGCGAATCCTTTATTATATTCTTCATGGCCCAGGACGTCATCCTAACCTTCCAAAGACAACATTCATGGTCCGATAGGAATTTGCATCATGTTCAAATTTACGCACAATATACGCTTGTGTTATTTCTAATTGCAGGTAAACCGACGAGCAACGGCCATCCCGACAGGAGCGATCCCGCTCCAGTTCCCACAGCCATATCAAGCCTTAACCATTCCCATAAACCTGTTCACTCACCCGACCCTAGATATTACGTCCGTTCTTGAAAAGCCTCCATCGGCATACTCCGCCAATGGATCCTGAACTACATGTGGTCCGATTCCTGTAAAACCAGGGATATGTAGGCAGCTCAGAAGCCAGGGTACGGCCTAACGTCTTCAACCATTTCATTCGGTCAAAATTGGCCATCATTTCTTTACCCGGAAAAATACCTTCAAAATAGCATATATATGCATATATAAGCATGTCCAAATGTTTCCATAATTTTTAAAGGTTTTAATTGATTTATTTCCTCGTTTTTATCCATAAAATCCCAATAATTATTTCCAAATTATTATTTTTGGTAATTCATATATTGGATTTTCATATTTATGGCAAAATATGGTTAAAATAAATTTTTCATATTTTTACAATTTCATTTAGTATTTTTGAAAGCTAATTGCATATAATTGCAATATTAGCCTTCTAAGGTCTAATTGTGTTTTTTATTCATAAAATAAAGTCATGTATTTTAAATTGTTAATTATATATTATAAATCATTTTAGTGCTTTTAATTTATTTACAGAAATTTATTTACTATTTTTTATATTTCAAAAAGTGGAAAATTAGCTATTTAAATAATATCCCATTTGTGTTTAAATTTTAGCCTAAATTGAACCCCAAATCAGACCCAATTTCCCAGCCCAATTTCAAATTTAACCCGACCCCTAACCCAATTAAACCAACCTAACCCGGATTCCCCACCTACCCTTTTAAATCCAGACCGTTGATCATTCAAATCAACGGCCACCACTACCCCTTACCATTTTTGATCCTAAACGACCCCTAACCTAACTCATTTCCCACCACCCGCCGCCTCTGAATCCTTTCCCTTTCAATTCTCTCTGTAACCTCACATGAACCCTAGCCGCCGCCATCTAATTCCACCCTAATCCACCTCAATCCCTGCCTAATCCATGGCCTCTCATGGCCATTTGAGATGTGTATCGGCCTCCTATGGCTCCTTGGTGTTGGTTTCCGTGATTTCATGGCCGAATCTCAAAGAGATCAGGTCCAGTCCTTGCTCAACCTCTGTCTCTGGTCTTTCACCGGCCATCCATGGCCGTTCAAGGCATATCCTTGACCTTTCCGGCTAGATCAGTAACTTTTCAAGGTCTCCCTCACCTTTTCTGGGTTCTCTAAAACCCTAGCTTTAAGGTCTTTTGATTTTCTTTCAGATCTATTTTAGATCTGTGCTTACTACGAACTTCTTAAGTGTTTTCTTGAATGTTCTTCGACTTTCTTTCAAAATGACTCTTCCTTTTTCAACGATTAGGGTTTCTCTTAACCTCATTTTAAAGCTCTTCTCTGATTTTTGGTGTTGTTTCATGATTTTACTATGTTCAAACAACTTGTTTATGCTTTCCTTCTATTCGATTTAGCATATTGAAAACCCTAGTTCTTTTGGTCTTATTCGAGTTCTGAACTTGTCCTTTTTTGTTTGAATGTGTATTTGTTCGATTAAGTTCTTTGTTTCTGATTCTCTTTTCTTTGTGTGACTTATCTGATTCTGGGTTCTTATCATCTCTTAAACTCGACTATTGTTGTTAAAACCCTAATTTCTTAAAAAGGTTTTCCTCACTTGTTTGTTTCTGACTCTCTTTACCTGTTACTATGTTTTCTTCACTTTTGATTCTGTGTAACTACATGACCTTGTTGACTATTGTGCTTCGAATAGATCTTTTTCACTACTGAATCCTAGCTTATTCCTGCTACTGCTGAATGTTTGTGTTATCTCTTTTGCCAATGTGTTTGGCCCTGCATGTCTGATGCTTCTGTTCACTCTATTTATACATTGAAGTGCAGAATTATGTTTCCTTCTTGATTGATTCTGACTCCCTCAATGTTGCGACTGACTGCAAAAGTTTCCTCATAAACCCTAACTTTTACTCATTTGTTTAAAATTAATTGATTCCTTTCCTTTACTGTGACGTTTGATCTTGCTGAATCCTTTCCCAAAACTAAGCATATTTTGAACTTAGTCTCAATTATTTACTTCATACTTTTACTACCCCCTTATATGGTAATAATCAATCTGTCCCCAAACTGATTTCTTTCCTTAATTAAACCTGTTAGTATCCGTTAAGCAGTGATTCCTTAATTAAAGGGAATCACTTGGGTTAATTGATTCTGATTCTGATTGTTTTCATATTTTTGTTAAGACTTTACTTATTACAAACATACGAACAATTTGAGTTCAGAACACACACTTACACTCAAAAACTCTCTCTTTCTTTACTACTACTTGTGCTACTTCTTTGTCTAGCCGGCTGAAAGCCAAGGCTAGATTGTGGAATCTTGCTAACTTTTTCTTTTTGCACTTTGCTTCTCTACTGGTATGTCCTAGTTAATTTTTTAAAGCCCCAACAACAACATGTTTCTTTGATTGTTCCAATTTATCTCATTTTTGTCTACTCCTGTTTATGTTTCTGCAGTTAAGTTATATTACTAGCATGCTGTAATATGTTCCTTTCCTCTTTAAATTAATGCTTCCCTATGTGTGTGCTCTGCCAGTCATTTGTTATGTGTTTGCTGACTTATGAATCCCAAACCTCCATATTCCCTCTATGTGTTTGTGTTCTCTGGCTGGTTTGTGGGCATGCCAGTATCATCTATCGCTGTGGATGACCAAACCTGACCACTACTGGGGTTATATGCTTCATATAATGTATTCCCAAAACCCTTTGACCCCTTTGTGTGACTATTGATTCTGTGTGTTTGAGTTTAGTTCATTACCCCAACTGATTTCAAACACTTCTGCTACTGATTACTTTCAAAATGGACTTGCCACTCCAGTTTTAAACAAACTCTTTTTTCAACTATGTTCTGCACTTTCACTATACTCCTAGAATTTAGGTTCTGCCCTCTTGTGTGAGCCTTGCCTTGGGACCCTTGACCTCTCTCTAAACTTGGACACACAAGGGCTGGCCCTTCCACACTGCACTCATTTCTGTCTGGTTATGCAAACTAGGTGTTAGCACTGTCCGGAATCCTATGAGGTCCTTAGGGAACTTTGACACACCCAGGTACGAGAAAGGCTTTGAAATAACAACGACATTTGAGGTGGTTTATTCTATAACTTAGAGAGGAAGTCAGAATCAGGCTTCCTATGGTTGTAACTTCTTGTTTTACACTTTTTCTGATGTAATTCAATTATTTGGTCTGTAATAATTTATAACAAATATTAGGGTTGGCTAGTGAAAAGGGATGGATGATTATGCATGCTTTAGCTGTTAGAAGGGTAGATAACATATCTATAGGGTGTATCTCGATATGATCTGTTAGAGAACATGCCTATAGGATCTGCTTTGGTTTAATAAAATCCTGCATGCTTTACTTTCACACAAATAGAGATCATGCCTATAGGATTAAAATCAATTCTAATAGAAGTCATGCCTATAGGAATTTCGCTTTGCTCAAATAAATCCTGCCTACATCACTGCATGTTCAATTAGATACCATGCCTATAAGACCAAAATCAGCCTTTAAATACTTAGATACCATGTTTATAAGAATTAAAATCAACTATAATAGAGATTATGCTTATATGATCTAAAATCAGTTTGGTTAAAATCAGATTGACTCATGCCTGTCTGAATCAGATTAAATAACTCACTCTTTTCATGTTAATTAATATAGTTTATAAAGTATGCCTATAGGATTCGAATCGCCTATTTAAAATTAACCACTGCTCTACTGCATTCCTAATCAGTGATAGACATCATGCTCATAGGACATCACTATCACACCTAGGCAAGCTTTAGGTAATAATGATAAAGCTGAACTCGCCTTTGTTTAATTAGCACTGCTACAACTAGCAGGCATGCTTGATTCAGACTTCTTATCTGAGTTATGTAATAAATATGGTCTGCTTCAACAATTTAAACACCTTGCTTTAGTGTTTTAAAATACATACCCTAATTGTGTTTAAGTCATGCTATTTATATACACTGTCTGCGGAGGTATATATGAGCCCTTTAATTGTTTATATGTTCCCCTTCAAAATGCAGTCCTACGTGTTTTTGTATGTTGCTTTAGCCTTTTTACCTTTAAAACCTAAGAGTCAGCCTAAAATCCTCCCCATTATAGGAATAGTAGTCCTAAATTCATCCGGGACTGATAAGAATGGGACGGGTAATAGCATGCCATGGAGATCGCGACCAATCCATGCTTTAATACCTTAACGGGGTGGGAAGGGTAGATATGGATATGATGACCGGTGCGCTAATACCACGTGTATCCCCTCTTTTGAGGAGTGTCATACTGGGTATTGCATTGATGTGATCCACATTATGAACAAGCCTAGGACCCCCCTCCCTTTTACATTCTCAAGTATTTGTAAAACTGTAACTCTTTTTTTTTTTTCAAAATTTGCCTTTTAATAATTGTTTTCAAACTCTTATGTGTTTAAACTTAAATCCCCTGCTATTTGAGCCTATACTTGTCTATTTGCTAATTGTACAAATTCACAAAAATTGTCTGGTGGGGAACCACACTAGTGGATCTTGAGGGGTGCCTAAAACCTTCCCTTTAGGATAATTTCAAGCCCTTACCCTATCTCTGGTTATCAAACAAACTCATAAATGAACCTTATAGGTGTCCTAATGCACCTTAAATCATTAGGTGGTGACTCCTCAAATGCAAACCCAGTTCCCAAAAGGAATGAGTTGTCTCATACCCAAAATGTCATAAACCCAATTTTCTGATTTGAAGAGGAAAAAAGGGGGAGCGACAGCCTGTTGAGGCATCGACCTGGGAGTCCGAGTCTGATATATGGAGCCGTTATCCCCATCTTTTCCCCGACTCAGGTACTTCCTTCTTATGTCCGTTCGAGGACGAACAGTTGTTTTAGAGGTGGAGAATGTGATGACCCAAAAGGTCATCACTTGTTTTAAAAACGGATTCTGCATTCTGAGGCCTTAAAAACCTCTTTTAGTCTCAGCTCGATTTGTTTGCAGTCCGGGTGAGTAGCAGGAAAGCCACTATGTGAAAATCGGTGAAAAATGATAAATTTTGACTATAAAATGAATTAAGTTGACTTCAGTCAACATTTTGGGTAAACAGACCTGGACTTGTGATTTGACGGTCCCGGAGGGTTCGTAGGAAAATATGGGACTTGGGCGTATGCCCAGAATCTAATTCCGAGGTCCCAAGCCCGAGAAATGAATTTTTAAAGAAAATTATTTTCCGAAATTATTTATGAGATTTGGAAATGAAATGTGATTAAAATTTGATGGTATCGGGCCCGCATTTTAGTTCCGGTGTCTTATATGTGATTTTAAGACGAGTCTGTGAAATTTGGTAAGAAACGAACTTGAAACGACGCAAAACGGATCGGTTTTTAGAAAATCTGAAATTGAAGTTCTTCAGAAAATTTCATGATTTTGATGCTAAATTCATAGTTGCTGATGTTATTTTAGTGATTTGAATGCACGAACGAGTCCGTATGATGTTTTTAGGTTGGTGTGCATGTTTGGTTTGGAGCCCCGAGGGCTCGGGTGAGTTTTGGATAGGCCACGGGGTGGATTTTGGACTTGGGAAATTGTAGATTCTCAGCTGGTGTGATCAGGTCAGCAAGCTTCACAAATGCGAGCTCGCAAATGTGACAAACCTTCGCAAATGTGAAGAGTGGACCTGGTAGCCTGAGTCGCAAATGCGACTGTATTCAATGCGTTGCGAACAGCCTCTCGCAAATGCGATGATGGCTGGAATGCTGAGTGTATCGCAAATGCGACATATGTTTCGCAAATGCGAAAGGTTCAATTTTTTGAAGGGTTCGCAATTGCGAACACTGGTCGCAATTTCCATATCTGCAACCTGCAATTTTTATACTTAGACGAAAATCAACCATTTTTCATATCTTTTCAAAATATAAACTCCTTTTGGGCGATTTTTCAAGAACAACTCTTCTTCCAAATCGATTGTTAGTCAATTTCAACTCGTTTCCTTCAATCATTAACATCTTTTAACATGATTTCAACTCAAAATCAATGATTTTCATGGGGGAACTTGGGTGTTTTGGGTAGAACCTAGGTTTTTCAAAAAATTGGGGATTTGGACCTCGATTTGAGGTCCGATTTTAAAATAAATTATATATTTGGGTTCGTGGGTGAATGGGTAATCGGTTTTTGGTTCGAACCTCAAGTTTTGACCATGTGGGTCCGGGGGCAATTTTTGACTTTTTGGGTAAAAATTTGGAAAACTTATTTTCATGCATAGGAATTGATTCATTTTGTGTTTATTGATGTAATTAAGTAACTTGTGGCTATATACGAGCGAATTTGTGGTAGAATCAAGGGGTAAAGTGATAATTGAGACGTGAATTGTGTTCGTGGCATCGAGGTAAGTGTTTGGTCTAACCTTAGCTTGAGGGATTAGGAGTTGTGTCCTATTTGCTACTTGTTTCTTGTTGAGTACGACGTATATGCATGGTGACGAGTATCTATACGTTGGTGTCGAGCATGACCGTGAGTCTTGAATTGTAATTTATTGTGTTCTTAAATAATACTACGGATGCTTAAGTTGATGATTCTCTGTATTGAGCAAGAATTATGATTATTCTCGTGGAAATTACTTATGACTGAGTATTGGTGTTAGCTAAGGTAGTTAGATGTTGGAACAAGTTGGGTTATAGATGTTTTCCCTTGCCGGGATGTAGTTACTTGTATTGTCGAGTCCCTTGCCAGGATAGTGTATTTCTTTATTGATCCCTTGCCAGGACTCTTGTTATGACTGTTGTTGATTGTATATGTGGATCGGGTTGCGCACCACAACAATGATATATTTGGATGGGGTTGCACGCCACAACAATGATATATTTGGATCGGGTTGAACGTCGCAACAATGATATAATTGGATCAGATTACACGCCGCAACATTGATAAATGATATGGATCTGGTTGCGCACTGCAACCGTGTTGTTATGTGTTGGGATGGGTTGCACGCCACAACAATGTTGTTATGTGTTGGGATCAGGTTGCGCGCCGCAACATTTGATGATACAAAGTGTTTATAGATTGGTTTCGAGTTCCTTATTGTTTTGCTGTGAATTCTATGTTGTCCTTATGCCCTTTTCTCTTGATTTACTGTTGATATTGATATACCCCCGTAGCATGTACCCCTTCCTATCTTTACTTGTTATTCCTGTTTTATTTTTCCATTGCATATTATATGACTGCACAGGTTTACTTGGTAGTCTGGTCCTAGCCTCGCCACTACTTCGTCGAGGTTAGGCTAGGCACTTACCAGCACATGGGGTCGGTTGTGCTAATGATACACTCTGCACTATGTGCAGATCCCGGAGCAGCTTTTGGACAGTAGCATTTGGGTGGCTGCCTTCAGTTCAGCTAAAGATCCCGAGGTAGTCCTGCAGGTGTCTGCAAGCCCAGCGTTCTCTTCTATCTTATTATGTATTCTGTTTCCATTTGTTTCTGAGACAGATCATACTTTTCCTTTCAGACACTTGTATGTAGTATTCATAGATAGTTCGTGATATTGTGACAGCGGATTCCGGGTAGAGACGTACGTTGGCTTTGGTCATTTTATCAGATTAAGTCTTCCGCTTGTTTTATTTATCGTTAAAGTTTTACTGTTGATCACATGTTAGTTTTAAAGTGTTAAAAAGAACTAATAAATGAGTTAGAAGTTCTTCAATACGCAGCTTGCCTAGCTTCTACGAGTAGACGCCATAACGACTCCCGAAGGTGGGAAATACGGGTCGTGATATTCTAGTGGGGCATTAACAACCTGTATTTGTTAACAATGTTAGAATAAAGTCTATTACCCTATTGGATTGACATGATTACCTTCGTCGAGTCTGTTTCGATTTGGAGAGGGAACATTCCCCAAGTATGAGCTGTTTTAAGTCCTGCTAGTAATGCTTTGATCTCAACATGTAGTGAACCACGTGCATGAGCTGGTTTTGCAAAGCCAACTATCCAGTGCCCATTGACATTTCTGATCACTCCACCCAACCCACATTGTTGCAAATTTTTGTTGAAGCTTGCATCTATATTTAATTTGAACTGTCCCTTTGGGGGTCTATGCCATTTAATATTGAGGTGGATTTTTGGAGAAGTCAGAATATTATTTTCAGTTAAGAGACGAAGTTCAATAGCCCTAGCAATGATATGGTTGATATTGATAGGGTTTTCTGTATTGTTTTGGTTATTGTTATTCCTGTTTATCCAAATGTGCCAGATAGCAAATGGGAAAAAGAGATTCCAATTTAAAAACTTGTTTTTCATCGGCTAGTCAAAGTTTTTTAGCTGGATTAACCAATGATCACCATGCTCCTTATAGAAGTTTTGCCATCCAATGTTGTCCTAAAAATATTTACTGGCTTGGAAGGTAAAGAAAATGTGCGTTATGGATTCTTTTATATGACCTTTACATATAGGTCAGTGTGGGTCAATATTTAAACCAATTTTAGGTAAATATTTCCTACAAAAATCTTGCTATGGAGGCATTTCCATAGAACGAACTTAATCTTATTTGGGCATGTTTGATCCCAAATCCATTTAAAATCAATTTGTTTGTCCATATTTGATTCCATGATAGTGTAGCAAGTTTTTCTTGTAAAGAAGCCTTTTGTAGTTAGAGACCATATTGGGATGTCACAATTTGGTCTTTTGAGACGGATTTTAACCTTGGAGATGTTATCCTTGATTTCATTGGAAAAGTTGAAGGATATATTACAAAACTGTGACGACCCGGCCAGTCATCTCATGTGTTACCGCTCCGTTTTTTCCATTTCTGCTTCTTATTGCTTTGTGTATCAGTTCTATGTATGATCGGGTTGGTTAGATCGGGTTCGTAAAGGATTTGGTAAGGTTTGAGACACTTAGTCTCTTTTGAGGAAGCTTATGTTGGAAAGGTCAATGGGATGTTGACTTATGAGTTAGAGGGCTCGGGTGTGAGTTCCGATGGTTCGGATAGCTTCGGGAGGTGATTTGAGACTTAGGAGCGTGATCGAAATGTGTTTTGGAGGTCCGGAGTAGATTTAAGCTTGAATTGGCGAAATTGGATTTTTGGCGTTTTTTGGTTGGTAGGTAAGATTTTGATATAGGGGTCAAAATGGAATTCCGGGAGTTATAGTAGTTCCGTTGTGTAATTTGGGATGTGTGCGCAAAAGTTCAGGTCATTCGGATGTAATTTGGTTGGGTTTTTAATCAAAAGCGTAATTCGGAAGATTTTGGAAACTTAGACTTAAATCCAATGTGTTTTGGCTGATCCGATGTCATTTGGGGTGTTTTGAAGATTGGTATAAGTTTGGATGATGGTATATGAGGTGTTTGTGCTTTTGGTTGAGGTCCCGGGAGCCTCAGGGTGATTTCAGGTGGTTGACGGAAAGAATGAAACTTTGGTTTGATAGCTGAAGAGTGAAGTCTGATGTCATAATCGCATCTGCAGTTGGGAGGCTGCAGGTGCGACCCCTGCAGATGCGGAAAAGAAGTTGCAGAAGCGAAAAGTGGTTGGGAAGGCTGTGACTGTAGAAGCGGTTGGAGAACCGCACCTGCGATGGCGCAGATGTGGAGTGAGAATCATAGATGCGGAATTTGGTGGCTTAAGTGAAAACCACAGAAGCGGTTCAAGGACTGCAAATGCGGTACCGCAGAAGTGGGATTTTGGCCGCAGATGCAAAATCCCTGGGCCAGAAGGTATAAATTGTTTCCTTCATGATTTTTGAGCTATTCCACCATTTCTAAGTCAGTTTTTGGAACTTTTTGGGCGATTTGAAGAAGGATTTCAAGAGGACTTCACTGAGCCTCCTATGGTATTATTTCACGGAATAGAGTTGTAATTAATGGAATTTAAGGGTTAAAATTGGGGAAACTAGGGCTTGGTATTGGAGACCTAGACTTGAGGATTTGAGGGACCATTTGTAGTCGGACTTTGGTACCTTTGATATGCATGAACTCGTGGGGAGATAAGGAATCCATTGATGTAAATTTTATCGAATTCTGAGACATGGGCCTGGGGGTCGAGTCTTGGTAATTTTGGGATTTATGTTATAAAATAATTATTTTCGCTTGGGCTTCGTTCCCTTAGCATATTTTGATGTCGTGATTCTGATTTTAGATAGATTCAACGCGAGTGGAGGCCGATTCGAGGGGGAAAGGCGTCGCGGGATAGAGTTTGGGCCGGATTGAGGCGAGTAATGATTGTAAATGTTGTTCTGAGGGTATGAAACCCCGGATTTCACATAGTTGTGCTATATTGAGGTGACGCACATGCTAGATGACGAGCGTGGGGTCGTGCACTGTTGGGGATTGTGACTTAGTCCGTCCCGAATGACTATTTTACCGCATATTTAACTGAAAACTATTTACTATCATCATGTTTTGGGTTGAATGCCATATTTGGGCCTCGTGCCAACTATTTGAATCCTTAGGGGATTTTTACTGATATTTCCTTACCGTTTTGACTTTATACTTGAACTCAGTCATGTTATATTCTACTGTTTTCATAACTCAGCCATGTTTACTCTGTTTTAACACTTAAATGATATTTTAAATGATATTTTGGGCTGAGCATCATGTTTTACTGTTGCCCGAGTGGCTTGTGAGATTCTGACTGAGTAAGGTCGAGGGCCTATGTTGTGAAGAAACACTGATTATGACTATAAAGCCGAGGGCCTGAGATTTGTATGCCACGAGGTGGCTTGTTGATGTAAGGTCGAGAATTTAGTAATGATACCACGAGATGGCTTGATATTGAGCTTGGGCCGTAAGGGGCCCATCCAGGAGTCTGCACACCCCCAATAAGCGCGGGTACTCATTGTGATGTGAGATATAGCCCGAGGGGCTGGTGGTTGTTCTATGATATTGCCCGAGGGGAGATCCTTTATGTGTTTATATTTCCTAGTTGCCCGTCATTTGCCTGCTTAATTGTTAAAAAGGTATTTCATGAAGTTTAAACTGAACTAAAATGACTTTACATATCTTCACTGATTCACTGTTTTTACTAGCTATTACTGTTTCATTATAGCCTGTAATGTGCCTTAAGTGATTTCATATTTCTCAGTCTTTATTTATGATTATTACTCACTGAGTTGGAGTACTCACTTTACTCCCTGAACCTCGTGTGCAGATTCAGGCGCTGCTGATCCGGCTTGCGAGGGTTGAGAGATCCCGACAGATTTTGGAGTTCACGAGGTAGCTGCTCGGTGTCCGCATCCCCGTGCTTCTCCCCCTTTATCTCATTTCCTTTCTCTTGTTAGTGATTCTGTAATAGCTTTGTAGATGCTTCAGACTTGTAGTATATTGATAGATGCTCATGACTAGTGACACCCCGATGTCGGGCTGTACTGGTTTGATTTTCTGCAACTGTACTGTTTCACCTTATCTATTGGGGATATTTATTATGTAAGATATACTTGCAATATCTTAACTGCTTAAAAATGAAATGGAAATGTATCGGCTGGCCTTGTCTTTACGAGAGGCACCATCACGACAGGGTTCAGGTTTAGGGTCGTCACAAAAACCTCCAATTTTTACCATAAAAAATGTCATTTATTTTTAGTGAGTAATCCAATGTTCATGTTTGATTGGTGGTGGGGTAACAAAATAATACCTTTGGAACATAAATCCCACCCCTTTTGAATGCTTTTCCAGATGAAAGAACTTTTGCTTGTGGCATAATTATTAGCGTAATTACTAATGATTAGGTTTGCCCATGGATTAGTAGCGTTAGTAAGGATTCTCTAGACTAGGCTAGCAAGATTGCATAGATTCTTATCTTTTGCATTGTGAAGTCCAAGGCCTCCCTTGCTTTTAGGTTGACAAATAGTAGACCATTTGATGAGGTGAATTCTTTTCCTCTCGTTGGTAGTTACCCATATGAAGTCCTTTTGTACTTTGTCAATTTTGTTAAGAATTTTTGTAGGAAGTAAGGTGTATTGCATATAATGGTTTGGGATTGAGTTTATAAAAGAGAGGGAAAGGGTTGTCCGACCAGCTATATTGATAAAATTCATTTTCCAAGCTGTTAGTTTGGGTCTCATTTTTTCAATTATGAATTGGTAATCCTTTGGCCTAGGGTGTTTGTTTAATATAGGAAAACCTAGATATGTGCCAAAGGAGTCACTTTTTTTAATACCCAAACTATTGGTAACCTCTTTCATGAGAGTTTGGGGACAATTTCTAGAAAAGACAATTTTAGATTTAGAAGTGTTGATACATTGCCCTGATAGATTACAAAAAAGATCTAATCCCTTCTGGATTGCATGACATGATTTCATATTGACTTTATCCATAAGGGTGAGATCATCTGCAAAGAAAAGGTGAAAAAATTTGGGACTTTTTTCCCTATGGTTATTGGATCCCCAATTTCTAATATCAACTTGATGGTTTATGTATCTTGATAGCATTTCTAGACAAAGTATGAAGATTTAAGGGGATATAGGATCCCCTTGCCCGATTCTCCGACTTGGCTCAAAAAACGTACTAATGGAACCATTAACTAGAACAACTATGGAACTAATTGATATGCAATTTAAAAGGAGCTTTTTAAATTTTTGGGGAAAATTGAAGTATCTTAATATGTGATGGACAAATGACCATTCTAACCGGTCACAAGTTTTTTCCAGGTCAATTTTAAGGAGCATGTGGCTTTCCTTTCCTTAATTTATGTAATTTGGAAACTAGTTCCTGAATGATAATAGCATTATCAGAGGCCCTTCTATTTTTCATAAAACTAGCTTGAAAGGGGCTAATAAGTTGTTCAAGGAAAGGTTTGAGTCGATTTACTAGGATTTTAGTGATTAATTTGTAAATGGTATTGCAAAGGCCAATATGTCTAATTTTTTTTAATGTTATTGGCATTGGAGATTTTTGGAATAAGGCAAAGGTAGGTTCTGTTAAGGTCTTTGGGCATCTCCCGATTTCTAAAAATGTTATGACACAAGTTTGTAACTAAGGGTCCTATAATTTCCTAGTATTTTTGAAAAAAAAGGATGGAGGCCATCCGGACCCGGCGCTTTGAAATGTTTAAAGGAGAAAACAACCCTTTTGATTTCAATATCAAGCAAAGTATTATCAAGAGAACTTAGGTTTAAAGAATTATGAGAGTTGTTTTTAGAGGACTAACCCAACTTGCCTTGGGTTGAGAGGTGGTGAAAATATTAATAAAATAGTTAAGGACATGAGAAATAACTAGATGAGGATCATTGATCCAATTTCCTTCCTCATCTTTAAAGAAGTTAATTTTATTTCTTCTTTTTCTATTAGAGGCTGAGCTGTGGAAGAACTTTGTGTTGGCATCTCCCTAATTAAGCCACATAACCCTAGATCTAAGCTTCCAATAATCTTCTTCGATTTTGAGTATGTCATTGTATTCTCGTTTTAGATTAGTTTCTAGGGTTTGGAGGAAGATACTATATAGATAATGCTTGGAATTTTGAATTCCTTGAAGGGGGGCTAGAAGCTTTCTTTTTTTTTCCCATTATATCACCAAAGGTTTTTTGTTTCCAAACTTAACCTTTTCTATGAAATTATGGTTAGCCCTAAAGTAATCTGTAGTAGCGCAATTGTTTTGAACTAAGTGTTTGAATTCTAGATGTTTGCACCAGAAAGTTTCAAGTCTAAAGGGTTGCTTGTGGAAATAATTATTTTTAGGGATCAATTCTACTAGGATAGGGTTATGATTCGAATGGGTCTTAGGAAGGTGTATAATCGAACTTTTTGGAAAAAAATTAATCCACTCCTCATTTCCTAGCACTTTATCATGCTTTTCCATAATGAGACCTTTTTATATCTATGGTTGGACCAAGTATATTTAAAACCTTTAAAACCTAGGTCAATTAAGTTGCAATTGTTGATTTTGACCAAAGATAATTAGCCCTATTGTCATTTATAGACCTGCCACCAAATTTTTCATTAGTGCCCAAAATATCGTTAACCCCCCCCCCCAACAACCATGGTCCATTATAATTTTTACTAATACTTTCAAGATTATCCCACATCATATTTCTACTAAGCATATTAGTACTTGCATAAATAGCACTAAAAAGCCAATATTTACGTATAGGAGTTACCTCAATCGTTGCATGAATTTCTTGGTCCCTTCGAAACAATTTTTGAACAGCCACAATTTCATGGTTATACAACACCACTATACCTCCTGCTTGGCCTTTTGTTAGCACCTCTATCAGCTCTGTGAACCCAAAATCATTGAGCAACTCCATGTAGTTTCCCATTCTAGTCTCTAACGGTGCCACCATACAAGGCCTATGGGTATTTACCCTTTCCCTGAAGTTTCTCCTGAAATTATCATTGTTCCCTCTCCTTATGTTCCAGATAATGATGTTTGTAGGTCGATTCATTGAGATATTAAGATTCGAGTTTGACGGATCCCCATTCTCCCTCACTACCCCTAGGACTGGGTTCCTTCTCAAGGATAGAACTAGGATCATGGCTCTGTTGCCCACTGTTGGATCCTGAGGTGGTCTTATGTCCATCGAGCATTTGTATAATGCTAGTGGGCAAATGAGCATGTGCCTCTTCTCTTGCCTTTCCATGAAGAGAAACACTTTTACTCCATCGAGACTTGAGATTTTTAGGACTCTTTTTAAGAGTAGATTGAGGGGTTCCTCCTCCTCCTCCTCCATTTATGCTTTTACTGGTTCTGGTTCCTGCACTTGGTGGTGGGGTAGAGATGGAGGTTGTTGGTGAGGTGGTGGAACTGGTGGCTCCTGGGCTGGCTGAAGTTGTTCCCATAACAGGAATATGGGATTGAGATGGGTTAATTTCTCCGGCATGAAGAAAGGCATGTACGGGAGAGCATTCTGTGGGTAGATTGGGTTGAAGTGTGGTGGTAAGTTCCATTGGTTTCTCATTGCATGCACTAGCTGGGGGTTCACTGAGGGTGCTAGGGGTTGAAGGATATTGTTGAGCCAAGCCTGGTTGAGGTAGTTGTTCATGGCCAACCTCATGCCTTCTGTTACCAGTTGGGATAGGTACTGAGTATCATGAAGGATGATGATCGAGTCCTGACCATTTATTTGGACACTGAACGAGCATGCATGGCCCATCAGGCCCATCTCCATCCATGACATAGGTTGGTATCTCTATGCTTGTGGTGGTTGAACGTAAATTATTTGTGGGTTCTCTAGTCGAGGGGGTAGAGGTGGAACGTTTTCCATGGACTGGATTCTGTGTTGGCGTAGAATCTGAAGGAGTCTGTGTCTTCTCCTTAAAGATAATGGTATTCTGGGCATAATGGATAGATGTTTGGGTACTTAAAGAGTCTAAATTAGGCATGGGAGAGGGGCTATTGGAGGTATAGGAGGGATTGGTTGATAGAGTAATGATTGGGGCTGCCTTTTGCATGGCATTTGAGTCCCCAATGTAAGGTTTTATAGGCCGATTTTCCATGGATGTGGTATCCATTGCGTTGCTCAAGGTTGGAGGATATTTGTAATGATCTGACCAGTTGTTTTAAGCTCTAACGCATCGTTCAGCAGTTTGAGGCCACGAGCAGCTTCACTTCAAATATTATGACTTGTGCGCACGGTCGGAACTGAATTCTGAGAAGTTCGGGGTTGATTTGGAAAGAGAATTCTCATTTTGGAAGCTTTAAATTGAAAGAATTGACTAAGGTTGGATTTTTGAGTAAACGACGTTGGAATCGGGATTCTAAGGTTCCAGTAGGTTCGTATGATGATTTCGGACTTGGGTGTATGTCCGGACTGAGTTTTAGAAGACCCGGGAACGTTTCGGCGCCTATTGTGGAAGTTAGCATTTTTGGAAGAATCTCATAAGTTTGGATTGAAGTGCATTTTAGGTTTATCAATGTCCGTTTGAGATTTTGAGTCTAGGAATAGCTCCGTATGGTGATTTTGGTATTGGGAGAGTGATCGGAAGTGAATTCAGAGGTCCGTAGGTTATTTTGGAGTCATTTGGCTAAAGATAGAAATTTGAAGGTTTTTGGGAAGTTTGACCAAGAGTTGACTTTTTGATATCGGGTCGGATTCCGATTCCGGAAGTTGGAGTAGGTCCATAATGGAAAATATGACTTGTGTGCAAAATTTTAGGTCAATCAGACGTGATTTGATAGGTTTAAACACCGAAAATAGAAGTTTGAAATTTTAGAGTTCATTAAGCTTGAATTGGAGTGCGATTAATGATTTTGATATTGTTTGATGTGATTTGAGGCCTTGGGCAGGTCCGTGTTAAGTTATGGGACTGGTTTTTGTGGTTGGACGGGGTCCCGAGGGCCTCGGGTGGATTCCAGATGGTTAACGGATCAAAAATGGAATTTGGAGAAGGTTTGATGCTGTTGGAACTGCATTTGCGGTGTTTGGGTCGCAAATGCGACATCGCATTTTTGAGAGGGAGCTCGCATTTGCGAACCTGGGGGCTGCTGATAGGAGACCGCATTTGCAAGGGGGCCATCGCTTTTGCAATGTTGTCCTCTTCGCATTTGTGAAGAATTTTGTCGCAAATGCGACCATGGCAGGGAAAGTTGGGCATCGCATTTGCGATGCCTTTGTCGGAAATGCGACCATCGCAATTGCAAGTCGGGAGTCACAAATGCGACTTCTGCGTTCGGTGCAATGGATTTTATTCCAAGACTTAGCACATTTCCCTCATTTCTCACTTGGTCTTAGGCGATTTTTGAGGGCATTTGAGGAGGGGTTCCATCATCATCAAAGAGGTAAGTAATTTCTACACATCATAAGTTAAATCCATGGATTATGGAAAGACTAAAATGTGAAAATTAAGGAAAATCAAGGGTTTTAGATGAAAAACCTAGAATTTGGTTTAAAAAGATTTAACCACAAAATTTGTTAGGGAATGGAGTAAAAATCATGTATTCTTGATCCTTAGGTTATGGGTAACAATTTTCTTCAAATATTTTTGGAATTCGGGCTCGTGGGCCCGGGGATGAATTTTAGGAACCTTGCATTTAGGGTTGAAAAATTGGTTTAATAATTAGAATATGAACTTTTGGGCATGTATTGACTCGTTCTTACCCTATTTGAATAGTTTTGGATCGCTCGGCTCCGAATTGGATGTTTGAGCGCGTTTTTGAATCGGAATATAAGCTTCGGAGCGAGGTGAGTCTCCTTTCTAACCTTGTAAGAGGGAATTGTCCCCATAGGTGAGTTAATTGGTTATGTTCTTCTATTTGTTGGGGATACGTACACACGAGGTGATGAAAGTCCGTGCGTAGCTACTATTATGCTATTGTCCGGGTAATCTAGGACCCAAAAGGCATGTTGTACTTGGAAATATTTGTAATCCTATTGACGGTTTGACTTGCTTAAATTCTATCGAATTGGTAAATGAATTTCAAAAATGATTAAACTTCATTTTTCTTAAATCGTTAAAAAAGAAGGATTTGGATTTTCCTTAGATAGTTGTTCCCTAATGAAGTCTTGATTAACTATTTGAATATGTGATTCTATGTGTACCTGTGTCGCATGTATGATTCGCGAGCAGGGTGTTTTTTTATTTTATGTTGACCGCGTCGCATGGATGATTCGCGAGCGGGGTAATAGATGCATATATGGTTCGCGCAGTTCGACCCTCGGCAGTGCACATTTTACATTTATGTTGGATCGGGCCGTACGACCTCGGCATGATATGTGCATGCTTGTATTGTTGCTTGAGATTTATAAATGTTGACATTTGCCTTTCCTGGTCGGAGAAATTGATAAAGATAATGAAAAGTAAATCTTTGGAAATCCATTATTATTTGGAAATTGTTTACCTGTTATCTGGCTTTATGAATTATAATTGTTATTTTATTAAATTCCCTGATCTTCTCAGATTTTTACTATATTATCATTGGACCACTAGTAAGTGTCGAAGTCGACCTCTTATCTCTACTTATTCGAGATTAGACGGCATACTCATTGGGTACATGTTGTTTTCGTACTCATACTACACTTTCTGTGCATTTTTGTTGCACAGGTTCATATGTGGGTAGTGGCTTAGTGGCATAGAGGCATGGTTGATACTAGAGACTTAGGTGAGCTGCATTTATCGAGACGACCCGCAGCCAGCAGAGTCCCCTTCAGAGTATTGTACTGTATTTTCATTTCTATCCACTTGTATTCTGGACAGTTACTGTATTTTATTTTATTCCCTAGTAAATGTCCATTCACTTGTGACACTGAGTTCTGGGATGTCTATGGAAGTAGTCGGTATTTTAAAATTGTTAAAGATATCATTATTTATTCAGTGGAAATTTATTCCTTATTGTTTAAACGTATAAAAGAAGTGATTTCAGAAATATTTAAAACGAGAAGTTACTAGTTATTTGTTGTTGGATCGCCTGACAATGGTGTCCGGCGCCATCCCGACCTTTAGTAGATTTTGGGTCGTGGCAACATTTGTCCATTATTATATTTTTCATTTGCCATTTGGATGGAATGCTTAGGGGCGGAGAGATTACCAAATCTTAAGGAAAGATTTTGGTTGAGGTTTTTGGCAATCGAAGGTTTATTACCATTTTGCCAGTTAGTAGGGCTATTTTTGTCCTTTTCATTACGTTTATTAGGAGGGGTAGTGTGACGACCCAAAGGAGTCATCACCTGTTTCTAATTGAAATCTGTCTCCGAGGCCTTGAAAACCTCATTTAGAGTCACCTCAATTTGTGTGCGCAGTCCGGGCACGTAGCCGAAAAGCTTAAACGTGAAATCTTGTGAAAATTTCTAAGTTTTTACCTCAAAATGAATAAGTTTGACCCCGGTCAACATTTTGGGTAAACAGACCCGGACCCGTGATTTGACGGTTCTGGAGGGTCCGCAGGAAAATATGGGACGTGGGCGTATGCCCGAAATCGAATTCTGAGGTCCCATGCCCGAGTTATGAATTTTAAGTGAAATTATTTTTTGAAAATGTTTAAAGAAAAGTGAAATGAAAACTGATGTGAAAGTAATGGTATCGGGCCCGTATTTTGGTTCCGGCGCCCGGTACAGGTCTTATATATGTTATGAATCACTCCTGTAAAGTTTGTTAAACAAAAAAAAAACGGACATCGTTTGATGTAATCCGGACCCTAATTGGAAAATTGATGATTAAAAGGAAATCTGAGGAATTTCATGGATCTTGAGGTTCAATTCGATGTTCATGACGTTATATTGGTGATGTGATCAAACGAATATGTTCGTAGGGTGTTTTGAGGTAGTGTGCATGCTTGGTTTAGAGTTTTGAGGGCTCGGTGAGTTTCTAGTAGGTTCCGGGATGCCTTAGGCTTAAAAGATCAGATGTTGCAGGTTCAGAAAAATATTGCAGGCCTTTGAACCCTTGGGCGCGGCCCACGAGGAAATGCGTGCGACCGCGAAGGGGCATAGAAATGAGTTTCTAGTAGGTTCCGCGGTCGCCTTTGTGCGGTCCGCGGTGGGTGCTGCGCGGTCCGCGCGGGGCATAGATCCGCAGGTCTTCAGGAAGCCTGTGCGGCCGTGGTCCTTCTTGCGCGGTCCGCGGTGGGGACTTAGGAGGGGTATAAATACACGTGAATTTCAGTTATTTTACATTTTTCAAAACCCAAAACATAAGAGGCGATTTTCCAAACAACTTTTCTTCTCCAAAACGATTGGTAAGTGATTTTTAACTTATTTTCTTCACTTCTTAACATCTTTTAACATGATTTCAACTTTAAATCAAAGATTTTCATGGGGAAATTGGGTGATTTGGGTAGAACCTAGGTTTTTCAAAAAATTGGGGATTTGGACCTCAATTTGAGGTCCGATTTCAAAACAAACCATATATTTGAATTTGTGGGGGAATGGGTAATCGGGTTTGGGTCCGAACGTCGGGTATCGACCACGTGGGCCCGGGGGTCATTTTTGACCTTTTGGTAAGACTTTTGAAAACTCATTTTCATGCATTGGGGTTGATTCATTTAGCATTTATTAATGTGATTAAGTAACTTATGACTATATTCGAGCGGATTGGTGGTGGAATCAAGAGGTAAAGCTATAATTGAGACTTGAGGGGTGTTCAAGTTATCGAGGTAAGTTTTTGTTTAACCCTATCTTGAGGGATTAGGAGTTGGGTAATAATTGCTACTTGCTTCTTGTTGAGTACGACGTATAGACATGGTGACGAGTATCTATACGTTGGTGTCAAGCATGACCGTGAGTCTTAACTTGAAAATTGTTATGTTTTTGAATGACACCTTGTATACTTTAATTAATGATCCTCTATGATTAAGTATTCCCAATAATTGAACTGAGTACTAGCAAAGTGAGATTGGTTATAGCTGATTCTCCCTTGCCGGGATGACTATTTCTATATCCTTGTTCCCTTGCCAGGAAGTTATTATATTACTTATGTTCCCTTGCCGGGATTTCTTGTGATTGTGTGGTGAATTGAAATGGGAGCGGGTGGTACGCTTACCACAAGATATTATGAAATGGGAGCGGGTGGTACGCCTACCACAAGATATTATGAAATGGGAGCGGGTGGTACGCCTACCATAAGATATTATGAAATGGGACCACTAGATATTATGAAATGGGAGCGGGTGGTACGCCTACCACGAGATAGAATGAAATAGGAGCGGGTGGTATGCCTACCATGAGATATGAGAAATGGGATCGGGTTGCACGCCTGCAACAAAAGGAAACTGAAAGTGAAAGTCGCCTTTATTTTCTTCATTGGTGATAGAAGTTATAGTGCTAGCTTCCTTATCATTCCCTGTTATTCCTTTTAACTGCTATCCCCGAAGCATGTTCCCCTTCCCCAGCTTTAACTGCTTATTACTTGGTTACTTTTTCCGCCATATATTATATCACTGTATAGGTTTATCTAGAGTCTGGTCTTAGCCTCATCACTACCTCACCGGACTTAGGCCAGACACTTACCAACACATGGGGCCGGTTGTGCTGATACTACGCTTCATGCTCTTTTGCACAGATCGAGGTTTTGGACAGCAGCAGTAGCGCGGGAGCCAGCCTTCAGTCCAGTGAGACACTGAGGTAGCTTTGCAGGCGTTCGCAGGCCCAGCGTCTCCTCTATCTTTTATTTCCGTATGTTATCTCATATATTCGACACAAACAGTTTATATTTTCTTTCAAACGGTTGTATTTACTCTTAGAAGTTCGTGAGTAATGTGACACCAGTTATTGGGTGGAGGCATATGTTGATTCTCGCATTATTGTTCAGTTTTCTTTAAATTTAAATCATCCGCATATTTATTTAATTCCGTTGCATTCATGCTATCACCGATAATTGTTAAAAGAAATAATTGTTAACGATGTAAGCAGTTAAGGATTGGATTGCCTAGCTCTCATTAGCATGCACCATCACGACTCCCGAGGGTGGAAAATCCGGGTCGTGACAAGTTGGTATCAGAGCTCTAGGTTACATAAATCTCATAGCTCAGGGACAAGCTCAGTAGAGTCTGAGGGATTGGTACGGAGACGTCTGTATTTATCCCCCAGAGGCTACAGAGTTAGGAAAATCTCACATCTGTTCTTTTTTGTCGTACGGATTTGTTCCTCCAATGCTAATTGAACTTCTACTTTGTTCTTCACAGATGGCGAGAACACGTAATTCCTCATCTACCGCTCAGCAACCCGAACCCCCTGCAGTAGCTTCCACTAGGGACAGAGGCCGAGGCCATACTAGAGGCCAAGGTAGGGGCAGAGCTCAGCCCCGAGTAATAGCACCAGTGGCGGAGCCTCAGGTTGATTTTGAGGAGGAGGTTACAGCCCCAACAGTTCCGGTGGGCCCAGCTCAGGTCCTAGAGGGGTTTATCGCTACCCCAGTTCTTCAAGACACTCTGGTTCGATTGGTGGGCCTTATGGAGAGTGTCACCCGAGCAGGTTTGCTTCCAATAGCACCAGCCACTTCTCAGGCTAGAGGAGGGGCTCAGACTCCCGCTACTCCCACTCCGGAGCAGGTAGCTCCCCAGATTCAGGTTCCAACGGCTCAGCCAGTGGTGGCAGTTCAGCCGGGTGTAGGGTCTCAGGCTGGCAATGGAGCGGCTATGTCCGCCGATGCTTTGTGGAGACTGGACAGATTCACCAAGCTCTTCACTACTACTTTCATCGGAGCTCCTTCTGAGGATCCCCAGGATTTCCTATTAGCTTCCACGAGGTTCTCAGGAACATGGGCATTGTTGAGACCAATGGGGTCGATTTTGCTGCATTTCGCATATATGGATCCGCCAAGACTTGGTGGAGGGATTATTGCTTAGCGAGACCAGTCGGATAGCCATCCTTGACATGGGAGCAGTTTTCAGTGTTATTTCTGAAGAAGTTTCTCCCTGTGACGCAGAGAGAAGCCTATCGGAGGCAGTTTGAGAGCCTTCAGCAGGGTTCCATAACGGTCACTCAGTATGATACCAGGTTTATCGATCTAGCTCGCCATGCTCTTGTCATACTTCCCACCGAGAGAGAGAGGGTGAGGAGGTTTATTGATGGTCTTATTCAGCCGATTCGTGTTCAGATGGCCAAGGATGCTGGGAGTGAGATTACATTTCAGGAGATGACCAATGTGGCCCGCAGAGTTGAGATGGTTCTGTCACAGGGAGGTGGTCATGGGTCGGATAAGAGGCCCCATTATTCAGGTAGATTCAGTGGTACCTTGTTTGGAGGTAGAGATTCATATGGTGGAGGCCATCCTCTTAGGCCCCTTCAGTCAGCTCTTCAGGTCTCCCATGGTACTTCAGGTGGTCGTGGTTCTCATTCGCACTATTCTTATCAGCAGCCTTATTGTGCACCATCAGCATATATCAGTGCATCTCTGCTTTAGAGTTTCGAGGGTCGTCAGCCCCAACAACCGAGGGCTTGTTTTACTTGTGGCGACACGAGGCATATTGCTAGGTATTGCCCTCGAGCTCAAGCAGTTCATCCGCATCAGGGTTCTCGTGCTTTTGTACAGGCACCAGATGTCCCACAGCCTGCCCAGCCAGCTAGAGGCGGGGGCAGAGGTGTTAGAGGTGGAGGTAGAGGTCCTAGAGGTGGAGCTCAAGCCGCCAGAGGTGGAGGCCAACCAGCAGCAGGCCGTCCCAGAGAGGCAGTTCAGGGTGGTGGGGCCCAGCCCCGATGTTATGCACTTCCAGCCAGGCCCGAGGCTGAGTCTTCAGATGCAGTCATTAAAGGTACTACACTGGTTTGTGATAGAGATGCTTTAGTGCTATTTGATCCAGGGTCTACGTATTCATACGTGTCATCTTATTTTGCCCCGTACCTGGTCATGCCGAGTGATTCATTGAGTATTTCTATTTATGTGTCTACACTAGTGGGTAATTCTATTGTGGTCGATCGAGTTCATCATTCTTGTATTGTAGTGTTTCGGGGTCTTGAGACCCGTGTCGATTTGTTGCTTTTAGACATGGTCGATTTTGATGTTATATTGGGAATGGATTGGTTATCCCCGTACCATGCTATCTTGGATTGTCATGCCAAGACAGTGACCTTAGTCCTGCCAGGTTTGCCCCATTTAGAGTGGAGAGGGACCCCTGGTCATTCTACATGTAGTGTTATCTTTTATGTGAAGGCTCGGCGTATGGTCGAGAAGTGTTTGACCTATTTGGATTATGTTCTCGATTCTAGTGTGGAGGTCCCTTCTATTGATTTTGTACCCATTGTTTGGGAGTTTCTTGAGGTTTTTCCTTCAGACTTGCCGGGTATGCCGCCCGACAGGGATATAGACTTTTACATTGATTTGACTCCGAGCACCCAGCCATTTCTATCCCGCCGTATCGTATGGCCCCACCGGAGTTGAAAGAGTTAAAGGAACAGTTGCAGGATTTGCTTGAGAAGGGTTTCATTAGACCCAACATTTTGCCTTGGGGTGCGCCGGTGTTGTTTGTGAAGAAAAAGGATGGGTCGATGAGAATGTGCATTGATTACCGGCAATTGAACAAAGTTACGATCAAGAATAAGTATCCACTACCGAGGATTGATAATTTGTTCGATCAGTTTCAGGGTGCCAAATTATTTTCAAAGATTGACTTGAGATCTGGCTACCATCAATTGAGGATTAGGGCATCTATCGTCCCTAAAATAGCTTTCCGCACTCGGTACGGGCATTATGAGTTCTTGGTTATGTCATTAGGGTTGACCAATGCCCCAGCAGCGTTTATAGAGTTGATGAACCGAGTGTTCAAGCCTTATTTGGACATGTTCGTGGTAGTCTTTATTGATGATATCCTGATATATTCCCGTAGCCAGGAGGAGCACGAGAAACACCTTAGAGTGTTTCTTCAGACTCTAAAGGATAGTCAGTTATATGCTCAATTCTCGAAGTGTGAGTTCTGGTTGAGTTCGGTAGCATTCCTGGGTCACGTTGTATCAGCACAGGGTATTCAGGTTGATCCAAAGAAGATTGAGGCAGTTAAGAACTGGCCTAGACCAGTATCAACTACAGAGATTCGGAGTTTCTTGGGATTGGCAGGCTACTATCGTCGGTTCGTGGAGGGGTTCTCGTCTATTGCAGCCCCGATGACCAGGTTGACCCAGAAGGGTGCCCAGTTCAGATGGTCGAACGAGTGTGAAGCGAGCTTTCAGAGGCTCAATACAGCCCTGACTACAGCGCCAGTGTTAGTTTTGCCCACAGGTTCAGGGCCTTACACCGTTTATTGTGATGCATCTCGCATTGGACTTGGTGCAGTGTTGATGCAGGATGGCAAGGTCATTGCCTATGCTTCGAGGCAGTTCAAGGTTCATGATAAGAACTATCCAGTGCATGATTTGGAGTTGGCATCCATTGTCCACGCATTGAAGATTTGGAGTCACTATCTATATGGCCTGGTATGTGAGGTGTTCACGGATCATAAGATTGTTCAAGAAAAAGGAGTTGAATTTGAGGCAGAGAAGGTGGATGGAGTTGTTGAAAGATTGTGACATCACTATCCTATATCACCCGGGAAAGGCCAACGTGGTAGCCGATGCTTTGAGTAGAAAGTCAGCCAGTATGGGCAGTCTTGCTTATATTCCAGTCGGTGAGAGGCCGCTTGCTTTGGATGTTCAGGCCTTGGCCAATCAATTTGTGAGGTTGGATATTTCTGAGCCAAGTCGAGTATTAGCTTGCACGATCACTCGTTCTTCATTATCGGAGCGTATCCGTGATCGGCAGTTTGATGATCCACACTTGTGTGTCTTTAGAGACACGGTGCAGTGTGGGGGTGCCAAGCAGGTTGCCTTAGGTGATGATGAAGTTCTGATATTGCAGGGTCGAGTTTGTGTGCCCAATGTGGATGGGCTTCGAGAGTTGATTTTAGAGGAGGCCCATAGTTCCCGGTACTCTATCCATCCGGGTGCCGCAAAGATGTATCAGGATTTGCGGCAACATTATTGGTGGCGTAGAATGAAGAAGGATATCGTTGCCTATGTGGCTCAGTGTTTGAATTGTCAGCAGGTTAAGTATGAGCATTAGAGGCCTGGTGGTTTATTTCAGAGGATTGAGCTTCCCGAGTGGAAGTGGGAGAGAATCACTATGGACTTCGTTACTGGACTTCCGTTGACCCGGAAGAAGTTTGATGCAGTTTGGGTCATTGTTGATAGGCTAACCAAGTCAGCGCATTTCATTCCTGTGGCAGTCTCCTATTCGTCCGAGAGGTTATCGGAGATCTATATCCAGGAGGTTGTTCGTCTCCATGGTGTGCCGGTATCTATCATTTTAGACCGAGGTACGCAGTTCACCTCACTTTTCTGGAGAGCAGTTCAGCGAGGGTTAGGCTCCTAAGTTGAGTTGAGTACAACATTTCATCCTCAGACAGATGGACAGTCCGAGCGGACTATTCAGATATTGGAGGATATGCTCCGAGCTTGTGTTATTGACTTTGGAGGTTCGTGGGATCAGTTCTTGCCTTTAGCAGAGTTTGCCTACAACAACTGCTACCAGTCGAGTATCCAGATGGCTCCTTATGAGGCTCTGTATGGTAGGTGGTGTCGATCTCCGATTGGATGGTTTGAGCCGGGAGAGGCTCGGTTGTTGGGTATAGATTTGGTTCAGGAGGCCTTGGACAAGGTCAGGATCATTCAGGATAGGCTTCATACAGCTCAGTCCAGACAAAAGAGCTATGCAGATCATAAGGTTCGAGATGTGGCTTTTATGGTTGGTGAGCGGGTATTGCTCTGAGTGTCGCCTACGAAGTGCATGATGAGATTCGGGAAGAAGGGAAAGCTTAGCCCTAGGTTAATTGGTCCATTTGAGATCCTTGATCGAGTGGGAGAGATGACTTATAGACTTGCATTGCCGCCTAGCTTATCAGCCGTGCATCCAGTGTTTCATGTGTCCATGCTTCGGAAATATCACGGCGATCCATCCCACGAGTTAGATTTCAGCACCGTCCAGTTGGACAAGGATTTGTCATATGAGGAGGAGTCGGTGGCTATTCTAGACTGACAGGTTCGCCAACTGAGGTCGAAGAGTTTTCCTTTGGTTCGTGTTCGGTGGAGAGGTCAGCCTCCTGAGGCATCGACCTGGGAGTCCAAGTCCGATATACGGGACCGTTATCCTCATCTTTTCCCCGACTCAGGTACTTCCTTCTTCTGTCTGTTCGAGGACGAACGGTTGTTTTAGAGGTGGAGAATGTGACGACCCAAAGGGATCATCACCTGTTTCTAATTGAAATCTATCTCTGAGGCCTTGAAAACCTCATTTAGAGTCGCCTCGATTTGTGCGCGCAGTCTGGGCGCGTAGCCGAAAAGCTTAAACGTGAAATCTTGTAAAAATTTCTAAGTTTTTACCTCAAAATGAATAAGTTTGACTCCGGTCAACATTTTGGGTAAACGGACCCGGACCCATGATTTGACGGCCCCAGAGGGTTCGCAGGAAAATATGGGACGTGGACGTATACCCGAAATTGAATTTCGAGGTCCCATGCTCGAGTTATGAATTTTTAAGTGAAATTGTTTTCTGAAAATGTTTAAAGAAAAGTGAAATAAAAGCTGATGTTAAAGTAATGGTATCGGGCCCGTATTTTAGTTCCGGTGCCCGGTACAGGTCTGATATATGTTTTGAATCACTCCTGTAAAGTTTGGTTAAAAAAAAAAAGAAAACGGACGTCGTTTGATGTGATCCGGACCCTAATTGGAAAATTGATGTTTAAAAGGAAATCTGAGGAATTTCATGGATCTTGAGGTTCAATTCGATGTTCATGACGTTATATTGGTGATGTGATCACACGAATATGTTCGTAGGGTGTTTTGAGGTAGTTTGCATGCTTGGTTTAGAGTTTCGAGGGCTCGGTGAGTTTTTAGTAGGTTCCGGGATGCCTTAGGCTTAAAAAGATCAGATGTTGCAGGTTCAGAAAAATATTGCAGGCCTCTGAACCCTTGGGCGCGGCCCGCGAGGAAACGCGTGCGGCTGCAGAGGGGCCAGCGCGGCCGCGGTCCTTCTTGCACGGTCCGCGGTGGGGACTTCGGAGGGGTATAAATACACGTGAATTATAGTTATTTTACACTTTTCAAAACCCCAAAATATAAGAGGCGATTTTCCAAACAACTTTTCTTCTCCAAAATGATTGGTAAGTGATTTCTAACTTATTTTCTTCACTTCTTAACATCTTTTAACATGATTTCAACTTCAAATCAAAGATTTTCATGGGGAAATTGGGTGATTTTGGTAGAACCTAGGTTTTTCAAAAAATTGGGGATTTGAACCTCAATTTGAGGTCCGATTTCAAAACAAACCATATATTTGAATTTGTGGGGGAATGGGTAATCAGGTTTTGGTCACAACCTCGGGTTTCGACCACGTGGGCCCGGGGGTCATTTTTGACTTTTGGGTAAGACTTTTGAAACTCATTTTCATGCATTGGGGTTAATTCATTTAGCATTTATTAATGTGATTAAGTAACTTATGACTAGATTCGAGCAGATTGGTGGTTGAATCAAGAGGTAAAGCTATAATTGAGACTTGAGGGGTGTTCAAGTTATCGACGTAAGTGTTTGGTTTAACCCTAGCTTGAGGGATTAGGAGTTGGGTCATAATTGATACTTGCTTCTTGTTGAGTACAACGTATAGGCATGGTGACGAGTATCTATACGTTGGTGTCAAGCATGACCGTGGGTCTTAACTTGAAAATTATTGTGTTTTTGAATGACACCTTGTATACTTTAATTAATGATCCTCTATGATTAAGTATTCCCATTAATTGAACTGAGTACTAGCAAAGTGAGATTGGTTATAGCTGATTCTCTCTTGCCGGGATGACTATTTCGATATCCTTGTTCCCTTGCTGGGAAGTTATTATATTACTTATGTTCCCTTGCCGGGATTTCTTGTGATTGTGTGGTGAATTGAAATGGGAGCGGGTGGTACGCTTACCACAAGATATTATAAAATGGGAGCGGGTGGTACGCCTACCACAAGATATTATAAAATAGGAGCGGGTGGTACGCCTACCACAAGATATTATGAAATGGGACCACTAGATATTATGAAATGGGAGCGGGTGGTACGCCTACCACGAGATATAATAAAATGGGAGCGGGTTGTACGCCTACCACGAGATAGAATGAAATGGGAGCGGGTGGTACGCCTACCATGAGATATGAGAAATGGGATCGGGTTGCACGCCTGCAACAAGAGGAAACTGAAAGTGAAAGTCGCCTTTATTTTCTTCATTGGTGATTGAAGTTATAGTCCTAGCTTCCTTATCATTCCCTGTTATTCCTTTTAATTGTTATCCCCGAAGCATGTTCCCCTTCCCCAGCTTTAACTGCTTATTACTTGGTTACTTTTTCCGCCATATATTATATTACTGTATAAGTTTATCTGGAGTCTGGTCCTAGCCTCGTCACTACCTCGCCGAGATTAGGCCAGACACTTACCAGCACATGGGGACGGTTGTGCTGATACTACGCTTCGTGCTCTTTTGCACAGATCCAGGTTTTGGACAACAGCAGTAGCGCGGGAGCCAGCCTTCAGTCCAGTGAGACACTGAGGTAGCCTTGCAGGCGTTCGCAGGCCCGGCGTCTCCTCTATCTTTTATTTCCGTCTGTTATCTCATATATTCGAGACAAACAATTTATATTTTCTTTCAAACGGTTGTATTTAGCACTCTTAGAAGTTCGTGAGTAATGTGACACCAGTTCTTGGGTGGAGGCATATGTTGATTCTCGCATTATTGTTCAGTTTTCTTTAATTTTAAGTCTTCCGCATATTTATTTAATTTCGTTGCGTTCATGCTATCGCCGATAATTTTTAAAAGAAGTAATTGTTAACGATGTAAGTAGTTAAGGATTGGCTTGTCTAGCTCTCATTAGTAGGCGCCATCACGACTCCTGAGGGTGGGAAATCCGGGTCGTGACAGGTAGTTTTGTCAGTTAGATGATTATTTTGCATGGCAACATTTTTAATTTGATTAGTAGTATTATTAGGGGAAGACACTTTTATTTCCAACATGTCAATATCCTCGTTAGATGAGGACATTTGTTCAATTACATGACAATTATTGGCATTTTTATTTAGAATTTTTTTCTCCTTTGGTGGTTTCTTCCAAACCATTGGCTCTTCACTTAGAAGGGAAAAGTTGTTTTTTGTTGTCAAGTTGGTTTGTTCTTCAACCATGATGGTCGTAGTTTTTGAATTGTTCCTATCTAATGAAGAAGTAGCATTCTTATGATCTTTAGATTGATATTACAATATTTGTGTATCTAAGTACTTAATAGTGTTGGCATTGAACAATTTGACTAAGATACCTGGGCCATTGGAGTTTTTGATCGGATTTGTATTATTGTGTTTTTGATTGCCTCTTGCACCTTGTTGCCTTCTTTTAGTAAAAGACACTGTTTTCCATTCTTCTTGATTTTCCTTTGCCTTTGTTGTTGTTGATTGCTCCTATGTTTGGTTCCACATTGTCTTTGGTACTATGTAAAATATAAGTACATTGTTTTGCTATGTGTCCCAGTTGTCCACAATTTTTACGAAGAAAATTTTCTCTTTCATAATGGATTATTTGTTTGTGGTGGCCAACATAGAGAAAGGGTTGGACTGTGATTTCCAACGGAAGCTCCACACACAGTCTTGCATAGCGACCCCTCAAGGTGGTTGATGTACAACCATCTATTTTCAGTAGACGGCCAATTGCATTTCCAATTTTTTCAAGAATTTTCCCATCGTAAAATTCTGTAGGCAATTGACGGAGTCTAACCCATACTGCCGATTTAGTCACTTTCTCTTTTGTAGCTACAAAATTTGGTTTCCATCTTGTAATGGAGAGAAAGTGCCCATCGATGAACCAAGACCCTTGTTGTACAACTTTATCCATATTCTCCTTTCTCTTGAATTTACTTATGTAGTAGTCTTCTCCGAGATCAATCAATTGGAAATCTTCCATTGGCCTCCATATTTCTTGAATTTGTTTCTTTAAGTAGTGGTGTAATATGTGTTTCCCCACTAGTTTCACAATGATAGAATTTTTCCATGGTTCATAAATTCCTTGCTTCTCTTCTTCTGCGAGCGAGATGAATTTAATACCTCGTGTTTGTGTTAATGTTGAGTGATCAACCATATGTTTTTCTGAGCCAAATTTTGGGAATTCCATGTCGGGGTGGTTATCACAAGGTGTGAAGAGCATTGGATTAGAGATGGTTAACATTTCTTTGAAAGTTGGTTTGATCATAAGGTTGTTATGTTTGGGAATATCTTGATCAATGTCTGAGGGTTTGGGTGGTATTATGTTTTGAGATGCATATGGCTGGGGATCCATTTACCTTCGGTTATTAACTCTTGAAAGTTGAAAGCATAAGGTGGATGGTGCTTAGCAACTTTAGCTCATGCAGGTTCCAGCCTTTCAGTATGCATATATCTTCAACTATGAACTGAAATGACAAACGGACTGATTGCATATTCATAATGATTAATATTTTAAAGTCATGTGGAAATAAAATAGGGGAAGTATATTATAGTGAAGGCAACTAAACATGGAAAGAAAAAAAGGCGTACCTTGACTTCCAAAAAGAGAAGATCGAAAGAGTACCAATAATATTTGTGGATTCTCAAACAAATGTAGAGTGATGAACAATGGAACAGAGAGGAGAAACAACCATAGAGGGATTAATTTTTAAAGAGGAATAAATAAAACGGGGCCAACTTTTCATTAAGAGGAATGATGGTTTATAATTAGAGAAATTTTCATAAAGCACTATCTGTTGGTAGTAATTAGTTATCTATAGATACCGTTTGCTATATTACGGATTATAGATACTTTTTCTGTGGTTATAAGATGTATTTGATGTATTTAAGCTATTGTATTCATGAATACAGTAGCAAAAATAGGAGTGAATCAGGGAAGTCCAGCTAATCAGTTGTTGTATTCGAGTGTATTCGACTGTATTCATAGAGTGAAACATGGGATACAACTGGACAGATTATTATATTTGACTGTATTGACGGCGTAAAATGGGGGATTACACTGTTTTTAAAACGGAAAATGAATCAATTAACATAATAGACTCCTAATATAACTCAACAAACTCAATTATAACACACAAATTTTTTATTTTCAGTTATAAAAAAGATTCTCAACCGAAAAATAACCCAAAACATAGCAATCTTCAGAGAAATTATATAATACATTTGAATACATCTATTATATTAATTAAAAAAAACATATGAATACATTCATGGCATATAGCGAGACAGTGAATACAATGAAATACATAGAATACATCGGGATACATTAAAATACAATGAAAAAAAGACAGTGAATGCAATAAAATACATGTAATACAACGAGATACATTGAATTACAATGAAAAAAAAACAATGAATACAATGAAATACATGAAAATTCATTGAAATATATTAACAGAAAATCAAGTTGCTCAGCCCCAAAATTCCGTTGTCTTTGTTCAAGAACAAACCCTAATTTCCGGCGAATCCGCTGTTCATCGGAAGCCGGTAGTAAAAAGGGTTCCCAAATAAGTCGTTGGCTCAGACAGTGTTGAAGAGGAAGATCAGGGTTCCCAAATTACGCTGTTTCTTCAGATTCTTATAAGGCTTTCAGAAACTCAATGATTGGGATTGAAGCAGTTATTCTTGTTCTCGTTGTGCTACTAGTGGTTAATCCCAATATGGAGAAGCACTTCATTGAAGCCAGAGAAGCACTTTGTTCGGGAGACAAAGAAGACAAGATAGACTAATAGGTCCACTTTGGTAAATGTCAATCCCAATCTGACCGATATAAGTTGCTTGAGAAATCTTTGAAAACGCGTCGCCTTGGTCCGGAGATGGTGCCGGAGCCGTTCAAAGTAGACTAATTGATAAAGAGGAAACTTACTGCTTTCATTATTGAATAGCGTATCAAAGTAAAGAGAGAAAAGAAAATCGTGTAACTGAATAGCGTATTTAGTGGCTTAGGGGTAGGAGGTAACCAAAATTAAATATTTTGCTATAAACATTAAAAGATATCTATAGAATATAATTTTTTTGAATGGTATTTATTTAAAATAATAAGGTGTTAACATTTGCTATAGGAGGTAAAAATTCCTTATAATTAAGATGCTTACAAAAATAAATGGGAAAATTAAGAAAAAGTAAAAGTTGAGAAAAAAAAAAAGAAAGATACGTTTCGTGGGACCTTCGAAAATAAAAATCCTGTTAATTCAAATAGTCAAACAATATCAAGATTCAAGATAAAAAGAAGTAAGAACATAGACGAACTAAAAATAGTACGAAAGTTGAAGTGATTCTATACATTTCTAACCTTTTCATGATAAGTACTTGATTTGGTATTGAGTTTGCTCTTTGCAACGGTGCCTCTGCCAATATATTTGTTGACAGATTAGAGGCATCAAGGACGAAGAAAACTAGCTACAGACCCAACAACCTGTCTTGTTTGCATCATAATTTTTAAAATCATTCATAATGTCAAATCCATTTTTAACAGAAAGTACTAAAAACGCAACAAAGCACATATGAAAAATTAACTTCATAAAAAGCTAACCAAAAAATTAGTTAGAGTAATTGAACTAATGCTAATCCAACTCTTTTTATGACCCAATTAACTCAGTCATTTAAAAAAAGAAGAAGAATAAGGAACAAAAAGTAAAACACCAAATAGTAAAATAAATTAAAAATGCACAAGAATATATACATAAATACCAAAGATATAGAAACTTTAGCAGCAAAGTGACTACCCAACCAACCCATCAAAACCCTAAACTCAAAGCTGCAACGACAATGAAATGTAACTTTTTGGTTTCTTCAACGGGTGCGGTGCAGAGGCGGCCCGACGAGTTTTGTGGCCTAAAGCCAAACTTTATGAGGGGCCTTAACTTTTTTTTTAAAAAAAATTATTTATTTATTTGAAATCTATATTTCTAGTATTTCTTAGATACAAAGTTATTAATAATTTTCTTATAATCAATAACTCCTAATAAGTGTTTTTTAGTTGACAATAAAGCTAATCCGTTTAACCTTTCTTGAGACATTGTTGATCTTAGGTTAGATTTTATCAATTTTAATTTTGAAAATCACTTTCCGCTGAAGCTACAGTAACAAGAGTTATTAACATTATTCCATAAGTAATATATGCATTGGTAAAAGAATCAAATCTTTTTATTTGACCGAATGTATCAATTAAACTGTTATCTTCTAATTCTACTATTTTTCTTAATATTTTAAATTCCGAAAATAAATTTAAACCATCAATATCGAATTTATTATTATGCTTAAGTAATATTCAAGATTAAGGTAATATTTTTTCAAATTTGTATCATCTAGTGATCTTAATTTTTACCACTAAATAGAAAATCAAAAATACTTTCATATGCTTCGAATTGTTCAAATCTATTTTGAAGTGAAAAAATTAACATTGTCTACTATGTATAAAGTAACCAACTCCAAAGGACTCTTCAAAAGATTTTGAGATTTTATTATCAACATTCTCATTAAATGTTACTTCCTATATATCATACGTTTCTTATGAAATTCGGGTTTGATATTCACTTCAAGTGCAATTGTTCGTGGTAGAAATCATAACAATTGCAAATCCTTGTTCTGTTTACTTGATAAAGAAAGAAATCAAACTTTTGCACTTCACATAATCATTTTTTAAACTTATACATAGTCTATTACATGTAACAAAAAATGGGGCCCCACATTTTGCTTTACTTGCTTTATGGAAGGGTCATCCCTGGTGCGGTGCCTTTTCAGTGAAGCGTTCGAGAAAATATACGAAAAATGTTTTCAGAAGGGTAAGTCGCCAAAAAAGAACGAAAAAAAAAATTAAAAAGACAGGCGTAATTAATAAAAGTTAATATGTGACTTTTGGTTTTTAGTATAGCAAATAAATAGGAAAATAGGGTAAAAATCGAAAAAACCGAGAAAAAAGAAAAATATGTATTCTGAATGATGAGAGGTGCCACATCAAATTTTAGTGACCCTCTTATATATATATAGAGAGAGATTGGATGGAGAGAAAAAAGAAAATTGCATTTGAGAAATTAATAATCACAACATCTGCTACATGAATTTATTAATATTTTATAAGCTTTATCGTTTTTGATAAATAGTTGACAATTTGTATCAAAATTATAAGACTGAAGACAAACGGACCTCTCGTACCCCAATTAAGCGAGAATCATACCACTAGACCAAATACTTTTTTTTTCAATCTCTTTTGAAATTCATATCTAAAATAAATATATTAAAAGTGTAAAACAAATAGGTTCCCCTCATTTAAAGGATTCGATTCCTCCTTCTCCAATAAGAAATGATTGACAAGGTAAAAAGAGCTGAGGGACGGAATTGGGGGTATAATTTAATGTGATAAAAATCTATCTATATAAAATAAGAGAAGCTAATCAATGTGATAGTACCAAGTGGCGCAACAAAAAATTAACAAATATCTAATATTTGGACAAAATTAGTTATATTGGTTAATAATTACTTACTCTATTTGAATTTAAATTTAAAAAAATTGAATATCTATAAATTTATAAGAAAACTATCTATCTATCTATATAGAATAAGAAAAGCTAATCAATATGATAGTACCACGTGTCACAATAAAAATTCAACAAGTGTCAAATATTTTGACAAAATTAGTTATGTTGGTTAATAATTAGTTACTCTTTTTGAATTTAAATTTTAAAAAATGAAATATCTATAAATTTATAAGGAAACTATTATAAAAAGGAAAAAATATATAAATATATAACTTCATTGTAGAGATATATAAAATGAGAAAGTTTTTAAATAATAATTCATATGGTCATGCTATATATGCTATATGGATAAGATAAAACTAAGGACAAAAACATAAAAAATAATTTTAAAAAATAAATAAAATATATAAATGTATAGTTTAACTTCTTATGTAGTAATCTTAATAAAAATAATTAAACTTTCATATTAAATACAAACGGGTAAAAGAATTCAATTTAATTTTTTATTGAAAATAATTCAAAAATAATACTTATTACAATTATTAGTATATTTATAACATATATTAAAAGAACTTCTCCATTTAACCTTTGAATAATTCAGCACCATCTATTTAGAAAAATAATACAATAATATTCGTATTAGAGATAAACACTAAGAAAAAAATCAAAAAATTGTAAAACAAAACTAATGTATAAAAAGGAGAATAGATACAATGGGATTCTATCCACACTTTACATTTATTTGATAAAATTAAATAAATAAACAATACTCGAAAATATTATTAAAAAATTTATATATCAAATAATTATGAAAAAGTCATACATGATAAAGTCAAATTAAATTTCAAGAGTAATAAAATATTATATTCATCTTATAATATTAAATTAACAATTTATTAAAAATGCATATGATAATATAATATTAAGTAATGGATAATACAATTAGATAAGCAAGGAACAAAAAAAAGAAATAAAATATACCTTTGCGGGAAAATATAAAAATATAAGACTTATAATTGAAATTATGATAATAAAAGTCATACATATATAAAATCATAATAAACAAATAGGTATAAAGGAAGAATATTAAAAAAGAAAAAAAAAGAATTTCCAGTGATAGAGATATCTCTTTATATTTTTGATGAAGCAAAAAACACTTTTATTTATCAAACATGTCAAGACAAAAATATAGAAGGAAAACAACAAAGAAAAAGAAAGCAAAAAAGCTAAACTACGTCGCCAACAAAACGCGGGGAAAGAGAAGCATCAGCGCCCCCGGGAGAAGTAGGCGGATCTGCCACCGGCTCAAGATCTTGGCCTTCATCGTTATCCTCTTCAAGTTCCTCCTCGGTTCCTGAGTACTTTGAACTGAAAATAGAAGAGTCAGTTGCATCAGGCGGAGCCGGAAGGCGTCCTCGAGCAGTTACCTCCAGCTCTCGGGCCTTAGCTATCTCATCGTCAATATTAATAACGCCCGCTTTGGCATCTTCCAAAGTTTCCTCCTTGTATGATACTTAGAGGGTGTTTTTTCAATGATAAGAGAACCCCCTCGACGCTGAAGTTCTGATTTAAGCCGAGCAATTTCGGTCAAAATACCATGTCGCTCGGATCTCATGGCGCTAATAGCCTCTTCAACCTTGGAATTCAAGGCTGCCTCCAAGTTATTCACTCGCTCAATGGAGGTAGTCTCGCACTCGGCAGCAACAAGCACGACATCTTGAACTTCAGAACACTTAGCCTTAACTTCTTAGAATTGAACATTTAATTGAGAAGCTTCTTGACTAAGAGCCACTACCTCCTACTCGCTAAGTTGCAATAGGGCCTCGAGATCACTCGCTTCAGCAACCTTCACTTCTAATACCAGGAAGCGTGCGATGAGTTGATCCCTCTCGGTCAACAGTTGATCCTGCTCAGACTTAAGTCCCTCTTTATCGAGGATTAATTTTTGAAGGCCATCGGAGGCAAGGAAATTAGCATGCGAAGCAAATACCCAAGTTAGAAATCCTGTCATAGCAAGTCAAGAAGAAACAAGCAGTAAAGAGAACAAGTATAATACTGATGCTGCATTGTGCACTGCGTTATTTGTCATACACTCCCCCGAAAGAGAGTTTAGTTTCTTCTTATCTTTCTCTAAAGCCAGCAGCTTCAGATAATTGATGAGTTCTACCGGCTGGGACAACAAGTTCCATTCCGTGGATATCAAGAAGGAGACACTCCTCCCCTAGGGATCTGTAGAAGGGGTCGAGTAGTTGTGTCCCAAATTACTGTGGTCAGGGGACTAGGGAGGAGGGATATCCTCCTCTCGGGCATTTTCGGCCGGTGGGGGAGATGTAGCAATTGCTGGTAATGAAGGTATGGCCAGCGTCGAAGGAGATGAAGCTGATGGTATTGTAGGTTAAAAAGCAATTGCGGCAGAGGTAGTGATGTTTGTTGCTTGCTCACCAACCGAAGGCAGAAGAGGCCCGGTACTCGGCCTCATAGTATCGGCATCAATGACTGGGACTGAAAATGGAGAATTAACATTCTCTACTAAGTCAAATTCTCCCTAGATCGCTCGGGCATCATCCTCGGTTAGGGTTCTAAGCTCTTCAGACTGAGCATTATGTTGAGATGATGAAGATCATTGTCTCCTTTGAAGAGAAGCCTCTTCATTACTGGCTTCCCCATCATCATCAATAACCACAATGGTTGTGACTGGCTCGGGCGCGACTCCCTTCATTTTCTTATTTTTACCCTCGGACGAGGAAGAACGTCGCCTTTTTGGTTGCTTGTTCTTTGGACGGGGACTCCAAGAAAAATCACCTACACCGGAAGTAGACCCAAAAGGCACCTGTTCGGGGTGAGAGACTCCTTCAACAACCTTGCAGCCTCTGCGGGATTGACCAAAACATCCTCCTCAGGGATGGAGATAGAACCCTGAGGGAGACCTGAATCAAACAAAAAGGTAGGGTTAGGCAGTTTTCTTATGTACAAAGATGGAATGAAGGCAGAATCAGTTTACCGTGGTTCTTGGCCCTCCACACATATTTGGGGGCCAATTCCTTCCACCGGTGGGCCTTTGGCATGGTGATATCCAGAATCTTCTAAACCCACAGGTCAAGGACTTTAACCCTTGGAGGTGTCCACCAAGTTGCTGAAATAATGATAAAGAAGGGTTAACAATGACATAAATCAGCCTATTTTTAGAGAATAAGATAAACTGTGAACTTACATAAACGATTCCAGGACTCGGGGAAGGATGGAGTTGTGGATGAGATGATGTCCCTGGTAGAAACGACGACAAACCGCTCCACCCATCCATGGTTATTGTCATCATCCATGCTGGTCAGTAACGCATGGTGGCCACGCTTGTTGAAAATTATTACTCCCCTATAAAAGATCTTGAGGGAGTAGAGGTTCATTATATAAGCAAAGGTGAGAGGCTCCTTCATTTCCTGGAATAGCCACCGCAAACAGGCCACTATTCGCCACATCGAAGGGCCCACATGTGCTAAACAAACCTGGTATCGGTGGCACAACTCCAAAATCACGGGGCCAAGTCCCCCTCTCAAAGAAAACGTACCCAAAGTGAAGGGGTACCTGTAAGCGTACGTGAAGCCCTTCTTAGTGAAGGTTACTTGCTCCACCAGATCAGGAGAAATGATGTTTAGGTCGTAGCAATCACAGTCCTCCTTCATAGCAGGAACACTAGAAGGGCGAATAGAAGAAGGATATTTACCAACATCCCAAGTTTGAGAGTTTGAAGTGGGGAACTTCTCTTCGAAGTCCTTGGTTGTGTTGAGATGCTTGGGGATGATGGTGCTCACCGTGGGAGGATCAACATCAACCTCTTTGTCTTTGCTCCTCTTCAGTCCCCCACCAAAGAGAAGACCAAAGTTTTTAGAAGAGTTAGCATAAGAAGCCATAATGGTAAGAAGATGATAAAGGTTAAAATCAAAGGGAGATGAAAGCAGAAGTAAGTTAAAAGCAAATAAGTTGAGCGAGTTTATGGAGTTGTTAGAAGTGAAAGGGGTAGAATGAGGTGTACAAGTAAAGAAATAGGTGGCTAAAATTATGGCCATGATTACCTTAATAATCGATAAAAATATTTATAAATTGTTGAGTAACACTTGTCCGGTGTATTAAATGCGAGGAGAAGTTAGTCTAATCAAGAGTTACAAACGTTTCAGAAGGGTTCAAAAAATTTTCCATCAAGAAAGGAATCTTCACCAACTTTCCGGTGACACAAAGATGTGCCACCAGAAAGGAGGGGGACTATCTCTATTGTTTAACCCAAAAATAGATTTCTCGATCGATGTCAATATCAAGAAGAAGTCGGGTTATTGATAACCAAAATTTACGTCAATTTCTTAATAATTTGAAGAATATGACAACTAATGGAAATAATTGACAAGGAAAGAAAAATTGAAATAGATTGGTAATCACTCCCAGAATTGCGGTTAGAACCTTATGAATAAAGTAAAGAATAATTGCATATATTTCAATAATAATCAGATACCATTACAAATGAGGACTAGAACCTTATATAGGAGTTCACAATTATAACAATTTTCTTACTTAATTCGGGTCTGTTAATGGCATTAATTGCCTTGACTCCCCATTACCATATATAATTGCAATGGAAGCATTTATACTTGAAGATTTTCGATAACCACAATTAATGTCGATTTCCCTTCGTTATTTATAACAGATTCGTGCATCTTCCCTCTTTAATGGTTTATATACATTTTGTTCCTATTTCTTCTCTTCCAGCTGTCAGAGCCGGTTCCTTTCCCAGAGAAATTCCGTGGGTGTTTCTCCCATACCTTCTTGAATTCTTTAACTCATATAATTGAAAATGCCACATGTCACCTTATTGATGGTTCCTGTGCCATGCCTTTTTTCCACCAATACGAATAGTCCCCCCCCCACTTTCGGAATATTCTCAATTGAATATTCGGGAAGTGGTAAGTATTTATAGTGGAAATTTTTTGTCGCCGTTTCTCAAGTATCACAATACCCTTTTCAGAACCGATGCAATATACGTCACAGACTCAACGACATCAAAGCGTCTCTACACCCTAGGATGAAGGATCCAAGGGTGATGGACTTACTTTGGTGAAGCCGATGTTCAACCCTCATCTCCTAAATTTAATCCTTATTCACCCGTGGATGATGCTCCCTAGTTCTTCCCCTCTTGACTTTTTGTTGAAATATTTTGTTTTTGATTTTTTGTTGGAATTCTTTTGTGTTTTGGATAATTTTTTGGAAGATTTTCTCCCCCTGTTTTTGGGATGATGATATAAACATCTTATTTCCTTTTGTTGCATATTATGCTCTCTGTTCTTTGATTTTTTGAGCTTATTCTTGCATTCAAAATGCTTTAGTAATTCGTGACTCTAATATATATGGGTTTTTATAAAAGAGGGCCCTTTTATATTAACAACACCGATGAAGATGACGTCTCATCTTCATATTGGTGCAAAAATATGAACATGAAGTAGATACAAAGTGATTTGAGGAAGTTTTATTTTTTGAACTTTCAAATAAATATGTTTGTACAACATTTTCATAACTACTTTATTTTTAGCAGGTTTAAAAATTCGGGTATATCTTTCTGTGACTAAATTTATGGCCTTAACCTAGAAGCTCGTGGGAATATCTTGCATCTTTTTTTCAAGTTTGAACACCTTTGAAATTTTTTTCTTCAAGAATTCTTCAAGATTTTGATTCTGGCTAAACTATGCTCTTGGTATACATCTTCTTTCCTTGTGTATCCTTCTATATGCATAGTCCCCCAGTGTTAGAGCATTGAAGCATGAGATCACGAACACTGGATCAACTCCTTTTTTTGGTCCTTTCCCTGAAAAGGAAAATACATACGTGACTCAGAGATAATCTTTTAGATGATGACTGCATAATCATTTTTTCACTAGAAACGTTGTAACCTAGACCAAGAATAATTCAGTATTTCGTGTGTCTTTCGGATCTAATATCTACATTTGGTACGAGACAACTTTTTGCTTATTATCTAAAATGGTTAGTAAAATTCAAACGAACAAAATAAAATCGAACTTGTGTGATACCTAACCGTGGTTATTAACCTCTTTTAGAAGTAATACTTCTTCAAATGGACTGCATTCCAATGTGATGGTAACACCTTGCCATCCATAGTGTCCAACACGTACGCTCATTTTCCAGCAATGCCTATAACCTCATATGGGCCTTCCCAATTTGGGCTCAACTTTCTAGTATTTGCCGTTTTTGTTGACCGGAACACCTTTTCTGAGGACGAAGTCCCCAATCTTGAAGTACCTCAAGTTGGCCTTCCTGCTATAGTATCCTTCAATCATCTGCTTTTGAGCTGTCATCCGAATTAGTGTTGCTTCCCTCATTTCTTCTATCAAATCCAAATATACTTGTAACTCTTCCTCATTTGTTGCTTCAGTGGTATGTTTGTACCTCATGCATGGTTCATCTATCTCCATCGAAATTAAAGCTTAAGTTCCGTATACAAGTGAAAATGGGGTTTCGCCCATACTAGTTTTCGCCGTTGTTTGGTAGGCCCATAGCACACCTGGTAGTACTTCTGGCCATTTTCCTTTTGATTCTTCCAATCGCTTTTTTAAGTTGTTGATGACAACCTTATTTGTCGACTCAGCTTTCCCGTTAGGTACTAGGTGGTAAGGTGCAGAAGAGATTCGTTTAATCTGCCAGCTTTGGAAGAAATCACTGACTGCACCTATGAATTATGTGCCATTGTCACAGTCGATCTACTTTGGAACTCCAAATCGACGTATAATATTTCTCCAAATGAAATCCTTAACTTACTTTTCTTGCACCTATTTAAAGGCAACTGCTTCTACTCATTTTGAGAAATAATTCATTAGAATTAACAAGAATCGTACCTTTTGATCACGTCCAAATGCACGCCTCTAACGAGGTATGACACGGTCGTTTGCAATAATAAAATCCAACAAGGAATCGTGATCGAATCTACAGGGAGCAAAGATGGGAATTAGTAGTATATATTCGGAGTGGGTATGTGAAGTATCTAGATTGCACTTCCACAAATATAGTTTTGTTCTTACTTCTAAAACTATGCTAAGAATTGCAAATCTAAAAGTATAAAACTAGAGAAAATTGTTTTTGAATGTTTTTTAAAGATATAAAAAGGCCTAGGGCTGTGACCATGACCTAGGTATTTGTCTAATTGAATAAAGACTTTTAAGCGGTTTTATTGATTGGGGTGTATTATAGCTCACAATACTATGTTTCCCACTCAATACCTCTTGGTCAGAGAGTGGTTTTTGCCCAATTTGGCTTTCTCAAGTCCAAATAGGTATCTACCAAAATGGTTGATAAGAGCTCAAGTCGGGTTATTACTATCTCTAGGTTGAACCCTTTAATTGAGTTAATCAATCTCTCAATTGACCCAATTCCTTGTTAGCCAAGTTAACCTAGACTAAGACTCTCTTTCTCAAGAAGAGCCTAAGTCAAATTGGCATAAATCAATGTTTGCAACTATTAATTTCACAATTGAAGCATGAACCTTGCTAAATAACACATTCTCATTCATAAACAAGCATAAAATTAATCACCCATAAGGTTTACACACTAGGGTTTGTGAGCACCTAATTTTTGTCTCGCATGAAAATAACTCCTTAAAATAGACCAAAAATAATTTTAATGAATTTTAGGAGTTTTTTTATTTAGTTTCATTTTATGCATATTTAATATTTTAAAATAATAGAAAAATACCAAAAAATGTTCAATGTTGCATTGTATAGGCATTTTAGATCTTAATTGCATTTAGAATTTAATTACATTGTTAAATGCATCTCTTAAATAACTAAAAAACAAAAATTACAATTCATAGGTTAATTAATTAATTAGTTGCATTAGTCCATCATTAGGTAAAATAAATAAATAGGCTAGCAATACAAAAATGGGATTTAAATTAAAATTTGAGTCTAAAGTTGCTAATTTTGCAAAAGGCTAATAAAGAAGGAAAAGAAGGAAAATGGATGCTAAGCTAAATCGGATTGGGCCATTATTTCAAGCCCAATTATTCCACAAGCCTGCCCCAAATCCCTTCCAAATACCCGGTCCATATCCCCTAACCCGCCTGGCCCAACGCCCCTTCCCCCCTCATTAAACCTAATCATTCCCTACATTAAAGAGATCAGATCCCCTTAAAACAAAAAGAGGACCAACGCCATTACTACCCTAAAAGAATGGACTCCCCTCTCTCGCTGATCAGAAATAATGAGCAGGCTTCCCCCTTCCTGAAAACAAAAATCCCCAGCCATAGGTCCTAGTACATCGACTTCTCAGTCAGCCATCCATTTCACTTCCCTGCACATATAAAAAATACACACACACAAAAGCATTTAGCAACAAACAAAAAAAAAACAAGAAATTGGAAGTTCTGAAAGATTTTGAAAGCTGAAAATGAGAAAAGAGGTTTCAAAACTAGAAGAAAATCGAGAGAACATGGAGTTTCGAAGGCTTTGCTGATTTTTGTTGCTTTATCTCTCCAATTCTGGGTGTTTGAGTTTTGATTTTGATTTTAGAAGTTGAAGATGTGTTTTGTTGTTTCTACTTTCGCTGAGCTCTAGCTTTCCCGTCACCTTTATTTGGTTATTCAAGTTTATCTCTACTGCCGTTTAGAGGTATTTATCTCAATCTCGAAATGTAATGGCTGTTTGGACCTCCATGTGCTATAAATTTGCTGAAATTTATTTGTGTATATATGGTGGAATTGTTTTTTGATGTTTTCTGTTCGTTCACGGTACGGATTTGTCGATTTTTATTTTAGTTCAGTTGATTGAAGTGATATAGAACCTTATCAATACAAGAAATTGAATAATACCTTCATATAACTCTAAATGTTACCTCATTTTGTTCACATCTAAAAGAATAAAGGAAATTTGCCTAACAACAACTGGTTGGTTTGATTGTTGAACATTTGAGATAGATGTGTGTTTCCATTTTTCTGAAAGTGAAATCATGTGTAGTAGGTGTTGTTTCATGTGCTAAATTGGTAAAATATTATAATCTATAAGGAAAATAGTCATGTCTGCTTATTGAGATAGGAAGATTGTGAATTTGGGTCTCTGGGATACTACCGGTATGACAATTCATTATCTTGTTAATTATTTTAGCACTGACGTCAATCTCAGGTTGTCCTTCATTTAAGTTGGCAACTTTGGCTTTTGTTGTTTATGTTTAGCTGCATTCATCTTTCTATTCTTGTCCCCTTTGCAAAAATAACAGATGTTATTGCATATGAAATCCTGTATTGCTATTGTGATCAAGATTTTACCTTAATTTGTCTGGTGCAAATCTTGAACCACATTCGGTAATTGGAATGTGAATGTTTAACTCTAGTTAAGCCTTAGGCAATTGTTAACTTTGTCTCTTCCAAACAATGAATTCAACATTCAATGATCTTAGTAGTGTGATTTGAAAAAAAGCCATCATCAACAGTCAAATTTGTAACGACCCGACCGGTCGTTTTGAGCTATTGCACCTTGATCGCTAGTTCTCGGGCATGACTTGCCCCGTGTGATAGATTATGACTTATGTAAATCGTTGGTTTTGGTTTTCAGGGTAATCAGAATGAATTTGGAAGAACAGTTCTCAGTTTGAAGCTTGAAATTTGAAAAGTTTGACTAAGATTTGACTTGTTGGTATATGATCTCGGATCGGAATTTTTATGATTTGGTTATCTCTGTTAGGTAATTTGGGACTTAGGAGCGTGATCGGAATGC